>NC_142461.1:2557500-3757500 GCF_049115385.1 Moschus berezovskii
GATGGCTCCAGCAAACCAGGAACCTGCCTGGATCAGAGATCCTTGTCCACCAAGTGCTGTTTTGGTCCTTTCTAGTCCCAACAATGCACATGTCCCTTAAGGGCCTGCTCTATAATGCCGAGACAGGACGGAGGACGGGTCTGTCACAGGCCCGAACCCTGCTCCTGGGGCCCAGGGTCCTGGGGGGCGGAGGCTCCAAGGAACAAAGAGGGACTGGAAACCCAGGACTGCCCCCTGCGCGCCCCTGCCAAGTCCTGCTCCTCCCTCCATGGTCACCTGGAGCCTCGCCGCCTCCTAGAAGCCTTGCCTGGCCCCAGTTCACAGACGGCTTCTGTTCTGCCCTGCAGTGCCCCTCCCATCTGGATCAGCGCTGGGCCCCCGGGAGCAGACCCATGTCCTTGACCGGCTCCTGCTAGAGCGCGCGTCTGCATTCTGGGAACCTTGAGGCCTCCAGTCGGCCTGGACGGGACAGCAGCTCTGTGTGCTGTGTGACTGTGGGCAGGTCACTCAACCTCTGAGTCTCTGTTTCCTACCGAAATAGGGCCGATAATTCCAGCCTCGTGAGATCAGTGTGGGAATCAGGTGAAACAGCGTAGGTGACCTGCAGGGCGCACAGCAAACCCTGGGGAAAGGTGAACTGGCCAGAAGTGGGAGATTGTCCTTTCTTATAATGAAGTGAGCTGCCACTGAGCCCAGCTGAAAGAGCCTGAAGCTTCCCGAAGTTACCCTGAACGGTGCTGGCTGTGCCTGCAGCAGTTCCAGAGGGACCACCCCTCCTGCACCTCTGGCCTCCCCTGGGCTGGTCAGACAGACACTGAGAAGCACAGGACGAGGCCCCTGGCGCTGTCAACAGATGCAGGGTTTGCGGTGTGACTTGGGGGCCGTCCGTCACCCTCTCTGGGAAACCAGTGGGCGGAGGGGAGACCTACCCATGGAATGAAAGGAAGAGTTCGGAGGCGCGGGCTCTGGGCCTGGCTCTGCCCGCCTTCTGGCCTCAGGGTCCTTGTCCGTACAATGGGGAGGTCCTCTTCAGAGAGCCCACATCCACCGTCCGTGTCAGCAGCCAAAGCCCCTGCACTCACGCACCCTGTGTCTCGCCGGCTCACTCCAGGCCCCTCCCATTTTGCCTCATCCCAAACTCACACCCTGACCACCTCCTGTCCGGACCTCTCCGTCCGCCTCACCCTGACAGTTTCCAGCGCTGCGGGACAGCCCCGAGTCCCTCCCTCCGCGGCCCCAGCAGCCCCCGGGGCTCCACACTGCTGCAGGGTCATGGCTGAGCCCCGGCCTTGGCGTTCCAGGCCCCCCAGCCTGGCCCCCGCTCACCTGCTCTTCCTCTGCTCTCTTCTGTTCCACGTGCCCCAGACCACACTGGTCCCCTTGGAACAGGGTCTGTGGTGGCCTTCTGGGAGCTGCCGAGACCACCACCCCTTGCCCTGCCAAACTCTTGGAAAATCATGAGAATTATAACTAAATAGCATCCTTCCCGGGGTATATATGCCAGGCATGGTGCCAAGCACTTTATATGTATGGTATCATTTACTTTGTGCAACTACCCTGCCAAGCAGTCATTTTTACTCCCATTTTTAAAATGAGGAAACTGAGGCTGAACACTTAAGCAACTTACCAAAAATCACACATCTAATAAGTGGTGATGTTAGAATTTATTTGCTGTGCTGTACAACTTGTGGGATCTTAGTTCCCCAACCAGGAACTGAACCCAGTTCCACAGCAGTGAAAGCGCACAGTCCTAACTACCAGTCACTAGAAATCAGTCCCAGGCTGCCAAGCCTTCAGTTCTCTTGCTATCTGACTTTTGTGTGCTCTGCCCATAGGAGCTGTCCCTGCCATGCCCACCATGGGGCTGGGGGGAGCTGGTGCCAACCTCCCCCAATGCAGGTCCCACCTCAAGGCCAAGGTGTTGGGAAGGACCACTTCCAGGCACATCGAGTGTGTGCGTCAGTTTGAAGACGGGAAGTAAATGTGCTGGTTGCTGGGTAGCCCTGGATTGTTCTGGAGACTCCCAGCCAAGTCGGGTTATTTAGCAAAGCTTGGAGGTAAGGGGATGGTAGAGTAAGAGAGTATCTAAGTTAGCTGGAGGCTTCCTGGTGTGGGATTGTGGCAGATAAGAATGGCGGAGAAAGCCGTTCATCCAGAGGTCACTAGCTGAGCCCACTGCATGGCAGGGCTGGGTAGGGTACAAGGGCCATAGCAGAGACACACAGAGGACATGACTCATGGTCTGGAGACAGAAATCATGCCCCTCATGAGGGCAGCACACACTGGAAGGTGCGAGGAGCCAGGGCCATCCATGGCATGGCGTATTGTGTCAGAGCAAAGAGGGCCTGCAGAGCTCCAAAACCTGCCCATTATACAGAAGGGGAAACTGAGGCCTGGAGAGGGCCAGTTGCCAAAGGGCCAGAAAAGCAAGTTGATTTCCCCTGGACTCCAATCAAGTCAAAAGCATGTCAGGATAGCTCTGCAATGCCCTATGCTGTGCTGGCCGCCAAGATGGGGTAAGGAGAGGGGAGGTGTGGGCCAGCCAAGTGCTCTGTGAGAGCTGCAGCCAGGGAGCATGGGAGGAGGATAGCGAAAATGAAGCCAGGTTATTTCTGTGGTTAACATGTTTGGAAGGCTCGCCTCACACCAGGGATGGTGCGGGCAACCGCCACACTGCCATTCTACTTTATTCTCACCACCTTTCGAAGTGCTGCTGTGAGCTCTCCAGTTTTCAGAGGAGGAGTCTGAGGTTCAGAGGGGGACAGTGACTGATTCAAAGCCACATGGCAACTTTGGGGATTGGAAGAACCCGAGTGACTGAGGGGCTCCAGGGAGGAAGGAACGATGGGGTCCTTTTGCTTAGTGCGGGCTGTCAGTCTGCGTGAACGATCCTCTCTGAAGAGTGAAATCTGCAGAAGAAGCCCTGGATGGAGAGTCAGAAGTCCTGGCTTCCAGGTTAGCTCTGCCCCCATCAGAAAGTTACCCTTGGACCAGTGGCTTCCATTCTCTGGGCCTCAGCCTCCCCCTCTGTAAAATGGACTCAGTGCGTCTTAAAATTTCAGAGGCAAGGGTCCTTTTGAGATCCTGATGAAAGTCCTAGACGCTAACGCATATACCCACAAATGCAGCCGTGCACCCAGATCCAGAATGTCGCGTGGCTCAGGCCGTGATTCCTGAGATGCCCTGGGCTAGATGATCTCCAAGGTCCCCTCTGACCTTGACCTCACCTAAGAGGGGCGAGTGGGTGAGGCTTGGGCGCTGGCTGTCCCGAGGAAATGCCAGGGGGACACCGAGGCTGCAGCTGTCCTTCAGGACTGCCTGCCGCAGGGTGACCCAGGCCACCCTCACGGGCCGGGCCGGGGCCCACGTGCTCACACCTGTGTGGGCTCTGGTTGCCAAAGCGATGGAGAACCGTGACCGACTTATGCAAAGTCCACGGGGCAGGGGCCGGCCGTGGGAATGGGGGCCCGGAGAGGAAGCCCATTCGCCTTGCATCCGCTTCCCAGGGTGCTTGCAGAAAGGAACTGGCTGTGCTCGCTCTGGGCTGGAGGGGGCTGCCCTGAGCTTCCTTCCCCCCATCATGGAGGTTGGAGAGGGGCTGGAGCACAGGGGGCCCCACGAGGGGCCTGACTCCAGGGCTGGGGGGCCGCACCGGCTGCTCTCCCCGCCCCCACCCCCTGCCTGCTTCTCTGCCCACCTCCCCTTCCCTTCCCTCTGTCTCTCTCCCATCAGTCCCGCCTCCTCCAGGACCCAGGGGGACAGCTGGAAACCTGGCTCCAGTTCAGCTGAGGGTAGGCAGGGCCTGGCAGGCAGGGATTCCCCAAGGAGCCCCTGAGTGTCTGCTTGGTTCAGAGACACCTTGGAACAGGGCACAGGGGGGCCTCAGAGCTGGTTCTCAAAGCGGCCAGCCTCACCAATCACGCCTCCGAGAGTTCAGATGTCAAAAGTGGAGTGGGCAGGTTGATCCCTAGAACCTGGGGACCGAGGAGTCAGCGAAGGCCTGAAGGAGGAACTCTGCTGTGGTGGGGACACCTTCTTGAGTACAGAGCCCTTTCTGAACTTTGTTGGGTGACCTCAAGCAGGCTCGGTCTCACCCAGAAGACGATCTGAAGATCACAGATGACACCAGAAAGGTGATCGTCACTAAGGGAGCGTGCAGGGCTGGGGTGGGGAGAGGGCTGGTCTTGCCCTGCGGGGCTCCGGAGCGCCCGGCCTGCAGCAGGCTCTGACTGCACTCAGCTTCCTCACCTGTGAAGTGGGCACAGCCACCCTCCACGGAGGGTGATCAAATGAGACGAATACGTGAAGCACCTGCTTGATAAGTGACAGTGACTACTACACTGCAGTGTCGATGGCTTTGGTCCTAGCATCGAGCTGGCACTCTAGGCATTCTCGATTCTAGGCCCGATGGAGGCCTGGGGTCTGTGACTCTGTAGGACTCTCCTTCCTAAGACTCAGATCTGACCGACCTGGGTTCCAGTCCTGGATGCCACTTACTGGAGGTGTAACCTCTTCCGGGCATTTCTCTCCCCACAACTCTCCTTCTGACGACGTCTGCCTGGGTGCACGTGTACCCCAGGAGAACATCAGCTCCCTCGCTTCACCCCAGCCTCGGTGCCCCAGTGCTTGCGAGGCTGAGGGGTGCCTGCCGGCCACCTGGGGCCTGGAGAGAGGGCATGGCAGAGCTCCGGGAGAGAATGCTGAGGTACCCCGGGCACCTGAGGGTCGTATGGCACCTGCTCCACCATCCAGGGTGGCTGTCATCAACCCCGGGGAAGGGACACAAGGCTGCCTGAATCTGGAACCGCTATCAGCCGTGCCTCCTCCCATCCCCTGGCTGGATAGCTCCTGCCCAGAAGCCATGGGATTCCTGTGAGGGGCCAGGACACGGGGCTGCTGGTTTAGCCAGTGGGAACAAGTTCTGCTCTAGCCTCTGCCCCTGCCCCTTACTGAGCAGATCTCCCTGAGCCTCAGTTTCCGCATCTGTGAAATGGGGCCAAAATACCACCACCTCCCTCCCAGGCTGGTGTGGTCCAAGACGATTAGCAGGAAACCCAAGGGATAAGGAAGCCCAGCGTCAACTCCTTTCTGGCCGCAGGCATCCAGGCTGATGGTGTTGAGAGAGTGGATGAGGGTACGTTCTCCTTCACTGAGCATCTCACCCTGGGCAGGTCATGGGACCTGGTGTGCATGCTCAGCCGTTTCAGGCTTGTCTGACTCTTTGCGACGCTATGGGCTGTAGCCCCCAGGCTCCTCTGTCCATGGATTCTCCAGGCAAGAACCCTGGAGTGGGCGCCATGCCCGCCTCCAGGGGCCTTCCCGACCCAGGGTTTGAACCCGCCTCTCCTGCACTTTCCGCATTGTAGGCAGATTCTTTCTCTACCCGCTGAGCCATCGGGGAGGCCATGGGACCCGGCACTTGGTCCTGAAACTCGTCATTTGATCCTCAGCTCCTGCAGAAGTGTCAGATCTGGGGCGGGAGAGGCCACGGCACTGGTAGGGGGGTTGAGGTGGGACGTCAGCGCTGTGCTCAGTGGTCAGGCAGGCAGAGGCGGGGAACAGAAACCCAGATGCCAGCTCCTCCGGGTGTGTTACCTCACCCATCCGTCCCTCAGTGCCCCCATCTGTAAAACGGGACCAACAGAACCCACCTTCAGGGCTTCCAGTGAGCATCTGAGGGTCTGACGTCTAGAGCCTTGAGCACAATGCCTGCGTCCAGTAATGACGGCTCTTACTATTTCCTCTAGACACAGAACATACAGGAGCCATGATGATGGGTGTGAGGGCGGGTGAACTAATCAAAGTGAAGATGTGGCTCTGTGGAGAGGGGGGTCTGCCACCTGCCACTTCCCCCAGAGCCCCCCTCCCCACAGGAGCTTCAGGTCTGCCCGGCGACCCCTAATTTCCTTAGCCAGTGGCCCCTAATTTCCTTAGCCTGCACGCCCCACTGGCAGCCCGTGGGCAGCGGTGGCAGGGACATCCGGCCTCAGTCAAATGGTTCACGCTCCAGCCCAGACCTGCGGCTTGGCTCCGGCCGCAGCAGGGAAATGAAGAGGCTCCCTGGGCCACCGTGGACATGGGGACTTAACTGCGGTAAGCATGCAAAGAGGCCTCGGGCATGCAGGGGGGCACCGGGCCCTTGGAAGCCACCAGCCCCAAGCCTGGGAGACAAGGAGGGCAGAGAAAAGGGAGTGAGCAGCCCCCTGCCCTCGTCAGGTGGTCAGAGGCGCTGGACACAGGACAAAACATCCTTACAGGCACAGCTGGGAGTCCGGGGCCCGATCGTGTGACGGGGGATGGGGTGGCATCCATAGCCTGGGTTCAAACTCAGCCCTTGCCCAGCCAGCCGAGTGACCTCATTCTACGCGAGTTCCGTAGGCCTTCCACAGCATGTCGATAACAGTTACCTTGTAAGGTCAGCGTCAATGTCAAGGCTCTACTGAGGCTAGAGAGGGGAGCACTTGGCCAGTGATCAGTCAGCTGTCTCAGTGCGCCCGTGAGTAAGTCACTCCATTCGTTCAGAAACCATAACGGCCTCAGGATCCCTTTCTACAAAATACAGTTGCCTCCTCTCCCTGAGCTCCCACTATGTCCCTGACCCCATCCCCCTACTCTCTGACCCCATCCCCCACTCTCTCCTGACTCCATCCCCCCACTCTCTTCCTGATCCAGCTCCCCTGGCACACATCACTAACAGCCCTGAGTGAGCCAGGGTGGGGGCTCTGCCCAGGGTCGAATCCCTTCCCCTCCCTTCAGGTCTAAGACCCTGGGACCAACAGCGTTTACCAACAGCACCTCAGATGGGGGTGGGAGATGTCTGTGAGGTTCAGGAACACCTCCTTTTACATTATCTAAGGGTGAATGCAGGCCGGGTCGCACAATGCACGTGTCCTTCCCTACAAGTCAGCTGGCCCCATGGATTCTGGGCTCAGGCTAATTGACCATGGTTGCACCCCATCATGTCACCTGGCCAGCAGGCAGATTCTTTCTCTACCTGCTGAGCCAGCAGGGAAGCCCATGGGACCTGGCACTTGGTTCTAAAACTCGTCATTTGATCCTCAGCTCCTGCAGAAGTGTCAGATCTGAGGATGGAGAGGCCATGGCACAGCTAAGGGGGGTCGCGGTGGGACGTCGGCGCTGTGCTCAGGGCATCTGCGGCCTTGTGTGGCATCTGGGTGGAGGAGAGAGGGTGGGTTTTGGAACCAGACGGACCTGGGTTCCTGCCTGGCGATGCCACTCCTTGCCAAGCCCCTCCGCTTTTCTGCACCTGTGTCATCTGCAAAATGGGGCAAGGCAGCACTTCCTAAGGCAGTTGTGCATGAACAAGAACAGATGCAAAGGCTTCAGCACGTGTGTGAGTCAGGCTCTGAAGAAAAGCAGAGCCTCTAGAAGAAGCGGAGAGACAAGCAGACACAGAGAAAGCTTTATCGTAAGGAGCGCGCCCACACTGTCATGGAGGCTGGAAAGTCCAAAGTGTAGAGTGCCGGCCGGGAGGCCAGAAACGCAGGGAGTAGCGGCCGAGGCCAAAGCAGCCACAGGCAGAGTTCCTTCCTCTCGGGGACGAATGCAGGGGGAGGTCAGTCTTTGTTCTGCTCGGGCCTGCAACTAACTGGACACAGCCCGCTCACGGTATGGACAGTGCTCTGCTTTCCTCAGAGTCCACAAATGGAAATGTCGTGCATGTGTGCTGAGTCGCTTCAGTCGTGTATGACAGGGCAACCCCATGGACTGTAGCCCTCCAGGCTCTTCTGTCCATGGGATTCTCCAGGCAGGAATACTGGAGTGGGTTACCATGCTCTCCTCCAGGGGATCTTCCTGTCCCAGGGATCAAACCCATGCCTCTTATGTCTCCTACTAATCTCATCCAAAAAATACCTCCATGGAAACAGCCAGAATAATGCTTAAGTAGACATCTGGGCATCATAACCCAGCCAAGCTGACCCACGAACTTAACTATCACAACACTTAATCTTCACGAGCAAGATAGTCACGATAACGTGATCACTGACCTAGAGCCAGACATCTTGGAATGTGAAGTCGAGTGGGCCTTAGAAAGCATCACTACTAACAAAGCTAGTGGAGGTGATGGAATTTCAATTGAGCTATTTCAAATCCTGAAAGATGATGCTGTGAAAGTGCTGCACTCAATATGCCAGCAAATTTGGAAAACTCAGCAGTGGCCACAGAACTGGAAAAGGTCAATCTTCATTCCAATCCCAAAGAAAGGCAATGTCAAAGAATGCTCAAACTACCGCACAATTGCACTCATCTCACACGCTAGTAAAGTCATGCTCAAAATTCTCCAAGGCAAGCTTCAGCAATATGTGAACCGTGAACTCCCAGATGTTCAAGCAGGTTTTAGAAAAGGCAGAGGAACCAGAGATCAAATAGCCAACATCCGCTGGACCATGGAGAAAGCAAGAGAGTTCCAGAAGAGCATCTATTTCTGCTTCATTGACTATGCCAAAGCCTTTGACTGTGTGGATCACAATAAACTGTGGAACATTCTGAAAGAGATGGGAATACCAGATCACCTGACCTGCCTCTTGAGAAACCTGTATGCAGGTCAGGAAGCAACAGTCAGAAGTGTACATGGAACAACCGACTGGTTCCAAATAGGAAGAGGAGTACGTCAAGGCTGTATATTGTCACCTTGCTTATTTAACTTCTATGCAGAGTACATCATGAGGAACGCTGGGCTGGAAGAAGCACAAGCTGGAATCCAGATTGCTGGGAGAAATATCAATAATCTCAGATATGCAGATGACACTACCCTTATGGCAGAAAGTGAAGAGGAACTCAAAAGCCTCTTGATGAAAGTGAAAGAGGAGAGTGAAAAGGTTGGCTTGAAGCTCAACATTCAGAAAACAAAGATCATGGCATCTGGTCCCATCACTTCATGGGAAATAGATGGAAAAACAGTGGAAACGGTGTCAGACTTTATTTTTTGGGGGCTCCAAAATCACTGCAGATGCTGATTGCAGCCAGGAAATTAAAAGACGCTTACTCCTTGGAAGGAAAGTTATGACCAACCTTGATAATATATTAAAAAGCAGAGACATTACTTTGCCAACAAAGGTCCGTCTAGTCAAGGCTATGGTTTTTCCCGTGGTCATGTATGGATGTGAGAGTTGGACTGTGAAGAAAGCTGATCGCTGAAGAATTGATGCTTTTGAACTGTGGTGTTGAAGACTCTTGAGAGTCCCTTGTACCGCAAGGAGATCCAACCAGTCCATTCTAAGGGAGATCAATCCTGGGTGTTCATTGGAACGACTGATGCTAAAGCTGAAACTGCAATACTTTGGCCACCTCATGCGACGAGTTGACTCATTGGAAAAGACTCTGATGCTGGGAAAGGTTGGGGGCGGGAAGAGAAGGGGACGACCAAGAATGAGATGGCTGGATGGCATCACCGACTCTGTGGACATGAGTTTGAGTGAACTCTGGGAGTTGGTGATAGACAGGAAGGCCTGGCGTGCTGTGATTCATGGGGTCGCGGAGAGTCGGACACGACTGAGCGACTGAACTGAACTGAACTGAACTGTTATAACAATGGATAACAGGTTAACATCGTTGAATCATTAATTCCATATCCTGCATTGCTCCGAGCACTTATAGGAATTCACTCATTGAATTCTCAAGACTGTGTGTGTGTACCAAGGCCCTCTGGCTCCAAAGTTCCCGCCACTCACATAGGACTTCCTGCCATCAGGGCTCACCCTTCCTTCCATCACATCAGGGGCACTGTGCCCCTGACACCTGATGACACGCTGGCAATCTCACCAGACTCAGAAGGTGAGCAGCCCGCAACGCTCCCACCAGAAAGACCACCAGTTCGGTTAAGGAAGAGACATTTTATTAGGTGGCGTCAGGGCAAATCCCCCTGCCACCTCACAGTACAGAACTAGCAGAACCAGGAATACCTCCGGCCTGCCCGCTGCCCATCCTGGCCTCGCGGTGAGAAACAACCCTGTTGGCATCAGGCACCCCCTGACCGCGGGCCACGGTGTGTGACTGTGCACTGGGGGAATGGCCACTCCAGCCCCACGGGGGCCCCACGCCAGCCGTGCCTGAGGAGGGCCCCCTAAAAACTGTCCCGAGTCGCCACTTACAATTCCCTGACCACCCAGAATCCACCCAGGATGCATCTGAGTGTCCCCCGATTAGCTGCATCGAGGAACAGGCCTCCGACGGGCCGGTCTGCACACAGAGCCACAAACACGTCAAGGAGAGACGGTTCTATAAGTGAGCCTCAGCCAGGCCGAACGGGGACCCGAGGTGAGGTCTTGGGGCACTGGGGAAGGTAGGGGCAACATCTACCTGGGCCAGAGGGCACTGAGCTCCTGCAGGAAGCACCAGGCCAATGGAGGCTCTCGAGGCAGGACCCAAGAGCTAAGGAAGCAGCAGGAAGGGCGCCCAAGGTGTGCCAACCTCACGGGCCCGACAGGAAGGACTGGCACCTTGGCAGGTGGACTGCAGCAGCCCCCCAGTCCCAGTGCCTGGAGACCCCCAGGAATTTGGGGGGCCTCTGGTGAGCTCGGGCACTTGGGAGTAAGGCACATGGGGTCTAAGGCGTTCGGTTGGGCTCAGGTACCCGCTGGCACGGGTGCATCTGGGCAAAGAGTCAGTGAGCAGCATGAACCAAGCAGGGCAGGGCCAGCTGGTACCCCCACAACCTGTTACCACAATGTGGCAGCCCTGCAGCCACCCTGGTCACCCCAACCCTGGAGACCCGGAGAAGCCAGGGGCCTCGGTGGGTGCGGCAGCATGCCAGGGCGCCCAGAGCTGCCTCCTCCTCCGGCAGATCCATGAGCTTCTCCACTGCCCCGCCCCAGGCCCCTGAACGCAGCGGAGAGGAGCTAGAAGGGGACTGATGGAGAACCAGTCAGGTGCCAAGGCCACGCCCACCAGGTGGGATTTCTAGGACACTGGGGGCAGGGGTGGCAGCCCTATGTCTCCTGACAGCATGATCTCAACCCAGAGCCCAGGCCTGACTCTAAGGGGCGGGACAGGCCAGAACGCAGGTGCGGGGCAGGGGTGCCTTGGCCCTAGAAAGAGGTTGCCCCGTGGGGAGCGGGGTGCAAGCATGGGGCGCGGTCAGTACACTGAGGTCAGTCGTCCGGACGGACAGGCGGATGGCGGTGGCACCAAGCAGGGCTCACTGCATGTACGGGTAGCGCCAGTCCCCCAGAGGCCCACGCGTCTCCTTGACGACCTGGGGCGACGTCCACCGCAGCACATAGTGGGGGCCGCCTGGCTTGTCGTTGGTCCCTGTGGAAAGACAGCTCTGTTTGTCCCCCAAAAGGTACAACAGCTCTGGGGGAGAAGGGAGAAGGGGCGGGGAGGAGCGGGCGGAATGAACGGGGCAGCAAACAGCTAAGCCAACCCCGACACGGTGGCTGGGGCTCCCAGAGCGCCTCTGGGCAGAGGGCACTCAGTCGGCGGTCAGGGGGCAGGAGCCGGTGAGCGGACAGGACGCCCAGGCTCCTCAGGTCCCTGCACCCCACCCGCAAGGCATGTCTGAGAGGCAGCAAAGAACTATGGAGGGCACTGGACGGGGAGCAGGGAGGCCTTGGTTCTGGCCCCAGCTCTGCCACTTGCACCGGGACCTCTGGCAAGTCCCTGCCCCTTGCCAAGCCTCAGTTTCCCCATTTGTAGACAGGAGGGGGTTGGACTGCAATGGCCTGGAATACGGTAAGTCATGTTTAGTTGCTAAGTCGTGTCCGACTCTTTCTGACCCCATGGACTAGGAGCTAGGCAAGAATACTGGAGCAAGTTGTCAATTCTTCCTCCAGAGGATCTTCCTGGCCCAGGGATCAAACCTGCGTCTCCTGTACTGGCAGGCGGATTCTTTACTGCTGAGCCACCTGGGAAGCCAAGATGCGGATGCTGGGACCCAAATCCTGGCTCCACCAGTTCCTAGCCATGCGCCCTTGGGCCAGTCACTTCACCTGCCCGGGCCTCAGTTTCCCCTCTGTAAAATGGGAAGAAGAAAGGCAGCCCGACAGGAGACTGCTGGCAGGACCCCGAGTGAGCCAGGGCCGGCCCTCCAGGCTGAGTCACTGGTGGGCCTCCTGAGCCTCTTGACAGCCTTGAGATGAAGGGGCAAGGGTCTCCCCCAGAACTCAGCCCCCTCCTAGAAAGGAGAGCCCACTCACCCGAGGCTCGGGCCCCCCCAAAGGGCTGCTGGCCCACCACTGAGCCGGTGGACTTGTCGTTGATGTAGAAGTTGCCAGCGGCATTCCTCAGCAGCTCTGTGGCCTCCCGGAGAACATCCCTACAAGGCAGGGAGGCGGTAAGAGGGCAGTTGCCAGCCCTGGGCCCGTGCCCTCGGCAGCTCAGGAACCCCGAGACTCCCAGCCTGCCCCTCAGGTTCCAACTCCGCCTTCCCCTCTTAGAGGCAGACGCAGGGAGGCAACCAGTGCCACGGAGAAAAGACAGGGCAAAGCCTCAGGTCCAGCATCACGGCGCCTCCACCAGACAAGTGCAGCGCCTGGGCCCAAGCCCTGCCTTCCGCCCTGAGCCCCATCAGACCGGGCGACAGGTCACAGGCGCTGACTGCCCAGCCCCAACCCTAGAGACCTGGCTTCAGCAGCCAGCAGTGCGGCCCCAGCATCAGCGCTTTAACAAGGAGCCTGTGGCCTGTCTCCCTGCCAGCCGGGGTGGAGTGAGGGGCATGGAGAGCAGCGAAGGCCCGTTACTGCTGGGAGCCGCGTCCGGGGTGGGCTGTCTCTGGGGACGGGGGACGTCAGGACTGGCACGAGGGGTTGGGGCCGTGGCCGCTCACCTATCCTGGGCGAACACTGCCCCCGTGAGGCCGTAGCTGCCAGTGCTGTCGACCAGCCGCAGCGTCTCCTTGTACTCCTCGTCTGGGTAGACATACACAGCCAGCACGGGCCCGAAGATCTCCTGCAGAGAAGCCCCAGGGTCGGGCCCTGCCTGGACCCATCCCTGAGGCCTCCACCGCCCCAGCCCCCTTCCCAGCCCAGCAGCCTGGGCCAGGCCTTGCTTTCTGCTGGGTTCTCTCCAGGATGGCGCCTACCCTGCCCACCCCACCCAACCTGGCAGAAGATCTGAGGACTCTCTGGCCTCCCTGCCAGCCAGACCCTCCCCCAGAGCCAAGTCCAGGGCCCTTGGAAGGGGGACACTTCTGCCAACAGGCGGCCAGGGGACTGCCCCGTGACATCACTCGGGGGGCTGGGGGAAGACCCCTGCCCATGCACTGTCATCCTGAACAACTGCCCTAACTTCTCAGAAACTCAGTTTCTCATCTGTAAAATGGGAACGATAAGCCAAACCTCATCTCCATCAATTTCCTGGCCCCCACTTAAGGCTCTACAGATATTAGAGGCTAAGAGAGCTGTAGGGGCCTCCGGGGCAGCAGTCAGTACTGTGATATCAGCCCGGCCAGCAGCATCAGGGATCTGGGGTCAGGAGGCCTGAGCTCAGGGCCTGGCTCTGCTCTCCCTGGGGGCGAGGCAGGCCCCTGGCAAGGTCACGCCGTCCTCAGCTGTGAGATGGGATGACAGCCCGGGAAGCACCCAGAGACGCTCCCTCCTCCCAGTTCCTCCCAGCCCTTCCCGTCCCATCACCTCCTTCATGATGGGGTCCTGGGGGTCCTTGCTCTCGACGATGCACGGCTCCACAAAGTAGCCCACAGAGTCATCACACTGGCCCCCGGCCAGGATGGTGAGGCTGGGCGAGGAGCGGGCGTGCTCCAGCCACTTCCGGATGCGGCTGAAGGACTGCGGGATCAGGGCAGGGAGGGTGTCAATGGCCAGCCGGAGGCCATTCCCAGCAGAAGCCCCCAACACATCGGCCCCAGATCCTGAAGGGGGCAATGGCAGGGTGCGGGGGTGGCTGAGAGCAAACAGGGCCTGGCTGAGCAGGGCAGAAACAGGAGTGGATGAGCAGGCTTGTGTGTGTGTGTGTTAGAACACGTACAGAAAGAAAAAGAAAGGGAAGTCACTCACTCGTGTCCAACTCTCTGCCACCCTGTGGTCTGTAGTCTAACTGGCTCCTCCATCCACGGGATTCTCCAGGCAAGAGTACTGGAGTGGGTTGCCATTTCCTTCTCCAGGAGATCTTCCCAACCCAGGGATTAGAACCGGGGTCTCCTGCACTGTAGGCAGACGCTTTACCGTCTGAGCCACCGGGGAAGTCCAAGAACATGTATACTTACACATAAAGATCACACAGACATACGTACATATAAATGTGTCTTTGGGTTTAAGGCCGTGAGTCTTTAGGGTTAGGTACGTAGGTACACGCACGCCTGCACTATATGTTTCTGCAATGCAGACCCACACATGTGCCTATACACACGTGCACACACGCACACACATACACATGTGTGCACGCATATACACGTGTGTGCACGTGCACGCATATACACGTGTGCACACATGTTGTCAGATCTGTCTATGTTTGCAGATGTGTGTGTGTGTGGCTGTGCGTTTGTTTACATGGGTGGACCTACGTGCATGACCCCCCACAGAGGTCTACATGAATGTGTTCATGGCCGTGCGTGTACCTGTGTTCAGGGGTGTGTGTGCAGGCGTGCAGGCCTATGTCTAAGTGTGCGTGTGACCACGGGCACTTCAAGGGGGCCTGGAGGCAGGGTGTGCAGAAGGCGAGCTCCTCTCTGGGTAGGGATGCTTCTAGTCCTTCCAGGGCTGGCGGGGGCGGCAGGGGCTGTGTGCGTGGCTCTCAGGCTACCCTGCTCAAAGCAGCAAATCTGGGTCACTCTTCCCACCTCCCACCCAGCCCAGGCCTGGCACCCCCAGAACTCCTATACCTTGGCATCAATCACGGCAGAGAAGAAGGTCCCAAAATCCTCTGCAGGCTGGAGGCAAGGGAGACATGGATAGAAAGGAGGTGGCCGCGGGCCCGAGACAAGAGGAGTACCCCCCCGCCCCCGCGCCCCCCCAGCGGCCAATCCCATCAGCCCCCGCTGGGCCGCGGCAGGAGGCCGAGCCACTCACGTCGCCCACTTTGATCCCGCCGAGCTCCTCCAGCAGCCGCCCTTTGATCTGCGGCCACAGCGAGCGGGGCGCGTAGAGGCGGGAGCAGGCTGAGCACTTCTGGCCGCCGTACTCGAAGGCCGAGCGCAGGGTCCCGCTCACCACGCTGTCCACGTCGGCCGAGCGGTGCACGAAGTGGAAGTTCTTGCCCCCGCACTCTAGGGGGCGGGAAGGGAGGGGCCGTGCGTGGGGCAGCGGGCCCCTCAGGCCGGCCCCAGGGCCCAACACCCTGCCTGCTCCTGCACACAGAGCCCTGCGAGCAGCCCCCGGGACGGGTGGAGGAGGCTGTGAGAAGCCGCGTGCCCTGGACACTGACCAGCCAGGCCTGTCCTCCCACCCTGCAGATGGGAAGACGGAGGCCCAGGCACGGGCAAAGGGCACCAGGGGGCATCAGGACCAGCTTTCCTATTTCTCAGACGAGAAAACTGAGCTTGGGGTTGGGAATGCTGCAGGCTCCCCAAAGCATGGCCACTCCCGGCAGCGGGCGCAGCTTTCTTTGAGCCTTCCCCTGACCCCCACCCAGGGCCACTACCAGGGCTGGCTTCTCTCCCCTCCCCGTCGTGGGGATACCCCTCCCTGGTCCCCTTGGTGTGAGGGAGCCCAGGGAATCATGCCACCACCCAGGCCTTATTAGTTTCTTCATTCAATTAAACATCAGCCAACAGCAGCTCGTGTTACAAAGCACTCACTACCCGCCAGACTCAGTTCAAAGCACTCCGTGCCCCTTTTCACGTGAAGCCTCACAGCAGCCTCCCATTATGACCCCAGTTTAAAGACAAGAAGACTGAGGCATGGAGAGGCTGAGTCGTGTACTCAAGGTTGGGAAGTGGTGCAGTAAGCAGCAGTCTTTCTCCCTCAGGGAGACAGTGGGAAGGAGCCTGAACTGAAAACCACAGACAGCGACCAAAGGGACTCACTGTTTCCCAGCTTAGGAAGGCTGGACTGGGTGTGGTGAGAGGCTGGAAGTTAGAGATGCTACAGCTGGCCCTGAGCAGAGTCACCTGCCCTGATACCCCTAACAAAGCCCCACCAGATTAAGAGGCAAACTATTACATACAGCTGCACTGGCCGTGTTTCTTCACACACAAGCTCATTCCCACCTCGTGGTCTCTCCACTAACCGTTCCCTTGGCCTAGATCTGGGCGATGCAACATAGCAGTCACGAGCCCCACGAGGCCATTTACATTCAAATTAATTAAAACTAAATGTAACTTTCACTTCCTCAGTCACACGAGTCCTGTTTCAAGCACGCAGCGGCCACACGCGGTGAGTGGCTACCCGACGGGACCGCACAGTGCAGCCCATGTCCATCATCGCGGAAAGGGCCACTGGACGGCGTCCACACCCGTGACGGTCTCTTCTCCAGACCTCAGCGAGGCCTGTTTCTCTTCGCTGTTTAGGTTTCCACTCAAATGCTCCCTCCTTGAAGAGGCTCCCCACCCTGGAGTCACAATCACCCGCCACACCCAGCCTCTGGGCGGCCCTGCCTGTCACCTCTTTGCTCTCCCTTAACGAGCCACAGCCCTTCTCGCCCCATGACATCACTTATCCAGCTGTTTACTGCCCGCCTCCCACCGTTGGAACAGAAGCCGGTGACCGCTGGGTCTCTGGCTCTCATCACCCTTGCATCCCCAGGCTCCAAAAAGAGCCTCTGCACAAACAGTAATTTCCTTGCTGCACGAGGAATGGATAAGAAATGCACGTTCTGAGCCGGAAGTGCTCTGAACAACCCCGGGCCCTGCCAGGGCCGGGGCTCCAGACTAGAGTGCTCCGCCCCTGCAGAGCCCCCCGGCTCTGGGGGCAGCCCCTCCGCCGCCTCCTCTCCCACGACGGCCGCGGCTGGAGAGGGGGACCTTACCTCCGGCCAGGCGGGGGAAGGTTCGGAACCGGTCCAGGTTCTGGGCCACCTGCTTCCACAGGTGTTTGAAGGTGCTGAAAGCAGAAGACAAGGCAGGGATCAGGGCACCGGGCTCAGGTACCTGAGCAGGTGAGGGGTCTGCTCCCCACCCACCCAGCCAGAGGGCGGGGCACAGGGTCAGCAGCCCCGCTAGAGGCTGGCAGGGGTGACAGCAGCAGTGATGGAGGTGATGGGGCACCAAGGAGGAGGTGGCAGCTGGCAATGGGCTGCATTCAGGACCCAGAAGGAGGGAGCAAGGGGAAGCTTGGTGGCAAGGTAGTGCAGAGAGGTGCCATGCTCCCAGGCCAGGGGACAGGGGTTCCAGTCCCCACCCAGGTGCACACAGCTGTGTGAGCTTGTGCCCACCACTTAACCTCTCTGGGCCTCAAGTTCATGCCACAGCTGGAATCAGGAAAGAACAATTCCACTGGGCGGGGCCGTTTAGGGACGGCTCTGATGGGAGTCAAGTGCTGAGGACAGTGCCGGGCACACCACGGGTGCCTGACGGGGCACACACACCAGCGGGGTCTGCGAGGAGTGCCTCGAGATCACACCCGGACCCGGGGACCGGGGAGGGTCCTAGGAGAGGCAGCTCAGGCCCCCACCTCCTCCCTGGGCTCCGACTGTGACCAACCTCAGCACCACAAAACAATAAAAATGCTAATCACCAGGGAGCTGGCGACACAGTAGCTGATACTAATTTATGACTTTCCCACCTTGGAGCCCGCTGCTCACCAGAGCATGGCAGATGGGGCCAGGCCTGCCCTGCCCGCTAATAGGCAGGGACCCGCGGGGCCCGTGGCTGGCAGAGCGGGCCGTTGGAAAACCACCCTCCTCAGCAATTCTAACGCGGCCGTCGCCACCTGGCAAACCTTGGATGGGGTGGGTGGGACCCAGAGGTTAGGCAGAGAGGGCAAGAAGCCACTGCGGGGGTACCCAGGACACCTGGGAGGCCCAGAGCAGAGAACCTGGCCTCTCCACCCAGACGACCCACGGGGACCTCAAACACAAGGTGACCAGCCTCTGGTCCATCTCCTTCCCGAGGCTCCCGGGTGCCTAGCCGTCTGGGGAGCCCACCTTGGGGAACAGTGCCCACCTCCAGCCTCGGGCCTGGCTATCCCCACTGACCCCAAACACCACAGACAGGCGGCCGCGCCCCCACCACCTCCTCACGTGAGTCAGCCCGTCTCTCGCAGCTCCCACCTCTCTACCCGGGTTCAGGCGTCCGCCTCCCTCCCCAGATCCTCCTAATCCATCTCCTGCTCCCAGCCACGAAAGACTTGTGCCAAGGGCAGCTAGAGCCATCACCTAGGTCAGAGGCTGCACATGCAGGCCCCAGAGGGGCTGAGGTTGTCCAGGCATGCAGAGACCCAGGGCCTGTCGGGACGCTGGGACCAGAGACCGCCCACCCGCCTCCGGCCAGTGGTGCCACACGGAAATGAAGGCCCCGGGGGACCAGGTTCGTAAGTGAGGCCCCGTTTGGATTTTCACATGAAACTGTCCCGGTGGTACATGCCTGTCCATCTCTATTAGGAGTCAAAGAACACAGAGTCACTGGCCAGGTCCAGCTGGAGAGCAACCATCTGTACTCTGCTTGAAACAGAAGTCTGATTGATTAAGCCACTCCCTCTAAAGGATCTGCCTGTAATATGGGAGACCTGGGTTCCATCCCTGGGTCAGCAAGATCCCCTGGAGAAGGGAAAGGCTACTTGCTCCAGCAGTCTTGCCTGGAGAGTTCCAAGGACAGAGAGCCCGGCGGGCCACGGTCCAAGGGGCTGCAAAGAGACAGACACGACTGAGCGACTGAGGCCGTCGCTCCCACTGTCCTGCAGGTGACCTTCCGAGGCTCCTACAACCCTCAGGATAAAGTCCAAACACCGTCACAGGCCCTGCACTCACAAGTCCAATCCTTCAAGAGGCATTTCCCTGATGGTCCAGTGGTTAAGACGCCACACTCCCAATGCAGGGTGCCCGGGCTGGATCCCTGGCCAGGGGGACTAGATCCCACATGCCTCAACTAAGACCCAGTGCAGTCAAAACAAAACAAAAACAGTCCCCCAGAGGCAGGACCCGGAGTGCTCCACGCGCTCACTGCCCAGCCTTAGCAGCAGCAGAGCCCGGCAAGCACAGGGGATCAGTAAACATCAGCTGAGTGCACGAAAACATGGCTGTGACCAAACCACGTGCTGCCCCCGCCCTCTGACCCTCAGCCCCTGCTGCCCACTCCAGGCTCATGGGACCGCGTCCACCTCCCAGAGCACAAAAGCGTCAGCCTCACGCCTCTGTACATGCGTCCTCCCCCCTAGACTGCTCTCCTCCACCTCTGCCCAGCCCACTCCTCTGCTTAGATGCCACCTCCTCCAAGAAGCCTTCCTGACTGCTCCTCCAATTCATTCCAAGCTCCCCTCTGTCCTTTCCAGGGACAGAGGTGGCATCAAAATCTGTATCGCCAAATACCTGTATGCTGCTTCCATCCTGTGACACTCTTTCCTGTCCACTGACTATCTGACCCTCAAAATGACTCTGCAAGGTAGGAATCAGCACACTCAGGGGAAGGCGTGGAGGCTCAGAGAGGTGAAGGGCCACTCAGCAAGGAGGCGGGGCACAGTCAGCACCTGGCCCCTGAGTTCACAGCCCCGATTCCCAGACAGGTTGGGAGGCCTGGGGAGCATCCCCAGGCTACCCTGCCCAGCCCTCCTCAGGGACTTACGGCACACTGCCTGTGAAGTTGATGCCACACAGGTGCTCTGAGCTGGTGACGGTGTCCCCGAAGGTGGGCCCGTCGGCTGGCACAAACTGGATGATGTTGGGGGGCAGCCCAGCCTCCCTGAGGACGCGATAGACAGTGTAGCTGGCCAGCATGGCAGTGTCGCTGGGCTTCCACAGGACCACGTTGCCCTGCCAGGGAGGCACGGTGATGACTCACAAGGCCAGGGGCGGCCAGCAGCCCTGATTCCCACCCCAGCCCAAGGTACTGCCATCCCTCAGCTGGAGCCACCAGGTAGGTCCCCGTGCAGGCCAGGATATCCCCTCAGTTCAGTTCAGTTCAGTTCAGTCGCTCAATCGTGTCCAACTCTTTGTGACCCCATAATCACAGCACGACAGGCCTCCCTGTCCATCACCAACTCCCGGAGTTCACTCAAACTCATGTCCATCGAGTCGGTGATGCCATCCAGCTACCCGGCCCCATTCCTCCAGATGCCAGGCACCAGGCCCTCAAAGTTCTTGCGAATGAGCTAATGCCCTGCCCTGTCTGCTCCCATACTCTGGCCGAGGCTCCCTTTCTCCAGAAGTCTGTGCCAACTGGTCCTGCCAGCACCCCTCGGGCAGGTCTGTTCTGGGTGTTTTCAAGTTGCTGGGCACCCACGGGGCGAGGCTGGGCCAGCGCGTACAGGGCTCTGTCTGCACGTGTTCTGGAGGAGGGCACGTGGGCGCCGGGTGTGTGCACGTCTGTCTGAGCACAGACGCACAAGGCCCGTGCACGAGCACCTCCCAGATCACCCAGCCGCCCGACCACTCAGCCCTCCTCCTGCGGCTCCCTGGGTGACCCAGGCCCCCCGAGGTGGTGGGAGAGCTCCCCCACCAACTCATGGGAGCTCACGCCCACCTTCCTCCTGACCACGGCAGTGGAGCCCTCCGACTTCGAGACCACCAAGACAGACCAAGCCCAAACCTCTACCTGTTTCATCATCTATTAGCCATGCAACCCTGGCAAATAAGTCACCGGGCGCAGAGCAAGCATTCAGAGGTGAGCCGTCATTATCCTCATCACTAGCAGCCCCTGCATAACACTAAACCTGCCCTGGGCCAGACCTGCCTGGTGTTAAGACGAGTCATAACACAGTCTCACTTGCTCTTCCCGACCCTGAAATGCAAGCTTTTCTGTTATTTCTATCTTGCAGGTGAGGAAATGGCCTCAGAGGAGGGCAGGGGCTCGCCTGAGGTCGCCCAGGGGGAGTGGGGCAACGCGGGGACCCAGATCAGCCTCTGATCCCGGAAGCCTCTCCACGGTGGCCAGTTGCCTCCTTTGTGTGTCTCTCCCCACAAGGGCGGGGCCCCAAGGCTCGAGGTGGCCTCCTGACTGTTGAGGGGGAAGCAGTAACTGGGTCCTGCCACCCCCGAGTCCGCTGTCCGCATCTCACCATCAAGGCCGGAGCCCCGGCCAGGTTGCCGCCGATCGCAGTGAAGTTGAAGGGGGAGATGGCCGCCACGAAGCCCTGGGGAAGGAGGGGCATTGAGGCCAGGCCGAGGGCTTCCTGCGGCTCCCTGCCCGCGCCACCCCCGGGCGGTACCTCCAGCCCCCGGTACAGCACGCTGTTGGTGCTGGGTGGCACGCTGAGGGGCTGCTCGCCTTCCAGCTCCACGGCAAACTTGGCGTTGAAGCGGAAGAAGTCGATGAGTTCCGCCGCAGCGTCGATCTCCGCCTGGATCACCGTCTTCCCCTGCGAGGCGGGAGGGTCCTGGGCTCAGCGGTGGAGGGCCTGCCTCCCAGCCCTCTCCCGATGCTGGAGCCTGTGCCCGCAGTCACACGATGCGCACGTGTGTTTGGGAGAAAGAACCAGGGGCCCTGAGTACTGCAAACAGGTCCTTGGACAGTCTAGTGCGCTCCGCCCGACGGCGGACGTCGGCCGCGGGGAAGGCCTCTGGGCGGCCGGAGTCGGGCCCTCCGGGATCGGGCAACCCCTCCCCGCACACGCGGCCGCCGGCGGCTCTTCGCCCCGCCGGGGACGGGGGGCTGCTCCTGCCTGCCTCTGCGCCCGTCCACCTGCCCCCGGCTCCGCGCAGCCACGAGCTTCCTACGAGCTGCTGAGTCTCACGTCAAATAAAGCGGCATCTTCCTTTGGTCCTGGAGTGTGTGTGCCCCCTCCTGCCCAGGCGTGGCTCACCTGGGACCCTGTGGAGACCCAGCACCCACCCGGGGGGGCTCGGCTCAATCCGGAGACACTGGGCTGGTGGTGGGGGTGTCGTAGCAGCTCTGTGCAGCAGAGGGCGCTCTCGCTACAGGCTGGCGACCGGGCGGGGCTGCGGGCGGGACGCGGGCGGAGCCTGAGCCGCGGGCGGAGCCAAGAGCCTTGCTGTGAAGTGAACCCTCGCCCTCGGCTCAGGAGCCTCCGTGACCCCACGCAGACACAGAGCAAGACCCAGAAAGAAAGACAGAAAACACTAACGTGTGATTGCTAAGCCCAAAAAGCTTGTAAAGGCGCAGCAAACACATATGAAGTCGTCATCACACCCCAATGCGACCTGAGCTGTAACTAAGAAAGGAACAGCATGTCGGGAGGGGCACAAAGGTGGGACCAGGCCTTTTGGACTGCTGAAGTCCGAGAAGTCTCACAGAGGAGGTGTGCCTGGGCTACACCTCGACAGTTAAAGAGTTCACGAAGCAGGGGTTATTCCTTGGTGGCTCAGTGGTAAAGAATCTGCCTGCCAATGCAGGAGACATGGGTTTGATCCCTGGTCTGGGAAGATCCCACATGCCGTGGAGCAACTAAGCCCGTGAGCCACGACTGAGCCTGTGCTCTGGAGCCCGGGGCCCTAGAGCCTGTGCAGAATAAGAGAAGCCACTGCAATGGGAAGCTTGCGTCCCACAACTAGAGAATAGCCCCTGCTCACTGCAACTGGAGAAAAAGCCCACATGGCAACAAGCCAATAAAAATAATAAAATTTTTTAAAAAATGTTCACAGGGCAGAGAAGACAGGGAGCATTCTAGCCAGGGGACCTGGGCCAGAGAACGGGGTTGGATGTCTGTGGTGTCCAGAGCCTGGCTAGGTCCAGACTGGTGACATCATGGGAAGGATGCCCTGGCAGGGAAGGGCACAGCAGCTAGCCAGCTGGACGGAGGTGGGGATGGAAGGGCCCCAGAAGTGGGGCTTAGGACTTGGGACATGACTCACAGCCAGACAGCGAGAGCTCGGTGGTTCATACGCCTAGAGTGAGCTGCTGGGGGTGTCACAGAGACCGCTGTGAGGGCTGCAGGGGCCTGACAGAGCCTAGAGGACCGCGCAGGGCCACTGTCAGTCCAGGCAAAGCACGACAAGGGCCTGGCCCAGGACAGGGACAGACGGATGCGAGGGGCTACTTACAGAGGAGGGCATGCAAACGAGTCCAAGTCACCTGGCCTGTAATATATATGGGTCAGTCAAGGCTATGGTTTTTCCTGTAGTCATGTGTGGATGTGAGAGTTGGACCATAAAGAAAGCTGAGCACCAAAGAATTGATGCTTTTGAACTGTGATGTTGGAGAAGACTCTTGAGAGTCTCTTGGACTGCAAGGAGATCCAACCAGTCCATCCTAAAGGAGACCAGTCCTGGGTGTTCATTGGAAGGACTGATGCTGAAGCTGAAACTCCAATATTTTGGCCACCTGATGTGAAGAACCGACTCATTTGAAAAGACCCGGATGCTGGGAAAGATTGAAAGCAGGAGGAGAAGGGGATGACAGAGGATGAGATGGTTGGATGGCATCACCGACTCGATGGACATGAGTTTGAGTAAGCTCCAGGAGTTGGTGATGGACAGGGAGGCCTGGCGTGCTGCAGTCCATGGGGTCGCAGAGTCG
Source organism: Moschus berezovskii (assembly GCF_049115385.1). NCBI lineage: Eukaryota > Metazoa > Chordata > Mammalia > Artiodactyla > Moschidae > Moschus > Moschus berezovskii. Next base: position 2,580,980 of record NC_142461.1, read on the forward strand.
GACACGGCCTGTCCTCTCTCCCAGGCCTGGTGGGTCCCAGTGACCCACACAGTGATGTCGACCGAACTGGACGAGGTGAGACCCCCCACAGCCCCCACTGCGCCGCGGACACCTCACCTGCCCCACCATGGTCTTGGCCAGGACCTCAGCCCTGCGCGGCCCGCTCAGCAGGTCGGCCGCCTTCAGGAAGACTTGTGCCCGGTCCACCACAGGCTTCAGGTCCCACTCCTTCCTGGCGGCCAAGGCAGCCCCGATGGCTCTGTGGAGCAGGGCCTGATGAAGAGGGAGAGGTTGGGGGCTTCCTCCCACGGCAGGAAGGGTCCCAGAGGGGCGATCTGGAGGTCACTGTCCACCCAGGGAGGAGCCCTGCCTCCCTCCCCCCGACAGTGGCAAACGCCAGGTCCCACAGCCAGCTGGGCCACCCCATGCTCGGAGCCTGCCCCCTTCCAGTCAGGAGGCCTACCAGGTGGGTCTGCATGCCAAGGACTCACTCCATTTCCCCTCGTGGCCTCCCCTGGCTCCCAGAGCCCGGTACTCCCAAATCCACTGTTCAGGGCCTGCAGCCCTTGAGGTCAGGACCTGACCTTGTCCTTGTTGGATCAGAACTGCGGCCAGAGACAGACCCCTGCGGCTAGCACCCCAGCTGCCAAATGCCCTCATCGGCACGTGACGCCAGCACCTTGACCCCGTGCCCTCTTGCTGGCTGATACGAGGTCTCTGCCCTCTCTCCGCGATGCCTCCCGTTTCCCGGGCTCAGCCTTCCCGAATCCCCTCCGCCTCTCCCAATCAGGGCATGCCCCAGCCCTGGCCCTGGCAGCTCTCATTAGGCCCACGTGAGCCCTGGCACACCTGGCCAGGCCAAAGCCGCCTGCCCAGGGACACCCTCAGTGGCAGCCCCCCCACCCCGACCATGGCCTGAGAGGGAAGCAGTAACTGACCTCCACCGCCATGGCAGCAGAGATCGACTCAGCAGACAGGTCGCCAGGGACTCACCTTGTCTGCGTAGCAGAACTTGGCCACCTTGTGTCCATGGTTAAAGGGCTACAAGAAGAGAGCAGGGTGAGGCTGCCGTCCAGGAGGAAGGAGCCCTCCCCGGGCGGGTGGGGACGGAGCCGGGCTCAGAGCTCGCCTGCCAGGCCAGAGTCCTCCACACACTCACTGTCTCCCCTCCAATCCCCAGGAAGTCTTCTCCAGTTGCGTGGGGGCAAATGAGGAGCTCATCAATTTGGGCAGACCACCCCACACATACCCCTTGGATGCCCACTGAGCCTCGTGTGGAATCCTCAGGGCTTTGTTCCAAGTGTTCCCATGTCTTCCTGCACAACACCTCCCCTGGCCTCCCCGGACACCCACCTGCTGTGGACTCCCCATCATAGCCCCACACCCACCTTCCCATCCCAGCTCCCTGGCTGCCCACGGGCACCTGGCCCTCCAAACATCTCTATCCAAACTCAATTCTGCCAAGCCCACACTCTTAACCCCTCCGCCAGCCTAAAATCAGGAAGCATTCTAATGAGCCATGGGCTTTTTCTCACCATCCTTCACCCTCTCCAGTGGTTCGTTCCCCGGGCTCTTGAAGAGGCTCCGAACTGCAGCCAACGAGAATCGCACCTGAACGCTCCGGCCCCACCGGCCTCCTCCCTGCTCTGCACCTGTGGCCCCTCGGCTGGCAGTGAGTCCCCAGCTCATCCTCATCCCCGCAGTTCAACTCAGACGCCACCCCAGAGGCCCGTGGACCACCCCACCATAAGTGGCCTTCACATCCCCAGCCCATCACCTGCGCTTCCCACAGCTCCTCTCACATCTGGAAACCTGCTTGTTTCTTCGCTGACACGCACACCACCCTCACTCTCGCCAAGGTCGGCTCCGTGAGGGCAGAGCCATCTACTGTGTTCATCGCTGTGTCCCAGCACCCAAGCCCCTGGGTGTGGGGCCAAGGCGCTTGGATGGATGAATGGGTGGATGGATGGATGGGTTTTATTATCATGATCTATAAGTACCTCCTGACTCTTTGTGACCCCATGGACTGGAGCCCACCAGGCTCCTCTGTCCATGGAGTTCTCCAGGCAAGAACCCTGGAGTGGGCAGCCATTCCCTTCCCCGGGGGATTTTCCCAACCCTGGGATCGAATCTGGGTCTCCTGCCCTGCAGGCAGATTCTTTACCTAATCTGAGCCATCAGGGAAGCCCCATAAGTACCCCTGCTAGAAAGAGCTGAAGTCACCCTTTTGGAAATTGCCTTCCAACTTTAAACAGGTTTCTAGCTAATAATGCCAAGGAGTAAATCACTTCATTTACATGCCACGGCGCTTACTTTGTGACTGGCTGCACCTCACAAAGCTGGAAACTCCATGTGTATCCCTAACATCAGAACGCAGACACACGTGTGCTCACATTGACACACACACCACCTTAGTGCGCAGCCAAGGTGGCTATTTGCTTTAAGCCTTTCTGGGCTAAAACTGTCCCTGCCGTGACAAGGGATAAAAAAGGAGGGAATGGGGCCTCTGCCTGCAGCTGAAGTCAATCCAGGGGTTCACCCTTAGGTGAATGCAGACTTCCATTCAGTCATGAATCCTGGGCAAGATCCCAGCTGTCACCGGGGAATGTCACTCTCGCCCTTGAACAGACGGACAATTGGGGGCACAAGTGTGGATGCTATTTCTTAACCGTCAAGCCCAGGGACTTGTTAGGAAGAGCAGGCTGTCTTATTGCGGCCCCATTTCTAGCAAAATCCCTGCTGAGAAGAAGGCTGAAGGAGGGTGCCGGAGGGACACGCAGTGCCACTCCAGCTCTAGCCGGGGCTCCAAGAGGCCCGAGCACAGAGGGCTGGGGGTGGTGGGGACCGGGGCGTTGGCTGGCGGCCGGCCCCGCACGGGAGCTCACAGGGGGTCCACTCATGTGGCCACACCTTCCTTCTCCCAACAGAAGCCAGACGTTTGGATTTATACATGAAATGGCCCCATCTTTAGGTTTCGGAAACGAAGCTCCCAGTGGCCGACTTGTACCTGGAGCTCCAGGTGGAAAGCCCAGCCCGGCAGTGGACATGGGGCCTGCAGGGTGACCTGTGGGCATCCTCGGGCAGTGGGCTTTGATGACACGCCCAGACGCCAGTGGGCGAGAAGCAGCCCCACAGAACATCTGTGCGGAGATGAGGACGCGCGTGGGGACACTGCTCGCCACACCGCTGCGGCCTCTGACTCCTCTGGGAGAACTTTCTCTCCGGGCCCAGCCCCAGGAATGGCTGCGCTCCTCCGACTACACAGGTGGGATTATTTCAGGAACGTTCTGGCTAGGGTCAGTGATGCGGTCCCCTCTCCCCTGCGAACCAGGAGGCCTAAAAGTAAGTTTGTGGCCATCTCCAGCAAGCGCCCAAGGCCTCACAGTTTTGTGGCCAGTAGGTCAGAGGAAGAAGACTATCTTGCTGCCGTATGTTAATTAGCACGCTCCTTCTAAAGTCCCTTTAGAAACATTCAGGGTGTGAATGAATTCACTTGAATCAAAGTCAAGGGGCTCTGATGGCAGCCCACTGGTTAAGACTGTGCTCCCACTGCAGGGGACACGGGCTTGATCCCTGGTTGGGGAAACAAGATCCCACATGCTGTACAGGCATGGCCAAAAAATTTAATAAAAAGTGAGTCAAATCAAAGGGATATGGTTCTGAGAAACCTGGATCCATCATCCCTGTTCCATGTCTAACTGTGCTACCCCTGGGGGGGTCACTGACGCCTCTGAGCCTCTCCCACTCTGTAAAATGGGTGGCTAAACTCCTGCTCTTCCAGCCTCCAAGGTGAGTGGCAGGGACTGCAGGGGGAGCTCACGCACAGGTGACAGGGCCTCACAGGTGTGTCTGTGGAGCCTGGGCTCCACCAGGAGGGCTTCTAGGAGGAGGCAACATTTAGCTATGCCCTGGGAGCTCATCTCTGCTGAGTTCATCGTCAGCTAGACCACTGGTTCCCAAAACAGAGCAGGGCTTTGGTGACTGTGTTTCTTTGGAAGAATTATCTTCTTTTTCATTCAAGTATACTGTTTCAGGTGTATAGCAAAGTGATTCAGTTAAACATATATATATGAATATATATATGCTTTTCCAGATTATTTTCCATTAGAGTTTATTACAAGATACTGAATATTGTTCCATGTTATACAGTGAATCCTTATTGCTTCTCTGTTGTATGGATAGTAATGTGTGCCTGTTGTACAGAGAGTAGTGTGTCTCTTGTGTACAGAGCAGCGTGTGTGTTGTGTACAGAGTGTGTGTATTGTGTACAGAGTGTATGTGTTGTGTACAGAGCAGCGTGTGTGTTGTGTACAGAGTGTATGTGTTGTGTACAGAGTGTGTGTATTGTGTACAGAGTGTATGTGTTGTGTACAGAGTGTGTGTATTGTGTACAGAGTGTGTGTGTTGTGTACAGAGTGTGTGTGTTGTGTACAGAGTGTATGTGTTGTGTACAGAGTGTGTGTATTGTGTACAGAGTGTATGTGTTGTGTACAGAGCAGCATGTGTGTTGTGTACAGAGTGTGTGTATTGTGTACAGAGTGTATGTGTTGTGTACAGAGTGTGTGTGTTGTGTACAGAGTGTGTGTATTGTGTACAGAGTGTGTGTGTTGTGTACAGAGTGTGTGTGTTGTGTACAGAGTGTATGTGTTGTGTACAGAGTGTGTGTATTGTGTACAGAGTGTATGTGTTGTGTACAGAGTGTGTGTGTTGTGTATAGAGTGTGTGTGTTGTGTATAGAGTGTGTGTGTTGTGTATAGAGCACCGTGTATGTTGTGTATAGACTGTGTCTGTTGTGTATGGATCAGCGTGTCTGTTGTATATTGAGCAGAATGAGTCTGTTGTGTACAGAGTTTATGTGTTGTGTATAGAGTCTGTCTGCTGTGTATGGATCAGCATGTCTATTGAGTATAGAGCGGAGTGACTCTGTTGTATACAGAGTGTGTCTGTTGTGTATTGAGTGTGTCTGTTGTATATAGAATGTGTGTGTTGTGTACGGAGTGAGTCTGCTGTGTACGGAATGTCTCTGTTGTATACAGAGTGTGTCTGTTGTGTATGGATCAGCGTGTCTGTTGTGTATAGAGCGGAGTGAGTCTGTTGTGTACAGAGCAGCATGTGTCTGTGAAGGGCAGGACCTTCATGGTCCCACGGTTCCTCATGGTTCTGACTGTGCCCTTGCTTCCTGCTCTGTAGGTGGTTAGGGGGTCAGCTTTGTAAAGCGAAGGCACAGCTGGGGGCACTTGCCATTTCTAACCTCCTCATGGCAGGCATGATGCCGGCACCTTTTATGAGAGTCCCCCAAGGTTGCCTTTGGAAGTATTCCACCGGTCCACGGAATTCCAAAGCCCGCAGTGGACTCAAAGGCCCTTTGGAGGCAGAGCCCCCGAGGCGCGTGTTTATGTGCCCGGGATTCCAGGGAGCAGCCGAGCCCCACCGGCCCGCGGGACTTACCGACACCTGGTACCGCACGTCCGAGGTCCAGACCTCCTCGTCCCCCACCACGCACGGGATGGCCTCTGTCCGGCCCTTCAGCTCCTTCAGGGCCTGGGGAGAGGACAAGAGGCCGTGCCATCCCTTCCTTCCCTCCCGCTGCCCACTGGAACCCCGAGACAGGGTCTGCAAAGCGGCCCCGGAGAGAAGGGAGGGGGCCGGGGGCAGAGACACGTCCTCCCGATCGGCCCCACCCTGTTACCTCCTGGCCTGCGAGAAGCCAAGGCCGGTGTTGCCAGCTCGTCCCATTAGGACGAGATTTTAAAAACTCGGTCTGAAATTTATGTGAACTCTCACAATTTTAAAACCCTGGCAGTTAATGGGAGAAACTTTTTTGGTTGTGCCATGCGGCTGGTGGGATCTTAGTTTCCAACCAGGGACAGAGCCCACACCTTCAACAGTGAAAGCACATCCTAACCACGGGGCCAGGAGATTCCCTGGAGAATGTTTTCAAGCACAAACTATCTGCAGACTTGTGACCCCTGACCTGGGACCCCAAAGAGGCCCAGGCAGCCACCCTGCCGCTCCCAGGTACCCCCGTCCCCCGTCCACGGCTCTGCCCAGATCCTGGTCGCTCCCAAGGCTGGGGGCAGAGGTACGAGGGGGTGGGTAGCTCCTGGCGCGGACAGGTCTCGTGGGAGCTGGTGAAGGCTGTCTCCACCAGGCCCTCTAGGCCCTCCAGGGTGCCCCTCCCTGTCCCCCATTACCTTCTGCAGTGCATCTCGCTCGGGACTGCCCTGCGTGAACGCCAAGACGGGCTCGTTGGCCACCTGGAGGGAGGAGACGTGCCTCCAACACAGCCTGGCGGGGAACAGACACAACAGGTCAGCAGCGCCAGCCCCGGCACCCCCATCTCCTTCAGGGGGACCTGGGCTGGCCCAGAACCTTGAAATGCAAACCCATTATAGAACTGGGGGATGAGAACTGGCCTTGGAGTCCAAAACCAAAGTTCAAGCCCACGTCCTGCTACTGTGAGTCCTCAGACACCTGACCTGCCTCCTCCGAGCCTGTGTCTCCATCTCCTAAATGAGAACAACCACAGACACTCACACGGTTGCTTTAACTTGAAATTCATATGTGCAGAACCACGCCTTGGTGTTTTTCACATAGAGACATTTAGTCTCCCTCTATTTCCCCACGAGGCGGACTCTCTCCTAAACAGACCCAAGTTACTCCTTTCTCTAAGTAGAAGAGTCAGCACATCCCACAGCTCAGTCTCATCCGGATGGGAACCAGCTGAGAGCTCCTTGGCACAACGATATGAGCTCCGGTGGGCAAGAACACCCAAGAGCAGGGCCGTGAACTCGGCTTGGGCCGTGAGCCCAGCCATGGGCAGGGCTGCTGTGGGCGTTCAGGGTCTGATTCCCAGGGACTGAATGCCAAGAACTCCTTGTTCTGGAGACCCTATTCACTCTCAACCCCAAGACCTCACTGATCAGTGACCACCAGTGGTGCCGCCCCTAAAGTGCTTGGGGGCCCCAAGGTGGGTCAGTCACCCCACTCGTGGACTGGAGGACAGGGAGCTGGGGGAGGGCTGAAAGGGGAGGCTGGGGTTAGCAGACGGAAGCTGCTGTGTGTGCCTGCTCAGTCATGCAGTCGTGTCTGACTCTTTGTGACCCCATGGACCGCAGCTCACCAGCCTCCTCTAGCCGTGGAGTTTTCCAGACAAGAATACTGGCGTGGGGGGCCATTTCCTCCTCCAGGGAATCTTCCCCACCCAGGGATCGACTGCCTCTCCTGCAGAGGCAGATGGATTCTCTACCACTGAGCCACCAGGTAAGTCCAAGCTATTACCTATAGAATGGATAAACAAGGTCGTACTGTACAGCACGGGAAACTATATTAGTATCCTCTGGTAAATCATAATGGAAAAGAATATTAAAGAATGTATATATATATTATCTTAATGAAAATGGTATATAAAAATACCATTTTATATAACATATTCTTAAATGAAAAACTATACATAAAATACATATACAAAACATTATACAAAATAACATACACTTAAATAAAAAAACCTGTTAATAAATGCAGCCGTAAAATTTTTCAAGAAGAGTCAGTCATTCCAGAGCTGGAGAAACCTCAGCACTAGGCCTTCCCTCCAGGCCTCAGTTTCCCCAGCTATAAACAAGGACAAGAATGCTGACAAAGGCCCCCAAGGACACACAGGGAATGTCAGATGCGATAGAGCCACAGTGGCACCGGAAGGGCCTCACTGGCGGCCTGTGACAGAAATACGGTAATTTAGGTCCTAAACGGAAAAGGGGGCTTCCCTGGTGGCTCAGAGGTTAATGCGTCTGCCTCCAATGCGGGAGACCTGGGTTCGATCCCTGGGTCGGGAAGATCCGCTGGAGAAGGAAACGGTAACCCACTCCAGTATTCTTGCCTGGAGAATCCCATGGACGGAGAAGCCTGGTAGGCTACAGTCCATGGGGTCGCATAGAGTCGGACACGACTGAGCGACGGAACGGAACAGAAACGGAAAAGGACTCGTTCAAGCCCAAGGTCAAGAGAAACCTAGATTCGAGTCCAGAAAAACCCAGCTCTGTCTCCCTGTCATCGCACCGCAGGCGGGGCCCGGGGGGAACGCGCCACAGGCGGACCAGTCGGTTCTGGTCACACGCACCGCAGGGCCCGCAGGTGCCGCAGGCCTCCGGGTGGGGTGTGGGGGGAGCCCGCTGCAGGATGTGATGGCACCCGGGGTGACGGCGGCTGATTTGGGGAGGGATAAGGATGCGGGGTTGACTCACTGGAAAAGACTGATGCTGGGAAAGGTTGGGGGCGGGAGGAGAAGGGGACGACAGAGAATGAGATGGCTGGATGGCATCACCGACTCTGTGGACATGAGTTTGGGTGAAGTCCGGGAGTTGGTGATGGACAGGGAGGCCTGGCGTGCTGTGATTCATGGGGTCGCGGAGAGTCGGACATGACTGAGCGACTGGACTGAACTGAACTGAAGGATGCGGGGGCTGGCTGTCAGCAAGCACGGCAATTCCACGGTGGGGTGAAAGGTAACAGTTCCCCCTGGGTAAGTGGGGGCTGCCTGGTATTGGGGGTCAGGGGCACGGAGACCTCTGCTGGGCAGTCTGAAGCAGCCTGGCCCACCGGGACAGCGTCTGAGGCCGGAGGCTTACACGCGAGAACCAAACGATCTGGCTACAAAGCGTCGGGCACTTTTTTTTCCTTTCTCACTGAAAAGGGCTCTGGGGCTCAGACACCCGGCCTGGGAGGCCTAGAGGAGGGACATCATACCAGGCTGTATGCGCAGGTCGCCGCTGACCCCACCAGGCTGTGAGGCAGCCTGCTCGTCCGGAGGGACAGCAGTGGCCGAGACAGCGACCCTCTGACTGCACGCAGCTGGCCTCCAGTGCGGGACGCGGGCAAGAAGGGAACACTCGGGCTTCCCTGGCAGTCCAGTGGCTGAGACTCTAAGCTCCCACAGCAGAGGGCGCGGCTTCAGTCCTGGGTTGGGGAACTAACATTCCACGTGCCGCCTCGGGGTGCAGCCAAAGTAATAACAAAAATTTAGAAAAAGAAGAAACACGACTGTGACTGAAAAAGCGAAAGTGTCGGTCGCTCAGCCGTGTCCGACTCTGCGACCCCGTGGACTGCAGCCCGCCAGGCTCCTCTGTCCATGGGATTCTCCAGGCAAGATCACCGGAGTGGACTGCCATTCCCTCCTCCAAGGGATCTTCTAGATCCAGGGATCAAACCCAGGTCTCCCACGTTGTGGGCAGATTCTTCACAGTCTGAGCCACCAGGGAAGCCCAAGACGGAAAGGACAAGAAAATAACTAAGGAAGGAGGAGGGTGGGGCCACTTCAGCTGGGGTGGTCAGGGAGGGCCTCACGGAGGAGGTGACCTCTGCCGGCGACCTGGAGGAGGTCTGAGAAGAGCTGGGAAGAGTGTTCGAGACAGGGGGAAGAGCAAGGACAAAGGCCCAGAGCAGGGAGGACAAGTCAGGGAGAGCAGGAAGGGCCCTGTGCAGTGGAGGTTGGGGGAGGGAGGGGGCAGGCCCAGTCTCCTAGGACCTCCCCCCATGAGCCCTGGGGATTTCTCCTCCCTCTCCTCCCAGTGAGCCCCAGCTGCACCCACCACACCCAAGGAAGCTTGCATTCCTCAGGCCCCACCCTGCCCCAAACAGAGGAACTAATGCAACGCGGGGCCAGCTGGGCCTCTGGTGAGCTGTGCGCCCTGGTGCCCGCGTCCTTGGTGTCACAGGGGGACCTCCATCTCCTGGGGTCACCCTACAGATCTGAAGACAGAACGGTGCAGAGCGACAGGTCTGCTCAACGAATGGAGATCCACTACTGCGGTGCGGAAGACTGGAGAGGCTGGAAACTTCCAGCAGCCATGGGTCTCCACATCCTGGCAGGAAAGAAGAGGGCAGCGTCTACCCCCTTCCCCACCCTCCTCCACCTGGAAGGTTCCAGACGCCTCTCTCTGGGCCTTCGTAGCAGTGTGTGTGTGTTAGTCACTCAGCCGTGTCTGACTCTTTGTGACCCCATGGACTGTAGCCCGCCGGGCTCCCCAGTCCATGGGATTTTCCAGACAAGCATACTGGAGTGGGTAGCCGTTCCCTTCTCCGGGGGCTCTTCCTGACCCAGGGATTGAACCCAGGTCTTCTGCATTGCAGGCGGATTCTTTACTGCCACCAGGCACTCAGCAGCAGCAGTGAAAGTCGCTCAGCTGACTCCTTGAGACCCTGTGGACTATACAGTCCATGGGATTCTCCAGGCCAGAATATGGGAGCGGGTAGCCTTTCCCTTCTCCAGGGGATCTTCCCGACCCAGGGATCGAACCCAGGTCTCCCGCATTACAGGCGGGTTCCTTACTGTCTGAGCCACCGGGCACTCAGCAGTAGCACTGAATCACCACAAAGCAGTGAATCAGCCATCACCGTATCCTCTTCAAGCCAGGAGAGAGCAGCCGTGCGCCGGACTGCGCACCAGGAGGGGGGCTGCCCAAGCCTTCTCTGGAGCCCAGGGCCTGGCGGGTGTGAAAAGCACAGGCTCTGGAAGCAGACCGATCCTGGACGAACCCCTACACCTGCTGGAGACCTCACTACATTATCACACTCCGTTATAAAAATGCCGCAGGCCTTTGTTTTCTCTCGCGAAGAATGGGTGACACCATGCTCCTTGCAGGGTCACTGTGAGGATGACAAGCCTTGCTTACTCTTCTTGCTCTTAGCTTTTCCTGTTCTGTGTTCTGTTCTGTTCAGTCGCTCAGTCGTGTCCGACTCTGCGACCCCGTGGACTGTAGCCTACCAGGCTTCTCCATCCATGGGATTCTCCAGGCAAGAATACTGGAGTGGGTTACCATTTCCTTCTCCAGGGGATCTTCCCAACCCAGGGATCAAACCCGGGTCTCCCGCATTGGAGGCAGATGCGTTAACCTCTGAGACACCAGGGAAGCCCCTAAGAAACTGCAAAGGTCTTCTAGAATGTTTACTCCACCAGGCCAGGCTTTCTAAGGCAAACTGGTTCCCAGATACTCCCAAAGAGTCCAGGGGCTCAGCAAACAGTGCTGGAACGAATGTGGCCCTGTGTCCCACCCGGGGCAGAAGCTCAAAAGGTAGCAGCTACCAGTGTGGTTCCCTCCCCGCTCTCCCACCCCAGGCAACATCAAAAGCGGGGCAAGTCTTCCCCAGGGCAGAGGTCCACTGTGACCCCAGGATCACATGCCCACACAGCTGTCTGTCTGTTTGGACGGTGTCTAGGCCCGGGGCCCACTGTCCATTGGACTGTCCATCTGTCTGAATGTAATGTAGGGAGCAGACCCTAGTTCAAAGATCAGCCTCAGAGCCTGAGTCAACTAAGAGCCAAAAATAATCCAGGAATGCCTGACAAGCCTTTTTTCCTCCCCCTTGGCTCATGGGCCCTTTGGGATGACAAGAGCACCCTCCCACTGGCTCGGGGAAGGCAGAATGAAGCACTTGTAAGACCCAGGGCTTTCATAAGGGTCTGCAAGGCCCTTCCAGGCAAGACTGTGTTCCTCGCTTATTCATTCATGAGTCAGCATACGTCTTTCCCACAGGGCAAGGATGCAGAGACAGCTCAGACGGGGTCAAAGGTCTCAGCCACCCATGTGTTCATCGCACCTGGCAGGTGCCTGGCTCTGGGATGCAAAGGCGAGTCCATCCACACCTTAGAGCAGCGCTCAGCCCTCCCGCTTCAGGAAAGAAACATAAGGCAGAGTTGGAATTTGACTCGGTTTCCTCCAACCACCTAGGGTGCCGCTTTTGCTCACCTGGTGACTTCACAGTCCAGACCCCAGCTATCCTGACCCACCCTCTGCATAGATAACCCACCCATCCTTTTAGGATCTGAGCTAAAAAGGCTGCAAGACCAAAACATCTCCTGCAACCGGGAATGTTGAGCTCTGAAATGTATAAAGGGGAAAAGTGACGGGAAGCAGAGGGGCCCTGGCTCCCAGGTCGCCCCCAGGACTCCACCCTGGTCCAAGACAGCATGGGCTTCTGCCTGCACGACTGCAATAGCCACTCCGGCTCCACTGACTCCAAGCTCCTCTTAAAACCACTGGAATAAACAGCCCCATGGCCCACCCAGGGCAGAAGCTCAGAAGGTGAAAAAAGGCTGTGAAAGCCAAAGTCGCTCAGTGTGTCCGACTCTTTGCGACCCCATGGACTATACAGCCCATAGAATTCTCCAGGCAAGAATACTGGAGTGGGTAGCCTTTCCCTTCTCGAAGGGATCTTTCCAACCCAGGGATCAAACCAGGTCTCCCGCATTGCAGGCAGATTCTGTACCAGCTGAGCCACCAGGGAAGCCCAACCAGCCTGTGTCCCACACAGGGCAGGAGCTGGTATCAGCTACCAGTTTTCAGACTTCCCTGGTGGCTCAGACAGTAAAGCGTCTGCCTACAATGCGGGAGACCCAGGTTCAACCCCAAGGTCAGGAAGGTCTCCTGGAGAAGGAAATGGCAACCCACTCCAGTATTCTTGCCTGGAGAATCCCATGGATGGAGGAGCCTGGTGGGCTACAAGTCCAAGGGGTGGCAAAGAGTCGGACATGACTGAGCCACTTCACTTCACCAGTTTTCTTAGTTTTAACATGAAAACGTCATCAACACAGAGAGACAGAAGGTAAGTGCTCAGCTCAAAACTACTCAGTGGCTTCTCATTTCTTCTACAATAAAGAATCAGAATCCTTACTGAAAAAAAAAAAAGAATCCTTACTGAAGCCTCCAGGCTCATTTCCCATCCTCCCACCCCCTCCCACCTGGTCAGCCGTAATCCTGCCATTCTGGTATTCCCTCCCCTTCCCTCACCCCCTCTGCAAGGGATACTAGCCTTGCCCAACCTGGATGGGGCCCCTATCAGATCACCTCACAGACGACACCCCTCATCACACAGCTTGGACTGTGTTCCTACGCTGCCCAGACCGTAGTGCGCATCTAAGGAACATCTGAAAACAGCTGGACACCAGGCCCCCAGGACCGGACTCCTGGAGGCAGGTCCCCAGAAGCTGGAGAGGGGGCAACCAAGGTCAAGCAGAGGACTAGAAAGGAAATTGCCCTTCCTTCCTTCAGCTTCGGGGCTTTTCAGCTGTTATCTGAGACCTGATAAGACCAATTCTCCTAATCGCTGAGATAAGGGGCTGGGGGTGGAAGAGAGCGGAGAAAAAGTGCAGAGCCACGCCCGAAGCTCAGGATAAGCTGCCCTGGAAAACTTCAAGGAACTTTTCTGAAGCATTTATGGCATGCCTCGTGTGGCGCTAAGTGATTACCCGACAGATATACTACCCTGCAGACTATTACTACATCCATTTGATGGACAGGGCTGGGGGGAGGAAGCTGAGGTTCAGAGAGTAACGGCTCGCAGTCACAGCTCACGGAGTGACAGAGCACGACCTGAACCCAGGTTTCCTCACTCGGGAGACCCTCTCTGGCAGAAGCACCTGGAGGGCTTCCCTGGTGGCTCAGCGGTAAAGAATCCTCCGCCTGCAATGCAGGCTTGATTCCTTGTTTGGGAAGATCACCCACTCCAGTATTCTTGGGCTTCCCTGGTGGCTCAGACGGTAAAGAATCTGCCTGCAGTGCGGGAGACCTGAGTTCGATCCCTGGGTTGGGAAGATCCCCTGGAGGAGGGCACGGCAACCCACTCCAGTATTCTGGCCTGGAGAATCCCATGGATGGAGGAGCCTGGCAGGCTGCATGCAGTACACGGTATCACAGAGAGTCGGACACGACTGAGCAAGTAAACAACAAGAGCGTGGAGTATCTCAGAGACCCTGATGGGACAGGTTCCTCCTCTCTTCCCGCCCTGAGCAAAGAGGCCGCCCCAGGTGGGGAGTGACTTTGGCCAGGGCCACACGGGTGTCTACCAGCCCTGCCACCTCAGCCCAGGGCTTTCAATCCATAGCGATGCCCGCTGGTGGGTGAGGAGATCGAAATAATGCTGGAAGCGATGTAAGTTTTCTAGGTGCCGGCCGCTCTTTTTTTCTGGCTGTGCCATGCAGCATGTAGGATCTTGGTTCCCCGACCAGGGATTGAACCCAAACAATTTTCTGGCTCCGGCACTGGGAGCACAGAGCCTCAACCACTGGACCACCAGGAAAGTCCCAGTGCTGGCCGCTCTTCACAGCGGGTTTAGCATACGAATTCATTTTCAAGGCAGCTACCATTACTCTTTCTTTTCCACATGAGAACAAGGGGCAGCGAACAGGTGGGGCCAGGATCCACCCAGGGCTGTCTGCTGGGCCACTCCAACAGCAACCGTTGAGCACCAGCTATGTGCCGAGCCAGGTGCAGGGCACCAGAAGCCAAGTCCCCCAGGCCTGAGTGCTGGTGCTGGCTGCGGCCTGAGTGGGGATCTTCACAAGTTTAGAGGCAAGTATTCCGATCACTAGAGGTTCTACTTCTTCCTTTACTCAATTTATTCACAGAAAACACACTGGGCCCCAGGCCCCCAGCAAGCCATCTGTCACTTCATCTCTAATCCTCGGGCTTTGCTACTGCTATTCAGTTGCTAGGTCACGTCTGACTCTTTGCGACCCCACGGACTGCAGCACACCAGGCTTCCCTGTCCTTCACCATCTTCCAGAGTTTACTCAAACTCATGTCCTTCGAGTCCTGGTGCAACTCGGCTGTCAACAGGACCACTCCCATTTCACAGGCAGGGCACTGGGCCAAAGGACAGAAAGCCACAAAGCACGGGGTGAGCGCAGGTTCACCGGAGGAGGGCACTCAGGCAGGAAGCACTGACCTGGGCACTGTCTAGAGACACGAAAGGGCAGAGTATGTCCAGGGAATGGTGGGACGTACCAGGCTCCTGGCCAGCACAGCATCAGGCGGGCTGGGACAAGCACTAGGTGGTTTTGAAGTTAGGAAGACTAGGCAGGCAGAGAGGCTGAAAGACAGCCAAAGTTACCAGGAGTCCTGCAGGCGAATTCCAGCCCACAAGCTCCCTAACATTGCAGGGCCAGGCTGGAGTCACCTCTGGACCCCGGCACCCAGTGAGGTCTGATACGAGAGTGTATAAGGGACAAATTTCAACACTTACTGTAAGTTTCCTAGGTGCCCAGTTTAATTCTTTTATTAAATGTATCAGTTCAGTTCAGTCGCTCAGTCGTGTCCGACTGTTTGCGACCCCATGAATCACAGCACACCAGGCCTCCCTGTCCATCACCAACTCCCGGAGTTCACTCAAACTCATGTCCATCAAGTCAGTGATAAATATGTATCTTGGCTCTTTCCAAAGAGAATTTGCAGAGACTTCCCTAGTGGTCCAGTGGTTAAGAACTCGCCTTCTAATTCAGCAGACGTGGGTTTGACCCCTGGTCAGGGAACTAAGATCCCACATGGCACAGGGCAACTAAGCCTGAGTATCAACTAGAAAAAGCCAGAGTGCCACAACATAGACCCAATGCAGCCAAAACCAGAAACAAAAAATTTAGAAAACAAAAAAACCAAAGATTTTGCAGAGGACGCCCATGACAAAGTTAATGAAAGAGAGAAAGGCAGTTAGTTGGGAGCTCTGGTGTTTACTAGCTTAAGACCCTGGACAAGTTTTCCTTAACTGCCACAGGCCTCAGTTGTTTAGTCTGTGAAATGGGGATAATAACACGTACATCATGGGGCTTCCCTGGTGAAGTCGGTAAAGAACCTGCCTGCCAATTTGGGAGACCTGAGTTCGATCCCTGGGTTGGGAAAATCCCCTGGTAGGGGGCATGGCAACCCACTCCAGTATTCTTGCCTGGAGAATCCCCACAGGCAGAGCCTGGTGGGCTACAGTCCACGGGGCCACACAGAGTTGGACACGAGTGAGTGACGAAGCATAACACCTACGTCACAGGTTGCTGAGGAGCTAAATAAAATCATCCACATAAAAGGTAAACGGCAGCACTGAGTGACCATCCCTGGCCCATCCGTAAAGGCAGCTGTTCATGGTGACCAGCTCCCAGACTGGTTGTGATAAATTTCTGTTGACAAGGAAGGAATCACATGATCATTCTTTCATTCACCAAATGTTTGCCGAGGGCTTACCAGGTGCCAGTCACAGTTCTAGGGCCTGGGGACATATAATAAGGGAGGTAAGTCTTAACTGAAAAAGCAAGCTACAAAAAAGTATCTGCAGAGGAGCCCATTTTCATGCTGTTTTTCTAAAGCATATACATTCCTGGACCATGAAAAGGCTAGGCATCAAAAGTAACAGCATGGCTACCTCTTGGTGAGCTGCCAGGTGACCTTCATCACCTTTTTTTTTTGCTTTATCTGTACTTTGTACAGTGGACTCATTCTAATTAAATACAAAGAAATTGCACAGTCAAGAGTGTGTTTAGGGACTTCCCTGGTGGTCCAGTGGTTAAGAATCTGCCTTGCAATTTAGGGGTCAAAGGCTCAATGCCTGGTCAGGGAACTAAGATCCCACAAGCCACAGAGCAACTACGCCAGCACACGGCAACTAGAGAGTCCATGTGCTGCAATAAAAGATCCCACGTGACACAGCTAAGACCCGACGCAGCCAAATAAATAAATAAACATTTTAAGATAACAATAATAATGGACCACCACTTCAAAAGTCCCTTGGACTGCAAGGAGATCCAACCAGTCCATCCTAAAGGAAATCAGTCCTGAATATTCACTGGGAAGGACTGATGCTGAAGCTGAAGCTCCAATACTTTGGCCACCTGATGCAAAGAACTGGCTCGTCTGAAAAGACCCCGATGCTGGGAAAGACTGAAGGCAGGAGGAGAAGGGGACGACAGAGGATGAGATGGCTGGATGGCATCACTGATTCGATGGACGTGAGAGTTTGATGTCCAGGAGACAGCAAAGGTCAAGGAAGCCTGGCGTGCTGCAGTCCATGGGGTTGCAAAGAGTTGGACACGACTAAGCAACTGAACAGATCACTTAAAAAAAAAAAAAAGTATGCTTAAAACTTGGTTGAGATCCCTGGAACTCCAGGCAAAATGGGAAACACTACAGAACATCACCCATCCCAGGTTCCCAAGAGACGGTTTTGTCAGCACTAGAATTTCACGTATAGGACACTGAGTTATCACTAAAAATGTTCTAAAACTGCTT
Organism: Moschus berezovskii; assembly: GCF_049115385.1. Lineage (NCBI taxonomy): Eukaryota > Metazoa > Chordata > Mammalia > Artiodactyla > Moschidae > Moschus > Moschus berezovskii. The sequence goes on from NC_142461.1 coordinate 2,598,019, forward strand.
CTCCATAAACGCAGACATGGCACGCCACAGGCATACGCTAAGTAGCTGTCAAATACTTAAACAAGTGGCCAAACACCAAAACTATTCTAGAACTGTGGTTCTCAGCCAGGAGCAACTGTGCCCCTCAGGTGACATCTGGCAATGCCTGGAGACCTTTCTTGTTGTCATGACTGGGGGATGCCATGGCATCCAGGGAGAAGACGCCAGGGACGCTGCTACACATTCTACAATACACAGGCAGCCCCCACAGCAAAGGATTACCAGACTCAAACGTTAATACCGCTGAGGTTGGGAAACCCTATCTTGGGGCATCGAGCCAGCTGCTATATCCAAAGAGGTAACCTGAGCCAGCAGATCTGGTTGCAAAATGTTTTTTCTCCACTCAGGAGGCATGAGCCTGGAGTCAGACAGAAGGTAATTTTATTGCTGTTGTTTAGTCGCTAAGTCATGTCCAACTCTTTGCGACCCCCATGGACTGTAAGCCCACCAGGCTCTTCTGTGGGTTGCCATTTCCTCCTCCAGGGGATCTTCCCCGCCCAGGGACGGAACCCGCATCTCCTGTTTTGGCAGGCAGATTCTTTAACTGCTGAGCCACTAGGGAAGCCTTTAGTCTCAACATTTTTAACAGACAGATAAGTTTCCCATCAGTAAAACGGTAATAATGCAGGGCTTATCTGCACAGGGCCAGGCCTATGGTACGTGATTGCTTTATAACTACTGCGGGCTTTCCATCCACCCCCCACCCCATGCCCCAGCCCCCACCTCCCCCAGAATAGAGGTGTTTTTATACCAGACATTAGAAGGCTTTCTGGTTTGTTTTATGTAGAAGGCTTTCTTCCAGTAAACTGAAAAGTCTTGGAAGGCTCCCATCCTGGGTGCCCCTGCCTGCAGTGCTCAGCACAACGCATGCACTGGGGAGACACTCGGCAGACACGTGCATCTATATGGCTTCCATCAGGGTCTGAGAGGGGTGGTCAAAGAATGCAGGGAAAGGCCTGCAAATGAGACCACGCTGAGGACACAGCGAGCCGGGCCCCCAACTTCAGTCTGGAAACAGAGTCCTCGTCCTTGTCCTCTTCCCAATTCCGCGCCCCCCCCCACCCCCCGCTGTCCCTGCACAGAGCACACACGGCGGCACTGAAACGCATCCGCGCCCAGGGCACCCCGCACCATCCCTTGGGACACTGATTAACTTGGGAAAGGCACAGCTTAGCAGGGGAGACATAACTGATCAGTCCTAGGGGTTAGGCAAACAGAACTCAAACTGGGGCCAGAGCTGCCCGGCTCTAAAAGGGAGGGGGACAGACACACGGGCCCATAGGAGTGCAGCCTCACCCAACCGTGAGCCCCTCTGGGGCAGGATCTGTTCCTACCCACCTTCTCCACCAAGTCCAGGGGTGCAGAAAAGGGCTCTGAGGACATCTGTCCCTGAGAGGGCGAAGGTCCAGGAATCCCACTCCACACTGGAGGGGTTTGCAAATCAGGGTTTGCAGGGCAGCTCCACTCGGACCACTACAAAGCTACCCACCGGTGAAGTTTAAAAAGGGTGATAATGACGATCACGATTAATAGCAACAGGCACTGCCTCCCTGCCAGGCACTCTTCAAAGCACTTCATGTGTCGTAACTTACGAATCGTCACAATAAGGCACGTAGGCCAAGTGTGCGACACAGGTTTGGCATGTTACACGTACTCCACAAATATTATTCCACCTATCAGAAGAAAGGAGTCCATTTTTCTGACCAACGCTTAACTTGAAAAATGGGGAAGGAGAAAAGAGAGAAACAGAAATGCCAGTCCAGAGGAGAGAGGGACCCCAGGGAGGGTCCTGAGTGTGAAATCAAGTGTGGGGAGGACAGAGGCGAAATGTGCTTTAAAAAAAAACAGAGGCGCCCGCAGAGCAGGCTGTGCGCCGGCGGCGGGCAAATGTCTATCCATCCCGAGAAAGACAAGGCGCTCCTTTCTCAGCGCTGGGAGCCAAGAGGGCACCGAGCCACCCCACCCCACCCGCCGGTGGGCAGGACCGCCTAGCTGAAAGCCCTTCGGGAGACGGAGACATCGCAGGAGGAGGTGGGTGTCGGGCGGCATCAGAGGAAGCGACCCCCGGCGGAGGGGAGCCTCTGGGAAGCCCGGAGGGGGTCCGGCCCGGAGGGAGCCCGGCTCGGGGGTCCGGCCCGGAGGGAGCCCGGTTCGGGGGCAGGGATGGAGCCCGGCTCGGGGTCCGGCCCGGAGGGAGCCCGGCTCGGGGGCAGGGGTGGAGCCCGGCTCGGGGTCCGGCCCGGAGGGAGCCCGGCTCGGGGGCGGAGGTGGAGCCCGGCTCGGGGTCCGGCCCGGAGGGAGCCCGGTTCGGGGGCAGGGGTGGAGCCCGGCTCGGGGTCCGGCCCGGAGGGAGCCCGGTTCGGGGCGGGGCTGGGGGCGCGCCCAGCGACTCCCGGGGCCCCGGGGCCAGCAGGCGCCCGTCGGCCTGCCCGGCGCTCACTCACCCGGCCGCCCGCCCCCGGCGGGCCAGCAGCGCGCGGCAGAGCGCGGCCGAACACAGCAGCATCCCGGGATCCCCGCGCGGCCGCTCGCTGGACCGGCCCCGCTTGGAGCCACCGGACGGCACCGCCCCGCCTGGAGCGCACCACTCGGCGGGCTGGGGGGGGACTGCCCTCCAAGTCGGGCCCTGCCTAAACGCCTCTGTGTTTGCCTCTTGCCAACAGAATTCTCCCCCGAGGGCCTGACGAAGGACGCTTCCATGTGACGCAGGGCGAAGCAGCCCGAGAGCGAAACCCCGAAGCGTACGCGTTTCCCCCTTCTCCCCTTATGGTATGACCCGGTTGCCCTCGGACGGGGGCCGAGGGCAGGAGGGCGTGAGCTCCACCCACCAATCAGAGTGAGCCATGAGAGCTCCCGGACCAATCAGAGGGGCGGTTAAGTTGCAACCTGCTTAGGCCGGGATTAGAGGGGCAGAAGCAGCCAATGAGAGAGCGGGGATGGGGCACGTGTGAGGCGGGAAGGAAGGAAGGGTCTGCGGGTCAGGTGCCGCTGGAGGCCCTACGCGGACTCTCTCGCTGCTCTTGGCCCGGGGCTGCCAGACTCTTCCACCCTGCAGGGGGCCTCGTCGTGGCCGGCCTCAGGCCTCACCTCGGGGGCTGCAGCCTGGCTCTAGCCTCCTGGTAGGGACGCAGCCGCCCTCCACTCCCGACCTGGAGCGGAGCCACCCAGCTTCCTAAGGCATAGCGCTTGGACAAATCGGTCTACTTCCTTGCAGATTACGATCAATGTAAGATAAAACCAGAGCCAGTCTGCGCTCGGACTTCCCTTGAAAAGCTCTGGACGCGGAATCCGTTTTATTCCTCTGCTTTATTTTGGCGCCCCGGACCAAAATTTGAATTTTCTCTCCGGGAAGTTTTTTGCACGAGCACATGAACTTTATTAACAACCCAGATTCTGAAGTTCTGAGGATGGAATCTCAGGGGCCCGTTCTATTCCTGAAGTAGTTAACAACGTTCCCAACGCTCTCTTCTAATGTACCTGTTAGTATTTTCTCCAGCGGTGTGTACCGAAAACCTGCTTAGGAGTCAGAGTTCCGATGCTGATCGTGGTTTCTCCTTGTGACATTGACAAAATATGTAACTTTCCTGGGCCTCAGTTCTGTGTCTGTAAAGTGGGGGTAATAATACCCACCTTAGAACTTCCTCATTATTTCATTATTACTCTTTATCTGGGAGGCCACACTCTTTAAGGCACTTTGGAGAATTTAAACAAAAGAGTGGGGAGTGGAAAAGGAAACTTCAGTCCTCCTCTGGTGGGAGATTGGTTCCCAGAGCCCCTGCAGATACCAAAATCCACGGACGCTAGTCACTTACATAAGATGGCACAAGACAGTTGGCTTGCTCCATCGAAGAATGGAAAACTTGCAGATTCAAAGGGCAGTATGATTAACAGGCCCTCAGTTCCAAAGGCTACGCTAGTTACTCTTCAGTCTCTTCCCCTTCTATGGCATATGTATAATAATTCCTGCTTTAACTACTTCCAGAGATTTTACTGTGAGATGTGAGGTGATGTAAAATTTCCCTATTTGATCACTAACCAGCCAATGACTTTTAGTGTTTATGTGGCCCGTGTCCTCTTGCCCCTGCCCGATCACCACTTTATCCTAAATTTTTTTAAAAAAGCACCAATTCTAAGACATTTCACTTTATTTAAAAGAAGCCAATATACAGGATATAAAGGGCATGATATTTACAACAATACAGTAAACAGGTTGGTTTCCGGTAGGGTCAGTAGTCTTTCGATGAGTATAAACCCCCCCTTCCCCTTGACACTAAACCCAGCTGGCAGACAAACAGCAACAGTGGGCTGGGATGGGACTTCAGGATAGAAAGTCTCCCCGGATGGGGCTAAAAATAAGGTAGATGCGAAAATGTCCACGAAGGAGCCTATGGGCGGAGGGTGCCTTTACCTCACTGCTTTGAGGGCTTGGCAGGGGGGATGGGGAGGGATTTGCCCGAGACTAACACACAGCCCACCCCGAGCCTCGAAATCTTCCACTCATTTCTCAGCTCTCTCCCAAATACAGCTGACTTGGCAATGGATCTTGGCAGACCAGAGTCGGAGCAACTAATCAGAGCCCACCCTCTGAAGCAGAGCTTGTCCCCCACCCAGCACCCCCTCTCCCTCCCACCACCCTACTCCATTCTGAATTCCCCACTGCCCACCCACTACCACAAGTGCCCGCCCCCCTGGTCTTCCAATGACCAAGGAGCTGGGGGATCAAGGGTCAAGAAATGGGATGAGGGGTGACCTTTGCACTGAAGCTGCCCATGGGTATGGATGAGCAGGTGATGAGAAAAGGTGAGGGGTACTGATTATATTAAATCCAGCAGCAACATGCATCTTGTCCACAGAAAAATGCTGGGCTACCATACTGCCTACCCTAGACTTAAAAAACCTTTCCTTTCATAAAAATAGATGAGAGTCTCTTGCTTTATAAATAGATTACATTTAGCTTAAGTTACACCTTATATGACCCCCTGCCCCACACCCTCTCCCCCATCCCAAGCCAAAGTGGTTTGATTCTCCAAAGGTCGTCTGAGCTACATCCACGGAGCTAAGTCCATGATGGACATGCCAGTCAGAGACCTCTAGACATATTGCCACAAGAAAACAAAATGTGTTTGTCAATCATTTTTTTTCCCTGTTCAGAATCTCAGAACTGTGTGTGTGTGTTCCACAGTCAGGGAGCCCAAAGGAAGCTACTCTCCCTGCCCCTCCCCAATCCTCTCTTTTTATAAAACCCCCCCAAAATAGGAGAGCAAAAGAGGGCAGCACAGGAGAACCCATCTGAGAACAATTCTGAAATACCAATGTCAATATGACACTGGGTTAAGAAATAGAAAACCAAAATTAAGTATTTACATCTTTACAAAGGACGGACCAGTTGGTCCCAACTGGACCTGGTGCTGCCCCAGCGAGCGTTGGGGTCTTTCTTGGCAAGCTGTGAGCCCATGGCAAAGGGGGCAAGCGGGGCCCACTGGCAACTAACTCAAAAAAGAACTTGGTGGGGAGGGAAGCAGCCAGGCCAAAGCCCAGGACCACACCCGGGAGGCAGGTCACTAACACTCTTGCTGTCCCCCCATCCACCAGCCCCAAATCCTTGCTCCCCAGGGAGAGCAGCTATTGAAAACCAGCAGGATGGATCTTTCTGGCCAGCATCTGACCCTGGCTCCTGCCACTTCCATACTTCCTAGATAAATTCAGAGTACCCTAGTCCCCAAAGACAAATATCCTATGTATACAAGGGGGAAAGGAAAAATAACACTACTGGACAGCAATCACCATAGTAACCTTAGTTACCCCCTAAATACTTACATTGTTGCCTTACTGTATTAACTCTAAAGATAGGTCTGTCACCTTCCCGCCACCCTGAGGCAGGCTTCCATTCTGCCCACCTGCCCACGGCATTCAATGCCTCCCTCACCCTGGGCAGAGGAAGCCCGGGGCGGGAGGTGGGGGGGGGTGGCCGTTTTCCCACCCTCCCGGAAACGGAAAATCTTTTCAGCAGCTGAGGTCCAAGCCCAACTGGCTCTGATAACCTTTGGTTAAAATAAAAACAACAATAACAATAACGACGATAATAATCTGTTTGAACCCTGTAACCTTTAGAACAAGGATCAGTGAGAAGGAAAGGAAGTGGGTGATCTCTCCTCCAAAACCTCGTCCCTTCACGTACCTCACGAGGGACTATCTGGCTAAGAGATGCTGGGAATGGAAGACGTTCAGCCAGACTTTTACAGGGAACCAGCAGGAGGTTCCCCCACAAAAACAAAGCAAAAAAAGAAAAAAGGAAAAAACTCACAATAAAGGCCACCAAGTTCTCATAAATAAAAATTACACACAACTAACACTCTCCTCTCTCTCCATATATATATAATTATATAATATGAATATTATATACAGTGATTTTAAGACTGCAAAACAGGTGGGGAAACAGAAGAGAGAGGAGGCCCTTACAGATCACTGGTGCTCTGGGGAGAGCCCCTCCTCTGCCTGCAGACACAGGCTGTGGGGTGGTAAGGAGCTCTGGTCCTTGGGCACGTTTCACTCCTCTGACCTCCAGGGGGAGCGCCTGAGCCAACAAAAATCCCCAATCACACCAGGGGATTGGTAGTGAGCAGTGGGTCCAAAAAGATACTAAAAAAAAAAGTAAAGCCTGCTCTGCGGGCTCCCAGCTGAGATTTGAGGGCGGCCCCCACGCAAGGCCCTCTGACTCAGTCCACTCAAGTCTGGAGAGGTACTGGCTCAGACCAGCTCTCCAATAGATCAATCAGTGAATTACGGTAGAGTTGAGTGTATGTCCATGAGCGGGGCTCTCAGGAGAACTCCCGCTCCGGCCACCTCCTCTCTGCCAGCAGTCCCCGCTGCCTCCCTCCGCTTCCCTTTCCAGTGCCCGCTGGTGGCCAAACAGTGGGCAGCCGGGGAGATCTCCAAACAGTGGAGAACCAAGATGCTGGCAGACAGTACTGACCCAGCTCCCTGGAGGAGGCGGTGGATACCAGGCCTGGCCCCCTTCAGACTTTCTCACAGAGAAATTTCAGATCTATAAACCCTTATTGTTGGCTGGGGGTAAAAAAAACACATCAGGGCAATAAAAGACATTCCCCACCCCCACCCCCCACCCCTGGCCAACCTCCCCAACCCACAGAAGTCCCAAGAAAGCAAGCAGTCAGGTGGCTGAGGTCCTCGGGACCCCCGCCTCGCTACCAGCCTTGACCAAACCCCCTCCCAAGTCAGTGCTCACCCGCAGAGGCTGCGAGAGAGAGAGAGAGAGAGAGAGAGAGAGAGAGAGAGAGAGAGAGAGAGAGAGAGAGATCACCCTGGCTTCTGCCTCCTTCCCAGCTCCAGGGGAAAACCAAGGAGCTGGTTGGGAGAGGGCCCGCCTCCCTCAATGGTATAAGGCAAGCTGCTTTGTTTTGTTCTGTTGTTTTTTTTTTTTTTTTGCATAGTAGTTTAAACACAGTGAGGCTCCACCTTCCCCCACAGTGCCTTCTCCCTCTGCTTTGCCACTCGATCCAAAAAGAAAAGAAAAAGTTGTCCTTCCCTCCCTCCTTTGATCCTTCTCTCCCCTTCAGTAAAGGACATGCCCTCGGGAAGTCCCCACCCAGGCCTGGAAAGGTGAAGGCAGACAGCGCCTTCCTGGGGGGGAGGTGGACCATCCCAAGATCCACTCCAGTAGCGGAGGGAAGGCAGAGCTCATGGCCAATCAGAGGAGCAGGTGGGAGGGTAGAAAAAGGCATTGACCACAGCTGCCCACCCCCCCCACCCCCGCCCTCACCTTAGAGTTTTGTATAAAAACACCTGCTAGGAATAATCCTTTGGAGCTCAAAGTGGCTCAGCTGAAGGGAAAAGGCACAGTTGACACTGCATGGTCTGGACAGAAGTCTGCGTTTGTAACATGGAGTACGATAGAGATTGACAGCACCATTCCTGGGTGGGTGGAGAAGGGGCCCTGGTTGGTGGTGGGCGGAGAGAGGAAGGGAGGAAGCAGCGGTCCCTGGGGGCCTCCAGAGAAGGGAGGGCGTAGGAAGTCTGCGTGGTCAGGGCTGGGAGCCCCACTTCCTGGCCCCGTGGGGAGAGGCGTGCAGAGGCCCCATCGCCAAGACCACCAGGCACAGGCTGGGGGGGGCGTGCCTCAGTCATCAGCTGACCATGGGCTCCACGTCCGCCTCCCTCTCAAAGTCATCCTGGATCTCGTCTGTACTTCCTGAGTCGCTGCTGGCCACGGAGCTTGGGGATGGTGAATTCCTGGAAGGGCACAACAGAACAGGAGACTTCAGAGGGCAGCCTGGGGCAGACAGCAGGAAGGATGCAGCAGCCCCTCCTGGAAAACCTAGCCTGCACGGGGGATCCTCGCCAAGACCCGCCCTCTCTGCTTTCCTTAGAATCTTCGAAGCTCAGGGCTCAAACAAGGCTCTTGAGACCTCGTGAGATAACCGGGTGCTGAGCGCTCCATGGGAGCAGGAACCACGTCCAGCTCAGCTTCTGCATTCCCATCGTCTGGGCAATTAACTCAGAGCCCAGGGAGGCCACAGAGAATAACGGTTAACAGCACTGGGTTCGAATTCTCAGCTTATCACTGCTGAGCTGGGGGGCCTGGTGCAAGCCCTTTACCCTGCCTACACGCACATCCTCTATCCAAACAACGGAAACTACAGAAGTGGGTCCTGGGAATCAGTGAGCTGAAGGTAACGTGCTAAGCCCCAGGCCACACACACAAAGCTTCCCCCTGCTTCTTGGACTCTCACAGGGAGCAGGAACAGTCGCAATGAGAGAAAGGGCGGTAATTAGCACGTCTGCGCTTCGGGCCAAGCACTGCATCTGCCCTTTTATCAGTGACATGTCTGTCTCCCCAGGTGGCTCTGTGGTAAAGAGTCCACCTGCCAAGGCCAGAGATGCGGGTTCGATCCCTGGGTCAGGCAGATCCCCTGGAGAAGGAAATGACAACCCACTCCAGTATTCTTGCCGGGAAAATTCCATGGACAGGGGAGCCTGGTGGGCTACAGTCCACGAAGTCACAGAGAGTCGGACACAACTGAGCAACTGCACACACACACACACACACACTCCCCCGAAAAGCTGCGTGTTCCCTAAGGGCAGGAGCTGTCTTTGTGCCTGCAAGGAAAGAGGCCGGATGCGTGTTGGTCTCCTGGGGACAGACTCATGTGCCCTTGGGTTGCTGCTAAGTCACTTCAGTCGTGTCCGACTCTGTGCGACCCCACAGACAGCAGCCCACCAGGCTCCCCCATCCCTGGGATTTTCCAGGCAAGAACACTGGAGTGGGTTGCCATTTCCTTCTCCAATGCATGAAACTGAAAAGTGAAAGTGAAGTAGCTCAGTCCTGTTTGACTCTTCGTGACCCCATGGACTGCAAGCCTACCAGGCTCCTCCTTTCATGGGATTTTCCAGGAAAGAGTACTGGAGTGGGGTGCCATTGCCCTTCGGTAGAAGATGGGAAAGGAAGCAAAATTGCTTCCTCGGGACCCATGTAAGCCCCGCCCACCTCCCCCACCCACCAGCTCAGCAGGAAGTGAGGCGTGGGCTCCTGGAGGGCAGGGGCTGTGACCTGTTCATCCCTGTATCCCCAGGGCCTTGCACAAAGCAAGGCTTCCCAAAGTAGCCTTGTACCGTCCCCCAACAAGGGGACAGGGTGGTTGTGCGGGTCACGTGAGATCAGATGTGTAAGGCACACAGTAGGTGGCTAATGGTTGCTGGCTGCACGGACAGATGGGTTGGCAGATGGACTCTCCAGGCTGTGCGTTGCAGCCCCATGCCCCGCCCCCCGGGATGCCGGGGCTGCCTCAGCGGGGAGCGTGAACACTAAAAAGGGGCGGGTACCTGTCTGCGGAGCCCCGGATGAGCCGGCGGCAGGTCTCCATCTGCACATCCAGGCCCCGCTTCATGCTGCACATCTCCATGTACTCGTGCAGGTGGCGGTTCATGTCGCTCTTGGCCGTGGCCAGCTCCAGCTGAGAAAAGCCAACACGGGGGAGAGGGCAGGCCCCGTCATCCTCACAGCAAGCCTCGCGGCCCCCTCACACCCTCAGCGCCCATGGCCCTGGGGCCGTCCCAGGGCACCACACCCTCCGGGCTCTCCACATCCTCTGTTTTCTGCATACTGGTCCCTAGAATCACTTTTGGTGGACGGTGAGTGGTTGCTTAGCAACCACCAGGGTAGCCCGAGCAACGCTGGCCTTGGCACTCCTTCATGCGGACTGCATTAGAAAAGGGTGCTCACGTTTCTGACCCTCCCCTCAACCAAGCGCCCCATCCCTCGGGGAGGAGCCGGGCTTCCCTTTCTCCCGCCTGACAACGCCTGACCCTCACAGACAGGTGTGCCAAGCACACACACACAGGCTCTGGAGCAGGGAGAACCGAGCTTGCAGGCCGCTTCCTGGCTGGGGGGTCCCTTTCACCTCATCTCCTCCTCTGTAAAATGGGCACACAGTACCCACTGCACAGGGCGGAGGCACCCAGGTCCCCCTCGGGCACACACACAGGGTAAGAGAATACCAACGAAGGTGTATTTTTAAAGGGCTCGGGGCCCAGTGTCACTTGACATCATTCAAATGTCAGTTCCCATTATTGTGAGATCACCATGTCAGTCAAATAACTTAAGAAAAAACCTCTCTGGGGCAGAGAGGTATCACCACCCCCATTTTACAGATTAGGAAACTGAGGCCCTACCCAAGAAAGGGGTGAGTTGCCCAGCACCAGGCCAGGAGAATCAGTGGGTGTCCCGACTCCCAGTCCTGGTGTCTGCGTTGCTCTCCCAGCCCCTGTTCACACGGGCACTTAATCACTGGGGGCCTCGGGGATTGTGACCGGGGGGCACGAACAAGCGGATGCCTCACCTCAATCTGGCCAATCGTCTCCTGGTACTCCTTGTCTCTTGTCTTGAAGAAGGATTCGGTCTCATGGATCAAGTTGCCCAGGTTTTCCTCTTGCTGGAGAAATGGAACAGAGCAGACAACTTAACCAGGTGGTGGGGGCTGCTGGGAAAGAATGCAGGATGAGGGGGCGTGGACACGAGGCGCCTCCGGTGCCCGCCTCGCAGCTCACCTCGCCCTGCAGGTCGAGGCTCGGGTTGCAGTTGGTGAAGTCCTCCCAGAGCAGCAGCGTGTCTTCATTCTCTTCCCACGTCAGGCTGTCACAGTCATCGTCGAAGTCAAAGGTCTCCCGCCTGTGGGGGGCACGGGCGGGCATGAGGGAACAGTCAGGCTCCAGGGGCCTGGGCAGGGGGGAGCACACGGCATGGGGTGGGGCCTGCCAGGCGGCTGTCCAAAAACACAAGAGCAGTAGCCAGAGGGGACACGTGCCTTCTCCACGGACCGCAATTCTTCAAATACAGAATGTATTTATGTACTATGGATACAAGTTAAAAGGTATATTTCTAAAGATGCCGTTCCGTTCCGTTGCTCAGTCGTGTCCGACTCTTTGCGACCCCGTGGACTGTAGCCTCCCAGGCTTCTCCGTCCATGGGATTCTCCAGGCAAGAATACCGGAGTGGGTTACCGTTTCCTTCTCCAGGGGATCTTCCCGACCCAGGGATCGAACCCGGGTCTCCCGCATTAGAGGCAGACGCTTTAGATGCCAGTCTTTCATTAATGAAGACTAAAGATAGCGTCTTGTGAATGGTTTCCATTCATTTAACAACGCATTTCTGGAGCCCCTGCTATCCCAGAGATGATTCATATAATCTTCTCTGCAACTCAGAAAGGTGGGTAATATTATTCCCGTTTTACAGATGAGGAAACTGCAGCTCAGAAAGAATAACTAGGGCTAAAAGCCAGATCTTTCTCTTTTCTACGGCTTTTTCCACCCCATCAAGACACAATCACAGGACTGATGACTAGGCATATATTAAAGTGTGATTCATTCCATCCTCAGTATGGAACAGTCAGTATGACTGCTGGTCCCATTTCACAGGTAAGGAAATTGAGGCTCAGAGGGAGTAGGTGGAAACTTCTAGAATAATACATGCTGGAAATCGAATTTGAATGCAAATGCTGAGTGATTTCTGGGCTTCCCTATTCACTAGAACTGGAAATAGGGTGATGGACTGTGCAGGTGTATCTGGGACTGAGGGAGTTCTGCAGATATACTGGTTACCCCAACTGCTGCTGCTGCTGCTGCTAAGTCACTTCAGTCGTGTCCGACTCTGTGTGACCCCACAGACGGAAGCCCAACAGGCTCCCCCGTCTCTGGGATTCTCCAGGCAAGAACACTGGAGTGGGTTGCCATTTCCTTCTCCAATGTGTGAAAGTGAAAAGTGAAAGTGAGGTCAGTCAGTCGCGTCTGACCCTTAGCGACCCCACAGACTGCAGCCTACCAGGCTCCTCCATCCATGGGATTTTCTAGGCAGGAATACTGGAGTGGCTTGCCATTGCCTTCTCCGACCCCAACTGCAGGGGACTATAAAAAAAAAATCATTCAGCCCAATACACCCATTATTCAGATGGGAAGGCTGAGGTCTGCACTAACCCGGTGAATCAGCTGGAGAGGCAGATGTGGGTCCCGAGTCCTGATTCCCATCCCAGGGCTCTCCCCACTGCCCACACTCACTCCTTCAACTACTTCCTGGATCCTACAGTGCACTGCTCTCAACCTGCTGGGGCCTCTGGACAGAGCGCAAGAACCTCAGGAAAAGTGCTGTCCAGAGCGCCCCCTCAAGCCCAGCTCCTCACCAAAAAGCAGTTCCTGCGGGAGCCTGTAGGTGGCTCCCAGCATCCAGCGACCAGAGCTGGGACCCGGGTGCCCTGGGAGGCACTGCCCTCCCCTTGGCCAGACAGCTTTGGGCAAGCCCCTGGGTCAAGGGTTGACCCATCACTGCATCGCATACTGGACTGATGATTTCACTTCCTTCCCGGCGGCTGGGACCAGAGGGAAATCCAGGCTGAGTAATGGAGAAGAAGAAAGGACAGGAAGCTGGACAAGAGGGAGGACTCAGAAGAGGCGCCCCCCGTACCGCCCCCACCCCCGTCCCCCCAGATGTGGGGGGTGGGATCGAGGAAGAGGCGCGGCCATGGAGCAGAGAAAGGAGCAGATTCCTCCCCTTCTCCTGGATCTGAAGCCCAAGCAGTTGATTTTGATCAAACCAAAACAGCCCTGACATGGGTGCAGCTATTCAAAGACTTCAGAGGAACTGGCCGGTGGCAGCTTCTGGCTTGGGTCTCAGCCCAGAGCCAGCGGAGAGGTCAGTGGGAGGGGGCCAGGGCCCTGCCCAGGGTGCAGTCTGATGGCTTTGGTGAGAACTGCCAGGGTGGAGGGGTGATCAGAGAATTTTGTTTTGCTTTAACTTAGCCAACTTGACAACCAGATCAATCTAATTGATCGGTTTAATACTAAACCCAGTTCTGTCAACACTCAGGCGCCCGTTTTTGCAGCATGGCGAAGAAAACGCATAGACCCCGGAGCACAGCCTTTTAGCTCACTCCACTCCCCCCCCCCCCCGACCCTACCTGCTTTCTGGGAAAACAATTTCTTCAGAGAAGCCCTTTAATTCAACTGAATGAGCCCAGCCAGGGTCTCTGGGGCCTAAACCCAGCTGGACACTCCAGACTGCCCACAGCAACACTCAGAAAACCTAGACCTGACCAAGGGCTCTCTTCCAAAGCCCCTCTCATCGGTGAAAGACGAGACCGTGAGAACGGAGGCGTGCTAAGCAGCCTCAGTCGTGTCTGACTCCTCTGTCCAAGGGATTCTCCGGGCGAGTACACTGGAGTGGGTGCCACGCCCTCCTCCAGGGCATCTTCCTGACCCAGGGATCGAACCCGCGTCTCTCACGTCTCCTGTATTGGGGGGTGGGTTCTTGACCACTCGCGCCACCTGTAAGCCCATGAGAAGGGATGGGGTGGGGGGTTGCTGAAAGATGAATCAAGAGCCGAGGAGTCTCCCTGTTACCCTCAAAACAGCAACCCCCGCTCTCCGCAAAGACAGCACCCACTCAGTTTTGTTTCAAGGGGACAGGACAGGAAGCACAAGGAAGTGTCACGCAAACCCATCCAGCCTGGGCCCAGCTCCTACCTTCCTGCCAAGTCACCAGGGTGCGGACGGCGTGGCAGGAGAGACGGAAAGGGGGAAATCTCTCTGAGGACACAGACGGCACTGGACCGAGATCCAGGCTCTGTCCTGACCCGCCTGCCCTCCCTGAGCTGTTTCCTCATCTGTGATGAAGGGAGGAGCGGAGTGAGCGTTGGACTCTACTACCCTGGGCCAGCCCCAAGCACGGCAGGAAGGGTCTGGAGAGGCCCAGGCCCCTGGCTTCCGAAACGAGTATGATGGCAGGGGCACCAGTGACAGGACAGGCCCTCCTGGAGGGGCGCCGTGAGGGTGGTGACAGCTCATCCAAGTCAAGCGCTCAAATCCAGCCCTGATGTTGGGACACCCAGGACTCCCGGGGAGGGACATCAGGCCAGAAAGCATGCTCGGCCGTGAGACTCAGAGACCAGGGGGTGGGGGGAGGAGGGGAGGGGGGTGTGAGGGAAGATGGAGCCCTGGGCCAGGGCTCAGGGGACCAACGGCAGGGGACTCTGGGGAGAGGGCAGGCAAGGGCAGGCCCGTGGGGTTGGGGGAAGTAGACTCAGAGATGCAGCCCCAGCCTGCCATCTGACCACGGCCCTGAGCTGAATCAGCCCGCGCCTGCAGCCGCTCCCCTCCCCACCCAACCCGGGACACCACGCAGATGCGAGCCAGAGGTGGGTCAGGACTGCAAGTGCAGCATGGACAGTCCAAGGCTTCAGTGGGTCCCTGCCCTGGACAGCCACACCCAGCTGGTATCCAGCAAACCAGCTGTCTGCAGAGGCCAGAGAGGGCTGCCCAGGCGCTGGCACTTACATATCCAGCTCTTTTGTGACCCCATGGACTGCAGCCCGTCCAGCCCCTCTGTCCATGGGATTTCCCTGGCAAGAATACTAGAGTGGGCTGCCATTTCCTTCTCCAGGGATCTTCCCAACCCAGGGATCAAACTCGTGTCTCCTGCACTGGCAGGCAGATTCGCGAGCCACCAGGGAAGCCCGGATGGGCAGCATGTGACAGTTTCCCTTCATGGCAAATGTTAACCTATTAGTATGCCACTGCTGAACCTGCAGTGTGCAGACATCAGCTTTCATGAGCTGGTACAAAGCGGCTCCAGCCCACCACTGACCACACCAGAGCCCAGACTCTGCCACTAACCCAGGCCGGTGCTTAACCCAAGGGAAAAAAACATTTTTTTTACTTTGTATGGTGATGAATGTTAGGCTTATTGTGGTGAGCATTTCACAATATATACAAATACCGAATCATAATCTTGCATATCTGAAACTAAAATAAACTTACAATGTCAGTTATATCGCAATTTAAGAAAAAAAACTGTCCACAAATATGACTACTATTTGGCGTCCCTAGTGGCTCAGCAGTAAAAAATCTGCCTGCCAAGCAGGAGACGTGGGTTCAACCCCTGGGTTGGGAAGATTCCCTGGAGAGGGCAATGGCAACCCACTGCAGTTATTCTTGCCTGAAAAATCCCACGGACAGAGGAGCCTGGTGGACTACAGTCTATGGGGTCGCAAAGAGTCGGATGCAACTCAGCAACTAAACAACAGAAATGAGCACTATTACCAGTTTGGCCTTTTCTGAAAATGTGAAACTCCCCAAATACTAAATGTTGAAAATGAGTCCAGATTCTCGCAGAACACACGCTGGCCAACAAAACATCTGGAGGCTACTTGTCAGCCAGCCCAGGGCACCGGTTTGCGCCCCTTGCCCTAGCAATCTGGGGAAACGGAGAGGAGCCCCAGGCGCCAGGGCAGCAAGGGTACTCACAGCTGGTTAAACATGCGCTTCATCTCGTCTGTGATGTTCATGGAGCCAACCTCGTCATCTGAGAACCGGTTCACCTCCCCATCCTGTTCGGAGATGTCGTCGTCGGAAGCCACCTTACGCTCTTTCTTTTTGGGGACAACCTGACCCAGGAAGAGAAAGATCAGGGTCACTGGGTGGCTCTGCGGGAATGGAGGGCGGGGTGGACTGGGAAGGGAGGTGGCATCCCAAGAGACGGATGGAGTGTGGCTGGGGCGGCCACTGCCAGGAAGGATGCACGTTCTCTAAGAAGCAGGTGGCGTTAGCAGGAAGCGTGAGGTGGGGAGGCATGCAGGACGGAGGAACAGACGGCCCGGCCCCTTCCCTGTCCTGGGAGGCCTGGAGATTCGGCCGGCCAGATGTCTCAGAGCTCCCCGGAGAGACAGAGAAGCCCTTACACAGGTCAGATGGCTCCATGCTTCCCAGAGCCCTCCTGCTCCCATGCAAAGGCGACAGGTAGGCAGGCCCGGGTTCAACGAGCTTCCTCCACTCCAAGCAGACAAGACGCGACAAACCAGACGAAGGCTGAATGGGCCCCTTGCTTCCCCGCAGAGGGGCAGCAAGAAGGCGCCCAGGGGAGCCCAGACCTCACCCCACTACATCCAGAGTCACAGACTTAAAGCCAACGACACACTGTTTTGCCCTGGGCTCAAGCAAAAGCCAAACCACAACCCCACACTCAAGAAGCAGCCTTTGGAGAATGACAGACGCCCTTCGGGCAGCTGGACCGGCCCCCAAGCCCTCCCTGGAGGACGCTCGCCAGTGCCAACCCTTCGCCTTTACTGTGGACACATGCGATTGCTCGCTGCAGGTAGGGAAGTGGGGGCCTGAATGAGCCTCGATGTGGGCATGAGAAAAGAGTCAATGGGTCAACAGCTCCCCTTCTGAATTCTGAGGCTCGAGGGCCAGGGCTCCCCGACCACGGCCCTGGTCCCCGGCCCCCGCTCCCAGAAGGAGAGGCAGGGAGCAGGACAGGGGGCCCAAGGTGGACAGACAGACTGAGCCCTGGAGGGGCCGGAGACCTGAGTTCCCGTCCCAGCTCTGCTGCCACGTTCTTCCAGGAGCCTGTCACGTCGCCCCCCACCCCCCAGGCAAGTGGTGTCCTCGGACGTAGGATGAAGCGGTCAGCCTCGATGATGGAGTCACGCGTGCCTATGAGTCTATGCAGTCCCTGATTCTACACTTTCCTGGTAGGCCGGAGCGTTGGGCAAAGGCTACCGGTGGGTGGGTTGGGGAGGCGGGGAGGGCCATGGGTGGGGTGTGAGGGGTCTGGGGCAGGGTGGCCAGGGCGGGCAGTGCTGGCTGGTGAGCAGGGCGGCCCTCGTCACCTGGAAGATCTTGGACACGTCTTCCGAGTTCCGCTGCTGTGCGACATCACACAGCTTGGCCGTGATATCGATTCGGCGGCAGATGTCCATGTCCACCTTCATGGCCTTTTCTTGGATCTTTGTGTCCAGGTCTGTCATGGGCTGCAGGGAGGACAGCAGGGGGTTATGTGAGCGGGGGGTGGGGGGGAGGCATCCCCAGGCTCTGGCCAGACAAAGGGGTGGAGACCCCCAGGTGCTGGGCAGGAGGTCCCCGCAGTCCGAGAGGGGTCCTGCAGCCTTTGCTGGGCATGAAGGGTCGGGCCAGTGGCTCGGGTTCAGGGCAGGGGGCGGGGGGACGTGGGCGCTGTGGGGACTGAGGGAGACTGTTTGCCGGGCTTCCTAAGGGCCGGAAGGCATCCTCTCAGCAGACTCAGCGTCAGTGTTGGTTTTGTCAGAACGAGGAAAAAGAAAGACGCGTCCCAGCGCTGAAGGGCCGCCCTGCTCCCGCGGCGGGCCTGCCCCACCTGGCCCCTGAAAAGATTCCTCCAGGCTGACGGCGGGGGCTACCTCGGATGGGTGGGGGTCCCCCAGACCCCAGTAAGGGAAGCCTGCTGCCCTCTCCCGGCCACTCAGCCTCACGCCGTCCAGGGCCAGAAGCCACGGCCAGCGGAGGCACCTGTCCCGGACTCCATCTCCCTCCTGCAGTTTTCTCCACACACCGCCTGTGGCTCGAACAGGCAGGAAACTGGGTCCCCAGCAGGAAGGAGGCCCTGCTGCTCTGCCAACAGCTGCCCCCCACCCACAGTGACTCAGAGGGGCTCCGACTGTCCCAAGGACGCGCACGCCGGCCAGCCCCGACTCAACAGAGCAACCTCCGGGAGGCCGCTGGCCCGGGTGGCCTCTCGAGCCGGTGCAGACCAGACCCGGGGTCCCCTTTAGCCTGCCATCAGCTCCCCCTGTGCCCAGACACGGAGGCCCCTGGCCGCCCCCCGCCCCCACGCTGGTGAGCTGGCGGAGTCGGAGCGAACGCACACAGGCCGTCAGAGGAGCCCGGGGCGGGCGGATGGGTTAAGCAGCTGATTAATGCATCTCTACTCAGACCACGGGAAGCAGAGGTGGGGGCGCCGGGGAGGGGGCCTGATCTCCGATGCATCCATCATCCTCACAGGTCAAACGCAGCCAGCCAGGACTCTAACTAGAAGCCGAGCTCTGGAGCCTCGGAGTGAATGAAGCGTTCTGCATGATGGGTGGGGGGGGTTGGGGGGGTCATGACACCTGGGGGGTGGCGGCCAGAGGCACTTACGTCACTCATGAGCCCCTTAAACACCACCAGCTCGGCCTTGAGACGCTCAATCTTCTCGTTCATCTCCTCCTGGATGGCTTCCGCCTCCTGCGCTGCCTACGGGAGACGGAGACCAGGGAGGGGTCAAGGGGGGCTGGGCAGGCTCCCCGATGGGGGGGCGGAGAGGCCGGACACCTGGGTTTAGAGCCCCAGATGGACGCCTGACAGCCAACCAAGCCGGGTGCCTTTGTGCCCCGGGGGAGAGGAGCCAAGACCTTGACCCAGCCTGGCTCCCCGCTCAGCCCTCACTTCACCCCTCGGCCTAAAACAACTCTTTTCCAAGAACCGTTCATTGGATGGAAAACTCCATGGCAGACGCTGAGAGAAAGAGTGGATATGAAAGCGACTGCGGTGGGTCAGGCCAGCAGGTCAATGTCTGTCAAAGTGCCAAAGTGTGACCATCCCTGACCTCCAGAATGGCTTACCCTCACTGAGCATACACTCCCAGGGCCTGAACACGGACACACAGTGGACCAGAAGGTCACACACCAACTCAGCAACGGTGGGGCAGGGAGAACCCGAGGTTAAGTTTTGTTTTCTTCTCTGTGCTTTTCTGAACTTTCCAAATGTTGGCCCATGAACATGTTACGTTTGTAAAGTAAAAAGTCCTTTTCTCATAAAAGAAAGCAGGGGTGGCGGGGGCGGGAAACGTCCATCCTTTTCCTTCTACACATTATTTTAACCATTCCTTGAAAAAAAAAAAAAACCATTCCTTGATGTTGATGTCTTTTAATGTCTCCTTGACATTATTTTAATCCCTCTCTAACTTCCTTAGATCAATGCTTATTTCCTTTCTTCTTTGGTTATTTATGTAGATGATCAATGCTTTAACTATCAGAAGGCGATTTTTTTTCAGTGTTAAAAAGAGCCGTCCATGGCTTCTCACGGGGTTGCCACTCTTGTGCCCATTTGGCTGAGAGGAAAACAGAGCTGAGAAGGTCAAGTCTGCTGCCCCGGGTGCGCCATCAGCCTGTGTGAAGCAGGGCCCAGAACACAGAGCCACCAAGCCAGAAAAGCCAGAGGCCGAACTCACACCTGCCACGGAGCGCCCACTGGGCTGGGAGCCCACCTGGCGAGAAGCCCACCCGCCCTCTCCGAGGCACTCGGCCCCAAGTCCAGTCCTGCGTGGCTGAGACAGCATCGGGACTCCTGTGCCCAGGCTTTTCTGCAACTGTGTGCCGGGGGTGCCTTCCCAGCCCTGAAGCAGGGGAGGTAGGAGAGGCCCCCGGCTCCATGGAGGAGACGCTGAGCTGACACAGTCCAGAGGCTGTGTGGGAACCGGCCCCCAGCCTCGCCTGGTCGGGACCTCTTACCTCCTGCAGCGTGTCCACCATGGTCTGCAGGTTCATGCGCTTGGCGAGCTCCTCCTCCCATCTGCAACAGCCAAGAGGGACAGGAGGTCAGAGGGTGGCCTCCCCCGGGTAGCCCACCCCCAGGCACAGTGCCAGCACCCACCCTGGATCGCCCCCACGCTGGCTGAGGAAGGTGCGGCAGGGACTCCAGCCCTGCCTGTGTCCCGGAGCTCCCAGGCAGGGGGCAGTGGGTTGATGCATGATGCCAGGGGACGAGTGCCAGGCTCCGGGCGTGAGCACAGCCCCGCTGGGAGACGTGGCGGGAGGGCCCACCACCCCGGCCCTGAGCACACACAGCATGAGGTGCTACACAAATGCTGCTGCTCCTTCCGTTCCTGCGAGACGTGGTACTGAGGCTGTTCTCAGGTGCCAGGCTATTGGCAACACCACGTTCAGGCTCTCCTTTGCACCCACAAGAAACAAACTTTATTTGTGCCAACCACTGCAATCTCAGAGTCAATCTGTCCTGCCACCTACCCTACCCTACAAAGACATCTCCCACATGGCTTTTGTCATCCCTTTCTGACAGATGAGGAAACTGAGGCTCACAGAGGTTAGATATCTTGCCCAAAGACACACAGCTAGTTAAGGGATGGGGTGGACTTCAAACCCAGGTCTGTTTTATTGAAACAAAAAAGAGGTATAAGTCTCACTTATTTAATGCCTGGGCTTCACTGGCGGCTCAGATGGTAAAGAATCGGCCTTTAATGCGGGAGACCTGGGTTTGATCCCTGGGTGGGGAAGATCCCCTGGAGGAGGGCATGGCAACCCACTCCAGTATTCGTGCCTGGAGAATCCCCACGGACAGAAGAGTCATGGCTACAGTCCATGGGGTCTCAGAGTTGGACACAAGCACATTTCATGCCTAAGTGAGGGTGAGGGCAGGCAGGGCCAGGACTCAGATGCAGGCTGGGGGCTCCAGATCGGGTGCTGGTGACCCTGCTGGGCTCCCCGTGGACCGTGGATCCCGGGGCAGCCTGACCCCCTCCCCACTCAGATGGCCCTGCTGCCCCAGAGGGGTGGGCCTTTCTCCACCCCAGGACAGACAGACCAGGGGCTTCTCTATTTCTTCACCCCGGGGCTGTCTCCCTACATGGCCTCAGATCAGGCAGGTCTGGAAGCCTTGAGGATGCTGTCGGGGCCAGCTAAAAATAGGCCAGAGGGGAGGGATGGCAGAAGAGCGGGTTACGTCACTGGCTTTTGGAAACAAGAGAAAACGGATACTGTTTGCACACACAGAGGAAAATTCCTCCCCTTTCCCACATGAGACACAGACGGCCCGGGCGGGGCTCCCAGAGGAGCCTCTCTCTCTTTGGTCTTCAGCCCCGGCGGCGGCAGCCAGGCCTCGACCGGCCGTGGGCGGCAGAGTTCAGAACCCCATGGGCAGCAGGGCTGGATGGGCCTCCTGGTGTGGATGAGAGATACAGAGGGACCCAAGGAGGGACAGGGAGAGAGTCTAGGAACCTGACCCGGGCAGGATCGTCTCATGGAACACTCCCATGGTACAAATGGAGACACCGAGGCCCTGTGTGTGAAAGGAAACTGCCCAAGGTCACCCAGCATGTCGTGGGTCGGGCCACGAGTCCAGGAAACAGCTGGGGAACAGGAAGCCCAGGTGGGGAGAAGCTCAAGGCTGACCCCTAGCTCGCCCAGCCACACAGGGCATCCGGGGTGCCCCTTGAGTGAGGCCAAGGCCCAGAATACAGGGCCCGAGCTGAATCATCCCTCCTGGCCATGCTGCCCCGAGGCAGGCAGGGGACTGGCTTCCAAAGCTGCTGAGCAGAGCGGGGCCAAGGGAGGGCGCTGGCTGCAGCCCGGCCCCCAGGGCCGGCCTTGCTACTGCATTCCTTCAGCAACAGCAAGATAAGGGGGTGGCAAGGGATGGGATGTGGGCACCCGGGGGCACCTTCCCCACACACACCAGCTTCTCAGAGGAGCCTCTGGGATGAGGCTAGCCCTCTCACTTTTCCTTTTCCTGGAAGCAACCTTCTCGTGAGGAAGGTGGGGCAGCGGGTCAACAGACCCATTGAACAGACAGGAAAAGTGAGGCCCAGCAAAGGAGAGCAGTTTGTCTCAGGTCAACGCAGAGTGAGGACACAAGCCACGTCTTTGGATCCTCAGACACAGGAGTCGCAGCAGCGGCAGCCACTGACTGGTGAGCACCACCCGAGTCCCCTGCGCTGGGCTCGGTGCCTTGGACACGTCTCACTGGCCTGCATCCGACCTCTTAACCCTCTCCTGTAAAGACATTTTCCCCAAACCCATTTTACAGATGAGAGAGCTGAGGCTCAGAGAGGTGTGACCTGTCAAAGGCCACACACAATCAGTCAGCAGGGATGGGACTCAAGTCCAGTTCACACTCTCAAGCCTCCAGTTTCCAACTGGGACGAGCGTGGGCGTCACCCGGGGATCACGCTCACGTGCAGAGTCGGTTCAGCAGGTCTGGGGTGGGGCTCGTTTCTCATGCGCTCCCCAGCGGAGGGCGCTTTGGTGGCCCCCTCGCCTCGCTAAGCTGCACCCCAGGTGAGCTTGCACAAGTGATGTCACTGGCCTTTCATTTCCAGAGCTGGATGAGTGCACGGCCAATGCACCTGCCCCCAGGAGACCCAGGAAGGACCCCTGTGTGTTGACAGCAGCTGGCCTGACAGACTGAGTCCGCTGCCCACGCTGACCTCCCCTCCCGGCCCTCGGCGGGAAAGCTTGGCTGGGCCCGCTTCCATGTTGACAGTGCAGAAATCCTTTGCCCTTCAGCTGCTCTGGCCGACTGGGGTGAGTGGATGGATGAGTGATGTTTCTTAAGGAGCCCCAAATGCCCTGCATTCATGGCAACTCAGCCGAGGGGGAGGGAGCACGAAGCTGAGCCAGAAACTGGTCAACCAAGTTGTGGGCTCTAGGACATTCCAACACCTGCTTCCCAGGCCCGTCCCCTCCCCTGCCCTGGATCAGCCCACGGGAGCTCGGTTTCAGCAGGAGGGGAGTTTCAGGCATTGGGACCAACATAAGCAAAGACAGGCCAGCAGGAAGCCAGGGAGAAGCCAGCTGCCACCAAGAGGGGACACACCTACTGTGGGCCGGGGGCTGCTGAGTGCACAGCGGGCTATGAAGCTGCAGAGAAACCGCCTCCCCAGTTTACAGGTGGGAAAATGAAGGCCCGGCGCACCCAGGCAACTCTAGCCAAGGTCAGGACAGCCCAAATCATTGGGATCCACCTCTGCCTTCCCTGACGCACCAGCTCATAAAACTTCCAAACTCTTTTCTCTTAAACGGAGTAGAGAGAGGGACATTTATTGGTCACTTTCAGGGTGGTGAACACCATGCCGGGCCTTCATATACACATAAAAGATAAACTATCACTTAATCCTGCCCTAAGGGTGTCCCCATTTTACAGACAGAGGAGGCAGAATCAGAGGTAACCCGATTCCCTTTTCCCTCGCGCCGCTTTGGCCTCCTGAAATCCATCCATTTTCCCAGGCCTCTCACATGTCAACTCTCCTCCAAACCAAGGCAGCCACTCCCCTGGTTTTCCCTCCTTGAGCCCAGGCTTGACCTGGCAGGCCGCAGGATGCCATCGTCCCCGGGGCCGCGTGGCAGCGGCGTCTCAACCACGGAGCCAGCCCATGATGCCAGGGACAGTGGCAGACCGCCCTCCATCTCCTCCACGCCGAGGCGTGCTCAGGCCCAGGTCTGGCTCTCGCTCCCACCAGCCCACGGGGACCCTCTCTGGCCCCAGCATCCTCCCGCTCTCCCCCCACCTGCGGACGCCCTGCGGCCACAGCTCTCACAGCGTTCTAGGCTGTGGATGCTCACAAAGCAGGAAGGATGGATGACAGCAGTGCTGATGCTGCTGTGACCAGGCGGCCCCCACAGACAGGGCGCTGACAGTGTCCCCGGCACCACCCACAGAGCCTGCCTTCAGCTTCACAGGAACCTCTAGGCCAGGCTAGATCATCTCCACGGGATTGATGGAAACACTGCAGTCCCCAAGCATGAGGCACCTCCCCCAGAATCACACAGCGGGCCAGGGGGCTGGAGTAGGGGTGAGTGCTATTCTATAGAAACAAGAGACTCAGAGAATTTCCAGAAACGAAGGCTGAAAGGGGCCAGACCTGTGAGCACACAGATAAGCAAAGTGAAGTGCAGGGTCACCCAGGACGTGGACAGCGGGGCAGGCACCCTCCCCTGCCCCGGCTGAAGGGTGTGAGTCTGAACCCTGGCATCTGCTTCCACCGCTCGGAGCCTCAGTCTCTCCATCTGTAAAGGAGATGGAATGTGAGCCCAGCACGCCCTGAGGATGCTCAAGAAGAGCCATTCTGCCCCTACACTCCGGGCTCAGACCGGGGAGCCCACAGATGTAGCCGTGCGTGCAGACGGCACGGCCGGCTCCGCCAGCACCCGCCTCCAGAGGCCTTGGGCACCCTGCGCCTGGCCTGTCAGGGCCCAGAGATGGGGAGACGCCGGTTCCAGGTGGGGAAGGGGGCACAGAGGTGCTGCAGGGGTTGGGTCTAAAGCAGGGGTCTGGCCCCTCCCCAGCCATTCATGACGACTACTTCTATGCTCCCTGCACTAACCCCAGCCTCACCCGTAAGGAGTCGGACAGTTGTTGAAGGGATTTGCTGAATGAATGGATGGATGACCCAGGTGGCAAGCGCCCTCCCCAGCCGGGGCCCCATGGACAGTGTCCTCAGTCTGAGCCCCAGCCTGGGGGTCTTGCCACTCAGCTCCGACCATCCGCTTGGCTCCAGAGCCTCCCCTGGGAAAGGTCCCGCCACGGGGAGGGCTGGCCAGGGCGGAAGCGGGCCGGGAGAAGGAAGCGTGTCTGTCCCACTCCCCGCAGCTCCAGGCCGGGGCAGGAGAGCCGGGAGGTCAGGGCGGTGGGCGGCGGGGGGAAGAGATGCATGACCGGCGTCCACACGGGTTCGGCCACCGTCTTAGTAGAAGGAGTGGAGGCGGCTGCCCCCTAAGCCCTGGCCAGATGCGGTCACCTGCATTCCTGTGGAGCCACCGCTGGACCACGTGATGGACGGGAAGTCTGGGCAGGCTGCTGGGGGGAGGGGAGGCACTGTAGGGCCAGCCCCCCACCCCCACCCCCAGCCAACAACAGGGCCAGGGTCTCCCCGCCCCCACGAGCTCGGGGTGACACAAAGACCCGCAGGAAAGGGGCCACAAAGACTGGCTTCGGAGGGGCGGAAGGCCGAGCTGAAGTCACTGGCAGAGGGACTGACTCACAGCTGCTTCACTTCCTGTCAGTCACAGAAAGAGGCTCCAGGGCTCCAGCTCCGGAGGAAAGTGGGTGCAGCCCCCGCAAAACCACTGCAGTCCTGGGGACAGCCCGGGGGCCCTCTGGGGAGAAAGTCCTGGGGCCCCTCTGGCGGGGGCGGCGGGAAACTGGGCTAGCATGCTGCCCCTGCTGCTGGCCGACTGCGT
The DNA here is from genome assembly GCF_049115385.1 of Moschus berezovskii. Lineage (NCBI taxonomy): Eukaryota > Metazoa > Chordata > Mammalia > Artiodactyla > Moschidae > Moschus > Moschus berezovskii. The sequence goes on from NC_142461.1 coordinate 2,623,326, forward strand.
GACTCTGGGCCGGAAGTGCGGCCCCTCTGAGGCTGTGAGAACACACGGGGTCCAGTGGTGTGGGTGCAAGCGCCCAGCACCCCCCGGCACACACAGCACGCCACAGACGCTCCGAGGTGCAACAACTGCAGGATCCCACGGCTGGCTCCAGCGGCCAGGCCTCCGGGGGGCTGGGAGGCGCCGCAGGAATGGTCCACACCTTGCCAGGGAGGGCGAGCCACCGGCACACCCAAGCCAGCTCACTCAGGTGATGGGAAGCAAGCTCAGGTGAGGCTGGGCCAGAGCCATGGGTGGAAAACTTCATTCCGGGCCAAGCGTGGGCCCTGCCTCTGGCGGTGGGCAGGTGGGCGGAGGGCAGTTTGCACCCGGGGCCCGGGGAGCTCACCCCAGAGCAGCTGGGTGCGGGCTGCCATGTGACTCCGGCTGGGGGCCTGCTGAGCCATGCTGCCCACCTGCCCACTGGCCTCTGTACTGCCTACCCGCCCACAGACGCAGAGGTGCCCCTGCCCTACCCATGCGGGCGTGCCTTGCCCCAGCCTCACGGCAGAGCCGGGGCCCCGACTGCCAGCTCCTTATCTAGACTAACGTCTGAGCTGGAGGACCAGGCAGACCAGGGCGACCCTTCCTCAAATGCAGCTTCGCGGAAGCCAGCAGGCTACAGATCAGAGCGGGCGCTCGGCAGGCCCCTACCCACTGACTTCTACTGAGCCTGCTCAGTCAGTTCAGTTCAGTTCAGTCGCTCAGTCGTGTCCGACTCTCCGCGACCCCATGAATCACAGCACGCCAGGCCTCCCTGTCCATCACCAACTCCCGGAGTACACTCAAACTCATGTCCACAGAGTCGGTGATGCCATCCAGCCATCTCATTCTCCGTCGTCCCCTTCTCCTCCCGCCCCCAACCTTTCCCAGCATCAGAGTCTTTTCCAGTGAGTCAACTCGTCTCATGAGGTGGCCAAAGTATTGGAGTTTCAGCCTGCTAGAGAGCTCAAAAATCACACCGGATCAACTGCCCCCTTCCACGCCACCCTCCTTGTCCAAGACCACAAACAGCTCACGGTGGAGGCAGAGAAAGAAATGCAGACGAGCAAGAGGGCGGCGGGAGGCGGGGGGCAGCCCAGCAAGGGTGCGCGTGGACCTCCACGGCCCCTGGCTCCCTGGTCTTGTTGGTTGACGCACCTCCCCTCTCTAGTCACCGGAGGCGCCGGGCGTGGACAGGCTCCCTGGCCCCTGAGCCCTGCTCGCATGGGAACCTCCCAGCCCTGCCTCCCCCACACTCCCCATCTCCTTCCCCGTGGACTCTGGTGCTTCCATCTGCACCCAGCCCTCGATCTGGGGGAAGGGACGCCTCCCAGGCGTGCCCATCAGAGGCCCAGCTGCCCAGCTGCACTTTGCTGCTCAGAAGGAAACACAAATTAAATGCCAACTGATTGTCTCCGCGGAGGAGGTATTAATTTAATGTGAACACTTAACCAGGGCAGCCGATCCCATTACAGGCGGGCGGTAATGGCCCAGGCAGGCCGGAGAACGGGCTGGGAGCTGGTGATAGGCTGGGTGGAGCAGCCACGTTATCAAGTGCGCCTCTTCCCAGCAAGCGGGCACCGCACACACGCGCGTATGTGCACACAGAGACACACACACGCACACGCGCGCACTCACTCTCAGCCCAAAACAGCAGCTGCCTCCAGGGCTTCCCAACAGAGCGGTCTGTGCAAGGCTCCTCAGGGTGGGTGGGGGTCTAAGAAATGCGCTGGGGAGCACGCTGTGGAGGAGAGGGTTCCGGGCTAGAGCGGGCGGGAGACCCTAGCTCAAGTCCAGCTCTGTTGCTAATTCATCGCACGAACCCAGCAAGCCCTTCCTCCGCCGGGGCCTCTGGTCCATAATACGATCTGAGTCCCTCTAGATGAGACCCGCACACCCTGGATGTGGCCTCGGAGCCGGAAAGAGAAAACAGACTCAGGGACATCGCTGCCACCCAGAGTCACCCGGGGTGAGTCATGGAGACGCTGGCCCCTGCCCTCAGCACCCGTGACCAGCAAGCCAGGAGTGGGGTGGCAGCACGCACTTTTAGAACTGACTTTTATCGGAGAGTAGCTGCTCCGCAACGCTGGGTTGGTGTCTCCTGCACGGCAGAGACCAGCCGTCTGGGTGCACAGTCCCCCGCGTGGACCCCCTTCCCGTTCAGGTCATCACAGTGCGTTAAGCAGAGTCCCTGCGCTACACAGCGCCTCCGCATTACTTATGTTTCGCTCACAGCGTCAGCAGTGTACGGGCTCCCCTGGAGGCTCAGGGATAAATCCGGGAGAGGCGGGTTAAATCCCTGGGTTGGGAAGATCCCCTGGAGGAGGAGGTGGCAAGCCGCTGCAGTATCCTTGCCTGGAGAAATCCCATGGACAGAGGAGCCTGGCGGGCTGCAGTCCACGGGGCCACAAAAGAGCCGGACGCGACTGAGCGCTGGGCACACGCACATCGATCCTGCGCATGTGTGGGTCCCGGTCTCCCGGTTCCTCCCACGCCCCTTTCCCCTGTGGTATCCACGTGTTTGTTCTATGGGGGTCCATTTCTGCCCTGCAAATAAGATCATTTATACCACGTTTCTAGAGTCCACGTGCGGGCGCTCATACACGGCACGTGCTTCTCGTCCTGTGCATCGGGTCAGCCTTTGTCCACCCCATTCCACAACCGGTTCTGGAATGCGTGCCATGAGCTGCTCAGGCCCGACAGAATCAGAGATGACCTGAGTCCCCACCAGGGCCTCTGAGAAGGGCAGCAAACTGAGAAGGCCGCCCGCCCCTGCAGGGTCCCCAGAGGGCCCGCTGATCCCTGGCTAGAAACCTCAGTCTTCTCCTCTGTGAAAGGGTGGCAGCAACCCCACCTTGCAGGCTTCACGGATGTTAAAAGCGCTCAAGTGAAGGTACACAGGTGCCCTTGCTGGACGGAGGCCCTTCTCACCACTGGCGTGGCCCAGCCTGCCCCTGTCTGGGAGAGGCAGCGACAGGTGGGTGTGTAAGGCCCGGACCACCCACACAGGGACACGTCTCTGCCCGGCCCTGATCCTCTGCGGATCTAGAAGCAACTGAGAGGGGCTGGCAAGTGAGTTTCCCCAGCCAGGTGGTGAGAGCAGGCCCGGCCGGCGGACGGCAGGGCTGAGCTGCAGGCAGTCATCCCACTCTCCCTACCTGTTCTGGTGGCCACGGCTGCCCTTGACCGGGCAGCTGGCAGGCCTCCAGGGGGCTCCACGGGCAGTCACCAGGCCTCCCCCTGAGAGCAGGGAGGAAGAGACTGGCACGTCTGTCACTGGACCGCAGCCCCCAGGCCCACACCACCTCAGGCAAGGAGGCAGCCAGCGTCAGTGCAAGCTACCTGTACCACGTCCTTTCTCTCTCTCTAAAAAAAAAGGTATTTGGTCACACCAGGCCTTGGTTGCCACACGCGGGATCTTTGGCTGTGGCACGTGAACTCTGAGCTGCAGCACGTGAGCTCTAGTTCCCCGGCCAGGGATCGAACCCAGGCCCCTGCACTGGCAGCGTGGCATCTTAGCCACTGGACCCCCAGGAAAGCCCCAGCGTATCGGCCTTGTCTCTGCCCAGACTTACTGTGTGATCTCGGGCAAGTCCCTTCTCTTCCTCTAGGCTCACTTTCCCATTCTTAATGCAATGGTGTCAGGCTGGATAAGTTCAAAGGGCCCCCCAGTCAGGCTAGTGCCTGGACAGACATCCCATGCCATCAGGAAAGCTATCTGATGAGCCACAGAGAGTCAAAGCCAGCTGGGACATCAGCCTCTGGGTTCAAACCAGTGTGTGTGGTGGAGAGGGGGCCAGGGGTTCTGCAGTCAGAGGTCCTGGGGTCAAAGCCCAGCTATGTACACACCCTGCCCCTCTGTGACCTGGCACAGGCTGCCAACCCTCTCTGAACTTTGCTAAGACCACCTACCTCGCAGGGCTGTTTACAACGAGTCAATGGACCCGTGACAACAGGTGCGGATAGCGGCTGCACCCTCATGACCGCCCAGCTGCCGGTGGTCAGAAAGGCTGGAAGCGTGGGCCCAGGCCACACTGCAAGTGACAGGGCCGGACCTGAGCCCAGGACTGGCTGGCCCCACGGCCTCTGTGCCGCCATAATCATCACGTGGATGTGACGGGGAGAATGAGCTAGACGCCGCCGTCACCTGGCCGGGACAGGGGCATGTGGCGGGGGCGGGGGAAGGCCAAGGGAATACAGCCAGAGGCTGACAGCGCTGCTTCCACGGCCGGCAAAACCCAGCCAGCAACCTGCTTCTGCCCTCCTCGCCCCTCGACGGGCCCCAGGAAGGAACGGGCACTGCTCAGGCTTAGAGGTCTGTCCTGACAAGGACCACCGCGTCAGCAGGCAAGGCTAAGGCAGGAGGGGCCCCCTGGTCTCGTGAGGTCACCCGGGCAGGCACTGAAAGTCATTCTCCCAGGTCCAGACGCCCCTGCCCATGTGCCCCCACGTCCATCCCAGGCTCCAGCTGTTTACTCCAGCCTTCCGTTCCAGTTACCCAGCATCCATATCTACCCAGGTGGCTAGCGTCACTGCCGCTCGGTAGCACTTATTGAAAGCCCCTTTGGAGACCCGGACGCTCTGTGGATGACCGTCACCCAGACCTGGGGGCTGGGGGGCATGCCCTCCTTCCAGTGGCTCTGTCTACAAACCACCCAGTGGCGCTGACCCCTTCTCCCCAGCCAAGCAGGCCACTACGAGAAGTAGCTCAGTGAGCATCTCCTGGGGAAGAGGAATCTGCTTCCCAAAGCGCAGCCCAACGTCAGGTTTCTGAGACACCACTTCCAACATCTTCCAGGCTTGCAACACCTTCATCACCTCCTCCAGGAAGCCCTTCATGACTTCCCCAGGAGCAGTCACTACAGGCAACCAAGTGTCTCCAGCCATGGCACGTGCCTTCCTTACAACATCTGGGATGTTGTAAGGATTCGCTTCTCTGTCTCTCTCATCAGACTCTGCTCTCCTGGAGAAAGGGAGGACTGGCTTTCACTCTAAAATGCTTATTTCGTGCTAGACCAGCCACTTTACTCCCACCCTAGCTCTGTGAGGCAGGCATTACCCTTCCCACTTTACAGGTGAGTAAACTGAGGCCCAGGGGAACCGCCTTGCTCCAGGCCAGGCCCAGGTCCACCTGACTCCCACGTCTGAGCAGCCTGGCAGTGGTAACAATGTTCTGCTGGTTCTATAAGCCCCACTCCCTACCGTGGCCCCCAGCACACTGCTTGGGAAACACCCCAAAATGACCCTGCCAGGGTCAACACTGGTGTGCACTGACTTGGAAGCTGGCCGGTTCGCCTGTTGACTCACTTCCTGGGTCCCCGGCAGGAGAAAGGCCCTAGGGCTCCACCTCCACTGGCCAAGACGGACCTGCCCACAGCCTGCCACCCACCCCACCCCCAGAGCTGGCTGGAGCAAAGCCCCGAACCTGCCGGGGGCCTGATTCCCATCTTACAGCAGGGACTAGGGGGAGCGCCTGCCTTGCGGGGCTGGTATATTAAATGAGTCAGCATCCGCCATGTGCTCAGCCCAGAGCTCGGCTCCCAGTAAACGAGCTCTCAGCTCAATGGATGGGCACTGATGAGCCACGGAATGTGGTCTCTACGCTGTCTCTGCTGCTATGTAGAACGGCCGGCTCAGCCTGGGGCGGCAGGTCTGCGGGGTGGGGGTGGCCAGGGCCCCAGGCACCAAACCAGACTCCCTGCTCTCAATGCCCAGTGACACGCGGGACCGTCAAACAAGCGTCTGGGGGCTTGCCTCATCTCAGAAGGACATCTCACTGCCCTCGTGCCCAAGCTAATGCCACACCCTGGGGCTGGCACGGGACAGGCACTGAGGCTGCCCCAGCGAGCGGGTGTGGGTGCTTCTGTGAAGCCCAGCACAGCAGCCTCAGCGTCTGCTGCAGCCCAACCCCTCTGGCTGTTGGCTTAGATTCCATCTCCTTTATCCCACGAGAGATTCAACAAACATTTCCCAAGTGCCCACTTGGGAGCACAGGACTGAATTAAAAGGACTCTCCTCCCCCTGCAAGAGGAGCAATGAGTCTTGGGGCTCCTCCCAGGTGGGACCTCAGCCCTGCCCCTCAGGCGTGGGTCCTCAGCCCCCCAACCCCTCAAGGGCCAGAAGATCTGGGCACCGCTGCCTCGTGCCCTGAGAGTGGGGATGGAAGAGGGTGTGCACCCCGGGTTCTTGGACAGGCATCTTCACTCTGCCCGTGAGTGAAGGGGCCCCACCTGGGCGGCCCCTGCCCACTGGTACCCAGGGCGGGAGGGAGGGAGGCAAGACTCCACCACCACACTGAAAACACCAGCGATGTCCAGAGACAGAGGCTTGCGGCTGGGGGCGGGGTGGGAGGGAGACGTGTCCCTGCCTCCTTCTGAACCTTTTTCTTTAGTCATAGTAAAATACTCAGAACATTTACCATCCCAACCATTTGTTTAACTCTTTCTTTCTGTAGGCTGCCCTGGGTCTTGTCGCGGCGTGGGCGTTTCTCCAGCTGCAGAGAGTGGGGCCGACTCCCCAGCTGTGGTGCTCAGCCTGCTCACCAAGGTGCCTTCCCTTGTGGAGCGCGGGCTTAGCTGCTCTGAGGCAGGCGGGGTCTTCCCGGACTAGGGATCAGACCCGTGTCTCCTGCATTGGCAGGCAGATTCTTTACCACTGAGCCACCAGGGAAGACCCCCTCCTAACCACTGTTAAGTGAACAGTTGAGTGGCATTAAGCACTTTCCCACTGCAGTGTAGCCATCACCCCGCCCCTCTCCAGAACGCTTCATCTTGCAACACTGAAACTCTGCCCCCATTAACGGTAATTCCCCGGTCCCCCTCCCCCAGCCCCTGGCAACCACCATTCTACTTCCTGTCTCCAGGAATCTGACTGCCCTAGGTCCTTCACAGAAGTGGAATCATACGGTATTTGTCTTATCGAGACCGGCTTGCTGCACTTAGCATAACGCCCTCAAGGTTCATCTCTGTTGTAGCATGGGTCTGAATTTCTTCTCCTGTATCTTTTACACTTTCAATCATGTAATGCGTCAACTAGCCAAGAAAATCAAAGTCGTTAGGACAAAAACACCCGCTTGTTTTCCCTTTGTTTTAAACTGACCAAGTATTTTACAATAATTACACAAGAAACAGAAAGAAAAAAAAAAAACAGATAAGCCAACAAACAAACAACTGAAACACCAAGAAACGTGTGCTTTTCCCACTTGACGCCCACAGCAAGCACCCTTCCCAGCAAGTAATACAGTGGGTGACCAGGCATCTCCTGGGTCCCGCACCTTGTCCAGTTATCCCCACGGAGTGGGTTGCTGGGTCAAGGCTTCCAGTGTATAAAAGACTTCCCTGCCCTTCAAAAGTGCTGGGTGTGACAAGGCTGTTCTCTCACGGGGCTCAGCAGCTGCCCAAGGAGCCAAGGGAAAAGCTGGGTCCTCACGCCAGCTCAGCAGCAAGGCTGTTTTGTACCTCCGTTTCCCGATCAGTCAAATAGTACAAGGCTGCCTCTCCCCTGGACGGAGGAAGACCCCACCGCAGATACTGCCCTTCCTCAACCTCGCTGGGGTGGTACTCTGCCTTCACCAAGGAGCCAGGGCCACGCGATCAGGCTTGCATGAGAAACAGGCCCCATCACCTCTCTTCCAAAAGGGCAGACGTGCCAACCTTGTGTGTGATGAGCCCCGGAGCAAGTGGCCGCGTGCTAGGGTAGGGCGAGACATGCCCCAGGCGTGCCGCGCCGCATCATACCTCGAAGCTTTTGCCCATGCCCATGTACTCTGCCGGGAAGCCTCCCTCCACACGCCCGCTTCGTCATTTGCCAACTTCAGGACTCAGCTTATATACCCCCTCCTCCAGGAAGCCTTCCTGGGCTCCTTGGTCAGGATCAACTGCCCCTCGTCTGTGTTCCAGAGACACTGGTCACTCATTATTGAGGTTGTCTCCCCCTGTTGGTTTCCCCTACTTAACTCAGCCCTTGTAAGATGAGGCTGTGGCTCCCAGCTGCAACCCCAGAGTGCAGAATGGAGCCTGGCACACAGAAGGCGCCAGATGCATGCTCGCTGGGTAAAGGGCCCCTGGAAAGGTCACCTCCAGGGCGTTCCCTAAGAGGCCCACTCTGGAGTTGGTGCAGCACCTATTCACCGGGGCCCTGGACATGACCACCCTGCCCGCCCCCACCCCCAGCCTCAGTTTCCCCACACGACTCCACAGTCCCTGCCAGCTCTCCTGCTCTCCCCCACCAGTCCTGCTCCCTCGCCAGGACGCCAGGCCCACCTCTCACGGGGCAGACGGTGGGCAGTTTAGTGCTCACAGCTCTCCATCCCTAGCACTCGGCCTCTCCACCCGGGCCTGGCAGGGCGGACCCCCACCCAACCCCCATCCCAAGGGTCGGCAGCTCTCGGCCTCAGGCACTCCTTCTCTTCTTCAAGTCCAGGAGCCAGGAGGGGATCCGGGCACCCAGACCAAGGAGCAGGAGGCCCCGGGGGTCTGTGACCTGGAGGCCAGGGGAGCCCCACCCAGGGACGTGTTTATAGCTTGGAGGAAAAGCAGCAACTCCCAGGGCTATTTTGGAAACCTAATGTGCACTTTGGGTCTCTCCGTTGTTTATTGTCGAGTGCCCGTGCCACCCTGCAGGTAAACGCACGGCACCGCGGGTCTGCAGCTCAAGGCCATCGCCCCGCCAGGCCCACACCACTACTCACTCCACACCGAGCACACTCGGACCAGCGAGGGGCGGGCAGCCAAGCGGCGCCCAGGGGGCAGAAGCTGGCACACACCCCGTTCTGGGTTCACAGCGAGGCCCTGAAGCCTTGAGCAAGTTGCCTCTCCGGGCCTCCGTGTCCTCTTCCGTGAAATGGGAAGGGGTGACACCTCTGGGATTAAATGAGGACTGGCAAGCATAAACAGGGTCCAGGTGTAACAATAAAACAAACGCGGAGCATGGGTCCCCAGCACCTCAGAATGGGAGCGTACAGAAGCCCAGGCCTTCACACAGGAGGAGCCCGAAGCTCAGAGGAGTGAAGGGTGTGCTGAGGTCACACAGCCAGGCAGTGGCGGGGGGTGGTGGTGCTGGAACCTAGAACCTGCGCTTCCTGCCAAGCCCCTGCTGAGGGGAGCACAGTCCCGAGCAATCCCCTGGGAGGGAGGGAGGGAAGAAGAGCGACCAGGACCCGGGAACTGAGCAAAGGCACGTGCAAGGCTGCTGCCACAGCGGACGGAGTGCGGCCCACCGCCTGGCCCTCCCTGCGGGGCGGCGTCCTTGTCACGGCTGCCCCGGAGGGCTGCGGGCACCAGAGGGACAGGCAATGAGACCTGGTCCCCCACACCGAGCAGGATTAGAGACCACACACGGCTCAAGGGGATGGACTCCTGGCTTAACACCAGCCACCAGCCGCCACGCAGCCTGACATTCAACTGTTTTGTTCTTTTTTGACTGCCCTGCTCAGCATGAGGGATCTCAGCTCCCCGGAAAGAGACTGAACCCCCTGCAGGAGGAGCACGGAGTCTTCACCACTGGACCACCATGGAAGTGCCCCTGACATTCAACTTGATGTGAACCAGTGGGCAGGACACTGGGGCTCCCCCAACACACACACACACCCCCCACAAGGCTGGGGTATGCCTCTCAGAAGAGAGAGAGAGAGGTCAAAAAGAGCAGAGAGGCTTCTGCGACAGTAACACCCAGCAGAGCACCTTATGGGAGCTGCTAGCCTCCTCATTCCCATTCTGCTGATGGGGACACTGAGGCTCGGAGAGGTAAGGTGAACTGTCCAGGTCTCATAATCGTAATAGCTAACAATATGAAGTGTTAGGATGTGACGGGCACTATCAAGTCCTCTAATCCTCACAAGAGCCTTATGAGGTAGATGCTACTAAGTACGCCCATTTTACAGATGAGGAAACCGAGGCACCAGGAGGTGAAGCCACGTGTGCAAGGCCACAGAGCTCAGAAGTGACCCAGACTCATACCCACCAGACGCACCTGCCTCTGCCCTCTGTACAGAGCCGCAGATGCTGCGGGGGAACACAGGTCTCTCTGATCCCAGGGTCCGGGTGCCCTTCTCTGGGCCACATGACGAGAAGGAGAAGGTCAGGCAGGGGTACCTCGGTCTCCCAGGGGTCAGTGAGTTACTGTGAGTGCTCGGTCGTGGCCGACTCTTTGCTACCCTGCGGACTGTGGCCCACCAGGCTTCTGTGTCCATGGAATTCTCCAGGCAGTAACACTGGAGGGGTTGCCGTGTCCTCCTCCAGGGGATCCTCCCGACCCCGGGACTGAACCCGCATCTCCTGCGTCTCCTTGATTGACAGGTGGATCCTTTACCACTAGTGGGAAGCCCCCCTCAGGGCTCAGAACGGATCCCAAATGGCATCTCCTCCAAACTGTAATAGCGAAGCACAGAGGCCGCCACCTGGGCCCCGCTGGGTCCTGACAGAGTGGCCCCTGAAGTGAGGGTATCCTAGGCCTGGCCCAGCCCCCAGGACCTTCAGATAGGCAGAGCTAAAGAGCCCCCAGTCCCCCAAGCTGCCCAAATCCTGCCCAGTGCCCAGCCCGGGGGGAGGCAGAAGGTCACCAATCTCAGCCCTGCCAAGGTACCAGCAGAGATTCCCTTCTCAACTCAAACCCATCTGGGGCTTCTGTTCCCCCAGACTTGGTCCTCCAGCCACACGGCACCTGGACTCAACAAGAAGCCAAGAAGGAGACGGTCCAAGGCTGAGGGATGAGGAGCAGGAGCCTGGGGGTGGGGTGGGGAGGAGGACGCTCAAACAGCCGCACTGCTGCCCCTTTTCTCAAACCCTGATGTCAACAGACAGACTCAGCCACGCCCCAGAGGGTGGCCTGGTAAAAGTGACTCTGCTTCTCGCAGCCTCAGTTTCCTCAACTATAAAATGGGGTAACAACAGTACCTACCTCACTGGGTTGTGAAGATATACAAGATCATGAACACCAAGCATCTCACGATACTTCGCACCGTAGCGAACAGACCTCAATTCCAGCTGCTGGGGATCGAGGTGGGGCGGGGGGGATGTTGTTGTTTCAGGGTCCAGGGTTCTGGCTTGATTGAGATGCACCATCCTGCCCCTCGCTTCATTCTCTGGGTCCCTCTCCCCAGTGCTAGGGCTGGAGTGCTTGGTATCCAAGTAGCCAGCACATGCAGGCCCTCAACCCCTGTCACGCACTGGATGAATGAATGAGCTTGTGGGCTGGAGCCCCGCGGGCAGCAGCAAGCAGGTCTGGGTGTGTGTCCCGCTCTGTCCGCATCCCAGACAGTCCTGGGACCCATTTGCACAAGGAAGCTCTGACCACCCCTGGGTGCTCAGGCTTTCCCTCCGCCAGCCACCCCCTCCAGGCAGCCTGCCAGGGGTGGGCCCTTCCCCAACCTGCCAGCCTCCCAGGGACAGACAGCCGGTCCACGCCCCCCCTAGCAGGCCCACAAAGGCAGCAGGCGGCCTCCTCCTGGTGACTTGGCCTTGGGACAGATGGATCTTGGTGTGACGTCTGCCAAGCCAGATGGCCTGGCTGCTTTAAGGGACCAGGACACCAGCTGGGAGTCCTGCCCCAGCAGGCAGGGCTCTTAACCCCTTCCTGCCCCGGCCACGGGACTCGGCATCCCTTTGACCCCTAATCACTGTCCATAACAGTCAGGCCTCCTGCCCTCCACCCTTGGAGGTGAGGGGCCTCCCAGGGAGAGGCTCACTAAACGGGAGTCAGAGAGGCTGTGGAGTGAAAGGGAGCCACAGGGGAGATGGGAGTGGAGGAGGTCCCACCACTCGGCTCTAAGGCAGGCCTGGCCCGCCAGGAGTCTGCCAATCCAGAGGGCGGGCAGGAGGGTGCTGGATCCTGGCTGGGGAGCCCCGTGGAGCCAGCTGCCTTGCTTCCAGGACGCCCATCCGGGCAGAGACTGCTAGGTCCGAAGGCTGTCAGCTACCTTAATCAGGCAGAAAAACCCACTCCCCGACTCAATCGCCCAGAAACAGCACTGGCTTGCGAAGGAGGAGGCCCGCGCCCAGCAGTCTGACCGATGGCGGCTCACGCTGCTCAGCCTCTCTGGGTCTCAGTCGTCCCATCAGGAAAGGTGGGCCTGGGAGGACCCCGGGCTCCAGGGCCACTCTCTGCTCAGAGGGCGCAATGACTCCAGGAGAAGGAATGTACTTCCTCCCCTCCCCACCCCCAGGAACTCGTGGAATCCTAGAGGGACCAGTCAGGCCCTTTCTCCACCAAGAGCACGTCCCAGCCACGACCAGAGCGCGGGCACGAGTCAAGAGGACTTCAGGCAGGAAGAAAGGAAGCTTCTGGGATTCAGAGGGGCTGAAGCAGAAAGTGCGGAGGGTCTTCACCAGGCGGTGTCCCACCCAACTCCCTACTGGACCGAAGGCTACACAAGCAGAAACGCAGCACGCGGGATCTGGGCCAGAGACCAAGAAGGGTTTCCCAACGGAAGAGGCTACCAGGATGCGATTACAGAAGATGCCCCGAGAGGAAGGCTCTGGAATGTCCTTCCCAGGCAGTAAAATCTCCAATGGGATTTGCAGAGGTCCTATCCTCAAGGCCAGAGAGGAACAGATGACCGCTAGAGACCCTCTGCAGACAGCAAGCCAGTCTCCACAGCAAAGCAGGGCCTCAGAGTCTCTGCACTGGGGTGCCCAGCCAACCTGATGTCCCGAATGGACAATGGAGTCATCTCAGGGCACGACAAAGCCAGTTCAGCTGCGGCCTGGGGCCTGCATGCCGTTCCAACCAGCATCTCAGGATAGAGGCTGCAGAGGACTTGAGAAAAGCCCAAGAACGCATCAAAACAGCCGAGGAGGGAAGGACAGGGCCAGAGGGCTGCCAGCCAGGAGTGGAGCCACCCGTCAGCACAGCAGAGATGCAAGAACATGGGACCGGGGTCCACAGACGTGGCTCCGAGTCCAAGTCTGCCACCAACGTTGGGTATAACCTTCAGCAACTGACTACCCCTCTGAAAAGTGTGTGCTGGGGGAAAAATCAAACATCTCTAAGGACTCTTGCAGCTCTGATTTAACAGTCATTTGGTGAACTCCCTAAGGATAGGAGTCTGCCATCATCCCCAGAAGCCAAGTATAGGGCCAAGCACAAGCACTCTAAAAATGGTGGATGGATGGATGAAGGGACGGATGAGTAGACAGGGGGCGGATGGATGGAGGGAAGAAGGGATGGACGGATGAATGCAAGGATGGGTGGAGGGACAGAGAGACAGCTGATGGATGGATGGAGGGATGGATAAACAGATGATGGATGGATGGATGGGTAAATGGATGGACGGATGAAAGGGTGGGTGGATGGATGGATGGATGATGGATGGATGAATGGATAGTGGATGGATGGACGGAAGGGCGGATGGATGATTAAGTGGAGGAGTTCCTGAAAAAGAAGAGCAGAAGGTCTTCATTCAGTGTCTGATGCTGATTCCTTCTCTTGCCCTCAAGGCCTCCCTGGAGCCGCCTTCCCAGGACACGGGCCTCCCAGCATCCAGTCCCACTTCTCTAATTTGTACGCAGAGGTGCACACACCTACACACACATACTTAAATATGCAGCAGGCGCCAAGCACTGGGAGCCAAGTCTGAATCTTGAGAATGGAGGCTCCGGTTCCCAAAAGCCACGAGACCTATCTGCTTCTGTCTCCCCCCGGGGCGCCTCCACCTCCTGAAGCACCCTCCCAAAGCTGGGTCTGGAACAAGGCTGGACAGTGGTGGAAGCCCAGTGACGATCCTCTAAGACCCAAGCTCACACACCAGCTCTGCCCCTTTTCTGGCCGTGGCAAGTGACAAGTCACTTCACCTGAAAAGAATCGGTTTCCCCACCTGTAGAGTGGGCACAACCACATCCACCCTTCAAGAGTCTTGTGAAGTTTAAGAATCTTGTGCAGTAAAAAAAAAAAAAAAAAAAAATGGCTGTGAAGTTTTAAACTGTATCAGCCACACGGGACGCTCTCGGGGAACCACGAGGGGAATATTACGGGGTTCCAAGATCCTGGCTTCCTTCTGGGAGGAGGTGAGGACGACCTGAGCCTCCCAGGGCTTCTCTGCTTGGGCTCTGTGATCCCTTCCACCTCGTTTCCCACCTTGGGGGCGGGTGATAGCCAGGACTTAAGCCCAGCAGAAGCTACAAAGCAGCCTTTGTCTCAGAGATGAAACCCTAAACCGGCTGCCTTGACGTCAACCCTGGGCAACCAATGCCAGGACAGCCTTCAACATCACCCCTCTGCAAAGGTCTGGAAGTGAGGGCGTCAACCACAAGCCCTGGCAGAGACAGCCTGTGGGCTCACAAGAACCTGGAAGCCACCTTCCCATGGCTTTAAGAAGGAACAGCTGCCCAGTGCCCCCTGAGGTGCAAGACAGGACTTGACCCCCGTCCCCTGTATCTCAGGCCAAGGGCCGGGGCTAGGAAAACGTGTGCCCATTCCTCAGCCTGGGAGACTGAGTCCGGGCTGAGACTAGAAGAGTCCACCAGCTTCAGGTTCAAATTCTAGCTCTGCCCGTCCACACGAGGAGACCTCAGGACAGGGCTGAGACCTCCTGAGGCCGCCTCCGCATCAAGGCTGCTGGGACTTGGAGGCAAGGACAGAGAGGGACTCCCCGTTCAAGACCACCCTCCAACAAGGCCCCTGGGAGCCTCAGGGTCCAGGCAACACACCGTGCTGGCCGCAGCCTCGGGGGCCAGGCCATACCCTACAGTGACCCTCTGCCGACAGCCTGCTGGGGAGGACGGGGATGTGACCTCCTCCTCGCCATGGGCTGGGGAAGGGAAGTGCTCTAAACACAAAGGCCACTCTGCAGCCGGAAGCGGAAGCGCGAGGGCCAAGTCTGTGCTCATTGTGTGGGGCCTGGGGGCTGGGGAGGCAGGGCTGCGCTGAGACAGAGACACAGCAATAGCAGCTCAGGGGTCTGCACCACACTCGGCCCGCGGTGTGGCCCACCGCACTGAAGCCTCATTACAACCACGAGCTAAGGCTGTCAGCCCCATTTAACAGATGAGAAAACTGAGGCCTGGGGTGGTGATGCGAAACCCAGGCAGTCCCACTCCAGGATCAGAGCTCCCACCTAAGTGAAAGCCCTGATCACAGGCTGACAGTGTAACCAAGGAAGAGGGAACAAATCATTCCTTTTTAAATCCCTGTGGATCAACCCGGAATATTCATTGGAAGGACTGATGCTGAAGCTGAGGCTCCAATACTCTGGTCACCTGATAGGAAGAGCCGAGTCATTGGGAAAGACCCTGATGCTGGGAAAGACGGAAGGTGGGAGGAGAAGAGGACGACAGAGGATGGGATGGCTGGATGCCACCACTGAGCAAACTCCAGGAGATAGTGAGGGACAGGGAAGCCTGGTACGCCGCGGTCCATGGGGTCACAAGGCATCAGACATGAGTCAATGACGGAACAACAATGGATGCATTACGCCTCAAGGCCCAGAATGGAACAAGCTGTAAATTAGGGATCCCCTGAACTCAGCATCAGGTTAATCCTGGCTTGTCTGCAGCCTGAGGAGCGCCAGCCTGTCTGCCAACATGAATGAGCCCTAATGTTGTAAACGTCAGTATTTTATTTAAAGGCAAGTGTAAAACCAGTTGAATGTAATATTAAGATTTTCCATAGAAAATTGTATAAACGTCCAAACATACTATTTGTTAGGGCATAGCCCCAGACTGCGGACTCAAGAAACATGGTCTTTGTGGGGACTGGGGGATCAGCCTTTACAGTTCACCCAGTTCCTCACTACGGGCAAAGCCTTCAGACCTCCAACTCCAGGGCTCACCCCAGAGAAGAGGGGACAGGAATGGCCCTCACTGGGCCAGGCTCATCAACAGTGCTGTGGATCTCGCCATCCCATTTTATACCAGAGGAAACCGAGGCACAGAGAAACGCACAGCAGAGCACACAGCTGGCAGACAGGGTCAGAAGGCCAGTCAACAGCCCAAGACGCCAGCGCCAGGCCGAGTTTAGGGAGGTGCGTCCTGTTACAAGGAGACAAATCCAAGACAACCTCGGATATCTCCTGTGCAGCTCTGCAGCACTGGGGACCCAGCTGTCCAGCCAAGAGGCAGGGTTCATTTGGTCCCTGTGGGCGCCACCTCGACAGGCTCCAAGACCTCTTCACTCTAAGCTCTCTGACCTCTGGGAGTTTTCCAAACCCCTCCTTAAAGGACCAGAAGCGTCCAGAAGGACCCCTTAGCCCAAGGGTTTCAAACAAACCCTGTTTAGGGGACTGGGTTCTAGCGCCTACTGTGCTATGTGACCTCAGGAGAGCTGCTCTCCTTCTCCGGGCCTCAGTTTTCTCATCTGTAAAATGGCCACGGGCATTTAGGTGGGAAAGAGAGAAAAAGATGCAACGCTGAGGGATGAACTCGCAGAAGGTCTTCTTGAAAAGACAGCAGGCACATCTAGTTATCTGCAATGACAGGAGAACGACGTCTCCTGGAAGCAGGGGAAGGGACTAGATGATCTCAGAGAGAGCCTCAAACCCGCTGGGCCCACCAGGAGGTAAGAGGAAGGTGTGAGGGAGGGTAGTCAGCTGGGAGGGTTAGTGAGCCGCCGAGTCCCCACACCCCCAAACCACATCGAGAACCGCGTGGAATCCTAGGCCGGGGATGCTGCGGCCCCCAGGACGGCAGTGACCTCTAACCCTGCAGCTCGCTCTCACCGACCTCCTCTGCCCCCACCGTGACGTCAAGACCCTAGCCCCACAGTGCGTGGGGTGCGGGGTAAACAGAGGTGGGGTCCTGGCCTCGGGTGCTCCACGTGCACTGGGGACAGACACAGGCTCCCGGCCGCATGCTCACAGACACACAGGCTCACGGAGCCTCGCAGGAGGCAAAAAGCCCGGGCCCGGGCCTGGCATCGGAACAGGTGAGAGACCAAAAGAGGAGGAGGAGAGAGGGGAGAGGATGGAGGCAGCAGAACGGAACAGAGAGAGCCCAGAGGGCCCCGAGAGGGCAGGGAGGAGCGAGCCGGCCGCCGGCGCCACCTGCCCGGCCCTTTCGGCTCGCGCCTCTGCACAAACCACTCTCTCCACCCCCAGCACCCTGTGCCTCTTACTCGACCTTCCGAACATAACTCGGCTGCTGCCTCCTCCAGGAAGCCCTCCTTGACTGGCCTTAAGGTGGCTCAGCTGCCTTCCAGAATCGCTGGGTTTCAGGCAGGACAGAGTCCCACCAGGGTCCTCTCTGGTCCAGCATTCTGACCTTGCAACGTGCTTTCCCCACACTGATTCTGGTCTCGGTCTCCTCCCCTTCCTCAGATGGCCTTCCACCCATCACAACAGCTGGCCAGGGCAAATCGGGGGTGCCCACGGGTCCTGGGAAGATGTCCTGAGCCTGCCCAGAGAGGAGCCTGTCTGCCGGGGAATTTCACAAGGTCCACTTAGACCAGCAGCTCTTCCCCTCCCCCCAGATGGCCAACAGGCGGCAGCGAGCCAGGAAGCTTCTTAAATAACCCGAGTAATAAAAGTGGCCAATTAAGAGGGTGGGAGGCAGTGTCTCCACTGCGGCGGTGTCTCTCCATTGAGCAGCAGACGAGCGAGGGGCTGTGTGCAGGAGCACATTCCGAAGTCGGAGCACGCAAGTCGGAGAGTGCTGAGCAAGCATCTTGGAGCCAGCTCGGAGACAGCCCCTGCCCGGCGCGGCCCAGGCCAGGGCCCCAGTGCCCCCCGAGTGCCCCCCGCTCCTCTCCACAGAGCCCCCAGCCTCGCTGAGAGTCGTCACAACAGCAGCCCGTGCCTCAGCGCTGTCACCGCCTTCCCTTTCTCTCGCCACTCCTGCAATAGGGCTAGTGGTCCTCACTTTGCAGATAAGAAATCAAGGTCTCCCTCAAGGTCACGGGGCTGATACGCATTGGAAACACTCTTGGACTCCTCTCTCCCCGACCTCCAAGCCACGCACAAAGGCTCTGCTCCGAGCTGTTTCGTTTCAAAGGTTTTGTCCAGAACCCCATCCCAGCTTGACTTGCGACCAAGGAAGATGTGCTATTAAGGCAAGGGAAGGACAAGACCTTTCACGGAACTTCAAGCAGCCCCTGGTTGCCCGGCAAGCTGGAGAAGAAACAGCAGTGTGGGTCTGGGCCCAGGGCCTCCGGGCACAGTCAGTCATCACAGGCACAGCCCGCGACAATTCATAAAATGCTGCCACAGGTGTCACTTGGTTTAATCCGCCAAACAGCCTCGTGAAGCCAGGTTTATTACCCCCATTTCACAGCAGGGAAAACTGAGGCTCAGAGCAGGAAAGCTGCCTGCAATCGATATGTCCCTTCCTGGGTACCAGAAAGGGTAAGAGGTTGGGTCTGGAGCCTGACTTCCTGGGTTCGAATCTTGGCTTGCTGCTTCCTGTCTTGGCCCTCAGGGTCTCAGTTTCAGCATCTCTAAAATGGGCCACTGACAGTACGCAACTCATAGGGTTATTATGAGGTTCCATGAATTAAACTGCTTTGAATAGCGCCTGGCAGAGTGTAAATGGTATAGAAATATTTTTTAACTAATTAATTACTGTTTACCGTGCCCACAGTCTGCACAGGCACTATTTGGGCAGGGATTTGCCACGTGCTATTGTCCCATTTGCCTGGTTCCCCAGACTCTGGGCTGCTGAGGTGAGGGGCTGTGTATGCTTCACCCCAGTGCCCAGCACGGGGCCTGGCACAAGGCGGCTGCCCAGACACTGTCCAGAGAACAGAACTCCGGCTTCTAGGACACCCATACCCAGCAGTCTCATCTTCCCCACCAAGAGACACGGGATGACTGTAACAAGTTCCCCATTCCCTGGCGAAGTTCACAGCACCCACTGAAAGCAGAAGTCAGACCTGAGCTCAGGGCCCTGGCCGGCTTCCCTCCGGCCACCGGAATGCCCGCTGCCCTCTCCCGCTTGTCATCAGGCAGGGAGGGCCCCTGCCCCCTGCCCAGGGGGCCCTGAGGTGCTGGGCATGACAAGCGGAGCATTAACCTAGAGTGTAAGCCCCGAATCCTGCCCTGGCTCGGCAAGTGAATTGTCCTTTCCGATCCTCAGCCTCCATCGTGGAGGGCGGTCACAAGGTTTAAATCAGACCACATGGGCAGCGCTCGGCAGGTAGCGATTCGTGCTCCCTGCTCACTCTCCCTCCCTCCTTCCCCACCCACCTGGGTATGCCAACTGGGAACTCTCCCCTAACCCAGAGCCCGGTCCTCAGCGAGCAGCGGGGCTGGACCGCCCACCAAGGCGGCCCGGGAGGCTCAGCTGCTTGCCCCTGGCAGTGATTCACTGGCTTCACAAGAAAATACTTACTCTAAAGTCACAGCAGGAAGCCTTCCCGCGTGGCAGCCACCTCCTGTTCTGCCACCTGCCGCAGCGATACTGTCAGGCATCGGGCAGACCCACACCTCAGCCCACCTCCCGCCTGCCTCCGCCACCCTTTGCCAGCTTCACCAGCCTTCAGCCTGCATCTTCCCGGGTAGGAGCCTCAACCTGGGGTCTGGAGACCCAGGCTACCCTCCTTTGAGATCTGGGGCAGATGTCTTCACCCTTCTGAACCTCCCATCCATAAAATGAACAGTAATCAATTCCCACTTCTTGGGATGGCTCTAATAAATAAATCTCACTTATTTAAAGATTTCATCACAAGGCTTAGCACATAGCATGTATTCAGTCAATGATGGCGATTAACTCATTATGATTTATTTTAAACCTTTTGGCCAATGTTCCCACATCCCACGGTTTCAACTGATTTTTACATCAACCCTGGGGAGCAGAACTCATAAGAAATCTTATCCCCATTTTACAGAGCAATTCATCAAGGTACAAGAGATTAAACAGCATGCACAGAATCCAGGTCACTCTAGGAAAGTTACAGAGACACCAGTCTTTCCGTGGTCCCCTTTGCCATGTGGGCAACGGGAAGCTTAGCTCACAGCACAGGTAAACCAGGACCATGACCACAGTGCCCCCTGGGCCCCTGGGCAGCTCTAGCTGCCGCCTGCCACACCCTGGGGGGCTCAGCCAGGCCACAGCCCCTGGAGGGAACTAGCAGCATTTGCCAGGTTTAGTACTGAATGACAATTACTCTTGTACCAGGAACTAGGGTATAAAACCACATCCTGCCCAGGAAGCCAAGCAGGGGTGCCCACTGAGGGTGGGAGGGCACTGCCCTGGCAGGCATCAGCAACCTTTACCAGCCTCGTTTCTGGCCTAGAATCTTCTAAGCACCTCATGGCCAGTCACGCCCAGAGGCTGCACCACCCCCAGATGCTGCCAGCAAGGTCAGGGACCACCCTCTCCCCAGGGCCCAGCCTGGTTCTTGACTTTTGCCCACCTCACAAAGCTAGCACTACCCACCCCTTAGGGCACCCACCCTTCCATCCTGTGAAATCTGGCCATATAATTCTTGGAACCTCACCTCTCCAACATGCTGTAGCCATGTGAGCCTGTGGACTGTCCTACGGTGTTGGGACACAGATTTCAGCAACCCCCTTTTCCAGATGAGAAATATGATTCAGGGAGGCAAAGGGAAAGCCCAGTTTTTATATCCTGTGCTGGGGGCCTAGCATTTGGCATCAGTAGATGGGTTTTCATTCAAACTTGTTGAAATGATCTATCAGGACCAGAGTCCTGGTCTCCTGACTCCAGGTCCAGACCTTTTGCTCGACAAAGCGCAAGTCTGCCAGATATAGAGTCCATGTATGTTGGTCACCCGTATCCACGCAGACCCACTGGGGCCTACCAGCACGCAGCAGCCAGGCACACAGAGCCTCCCTCACTGCATAAATACATGCTAAGCATGGACTCCGGCCAGACCCTGGCTTGGCTCTGTGTGTACAAGATGAAGAGGGCAGACCTGGAGCCGGCCCCCGCAGAGCTTACAGTCGGTGGAAGGGGCAGACACGTCCCAGGCAGCTATGTCACAGGCAGCTACAGCTCAGGGTGGAGGGTGCTGTGCCAGGGGAGGCAGTGGGCGCTCAGGAATGCCCGACGGAAGGTCAGGGGAGAGCCCGGGGAACAACAGGGCTGCCTCCCTCCCTGCCGTGCGCCTGCAGCCATCTGTGACCTGGGAAATAACCTGAGCGCTCGGCTGCAGCGCATCAATGGGATCAAAAGCCAGGACTCCACGGGCAACGTCCATGGCCTCTGCCATCACTGCCTCACGGCGCGGTTCAGATCAATTCCCCTGGAAGTCCACTCATTTCCTGGCGGCAAAGGACGTGTGCAAACTCTGGGTCTACCCTTCTGTGTCCTTCAAATCCTGACACGTGTGGAGATGCAGGCACGGGCCTGGAGAGATAGCCTGACAGCGCATGTGTGCATGAGCGTGTGCATGAGCGTGCGCGCGTGCGTGTGTGTGTGCGTGTGTGTGTGTGTGTGTGTGTGTGTGTGGCTCAGGGGCCCTGCATCCGGCGGCCAAGGAAAAAGCCCCGCCTCGAATTCCTGGGAGAAGGAATCTTCAGCGTCAGCTGTCTCCCTGCTTCCTGTTTCCTTTACTTTTCTAGGACCTCATTCCCTTTATTCTAGCCTAAGGCTCTGAAAATCCCTCCCAAATTTGTCCCCAGAGAGCCTGCCAGCCAAACCAAGAGATGCTGGAAGACAAAGGAGCTAAATGGAGCGCGGTTTGTGTGTTTCTTTTAAAGGAGGCTGGGAGAAAGGGCAGGGGTGGCCAGAGATTTCCGGAGACACAAATCAACCAGTAAGAGTAGGAAGAACAGCGTCCTCAGACGCTGGACAAAGAAGCAGCCTTTCTCCCTCCGCCCCCAGCACCATCTCCGGCGCCTTCCAGGGGACAGAGAGGACGAGTGTCCTGAAATGGATGTGCCGGGCACCCAGCACCGCACCGAGAAACCCTTGTAAAATGAAAGGAACAGATATTGCAGGGGGGTGGGGAGGGGGGAGGGGGTGTGCTCTGGGATGGGGGATGTCCCGGGAGCCTCCTGTGCTTAACTCAGGTGCTGACTTACCCCCTTCCGACCTCTAGGGGAGTTAGTCTCCCTCTTTCACAGATAGCAGTGGGCCAGGCAGCTCAGAGGGGCCAAGCAACTGCCCACAGTCACGCTGAGACTGGGAGAGCTGGGATTCGATCCATGCTTCCTCCAGCCACAGCTGCCCCCTCCCCCACCGGGACAATCAGAAATAAAGAAGTTGTATCCGCAGCGGCTTCAGAAACAATGGAAGTGCAGGGAAAGAAGCCCTCTGAGCAGCTTTCCGGAGCAGTCGTGTGGCTTTGGGGCACTCGGGGGCCAGCACCCTCCTGCCCAAGAACCTCCCAGGGCGTGATGGCAAAAAGACAAGGGACAGTGCAGCGGACCCACCCCCAGCCCCTTTCTGGAGCTCTGCATTTGGGCTGACAGCCCAGCCCCTTCCGGCTCAAGATCAGAAATAGCTGTTACAAAAGTCCCTCCCATCCCCGAAAGTAGCTTTTTAAAAAATGCTTAAAGGCAGACACATAAAAACGTGGAGAGCATTCTGCCAAGTCCCTACAGAAGGCAAATGTTCAGGCATAGCCTCGGAGCAGGAAACAAAACTTTCCATGACAGACGTTCAGCCCGTCTTTGTGGGTCAGCTGCCTCTGGGCCTCAGTTTCCCCGTCTCTAAATTTCCACTGAATCAGCAATTTCTTTCTTTTCTGCTAAACTGTAAAATGCTTGGTTTCCAAACGACTCTCCCTCAGAAGATCAATTTGAGAGCCATGAAAACGGAGCTGCTGTGGTTGATGGGGGTGAAATCTTAGGTGGTCTGCCACCGGCTGTCCCCCAAATCGCCGCACACAGCACCCCGCTCCAGATCCCAGGGCTCCAAAGAGCGAACCTGGAAACCACTAGGCTGAAGGATCACCGTGGTCCTCCGGGACCTCAAACAAAGCTCCAGTGAAAACAAACCAAGACTCCAGGCAGACTGGAGTGACGGGTACAGACACCAACGTGCAAGGGCTGGGAGCAAAACCAGTCCGGTCCAAACCACGCTGGGCCTAGGGCCGGAGCGCTGGAGGCCGGGAACAGATCAAGGCCGCCTGCCCTCCCAGGAGGCAGAAAGAGCAGCCCTGACTTGGACCCCTCCAAGAAACAGAAACGCAGAGCGAACTGGGAGGGATGGCCCATAGGAAGCCTGCTGGGTATAGAAGACCTACAGCCCAGGAAGAGCAGCGACTGGCCCGAGGTCACACAGTGGCTCACGCAGAGTGGGGTCTGGAGACTCCAGGCACTGGAGTCTGGGTCCCTAGGATGCCCATTCTGAAAACCCTCTGCCTGTCTAAAGCTCAGCTAGATTCGGCAGGAATCTCCCAGGGAAAGGCCCCCAGCCTGCAAACTCAGAACAGGATACTTCGGTGACACTGTGTGGTGACAGGGCAGAAATGTTTGTTTTGGTTTCCAGATCAACACTTGACAACCTTGTCAGCCATGGTTTCAGTGAGCACACTTCTCTCATGGTGAAGAGCTCGGAGCTGATTGGCCCAAGGGGGAATCAAAGCAGGAGTGAACAGGGTGAGCCCAGGCCAGGGGCTCTGGTTTGGGTAGGCGTTTCCAAAACACAGATCCTGTACCACTGACACACAAGAGATCATGTGCGGTGGCACACGAAAGTTGACTTTTTAAATTTACATTTTATTGACTATACGAGTGGGTAAACAAAATGCGGTCTACCCACATGGCGGAAAATTATTCAGCATTACAAAGGAATGTACTGCTGGCACAAGCTGCAGCGCGGATGAACCTCACAAACATCATCTGAGTGAAAGAAGCCAGCCACAAAAGACGACGGACTGCGTGACCCCATTTGGATGAAAAGTCTGCAGAAACAGAAAGCAGGTCGGTGGCCGCCTGGTCTGGAGTAGAAGCGGGCTTCACTGTAGAGGTGCAAGAAAGATCTTTCTGAGATGATGCGAGGGTTCTAAAGCTGGAGTGCGCTGATAGTTGCACAGCTCGACGGTCTGACTAAAAATCACTGAACTGTATGTGTACAACGGGAGAATTCTGTGATACGCACATTATACCTCAATAAAGCTGGCTGAAGATTTAACGCTCAAAAAACTAAGATCACAGCATCTGTGGTCCCATCACTTCATGGCAAACAGAAGGGGAAAAAGTGGAAGCAATGGCAGATTTTACTTTCCGAGGGTCCAAAATCACTGCAGACAATGACTGCAGCCATGAAGTTAAAAGACACTTGCTCCTTGAAAGAAAAGCTGTGACCAACCTAGACAGCACATTAAAAAGCAGAGACATCACTTTGCTGACAAAGGTCCATCTAGTCAAAGCTATGGTTTCTCTAGTAGTCATGTATGGATATGAGAGTTGGACCATAAAGAAGGCCTGAGCACTGAAGAATTGACACTTTCAAACTGTGGTGCTGCAGAAGACTCTTGAGGGTCCCTTGGAGAGCAAGGAGATCAAACTAGTCAATCCTAAAAGAAATCAATTCTGAATATTCATTTGAAGGACTGATGCTGAAGCTGAAGCTCCAATATTTTGGCCACCTGATGGGAAAAGCCAACTCACTGGAAAAGACCCTGATTCTGTGAAAGACTGAAGGCAGGATGAGAAGGGGACGACAGAGGATGAGATGGTTGGATGGCATCACTGACTCAATGGACATGAGTCTGAGCAAACTCCAGGAGATAGTGAAGGCCAGGGAAACCTGGAGTGCTGCGGTCCATGGGGTCACAAAGAGTCAGACACGACTTAGCAACAACAACAAAGCTGTTTAAAATATTTTACAAAAATAATAATATAGACGGTGACACATGACTGTGGCCGCAGCTCATGGAGGTAGAACCCCAAAAGTTCCCAGCTTGGAAAACACTGAGCTACACAACCAAGGTTGCCCTTTGGAGAGGCAGAAGAGCATCTCCAAGGCTGCGAGTTCCTCCAGGTGGACAGGGGAAACTCCAGAAACTTTCCTTCCCCAGGACAGGCTCTTTCTTTTGGTCACCTCTTGGGACCTCATGCTAGACATCCTGGAAGGAACTGAAGCCTTCAGTGGCCAAGAGCCCAGGTGAACACGCTGGTCTCATTCTCTTATGAACATGAGATCAGAAGTGGGCTAGGAGTTCAAACTCAGATTTACACATTGTCAAGGCTGGGAAGACTCTTGAAGATCATCTAGTCCAGTGGTTCTTAACGCTTTTCAAAAAGGTTGTTCATATGCCTGCCCTCTTCCCAAAAGAAAATCCTTATGAGAAACCCAAATAAAGAAACAAATAAATACGAATGCTATTTGTATGAATCTGTACTGTAGGCTCAGTGAGAAAACAGTTACCAGTCCTTGAGGCTGATGAGCCCATTTTGGTCTGTTAACACTTAGAACTAGGATTATGGTTGACGGATCCACCTTCGGTTTAATTCTGTCTCTGGTTTGGGCTGCAGAGTATCAGGAAAATCCTTACTCACACAGATTAGTAGCTACAAATGGGACCAGCTTTTAGCAGTTTGCTTTGTGATCTCAGAATATTCTTCCAACGAAGAGAAGGCGGGGGTGGCTCTAACTTGACTCTGAACCAACAAATCAATGTTAAGTTGACTTCCAAGAGTTAACAGTAAGAACTCAAAAGTGAGTGAGCATATTTTCATGACCATTTGACATTTTTTTAAACGTGAATTTTTATTTAACATTCAAGGAATGCCTAAGGCATCTCTGAGGCAGCCTGGGGCTTCAGGGACAGTTCCAGCCCACCCTCTTCTCACCTTTACAGACAGGGAAACTGAGGCTCGCTCAAAGGAGGAGGCAGACATGCTTTGGCAAAAGTCCCACTTGAGCCCTGAATCAACTTCAGAAAAGATGCATCTCCCTAATTCACCAAAAAAAAAAATGGGAGAAGAGAAGGTGCACACGCCCCCTACAAGGGCGGGAAATGAGACACACTCACCCTCCACCTGTCTCAGCAGCGCCCATGTCATTCCAGGGCAGCACCAGAAGCTGACATCACACCCCACACCCTGGGTGCAACTTGAACTGGGCATTGCTCAATGCCAATCCATCTCCCTGGGCACGGCGTTTCCATCTCCCTAGAAGCCAGGTCCGCAAAGCACACACACACACACAATAAAACAAACACCCCGCAAGCCTTGGGCATGACGACACCATCAACAGTGGCAGACCAAAGGGCCCTCCCAGTTTCACCATCAGGAGCAAGCGCCTGTTCCCCTGCCCCACCCCAGTGAAGCTGCCCACACATGGCAGAGAGATGCACTCCCCATGGCGAGGCACCAGGCCATTCTCGAGTCCTTCAGAGAGACAACCAGCCCAGGAGAGCAGCTTGTCTCCCCATGGAATCCAAGACATTCCCCCAGGAAGCCAGGCCCTGCATGGGAGACCTGAGACTCTGGGCAAAACTGCCCCCTCACAGCTTGACAAAGAGTCTCTCATCTTTAATAACGTCAATCTGATTACTTCACACCTTCCAAAAAGCACCACCAGCCTACTCGCCCCTTGTACAACTGTGGGTGGATTTTATCATTCCCATTTCTCTGATAAGTAAACAGGCTTCCAAGTAGTTCAATGACCACTCAGTTCAGCCAGAAGTTCTCACTGGCAGGTGCTGGAAGTGGCACTTGAATCCTGTCCAGTGGCCAGCCCACCCAGGTGAGATGAAAAGGGAAGAGACCCACGGCCAGCTGTCTGTGCTCTTGTGAGCACCAGGACACAGGAGTGGAAGGGAAGATGCTTCTCAGGGCATCCTCCAAGCCCTGGGGGTCAGAGCCACAGTTCCCAACACAGAGTTGTCCATGCCTGGGACAGCAGAGGGCCCTGCTCCCTTCCTGAGATGCTATAGACAAACCCCTCTCCTCTTATCAGAAGGCCAATGAGATAAAACTGACAGCCAGGTTGCGGGCAGGAGACAATGTCAGTTTCCCAGCTGGGAATCTGGGCTGGGCAGAAATGTGCTAGCCAGTTCAGCAGACAGTCTGTGCCGCACTCCAGCCAGATCTGGGGGTCTGGGTCCATTCACTGTCCAGTCTTCCAGCGTAAGGTTATCTTTGCTTGTGTAGATAACTCAGTCTTTAGGGCTGAGTTTGTTGGGGGTCCAAAAAAACCATGAGAATTGAGGGTAGGGAGAAGAGAGGTGAAGGGAGGTGTTTCTAAAACTCAGGGCCGGTCTGCTGTAGGTCTGGTTATCCAGTCCAGCCAACTGGACATGACAGAACTGGAGCAAGACAGCGGACCCTGGCCCCAGTGGACAGACCCAAGCACTCTGAAACACTTGATTTTCTTTTTTAATTCAAGGAAAAACAGAAAGTTAATGGATTACTTAAGAGTTGTTTCTTTTCACCCATTGACAGAGGGGAGCCCATTTTGTACATCCTTGGGGAAAACACCTAAGTTGGAAGACAGACTGGCCAGGAGTATCTCACATCCCAGCTTCAGCACCTATTAGCCAAGACACCTTAGGCAAGTTACTTGCATCCCTGCCTCGGTTTTCTCGTCTACAAAATGAGGATAAGAATGCCCCCCACTTCGTGCTGCCATGAAGATTAGGTGACATCACATAACACACCTACAGTCATTATGTCAACTAGAAAACAATGTGCCTGGTCCAGTGACGGAGCGGAGGTGTCCCCCACGGTAGTCAGCACCGGTCGCCATCCTTGGAACTAGAAAACCGAGTTTTCCAAGTCCGCAAACACTGCTTCCAGCCCCACCTGCTAGGACCAGCTGGCCGCCCACCCCCTACCCCGGCCCCTCCGGAACGCACACATTCCGGGGCCGCCAGACCGGAACAACCCCCAACCCCCCAACCCGGGAGTGAGGGGAGGCAGGGCGAGGTCCCACTCACCTCCGCTTATACTCGTCGCGCTCGCGCTTCACCTTGGCGAGCACGTTGTAGAGCGCGCGGATCTCGGGCGTGATGGTGTCGATCTGCACGCCCACGCCGTCGGGGTGCACCCACGACACTCCGGGGCCCTGCACGGTCTCCACGCCGCCGCCGCCCGTGCGCCGCACCTGCGTGTAGCTCCAGATGGTCCCGGGCAGGCGGCCGTAGTACTGCGGGTGCGAGCCGCCACCGGGGGGCAGGCCGCCCAGGGCCGCGGCGTGGTTGGCGTTGGCGCCGGCCGCCGCGCCGCTGCCCGGCCCGCCGCCGGGCGCCGGGGGCCGCAGCAGCTCCGGCCCGGTCTGCACGGCCTGCTCGCGGGAGAAGGTCTTGTAGCGCAGCCGCCGCTCGCGCTCGCTCTGCTGCTGCTCCAGCTGCTTCTCCAGCAGCCGGTTGCGCCGCTCCAGTTCGTGCACCTTGGCCAGGAAGCAGCGGAAGCGCACGTTGAGCCCCTTGAGGAGGTGGATGTTGGAGCCCAGGTCGTCCCGCAGCGCCGCCGTCACTGGCGACGGCCCGGGCCCGGCCCCGCCGCCTCCGCCGCCGCCCCCGCCGGGGCAGCCCCCCGGCCCGCCGCCGCCGCCACCCGGCGGGCAGCCGAAGGCCAAGGCCATCTCCCCGAACAGCAGCGAGTTCACCACGCGCCGGCCGCGCGGCTCAGGGCCCAGGGCCCGCGGCTCCAGGTGCGGCTCCAGCTCCGGGCAGGGCTCCCGGCGCGGCCGGGCCAGGGAGGGCGCGGGATCCAGCGCGGCCGGCCGGGCGGTTCCAGACGCGCGCCAGACGCGGCCTCCGCGATGACGGCGAGCCGGGCCGCCCGCGGGTGTGGGCGCCGCGGCGAGGGAAGGGACTCGGGCCGCAGTGGAGGCTCGCACCGAGCGGCGAGGGTCGCAAGTCCCGGCGCCGGGGGCTGTCGGAGACGCTGTGGAGACGCCGCGGCGGCCGCGCTCCGAGGACTCTCCGCCGGCACTGCCCCTCTGCGGCGGGCCCCGCCCACTGCAGACATAGGCCCCGCCCCCGGCCGCGCCCCGCCCACCGCGCCTTCCTCTGCGGCGCTCCCGGGGCTGAAGGCCCCGCCCTAGACCCCGCCCAGCCCACCACTGCGGCGCTCCCGGAGCCGGAGGCCCCGCCCCCTCGTCTCGCCCCGCCCACCGTGCCTTCCTCTGCGGCGCTCCTGGCGCCGGAGGCCCCGCCCAGCTCCGGACTGGACCCCTCCCTCCCCTGCGCCGGGTCCTGTGGCCCGGCCCGGCTCCGATCCTTCGCCCGGGGACACGGCCCGCAGAACTGCACCAGGCAGGCGGTCAGGTGGGATCGCCGCAGAGCCAGCCCGGCCTCTTAAAGGGACCGGCGGCCTCGGCAGCGCTCGCTTCCCCCGCCAGGGAGTCTCCTCCCCCGCGGTCTTTGCCAAGGAGGCTATCCCTTTCTTCCAGCCACCCCAGCTCCCGTGGTCCCCGATTCCCGCGGAGTGAGGGGGACCTCGGTCCGGAAGGGCTGGGGACCAGAGCATCCGAAGGTGCATTCGCACCCACCCCCAGTCCAGCGTGGCGCTGCCTCGATCGACCTTCCCCGGATGAGGCCGCGCTTGCGCCGGCACGTCGCACACGCAGTGGACCCTGGAGGGCTCCTCCACCGCTTGCCCCAGCCTCTCGTCCCGAGATCGGCCTGGGCTATGCCGAGCCGGCTGGTCCTCGGGCCCAAAGATGCACCGCGCGGATGCTGGGGACCTGCGTACGGAAACTGAGCTGAGATCCTCCGGCATGTGACACCTGCAAGCTCAGCCTGGGCTGCTACCACTCCCCGGCCCCGAATGATCACCTCCCCACCAGCGCACAGGCTGAGATGCAGCTGGCCCCAGAGCCATTTCATCAACAGCATGGGGGGCAGCTTGAGAGCAGAACAGATCTAGAGGGCGTCGCCGACCCACAGACGCATTCATTCACTCATTCAAATCTGTTTCCAGATTTACCACGCTAAGAAGACAAGTTCCCCAGTCTCCTGGTGTCTCTTAAGGTGTTGGTCGCTCAGTCGTGTCCGACTCTTTGAGACCCCATGGACTGTAGCCTGCCAGGCTCCTCTGTCCATGGGATTCTGCAGACAAGGATACTGGAATGGGTTGCCCCTCCCTTCTCCAGGGGATCTTCCCCTCCCAGGGATGGAACCTGGTCTCCTGCCTTGCAGGCAGATGCTTTACCACTGAGTCACCAGGGAAACCTGACGTCTCTTAAACCAGTTTGCAAACATCTCTGATTGCTTTTTGAATACTGATAATAGTTCCCATTATTGAATGCTAAGTATATATCAGGTGCCATACTTGTTTCCCAATATTACAGAGGTCGCTGAGACCAGAGGAGCAGTGATCCACCCCTAAACACACACTCTAACCCACCTACACAATGCTGCTGGCCTCTTGTCCATTTCTCTAGTCAGTTCTCACCACAAACCTCAGGGGGGAGGTGACCACCACATTTGAACGCCTGTGGCTGGCACTGTGTGCATTTAACCAGATATGTGGCATGTTCCACATTCTTTCGGCTGCATTTTTTGAATTGCAATTAAATTTTTGTTTTATTAACTTAATGTGTTTGTTCCCTTTCTTTGTGTGTAAGCTTGAGGGCAGGTACCCTTTCTCAGACGGACAAAGGCTTTGTGTTCTCAGTGACAGAAGAGACATAAGGGAGACGCGGGCATGCTCTGGGGTGAGGTCGTGGCTGTGATGTAAGTTGGCTATTTTTGATTCAGTCACAAGAGCAAACCCTCCCCAGGTTTCCTTCCTCAAGCCCAGCTCCTTGCTCCCTTCCAAAAATAGGCTCACCTTTCCAACACCCCCAGCAGAAACTCACCTGTCTTAAAATCTTTCTCTGCCTCACCCAGCCAGATGTGGTCGATGCTCTTCCGCCTTTGTTCTCTCCTCTCTTGGTGATTTTCTTGTTTATCTGACCTAAAGAATCAAAGCCGTTTGCCTTACAGCAGAAGTTCACAGATTCCCCAGGGTGGGGTGGGGATTGCTAAGGATAGAATTCCTCAAAGTCCATGATATAGACAAAATTTACATTTTTATTTTCACTAGTACCTGAATCAGTTCAGTTCAGTTGCTCAGTCATGTCCAACTCTTTGCCTGAATGGTATTTAGTATTTCCCTTGATCATGAATGCAGGCAACAAGAAGTTCCTGTGATGTTACTACTAATAGAAATCACGGGTATTTTCACATCACCTTCAGTTTTTAAATATCTCAAAGTATCATTTAAGCTACCATACTCTTAAGATCATATTCAACTCACCACTAAATCTTAATGTATTAATAGACATGTTACTATATCACAAATTTTTTTAGTATTTTGATAGTTGTATTTTAGCAAAATTGTCACTGGTGTCTGAATGCAATATTTTAAAAATTATTATGAGATGGATTCACAGGCTTCCCCAGATGCCCAAAGGACTTTAACCCACAGAAAGGGTTAAGAAGCCACAACTGGGGAGCGGTTCCCTGACACCTTTTCTCAGACAGATCTGTCCTGCTAACCACATTGCCCTGGAATCAGGGTGTGAAGCCCTCCCGGAGGGGCCGGGTGGGGTGGGGACACCTAACTCTGTTCTGGGCCTGGAGAGACCCAAACAGTACAAGATCATTTACTGACCTCCTGCTTCAGCACAGACCTTGCACTAATTCTGGGGAAACAGCCGTGAACAATGCAAGAGCTCCAGAAACCCTGGGGGAGCTTGTGGAGACAGACAACCACCTCACCCCCAGCAGCTGCTAGTCCATACCTTCCATCAGGTCAAGGATCTTACGCCAATACTAGGTCAAGTTCAGCACTGTACCTCCATATCCCAACATGATGTCTGGCACATAATAGGTGCTCAACAAAGACGAGTTTAGGTAAACAACTGAATGAGCTGTTGGCACTGGAAAAAATCCCTGTGAAGTACCTAAGAGGCATTCAATAAATATTAGGTTTTCACATTTTAATTGCATTTCTTTGTCCTATAACTTTATTGAGGCATTTTTTACATATCATGTGACCCACCCATTTCAATGGTTTTTAGAACATTAACCAAATTGCACAACTACCACTATAAATCAGTTTTAGATGTCATCTCTCCCAGTAAGATCTCTCGTGCCGTTTACTGTTACTGCTTCCACCTCCTGCCCCAGGCCACCACTAACTGTCTTTCCGTCTCTGTAGATTTGCCTTTTATGGACATTTCCTATAAATGGAATCATACAATATGTGATCCCTTGTGCCTGGCTTCTTTCGCCAAGTATCATGTTTTTCAGATTCACGTTATAGCATCAGTAGGACCTTCCTTTCTATTGCCAACCTCTTCTAAAAGTTGGCAGTTAGAATTTTGCGTTACCTTATTTACCTTTCTGCACATCAGTACCTCATCTGGAAATGGGACTAACAAAAATATCTACCCCGGGGACTTTCCTGGTGGTCCAGAGGTGAAGACTTCACCTTCCAATGCTGGGGTGCAGGTTCAGTCCCTAGTAAGGGAGCTAAGATCCCACATGCCCTGGGCCACAAAAACAAAACATAAAGTGAGCAATATTATAACAAAAATTCAATAAAGATTTAAAAAAAAAAGAATACCTACCTGGGAGGGTGGTTAAGGGTTAAATGACTTAAAGCATATAAAGTCAGCATGCAGTAAATGCTCAGTAAAATATTAGCTATTATCACCATTATTTCTTTTTCATTGTTTTTGCTTATGCCAGTGTGAAAAGCCCATAAATGTCTCAAGAAGCAGGGCAAAAAATAAGCCTCTCCCATGATCCCACACCCAGTGGCCCTCCCCGTCATCTGAGCCCGGTTCTGCTGCCAAGAAGAATGAACTGCCCTTTCCCTTGCGTCCCCCATTTCCACCCCCAGGCTGCAGTTTCTAGAACATTCCCATCAGGTGTCTTCATGGCGAATGAAAGGCAGCAGTAAAACATGACAGCACAGAGGAAAGGGAGTGGTTATTAGTCCCACATGATGTTCCAGGTGAAAATTAATACTTTAAAAGGCACAAGCAAATTCTTGAGAAGGCCCATCTCTCCTCCCCCCAAACAATAATGACAATAACAACAGCCAAAAAAAAAAAGAGCTGGCAGAAAGGGTGACTCTCGCCCATCCCAGCAGCGACGGCACGCTGCCCAGCCTCGTCCCTCCGCTTACAGGCGGCTTAAGCTACCTGTTGGCTCAACAATTATTCTGGGTGGGTTTGCCTTCCTCGAAAAGGGCGTGGGTTTCACCGACGTCAGGGCGCCAGAGTGTCCCACTGGCTGCCCAGACAGTCCTCTTCTTGGTCAGCAGAACTCTGGTTGCTTCCAGCACCTTCTCCAGGCCTCTCTCACACAGGCCAGGCGGGCACCACGGCAGTGTGGTTACCATCAGGGGATGAAGGGCAAGGCTCTATCAATTTACTGTGTGGCTGTGGAAAGTTACTGACCTGCTCTGTGTCTCAGTTTTTCCCTCTGTAAAATGGGATGGTAGTAGTTTATGGGGTTACGGTGAGGATGAAACAAGTCCACAGAGCTGAGAGCAGTGTCTGGCATGTTTTAAGTGCCAGTTATCATGAATCAACATTCCTCAACCCCCTGCCAGGCACCATTCTGGGGGGCATCTTTGAGCTCCACGTGGCAGGAAGTAAAGGCCGAGGGTCGCAGAAGCCTAACCAGGACCATGCTGGATCATTCTAGGGGGAGCCACAAATTTGGAGAGGCCCTTGCTTTTAGGCCTTCTTCCGTCATTTCCAAATGACTACACCTGTTAAACATCCTTCCATGTGTGCCAAGTTGCTTCATTTGTGTCTGATTCTTTGCAACCACATGGACTGTAGCCTGCCAGGCTCCTCCATTCATGGGGATTCTCCAGGCAAGACTACTGGAGTGGGTTGCCGTGCCCTCCTCCAGGGGATATTCCTGACCCAGGGATCAAACTCACATCTTTTATGTCTCCTGCATTGGCGGGTGGGTTCTTTACTACCAGGGAAGCCCAATATCTTCTTTACTCTGACTCGATCATTAAACCTCTGCATGTTAAAGATCCTCCTTACAGAAGAGGAGCCTGAGGCTTAGGGGGTGAAAAGTCTATCCCAAAACACACAATTCACAGCACAGTTGAACTCTGAACCCAACTTTGAACTCCAAGTCCCATCTATTCTGCTCCAGCTCTAGCCTCTTCCTAGACCACCCAAAGATGGAACATTCAAACATTGATCTGAGAAGTGAGCCCTTGAAGTGATTTCTACCATGCTGTTCCACGGTGTTGGCCTTCAAGTGAGTAAAACCAGGCACGGAGAAGCGACGGGCAGGGGCATCGTCAGATGAGCCCAGAGACGCGATGAGAAGCAACGCCGTGCCCTCCCGCCTCCGGGTCTTTACACATGCTGGCCCCACCTCCAGGGCCACCGGTCCCCTTCTCGCTGTCTAGCTGTCACTTATCCCCCACACCTGCCTTTAGCAGCACTTCTTCATTTGCTGTCTTCTTTTGACCGAGCGTTAAGAGATGATGTACATTCAGCAAATATGTGCACAGCTTGATGAATTTCTACACATGCACACCCTAGGGTACTCCACACCCAGTTCATTTCCCACAAACAGAAATCTCCCTGGTGACCCCTTCCAGTGACACCTCCCAAAGGTGACTGGGCTCTGACATTTCTCACCATGGATTCCTTTCTAGCCTCATGGACAACAGAATCAGGCAGTACTTTTTTTTACTTCTTTCACTCAGTCTTATCTGTAGGAGATCCACCCACGTAGTTTGTGCTTTGCTGGGCCATATCAGTTGCTATGAACATGTCACAGTGTATTTCTCCATTCTATCATGGATAGACATTCGGGTGGTTTCTAGTTTGGGGCTATTTGAAGTAAAGCTGCTAAGAGCCTTCTCACCTCTGTCTTTAGGTGAACATAAGCATTTGTTCTTCTTGAGTAGAAACTGGGGGGTGGGATTGATGTGTGGCAGGGGTTGTGTATGTTTAGAGATAGTAGATACAGCCAGACAGTTTTCCAAGTTGGCCATCTAAATATATACCCCAATCAGCAGCGTATAAGAGTTCAGATTGCTCCAAATCCCAGCTAATTGTCTTGTTGTTGTTTGGTCGCTAAGTCATGTCCGACTCTTTGCAACCCCGTGGACTGTAGCCTGCCAGGCTCCTCCATCCACGGGATTTCCCAGACAAGGGTACTGGAGTGGGTCGCCATTTTCTTCTTCAAGAGATCCTCCAGACACAGAGACTGAACCCGTCTTCTGAGTCTTCTGCGTTGGCAGGTGGATGCTTTACCGCTGAGCCACCAGCTCTTCCCTTGTTCAGCCACTCATTCGTGTCCGACTCTTTGTGGCCCCATGGACTGCAGCACGTCCAGCTTCCCTGTCCTTCACTCTTCCCAGGGTTTGCTCAAACTCACGTCCATTGTGTCGATCATGCCGTCCAACCCCCTCATCCTCTGTCACCCCCTCCTCCTCCTGCCCTCCGTCTTTCCCAGCATCAGGGTCTTTTCCAACTGGTCGTTGGAGCTTCAGCTTCAGCACCAGTCCTTCCAGTGAATATTCAGGGCTGACCAGGGAAGTCCAATATTTAGTACAACCAGAGATAAACACTAGGGCTTACTGTATAACATGGGGAACTATACTCAATATCTTGTAATGACCTATAATAGAAAATCATCTGAAAAAATATATCAAAAAATCACTTTTCTGTGTAGCTGAAACTAACACAATCTTGTAAGTCAACTCTACTTCCATAAACACATTCAGCATCATCAGTGCTTTTTTATTTTAAGGGTAACACTTCCCCTAGAACCACTCTGCACCCTCAAACCCAGAGCAGGCGGGGACCTCCTGTTGCTCTTCCCCATTGTAGATTCATTTGTCCGTAGCTTTCCCACCAATTCCTTGTCTCCCTCACGGCAGGAAGCGAGGTCTCCTTAAAGGAGGGAAGGAAACCATCTATCTCCTTGGAAGGGAGAAGCCAGCCCTGTCGCCCCAGCCCCAGGCCACTCGTCCTCTGCCAGTGCAGCCGGAAGTCCAGCCCCGAGGATGCAGGGCCCCTCTCTCTGATGCACCCTAATCAATCTCAAGCCCCGAGCTTAACGACACGGCTCCTTGCTGGACGTGTGATGCGGGGCCCTCTGAGCCTCAGTTTCTCTGTCTGTAAAAGAGCTGTGATACCTCTGCCCCGAGGGTCGTGTTGTGTGTTGTGCTCAGTCTGTCCAGCTCTTTGCAACCCCATGGACGAACCCACCAGCTCCTCCATCCACGGGATTTTTCCAAACAAGGACATGGAACTGGGTTGCCACTTCCTCCTCCAGGGGATCTTACAAATCCAGGGATCGAACCCACATCCCCTGCAGCTCCTGCTTTGAAGGTAGATTCTTTCCCCACCAAGCCGTTTGGAGGAGCCTCTGTGAGGTTGTGGTAGGGGCTAAATGAAACACTATTACGTTCCCGAAAGGGGCCCGACAGAGGTGGGCGGCTCTTTGCAGTCACTCGAGCGCCTGTCGCCCTTTCTCAGAGATGGCCTCCCAGGCTTCCTTGCTCTCATTGTTGGAAGGCTCTACAAAGTGCCCGGCTGCATGATGCAACAAGTCCATCTCTGCCCGAAGAGACAGGCCTCTGACCCCAAGAACCAACAGGTACTTCTCTCTGCTCCATGCCTGGCATTTTGCTCGTCCTCATGCTGTCCTTCTCGGATCCACCCCAGTAGAAACAGTCTACGGGCCAGGCATCATTTCACAGGGACCACCTCACGCTCTCCAAACCTCATCAGTCTGAGGAAAGACTCTCATCCCCCTTTCACAGATGGAGAAACTGAGGCTTGGAAAAGAGAAGCTAGATTCTTTCCCCCATTCCAGGGCCTGGCGATCTTAGGTCCAAAACCTTGAACCAGGTCCTGCCTGGATACTGCGATGTCCACACCGACCTCAGGACGAGCAAGGACCCTGCAGCTGTAGGGTGTGTGGGTTGTTGCCAGGGAGGCCCTGGGAGTTCCAGGAGCAAGATGGGGCAGGACAGGGGCATCTTCACCCTGTGGGGACCCTTCTGTCTCCTCCACTGGCTTACTTTGCCCCCATTAAGAGATGAGCTGGGTAAATCCCCACATAACCCACCCCCGATTTCTGGTTTGCAAACAGCTTTTCACTTGCCATGGAAAGCGCTCAGAGGAGGCAGGTCCTCTGTGGCCTCGTGGTCCTGTTTCTGCTGAAACAGACACTCCAGTCGTGGGGCCGCCTCACGGGAGGTGACTGCCAGCGAGGAGTGAGTCAAAGCCCTTCTTCCCGGAGGCCTGCCTCTTCTAGGGCCATGAAAAGGAGGAATGCGTCTGAACTCATCCCAGACCCTGATGACAGGACCGGCTCCCTAATTGTCCTGAACGCAAGTTTGAAATGACTCGCCGCAGAAGTCACCATGTCAGCCTTGGTGACTTCCCCAATGGTTATTTCATAACTGCAGAGTCTTCAGCCAGCCAGAGGCTTCCTTGGTCCACACCTGCCCTGCACCTTCCAGCATAGCTCAGATGAGAGGCGTCACCTCTGTATCCAGCAACTGGGGATTGACTGCTTAAGTCATGACATGTCCATAAGAAGTCATACTCAAGCAATCCTGAGGATAACACACACATCTTTATTGGCACGAAGGAGGTCCTCCAGTTATCACTGAAGGGAAAAGGCACCACTGTAAAACACTATAAAACCATATCACTTGTGCGTGGGGTCTAAAAACTAAAACTAGTGAATATAACAAAAAGTGAACAGACTCACAGATACAGAGAACAAACCAGTGGTTACCAGTGTGGGGGAGAAGAGGGAGGGACAAGACGTGGGTAGGGGAGGCACAGGTGCCTGTCATGTATATAAGGATACATTGTACAGCCAGGGAATGTGTAGGAACCATAAACTTTAAAAACTCTGAATCACTATGTTGTACACCTGTAACTTACGTAATGCTGTACCTCAACTGTACTTCAATTAAAAATGAGTAAAACTCTAAAAGCCCACTTTTAAAGTATTCATCTTTGGCCTGTGGCTCTGTCCACGTGTGTATACATAGGGAAAAATTCTGTAAGGATGTCCCCAAGGTCAGCTGACAGTTTTTGTTCTTTTACACGCCTTTCAGTGTTTTCTGAATAATAACATATACGTGTAAAGAACTGAGGAGCCTCTCGATGAAGGTGAGAGAGGAGAGTGAAAACACTGGCTTAAAACTCAGCATTCAGAAAACGAAGGTCATGGCATCTGGTCCCATCACTTCATGGCAAATAGGTGGGGAAACAGTGGAAACAGTGACAGACTTTATTTGGGGGGCTCCAAAATCACTGCAGATGGTGTCTGCAACCATGAAATTAAGACACTTACTCCTTGGAAGAAAAGTTATGACCAACCTAGACAGCATATTAAAAAGCAGATATTACTTTGCCAACAAAGGTCTGTCTAGTCAAAGCTATGGTTTTTCCAGTGGTCATGTATGGATGTGAGATTTGGACTGTAAAGAAAGTTGAGCACCAAAGAATTGATGCTTTTGAACTGTGGTGCTGGAGAAGACTCTTGAGAGTCCCTTGGACTGCAAGGAGATCCAACCAGTCCATCCTAAAGGAGATCAGTCCTGAACATTCATTGGAAGGACTGATGCTGAAGTTGAAACTCCAATTCTTTGGCCACCTGATGGGAAGAACTGACTCATTTGAAAAGACCTTGATGCTGGGAGAGATTGAAGGCAGGGGGAAAAGGGGATGACAGAGGATGAGACGGTTGGATGGCATCACCAACTCAATGGACATGAGTTTGAATAAACTCCAGGAGTTGGTAATGGACAGGGAAGCTTGGCGTGCTGCAGTTCCTGGGGTCTCAGAGTTGGACACGACTGAGCGACTGAACCGAACTGTAAAAACATGTAACACACGTAGAAACAGTTGCAAGTCGCAGTGGTAAGGACATCAACACCATTATCTCATTTAAACCTCACGTCATTTGACAAAGCCAGTCAAATTTTACCTGCATTTTAAAATGGGCCCTTATTACATTTAAAAGGGGGCTTCTCTGGTGGCAAAAAGTGGTGAAGAAACTGCCTGCCAACGCAGGAGACATAAGAGACGAGGATTCGATCCCTGGGTGGGGAAGATCCCCTGGAGGAGGAAACGGCAACCCACTCCAATACCCACGCCTGAAAAATCCCATGGACAGAGGAGCCTGGCAGGCTACGGGCAACAGGGTCACAAAGAGGCAGACGTGACTGAGCATGCACGCGCTTTTCAAAGGCGAGAGACAGAAAAGCTATTTTCACTTTGGGGAAAAAACCAACATTATCGTGTAAAATAAAAAGCACTGGGCCAAGTGGGAGATCTAAAGATGCGTGGGACGCGGACTTTGACTTCAAGAACTTTCCAGCCTGAGGTCCTTGAATAACCAGACACGAGTTCACCTCTAGGAAGCAGGACCAAGAGAGGCGCTGGCACATTGTTACAAGGACACGGAGCAAAGCGTGCAGCTTTCGGGGCAATGACACAATTTCTTGAGCGCCTACTATGTGCCTTCTGCCCAGAGCATCTTCTGGTTCAGGCTCACGACAGCCCTTGAGATGGGCACAATGTCCGCCGTTGTACTCACGAGAATATCCAGGCTCTACAAGGCTCTGGGATTTTCCCAGAACTATGATGCTAGCCGTAGCGCAGGTGGGAATCTGAAACTCTGTCTCCAAAGCCAATGCCTTCTCTCCCACTCCTCACACTCCCACCAACTCCAGGGGACTGGGGTCAGGACAAAGCAGCTTCTGAGGGATACTGCAACAGCAGAGGAGGCAGCAGAAGCAATTCTCTATCCAGGCCTCCACTGTCCCACTTTCAAACTGGGGGGCAATATACTCCACAGGGCTCGTGGGAGGGTTAAAAGAGAAACCCAACATATTGCCAGGTAGAGACACCAGAGACGGTCATGCATATAAAGCGTCTGGAACACATGCCTGATGCATAATGAGTGCTCGGTTAAATAGAGGCTGCAGTGGACTCTGGAGTCAGGTTGCCTGCGTTTGCGTCCCTTCTCTGCCACTTACCGTGTGATAGTTGGACAAGTTACTAATGGTCTCTGGGCCTTACTTTCTCCATTTATAAATTGGGGTGACAATAAAAGTCCCAACTTCAGGCTTTTGTTAGGACAATTAAGGAAGGGAAGGTATATAAGGGATTCAGACCAATGTCCGGCACGTGGTAGGTGGTCAATGAATGGTCGGTATGGTTATTCATATTATTTTGCACTGCAAAGACCTCTGAAGCCAACAGAGCCTGATCCTTGATGGTAAGGGTTTTAAAGGACTCACCCCCCAACCCGCCACCTTGAAATGTAAACATCCCTGGGAAGAACAGTAACACCACTGGTTTCTGTCTGCCAACCTTTGGAAAGATGAAGGCAATGGTGTCATCGGTAACGGTGAGAGATGGAGATCCAGGGGTCAGAGGGGCCTCAGAGGGAAGGGAAAGAACCTCTTCCAGAAGAAGCTAAACTGGGAGGAAAGGTCACTTCGGACATAACCCTCACATTTAGCTCCTCACCCAGCCCAATGCCAGTAGCTCAAGATGAAGCAGAAAATGGTGATTAATTGTAGCTCACCTTGCTGAGTAGTTGTTATGGACCAGGCGCTTACCTGCCTCCGCTTTATTCACACAGGCAATCATTTGACGGTCATGCGATGCTATGAGCACGTGCTCACATCCCCATTTTACAGATGAGGAAACGCAGGCCCAGGAATCTCAACTGACTTGCGAACGTCACACAACTAATATGTGGTCCAGCCAGGACTGTCCCTGTGACTTGCGCTCCCCCGACTCAGTGGATGGGCAGACCCCTCCTTCACTCCCCGTTCCCCGCCTCCCAAACAGCCAAGAAAAGCCTCTGCCATTGGGTTCGAATCCATCCTCGGGACCTTCTGGCCTCCTTTGGAGACGACCACTGAGGTTGTCTGGGGGAAAGAGCTTGTCTGGCCGGTGGTCAGGAGTCCCCAGACCTCAGCCCTCCTCTGGGGGTCCCAATTGAGGTTAGCCACCATCCTCACCTGTCAGGGGCCCCCCGGCCCACAGGCAGGGCTGACGTCTGTTTAGGAGGAGGCTTTGGGAGGCACAGTTCACCCCCTGTGACCTGGATGGACTTTGGTCCCCTGACCTGGAGTCCAGGCCCGCCTCCCAGTGCCCAGCCATGCCACAGCTCAGATAAGAGAGTGGCGAGCAGCTGGAGAGGTAACCCTCGAAGCAGAGCTGTGGGACCCGGGTCACGGCCCAGGGCCAGTGACACCCGCCTCTGTCCTGCTGCTCACTCAAGCATGAGTCACCGCTCCCAGAGTCTCAGACTTCCCAGCTAAAACACGGTGGGGGGTGCTCGGGAGAGACAGTCTTGCCGGACCGTTCAACTCCCCCCAGATTCGGTAGTGCTAGGATAGAGTTCTCTTCCTTCCTGGTGTTCACAAAGGAACAGGAAGACACGGTCCTGACCCTCAAGGAATTCGAGTAGGGCGGCGGGGATAGTCACCTCCTGACCCTGTTCACATCCCAGCGCCAAGAGTTACCAAGTCCAAGCTGGTACTGCCCACCACATGACAGACCGATAACCCGAGAGACGAGTTACTGGGGCAAGGAATAGCGACTTTACTCAGAAAGCCAGCAGACCGAGAAGATGGTAGACTCGTGCCCCAAAGAATCATCTTGGTTAGAATTCAGGCCTCCTTTATATAAAAGGGATGGGAGTAAAGTCAAACATTTCCTGGTCCTGGTCAGCCGCCAGAGTCATTCACAGGTGGGCCTGGTCAGGATGCTCTCTGTGAGCCAAACAAAGGTATTTTAGCTTAATATCATTACCTGGGAGGCAGGGTTCCCAGAGATGGACCATTATGTATAATTTAAGCTTATGGGTAACATCCGTTTAGTGATTAACTTGTAACAGAATCCGAAGATCCTTCCCTATTACACAAGTGTGTGACGTCAAGTTATTTTTCTCTGAGCCTCAGTTTCCCTCACTGTAAAGTGGGGCTAGAAGAGCTACCCTTAAAGTTATAGAGTTACCACATGAGACCCCACTTCACACCCACGAGGATGGCTATCATCCAAAAAAAAGAGAGAGGGGAGGCTGGAAATAACAACTGTTGACCAGAATGGAGAGAATTTGGAACCCTCGTGCACCGCTCGTGAGAATATAAAAGCTGCAGACACGACGGAAAACAGTTTAGCATTTTCTCAAGAAGTTAAACAGAACTACCAGCAGTTCTGGTCCCAGGAATATGTACCCAGGAATTGAAAGCAGGGACTAAGAGACATCCTGTCCCCCAGTGCTCAGAGCAATGTTATTCACAGTAGCCAAAACCTGGAAACAACCAAAGTATCTGTCTACGGATGAATGAAGAAACCAAATGTGGTAAAGACATCCAAGGGGCTATTACTCAGCCTTAAAAAGAAGGGAAATTCTGACACATTCTATCACACGGATGAATCTAGAAGACATTATGCCGAGTGAAATAAGCCAGACACCAAAGGATAAACATTGCGTGATTCCACTTATGTAAGGCGTCTAGAACAGGCTACAGAGACAGAAAGTGCAAGAGCGATTACTGGGAGCCGGAGGGAGGGGGAGCAGGGAGTTAGTATTTAATGGGTCAGGGCATCGGTTTGGGGTGCTGACAAATTCTGGAAACGGTTAGTGGTAATAGGTGCACAGTACAGTGAATGAATTAAATGCCACTGAGCTGCACAGTTAGAATGGTTCAAACGGGAAGTCTCATGTGTAGTTGACCAGAATAAAACTCTACATTGTTTTTTATTCTTTTAACCATCAAAAAAATAACCTTGGGGGCTGTTAAACAAGACAGGTATGCAACCCCCAGTTACATTCTTTGACAAAAGAAAAGTCATCCCCTTATATTTCTTTGCCAAGAAGGGACAAGAGACAGACCAAAGTCCACCACCAGCAAGGCATGCCCTCCGCAGAGCCCCGGAGCAGGCATGGGGCGGAACTAGGTCTGCAGGACCCTACTGTCTTCTCTCTCCCAGAGCCTCGCCCCCAAGGAGGCTCCTCAGCCCAGTGATAACCACAGGGCATCAAACGTGATGGGTGACAAGTGCAGAGTGCTCCCCGAGGCCGGGAGGAGCAGCAGAGGCAGGAGGAGATGTTGTCCATAAACCAAAGTCCTGGGGAATTCAAAAGCAGAGACAAGGACAGCGGGGTCGCTGGGAACCCAGGGAGGCTTCTTGAAGGAGGTGGCCTTGAACTTGGTTTTGAAGGAGGCAGAGATGGGACACCCCCG
Organism: Moschus berezovskii; assembly: GCF_049115385.1. Taxonomy (NCBI): domain Eukaryota; kingdom Metazoa; phylum Chordata; class Mammalia; order Artiodactyla; family Moschidae; genus Moschus; species Moschus berezovskii. Next base: position 2,666,359 of record NC_142461.1, read on the forward strand.
GTTTCTTGCAGCCCCTCTGCTTAGGCCGGATGCAGTGACGAACCATTTATGGAACTTTTACTCAACACTTATTCAGTCCTAACGGTGACCCTGTGAGGTGGCAGTCATTGTGGCCGAGTTATATGGAGGGAACCTGAGGCCCTGAGGACTGCACTTGTCCAGGGGGGCGGCCTGAAGGTTGAAACCCAGGCTTTTCTGAACCCCGGATCCATGCTGCTCACACAATACAAAGCTTCTCTCCCAGGATTCGAGTGGGTACCACTCCCCTCACGACCCCACCCCACAGATGTGTGACTTCCACCCTAAGGAGGAGGCTATGGATTTAAACCCAGATTTATACCTGGTTGGGGAGAAGTACAGGTGGCCCCTGGAACTTGTGATTGTTCTCTGAAATGGGGGCAGTCTTGCGCGGTCTGTGCCCTGAACTTGTGGAGTCTGTGCTAATTCTAGTGTCAGAACTGAAATGAATTGTGGGACGCTTAGTTGGTGTTGAAGAATTGTATAATTGGTATGGGAGAAAAACACAGTTTGGTGTCAGAAAAAAACAGTATCACACAGTCATTTAAAAAAAAATGTTAATGGTGCCAAATGATTGGAGGAGACCAAGGGCATCCAGGGCGCCCGCGGTGTTCCTGCTCTGGGCCTGGCCAGCGCTTGCAGGTGTTTGCTCTGTGACACTTCACTGAGCTATAAAGGTATGTACCATGTGTGCTTCTGTCTGCTATTGTTACTTCATAATACCTAATAAATCCCAAAGGTTGTTTTCTAAATTTTAACTTTACCGGTGAGAAAAAACACATCTAAGGTCTAGATCTGGGCCCCAGAGAGCAAGTTTGCAACCCCTGAGTTAAGTGTTTTCTCCCAGGTGGAGAGTACCTTGCCGGTGAAATGACCAGGGCACCAGGATCTGTCTCCCAGCAGAGAAGAGCTGGCAGCAGGGGACGAGGGCCGCCAGGGCTCTTACGGTCCAGCCCCTCCTCCTGCACATAAGGTGTCCTTACCTGCATTACTCAGATGAGGCCAGCAAGGTCTAGGAGCCCCCGACGAGAGGCCCCGCATCAAAAGTCATCATCCTGGGACTTCCCTGGTGGTCCGGCGGTTAGGAATCCGCCTGCCAACGCCGTGGGCAGTGAGCTCAGTCCTGGTCCAGGGAGACCCTCCGTGCCATGGAGCAATGAAGCCTGTGCACCGTGGCCACTGAGCCCGCACTGTAGCCCGCGCGCCACCACTGCGGAAACCCAGGTGCCCCAGAGCCTGCTCTCCGCAGCAAGGGAAGCCCCCGAAATGTGAAGCCCATGCGTGGCCTCAAAGAGCAGCCCCTGCTCCCTATAACTGGAGAGAGTCCAAGCACAGCGACAGAGACCGAGCGCCGCAATTAATTAATTAATCTTTAAAAGCCATCATCTCATTAGGGGCCTCAACACCGCCAACAAATTTCCAACTCTGTTTATCTCGTCTTCAAGAGCCTCCTGCAGGCTTCTGCCTGGAGCAGGGCAGGTGGGATCCCAAGACTTTCTCTGCGGCCTCTTCCACGGGGCCTCAGTTGCTTTCATGACCTTGACTCACTCTTGCTGCAATTTTAATTATTATTTTAATGATGCTTTTCAAAGATGCTTGGCGGCCTTTGGGCACTAAGGTCTCATCAGCCCAAATTCATCCCCATTACCATGATTAGTATTTTATTAACAGTAATAATTCCCTGCACAGGCCATCAACTTGTCATTAGGTGATTTCAAAACACTTGTAGAGGCTGCCTCACAGCAGGTCAGAGGCAGCGTTTTGCCTCCCGTGATGAGAACTCAGCACACGCCATGAGTGGTCTCCATGACCAGGGCGGGCGCAGTGATGGAACGTCCAATGCCGCCTCCCACAAGAGGACTTTAGGCCATACAGGATGCAGCATTAAACAGTGAGAGGACCTCTTGCTCATTCTTTTCCCACATTTTTTTCTTTGAATTTATCCAGGAGAAAGTCTGTCTCATTCTATTTGTCCCCGGAACCTCTCCAGGTCTCTATAGTACAGACAGAACAGACCCTAGGCTTGGACCCTTGGGCTGTACCTGGTGAAAAGTTAATGATGCCAGTGTGCTTTTCTAGGTTATTTTCACAGTCATCTTCTATTAAGGGATGTAAATTTTCCTTTTCCAATGAATTTATTTAAGTAATACAAGGTGGCTCTAAAGAAAATATTTTTTAGTTAGAGGAGAATTGCTTTACAATGTTGTGTTGGTCTCTGCCACACAACAACTCAAAATCAGTCATAATTATTTATATAAATATGCATATCCCCTTCCTCTTGAGCCTCCCTTCCCCCTCCCAGTTCCACCCCTCTAGGTCATCACAGAGCCCCAGACGGGGCTCCCTGTGTTCCATAGCAGCTTCACTAGCTATCTATTAGTGTATATATGTCAATGATACTAAAGAAAATATTAAAGAAATAATAATCTGGGTCAGAGGTCAGCAAACTGTGGCCTGCATGCCAAATCTGTTGCACTGCCTGTCTTTGTATGGTTTTTAATAAATGTAGAAGCTGCTCTGTAACAGCTGGGGGAAGGGAATGAAGAATAAAAACATGGAGAATATTTTGTGATACGTGACAAATACATGAAATTCAAATTTCAAGGTCCAGAAACAAAGCTGAATTGGCACACACCCATGTTTATTGATTTACGTTTCACCTACAGCTGCTCTCACGCCACAGTGGCAGAGCTAAGTAGTTGCAACAGACACCAAATAGCCCACAGTGTTTCCAATATTTATTATTGGATCCTTTACAGAAAAAGCTTTCTGACCCCTGGTTAAGGTGGTTGGCTGACACGGCCAAGATCTTGTGATGGTAGCAGAGTGAGTCAATCCCTCATCAGAACTCTGGGAGGTTATCGTCATTTGTTTCCACCCAGTTTACAGGTGAGAAGGAAACTGTGGCTCAGAGAGGTTTAGTGACTTGCACAAGGTCACACAGTCAGCAGAAAGTCAGAGCTGGAGCCAAGGCCAGACTCCAGGGGCGTCTGGCGGCAGGGTTGACGTCGCGTGCGCTTTGCTGGCCTTTCCCGCCGCCCATTCATTTTCCTCAGGCCCCTCAAACACACCGAGTGCTTTCCTTCGAACTCTACTCCTTTGTTCAGACAGCTCCTCCTATTAACTCCAGCCAGATAGCCCCTCCTCCAGGAAGTCTCTGCTATGGCCCATCCCTCCTGGACCAGGGCAGACCTCCCTCCTCTGCCCTCCCCACACTGGTACCTGCGTGTCGGTGGATTTTTCATCATTATTTTTTTCTGTTTTTTTGCCTCATCACACAGCATATGGGAGCTTAGTTCCCCGACCAGGGATCGAATCTGTACCTCCTGCATTGGAAGGGCAGAGTCTTAATCACTGGACTGCCAGGGAAGTTCCCATCATCCTTTCTTGATGACATGGCTCATCTCCACAGCTCAGGAAACGCCTTGGAGGGCGGGGACAGTGTCGTGCACAGAGTCCTAATAATTTAGCAGAACAAGACAGGCCTTCCTCACCTGGCACCTCGTCTATGGTCAGCTCACCTCTCCCCTGCTTCTGCTTTATGCTCCTGCAGGACTGAACCACCTATAATTCCCCAAACCCTTTGAGTTAGCTCAGGCCTCTCTGCCTATGCCCGGGCTGTTCCTTCTGCTGGAACATCCTCCCTGCCCCTTCTGCTCCTAACTCCTATGCATCCTTCAAAGCCCCAAGCAGGCATCAGTATGGAGACTGCTGCATGCCCTACTCCCACCCCAACAGAGCAGACCCTTCCCTCCCCTTGGCTCTTCCACGCCCCCGGCCCTGGTGAGGCAGCGGGAAGGGAGGCCTAGCCTGCAGGCTCTGGACAGTCTGGGGGCCAGTCTGGCTCTTCTCAGCTCTAGTTCTCTGTCATTGCCCCAGTGACTGAGGCTTGCTCTGCCTCAGCTGCTTTGCCTATAAAACGGGGGCAGCTGGTATCACTGTGAGGCTTAGATGAGATAACACCTGGGAAGCCCTTACCTACAGAGAGGCTCGTTACTGTCTGCTGTTACATTTCTTTTCGTCACTTCTTTTTTTTAATCTGGCTGCACCAGGCCTCAGTTGTGGCACACAGGATTTTCAGTCTTCACTGTGGCACATGGGATCTAGCTCCCTGACCAGGGATGGAACCTGGGCCCTGGAATTGGGAGCATGGAGCCTTAACTGCTGGGCCAGCAGGGCAGCCCCAGCCTCTCCTGTTACTGCTGCATCGTGATTCTCATTGTCAGTTTCTCTGTCCCTCTGCCCTCCAAGTGCTGGGGGCTCTGCGAGAGCCGGGAAATGGCTCTTGTCTCCGTGACGCCCCTGTGCCCCGTCCAGCAGATTGGGGCGAGACACTCGGGAAACAGGATTTCCCGCCTCCTTCCTCCTCCTCAGCTCCATCCCCACCCCTACTGCCCTCTGGACAAAGCAAACAGGCCCCAGGGTGGCACTCAGCCTACCCAAGTACGAGCCTACTTTCTCATGGGAGTCCCCAACACAAACCCAGGGCTGCAGGTTCCAGGCTCCCCAGGGCCACCCCGAGAGCTGCCCCCACAGCAACCCTTCCAGCCCATTGCAAATCCGAAGAGAGTACCCCATAAACTTGGTTTATGAGCCAGGAAAGAGATCAAGAGGCCTGCCTTGTTCCTGAGTCACCAGGACCTCAAAGAAGGCCACACCACACCTCGTTCCCTGTGCAGCCACCAGGCCCTCTCCTGAGAGTGGACCCCCCAACCCCACAAATCAGTAAAAAAAAAACTGCCCAGTCAAAGACATGCCTAGATGCTGTCCTTAACAGCTGGGCTCAGGGCCAATATGGTGGCAGGCAGAGCAAACCAAAGCAGAGTCTCCATAAATCTAAATGCAAAGGAGGGGGGTCAGCTGCTTGGCTGATCTTAATGACCCAGATAACCATGATGGTGTGATCACTCACCTAGAGTCAGACAACCAGAAGTGAGAAGTCAAGTGGGCCTTAGGAAGCATCACTATGAACAAAGCTAGTGGAGTTGATGGAATTCCAGTTGAGCTATTTCAAGTCCTACAAGATGATGCTGTGAAAGTGCTGCACTCAATATGCCAGCAAATTGGAAAACTCAGCAGTGGCCATAGGACTGGGAAAGGTCAGTTTTCATTCCAATCCCAAAGAAAGGCAATGCCAAAGAATGCTCAAACTACTGCACAATTGCACTCATCTCACACGCTAGTAAAGTCATGCTCAAAATTCTCCAAGCCAGGCTTCAACAATACGTGAACTGTGAACTTCCAGATGTTCAAACTGGATTTAGAAAAGGCAGAGGAACCAGAGATCAAATTGCCAACATCTGTTGGATCTCTGAAAAAGCAAGAGAGTTCCAGAAAAACATCGACTTATGCTTTATTGACTACACCAAAACCTCTGACCTTGTGGATCACAACAAACTGTGGAAAATTCTTCAAGAGATGTGAAAACCAGACCACCTGACCTGACTATTGAGAAATCTGTATGCAGGTCAGGAAGCAATAGTTAGAACTGGATATGGAACAACAGACTGGTTCCAAATCAGGAAAGGAGTACGTCAAGGCTGTATATTGTCACCCTCCTCATTTAACTTATATGCAGAGTACATCATGAGAAACGCTGGGCTGGATGAAGCACAAGCTGGAATCAAGATTGCCAGGAGAAATATCAATAACCTCAGATATGCAGATGACACCACCCTTATGGCAGAAAGTGAAGAGGAACTAAAGAGCCTCCTGATGAAAATGAAAGAGGATAGTGAAAATGTTGGTTTAAAACTCAACATTCAAAAAAAAACTAAGATCATGGCATCCAGTCCCATCACTTCATGGCAAATAGATGGGGAAACAATGGAAACAGTGTCAGACTTTATTTTTTTGGCTCAAAAATCACTGCAGATGGTGACTGCAGCCATGAAATTAAAAGACGTTTGCTCCTTGGAAGAAAAGTTATGACCAACCTAGACAGCATATTAAAAAGCAGAGACATTACTTTGCCAACAAAGCTATAGTTTTTCCAGTAGTCATGCATGGATGTGAGAGTTGGACTGTAAAGAAAGCTGAGCACCGAAGAATTGATGCTTTTGAACTGTGGTGTTGGAGAAGACTCTTGAGAGTTCCTTGGACTGCAAGGAGATCCAACCAGTCCATCCTAAAGGAGATCAGTCCTGGTATTCACTGGAAGGACTGATGTTGAAGCTGAAACTCCAATACTTTGGCCACCTCATGCGAAGAGTTGACTCATAGGAAAAGACCCTGATGCTGGGAAAGACTGAAGGCAGGAGGAGAAGGGGACGACAGAGAATGAGATGGATGGATGGCATCACTGACTCACTGGACATGAGTTTGAGTGAACTGCGGGAGTTGGTGACGGACAGGGAGGCCTGGCGTGCTGCAGTCCGTGGGGTCGCAAAGAGTCAGCCACTACTGAGCAACTGAACTGAAGTGAGATGTAATGTACATACCGTGAGATTCGCCCATCCACAGGGAGTAATTCAGTGTGCTTTATTGTATTTCAGAGTCGGGCCACCATCACCACAGTCCAGCATCAGAACGCTGTCCCAGCAGTCACTCTCCACTTCCCCACAGCCAGCACCCCCACCAGCCCCAGACACTCTTGAGACTATTTTATGTCTGAATAGATTTGTCTATTCTGGACATTTCATGCAAACGGAACCATACAACATGCAGTCGTTTGAGGCTAGCTTCTTTCATTTAGCATGCTTTTGAGTTCACTCATTTTGTAGAGGTTTCAATATTTCAATCTTTTTTGTATTCTATGGAATGGAAATATCAGGTTTTGTTTCTCCATCCACCCGATGATGGGCATTTGAATTGTTTCTATTTGGGACCATCATGAATAACACTGCTATGAACATTTACCTGTGCGTTTTGGGTGGATACAGGTTTCCATTTTTCTGAAGTGGGTAACTAAGGGTGGAATAGCTATGTCATATGCTAACTCTGTGTTTACCATTTTAAGAAATTGCTTTTCCAAAGCAACTGCACCCTCTCACATTCCCACCAGCCGTGCGTGCAGATTCCATCTCTGCACACCCTTGCTGACCCTTGTTGTCTAGTGGGTGTGAGTCGTGTCTCACTGTGGTTGTGACCTGCATCTCCCCAACAACTGGCGCTGTGGAGCAGCTCTCCATTTGCTTATTGGCCATCTGTCTGTCTCCTTTGGACGGATATCTATTCAAATTCCTTTGCCCGTCTTCTTCATCATTCCCCTTTCACAGATTAGAGGACTGAGGCTCACAGAGGCAGAGCAGCTAGCCCACAGCACCACAGCTTGTGGGGGACCGGGAGCCTGACCCCTAAGTGCTGCCCTTGGCACTACTGCGGGCCACCTTCAGAGCCCCGTGTGACCTTATTCCCTCTGGGCACGCTTGGAGCTTGCTAGGCGTTGAATGTCTCTTTGGAACCCGGGGACTGGAAGGGGACTGGGGGCCATCTCTCTACCTTTAGAAGTCTGTGATGCCCAGAAAGAAAAGCTCTTGGCCCCTCCCCGGTGGCTTGGGCCCCTCCGCAGCGCCAGGACCGGGTGACAGCAGCGTCACTCTTGCAGGCCCTCAGCGTTGGAGGACATGTGTCCCAGACCACGTGGCTGCACCCCGCCCTCTCCCCCCAGCTCCCGAAGCCTCTCCGTCTGCCTCCCTCTCCGCCCTGCACTTGGGAGCCTGGCCTGCTTTCTCCTGACCTCAGGCCTTGGCTTGGCTTCCTGGCCCCTGTTCTGTTTTTTTCTCCATGGTCCAGTGACTCCACTGATGGCACGCTGGGTCCCAGCCCTGCCGGCCTGACCCAGCTCTTCTCCAGAAGCCCCCTCAACCAGTCCTCTCAGCAGACAGCGTCTGGGTACCTGCTCAGAGCAGGACAGCAGGGACCCAGAAAAGACAGGATATGGTCTGTGCCCTTGATAGGGTGGATGAGGCCGAATCATAAATGGTTGAGAGCCACTGAAGGTTTTGCTTTTTAAAATTTATTTAGGCTGTGCTGGGTCTTCATTGCTGCTCGAGGCCTTTTGTCTAGTCCTGGTGAGCAGGGGCTACTACTCTCTAGTTGCAGGGCACAGCTCTCATTATGGCAGCTTCTCTTGTTGGGGGGCAGAGGCTCTATGGTGCATGGGCTTAGCAGTTGGGGCACACAGGCTTAGCTGCCCCACAGCACGTAGGATCTTCCCAGAGCAGGGACTGAACCCAGGTCCCCTGCACTGGCAGGAAGATTCTTAACCCCTGGACCACCAGGGAAGTGCCGCCAGTGACATTTTATAGGAGCCGTAGCAGATGAGAAAAGTCTGTAAGAGGAATTGCAGGGTGAGGGGCGGGAGGCAGAGGGAAACACGGACAGACTCCGCATCGGAGGGCAGAGGCAGGAAGGCTGTTCCAGGCAGCAGGAATAGCAAGAGCCGTGACAGAGAGGCGTGAAATCTGTGGAACTGCAAGCAGCTCAGGTTGTTGGTGTGAAGTTCGTAACCGGGATCTGGTAAAGCTGCGGTCATGGAGGACCTTGCCATACAGAGGAATTTAGAACAGTGGGAGTGAATAAGGGTTTTAAGATGGGGATGGACTTGGTCAAATCTGTGCTCTAGGAAAATACCAGCTGGTGATCGGTGTCATCAAGTTCAGCCCACGACTCTCCACGGGGTATTCTGTGGCTGCTGGCCCCTCCCATCCCACTCCCCAGCCCGTTCACTCTCCTGCTATCCTAGAAGGGCATTTCACAGCTCCTCTCTCTCAAAGCTCAGACACCTCTTCCCCATCCTCCTCCTCAGCTAACGGCCTTCCTTCCTGTACGCTAAGGAAGCAGAAGCAACCAGAAGAGATGGCTCACATCCGTCCATCACTTCACTCCAACCTAGGTGACTGCCCCGCACTCCGTCCATCACTTCACTCCAACCTAGGTGACTGCCCCGCACTCCGTCCATCACTTCACTCCAACCTAGGTGACTGCCCCGCACTCCGTCCATCACTTCACTCCAACCTAGGTGACTGCCCCGCACGCCCACCACGGTGTTAAGCGGACTCTCCAGCTTGCAGCTGTCCCTTTCCTCCATCTGTGCAAGGGAGCTGTCTGTCCTCCCCTATACGAGGGCATCGCCCTGTCAGCTGGCCCATGTCTGCTGGGTCATTCTCATTACCGTACAAATCTCTATCTCACCGTAAAGTAATCTCTCAACAGTTTGTTTTTTTTTTGACCCTGCATCCCCTCCAGCAATGGGCCCGTTTCTCTGATCATTTTCACGGTACAGTTTCTCAAGAGTTTTGGATGTTTTTCTAGCCACATTCAGTTTAAAGAACTGAATCAATTCAAAGAAGAACCAAACTGAACATGGAGCAGGAGATTGTAAAAATGACCATGGACATTTGAAAAAGAACCAAACAGAACTTCTAGAAATGAAAAATATATCAAGTGAAATTTAAAAATCAATGGCTGGATGAAATAGCAAATCATATAGAACTGAACAGATAACTGGAAAAACTAAAGATATATTTGAAGAAACTTATCTAGAATGTGGAACAGAGAGATAAAATTATGAACAACAGGAAAGAAAAACTAAAGACATGGAGGAAGGAATGAGAGGGTATAACACACCTCTCTTTGGAGTTCAATGAAGAAGGCTGAAAAAGAGTGCTGCAAAAGAGGCCCACGTCCTAACACCTGGAACTTGTAAACATTACCATATATGAAAGGGGTGGGGGGGGACTTTGCAGATGTGATGCAGAGTCAGAGGGCAGGGAGATTAGCGTAGATTATCCTGAGTCCCTAAAGGCTGTCACTTGTATTCTCATGAGAGGGAGGCAGAGGGAGATTTGATTCACACAGAGAAGTCTACAGGGAGACGGAGCAGAGAGAGGTTTGAAGACACTGCCCTTGAAGACTGGAGTGACGCTGCTACAAGCCAAGAGGGCTGGCAGCCACCAGGACCTGTAAGAGACAAGGAAGGTGTCCCCCTGTAGCCTCCAGAGAAAGCATGGCCCCGCAGACACCTAGGTTTCAGCCCAGTGACATTAGTTAGGACTTTCGGTCTCCAGAACTGTGACAGAATAAATGCCTGTTGTTTTAAGTCACCAGGTTTGTTAACAGCAGCCAGAGAACACTCACACAGTGGGAGAGAAGCTTAGCTGAACAGATAACAGCTAAGAATTGTTTACGATTGATGAAATTCATGAATCATATGTATTGTAATACACGAAACACAGTAAACTTACAGGAAGATCGAAGTTTAAATTCACATGTATGTATAATATAATGCTCCTGCAGAATTACATTGTCAAAGAGAAAATACAGTCAGGGGGGAAACAACAGATGATTAACCAAGAAACACGGATGCCTGGATAGCTAACTTTTCAGTATTAACAACTATAGCCAGAAGACAGTGCAATAATGTTTTCAAAGGGTCAAATAATTGTCCTATAGTGAAAATAATTGTCCCTAAGATTGTATACCCAGCAAAACTATCTTTCAAGAACAAAGACAAAATCTTCAAACAAATAAACTGGGTGTCTTGACCACCAATAAACTTTCATCAAGAGTAAGTCAGGCAGAGAAAGACAAATATCATAAGATATCACTTGTGGAATCTAATAAAAAAATGATAGAAATGAACTTATTTACAAAACAGAAATAGACTCACAGATCTCAAAATCAAATTTAAGGTTACCAGAAGGGAAAAGTCGGGGGATGTGATAAATTAAAAGGTTGAGATTAACATACATACTGGGCTGTCTTATGCTATGCTGTGCTAAGTCATTTCAGTCGTGTCCTACTCTGCAACCCTCTGGACTGTAGTCTGCCAGGCTCCTCTGTTCATGGGATCCTCCAGGCAAGCATACTGGGGTAGGTTGTGGTATCCTACCTCCAGGGGAACTTTCTGATCCAGGGGTCAAACCTGCATCTCCTGCATTGGCAGGCAGGTTCTTTACCACTAGCGCTACCTGGGAAGCCCAACCATGCATACCACTATATATAAAATAAATAACTAATACGGACGTACCATATAGTACAGGGAATTCTACTCAATACGTTGTAATAATTTATATGGGAAAAGAATCTGAAAAGAATGAAAAAATATATGTGAATAACTGATTCACTTTTCTGTATATCTGAAACTAACACAACATAGTAAGTCAACTATACACCAATTAAAATTTTAAAGCAGCTTTCACCCAGAGAACTAAAAAAATGTACATCAGGTTGAAGGAAAATGATCCCAGATGCAAGGTTGGAAGTGTAAAATAGAACAATGGAAAAAAGGACAGCCCATGCAGGGAAGTATAAACCAATGTTAACTAAATAAAATGTAACACCTGCACAAATTAATTTATCATTCAATGCAGTTTCAAATAAACTCCCAAGCAGGCGTTCATGACATAGGACAATCTCTTTCTATAATTCATAAAGAAGGACGAAGGGCCAAAAGGAGCTAAGGCATTCCTGAAGAATTACAAGGAGTAGGGCTTGGCCTACCAGGCATCAGCACACACAATATCAAGTGATCTCTAAGCCTTGCTTTAAAGCCCTAGTCATTGGAGTAGTGTGGCCTTGGCTCAGAGACAGACACACAAGCCAGGGGGTCTGACGAGCGAGTCCAGAAACAGACTCGAGCATAATGGAAACGCGATCTAGAGAAGATGTGGTTTTCAAAAATAATGCAGGAGATGAACTGCTCAATACATGGAGCTAGAACGGTGGCTTATCCAAAAGGGAAAAACTGAAATTAGATCCTTATTTATATAAAATCAATTCCTTTGGCTAAAGACCTAAACATGCAAGGCAAAATTTTAGAAGAAAATAGAGGAAACTATGTTCTCAGAGGAGGAAAGGACTTTTTTAAAAGCACACAAAAAGCACAGACCTCATCAATAAGTTCTACTATGTTAAGAACAAGAATTTCTATTCATCAACACACACACACACCATTTAGAAAGTGAACAGGTAAGTCACAGATTGGGAAATGACTAGTTGAAATGCATATACTTTACAAAAGATCAAGATCAGAATATATGAAAAGCTCCTAAAGAATCAATAAGAAAAAGATGACACAGCAGAAAAAGACTAGAAATGTAACCTAGCATTGCACAGACAAGGAGACAAGTGTTGCCAGTAAACATTCAATCTCATTGTGAATCAGGGAAACGCAAACCTGAAACCTCCATAATATGCCAACTTACACCCACCAGGTTGGCACCTGCATCAAAGTCTGACAGCACCAAGTGTTGTCAGGGCTGTGGGACAATGCGAGCTCTATTCGCTACTTTGGGAGTGTTGTTAATTCATGCAGCCACGTTATAGAGAAACTTGGCATTGTCTGGTCAAGTTCAGATGTGCGTTATCTTCCAACACGGCATTTCTTTTCCACGTGCCTCACCTAGAAACTCTTACACATGTGCATCGGTGGGGGGCAATAAATACTAATGGCAGCAGCCCTATGTCCACCAAGAGAAGAATGGAGCCGTGACCTGTGGTTTGTTTGTACAGTAGAGTGCATTACGGGAGTGAAAATGCATGCACAATAGCTCTACTCAGCCATACAAATGAGTTTCATAGACAAAATGTAGATCGAAAACATGCGTGCTGTAGGAAAATGCAGACAGTCCAATTCTATTTCTCCAAAGCTCAAAGGAATGCAGAACTAGACAATATGTTTCTTAGGACTCTACCCATCTGTGAGAAAACTATAAGAAAGGGGCAAAGAACTGATAAATCCAAAATTCAGGGTACTTATTGCCTCCGGATGAGTGGAAGAGGCAGAGATCAAGGAGAGATATGGGGAAGCTTCAGGAGTTAATAACGTCAGCTCTCCTAAGTTGGATGGCGGTATATGCATTTATTATTATTATTTAATTTATATGTGTTACATGGCTCAGTTCAGTTCAGTCACTCAGTCACGTCCGACTCTGCAACACCATGGACTGCAGCACGCCAGGCCTCCCTGTCCATCACCAACTCCTGGAGTTTATTCAAACTCATGTCCACCGAGTCGGTGATGCCATCCAACCATCTCATCCTCTGTCATCCCCTTCTCCTCCTGCCTTCAATCTTTCCCAGCATCAGGGTCTTTTCCAGTGAGTCAGTTCTTTGCATCAGGTGGCCAAAGTATTGCAGTTTCAGCTTTAGCATCAGTCCTTCCAATGAATATTCAGGACTGATTTCCTTTAGGATGGACTGGTTGGATCTCCTTGCAGTCCAAGGGGCTCTCAAGGGTCTTCTCCAGCACCACAGTTCAAAAGCATCAATTCTTCGGCGCTCAGCTTTCTTCACAGTCCAACTCTCACATCCATACATGACCACGGGAAAAACCATAACTTTGTTATGGAAAAACCACAGACCTTTGTTGGCAAAGTAATGTCTCTGCTTTTTAATATGCTGTCTAGGTTGGTCATAACTTTCCTTCCGAGAAGCAAACTTCTTTTGATTTCAAGCCTGCAGTCACCATCTGCAGGGATTTTTGAGCCCCCCAGAAACAAAGTCTCTCACTGTTTCCATTGTTTCCCCGTCTATTTCCCATGAAGTGATGGCACCAGATGCCATGATCTTAGTTTTCTGAATGTTGAGTTTTAAACCAACTTTTTCACTCTCCTCTTTCATTTTCATCAAGAGGTTCTTTCTTTAGTTCTTCTTCACTTTCTGCCATAAGGGTGGTGTCATCTGCATATCTGAGGTTATCGATATTTCTCCTGGCAATCCTGATTCCACCTTGTGCTTCAACCAGCGGGGCATTTCGGATGATGTACTCTGCATATAAGTTAAATAAGCAGGGTGACAATATACAGCCTTGACGTACTCCTTTTCCTATTTCCAGTCCGTTGTTCCATGTCCAGTTCTAACTGTTTTTTCTTGACCTGCATACAGATTTCTCAGGAGGCAAGTAAGGTGGCCTGGTACTCCCATCTCTTTCAGAATTTTCCACAGTTTATTGGGATCTACATAGTCAAAAGCTTTGGCATAATCAATAAAACAGAAGTACATGTTTTTCTGGAACTCTCTTACTTTTTCAGTGATCCAACAGATGTTGGCAATTTGATCTCTGGTTCCTCTGCTTTTTCTAAAACCAGCTTGAACATCTGGAAGTTCACGGTTCATGTATTACTGAAGCCTGGCTTGGAGAATTTTGAGCATTTACTTTACTAGTGTGTGAGATGAGTGCAATTGTGCGGTAGTTTGAACATTCTCTGGCATTGTCTTTCTTTGGGATTGGAACAAAAACTGACCTTTCCAGTCCTGTGGCCACTGCTGAGTTTTCCAATTTCCTGGCATATTGAGTGCAGTACTTTCACAGCATCATCTTTCGGGATTTGAAATAGCTCAACTGGAATTCCATCACCTCCACTAGCTTTGTTTATAGTGATGCTTCCTAAGGCCCACTTGACTTCACATTCCAGGATGTCTGGCTCTAGGTGAGTGATCACACCATCAAACCATCGTGGTTATCTGGGTCATGAAGATCTTTTTTGTATAGTTATTCTGTGTATTCTTGTCATCTCTTCTTAATATCTTCTGCTTCTGTTAGGTCCATACCATTTCTGTCTATTCCCTTGGTATGTCTAATTTTCTTGAAGAGATCTCTAGTTTTTCCCATTCTATTGTTTTCCTCTGTTTCTCTGCATTGATCACTGAGGAAGCTTTCTTATCTCTCCTTGCTATTCTTTGGAACTCTGCATTCAAATGGGTATATCTTTCCTTTTCTCCTTTGCCTTTGGCTTCTTTTCTTTTCTCAGCTATTTATAAGGCCTCCTCAGACAACCATTTTGCTTTTTTGCATTTTTTTTTCTTGGGGATGGTCTTGATCACTGCCTCCTGTACAGTGTACATGAACCTCCGTCCATAGTTCTTCAGGCACTCTATCAGATCTAACCCCTTGAATCTATTTCTCACTTCTACTGTATAATCATAAGGGATTTGATTTACATGGCTGAACGTCCTTAATTTAAAAAAGGAAACAAAGGGTATTCCCTGGCAGTTCATTGGTTAGGGCTCCTTGCTTCTACTGCAGGGGACATGGGTTCGATCCCTGATCAGGCAACGAAGATACTACCTGCCAAACAACACAGCCAAAAGAAACAAAACTGTAAAAAAAATAAAACAGGAAATGCAACTACCACACACAGGCACCCATACTCTCTGGTAACCATGAGGATAGTGTGGAATCCAAAGAGAGAGACTGCAGAGGGGGTACTGGCCAAGAGGCTTTGCCTCTCCAGGGGCTTGTGAGTAACAAACAAAATCACGAGTGTTAAAATGCTGAAGAACAATGCCTAGCCCATGACAATAAGGTCTATATAAGTGTTCACTCTTATTGCAGAGATGAGGGTTTTGTGGGGGACGATGGTCATGGAAGGAAAGGAATGTATTTGAGAGATCTGTGCAGCTTAGGGTGATTGAATCGGGGGAGAGGTGAGAGAGTCAGTAACGACACTATCATTTCATTGTGTGTATTTTATGGCAGTAAAGCTCTGAGTCCTAACCACTGAACTTCCAGGGAATTCCCTTGTTGTATTTCTTAATACACTTAGTATTTGCAGAAAACCAAGCAGGGGCCAATAGAGGAGCAGCAGTGGGGGCTTGCAGACCTGGTGGCCGCTGCTCATGCCATGACTGGGTCACACGGATGAGTCCTTCTTCTTTGGCTGCACTGGGTCTTCACTGCTGCATGTGGACTTTTGTTACAGTGAGCCGGGGCTACTCTCTGGTGCCAGGGCGTGAGCTGCTCACTCCAGCGGCTTTTCCCGCGGCAGAGCGTGCACTGTAGCGTGTGCTTTACCAGTGGCTGTGGTGCTCAGGCTTAGTTGATCCACAACATGTGAAATCTTCCCAATCCAGTGATTGAACCGGTGTCCCCTGCATTGGCAGGCAGATTCTTAACTACTGGACCACCAGGGAAGTCCGATGGTTATGTGCGTGTGCGCTGCCCTGAGAAAGGTGGATTGGAAAAGTTGTATAAAGGATGGGAAATCAAGGATTTGCTGGAGGCGCCTTCCCTAAGCCTGTCCTTGGAGCCAGAGGCAGACGCCATAGCTCATGGTCAAGGCTGCTCCAGCCCTCAGGAAAACTCAGGGTCTAACTGGTCCTCTTTGGGGCTTGCTGCAGAACCCTTCAAAATGCCACGCATCTTATTTGGGGAGGTACACACATCTTTGGGGGCTTTCCAGGTCACTCAGTGGTAAAGAATCCACCTGCCAATGCAGGAGATGAGGGTTCAATCCCTGGTCTGGGAAGATCCCCTGGAGAAGGAAATGACAACCCGGTCCAGTATGCTTGCCTGGAGAACTTCACGGACAGAGGAGCCTGGCAGGTACAGCCCACGTGGTTGCAGAGTTGGACACAACTTAGCGACTAAACAACAACATACCTTTTGAGGTGGTTACACTCAGAAGTTAAGCACATTTGTGCCAGAACCCTGACTCTGTGGGCCTCAGGGGAACCTGCCTCCTGAACTGGGCTCTCCGAGGGCAGGGTCTTTGAAGATGCTCCCAGGGGCCTTGGCCCTCCCAGCCACACATCAAAGCTAATTTGACGCAGGCTGCACGGTCTTCCCCCGCCCACTGCCACTCAGACAGCATTCCCTCCCTCTTACTCTCCCCAAGGAAGAGATGAAATGATCATCAAAGGCCAGTGGCCACTGGAAAGGTGACACCAAGAGCCGCTCCACGCTCGGGAGAGAAGCTGCATCTCCTCCGCATGGCTTCAGGTGGTCTACCCAGTCAGAGAAACTCCAGTAACCAACTACAGATGATGCCTGAAAGCGTAGTCTTGTGGTTTGTCTTCCTGTTACTGGAACTGTAGATCAGTTCGGGAAGGGACTTCAAAAGGTCATCTGGGCAGCTCTGCCTCTGAAGACCAACCTGGACCAGACACATCTCCTCTGTCTCTGAAGGTTCCTATGAGGGAAACGCTGCTGATGCTCTCTGGATAAGAAGCTGCTCCTGAAAAGCCTCGAGGCAAAGGGGACCTGTCAGGAACACCCTCCCCTGGGCAGCCTGCCGTGGGTTCCCATTTATGGAAGGCGACTGGGCACTGCGAATCAAAGGCTTTAAAATAGCTCCATCCCACATAGTTTCCGAATAAAATGATCCCAAACAAACAACTGGACAGCTGAATTCAGATGCACTTACAAGGCTGTAGACAACAAAGAAAGAATATAAATGAGCTATGTGAGCATTTAAATGCATGGCGGTAAATGCAAGCAGCACAGACCATTAAATACACCCATTAAAAAAAAAACAACAACGTGGTTTGCCAGAGAAAGACAAATATCATATGATATCATTTACATATAGAATCTAAAAACAGCGACACAAATAAATTTTTATACACAACAGAAACAGACCCACAGACATTGAAAAGCAACTCGTGGGGGACTAGGGGGAGGGGTAAGCCAGGAGTTCGAGACGAACATACGCACACTACTGAGCATAGACTAGATAACCAGCAAGGACCTGCCGTGTAGGACAGGAAACGACAGGCAATATTTTGTGATAACCTATAAGGGAAAAGAATCTAAAACAAAGCATATATGTACGTGTACTAAATCCCTTAACACCTGAAACGAACACAATATTGTCAATCAGCTGTACTTTGGTATTAATTAATGAAAACAAAAATATGTAAAAACTGAAAAAAAAAACTTGACTTGAGAGAATATTTATGACATGGAGAGACACTCAAAACACAGCATTAAAAAGCAGGTCATAAAATAGTATGTTTAATGGTTAATTTTTTACTATTGAAGCATAGGAAAATACAGAAAAAATGAGAAGCATGTGTAGTAAGATCTTGAGACGGCTATCTTTGGGAGGCAATCTAGGTATTTTACCCTTCATTTGCATAGCTGTACTTTCAGAGGCTTCGCAATGAATACAGATTAGTTTTAACTTTTTAATTATGCCAGTAATGCACAAGTATGGAATTCGGGGTGGCATCCTCAGAACAGCACGTAAGGTAAGCAGATCTCTAACCACCACCCGCCCCAGGGCCCCTCCTCTTCCATTAGTGACACGTGAGGAGCTTAGTATCCCTCCTTGAATCCTTTTCCTATGCATTTTGCACAGGGGTATGTGCATTCAACAGATTTAGAAATAGGCAGCATTCTTTCAGGTTTTTGCTTTCACATATTAGATGTGCTAATGTATGTACTGTGCTGATATGTAACTTGTTTTGTTTTTTCACTTACCCACAGACCTAGGAGATCTTTTCATGTTGGTATGCGGAGATCTGTGTAGTTATTTTAACTGCTGCGTAGTATCTCCTTGGGTGGATCACAGTCAGTCTACCCATCCACAACTGATGGAGATGTAGGCTGTTTACAGTCTCTGACATACAAACACTGGTGCCTTGAAAATCCTCACCCAAGCTGACATACGTGCAGGTACATACGCACTTCTCTAGAGACTTCTCTTTTTTTTTTAATTTTAATTGGAAGCTAATTACTAGACAATATTGTAGTGGTTTTTGCCATACATTGATATGAATCAGCCATGGGTGTACATGTGTACCCATCCTGAACCCCCCCTCCCACCTCCCTCTAGAGGAGATTTCTAAGGAACCAAAGCTACAGTCATGCACATTTTAAGTTTAAATAGGTAACCCTAAAGTACATTCCAAAAATAAGATTTGCCTGTGGATTTTCCCACTGATGGTATTTAAGATACCTGCTCCTTGCCAATACATGATGTCATCATCAATCTTTTAAATTTTTTGTAAGGATGTTTGACCTCCACCATCTGACACTGGACTGGATCTTTACTGTCCTCCAAGGGGGCCAGCAGCCTTTCTCGCTCACCTCGAATACCCAGGAACAGAGTTCTGCACTCGGTGTGCTGGGTGGCTGGGGTCACATGTCTGAGGGCTGGGCAAGAAGTGCCAGTGGGCTGTGGGTGAGAGGGGAAGCCCCGGAAATGCAGGACTCATTTCCCATCACCAAGCACCACACACAGACTATTATTGGTCTACCTCCAGAATAAACGCCTGCTCTGTCTGCCTCTTCTGCCTCTGTCACCACCGTTCGAGACCCAGGCATCCTCACCCCTCACAGAAGCCCTGGACCCATCCGCCACTGTCCCCCTTGCCCACTCCTGTGCTGCCAGTCCTGTTCATTTCCCACCCAACAGCCAGATGAAGCTTTCCTGAAATGCAACTCAGATCCGTCACTCCCATGCTCAAAGGCTTCCGATCGCTTCCTGCTGAACCGGGAATTATATCCCAGCCCTTTTCCAGGGCTGCAGAACCCTGCACCCTCTGCCCTCCGCCCCCACACTGACTTCTTCTCTGCTCTCCCCCTTACTCACTACCGACCAGACACCCGGGTTGCCCTTCTACTCCACAACCCCCCCCGCCGACTTCCCCAGGGACTCCAGGGCCCCTGTCCGCCTTGCTCGCTCTATCAGGGACACTCTTCCCATGCTGACCCCCACTCACCTTTAAGATCTCAGCTTAAATGCCATGCGGTCTACAGTGGGCCCTCCCCAGCGTGTTCCGATTTCCCACCTTTTGCTTTCACGGCGCCCATCACAACCAAAACATGGAAGCTCATCTGTGTGCTCGTCTCCGGTGTTTCAGGTCTGTCTTCCTGAGACCCGGAGTCCGTGGGGGTAGAGTCTTGTCCACCGTTCCTTTCCTGTGTCTCAGCGCCTAGTGCTATTAAAATGCTATTAACAGGTGGCTGGATAAGGAGCGAACGCATGGATGGAAGGATACACAGAAAGGCGGAGGGGAGGCACCCTAGGAGCCGGGAGGAGAGGGGAGAAGTCAGGGGGTGCTCAAAGGACTCTTGATCAGGGAGGAGCCCTGGGAGGTGAAGGCGGCCTGGAGATGGCTAAGAGGGTAAGCATCTGACGGTACCTTCCGGCTGTCTGCTCTTCTGGGATGCAGTTCTCTCTGTGACCCCAAATCTCAGCAAAAGCCTGTGCTGCTCAGATGAGTGGCACCTTGGGAAGAACTGAAAGGAAGATGAGTTGCTTCTGAGTCCAGGTGGGGCTAGAGAGACAAGGACAGCTGCAGGAGGCAAGTCAGAGACACACACCCCTGGGAATCCTTAGCGATTCAGTCCAGGTGGGGACACCCTGGGTCCCCATGGTGGGGACTCACTGAAGGGAAGAGTGACCCCCCACACGGCTAGAGGAATTTGGTGATTCCATTATGCTACCAGGTTCCCCATTTCCTTCAGAGGAAAAGAATGTTAAGGAAAAAAGCAGGGAGGACACCACGAATGAGGTGGCTTATTCCTCTTAGAGGCGGGTGTTCAGGGGAGTGAGCACGAGCCTTGGCCTCCGCTGAGTTCTGCGTTCCAGTGCCAGACTCTCCTCTGCGTCTGTAAAGTGGGCAGGACAGCCATTGTCTTCATCCCGGTGTCGACAGACGACACGAGATAACAGACCTCTAATCTTGGCTCTGATTGGTGCACTTTTGACTTCGTTCACAGCAGGTGAGGGGAAGGGAAGGCACAAGCCCAGTGCCAAGAGCAGGAACCCTCTGAGTGTGAAGCCCCGGGTGACTGCACAGGTCATGAGGCCCGGCAGCCAACCCTCCCCCTGTGTAAACTCACTTCTGAGTTAATGCTCTGCTTTAATCTGACAGCTTGAAATCCGTCATTTTTGAACAAGGGACCCTGCACTTTCATTGTGCACTGGGCTCTGCAAATTAAATTATGTACTCTGTGTGTGTGTGTGGGTGTGTGTGTGTGGGTGTGTGTGTGTGCGCGCGCCTGCGCGCGTATGATAGAGAAACGAACAGAGAGGCAGAGAGAGAAGGATGCTACTGTGAGTGATCGGCAGAGAGATGAGGTGATGTTCTCATCAATGAAGCGATGCTAATTGACGGTAACACCCACCCTATGGGACCTGGCCAACACCACACACCAGCAAGCTGAGACATCACCTAACAATAGCCCCTCTCAGTTCTAATTGTTAACAACCAAAACAACCCCTCCTAGACTTTGGGCTGGTTCCCAAACACCCCTACACCCGCAGGTGCCAGGTGTGGGCTCCCTGCAAATTTTCCCGAGGACTCAGCCAGCGCCGGAGGCTGTTTGCTGGTGTTCCTGTACAAGAGGCACGCAATGTGCTCGCTCCCACAAGTGCTGCCTGAACTACCCCGTGGGCAACCTAAATGATGAGTTTACCACTGGACGAGATGGTGAGCTCCCTGAGGGCAGGAGCTGGGTCGGCATCATCTCGGTGTTCCTGAGGCTGGTTGCTGCGCTTGGAACACAATGGGTGCTCAGTAAACACATGCTGGCATCATGCGTGTCATTCCACAGACACTTATCTGATAGTGGTGGTGACCACAGACAAGATGAACATAAGATAAAGGAATACATAGAAGTCTGCAGTCTGAGGACATCCCTGGTGGCCCGGAGACTCAGACTCCGCACTCCCAAAGCAGGGGGCTTGGGGTGGTCCCTGGTCAGGGAACGAGGTCCCACACGCCACAGCTAAGAGGTCGCACACCGCAGCTAAAGACC
The DNA here is from genome assembly GCF_049115385.1 of Moschus berezovskii. Taxonomy (NCBI): domain Eukaryota; kingdom Metazoa; phylum Chordata; class Mammalia; order Artiodactyla; family Moschidae; genus Moschus; species Moschus berezovskii. The sequence continues at coordinate 2,687,813 of NC_142461.1, forward strand.
CTGTGTGTCGCAACTAGGGCCTGGCCCAGCCTAAATGAATAAATGTTTTAATTAAGAAAAAAATACAGTCTGAGCACGTATTTGGACTCTTACTAGCAGAGGCTGTGCCTTCTGCAGGCTGGGACTCTCACTGCTGAGAAGTGGGAACAAGGAAGGGCTTCTCTTTCTAAATCCACTTCTAAGCTGCTGCTTCGGTGTTCAACGCCTGCTCCAAACAGGGCATTTGGTGAAGAGAAGTGAGAGGCCCCTGACGGCGTCAGCAGACCTTGGCCCTGATCCCGCTCAGCCCAGTGCCCTTGGCCAGACTACTCCCTCCCTGGACCTCACGCATCCCCATCAGGCGAGCTCGTTGGATTAGGTCTGCGTTGGCTGTCCAGTGTGGCGACCGCTCGCTTGAAATGCCGCTAGTGAGACTGAGGCTCTGAATTTAAGATTTTATTTGCTTTTAATTAACATGAATTTTAAACCTGATATACAATCAGTCATTGGAGAATTAGAATCATTTGGAACAAACGAATTTCAGGTTTTGGTTTTGACACAGAGATTTTAGAATTTATTTTTGTTCCCCCTCTCCCCCCAAAAAAACCTAAAACAAAAAAAATCAGACTTTCTGAGTACAGGTGTATCTTAAATGGCTGAATTATAAATAATGTCTCTGGTCAGGTTCACAGCTAGAGTTGGAGCTGATGTCCCACCTTCATTGTAAATTTGATAAAAATCTAAACACAGATGAAATGTTTCTGAAGAAATTGTTGCATTTAAAGAGGTGCGATGAGTGTAAAATACAGATTCTGAAGACTTAGTATGAAGAAAGAATGCAAAGTATCTCATTAACACTTTTTGCATTGATAATAGGATGAGCTAACTGTGGCCACCTGATGCGAAGAGCTGACTCATTGGAAAAGACCCTGATGCTGGGAAAGACAGAGGGCAGGAGGAGACGGGGACGACCGAGGATGAGATGGCTGGATGGCACCACCGACTCGATGGTCATGGGTTTGGGTGGACTCCGGGAGTTGGTGATGGGCAGGGAGGCCTGGCGTGCGGCGGTTCATGGGGTCGCAGAGTCGGACACGACTGAGCGACTGAACTGAACTGAACTGAGAAAACTTAAAAGTTACATCCGCGGTTCAGAGCCTCCTTCTACTGGACAACACTGGATTAGGGAATCTCCAAAAGTACTTCCTTTTTAAAAATATTCTGACACTCGACAACGCAACAGACTTCCGTGCTGGGTAATTACTGAATTTTAGGTTTGCTTCTTCAGCATGGTAGTTCTTATCGCGTTCTTGGGCTGGTACCTCGACTTTCCAAAAGAAGACTGCCTGCTCTAGACTCACCTCCATCTTCAACTATAGGGAGGGGCAGATGAACAGGCCTGGCCAATCAGAAAAGAGCACCCTCCCTTTGACCACAGTGATTGGCTCAGATATGACACATGACACCAGGCGGCACCAATGAGACGCCCGTTTGATTGCAAGCTTGACAGCGAGCCGGGCATCCTCCCTGGGATTGCGGAGGGCGTAAAATGGAAGATGGAAGCCTAGGCCTGAAGGCAGCCCTCCTGCCCCTCAGGAGAGACCCACCTGCCTTGAAGGAAGGCGGCACAAAGAAAGGAGGCTGAGAGAGGCCAAGTCTCGCATCGCGAGTCAGGATCTATCCCTGGGAAAAAGCAATTCCTGTTTGCTTAAAGCAGTTTGAACCGTAATTCTGACCCCGGAACCATGACCACCACCTAGACAATCGATGATCCCCTTAAGGCAGGCTTAAGTGGCTGTCTTCTGAAACTGCTGGGCTAGGGACTCCCCGGGTGGCCCCCTGGTTGGGAGTCTGCCTACCAGAGAAGGGTACATGGGTTCAGTCGGGGAAGATTCCACTTGCACCGCGTCTACTGAAGCCAGGCTCTAGAGCCTGCCAGCCCCGACTACTGAGACCCATCCTCCCAGAGCCAGTGCCCCACGACAAGAGAGCCCACCACAGCGAGAAGCCCACACACCACAGCTAGAGTAGCCCATGCATAGGGAAGACCCTATGCAGCCTAAAATGAAATGAAATAAATACACAATAAAGTTTTTAAAAAATAAATAAAACCACGGGATGCTGTCCTCTATTCAGTTCCATCTCTCACTCGTGTCCAACCCCATGGACTACAGCACGCCAGTCTTCCCTGTTCATCACCAGCTCCTGGAGCTTGTTCAAACTCATGTCCCTCAAATCGGTGATGCCATCCAACCATCTCATCCTCTGTCGTCCCCTTCTCCTCCTGCCCTCAGTCTTTCCCAGCATCAGGGTCTTTTCCAATGAGTCAGCTCTTCGCATCAGGTACCCAAAGTATTGGAGTTTCAGCTTCAACATCACTCCTTCCAATGAACACCCAGGACTGATCTTCTTTAGGATGGACTGGTTGGATTTCCTTGCTGTCCAAGTGACTCTCAAGAGTCTCCTCCAACACAACAGTTCAAAATCATCAATTCTTCGATGTTCAGCTTTCTTTATAGTCCAACTCTCACATCCATACATGACTACTGGAAAAACCATAGCCTTGACTAGACGGACCTTGGTTGACAAAATAATGTCTCTGCTTTTTAATATGCTGTCTAGGCTGGACAGAGAATGAGATGGCTGGATGGCATCACCGACTCTGTGGACATGAGTTTGAGTGAACTCCGAGAGTTGGTGATGGAGGGAGGCCTGGCGTGCTGTGATTCATGGGGTCGCGGAGAGTCGGACACGACTGAGCAACTGAACTGAACTGAACTAGGTTGGTCATAACTTTCCTGCCAAGGAATAAGCGTCTTTTAATTTCATGGCTGCAGTCACCATCTGCAAATTAAAGTCAGCCACTGTTTCCACTGTTTCCCCATCTATTTGCCATGAAGTGATGGGACCAGATGCCATGATCTTAGCTTTCTGAATGTTGAGCTTTAAGTCAGCTTTTTCACTCTCCTCTTTCACTTTCATCAGGAGGCTCTCCAGTTGAGGCTGTCCTCAACCCTCCCCAAACCCTGCCTTCTCACAGTTGCAGCCTCTTCTCTCCTGGCCACTCTCTCACCCTCCCGTCAGCTGGAATGACTTGTAGCGACATGAACCAGTCCCACTTGTCTTCCTGCACTGTCACTTCCCTGCATTCCCCACCGCTTGGGAGATCTCCTCTGTCAGCCTCCACCCCCACTCTACCCCCTGCCTCCTAGGCTCTGGCAAACTCCTCATCTTTCAAGTCTCAGCTACTCTTATCAAGGTCGCTGACGACCTCTGTGTTGCCGAACCCGATGGTCACTGCTCTGTCTACCTCTTATGCAACTGTGACCACATTCCACACAACTGCTTCATCTTCCTGGAACTTCTCCCTCGGCTTCTGAGATGCCTTCTCCTCCTGCTGTGTCGCCAACCACTCCTTCCAGTCTCTTCATTCGTCCCTCTATTCTTTCATGCGCTCCTTCAGCAAATGCTTGCTCAGAGCCTAGTGCTTGCTGAGCCCTACGCTGGGGACTAGGCCGTCACAGACCAAGGCCCTGCCCTCTGCAGTCCAGGCCAACTCTCCTTTATCGATTCTCCATTTCTGCTCAGCCTCCAAATATCGGCCGTGTGTGTGTTAGTTGCTCAGTCGTGTCCGATTCTGTGTGACCCTTAGACGATAGCCTGCCACCAGGCTCCTCTGTCCTTGGGATTTCCCAGGCAAGATTACTGGAGTAGGTCGCCATTCCCTTCTCCAGGGGATCTTCCCGACCCAGGGATCTAAGCCCGGTCTCCTGCATTGTAGGCAGATTCTTTACCATCTGAGCCACCAGGGATCTCTTGTCATTTCCATCTTATCCAGTCTTGTGGCTTTAAATTCCATCAATGTGTTGCTGACTCCCAAATATTTATCCCTAGCCCTGACTATTTGCCCTGAACTCCAGACTAATAAATCCAACTACCTACTTGATTTACACTTAGATATCTACAGATTGCCTCAAGATTAATGTGTTGAAAACAGAAATGTTTATTCCCCAGCTCTCAGACTAAACCTGTTTCTCCGCCTGCCATTCTCCACCACAGTCAATGGCACCATCACCTACCCAGTTGCTAAAAAACCTAAGAGTCATTCTGATTCCTATCTTTTCTTCTCACCCTGCACCCCGTCTGGGACCGAGTCCCGTCAGTTCTTCCTCCAGAATGTACCCTGGAACTGCCCACTTTTCTCCATTTCCTCTCCTACTCCAGGTCGCCCTCCTCCATCCCTGGACCAGTATTGTGATGACCTCTTCCCTGGTTTCCCTGTACCCACGCCCTTCTGGCCCCATAACAGGTGGGTGTGATGTATCATACCTACCACCCTCATCTCCCCTTCTTCACCCCGTAGCCGGAGCAACCTTTTAAAAATGTAAATCAGATCACATCACTCCTCTTCCTAAAACCCTCCATCAAGCAGCATGGGAGAGAAGACATTTGCAACATTTATGAAAGACAATGGATTAGTAACTCGAATATATAAACAAATAAATTTTTAAAAAGAGAGCCTTGTCAAAAAAATGAACAAGGGATATGAGCAGACAATTCACAAGAAACTCCAAGAGCTAATAAACACAAAATTACATGTTTAACCTCACTAGTAATCCTGGAAACACAAATTAAAGCGAATTACCATTTTACACCCAAAACACTGTCAAAATTTTAAAAGGCTGACAATATCAACAGTTGGCAAGGATATAAAGAAGTGGGAACTTTCAGATGCTGTTTATGGGAATATAAATTAGGATGCCAACTTTAAACAGCCATCTGGCAACTTCTTATAATGTCGGAAATGCACAAACCCATTCATTCCCCCATTTCAGAATCAGTTGATGTAGTAAAAAACAGGATGAAACCTAAATGTCTATCAATATGAGAATGAATAAATAAAATGTGGTATCCATGTGGCCAAATAATTCTATATGGCACTGAAAACAAATTAGCTAAGTTCACTCAACATCTCTCAAGCATTTTTGGATGAAAAAAGGCAGCCATAAAAAGACTTTGCATGTTTCCATTTGCTCAGTCGCTCAATTATGTCTAACTCGTTTCAATCCCATGGACTGTAACCCACCAGAGTCCTCCATCCACGGGATTCTCCAGGCAAGAATACTGGAGTGGGTTGCCGTTCCCTTAGCCAGGGGATCTTCCCGAGCCAAGGACTGGACCCACATCTCCTGCTTTGGCAGGTGGATTCTTTACCACTGAGCCACCGGGGAAGGCATAAAAAGACTGCATGCTTCCATTTACAAAGATTTAAAATTTCAAACTTCAAAAGGAAAATGGTTTCCCGTTCCCCTCGCAGTAAAATTCTAATTCCTACCTGGGACCACACGGCCTGTGTCATCCGTCTCTTGCCCGTCTCTCTAATTCCATCTCATCCTACTTGCTTAGCTCCAGCATGGACAAGGGATATGTCCAAAAAGAAGGCTGTTTTCAAGCATTCTTCAAGCACTTCATTTTTGTGCCCACCTCAGAGCCCTTCCATAAACTGTTCCCTCTCGCTGGCACTCCCGCTAAAGCAGGCTCCGCATCACCTCCAGACATTGTGTTTACCTATTTGTTTATATCTTTGTCTGTCCCCACCAGACCGTGATCTCCAAAAGAGTAAAAACCTTGCTTCTGTTGTTCATTGGTATATCATGAATGGATGGCATTTTGTAGGTGTTCAGTAAATGCTCGTTGAATGAGTCACTGTGAATTCCTTCAGGAAGTCTTCCCTGCATCCCTAGACCGAGAAACACTCCTCGCTTCGCCCTTCAGCAGCTTCCTGTTTGGCCCGCTCAGGTCTTCCCATCATGACTCGGCGTCTCTTGACCTGGGTTCTAGACTGGGTGCCGGGGGAACCCTGAACATCCCACACTCTAGATCAAATTTCATATGCATGTGGCTATTACATCTTCCGGGGAAAGGTCCTTTGTTTCCATCAGATTCTTTAAAGGGTCTTTGCCACAAACACACAGAAGTTTTCACACACTGGGTTTCCCTTGCATCGTCATTTGACCAGGTCTGCCAGATTGTTGGCTGCTTGAGGGCAAGTCCACCACTGTTTTCCCATATGACAGAGAAGGGCCCGGTGTGTAACAGATGAATTTCAATGAAACCTTGAGTGAATGAATGCGTGTTTTCAGAGTGTAGGTGGTGGTTGTTCAGTTGCTAAGTCGTGTCCTACTCTTCATAACCCCACGGACTGCAGTGTGCCAAACTCCTCTGTCCTCCACTGTCTCCCAGATTTCGCTCAAATTCATGTTCGTTGAGTCGGTGATGTTACCTAACCATCTCCTCCTCTGACGCTCCCTTCTCCTCCCGCCTTCAGTCTTTCCCAGCATCACGGTCTTTTCCAATGGGTCAGTTCTTCGCATCAGGTGGCCAAAGTATCAGAGCTTCAGCTTCAGCATCAGTCCTTCCAATGAATATTCAGGGTTGTTTTCCTTTAAGATTGACTGGTTGGATCTCCTTGCTGTCCAAGGGACTCTCAAGAGCCTTCTCCAACACCACAGTTCAAAAGCATCAGTTCTTCAGTGCTCATCCTGCTTTACAGTCCAACTCTCACCTTTGTACGTGACCACTGGAAAAACGTTAGCTTTGACTATACGGATCTTTGTCTTCAAAACGATGCCTCTGCTTTTTAATACGCTGTCGAGGTTGGTCACAGCTTTTCTTCCAAGGAGCAAGCGTCTTTTAATTTTATGACTGTGGTTACCGTCCACAGTGTTGGAGCCCAAGAAAAGAAAATCTCTCACTGCTTCCATATTTTCTGCTTCTATTTGCCATGAAGTGATGGGACTGGGTAACAGGATCTCGGTTTTTTTAAGACTGAGTTTTAAGACAACTTTTTCACTCTTCTCTTTCATCTTCATCAAGAGGCTCTTTAGTTCCTCTTCACTTCCTGCCATTACAGCAGTATCATCTGCAAATCTAAGGTTGTTGATAGGTACTGGGTCCGTATTCACTCCCAGTCCCTTTGGGAGGCTGGACCTTGGTTCTGGGACAGAAAAGAGACAGAAAGCTGTCCTCAAGCCGGGCAGGTGAGGCTCTCAGGAGAGCATCCTGGCCTGGCCTCTCATCTTGCTCACCTGGGCCCAGCCACGCTGATCCGTTACAGGTTTTTCCATCCTTGACCCAGAGCCGGCTGCACCCTCCTTCTCTCCTCCTCACCCCGCAAGATGAACCAGCTTTGGTACCCGGGGTGTTGCAGCCAAGACCAAGGCAATCGCCAAGCTCGGGCAGCCCCATGGAAACCTCACAACAAGGCACCAAAACAGAGACCAAACCCGTCCCAGAAAAGTCCAGGGGCGAGGAGGGGTGCCTCTCCACCAATGACTTAGGAATCCAGCCATTCCGGTGGGGCCAACTAGGCAAAGGGTGCGGGATGCTCGCCTCCTTCCATATAAAGAAATCCCATGCTTCAACATACGTGCTGTCTGCTCGGTGGCCAGGGTCTCTCCCCAAGGCCATCTTGCGCACCCCCCAGGCACATGTGTTTCCCTGAGACGTTCATGAATGAAGTCCAGGCAGGCTGGGTCCACAGGTTATCAGGAGGAATATTTAATAAAGCCATTGGCTCCATTGACTGAGCTCAACCATGTGCCAGGCCTTGTGCGACATGACCTAAGTTTTGAAAAATTTAACCCTCACTATGTCCGTATCAGCCCCATTTGACAGAAGAGGAAACTGAGGCAGAAGAGGCCAAGTGGTTGGCCCAAGGCCCCTCAGCCAACGAGTGGCTAAGGCGAGATTCAGACAGGTCACATGAGTGCCTGACCTCCAGCTCAACCCTAAAGCTGCTGTCTATAAAGCTGGTCACTTGGGGCTACACCTGATTACACTCAGGCCTCCCAGCAACCCTGGCCAGGGGAATCACCATTACTTCCCTTATTTTATTCTATTTTTAAAAATTAATTTTTATTTTATTTTGGTGTATAACTGATTTTGGCTTCCCTGGTGGCTCAGTGGTAGAGAATCTGCCCACAATGCAGGAGACAAAGGTTCAATCCCTGGGTCAGGAAGATCCTCTGGAGAAGGAAATGGCAACCCCCTCCAGTATCCTTGCCTGGGAAATCCTGTGGACAGAGGAGCCTGGCAGGCTACAATGCATGGGGCTGCAGAAGAGCTGGACATGACTGAGTGACTAAACAACAGCAATGGCTGATTTATAACGTGCTAGTTTCAGGTGCCCGCTAAGTGGTTCAGTTTTACATATACAGACATCCATTCCTTTCAGATTCTGCCCATGTAGGTTGTTATAGAGTGCTGAGTACGGTAGGTCCGTGTTGATGGCGGACTTTACATACAGAAGTGTATCTATTAATGCCAAACCCCTAACTTATCCCTTCCCCCAACAATTCCCTTTTGGTAACCGTATGTTTGGCTTCAAACTTTGTGAGTCTGTTTCTGTTTTGTGAGTTCATTCCTATCATTTTCTTTAGATTCCGCATATGTAAGTGACATCATATGATATCTGTCTTTGGCTTCACTTAGTCCGATAATCTCTAGGTCCATTCACGTTGCTGCAAATGGCATTATTATTTCATTTTTGCACTCAACACAGTCCTTTCACTCTCCACAACAGAGTACAAACACAACACTATCTAAAATGCCACAAAGTTACAAAACTCTAAAACAGAAAATTTGTAGTCCTGACTGCATGATGAAAGTCAAAAAAGCAATGTACATGTTGTCAAGGGAACCAGCAAGACTGCCACGAGTATCAGCCAAACAGAGGGTTCTGGGAGGACCCTGCAGAGTGGGCCTTCACCCTGTTCATCATTTTCAGAGAGAGGGAGACATGGTGTGTGGGTGTGTGTAACCCCACATAATAACGTGTGAAAAGAGAACCATTTTTAGCAACTAACAGTGAGCATTTGACCCTAGAGGTCAAAAGAGGACTGGAGAAAGAATGGCAGCTGCACAAAAGTACACCCTTTCCTGCCGGACCCCCCAGGCCAACAAGCGAGGCGTGAGCAGGCCCCCAGTCATCAGTGGAATGGAAAAACATGCTCTCAGGCTCATCCCTGCTGGCTTGGCCACTGACTTGCCTCTCAGGAAATGGAAACGTGAGCTTTCTAGCCAGAAAATTTAAGAGCTCCTTTGTCAGTGAATCCCGGGCCTTGGTTTGTCCCGCCTCCAGCCACGTGGGTGTGTGTCTGTGCTCCCTCCGGGAGAGGCCAGTGCACAGGACGTTCTCCCCAGAAGCTGGAGAACCCTGGAGAACTAACCCTGTTGTCTGCACGACAATGTGCTTAGTTGCTCAGTCATGTCTGACCCTTTGCAACCCCATGGACTGTAGCCCACCAGGCTCCTCTGCTCATGGGATTCTCCAGGCAAGAATACAGGAGTGGGTAGCCATGCCCTTCTCCAGGGAAGCTTCCCCGCCCAGGGACTGAACCCGAACCTGCTGCACTGGCAGGAGGATTCTTTACCATCTGAGCCACCAGGGAAGCAGAGCGATAACAGACACTGGGCCCCCAGAGCACTTGGCCCGCCCGTGCGCGTGGGCTTCTCTCCAGCCACCGTGAGGGCGGCCTCACACTCCCGCTGCTCAGGTTAGAGAGCTCAGCGCAAGAGGCGTCACCCAGGAACAAGGAACGGGGCAGGGTCACCTCAGACCCCTCTCCCTTCTCCTCCAGCCTGTGCCCGTGTGTCAGGATCTAACCTTGGAGCAGCCACAGGTCAGGGATGAGATGAAGGGTTATCGAGGCTGTGTCCCCCAACCACAGGCTGATGGTCAGGGAGCAGCAGGGACCCTCACTTAGAGGAAAGTGAAATGGAAACAGACATTCCACCAGATATGCTCAGAGGTCTCGGTCAGATAAGCAGGCCAGAGGACTTCTGAGAGCCGCACGGCGGCCCCACGCAGGCTCCGACGGGAAACCGGGCAGAGAACCAGGGGCCCAGCCCAGGGACGGCTAGACAGGCTCAAGCCCAGGCTCAGGTGGCCCTGGAACCAGCAGTGGGCCCCCGCCTGCCCTCCTGCTCACCCCTTCTCCTGGGACACAGGTGCATCACCGGGGAACCTGGATGCCAGGTGATGGACTGGGAGGGCAGACCTCTCTCTGGTCTGGGCCCGGCACAGGGGTGCCCAGCTCGGCCCTGCCAGGCCCTCTCCAGACAGTCAAGCACAAGGCCCCTCTCAGGCAGGCAGACAATCAGCCCTTTCAGTCCCAGGGCAGCCGGACCGGCGTTCCCCGCACCTCTGTTTCTCCCTAGCTCCCGTGAGTGAATCACTAGGAGTTAATGACTCGGGGAACAGTGAGTGAGGAGCTGGTTCGAGTTCTCAAGCAGATGGAAAGCTGGGTCCTAGCACACCAGGGCCGCGTCTGCCTTTGAAGATCCATGCCATGAATCCCCCAGGGTCACAGAGCCACAAAACAGAGTCATAGAATTGACACCACCGAAGGGTAGAGCCGGAGCATCACGGATAGTTCGAGAGCTACAAGTTGTTCTGATCACAGAACCATCAAAAGCCAATGTCCCAGAACCATCAATTATTGGAAGCCCAGAATGACCACCTTCGGGAACCAGAGACTTCCAGGACCTTCAACCCATCAGTTGTCAGAATCCAGCTCTTTTAATAAAAAAAAATAATTTCATTTATTTACTTAGGGCTGTGCTGGGTCTTCATGGTTGCACGGGCTTTTTGTCTAGTTGTGGCAAGCGGTGGGGTTGGGGAGAGGGCTCCTCTCTAGCCACAGTGCAGGGGTTTCCCGTTGCTGTGGCTTCTCTTACTGCAGAGCACGTTCTCTGGGCACTAGGGCCACAGCAGCTGTGGGATGCGGGCTCGGTAGTTGCAGCTCCTGAGCTCTTGAGCACAGTTTCAGTAATCACGGCACATGGGCTGAGTTGATCTATGGCGTATGAGACCTTCCCAGCCCAGGGATAGAACCCATGTCTCCTGCATTGTCCAGCGGACCCTACCACTGAGCCACCAGGAAAGACCCAGAACCCAGCTCTTCAGAGCAGGAAAAGGCCTGCTGTCTGAAGCTTCATTTTGCAGGTGGGGAAACTAAGTTCACTGATCACGGTCACAGATCTAGGGTTGGGACCCGGACCTTGCCACTTCCCATCCTGGCTCCTTGCCCAGAGAAGGTGGGCAAGGGCAGCGGCAGCCTGAGCTCCTGGACACTTGGCCTGGAATTGCCCCCTGGGAATCGGTCTGGCCTCATTCTGGGGGATCATCCGACGCTGTCAGGGCACCTATGGTCAAGCCCTTCCATTGTGTCAAGATCTGAGGCTTTGTGAGCTCTAGGGTCAGGATGATGTGTTTGGCAAGTCTGGGCAGGCTTGGACTCTCTTAACCAATCCCTCAGTCCCCTGCCTAATAAGGGAGAATTGTGCACCCTCATGATTTTACCTGGGAGGATGCCTAGTGGTGATCACGCATGGGAGAGAGCCAGTCTTCCTAGGTTTTCAGACTGGGTGCCCATTGCCTCATCACAGTCACTTCAGTTCATCGTCAAGCCATCCAGGGTAATCCTGCCTCACTTCCCCATCACATGCTAGGCTCAGAGAAGTTGCTAAGATAATAATGACTCTGTACCCACCTTCGAGGCCCTCATAGTTCACTGAGACAGTCACATGTATTTTTGATTATAAGCCAAGGCAGAATGTGATAGCAATAATCACAGAAGAGACAGAAACTTAGGAAGGCTTTATGAGAGGGGGTAACATCCGACAGGAGCCTTTAGAGAGCTTTTTCTTCTGTCAGTTCCTGACTTCTGCATCTGACTATGATGCAGTAACAAGAATTAGGCTTGCCTTGCCACCCTAAACAGCTAGAGAACCGACCAAAATATACGAAACAACTGCTTTCAAGCAATGGAAAGCAAGTGTGGCAGAATGTGATCCATAAGAGAGATAAATATAATGGGGTGGAGGAGAGGGCTGATTGTCCTGGTTTTCTGCCTGGAGTCATACTTCAGACCGTGGTCCAAGGAGAGGGAATCGCAAGAACATACTAATCTTGCTGAGCTGAGCATTTGGAGTTTGGTGTACAGAGATACAGCTAGAAGTTGTATGGCCAAGTTCCAGAAAGGAGGAACCTGTGCAGCAAATGTGCTCCAGAAATCTGCATAGGACCTTCTAGAGTTGTTGTTGAGTACCAGAGTAAAATTCCCCAAGACAGGGCAAAGACAAACTGAAATTTACAAGTGGAACAATTCCCAGAGCTCACACAGGTCAGAAAACATTTGAGTTGCGACCAGCCAGAGTGGTGAAAACTCAGTAAAAACCTCAAACATTCAGTGGAAACTTCACAGAAGTCACGTGTTAGCCATGGGCTAAGCCATCCCTAGAGTGAAGGCTAGTCCAGACCAGCCATAGCAAAGTTTGAAAACAGGCTTCAAAGGGATAAAGTGCGCAAGTAACCTAGCTGCATGTTATAACAAAGCCCAACATTATTTAAAAGAAGACAACAAAATTGAGACAGTCAACTATGTAACAGCCATAATGTCCAGCATCCAGTCAGAAACTGCTGGATATGCCCCAAAGCAGGGAACTGTGACCCATAGGAGAAAAATCAATCAGTAAAAATGGGCACAGAAATGATACAGAGGATGGAACCAGATACATAGATGTTAAAGAGTTATTATGATTACAAACATTTAAAGAAAAATATAATCATAATAAGTAGAGAATGGCAGATACAAAAAAGAATCAAGTAGAACTTCTAAAATGAAAAATAGTCTATGTAAAATGAGAATTTTATCAAATGAGACCAACATTGTAGAAGAAAAGATAATTGACCCAAATGTTCAATACAACAATATAATCTACCTAAACTGAAGCCCAGGAAGAAAAATAGATGGGAAAAAAATTAACAGAGCTTAGTGATCTGTGATATGACATCAAATGGTCTAACATAAGTGTAATTGAAGTCCAAGAAGGAAAGGAGAGGAGAGAGAAAGACAGATAAAAAGATCACATCTGAAGAAATGATGGCTGGAAATTTTCTAAACTTGAGAAAAATGATAAACCCAGAGATTCAAGAATGTCAACAAACTCCAGTCATTAACATAAAAACCCCACACCAAGATACATCATAGTCAAATTGCTGAAAACAAGTGATAACAAGACAATTTTAAAAGTAAAGAAAGAAAAAAGGACAGGTCACATACAGAGAAACAATGATAAGAATTTAAAGAATTCTCATCAGAAACTATGTCAGCAGGAAACAACGGAACCTCTCCAAAGCACAGAAAGAAAAAGAAAAAATACTGTCAACCGAAAATTTTATGGCCAGCAACACTACCCTTTAAACAGTGAAAGGGAAGTAACTTCTTCACAAAAGAAACACAAAAGCGGAGAGAATTTGTCACCAGCAGACCTGCAGTACAGGAGATAGTGAAGGGGGCTCTTCAAGTGACAGGCAATTATTCCGCATGAAAACCTGAACTAAACTAAGGAGAGAACAGAGAGATGATGCCCATGTGGCTTCTCATTTGTCGACTTCTTTGAAAGACAGACAAAAATTACAGTGTACAGTGGGGTTTGCAATACATGTGAAAGCAGAACGCATGGCAACAGCAGCACCCAAGGGGCAGAATCGGAGTGGAAACACACTGTTAAAAGACAACCTCTTACTCTCTCTGCTCTAGCGGACTTGCACTGTGTCACCTCAGCTAAGCTGGAACGTATTCCCAGAGCTTCTTTCCCTGTACAGCTCCAAGTCAGCAAGGGTGACTAGAGACATTTTATACAACATCTGGTAGGTACAGTGAAGCAGTAACCACTTGCTTTTTTTTTTTTTTTGTCACTCTAAAAATTGGTGCTGGGACACCAGGTGCAGATAGCACACGTTGTAACTTAACTGCTGGGTCACCTTGTCATCGCGAGGCGGCAGCTGAGCCCACAGCCCCTCCAGCTCCTGCTGCATCAGCCTGCGGCTTCTCCGATCCCTGGCCCAGGTGTGCTGCAGCTTCAAGCTGAGAAACCCCATTTCTCCTCCAGGTCACACACATCATAGGTGACGGCCTCTCGCAATCAGAGAGGGAGGACATGTGGGTGCTGCTGTGTTCCCGCTCCCCCTGCTCTTCCCCACTTCAAACCCGTCTCCCGCTCCCATTTCTTTCCCTTCACGGCCAGTAATGTGCCAGCACCAGGCACAAAGAAACCAGCTCCCTATCATTGCATAAGATCAAAGTGCTACAATAAATCCCTTGCTGTGTATCACTCCCAGCGGTTTTGTTTCTCTGTTTGAACACTGACTAATAAATTCGCAAAGCACTCAAGTGTTATGTGATTAGTTAAAGATGCATATAATTAACCCCAAAGCAGCCACTGAAAAAGAAAAGAGGGATTTCCCTGGTGGCCTAGTGGTTAGGATTCCAGGCTTTCACTGCCATGGCCCTGGCTCTATCTCTGGTTGGGGAGCTGAGATCCCACAAGCTGTGCAGTGTAACCAAAAAAAGAAAAGGAAAAGAAAGAATGAAAATAAAATGGATTATAAAAGATATATAATCCAAAGAAACCAGGCAAGGGGAAGGAAATTAAGGAACAAAAAAGAGATGGGAAAAACAGAAGGCACATTATATTTAAACTCAATTAAACTGATGCTTACATTAAATGTGAATTATCTAAACTCAGACAAAGCAGGCCTTCAGAACAAGGAATTTTGCCAGAGATTGAGAATGAAAAATGGATCAACTAACTAAGAGAATATATTACTCCTAAATACACACGTGCCTAATAACAGAGCTTCAAAAACACATGAAACAAAAACCAAAAGGAGAAATAGACAAATCCACAATGAGAGCTGGAAATTTCAATACTCTTATAATTGATGGAACAAGTAGACAGTCAGCAAGGTTGCAGAAGACTTGAACAGCACTGTCAAACAACCTGACTCAATTTACGTTTGTACAACACTCCACCCGACATAGAGTACACACTGTTTTCAAGAGCAAAACCAAGATACACCAAACACTGGGCCGTACGGTAAATATCAACACATTTAAAAGAGATGAAATCACTACACTGATGCCAGAGGGGGAAATAAAGAAAAGGGATGCACAAGGTTTTTCTTGGTTTTGTTTTTTCACTAAAAGAGAAACCTTCCATATAATGCAAATGAGTCGTCTTCTCGCTGCTTACAAGTGATAGCAGTGGATTACTGCAGTGTATTTTAAAACTTAACTCCTTTCAAATCAGGCCATGTGTCAGAAGGGACTTCCAGGCCAGTAGAGCATGTCTTTGAAGGTCTGGACTGCTTTTCAAAGGGAGGTTGCTGGTGATAATGACTTGAGTCAAGAAACAGGCCTGTAAATAGCTAGTGCCCTGAGCTCCTGTGATAAACCCCACTCCTACACTTCCTGTTGGGTGTCCATAGCTTATCGGTATAATCAAGCCAACAGAATAACAGCAGTCCCCTAGAGCTCCTATCTTTATCCCTCCTTTTCAAAGTTTCTATTTCTCTTGAATTATCCATCTTAGTCCATGGCACCACTCAGAAATCTGCGGGTAGTCGAAACTCCTGCTTTCTTTTTCAGTCCCCACAGTTAATTAATCAGAGCCTTCCTGAGTCTTTCCCTCCCACTAATCACTTGAACTGTATTTTCTCTCCCCGCTTATCCCCAGTGCCAAGTCCAAGCCGTGTCACTTCTCGCCTTATTCTCCCACTGCCTCTAAGTCGCCCCAGGCCTTCTGCCTTATTCTGTTCTGCCCCGCTTGGTGATGAAATCATAACTTTCATGTGCTTCATGTTCTAAAAGTCACACAAGAGGGGACTTCCCTGATGATCCAGTGGTTGAGAATCCATCTTCCAGTGCAGGGGATGTGGGTTAGATCGTGGTCAGAGAACGAAGATCCCACACACTGCAGGGCAACTAAACCTGAGGACCGCAGAGAAGACCCAGTGCAGCCAATTTCTTTATTAAGTCACACAATAATGCACATTTCTCAACAGGAAGTATCTAACACAGGTAAGCAAAGCCCAAAATACACTACTTAATAAAAAGAAGCAAAGGCAAATTGTAACTTCCCACACGATCACTCAGTGCTAACCATTGCAAATATTTTGGATGAGCTACCTTCCAGCCCTTGTCTGAACATTCATTTATACTCCTTACACAATAGGATTGTACTAGATATGCTATTAGGGTAACCCGGTTTGCTCAGGACAGTCCCTGTTTTAGCACTGAAGATCCTGCACCCAGGGAAAGCACTCAGTACTGGGCAAAGTGCAATTGCAACTCTGCAATATAATATTTTAGGGCTTCCCTGGTGGCTCAGATGGTAAAGAGTCTGCCTGCAGAGCAGGAGACCTGGGTTTGATCCCTGGGTTGGGAAAATCCCCTGCAGAAGGAAATGGCTACCCACTCCAGTATCCTTGCCTGGAAAACCCCATGGATGGAGAAACCTGGCAGGCTACAGTCCGTGGGGTCCCAAAGAGTCGGACACAACTGAGTGACTTCACTTTCTTTTCTTTATTATTTTAATATAGTAACAGCTTGCAATGTTAGTAATTATAAAACTTTATCTTCATTTTAATGACTGTAGGGATTCCAGCATGTGTCAATGTCAAAAGGACCTCTTATAGGTAAAAATCCACATCTCTTCCGTGTGCCAGCTTTTGATGCACCTCACAGTATAGAGTAGTGAGCTTGAAACTGGGAGAAGGGAGTTGCAGTTCAGGAGATACACAAGAAGAGCCACCGGCTGCAAAGGAGGGGAAGTACCAGGGTTTCTGTTTATCTGCATTAGTTTTATTTCTGTTGGGGAAACTGAATAGCCACATACAGATGAAGGGAACAGGAGCACTGTCTTACACAAAAATTAACTCAAAGTGGATTATAGATTCCATCACAGAATGAACGGTTTCAGGTTCTGGTTTTAACTCCATGTGTTTTATTACATGATTGTCATGTTACCTTAGTTTTAAGCTAGCTACCTTAAAAAGTGATCTTTGGACTCCCTAGGTGGTCCAGTGGGTAAGAATCCACTTGCCAATGCAGGAGATGTGGGTTTGATCCCTGGCCTGGGAAGATCGCCCATGCTACAAGGCAACGGAGCCTGTGAGCCACAACGCCTGAGTCCACACTCTAGAGCCCGCTCTCCGCAGCAGGAGAAGCCGCCACCACAAGAAGCCCACGCAGCTCGACGAAGAGCAGCCCCATGAACCACGACCAGAGAAAGCTCACACACAGCAGCGGAGACCCAGCACAGCCAAAAATAAAATTTAAATGTAAAAGCGGTCTTTGCTGGCAGTTCTTTTCAAAACACCATAATCAACTAAATTATATTAAATAATTATTCACAAGGGAAAAATGACTTGAATGTAAGACCTAAAGCCATAAAACTTCTAGAAGAAAATACAGGGGGTGAGCTTCTTGGCATCAGTCTTGGTGAGGATTTGGCACCGAAAGCAAAAATAAACAAGTGGGGCTACATCAAACAAAGAAGCCATCCACAAAATGAGAAGGCAAGCTACCAAAGGGGAGAAAATTTTTGCAAATCATATACCTGATAAGAGGCTGATATCCGAAATGTATAAAGAACTCACACAATTCAATACCAAAAATAAAAAACATAATCTAATTAAATGCTTGTATTTTTGTGTCTTATAATAAACATGATATATTTGTGTGTATACGTGTATAATTTATTCATGAATAAATCTGCATATAATGGACTTTGTGTGTGTGTGTGTGTATTTTACAGCATGATCTTAAAAGTTGCAGACAATGGCCTGCTGATAAAATATTAACTTTTTAGCAGTTCTGGAATATCCAGTGTAGTTAAAGCTTTACTGTTCCTCTGGCTTCATAGACCACCTAACTACCCACAGCCCAGCAAGTCACAGGAAACCACATCTGTTCCCTAAATATCCATATTCTCCCCTCCAAGTCTTTGCACAAGCTGTTTCCTCAGCCAGAATTTCCCACCACCCCACCCTCTTCACTTCCTGGCTAACGTGTCCCTGTATCTCAAGACTCAGATCAAGTGACACCTCTGCCAGGAAGCCTTCCCGGGTGCACACCCCCTCGTGAGCCCAACCCACCCAGACTGATGCCCCTCCTCTTTTTTCCCATAGCACCCTGTGCTTACCGACACAACAAGACAACACTAACCATATGACCTCGTAATTGTCAGCTTATCCCTTTATGACTTTCTCAACGTAGGGGACTGCCCTCCAGATCTGGATCCCTCGTGGCTGCCCAGCCCAATGCCCGCCACAGAGTCATCTCCTGGTAGATGGTGACAGAATAAACAGTAATAGCACACATATATACTGCACTTTGTCAATGCCAGGCACTGGCTTAAGACCTTTAACATGAAATCCACCCCCACGAGCCAGGTACTTCTGCTGTGTCCACTTTACAGATGAGGAAACAGAGGCACCGAAAAGTTAAGTTCCTTGCTGAGTTCACATCATAACTGGCAGAGCTTGAATTTGAATCCAGGTAAATCGGTTTCAGAACCCAGGCTGAGTGAATCAGTCAGTGAAAGAAGGAACGGACAAAGCGGGGAAGGAAAAGAAACGAATGCGCGGTTAAATCCGGGAAGGCCGAGAAACGAACGCGCGGTTAAACCCGGGAAGGCCGAGAAACGAATGCGCGGTTAAATCCAGGAAGACCGAGTGTCCAGTGACCTGGCATCGTGAGCCCGTGTCCAGCCTGCCGTGCCGACATCAACCAACTGCTCTAGCAATAAGATGCCTTAGTCATTTTCCACTTTGCACTATTTTCAAAATTTTAGTCAGTGCTTAAGAAGGAAACAAAATCTTGGTTCTTAAAGAAAAGGACAGTGTAGGATAATTAAATAGATCATTTAGGAGTCCCACTACGGGATCAAAGACAGAGGGGGGATTTTAAGGGAGTTTGGGAGACTATTGTAGGCCAATGACTACGCAGGAAAAGAACCCAGTAACCTAGCAACAGTTTACACTACTTTGAAGGAAGACCAGGTGCATCTAAGCGCCAGGCACACTCAAGCCACAAGCCCCGATTGTTACAGCACAAGACAGTAGATACGGGGTCTGAATCTTGCTACATGAAGTCCTTGAAAAGCAGCATTTCTGCATATATTTAATACCGGAACATAGGTGAAAGGTGAAAAAACTAGGGGAAAGGGGAAATTGCACTGAAACACGAGGTGAATTACCATATTTTATTATGGGTTACCGCCCTTCTGCTGATATACATATGATTTCAATCACGCCGTGACAGTCCTGCTTAGACCATATTGGGTCAAAGGAGACCAAATGATGAAAGCCTTGGCGTCTGCCCAAGAGTGAGGAAGAGGGTGGCCTTCTCCCCTGCCCGTTTTTTCTTTGATTGTTCTGGGGGCTGCGCTCCTCGCTTGCCCACTTGAAGCTCTCACGAGCATCCGATGCCAGTACTCACTCTTCACCCCTGCCTCACACTGAGCTCTGTGATAAGACTAAAGAGCTTCAGTAAGTCCTGGCACCAGGTGAGGGGTTTTCATTGAAAGACAGTGGTTTCGAATCCCCCCCAAGTCAGGGACCATGGGGTCAAGTCCCACCCTGGGGTGTGCCTGGGTTCAGGTCCCACCTAAGAAGGAGGGCAGTTTCACTTCCTCCTCAGCCTTTTACTGGCACCAACCAAGCCGTCCCATCCCCAATACTTCCTCCCTCACAGCGCGTAGGCCTGTCGCCTGTCGAGTGCTAGAGCTGGAGGCTACACTGAGAGCCCTCTATTGTGTAGATGGGAAAACTGAAGCTCAGAGTGGCAAAGCAACTTGTGAAAGGTCACACAGCAAGTTCATCGCAGAGTCAAAGCAGACCCGGCGCCATGGTTTCCAGTCTGTCTCTCTTTACTAAACCGCCTCTGTTCATCTGCTCTGGGCTTGTCAATCAAAAGGCATTTTGAGCAAAAGCCATGCAGACAGGTTTAATGATTTCTTAAGTGCAGACACGACCCCAGATCTGCTTCTGTGTCCATTTGAAAATGTGGAGGGAATAAGGGAGGTGAGAAATTCAGGGTGGAAGTCCTGCGATCTCCTCCAGGCAGAGAAGTAACTGACGCCATCGCTGACAACTCACCGCGTGCTAGGTGCCATGCGCTTCCTTGCGTTATCCCGCGTAATCCCCCACCAGAGGCAATCACCCAGTTTACAAGCAAAGTGAGGCTCAGAGAGGTAAACAGAGTGACCGACTCCAATTTCCCTGGAACCTCCCTCTTTTTACAACTGAAAATCCCATGTCACAGGAACCCCTCCGTCCCAGGCAAGCTGGAACGTTTGGTCACCTGTGGGGTAAGTAGCTCACCCAAAGAACTGGACCCCAGAGATTCCAGCCCAGACCTGACGCCGGGTCTCAGGCTATCACGCGGCGCTGTGCCTCTGGGTAAACAGATAAACCCAAGAGGGAGAAATAAACCCATAGACAAGCAAGTCGGGGTGGAGTGGGAAGTGGGCTGGAGGTGGGTGGGTACGGAGGAGGGGCAGCTCTGAAGGCGGGTCAGCCCTGGGTCACCGCAGCTGAGGTCAGCTGTCTGGGAGGCCAGAGGCTGCTGGCTGACCTGCCAGGGCTGGACAAACAGAGGCTGTTCTAGTCCTCCCGCTGTATATCAGGAGGAGTCTGCTGACCATGATAACAGCCCTGTTATCTAGGCCAGGTCTCTGGGTTCTTTCCAGACAGAGATGAGGATGTTAAGATCTGAGGCTCTGGCAAAACCCATCTCCCTGGCACCCTGGCAGGCTCCCCGTCCTCGCCTGAGAGCCTGCTTGTTGGGGCGTGGGGGGTGGCAAGTAGAGCACCAAAGGGCAGGGGCTCCCCACCCAAGGGGGCCTGGGAGACCAGCACCTCTCTGCTCAGACACTGGGTCTCTGCGTTGCCAGGAAAAGGGCGTCACGGTTGCGGACCAGCCGCTGGAAGTCAGACACGCAGGTGCTGCCTCGTGCTACCCTCTCGGTGCGCATCGCCTCCACCCGACAGAAGAGGATGCTAAGGCTCAGAAGCTGTGACGTTCAGTCACACAGCATGGCAGTGACGCCGTGTGTCAACAAACCCGAGCTCTCCCTGCCTCCCAACCTTGGTGCGTTTCTCTGCACAAGGCTGTAAAATGATGACACGAAGATGGACTACGTCCCGGGAGCGGGTCTGTGCTGTCCCCACACCACACCTCCTCTGCACCCTCCTCTTCCTGGCAGACTCCTCGCCGTCCTTGGGCACCCAGCTTGAGGGACCTCACCTACAGGCAGTCTGCCTGATCTCTAGCCTGTTTCAGAACTCCCAGGGGCCTGTGCTTGGGCAACCAGGGTTCTTATGCTTTAGGTTGTAACAGGTCCTTGTCAGTCTCTTCCTGGACTAGGGCTCCCAGGGGCCAAGGACTGATGGCCACCCCGCCCCCAGAAAAAATAAACTTATTTAATAAATTGCAAGATCATCTTTAGCTGCTCTTGAAACAGTGGCATCCTTCAGGAAAGAGCCCACTAAAAAGTCTTCTAGCAGGTGACTCTGCTTCACCCACTCCCCCCAACCCCATGACCCCTTGACCTTCATCTGTCACCTCACAACTCAAAGTGTGGTCCCTGGATCAGCAGCATCAGTACCACCAAGGGCTTGTTGGAAATGCAGAACCTCAGACAACCCAGAACCCTGGCACATAGCAGAGCTTCACTAACATTAGCTATGGTTATAGGGTCAGAACCTGGTCCAAACCCTCCTATGTAGCGCCCACTATCCCCATTCCTAGCTGGGGAGCTGGGCTTCAGGGAGGGGAAATGACTTTCTCCAGGTTTAACAGCCAGGAAATGACGGACGTGGGTTTCAAACCGAGGGTTCGTCGCTCTCTCAAGCTGATGGAAGTTAGTACTGATGTTCCACACAGTGGAAAGAGATGGGAAATCTACATCTATCAAGCATGCACTCCATGCAAAGCCCTTCACCTGGCTCATCTCTTGTGATCTTCCCGACCCCTTAATGAAGTAGGGGGATGCTGCTGCTGCTGCTAAGTCGCTTCAGTCGTGTCCGACTCTGTGTGACCCCATAGACGGAAGCCCACCAGGCTCCCCCTTCCCTGGGATTCTGCAGGCAAGAACACTGGAGTGGGTTGCCATTTCCTTCTCCAATGTGTGAAAGTGAAAAGTGAAAGTGAAGTCGCTCAGTCGTGTCCGACTAGTAGCAACCCCATGGACTGTAGCCCACCAGGCTCCTCTGTCCATGCGATTTTCTAGGCAAGAGTACTGGAGTGGCTTGCCATTGACTTCTCCAGAAGTAGGGGGATAGGCCGTCTCATTTTACAGACAAGAATATAAGACTCAGGCGGGCAAAGGGGAACTTGCCCGAGGGCCACAGCCAGGAAATGGCAGTAACAGGGTGGAACCCAGTTCTATTTACCTGAAGTCAGCACGTGGCCTGTTCCTGACCCAGAGGAGCGGAACCACAGACTGTGGCTCTAGGGGGGATGGCTGATTCCCTGCTCCCGTTCCCACCTGTCCTGTTTTCCACCTTGGAGAGCCTGTGGCCTTGGGTCAAAATTCACATTTCCTTCCCCTTTCTAACCCTCTGCCTTTAGCTTAATCATTAACCACTTCCGACACAGCACAAACACCTGCCTACCGCGGCAGTCGGCTCCGATGTATGACGTCACCCCCAACCATTTCCATCAGCTGCTGGCAGGTGCCGGGAATTCCTGGGATCGCCCCTGCGCGCCTGGGGCTCCCCTTGCAGGTCCTTCTGTGTGCTCCTGGATGTGCGTCTCCGCAGCAGACGGCTCACAGGGTGATGAACACAGGGGTGCAACCTGAGGGGCCTGTTCCCGCAGCAGCCCCGTCCCTCTCGCTGCTGGGATTTGGGCAGATTTCTCAGCTTCAGCTTTTCCATCACTAAAACGAGTAGGTGATCTTCCAAATATACAAACAGTTCATGCAGCTCATTATCAAACAAACAGCCCGATCAAAAAAATGGACCGAAGACCTAAATAGACATTTCCCCAAAGAAGACAGGCAGGTGCCCAAGAGGCACATGTCCAATACCACTAGCTGTTAGATGAATGCAAACCAAAACTGCAATGAGGCATCACCTCACAAGGTCAGAATGGCCATCACCAAGAAAGTCCACAAACAGTAAGTGCTGGAAAGGATGCGAGAAAAAGGGAACTAACTCCCTTGCTCTGTTGGTGGGAATGTAAATTGACTCAGCCACTGTGGAGGTATGGAGGTTCCTAAAACAGCTGAAAGGAGAACTGCCATACAACCCAACAATCCCACTCCTGGACATATACCCTGAGAAAACCATAATTCAAAAAGACGTGTGCACCCCAAGGTTCATCACAGCACTATCTACAACAGCCAAGACATGGGAGCAACCTAGACGTCCGTCGACAGATGAGTGGATAACGAAGTTGTGGTGTGTGTGTACATGTATATACATATAAACACACAATGAAACGTTACTTAACCAAAAGGAAGAGAATTTTGGTCATTTGTAGAGACATGGATGGACCTAGCGTCTGTCATACAGAGTGAAGCAAGTCAGAAAGACAAAAACGAGTATCACATATTAACACTCCAGTAGCTCAGTTGGTAAGAATCCGCCGGCAATGCAGGAGACCCTGGTTTGATCCCAGGTCGGGAAGATTCGCTGGAGAAGGGATAGGCTACCCACTCCAGTGTTCTTGGGCTTCCCTGGTGGCTCAGCTGGTAAAGAATCCGCCTGCAACGCAGGAGACCTGGGTTGGATCCCTGGGTTGGGAAGATCCCCTGGAAAAGGGAAAAGCTACCCACTCCAGTATTCTGGCCTGGAGAATTCCATGGACAGTCCATGGGGGTCACAAAGAGTCAGACACGACTGAGCAACTTTCACCTTCGCTTTTCACTTTCAATACATATATATGGAATCTAGAAAAATGATACAGATGAACCTATCTGCAAAGCAGACATAGAGACACAGACACAAGGGACAAAAATACATGGACACCAAACGGGAAAGTGGGGTGAGAGGAATTGAGAGACTGGGATTGACAGGTATACACCTCTGTGCATAAATCGGAGAACTAACGAGGAGCTGCTGAACAGCACAGGGAACACTCTGTAAAATAAAATAGGCGGGGACAGCTTCCGAGTGACCGTGGCTGGAGGGTCGCCAGTCCTCACTGCCTGTGCTGAGTCGTGTGCGACTCTTTGTGACCCCAGGGACTGTAGCCCGCCAGGCTCCTCTGTCCATGGGGTTTTTCAGGGAAGAATACTAAAGGAGGTAGCCATTCCCTTCTCCAGGGGATCTTCCTGACCCAGGAATCGAACCTGTATCTTCTGTGACTCCAGCACCGAAAGTGGGTTCTTTTCTATATTTATTTATTTATTCACTTATTTGGCTGTGTCACGTCTTAGTTACATCCTGTGGGATCTTTTGTTGCGGCTCCAGGACTCACCAGTTGCATGGGCTTAGTTGCAAATGGATTCTTTACCGCTGAGCCCTCAGGAAACCACCCCCCCCAACACACAGACACACACACCAAGAATCAAATAGAGCTCAGGACTGTCCGTGGGGTTAGCTGGGGACAGTATCAGTGCAGGGCCTGGAGCCACAGGGATGGCTCGAGGGCAGAAGTGTTGTTTAGAACGTGGGCTCCCGTGGTGGCACTGTGTGCGTGCCCTGTGGAGGGGTGCCCGGGGGTGCCCGGGTGGGGGCAGGCAGCACTGCCTGCAGGCACCAGGGTGTGAGCAAAGTGCCAAGGGCTGCCTTTCCTCACCTTCTGCAGAAACAGGACCTGCAGACCCAGTGGACCCCATGGGGGCCGGGAGCCTTGGAAACCAGCTCTTGGCGTGACTCCCCCCATTCCTTCAGATGATCCTGGCCACTGGGGCCTCAGTGACTTCGAAAATGAGAGACACGGGCTGCTGATGAATGTAGCCAGTATTTGTGAGCCATGGGGGCCCAGGATGCGCCCTCGGACTCCCAGACCCAACCAGTAAAGTCTGGCAAGGGCCAGATGTCCGAGGAGCAGGGGGCAGCCGGATCCACCGAAGCCTGGGTGGGTGCTATTAACACAAACGTGCTCATCCACGAGGCTGGAGAGACAGGTTCCAGGTAAAGAAGGACTCATACTCAAGCGGGGGAGGGAAGGGCCCCTGGAAGCCCAGCTGGCAGAGCCGGGGCTTCAAGTCAAGAGCCCTGCCAGCTTCCCCATCCCAGACCCGGACTCAGGGCGAAAGGCACACCCAGGGGGCGCCCCCGAGAAGCCCTTATAAAGTGAAACCTTCTGCGTGAGTCAGCCCGGGCCTGGCCAGCCCAGGAAAGGTATTCTCTTTTCTGCCCTTTCACTGCTGGGGAGGTGAGGTCACCACTAGTAAACACTCTGCATGGGGTAAATTTCCTCTGAACGCTCTGCTTCTGTTTGACATGCCAAACCTCGAGGGAGGCTGGCAGCTCAGAGTTGGACAAAGGTCACTGGGCTGAGTCGGAGGCCTGGCTTCGAGTCCCAGCTTGGCTCCTTTCCAGTTGTGAGAATTTGGCCAATGCAGGCCCCGTCTCTGGGCCTCCGTCCCCCTGTTGATAAAATGAAGGCACTGCTCCTGGAAGGAGTCTAAAGTACTCAGCGCCACACACTCATCCGGTCAACACAGATCTATTGAGTGCTTTCATGTGCAAATTCTACAGTGACGACCATGGATTCACCGTAAGGTGACACCCGGGGGGCTTCCCTGGAGCTCAATGGCGAAGAACCCGCCTGCCAAGGCAGGAGAAGGGGCTTCAGCCCCTGGGTCGGGAAGATCCCCTGCAGGAGGAAACGGCAACCCACGGCAGTGTTCTTGCCTGGGAAATCCCATGAACGGAGGAGCCAGGTGGGTTACAGTCCATGGGGTCGTGAAAGAGTTGGACGCGACTTAGCAACTAAACAGCAACAACAACACACACGTGAGCACACGTGCGTGTGTTCTGTTTCACACACACACGGCTCCCGCTGTCTGCCCTTGGAAGATTCACATTCTGGTGAAGACAGATAGGAACCACACGATCCCACAAATGCATGTTACCACGCGGCCGTGATGGGAGCTGAGCTCTGCGGTGACCCAATCTGGGCTGTGCAGGGCAGGACAGGGGAGGCCTCCGGAGGAGTGATGATGGAGTGGAAAATATGACCTGGCATCACCCAGCTGGAGGGAGGGTGGGAGCAGAGCCCGCAGGGAGAGGAAGGCGCGGTAGTCATCCCCAGCAAGGGAGAAGGCCAGCAGGCCTGGAGTACGGGCGGGCACCGTACAGGGCTGCAGATGCAGGAAGGGGTGGGAGCCAGCGCCGAGCAGGTAGCTTCCGGCTTGGAGGTTCCAGGCCAGCTCTTCCCCCAAAGGGTTCCACTGGCTGTGCAGAGACGTTCCAAAATATCAATGCGTGAGATTTAATCCGGGGCAAAATCAGACACCACCATCTATTCGATGATAATGTGGGCCAAAGGCAACAGGTATGGAAGAACTTACAACCAGAAACATCCTCTCCCCTGCCTTGCACTCTCCTGTGATTCGAAAAAGCACTGCCACGTTTTGATTTTAGTGATAGGCTGTGTCAGCCCAGGGGACAGGAGAGCAGTTTTCCGTAGGAGGCCCGCGTGAGCCCAGCTAAAGTCGGTCCTGAGTCACAGGAGCTGCTGAAGGGGGCCGGGAGGACCCCTGGCTGCTGCCAAAGAGTGACTCACATACGGCGTGGTTCCTGTCCTCTCATTCTGAGGGCAGAAGGAGACTCGGGTCCCAGGTCTCGGCAATGTTTGTCTTACAAAGTATACGTTGTCTACAATGAAACGCGGCGGTCAGCTCCTTGATGGCGATCGTGGGAATGATGTTTTTGGATAAGACGCCAAAAACAAAGCCCACAAAACCAAAAATAAATAAGTCGCTCTACATCAAAACAAAAAGCTTCTGCACAGCAAAGGAAACTACCCACAAAATGAGAAGACAACCTATGGAACAGAAGGAAATGTTTGCAAATCATGTATCTGTTAAGAGATCAACATGTAAAATATGTTAAGAACTCGTGCAACTCCATATCAAAAAACAAATACGCCAAAAAATATGCAAACAATCTGATCAAGAAATGGGCAGAACTTGAAGCAATATGGATGGACCTAGAGATTATCATATTAAATGAAGTAAGTCAAACAGAGAAAGACAAATAGTGAGAAATAACGACATATAGTGTGAACTTATTCAGTTCAGTCCAGTGGCTCAATCGTGTCTGACTCTTTGCAACCCCATGGACTGCAGCACGCCAGGCTTCCCTGTCCATCACCAGTTCCTGGAGTTGCTCAAACTCATGTCCATTAAGTTGGTGATGCCATCCAACCATCTCATCCTCTGTCGTCCCCTTCTCCTCCCACCTTCAATCTTTCCCAGCATCAGGGTCTTTTCCAATGAGTCAGTTTTTCGCATCAGGTGGCCAAAGTATTAGGGTGTCAGCTGCAGCATCATTCCTTCCAATAAACAGTCAGGACTGATTTCCTTTAGGAAGGACTGGTTGGATCTCCTTGCTGTCCAAGGGACTCTCAAGTCTTCTCCAACACCACAGTTCAAAAGCATCAATTCTTCGGTGCTCAGCTTTCTTTATGGTCCAACTCTCACATCCATACATGACTACTGGAAAAACCATAACTTTGACTAGATGGACCTTTTTTGGCAAAGTAATGTCTCTGCTTTTTATATGGTGTCTAGGTTGGTCATAGCTTTTTTTCTAAGCAGCAAGTGTCTTTTAATTTCATGGCTGTAGTCACCATCTGCAGTGATTTGGGAGCCCAAGAAAAGAAAGTCTGTCACTGTTTCCACTGTTTCCCCATCTATTTGCCATGAAGTGCTATCACTTATAAGTGGAACCTAAAATATGACACAAGTGAGCTTATCTATGAAGTAAAAACAGACCCACAGACACAGAGACCAGACATGGTTGCCAAGGCAGAGGTGGGGTAGGGGAAGGAAGGGCTGGGAGGCTGGGATTAGCAGATGGAGATTATTATTATAGAGTGGATAAACAGCGAAGTCCCACTGTATAGAACAGGGAACTATATTCAATATCCTGTTCCGTTCCATTCCGTTCAGTCGCTCAGTCATGTCCGACTCTTTGCAACCCCGTGGACTGTAGCCTACCAGGCTTCTCCATCCATGGGATTTTCGAGGCAAGAATACTGGAGTGGGTTACCATTTCCTTCTCCAGGGTCAATATCCTGTAATAAACCATAATAGAAAAGAATATGAAAAAGAATATGTGTGTGTGTGTATGTGTGTGTAATGGAATCAGTTTTCTATACAACAGAAATGAACACAACATTGTAAATCAACTATACTTAGGTAACTTTTCTAAATGGGCAGAAGACCTGAATGGACTTTTTGCCAAAGAAGCATGCAAATGCCCAAATTGTACACCAAAAGGTGCTCAGCATAACATCACCAGGGAAATGCAAATTAAACCCATAATGAGGTATTCTTCATACCTGTCAGAATGGCTGTTATCAAAAGACAAGAGATAACAAGTTTCAGCCCGGATATGGAGGGAAGGGAACCGTCTCGCATGGTTGGTGGGAATGTAAACAGGTGCAGTCACTGTGGGGAGCAGTACGGAGGTTTCTCAAAATATTAAAAACAGAACTACCATAGGGTCCAGCAGTCCCACCTCTGGGTATAAATTCACAAGAACGCCAAATAGGATTTCAAAGAGATATTTGTACTCTCTTGTTTATTGCAGCATCATTCACAACACCCAAGTGTCCATCGTAGATAAATGGATAAAGCAGTGGTACATTTATTACCGTGGAATATTAATCAGCTATGAGAAAGCAAAGAAGAACTAAAGTGCCTCTTAATAAAAGCAAAAGAGGAGAGTGGAAAAGTTGGCTTAAAACTCAACATTCAGAAAACTAAGATCACGGCATCTGGTCCCATCACTTCGTGGCAAATAGATGGGGAAACAATGACAGTGTTTATTGTTAAAGTTTGTCATAAACAGTGACAGACTTTATTTTTGGGGCCTCCAAAATCACTGCAGATGGTGACGCAGACATGAAATTAAAAGATGCTTTCTTCTTGGAAGAAAAGCTATGACCAACGTAGACAGCATATTAAAAAGCAGAGATATTACTTTGCCAACAAAGGCCATCTATTCACGGCTATGCTTTTCCCAGTAGTCATGTATGGATGTGAGAGCTGGACTATAAAGAAAGCTGAGTGTCGAAGAATTGATGCTTTTGAACTGTGGAGCTGGAGAAGATTCTTGAGGGTCCCTTGGACTGCAAGGAGATCCAACCAGTCCATCCTAAACGCAATCAGTCCTGAATATTCATTGGAAGGACTGATGCTGAAGCTGAAACTCCAGTACTTTGGCCACCTGATGTGAAGAGCTGACTCATTGGAAAAGACCCTGATGCTGGGAAAGATTGAAGGCAGGAGGAGAAGGGGACGACAGAGGATGAGATGGCTGGATGGCATCACCGACTCAATGGACATGGGTTTAAATAAACTCTAGGAGTTGGTGATGGACAGGGAGGCCTGGTGTGCTGCAGTCCATGGGGTGGCAAAGAGTTGGACATGATTGAGCGACTGAACTGGACTGATGAGAAAGAAGGAAATCTTGTCACTTATGACAATGTGGATGGACCTTGAGGGCATTAAATGGAAGTGAAAGTCGCTCAGTCGTGTCTGACTCTTTGTGACCCCATGGACTGTCCATGGAATTTTCCAGGCCAGAATACTGGAGTGGGTAACCTTTCCCTTCTCCAGGGGATCTTCCCAAGCCAGGGATCAAACCCAGGTATCCCGCATTGCAGGTGGCGTTTTTACCAGCTGAGCCACAAGGGAAGCCCAAGAAGACTGGAGTGGGTAGCCTATCCCTCTCCATGGGATCTTCCCAACCCAGGAATCAAACTGGGGTCTCCTGCATTGCAGGCAGATTCTTTACCAGCTGAGCTACGAGGGAAGCACGGAGGGCATTATGCTGAGTGTGATATAAGCTAGAAAGAGAAAGATAGATACTGCATGGCATCACTTATATGTGGAATCTTAAAAAAAGAGAGAAAACAAAACTTCAAGTCATAGAAACAGAGAATAGAAAAGTCGTTGCCAGGGGCTGGAAGGTGAAGGAAATAGAGAAAGTTTGCTAAAAGGATACAGACTTTCAGCTTTAAGAGGAATAAGGTCTATGTATCCAGTGTGTGGTAGCTCAGCTGGTAATGAATCCGCCTGTAATGCAGGAGACCCAAGTTCAATTCCAGGGTCGGGAAAATCCCCTGGAGGAGAGCATGGCAGCCCACTCCAGCATTCTTGCCTGGAGAATCCCCATGGACAGAGGAGCCTGGCGGGCTGCAGGCCATGGGGCCGCAAAGAGCTGGACACGGCTGAGCGACTGAGGACAGCATCCAGTGTGTGACACGGTGACTACAGTTGACAAGACTATATTATATCATTGAAATTTGCTAAAAGAATAAAACTTAAATATTCTCACCAAAAGTAAAAACTAATTATTTAATTAATTTAAAATGGGCTTCCCTGGTGGCTGGGTGGATAAGAATCCACCTGCCGATGAAGGAGACATGGGTTCAGTCCCTGGGTCAGGAAGATCCCCTGGAGAAGGAAATGGCAGCCCGCCCCAGCACTCCCGCCTGAGCGATCCCACGGACAGAGCAGCCTCGTGGGCTACAGTCCCTGTGTCGCGAGAGTCTGACGTGACTTAGCAACTAAACAGCAACAATTAATTTAAAAGAACAAAATAAAAGGGAGAAATTACGCGATAAATATACATGTTTGTATGGTGATGGGTGTGTTATTTAAGTAGTTGGGGGGATCCTTTCACAATGAATATGCACAATAAATCATCAGGATACACACTTCAATTATCTCACAATTCTACTTGTCAAGCGTCACTATACAAAGCTGGGACAGGGGAACATGCTGAAGAGACACCTCATATTGGGCCGTCCCCGACTGTGAGCATCTGCATCCTGGCCCACCGGGACGGCTAAGGAAGCCGAGGCCGTCTGCTGCAGCCCCATGTCCCCAGCTGGCATCAGCAGTGGGAGACCACCCAGGAACTATCTCAGGAAGAGCAACGGAAGGGCAGGGAGGGACTGGTGCTTGTTGCGTGTCTCCTGGTGGCTCCTGTCGGAGTTTGTGATACTGGTCGTTGAACTGCCTAGAACTGTTTTTTCTGGCTGAGCTGGATCTCTGTGGCCATGCTCAGGCTTTCTCTGGCTGCGGGGCAGAAGGGGGGCACTCTCAGTGTGGAGCTCCGGCTTCTCATCACAGCAGCTTCTCTCTGCAGAGCACCGGCTCTAGGCACGCGGGCTTCAGGAGCTGAAGCCCATGGCTGTGGCGGGCTCAGTAACTGCGGCCCTCTGGCTCTGGAAAGCAGGCTCAGGGCTTGCGGTGCATGGGCTTAGCGGCCCCAAAGCATGTAGAATCTTCCCAGACCAGGGGTAGAACCTGTGTACCCCGCGTTGGCAGGCGGACTCCTATCCACTGTATCACCAGGGAAGTCCTGCCTAGAATCTGTATTGCTTTCTTAAAGACCAAAGTAGGTTTAGAGGAAGGATGATTTAGATAACTTAAGTCTGTTTCTTAAAAAAATGTTGAAAGACCTATATTTAATATTTTGTAATAACCTACGAGGAAAAAGAATCTGAAAAAGAATATATGTATCTGTATATATATATATATATATGATTCTTTTTCAAAAATATATGTGTCTGTATCTGCGTCCTGTGCTGTGCTTAGTCGCTTAGTCATGTCCAACTCTTTGCGACCCCATGGACTGTAACCCACCAGGCTCCTCTGTTCATGGGGATTCTCCAGGCAAGAACACTGGAGTGGGTTTCCATGCCCTGCTCCAGGGGCTCTTCCCAAATCAGGAATTGAACCCAGGTCTCCCCAACTGCAGGCAGATTCTTTACCATCTGAGCCACCAGGGAAGCCCAAGAATACTGGCATGGGTAGCCCATCCCTTCTTTAGGGGATCTTCCTGACCCAGGAATTGAACTGAGGTCTCCTGCTTTGCAGGCAGATTCTTTACCAGCTGAGCCACCAGGGAAGACCTATCTATGTTTATATCCATATCCATATATTTATATATATTTCAATGGGCTTCCGTAGTGGCTCAGACGGTAAAGAGTCCGCCTGCAATGCAGGAGACCCAGTTTGATCCCTGGGTTGGGAAAATCTACTGGAGAAGTGAATGGCAACCCACTCCAGTATTCTTACGTGGAGAATTCCATGCACAGAGGAGCCCGGCAGGCTACAGTCCATGGGGTTGCAGAGTCAGACACAAGTGAGCCACTAACACTTTCACTTTCACATATACACAGAACTGAATCACTTTGCTGAATACCTGAAACTAACACAACCTCGCAAATCAAGTTTTAATTAATTAAACAAAACAAAAAAATTGAACTACAAACATGGAAATGAAGACATATCCCCCTCCTTGATGTATTTTCTTGACCAAAATCATTCCTTCTGGAAACAGAGGGATGGAGGAAGGCAGGGGAAGGAAGGCCATCCTCAAGCGTCTCTGGGCGGCCAGGCTGGGCCTGCGCTGTGCTGAGGCAGATTACCCAGAGAACAAGTCAGGCATCCGGGCTAGGAGATGATGATAATGAAACAAGACAGACACACGGACACGAGCCCCGAACATGACGTAAGCAGCTGGTGGCGGGAAAAGACGGCACAGCAGCGGTCTTCAGACAGCCCCGGCCCCGACGTGGAGCAGCCCATCCAGCCTCTGGACACAGGCCACCTTCCAGCTCCAGTCACCTGCTTCTCCTTCGGGCAAGTTCCCACTCTGAGCCTCCGTTTTCTCATCTGCGAAATGGGCCACGGATAGGTGTGAGTATTGAGTGAGATGAGGTAAGGAAAGGACTCAACCCCGCTGCAGCTTTCAGGGGTGGAGAGAAATGTGGCCACAGGGAGGGGGCGTCTAGAGGTTTCTCCTGTGGGGTTGGCACGAGTCCTCAGCAGCAAGGGCAGGACTGAAAAGGTGGCACTGAGTACCCTCGGGATGCGCTGTCCACGGATAAGGCTGGTTTGTCCCTGGGGATGGTGGAGATGCTGTTCCCTTTGAAGAGCAATTTCCGTTGAATGAGGGCTGACCACACACTTAGCCATTTCAAGCTCTACTATCACTTGCCTCGGTTTATTCAGATTTCAGCCAAGTGTTGGGTTAAATAAAGTTCACCAGGAAATAGTTTCTCTCCTCTCCTTTCACACTTCACTGAAAACCCATAAAACCATTCATGCACCATTAGGGAGAGGGCAAGGAAAGCTGATCATGGCATCCGGTCCCATCACTTCATGGCAAATAGATGGGGAAACGGTGGAAACAGTGACAGACTTTATGTTCTTGGGCTCCAGAATCACTGCAGATGGTGACTGCAGACATGAAATTAAAAGAAGCTTGCTCCTTAGAAGAAAAACTATGACTAACCTAGACAGCATATTAAAAAGCAGAGACATTACTTTGCCAACAAAGGTCCATCTAGTCAAGGCTATGGTTTTTCCCGTGGTCATGTATGGATGTGAGACTTGGATATAAAGAATGCTGAGTGCCGAAGAATTGATGCTTGTGAACTGTGGTGCTGGAGAAGACTCTTGAGAGTCCCTTGGCAAGGAGATCCAACCAGTCCATCCTAAAGCAGATCAGTCCTGAATATTCACTGGAAGGACTGATGCTGAAGCTGAAACTCCAATACTTTGGCCACCTGATGCGAAGAACTGATTCATTGGAAAGCACCCTGATGCTGGGAAAGATGGAAGGCGGGAGGAGAAGGGGACAAGAGAGGATGAGATGGTTGGATGGCATCGCTGAGTCGATGCACATGAGTTTGAGTGAACTCCAGGAGCTGGTGATGGACAGGGGGGCCTGGCGTGCTGCGGTTCATGGGGTCGCAGAGAGTTGGACACGACTGAGCGACTGGACCAACCGAAGGAAAGCTGAAATAAGGCCCTCGTATCAATGCAAACACCGGCCCGAGACTGCCCTCCAACCAAGGAAGAAAGGGGTAGCAGATGCTGGGAGAATCTGGGCCAACATGTTCATTTAGTCTCAGCAAGAAGCAGCAAAAGGCTGGGCTTCCCTGATGTTCCAGTGGTGAAGAAATAACTTCGCCATGCAGGGGACACCAGTTCGATCCCTGGTCCGGGAAGACCCCACATGACACGGAGCAACTAAGCCTGTGTGCCACAAGTACTGAGCCCACCTGCCTACCCATCCTAGAGCCCGTGCCCTGCAACAAGAGAAGCCACCTCAGTGAGAAGCCCGCACACCACAACTGTGGAGTATCCTCTGCTGCTGCAGCTGGAGAAAGCCCACGTGCAGCAACACTCAGAGCAGCCAAAGACAAATACATAAATATGTATTTTTAAAGAAGCCATGGAAGGCAAAGGTTGACGGTGAACACACACTGCTGGGACCCCGTAATATTTGCCTGGTGCTTAGAATTGTGGAAATCTCACCAAAGGTGCACAGGTGTTGCCATCTGGAAGCGTTAATCCGCAACTTTTTGTATCAAGATGGAAAGAAATTTGACAATAGCTAGTGGGAGATTTTTTAAAGTTCATGCCATCTGCCCCAATCATTTCCTCATCTAAGGCCTCTTTCTGAAAGTTACCTATGAGTCTGACAAATAGCTTAGCTACAAAGATCTTCACAGGAGAGTTGTTTATATTAGTGACACTTGGAAGAAATTAAATCTCCAATAGGATGGTTAGGCAGAAATTCAGCATAGGTGTAAGTCTTTATTTCTGGTTTGGAAGGTTTTCTGATGACAGGGTGAAACGTTCACGA
The DNA here is from genome assembly GCF_049115385.1 of Moschus berezovskii. Taxonomy (NCBI): domain Eukaryota; kingdom Metazoa; phylum Chordata; class Mammalia; order Artiodactyla; family Moschidae; genus Moschus; species Moschus berezovskii. The sequence continues at coordinate 2,722,509 of NC_142461.1, forward strand.
TAAAAACACTCAATGGGGGAAACATACAAAATGACATATTTATAACATGACTCTGAGTTTATGTTTTTGACGTCTATACAAGGAGCTTGTCTCGTTTTGCCCAGCACTGTGATGAATTGGTTGGTCTAGCCACTCCTGGACTGTGAGCTTGCAGGGGAAGAATGGGTGGGTGCGTGGATTATTTGAGGCGCTAAGTAGTTCACGTTAAAACAATAGGAATAGAGACTTCCCGGGTGGTGCAGTGGTTAGGGTGTCGCCTTCCAACGCAGGGGGTAAGGGTTTGATCCCTGCTCAGGGAGCCGATCCCACACGCCTGTAGAATAGGCTCTAGGTTCATCCATCTCACTGGAACTGACTCGAATTCATTCTTTCTTATGGCTGAGTAATATTCCATTGTATACATGTACCACGTCTCACACAACACGGGGAGCCAGCCTGGTGCTCTGTGATGACCGAGAGCGGGGTGGGAGGAGGGCAGGAAGATCCAAGAAGGAGGGGTGCGTGTCTAACTGTGGCTGACTCGCCTCGTATGGCAGAACCAACAAAACGCTGTAAAACAATTTTCCTATGGTTAGAAAACAAATTAAAAAAAAGTTACCACAAGCCTCACAGCCCAAAAAACCAAAACAGAAGCAATACTGTAATAAATTCAAATAGACTTTAAAGATGATGTGAATCCAAAAAATCTTTTAAAAAATAGTAGTGCTCAGTTCAGTTCAGTCATGTCGACTCTTTGCGACCCCATGGACAGCAGCACGCCAGGCTTCCTTGTCCATCACCAGCTCCCGGAGTTTACTCAAACTCATGTCCATTGAGTCGGTGATGCCATCCAGCCATCTCATCCTCTGTTGTCCCCTTCTCCTCTTGCCTTCAATCTTTCCCAGCATCAGGGTCTTTTCAAATGAGTCAGTTCTTCACATCAGGTGGCCAAAGGATTGGAGTTTCAGCTTCAACATCAGTCCTTCCAATGAATATTCAAGACTGGTTTCCTTTAGATAGACTGGTTGGATCCTAGTGCTAGCTTACATTTATTGAGGCCTTATTATATGCCAAATCTTTTTTTTCAATATAGACCTGTAAAGTCAAGTTTGCTTTTTATTTACTTATTTATTTAGGAGGCTAATTACTTTACAATATTGTATTGGTTTTGCCATACATTGACATGTATCCACCCCGGGTATACATGTGTTCCCCATCTTGAACCCCCCTCCCACCTCCCTCCCCATCCCATCCCTCTGGGTCATCCCAGTGCACCAGCCCCGAGCATCCTGTCTCATGCATCGAACCTGGACTGGTGATTCATTTCACATATGATAATATACATGTTTCAATGCCATTCTCCCAAATCATCCCACCCTCGCCCTCTCCCACAGAGTCCAAAAGACTGTTCTATACACCTGTGTCTCTTTTGCTATCTCGTATACAGGGTTATCGTTACCATCTTTCTAAATTCCATATATATGCGTTAGTATACTGTATTGGTGTTTTTCTTTCTGGCTTAATTCACTCTGTATAATAGGCTCCAGTTTCATCCACCTCATTAGAACTGATTCAAATGCATTCTTTTTAATGGCTGAGTAATACTCCATTGTGTATATGTACCAAGCTTTCTTATCCATTCGTCTGCTGATGGACATGTAGGTTGCTTCCATGTCCTGGCTATTCTAAACAGTGCTGCGATGAACATTGGGGTATATATGCCAAATCCTGAATCAAGCTCTTCACACACTCATCAGCTGATCCTTGCAAAGCTATTATGTGAAGTTGATGCGAGTTAATTAGGGCAGTGTTTCCAAAGTGTGGTCCCTTGGAATGAGCAGCATCAGCATCACCTGGGAATCTGCTAGAAACGCAGCTTCTAGGGTTCCCACCAGGACGTTCCAAATCAGAGGCCCTGGGAGGTCAGCACCCCCGTGGGGGTGCGATCTGTGCTTTACCAAGTTCTCCGGGTGATTCTGATACCCAAGCTCGAGTGTAGGAAGCCTCGAACTGAGGTGGCATGCAGCCCCGGTTTCTCAAGGGCATCCTCAGAGTTGAGGCTTAAAGGCTATGTCCAAGTTGCTGAGTAACACAGAGAGCTCAGTCAGCGCTCTGCGACAGCCTCAGGGGTGGGATGGGGTGGAGGGTTGTGGGGGACATTCAAGAGGGAGGGAATATATGTATACTTATGGGTGACTGACGTTCTTGTATGGAATAAGCCAACACAATATTGTAAAACAATTATCCTCCAAATAGAAATAAAATTTTTTAAAAGTTATGCCCCAAACCAATCCAGCTAAGGCCTGATCAATAACAGGTCTATAATGTGACAAAGGCAGGCTTTTCAACCCGCCGCAGTGAAGAAGAAGACATAGCAAAAGAACCAAACAGGAAAAGACAAGGTCACCAGAGAACTCTGGAGAAGGGCGGCGTGCAGGTGGGGTTGAAATGAAATGTTTTGGTGGCCTCACAACAAAGCAGGGCTATGTTTAAAGGGACTGACCTCAGGTCTGGGTGGCAATGTTGCCTCAGAGTCCTGTCTCCATGGAAACCACAAAATGTAGATAGATGTGGAATGCTGTGGCCCTGCACTAGGTGTGGAGGTCAGGACGGCTCCTCTGCGTCAGTGACTGAGGCCCTTGGGGCAAGAACAAGATGTTTGCTTCGTACATTCGCGCCTTCTCCAAAGTTCTACTGATAACATCTAAAGCCGCAAAGGGTGTGCGGTAGTCACTGGCTTTTACAGAGCTGTGTCTCAGCAGGAAAAAGTGAGTTATGACGTCTTACAACTGCAGTGTCTCTGGGAGAATGGCTTCCTGGTTCCTCCGCAACTGGCTTTGCGCGTGTCTGTCATTCCAGACTGACAGGCGGCCGGCCAGATGTGTGCCTGCTCAGTACATGCTGGGTTCCACTTTCCCTCCTGGGGAGTGTTAAATGAATTATCACTCATAAAGCGCTTAGAACACTGCCTGGCAAATAATGAATATAAACTCTAATTTTATATTGTATACAATATAAATTAATGTAAGTACATTTAACATATAAAAGATTATATAATTACTATAAATATGAATTAGTTAATTAATAAGGATTGTGGTTAGATCGGAGAAGGCAATGGCACCCCGCTCCAGTGTTCTTGCCTGGAGAATCCCATGGATAGAAGAACCTGGCAGGCTGACACTTTCAAACTCATCTAGCTTGTTCGTGATGGAGTCAGGGTTCAAGCCCAGCCACAGCTAAGAGCCTGAGCATTCACAAACCACCGATGCTTCGGGAACCTTTCATTTTTCACTTGTAAAGTGGAGGGGTCCTGGGACTTGCCTGGTGATCCAGTTGTTATGGCTTCACTTCCTAAGGCAGGGCAGCAGGTTCGGTCCGTGGTTGGGGAGCCTAAGACCCCACATGCCTCATGGCCAAAAAACCAAAACATAAAACAGAAGCAATATTGTAACAAAATCAAGAAAGACTTCTAAAACATGAAGACGTTCCAAGAAAATAGTTTTTAAAGTTCTTTCCCAGGTCAACATTCTCTCTGTAGTTAAAACTCAATGATGACCACCCTCTCCAGAAAAAGTCCATGTTTGGAAAGATAATGGTACAAAAGTAGTTATCATGCATTCTTTAGAAAACAAAAAATGGGAAATAGCCTAAATACCAAACAGTACAGTGTGATTGGGGCTTCCCTGGTAGCTCAGCTGGTAAAGAATCCACCTGCAATGCAGGAGACCCCAGTTCAATTCCTGGGTCAGGAGGATCCCCTGAAGAAAGGATAGGCTACCCACTCCAGTATTCTTGGGCTTCCCTGGTGGCTCGGATGGTAAAAAATCCACCTGCAATGCACGAGACCTGGGTTGGATCTCTGGGTTGGGAAGATCCCCTGGAGGAGGGCATGACAACCCACTCCAGTATTCTTGCCTGGAGAATCCCCACGGACAGAGTGTTACAGTCTGTGGGGTCGAAAAGAATTGGACACAACTGAGCAACAAAGCAAAGCACAGCACAGAGTGTGACTAAGTAAATTAGAATATATCCACATAGTAGAATACTATGCAGCCCTTAAAATGATGTTGTCAAAGTAAGTTACGAACATAAAAGATATTCCTGATGTACTGTTCATATACTCATAACATTTCATTGAAAAAATAATAGTTTAAAAACAGTATATGTCATCTACAGGTTTAACACAATTCCTATCAAAATCCAAACAACATTTTTTGCAGAAACAGAAAAATCTATCCTGAAGTTCACATGAAATCTTGAGATCCATAGTAGCCAAAACAGTCTTGAAAAAGAAGTACAAGGTTGTAGGTCTCATGCTTCCTGGTTTCAAAGCTTATGATACTGGCATAAAGACAAACGTACAGACCAACGGAAAGACTGCTGCTGCTGCTGCTTCTAAGTCGCTTCAGTCGTGTCCGACTCTGTGCGACCCCATAGACGGCAGCCGACCAGGCTCTGCCGTCCCTGGGATTCTCCAGGCAAGACTAGAGAGCCCTCAAATAAATCCTTGCATATATGGGTAAATAATTTTGAATAAGGGTGTCAAAACCATCCAATAAGGAAAGTATGGTCTTTCCAGCAAATGGTATAGGGAAAAATGGATATCCACGTGCAAAATAATTGATTGATTAAGTTGGACCCTTACCTTACCCTCTACACTATATGTACTAAAATTAACTGAAAATGGATCAAAGCTCTAACTGTCAGAGCTCAAACTATTAGAGTCTTACAAGAAAATACTAGGGGGGAAACTATATGGTGTTAGGTTTGCAATGATTTCGAGGATATGACACCAAAAGCATAGGTAACAAAAGAAAAAGATGGATAAGTTGAACTTTATCAAAATTAAAAACTTTCCTGCATCAATGAACACTATTATCAGAGTAGAAAGACAAGACATAGAATGGAAGAAAAGCTTTCCAAACTATATATTTAATGAGGGATTAATATTCAGAAAACACAAAGAACTACTCAGAAGCTCCTTGACATAGGTCTGGGTGGTGGTTTTTTAAAAAACTGGTGCCAAAAGCTACAGAAGCCAAAAATAAAAACCTCTCAAAGGAAATCATCAGGATTTCCCTGATGGTCCAGTGGTTAAGGATCCACCTGCCAATGCAGGGGACATGGGTTTGAGCATTGCTCTGGGAAGAATCCACGTGCTGAGAGGCAACCAAGCCTGTGCACCCCAACCATGGAGCCCTGAGCCCTGAGCCCGCGCTCTGCGACAGGGGAAGCCACTGTGATGAGCAGCCCTCGACTGAGCCCAGAGAGAAGCCCCTGGGGCTGCAGCTAGGGAAAGCCTGTGCGCAGAGTGAAAACCCAGCGCAGCCAAGAAACCTAAACATTCTTAACCTTCCTTTTAAAAAAGGAAATTATCAACAAATGAAAAGGTAACATACTGCATGGGAGAAAATATATGTAAGTCATACATCTGATAAGAAGTTAGTATCTAAACTATATAAGGAACTCATGCAACTCAATAGCATAAAGAGCAAAGAACCCAATGTAAAAATGGGAAGAGGAACCGAATAGATATTTTTCCAAAGAAGACATACAGATGACCAATAGGTACATGAAAAGATGCTCAACATCAAAAATCATCAGGGAAATGCAAATCAAAATCACAATGAGATATTACCTCATACCTGTTAGAATGGTCATAATCAAAAAGGCAAGACATAGCAAGTGTCTGCAAGGATGTGGAGAAAAGGGAACCTTTGTGTAGTGTTGGTGGGAAGGTAAACTGGTGCAGCTATTATGGAAAATATTATGAAGCTTCCTCAAAAAATTAAAAATAGAACTACCATATTATCCAGCAATCTCACTTCTGGGTATTTATCTGAAGAAAATTAAAACACTAACTTGAAAAGATGTATGCACCTCCATGTTCATTGTAGCATTATTCACACGAGCCAAGATATGGAAACAACTTAAGTGTCCATCAGTGGATGAATAAAGAAAATGTGGTATGGGGGGTGGAATATTATGCAGCCCTAAAAAGAATGAAATCTTGCCATTTGTAACATGAATGGACCCCGAGGGCATTATGCTAAGCAAAGTAAGTCAGAGAAAGAAACGCCATATGATATCCCGTATACGTGGAATCGAAACCAGAAACAAAAAAAGAAGTTCATAGACGGAACAGACTGGTGGCTGCGAGGTGGGGGCAGAGATGGGATAATGAGTGACAAGAGAAGGGTCAAAAAGCGCAGACTTCCAGGTTACAGAGTGGAAAAGTCAGGGGGATGCTATGTGCAGCATGATGACTGTTATTAATAACACCGTATTGCAGATTTGAAAATTGCTAAGATAGACGGAAAAACAGTGGAAACAGTGTCAGACTTTATTTTTTTGGACTCCAAAATCACTGCGGATGCTGATTGCAGCCAGGAAATTAAAAGACGCTTACTCCTTGGAAGGAAAGTTATGACCAACCTTGATAGTATATTAAAAAGCAGAGACATTACTTTGCCAACAAAGGTCCGTCTAGTCAAGGCTATGGTTTTTCCCGTGGTCATGTATGGATGTGAGAGTTGGACTGTGAAGAAAGCTGATCGCCGAAGAATTGATGCTTTTGAACTGTGGTGTTGGAGAAGACTCCTGAGAGTCCCTTGGACTGCAAGGAGATCCAACCAGTCCATTCTAAAGGAGATCGATCCTGGGTGTTCATTGGAAGGACTGAGGCTGAAGCTGAAACTCCAATTCTTTGGCCACCTCATGCGACGAGTTGACTCACTGGAAAAGACTCTGATGCTGGGAAAGGTTGGGGGCGGGAGGAGAGGGGGACAACAGAGAATGAGATGGCTGGATGGCATCACCGACTCTGTGGACATGAGTTTGAGTGAACTTTGGGAGTTGGTGATGGACAGGGAGGCCTGGCGTGCTGTGATTCATGGGGTCGCAGAGAGTCGGACACGACTGAGCGACTGGACTGAACTGAACTGAACTGAAGAAAGTTAAAAGCTCTCATCACAAGAAAAATATCTGTTACCATACAAGGTGACAGGTGTTAACTAAATTTACTGTGGATCATCATAATGGATACAAATATCGAATCATCATATTGCACAACTAAAACTAATTAATGTTGCATATAAATGACAACTCGATTTAAAATGAATAAATAACCCCTACATCTCAACAGCAACAACAGCAAAAAGTCAGCCTGAGTTTTCAACGGACAAAGAACTTAAATAGCTAGTCTCCAAAGAAGACATACGAGTGGCCAGTAACACATGGAGAGTGCTCAACATCACTCGTTGTTGGGCAAATTCCAGTCACACTGAAAGGAGATACCACTGCACACTCACTAGGATGTTATGAAAGGCTAAAGATGACAAAAGCTGGCGAGGATGCAGAGAAATTGGAACCCTTGTACGTTGCTGGAACAGCTGCTGTGGAAAGCATTACAGCAATTCTTCAAAAAACCAACCAGATGATCATGTGATCCAGCAATTCCCCTTTGGGTATATATCCAAAAGAAATGGAACGTATATATGCATACCCGTATTCACAGCAGCACTGTTCACAATAGCCAAAAGCAGAAACAACCTCAGCGTGAGACAATCCAAGACAAAGGGATGAGCCAGTGGAGATGGTGGGGTGGCATCACCGACTCCATGGACACGAATCTGAGCAGGCTCCGGGAGATCGAGAAGGACAGGGAGGCCTGGCATGCTGCAGTCCGTGGGGTCGCAAAGAGTCGGACCCAGCTAAGCAACTGATCAACAACAAACAGCAAAACAATGGAAGGTTATCATTCCGCCTAAACAGGATGGAAACTCCAACACACCTACGACGTGAGTGAGCCCTGAGGACATCACGCTAAGCGAAATGAGCTGCTGACAAAGGGCAAATACTGTATGATCCTACTCAGATAGCTAGCGCAGTGACATTCAGAGAGCCAGAAAGTAGAATGGTGTCTACTGAGGGAGGAGGAGACGGAGCTCTTTTTGTTTTGTCTTGCTTTGTTTTGCGTGGGGTTTTATGGCCGAGTTGGCGGTGTGTGAGATCTTAGTTCCCCAACCAGAGACTGAACCCAGGACTTAGCAGTGAAAATGCTAACCGCTGGACTGCCGGAGAATTCCCTGTGTACACAGTTACAGCTGGGCAAGATGAAAAATTTCTAGAGGTGGGCTATGGTGATGGTTGCACAAAAATGTGAATGTACTTAATGCCACAGAACTTATGCTTTAAAATGGTTAAAATGGAAAACTTTGTGTTATGTGCATTTTACCATAATTAAAGTATATATCAAATTATTCCATTTTAAAATGTATGTGGCTGAAAAGATATAAAAGGATATATCTATAATGTTACCAATAACTATTTCTGGGAGTAGATTATGAGTGATTTCAGAAAGTTATCTTATTTTCTAAACATTTAAACTTGATGAGTCGTATAATAAAATGCAGTCCTGCAAAATTAAAAGGGCAAGATTTCTACTAATGTCTTTATGAGAAGATAGAGAATTTTTTCTTCACAGAAAACAAGTATAAAACTAGACAAAATCAATCTTCTAACAGAGTACTGGAAAATGACCAAAGGCAGGTAACAACTTGAAAAATTCAGGAAAGACTGCTTACAGAGGCCAGGAACTGAATTTCTGGCCTTTATCCTAGGGAGGTCAGATCTCTCCAAGCAAGGGCAGCAAGAACCCACAGCTCCACCGGGCGAAGACAGTGAGCATGGTTCAAGGTTGGTATGTTTAACAGGGAGGTATGAAAATGAGTCTTATGTGATGACTACTTCATTTCAACTTGACTGGGCTAAGGGATACCCAGAGAGCTTGCTGTTGTTCGGTTGCTAAGTTGTGTCCGACTCGTTGCAACCTCACGGGCTGTAGCGTGTTGGGTTCCCCTGCCCTTCACTCTCTCCCAGAGTCTGCACAGACTCATGTCCGCCAAGCCAGTGATGCCATCTGACCAGCTCCCCGCCTGCCACTCTTACTCCTCCTGCCCTCAGCCTTTCCCAGCATCAAGGTATTTCCCAATGAGTCGGCTCTTCACATCAGGTGGCCACAGTATTGAAGCTTCAGCTTCAGCATCAGTAACTCAATTTCACTCATTTTCATCCATTTCAGTTCACTGATCCCTAAACTGTCGATATTCACTCTTGCCATCTCCTGCTTGATCACATCCGATTTGCCTTGATTCATGGCTCTAACATTCCAGGTTCCTATGCAATATTGTTCTTTATAGCATCGGACTTTACTTTCACTACCAGACACATCCACAGCTAAGCATGGTTTCCGCTTTGGCCCAGCTGCTTGGGCCCCTCCACTTCATCCTTTCTGGAGCTATTAGTAATTGTTCTATGCTCTTCCCCAAGTAGCATTCTGGACACCTTTCAACCTGGGGGCTATTCTTCTGGTATCATATCTTTTTGCCTTTTCGTACTGGATAGCTCAGTTCAGTTCAGTTCAGTCGCTCAGTCGTGTCCGACTCTCTGCAACCCCATGAATCACAGCACGCCAGGCCTCCCTGTCCATCACCAACTCCCGGAGTTCACTCAAAGTCATGTCCATTGAGTCGGTGATGCCATCCAGCCATCTCATTCTCCGTCGTCCCCTTCTCCTCCCGCCCCCAACCTTTCCCAGCATCAGAGTCTTTTCCAGTGAGTCAACTCGTCACATGAGGTGGCCAAAGTATTGCAGTTTCAGCTTTAGCATCAGTGCTTCCAATGAACACCCAGGATTGATCTCCTTTAGAATGGACTGGTTGGATCTCCTTGCAGTCCAAGGGACTCTCAAGAGTCTTCTCCAACACCACAGTTCAAAAGCATCAATTCTTTGGCGATCAGCTTTCTTCACAGTCCAACTCTCACATCCATACATGACCATTGGAAAAACCATAGCCTTGACTAGACGGACCTTTGTTGGCAAAGTAATGTCTCTGCTTTTTAATATATTATCAAGGTTGGTCATAACTTTCCTTCTAAGGAGTAAGCGTCTTTTAATTTCATGGCTGCAATCAGCATCTGCAGTGGTTTTGGAGCCCCCAAAAAATAAAGTCTGACACTATTTCCACTGTTTCCCCATCTATTTCCCATGAAGTGATGGGACCAGATGCCATGATCTTTGTTTTCTGAATGTTGAGCTTCAAGCCAACCTTTTCACTCTCCTCTTTCACTTTCATCAAGAGGCTTTTGAGTTCCTCTCTGAATGTGTCTATGAGAGTGTTTCCAGAAGAGAACCAGGAGACTAAAGAAGATGACCCTTGCCAACGCAGGGGGCACCATCCAGTCCTCTGAGGGCCTGAACAGAACAAAAAGGCAGAGGAAGAGGGAGTTCGCTGTCCGTGCCTGAGCTGGGACATGCATCTTTGGCCCTCAGACACCAGCACCCCTTGTTCTCAGGCCTTTGGACTTAGACCAGGACTTCAATCATTCGCCCCCTGATTCTCAGGCCTTCAGACTTGGGCTGAATCACACTGGCTTTCCTGGTTCTCCAGGTTGCAGATGACAGACTGTGGGATTCTCAGCTGCCGTTCTTGGGTGAGCCAACGCCTAGATTAAATCTTCTCTTTATCTATATGTATATCTATATATCCCACTTTTCTGTTTCTCTGATGAACCCTAATACACCACAGAGGGCTAAGACAACAAATTTTTCACACATCTTCAGCTGAATACTAAACTAAGCATCAATGGGGGATAGCCCAGAGAAAATGGAAGCCCTGGGACACTTGAAAACTTCCTCCTCCTTCTTCTTAGCATGCCTGAACCTGGAACCTTTGAATGAGTTCCTCAACCCACCCAGAGGTCAGGTTGCAAAAAATTAAACCCTTACTGGCTCGAGGTGTCTGAGCATAACCTATGCCCACTCACTGGCTGACCTTGAACTACTCAGACATAGGGAAGGGCCCTAGGGAGCCAAGCTAAAATAGAAAAAAAAAATGAAAGTGAGAAAAAGATTAGCAGGTTCATACTGTGGGAGAGACAGAGGTTGCAGCTTGGGTCTGGGCAAGTTAACTGCCTACTGAAACAGAAAAATCAACAACTTCAGAAAAACAAAGTAATCTAGAGTTGCCACAATGTATTATCTAAAACATCAGGTTTTCAACCAAAAATTACTATACAGACAAAGAAACAGGAAAGGTGACCCATATCAGGGGTAGGTGGGGAGCGCGGTGGGGTAGGGAAGCAGTCACTAGAAACTGATTCAAAGTGGACTTAGATGCTGAATACATTAATAATTTTCAAAAGCTAAAAAATAATATAAATCTGTTCAAAGAATTGCAAGAATATGTATTCAAAAAAGTAAAGAAAAATATATAAGTGAGAGTGAATAAATAGCAACTGAACATAGAACTAAAAAGTAGTTTAAAATCAAATAGAAATTCTAGAGCTAAAAAGTACAGTAACTGGAGAAAAATGTTTAAATACACCAGATGGGCTCCATATGAAATGTAAGATGATGGAAGAAAGAAACAATGAACTTGGAAGACATATCAGCAGAAATTCTCCAAACTGAAAAGCACAGCTTGAGGGGAAAGATTGAGGAAACATCAACAGAGTCTCAGAAATCTTTAGAACAATATCAAACACTGCAACACATGTTTCATTAGAGCCCCAAGAGAGAAAAGAGAGAAGTGGGGAGAAAAATTTTGACGTATAATGGCCCAGATATTCCTAAATTTGGTGAAATACATTGGCTAAAAGATCCAAGAATATCAACAAGGATAAACATAATCACATACATCATAGTCATACTGCTCAGAGACAAAGCTAAAACCCTGAAAGCAGGAAGAGAAAAAAGACACACCACATATTGAGAAACAATGACATGACAGGCAGCTGAGTTCTCACCAGAAATCATGAAGGCCAGAAAACATTGGAATGACCCATTCACAGCGCTGAAAGAGAACTCTTGTCAACGAAGAATTCTCTATACCGTAAACTGTCCTTCAAATTAGGGTGAAATGAAGACATTTTCAGGTAAATAAATACTGAACAAATTTGTTCCTAGAAGATCTTCATTGTATGAAAAACTAAAGGAAAACGGAATAAAAACATTTAACTAAAGGGAAGTGATATGTGCAATAATCCAAATGCACGTGCTGGAACTAAGAGCCCTGCACCTGGCAGCAGTGTGGTGCAATCTCTCTTCAGTTCACTCATTTCCTTCAAAGAGACATGACTGTTCAAGGCAAAGGTCACTACCCTGTGCAGCTAGGTCTGTAACACAGGGATGTGTGTGTGTGTGTGTGTGCGCGCGTGTGCACGCGCTCAGTCGTGTCCAACTCTTTGTGACCCCATGGACGGTAGCCGCCAGGCTCCTCTGTCCATGGGATTTCCCAGGCAAGAATACTGCAGTGGATTGCCATTTCCTTCTCCAGGAGAAGTTCCTGACCCAAGGACTGAACCTGCGTCTCCTGTACTGGCAGGCGGATTCCTGACCACTGAGCCACCTGGGAAGCCCACACAGGTATCACATCTATGATAATATCAGCACAAAGAAAGGAGGTAACTAACTACAGTGCTACAGACGTGGTGAAAGTCAGCCGTTATTAACTTGTCAGATTGTGGTAAGGCAAAACATGCATGCTGCAAGGCCTAGAGAAATCACTGTGGCTCAGATCATGGACTCCTTATTGCCAAAGTCAGATTTAAATTGGAGAAAGTGGGCAAGACCACTACACCATTCAGGTATGATCTAAATCAAATCCCTTATGATTATACGGTATAAGTGAGAAATAGATTTAAGGGACTAGATCTGATAGAGTGCTTGATGAACTATGGACGGAGGTTCGTGACATTGTACAGGAGACAGGGAGTAAGACCGTCCCCATGGAAAAGAAATGCAAAAAGGCAAAATGGCTGTCTCAGGATGCCTTACAAATAGCTGTGAAAGAAGAGAAGCGAAAAGCAAAGGAGAGAAGGAAAGATATACCCATTTGAATACAGACTTCCAAAGAATAGCAAGGAGAGATAAGAAAGCCTTCCTCAGTGATCAGTGCAAAGAAATGGAGGAAAATAATAGAATGGGAAAGACTAGAGATCTCTTCAAGAAAATTAGAGATACCAAGGGAACATTTCATGCAAAGATGGGCTCAATAAAGGACAGAAATGGTATGGACATAACAGAAGCAGAAGATATTAAGAAGAGGTGGCAAGAATACACAGAAGAACTGTACAAAAAAGATCTTCATGCCACAGATAATCATGATGGTGTGATCACTCACCTGGAGCCAGACATCTTGGAATGTGAAGTTAAGTGGGCCTTAGGAAGCATCACGACGAACAAAGCTAGTGGAGGTGATGGAATTCCAGTGGAGCTATTTCAAATCCTGAAAGATGATGCTGTGAAAGTGTTGCACTCAATATGCCAGCAAATTTGGAAAACTCAGCAGTGGCCACAGGACTGGAAAAGGTCAGTCTTCATTCCAATCCCAAAGAAAGACAATGCCAAAGAATGCTCAAACTACCGCACAATTGCATTCATCTCACACGCTAGTAATGTTCAAAATTCTCCAAGCCAGCCTTCAACAATATGTGAACCATGAACTTCCAGATGTTCAAGCTGAATTTATTTTTTTTTTTTTTGGTGTACTTAATTTTTATTAAAAGAATCAAAATTAAGTGATTTTCACAATATAAAGCAAATTCAAAAAAGGACATTAATATGGAATTTTTGTTGTTCAGCTGCTCAGTCAAGTCGAACTCTTTGTGACCCTATGGACTGCAGCACACCCGGCTTCCCTGTCCATCACCAACTCCCAGAGTTTGCTCAAACTCATGTCAGTTGAATCGATGATGTCATCCAACCATGTTATGCTCTGTCATTCCTTCTCCTCCTGCCTTCAATATCAGCATCAGAGCATCAGAGTCTTTTCTAATAAGTTAAGTCTTCTCATCAGGTGACCAAATTATTGAAACTTCAGCATCAGCATCAGTCCTTGTAATGAATATTCAGGGTTGCTTGATTTCCTTGCAGCCCAAGGGACTCTCAAGAATCATCTCCAACACCACAGTACAAAAGCATCAATTCTTTGGTGTTCAGCTAACTTTATGGTCCAACTCTCACGTCCATACATGACTATTGGAAAAACCATGACGTTGACTAGACAGACTTTGTCAGCAAATAATGTCTCTGCTTTTTAATATGTCAAGCTGAATTTAGAAAAAGCAGAGGGACCAGAGATCAAATTGCCAACATTCACTGGATCATCAAAAAAGCAAGAGTTCCAGAAAAACATCTATTTCTACTTTATTGACTATGCCAAAGCCTTTGACTGTGTCGATCACAATAAACTGTGGAAAATTCTTCAACGGATGGGAATACCAGACTACCTGACCTGCCTCTTGAGAAACCTGTATGCAGGTCAGGAAGCAACAGCTAGAACTGTACATGGAACAACAGACTGGTTCCAAATAGGAAAAGGAGTACGTCAAGGTTGTATATTGTCACCCTGCTTATTTAACTTATATGCAGAGTACATCATGAGGAACGCTGGGCTGGAAGAAGCACAAGCTGATATCAAGATTGCTGGGAGAAATATCAATAACCTCAGATATGCAGATGACACCACCCTTATGGCAGAAAGTGAAGAGGAACTCAAAAGCCTCTTGAGGAAAGTGAAAGAAGAGAGTGAAAAGTTTGGCTTAAAGCTCAACATTCAGAAAACTAAGATCATGGCATCTGGTCCCATCACTTCATGGCAAATAGATGGGGAAAAAGTGGAAACAGTGGCTGATTTTATTTTTGGGGGCTCCAAAATCACTGCAGATGCTGACTGCAGCCATGAAATTAAAAGACACTTGCTCCTTGGAAGGAAAGTTATGACCAACCTAGATAGCATATTAAAAAGCAGAAACATCACTTTGCCAACAAAGGTCCATCTAGTCAAGGCTATGGTTTTTCCAGTGGTCATGTATGGATGTGAGAGTTGGACTGTGAAGAAAGCTGATCGCCAAAGAATTGATGCTTTTGAACTGTGGTGTTGGAGAAGACTCTTGAGAGTCCCTTGGATTGCAAGGAGATCCAACCAGTCCATCCTAAAGGCAATCAGTCCTGAATATTCATTGGAAGGACTGATGCTGATGCTGAAACTCCAATACTTTTGCCACCTGATACGAAGAGCTGACTTATTTGAAAAGACCCTGATGCTGGGAGAGATTGAAGGCAGGAGGAGAAGGGGACGACAGAGGATGAGATGGTTGGCTGGCATCACCGACTCAATGGACATGAGTTTGAGTGAACTCCGGGAGTTGGTGATGGACAGGGAGGCCTGGCGAGCTGCAGTCCATGGGGGCGCAAAGAGTCAGTCACGACTGACTGACTGAACTGAACTGATCAAATTACCCATGATATTTTTCACAGAACTAGAACAAGTTATCCTAAAATGTATATAGCATCGTAAAAGATGCAGAATTGCCAAAGCAATCCTGAGGAGAAAAAACAAAGCAAGAGGCACAATCCTCCTAGATTTCAGAAAACGCTACAAAACTGCAGTTATCAAAACAGCACGGCATTGGCAGAAAAACATGCATATGAGTCCATGGAAGAGAAGAAAGAGTCCGAAAACCAACCCTCACAGCTATGGACAAGCAGTCTCTGACGAAGGAGGCAAGAGTGCTCAACGGAGAAAAGACAGCCTCTTCGACAAATGGTGCTGGGCAAGTCGGACAACCGCGTGTAAATCTAAGAAGTTAGAACGCACCCTCATATCATACACAAAAATAAGCTCAAATGGCTTAAAGACTTAAACATGTGACATGACACCATGAAACGCCTACAGGAGCTCATATGCAAAGCATTCCATGACATAAATTGTTCCGCTGTTTCCTTAGGTCAGTCTCCCGGGCAATAGAAATAAAAATAAACAAATGGGACTTAATCAAGCATACAAGCTTTCTCACAGCAAAGAAAACCATAAACAAACAGAAAACCCACAGAATGGGAGAAAATACTTGCCAGTGATGGGCCCAACATGGGTGCAATTTCCAAAATATACAAACAGCACATCAGCTCAATAACAGAAAACGAAGAGCCCAACAAAAAACTGGGAAGACGTAAACAGACATTCCTCCAAAGAAGAAACACAGATGGCCAACAGGCACGTGAAAACATGCTCCACATCGCTAACTATTAGAAAAACACAAATCAAAACTAGAACGAGGTACTGCCTGACATGGTCAGAATGGCCATGATTAAAGAGTCTATAAACAACAAAAGCTGGAGAGGGCGCGGAGAATAGGGAGCCCTCCTGCACGGTTGGTGGGAAAGCAAGTTGGTGCAGCTGCGATGGAAAACAGTATGCAGACTCCTCAAACCACGAGAAATAGAGTTGTCATGTGACCCATAAGTCCTACTCCTGGTACACAACCAGAAACTAGACTCAAAAAGACACACGCACCCTGTGTTCACAGCAGCACTACTCACACAACCAACACAGGAAAACAAGCTAAATATCCGTCAACAAGCGAAGGGATGAACGAGATGAGGTGCGCGTGCAGTGGATACCATTCAGCCAGAGAAGAGTGAAATAATGCCATTTGCCACAGCAGGAACGGACCTAGAGACGACCATACCAAGCGAAGCAAGTTAGAGACGGACAAACACCATATGCCCTCACGCATACGCAGAATCCAAAAACTATAAAAAGGAAACTTAGTGACAAAACAGAAACAGACCCGCAGACTTAGAGAAGGAATTTATGGCTGGGGAAGTAAGAATAGAGTTCGGGAGTGACGTGTATATACTGCTACGTTTTAAAATAGATAACCAACGAGGATCTACTGCAGATCGTTAAGTAACTCAGCTCAACACTCTGTAATAACCTAAAGGCAGGAAAAGAATTTGAGAAAGAATAGATACAGGTGTATATAATGGAATCACTTTCCAGTGTACCTGAAGCTAACACAACCTTGTCAACCAACTGTCCTTCCGTCAGTTCAGCCACTCAGTCGTGTCCGACTCCTCGCAGCCCCACGGACTGTAGCACGCCAGGCGCCCCGTCCATCGCCAACTCCTGGACCTCGCTCATGTCCACTGAGCTGGTGATGCCATCCAACCATCCAACCATCTCATCCTCTGTTGTACTTCAATATAACATAAAATTTCTTAAAAAAGGAAAAAACTCTGAACCTGAAAAATATTACAGTCAGCAAAGAGAGCCAGGCAACAAAGACCACACACTGTCTGATTTCATTGATGTGAACGGCCACGGAGAAGGCACTGGCACCCACCCCAGTGCTCTTGCCTGGAGAATCCCAGGGATGGGGGAGCCTGGTGGGCTGCCGTCTATGGGGTCGCACAGAGTCGGACACGACTGAAGTGACTTAGCAGCAGCAGCAGCTATGAAACGGGCTTCCCTGGTGGCTCAGAGGGTAAACTGTCTGCCGGCATGTGGGAGACCGGGGTTTGATCCCCAGTTTGGGAAGATCCCCTGGAGAAGAAAATGGCAGCCCACTCCAGGACTGTTGTCTGGAAAATTCCATGGATGGAGGAGCCACGGGATCGCAAAGAAAAGCAAAACTGCGGGGACAGAAATTACATCAGTGGTAACCTGGGGCTGGAGAAGCCCCATAAAGAGATCCAAGGGGACTCGGGCACTGCCTGACTGTGGTGGGGATGCGTACTTGTACCGAAATTCATTGCGCTGTGTGCTTAAAGTGGGTGAAATGCATGGAATGCAAATTATAACCTCAGTAAGCCTGTGAGAAAACAGCAGACAAGAAATCTGTGATGGAATGAAGAACTGTGGGGGCCAGGAGCAATGCTCTGACCCACCGTCACGTCTGGGTTGACGTTCGTGTGCTACGAATCGCCAGCTTCCTGGACAAGGTTGGCTGCGAAGATGAGCTGCCGTGGAGACGGTGCCCCGTCCAGTGGGGCAGAAAGGCATGTGACTCCGTCATTTCAAAGCAATGCGGTGAGGCTTCACTGGAGCTCCAAGATCTGCAGACGTGAGGAGGAGAGATGCATCAGCCTTTCCGGGGGAGCACAGGGCGTCCTCGGAGCTAGGACAGTGGGCACGTCAGGCTGGTGCTCTCCCTCCTCTTCCTGCTCACCCAAGTGCCGGGCAGCTCTCATTTCTCTTTTCCTTAAAGTATTAAAACGTAACCTAGCCTAGAGAGTTCCCTGATATCTCTCAGAATCATTAGTCTCCCCAGGGTGTTGCAGAAACTGGGTTGGGGACGTCCCTGGTGGTCCAGTGGTTTAGAATCCACCTGCCGATGCAGGGGACATGGGTTCGATCCCTGGTCTGGGAAGATTCCACGTATCAGGGGGTTGAGGGGGTGCAACTAAGCCCGTGTGCCACAGCTGGAGAGCAGCCCACACATGCTGCAGCTAAAGAAGGCTGCACGCAGCAACGAGGGCACAGCACGGCCAGCAAACAAGGAATAGAAAGGGACCACTTTTCCTTTTAACAATAATTCTAAAAAACCGGGTAGGGGCATCTCTATTCTAAATTCTGAGGGCAGCTGTGGTGACCACCCTCCTAGATGCTGATTCAGCCTCGGTGGGGTCGGGGAGGGAGTAGGCAGCAGGAAGGAGTGTATTGCCAACAAAGAGACCACCTGTGCAAAGGCCCTGTGGCAGGACCCGGTGTGTTCTGGGACCTGAGCAGCAGCCTGTGAGAGCAACGCCAGAAACGAGGCGCCGAGGTCTGGGGCACAGACTGCTGTGTCCTCGGGCAGGGCAGCGTCTTACGAAGTCATTCAGCTCCATTGCCTCGTCTAATTGTCTCAGAGCCGCTCTGTCCTGGCTCCGTGGGTAACCCCCTAAGGGTAGAGCCTGTGCCTCACACAGTCGCCTCACAAGCCTACAAAGGAGGGGAGGAATGTTTCCTGCAAGCCTCCTCTGTAGTTTGTGGGCGTTACACCCTTCAGTTCTTACCTGGTGAGTGATTGCGTCATCCCCGTTTAAGGATAAGGCAACTGAGGTCCGGAGAGGGCGACTGACTTACTCAGAGTCACGCAGCGCAGTCTGCCCTGCCCGAGCCCCGCACCGCATCTAGCTCGGAGCCAAGAGCCAAGAGAGGGAGGCTGGGCCTGGCCGGCGTGTTGGGCTTTTTCCCTAAACCTTGGAACCAGGACAGCGGGCAGCAGGTGGGCAGCTGGCTCGCTGCCCCAATTCCCCTGGCAGTAAGGACAGGCACGATCGTCTCGGGGGTGACTAAGCCTACAAAGATGTGCCGAAAGTTAGACGAGTGACTAAGAGGAAGGAAGGGGTGTCCCCGCGCCATCCCACCCCTGCCCCGCACGGTCATTTCCCAACCCCTCTACTGGTTTGACCGAGTTGATGGGAGAGAAGGCGGAGGGGCGTGTGGGCCTACAGGAGCGGCTGCAGGAAGCAGGCTGGGCCGGGAGCCGGGCGTGACTGTGACAGCCTCCTGCCCTGCCCCACGCCCCCCGGCCCACGCGGGGCTGCCCACATCTGGCCACACTCCTCAGCCCCTTGGGGGCTCCCCCAGCTTCTCGCCTGGCGTCTGCAGGCGGCTCCCCAGGTTCATCCTCCAACCTTCTGCTCCTCCAAACTGCCTTTCCAGGCCCCATCTCATCTGCCCTTTGGCGGGGCAGGTCCCCTGCCTCCTCAAGATTCCACTTCGGTTGCCCGAGGATGTTGACCTTTGATTCTTGAAATGCCCAAACCAGCTTCTTCTTTGTCCCCAAGCCACCCATGGTCACCTCAATCCAGGGGATTCTAGCCAAGGCAGCCTGGGGTTTTGAATCACCCTTCTGGGGGCCTGTCCTGGCTCCTGGTGATCCTAGGAGACCCCCAGCTAAGTTCTCCTTGAAGCACCCTTCACGATTCCTGCAAAGCCAGTGCCCCCCAGCCCGGGAGGCCCATAGGTGCATTGCGGCTCAGGCCAGCGGGTCGTGGTGACTTGACCCCAGGCCTGTCTCCCAACCGGGAGCCTCTGGCACATAGAAGGTGCTCAGGAAAAGTTGGGAGATGGAAGAGAGGGAGCGGGGAAAGAAGAAGCAGAAAGGGAAGGAGGCAGGGGTGCTTCCCTGGTGACTCAGCGGTAAAGAATCTGTCTTCCGATGCAGGAGACACAGGTTCCCTCCCTGGTCGAAGCCCTGCTCACCCCAGCTGGAGAAAAGCCTGTGCAGCAATGAAGACCCGACACAGCCAAAAGTAAGAAATAAAGAAGTAAGAAAGGGAAGCACGAGCCAGCCTGGTGCCTGCTCCTCAGATGTGTTGTTGAACAGAAAGAAATGATTCGAGATGTATCTGCTTGATAAGGGGAAATTTACTACCTTCCAAAAAGGAAAACCTCTGCTGTTTTCTGATGATAGAGGTAATAACATGCGCGTGCTAAGTTTTTCTTTTTCCCAGACCAGAAGCTGGTGAACTTTTTCTGTAAAGGGCCCTAAATAATTTAAGTTTGGGGACCCACCTATGCTCTCCACAGCATAATCTTCTGATCTTGGTTTGCTTTTAATTCTCTCTAGACTCATTCTTAGCTCACGGGCTGTACAAAAACGCTGATTCTAGGTAAGCCTCAAAGTTACAGATGAGAATGTGGAAATCACCTTAAACCCCCATCCGGAAGGAACCACTGCCAGCATTTTGGTGTGCTTCTTGCTAGGCTCCTTTTGGACATGTGTATTGTGTGTGTGTGTTAGTCACTCAGTCGTGTACGACTCCCTGCAACACCATGGAATACAGCCCACCAGGCTCCTCTGTCCATGGGATTCTCCAGGCAAGAATACTGCAGTGGGTTGCCATGCCCTCCTCCACGCGTATTGTGTATTTTGCCAAAATAGGACCACGGTCTGCCTACTGTTTAGTAACTGGCTTTTTCATTTGACAAAATAACGTGGGTCTAAGTCCACGCTGCTGAATGTGGGTGGCAGACGTCACTATTGTGGCCATGTCACACTGCTCACCGTGAGCCTAGCGAGCTCTTCGGTATATCTACTGAGGGCAGATGGGTTGCTGCCTCCAAATCCTTGGCTGATTAAAGAGATGGAAAAGGCTATGAGGGGATGGGTCTCAGTGCCCTGGGTCCAAGGCACTGCTCCTACAGCAGACACGGAGAACGTTTCTTGCTGATGATTTTATCACGCATTTGCCCCGTTTCTCTGCAGCAAGGGCTCATGGAGCAGAGAAAGGGAAGCGCAGAAAGGCGCCTGCTTTGACCCCAGGGTTGATCTTACAGCAGACGCAGTCGCTGTGAACAGAGAGCCTGCGCTGGGGGCCGAATGCAGGAGATACAGCAGCCCTTGGTGGATCATCCGAGCCGGTCTTCAGGCAGGAGACACTGGCTGGGCTGGTCACCAGCTGTCTGCCCCGCAGGAGAACCTCCCACAGACGTGGCTCCTCACTTCCCAGGTGGGCGCTGGATGCCCCAGCAGACGTGAAGGTCCTGGAGGGCAGGAGAGGGAGGTCCTCCATGCAGCCTAAGATGCTCCAATAACTGTAGCCTGGAAAGGGGTCCGGGGGGCTTCCCTGGTGACTCAGACAGTAAAGAATCCACCTGCAGTGCAAGAGACCTGGGTTTGATCCCTGGGGCAGGAAGATCCCCTGGAGGAGGGCATGGCAACCTACTCCAGTATTCTCGCCTGGAGACTCCCGTGGACAGAGCAGCCTGGCGGGCTGCAGTCCGTGGGGTCGCACAGAGTGGGACACGACTGAGCACCGAAGCACAAAGGGGTCTGGGGTCTTCGACCACAATGACGACACGGCACGACCTGCATCAGCCACGCTGACGGCTTTGTGACTGCATTTCGGCCTCACACCCACCCAGGGAGAACATCCCCACCCAGCGACCTCAAGCGCAGAGCGGTCAGGTTACCTGCCCAAGGTCCCACCGTCGGGGCGTGGGAAGCCCCAGACCTGTACTGTCATGGGGCTCAGAAGCCTGTACCTGCCGTGTAGACAGGAGGCACCTGTGGGGGGAGGCTGCTCAGCGAGGGGGGCCCTGGGGCCAGGGGCACAGAGACCTGCATCGTCCACCTCTTAGGAGCAGGAGCGCTAGGGAGCCTTTCCACTTCCACTTGTCAGAGCCCGTGTCCACCCGGGGTGCCCCACACTCCCCTCAGTGCTCAGGAGGACAGGCAGGAGACGCAGACCAGAGGGTGGACCTGAACGCACTTCAGGTGACGTGACGTAAGCGGAGCCGGGCTGACCGAGTGACCTGCAGGAGGACGCCCTGGAGAAGGGGCAGCGAGGCCAGAGGCGGGGAAAGGGCCCCACCAGCCGCAAAAGGCACCCTGCATCCGGGCACCAGAGGCCCTGGGCTCCCTGGCCCGTCATCTTCTTTTGCCTCCTGCCCAAACCTGGTTCCAGCTGCGGTGCTGGAGAAGGCTCTTGAAAGTCCCTTGGACTATAAGAAGATCCAACCAGTCCATCCTAAAGGAGATCAGTCCTGGGTGTTCATTGGAAGGACTGATGTTGAAGCTGAAATTCCAATACTTTGGCCACCTGATGTGAAGAGCTGACTCATTTGAAAAGACCCTGATGCTGGGAAATATTGAAGGCAGGAGGAGAAGGGGATGACAGAGGATGAGATGGTTGGATGGCATCACCAACTCGATGGACATGAGTTTGAGCAACTCATGTTGCTCCAGGAGTTGGTAATGGACAGGGATGCCTGGCGTGCTGCAGTCCATGGGGTCGCAAAGAGCTGGACACGACTGAGCAACTGAACTGAACTGAGCCTCTGCCCATACTGCTCCCTCTGACTGATGCTGTTCCCTTTGATCGTGTGACCCCCTCCCCTTTTCTGGTGGCTTCTAATACGGCCTCCAAGACTCGTTTCCAGCATCATTGTCTCTGACTGCCAGGGAAGTCGGAGGCTGCCCCCTCAGCGTGCCCACAGAAACAGGCACAAACAGTCCAGGGAGTGGAAATCTGTGTGCACCTTTCCCCCGGCCCCACAGGCATGGGGGCTGTCCATCTTCAGACCCCACTGCTCACGCCACACCTGGCTCGGAGCAGACTTCGGCCAACACAGCTGGGTTAGGGCAAATGAAAGCGGGATGGGGTGGGCAGACAGACCGGCCCGGCTCCAGCCACTGACCACCGGCCCAGGGGCCCGGCCCCCGGCCCACGCGCCGGCCGGGGTGCAGCCGGGGTGCAGCCCGCGTGCCAGTGCAGAGCGGCCCAGGCAAGAAGGTGCTTGTCTGAGAACCGAGCCAAGGGGTGACCTCACTGCTGACTCAGTCCCGCAAACACGAAGGTGGGGGCCGCCCTTCTTGGGAAGGGCGGGCCCGGGACGGTTTTAACAGGCAAGGTGCAGGCTTGGGGGCCAGAAAGCAGGGCAGGTGAGTCAGCCCAGGGGAGCCGCCTTGCCCTAAAAAGGGAACAGCTTTCCTCTCGCAGGTCTCTGCCGATCCCATCACACTCATTAAGAGAAAGAAAAGAAATAGGAGGGGAAAAGACTCAAATCCCAGAGCTGGCACTTCTTCTCGGCCATAAT
This sequence comes from Moschus berezovskii, assembly GCF_049115385.1. Classification (NCBI taxonomy): domain Eukaryota; kingdom Metazoa; phylum Chordata; class Mammalia; order Artiodactyla; family Moschidae; genus Moschus; species Moschus berezovskii. The sequence continues at coordinate 2,745,866 of NC_142461.1, forward strand.
TAACGATCATTCGGAAAGAATGGATGACGCCATCCCTGGTTTGTGCCAAAAACAAGCGCCCCAGGTGAGTGCCACCGACGGGCCCTGAACCTGGCCCTCCTCCCGCGCCCGTGACACCAGCTCCCTGTGGGTTATCCTTTCGCCCCCCCAGCGGTCACGCCCCACATGCATCAGCCCCTTCCAGAGGCGGGGGACGTTTGCTACCCTCTGGTCCTGCAAGGCAGTCTTCTGCTTTCCCACCGAGGCATTATACCCGAGACCAGGGCTCCGAGCAGCTGCCTCTCGGGTTCCACGGCATTCCAGGCTCTGCTGGGGGCATCCTAGACACGGGGTCGCCAGAGATCCCAGCAGAGCCCCGAGGCAGGTCCTGGAGACCCAACTGTAAGGGGAAGAAACCGAGACGGGGGAAACGGGGGGAGCCCAACGCTAGTGAGAGGCCACACAGGGCCCGGTCCTGCAGGGACACGTCAGTGGTCACTCCCCAGGGCCCCCTCACAGGACAGGAAGGGCGGACACCACGGCAGGTGGGGACCTGGTGGCCGTCAAGTGATGACTGGGCCCCACCGACAGAGCTGGGGGACACACAGGGTCTCTGTCCCCCAAGGCGGATCCCCCAGCCCCACTAAGGCCGAGCAGAGGCCGCCAGCCGCCAGGACCTGAGGGCCACCCTGTCTCCCACCAGGAGGTTCCGTGGGGTCAGGGCGTTCACCCAGGGCCTCTTCTCCCGCCCCAGGGGAGCCAGGCACGGACAGGTCAGTTAACCCTGCCAGCTGAGCCGGACCAGAGGCAGCCTTCCGGCCGGGCCAGGATCACCAGCAGAATTGCACCTTCCCCCCAAACATTTGAAGTCCTAACCCTCGGTATCTCAGAACGTGACCGTCTTTGAAAGCAGGGTGTTGACAGAGGTAATCAAGTTAGAATGGGGTCATTCGGGTGGGCCCTAACCCAACATGACTAGGGGTCCTTTCAAGAGGGGACACTGACACATAAACCCTCAGGGAGAAGACAGCGTGCGAAGGCAGTGACCGGGGCGCTGCTGCTCCGAGCCAAGGGGAGCCCCGGACCGCCAGCCAGACCTCGGGAGCTGGGAACAAGGCCTGGGACAGACACTCCCCCGGAGCCCCGGAAGGAACCGACCCTGCTGACACATCCAGCCTCCAGATGGGGAGACGATACGGGCCTGTTACTGAGAGCCACCTGGCTCGTGGGGCTTTGTTCCTGGAGCCCCGAGAAAAGAGGACAGTGGGTGTAGGGGCGTGGAAAGTGAGCACAGGGCCCACGCCTGGACTCATGCCTGTGCCCGTCGTCCTGACCTTTAGTAACTGCGGGAGAGGGGCCCACGTTCTCACTGTGCACTGGGCCCTGATCATCACGCAGGCCTTCCTGTCTTCAGACCTCTCTGGCGAGACCCCACCGCAAGCCCAGACACCTCCCAGGCAGCCAGGGCCCCACTCAGTCCGAGGCCAAACACTTGGTGGACCTGAGGCTTGGCCTCGTGGGGGTCCCAGGGCAGTGGGCAGGGCTTCACGCCACCTCATTTCCCTAAAGACCTGCTCAGGGTGGGACTCCCCCAGTATAGCCGGGATCCTGACTCCCAAAGCTGGGAGTGCTGGTTGATTTCTGGTCGGGGCACTAAGATCTCACATGCCATCCATGCGTGCGTGCTCAGAAGCTCAGTCCTGTCCGACTCCTTGCAATCCCATGGACGGTAGCCCGCCAGGTTCCTCTGTCCATGGGATTCTCCAGGTAAGATTACTGGAGTGGGAGCCTGTGTCTTCTGCACGGGCAGGCAGATTCTTTACCACTGAGCCACCAGGGAAGCCCCTCATGCACCATGATGTGAAGCCCAAAACTTAAAAAAAAAAAGAAGAAAGGAGAACTTGGATCAGGACTCCTGGATTTTCTTGCCAACCCCACGTCCTTCGAAATGTGAGCCAAAATCCGGCTAAATGTTAGGCTCTGCCAACAGGTAGCTTCCAGGAGCCAGGAGACTCGGCCACCATCACAGCCCCCTCCCTGCTGCACTGTGACCTCGTCCGACTTTGCCCCGACTCAGGTCACATCAGCCAGGGTTTCCAGACCCCCTGCCCAGAGCGCAAGACCACCACTGAACACAGAGTGGGAGCCGGAGCCCGCCGTCGGGTGTCAGAGTCAGTTTCTATTTATCTCTACTCTCAAGGACAAACAGATCCTCCTGGGAAGCAGGTCACCTCACGGTGGAGGATCTCTCAGCTGCTTCTGCAGAGAGCTAAGGCGTTTCATCCCTCGCCGGGTCCTGGACCTGCTCCCTTAGCCGGGGGGCAGCAGAAGACGGGGGTGGAGAAGGACAAGGGGCCCGCTCCACGGGGGTGCTGAGGTCCTGCCCGCAGCGTCATCGTGGACAATCACGTGGGCCGCCGGCGACGCAGCCAGGATGAGACCTAGGAACAACGATGCCGGGTCACTGCGGCTCCCCGGAGAGCCCCCACGCCCGACTTCAGCTCCAGGCTTCAGGACACAGCGGGCCTTCACCCACCGGCCGGCCGAGAACGCCCCTCTCGCTTTTCCCACAGCTGATGACCTGGAACAGCGGGCCTGGGAGAAGGTGAGGGCGGGAGAATGGGAGAACGGGGCGGCGGGGCTGGGACGGCCACCAGCCCTGAGGCCCCCAGTCCAGACCGTCCTGCCCTCCCTCCCCAGGCCGGTTCTGCTGAGCACCCAGCAGCCTCTGCCTCCCTGCGCTCCCATTCTGTCCCTTTACCGAACTCGTTTCACCTGGATTACCTGTCTGCCCATCTCTCCTCCTGACCCATATGATGCATTCCTTCAAGCTGGAGGTTTTTGATCTAATATTTGGCCTTGAACGGGGCCTGGCACAGAGGCAGAGGTACACGCCGAATCCTTCTGGGAGAGAACAGTCCAATGAGTCAGGACAGGAAACCAGTGTGGAAGGCCAGGCAAGAGCTGGCCGTGGTTACACTGGGCCGTCTCTGCAGATCTGAAGCGCACGGTCGGACACTGAGCACACGGGACATGGGGGAATGAATGGGCACCTCCCCGTGGTCCAGGGGCTAAGAATCCGCCAAAGCTCAGCAGCAGAGAAGCCCGCGCGCTACAGCGGAAGACCCCGAAAGATCCTGCGTGCCACGGCAAGACCTGACGCAGCCACACACACACACTCACACGATGGATGAATCAATGAAGTAGGGACAGATCCCGCGCCCAGCGGAGACACAAGCCTAAACCCACTCTGCTGGTGAGAAAGTCTGCAAGATGCGAATGGGCGGGAGACTTTGCCCTCGTTTCCTTTCACCAGGATCTCAGCAAACTGGAATCGCTATAGCCCTCTTTGGGAGGAGCAATCAGATAGAGACGTTTATTAGGTAACCCCTGAGGCTCTCTCGGGCCAATTCCCAGCCTGGACCCTGTGCCAGCAAACAGGGACAGGCCTGGACCCCCCACCCACACCCACCATGAGAGGAGAAGCTCACGCCAACCAGGCAGCCATGGGCAGCTCGCTGGCAGCGGCGGGAAGAAGTTCCCGTGAATCTCAAGAAATTAAGCATCAGGGCACAGGCAGGGCCATGGAGGGACAACCAGGGAAAGTCTGCAGGTTTTGCTTCGTTATCAAGACCAGGCCTAGGAATTTTGGAAACTGCAGAGAACAGTCATGTAACCCCCAACCCCATGCCTTCCCGGGACAACTGTTCTATTTGGATGCCTCTCCTTCCAGCTCTTGCTAGGTGTGGTTTTCTGCACAGAGAGGAGAGGACAGGCAGCACCCCCGCACGGGAGGAGAAGTGATGCTCCCGCCGCCCCTCCCACTCGTGGGCTCCACACGAGCCCCCAAGAAGTGCCTGGCACCCCCGTTTGCAGGCCTTCCCGTGGGCCTCGGGCTCCTCCTGGTCTCTGGCGTATTTCTACAAGGCTGCTGGAACAACCCACACCAGCAAGCGTGTGTGCAATCCTCTTCAGAAAGTCAGGGACTCTCAGGAGGGGCGGGACGGACGGAGCGGGGCAGTGCCACCCTGAGGGTCTGAACGCAGCCCCCCATCAGGCCCGTTCATCCATTCGTTTACTGAGTTGGTCCATCAGTCAGTCAGCAAACCTTCTGGGGATCCAGAGAAAGGGAACACAGAGTCCCTGCCCATTAGGAACGCGTGTTCCAGGGAAGGAGACAAACAACCAAGGAGACGATTACAGCTGGGTGTGTGAAAGGACCGTGGAGTTGCTGACTCCCACAGTAGCCCCAGGGGTTCCCAGGGAACAGGGACTAGCCTCCCCGTCCCCTGCTCAGACACCGGGGGGGTGGGGGCTGTGGGAGGCGTCAGAGCAACGACTCCCTAAGGACACTCCGGAATCACGTCTTCCACCAGCCTGGGAATCCTGGAGAGAATTCTACAGAGAGTTCCCCAAGAGTGGAAGGGCTGCCACCTCATTAGACCAATCACTTGCTGAGGATGAGAAAAGCACGCTGTAAACTGGAAAACACTGGCTGAAGCTGAGAGCAGCGAGGGCTCTCTCTGGACCAGGATCCTCCTGGGAGCACAGGCTGTGCCTCCCCCATCAGACTGGAACTCCCTGAGTCAGGGGCTAGGCCTCTCCCATCAAACTGGAGGGTCCTGTTTTAATTCTGAAGTCCCAGAAGTTTCTGCATCCAGGGGGCTTAGTGAACCCACTTGCCCCACTTACATGGATGCCGCTGGACCATCCGCCCTCAGCAGAAAGGCTTCACTGACTTGTCTGAACACTTTCTGCTTCTTATAAAGAAAATGCGGCTGAACTCCGAGATCACATTTTTAAAAGCTCTGGCTGCTGCTGCTGCTAAGTCGCTTCAGTCGTGTCCGACTCTGTGCAACCCCACAGACGGCAGCCCATCAGGCTCCCCCGTCCCTGGGATTCTCCAGGCAAGAACACTGGAGTGGGTTGCCATTTCCTTCTCCAATGCGTGAAAGTGAAAAGTGAAAGTGAGGTCGCTCAGTCGTATCCAACTGAATGTCCCCACGGACTGCAGCCCACCAGGCTCCTCCGTCCATGGGATTTTCTAGGCAAGAGCACTGGAGTGGCTTGCCATTGCCTTCTCCGTTAAAACCGCTTATTAAGCCACAAATCATATATATCACATAGTGCACGAAATACCTTTGACTGAAATTTATTACACTAGAGTGTAAATGACCTTATAACATGTACTTATCATCTTGGACTTAGAAGGAAACTTGGTGTTCCAGTTCTCAAATGCGGCGCTGCATGTGGAATCGCTTGGAAAACTTTTAAAAATATTAATGCCCATACTGCATTTCAGAACAGTTAAGTCAGAATCCATGGTGCTGAGATCCAGGCATCCATGTGTTTGAAATTCCCCAGGGATTCTAATGTGTAGCCAAGTTTCAGTCAAGTTTCAGGAGTGTTCTAGAAAAACCTCCTTCCCAATACAGGAATCGTGATTATTTACCCCACAGACATGCATAAAACACCTATTCAGTGCCCCAAATCAGAACCGTCTCAATCTCTTCTACCACGGCTCTGTTAGTTCTCCAGCCTTTTCTGGGGGGATTCCTCCAGGGATGGGGAGCTCACGCCTCGCAAGGCAGATCTGTTCCCAAGAGCTGGTTTTTAAGGAGTATGTCGGGAGGGAAGATGAGTTGGAAAGAGGAAACTAAGATGCATTGGGGTCCTACTGTGTGCCAGCAGTGGTGTGAGATACTTTACAGGCACTGTTTCATTGAAATCTCATTAGTGAAGTCGGGAGTTCAACCACAGCATGGCAGAGGGAAACTGGAGCTCCGGGAAGTGAAGGGACTGATCCCACAACTCAGCCTGTGGGTGGGGAGGCCAGACCCACGCCGCAGAGTGTCTCTTGTTTAAGGGAGACGGGGGCTGGTGGGCAGGGTGCGGTGGGGTGGGACGGGGTGGGCACAGGCTAAGGTCTATGTCCAGGTGTCCGGAAAGACCTTCCAGGTCTCCCATCAACTTCTTCTTTTATTTTTTATTTATTTATTTATTTTTTTTTTTGCTTTTCATGTTTGTTTATTTTTTTCTATATTGTCCTTATGTTCTACAATGTGCATGTAATATTGATGAAATAAAAATACAAACAGTGACATGTGCAAATGCATAAACACACACATCCAAAATCCACACTTATTAATTTCAGAATTAATACTTCTGAGTTAAGTGATCATTTTCAAGGCAGATAACTGGCACAGTGATCTTCAGCTTGTCCTGGCTCATACCACTATTTCACTTGCTTTCCTCTGAACTCTCACACTTCTTCTTTTAAAATATTTGTTTATTTGGCCGTGTCGGGTCTTAGCTGCACCTGTGGGATCTTACTTCCCCTTCCAGGAACTGAACCCCCATCCCCTGCATTGGAGGGCGGACTCTTAACCACTGGACCACAGGGAAGTCCCTCCCACCAACTTCGCAAGGCCCACGCTCCAGACACGTTCTCTCCCGCCGTTTTCCTTCCCTCTTACCCCTCAGGGCTGGGAGAGTCTGACAAACTCATTTGTCCAAAGCATTGTGGACCCAAGTCACAACCCGCACCAGGGTGATTTACACAGAAAAGGAACCAAGCTGGGCAGGGTGATGCTCAGTCTACAGGAATGACTATCTAACGCACGACAGTGAGATCCTACTGGGTAGAGACACACAGTCGCACGTGGCACCCCCAATCACAGCCCAGAGGCGACGGCCCACCTTCCCTAACCCCATAAGGGGCACATCCGTGCAGCAAGAACAACAGCACCCTGTTCCTTGTGCCCTTACCGAACACCAGGTGCCTTCCCCTCTTTATTCCTAGCCCTCACAGCAGCCCCGTGAATTCAGGATCTTTGTGTTTGCTTTACAAATAGCAACAAGGCACAGACAAATCTGTCCCCAGAGCCTGCGTTCCTGTCCACTTAAATCCACGTCATAGAGTCTGCAGGCTGTCACCCACTCTGGGTGTGAAATCAGTGTAGTGGATCCTGAGCACAGCTTTGAATAGAATAAGGTAGAAGAGAGTTTAAAAAAGCAAAAAACAACAGGCAGTTCACACAGTCATGGAAGGTTGCTTTCATAAAGTTCTGGTTTCAGGTGTGTGTGTGTGTTGTTGGAAACTGGCGATGAAAATACATTTCTACAGTGAGTTGCAATCAAAACGTCCAAAAGCCATTGCCCCCCACCCTGTTGTCTCCTGGACGCTGCTGGAAAGTGACTTCCTTTCTTCCTGGGAGGACTGAGCACATAGGGTACTCCTTCAGGACTCACAGAGCAAGAGAGGGGGCAAGAAGCCTCTGTCACACCCACCAGGAGCTCATCCTGTCCAGAAGTTCCAGGCTGGTTTTCCAGAACCTCCACCTCCCAGCTGATCCTGGAGGCCAGCCCCATGGGAAGGAGGAGACACAGCAGCTTGAGGGATGTGGGTCAGACACCAGGAAAACTTCCACGAGAGAGAGCTGGGGTCCACAGCGGGCAGAGTGAGAGGCGTGACAGTACAGCCTCCGTCAGGAGGTCGTTTTTAAAATGTTTTTCTCTTTCTTTTTCACCCTTCCTTGAAGGTGAAAATCACGAATGAAGCTGTGAAAGGAACGATGACGTGTCTGTGTTCTCAACTGCACATGGACAGAGAGCGCCAAGAGACCACATGACCCAGTGAACCCAAACCCGCTGTCATTCTGCATGCTTACTGGTACGTTGCTGCTGCTGATTGTTAATTACTGTCAGGTAACACTTGGGGAGATTCACTGATCTCTCAGTCGAAACAGTAAAGGCTACTAAACTAGCCCGGCGAAAGCTGAGAGCAAGATTTGCTGTGCTGCTCTGTCGCTGGGTGATCCGACATCTCAGCCCTCTGTCTCCGCATTCCCACTCACAACTATTCAAGAGAGAATTCTGTAAGTACGTAGGAGGTCATTTTTAAAATTTATCTATTTGGGGTTCTGCTGGGGTTTTTGGCTGCATGGTCTTTTCTCCAGTTGCAGCGAGTGGCGGCTTCTTATGGCTAAAGCGGCTCTTGCTGCGGAACGCGGGCTCCAGGGCTAGCGGGCTTCAGTGCTGCGGTTTATGGGCTCAGTAGACACAGTTCCCGGGCTCTAGAGCACAGGCTTAGTAGTCGTGGCTCAAGGGCTTGGCTGGTCCATGGCCTGCGGGATCTTCCCGGACCATGGACTGAACCAGCATGTCCTGCACTGGCAGGGGGATTCCTTACCAGTGAGCCACCAAGAAAGCCCCCTGGTGTGCTTGCAAAGCAGAGGCGGGTTTTCCATCTAGGACAGTTCAACTGCTGTTTTCTGCAGGCAGACGAGGTGAATGATGGGGTCTCGGAGACCCCTGGGTTGGGCGATTCTTCAGCCTCATGGTTTGGGCAGAGGGCTGTGGCAGGCTGTGTGTGGGAGAAGGGCGGGCGGGGATGGGCACCGATGGTGGGGGACAGAGCAGAGCCATGGTGGAAAGTCTCCTTGTGCAGCCCAGCTTACTTCTTACCTCCTGAAGCAACAGGCATTCCCAGGAAGGGCCCTGGAGCGGGACTTAGGAGGCCCAGCTCAGCCAACAAAAGCCCGAAAGCAAATCACACCCCTGAGCCTCGCTTTCCTCACCTGTAAAATGGAATAATGGCCTGGATCAGCAGAGTCCAACAGAAATACAATGGGAGTCATAAGTGTTCTCAGTTCAGTTCAGTTCAGTTCAGTAGCTCAGTCGTGTCCGACTCTCCGCGACCCCATGAACTACAGCACGCCAGGCCTCCCTGTCCATCACCAACTCCCGGAGTTCACTCAAACTCATGTTCACAGAGTCGGTGATGCCATCCAGCCATCTCATAAAAATGTAAAAATGAATAAGTGAAATTAGTTTCAATAATGTTATTTAACCTAACATACCCAAAACATCTTCAACATGTAGTCAATATTAAAGAGTATTAAGGAGGGAATTTGCTGGTGGTTCAGTGATTAGAACTCTGAGTTTCTATCGCAGGGGGCTCGGGTTCCATGCCTGGTCGGGAAACTAAGAACCAGCATGCTGCGAGGTGAGGCCAAAAAAAGGCATTAAGGAGATTTTACATTCTTTGTGCTAAGCCTTTGTGTATTTTACACTCAGAGCACATCTCCATTTAGATCAACTATATCCAGGGTTCAACAGCCCCATGGTTAGTGGCTACCACGTTGGACGGCTTAGATACAGACAACCTCTAGGGTCTCCTCTAAACCTATGTGACTGGAGCAAAGGACCTGGCTAGATTCTTTACACATTTGCCGCTGTCGAGCCCCAGGGCCCTGGCTGGTCCCAGTTGCAGAAAGCCATTCAGTTACATACTTATGGGGCTACTTCAAGGGGCGATAAAATGGGTCATTGACCCTGGAACGACAGAGACCCCGCTTCTCAGCTGTGTGCTCTGAGGCTCCTCTTTGAGCCTCAGTTTTGCCATCTGTAGAACAGAATAATAATAATAGCTAACATTATATAGCTCCTATCATGGGCCAGGCATTGTTGTTCTAAGACCATTATGTGTATTAACTTCTCATTCAAGAGTCTAGCAAGCAGCATCCCATTTTATAGAAGAGCTGGGGTACAGAGAGGTTAAGTAACTTGCCCAAGGTCACACAGTGAGTGTGTAGAACTGCTAAGATTCGAACCTGGACCACCTGGCTCCAGCATCCCTATGCTGAACCCCATGTCCACACTCCTGGTCTCCCCAGGAAGTGGTGAAGATTAAGCAAAAGACTGCCCTGAAAGAGGCGGGCACGGCACCTGGAACACAGTCAGTGTCTACTAAACTGTTCCCGCTGCCCTTACCTGGAGAGGAGCCCCTGGGTGGCCTCCAGACATCTGGGACACAGCTGGGTCATGACCAGCTAGAGGCAGCCCCTTCTAAGCTTTCCTTGTGCCACTCCCAGCCAGAGGTTGAGAGGGAAATTCGGCTGGGAAGGCATCTTCCTGATGGCTCGGGTGCGGAGGCCTCTGAAGGTGGATGATTCAAGGTTGGAAGCGCCTGGGGCTTGTGGATGGTGGGTGGGCTGAGGCGGGGTGGCCAGTGAGAAAGGCAGCCCCGCCAGTTTCGAGGGACAAGCTAGGAGCCCCTGGGTGCCTGTCTGGGTTCCACGGCCAGCTTCAGAGGGTGGGGGATGAAAGCAACCTGGAGAAGAGGCGCAGAGGTCAAAGGGCCGTGACCTCGTAAGCACCCAATTGGCCATGGCAGTCTCCCAGGCCTGGGAACAAGAGACAGCTGCACAGGAAGATGCTTTCAGTTAGAGCGCTGTGTAGCTGAACTTGGGATCTGATTTAAACTTCAGTTCAGTTCAGTCACTCAGTCGTGTCCGACTTTTTGCGACCCCAAGGACTGCAGCACACCAGGCCTCCCTGTCCGTCACCAATTCCCTGAGTTTACTCAAACTCATGTCCAGTGAGTTGGTGATGCCATCCAACCACCTCATCCTCTGTCGTCCCCTTCTCCTCCTGCCCTCAGTCTTTCCCAGCATCAGGGTCTTTTCCTATGAGTCAGTTCTTCACATCAAGTGGCCAAAGTGTTGGAATTTCAGCTTCAGCATCAGTCCTTCCAAAGAATACCCAGGACTGATCTCCTTTAGGATGGACTGGTTGGATCTCCTTGCAGCCCAAGAGACTCTCAAGAGTCTTCTCCAACACCACAGTCCAAAAGCATCACATCAATGAAGAGGTCAAAAACTCTGGCAGCAGGTGAGGCTGGACACAAGTGCTCTAAAAGCCACCCAGGGCCCACCTTCTCTGCACCTTCTCGTGACCTCTTGCAGGGCTGGTCCCTCTCACCGGCTGGCCCAGCCCTGGCCCGAGGGGGCTCACCTCCATCACTTGGAGTAGGAAGGAGAAAGCCTGTCACTCCCAGCACTCCCAGCTCCAAGTCCTGGGATTCACTCTGATTGGTCCTGCTTTGGTCACGTGTTCAGCTCTGAGCCAATCCCTGTGGCCAGAGAAACGGAACACACCGACTGGCTTAGTTTGAATCACGGGCTCCAGTCCTCCGTCCCTGCTCCGGAAGAGAAATGGGAAAGGGGAAAAGGGTGCTTGGGGAAGCAGAGAGCAAGTCTCTGCTCCCTCAGGCTCTGGTTCCATTTCTGCCGCTGCCTGGTCATGTGACCTGGGCCGTCCATTCCCCTTCCTAGGCTCAGTGGACTAGAGTAAATGTTTTAGAATCTTGACGTTGTTTTTTTTTTTTTTTAACGTTTTTCAAACTCTTACATGGAAGTGCACTAGGTGAATCAGGTCCAACCGGACATTTTGTCCTGGAAGTGGAGGAAGGGCGAGGCCCCTCGGCCTCCAGACCCCCTTCCTTGCCCCACGGTGGCCCCAAGAGCCCCACAGTCCCCGCCATCCCTGGCAGCCCACGACCACCTGAGTCAACATGAGCCCTGCACCTCTCCCACACACCGTCCAGGTTGGTTGAACGGTCACAGGTCGCATCCAGGGAACCCTGGACACAGCAAGGTGGAAACCGCAGGGTCTCAGGGTACAAAGGGGAGGCTAGGGATTTGTGAACCCCACTCCCACCAAGGGCCAGCCCCTCAGCACTCTCAGCCGTTTCAGAAAGTCCCTGCCCCTGACCATGACCTCACCCTGACAAGGAAATGGTGGGTGTGGGACAGCACAAGCAGAGACTTTATCTCTGTGGGCAGCTGGGCCGGAAGCCAGGCTGGGGGAGAGAGGGTGACAGATGTGAACAGAGCCACCTTTGACTCTGGAGGACAATGTCCTCCCAGTGTCCCCATAACCCCTGCCTGGTCCCCAGAGCAGGTTAGGTCAATACTGAGTTGTTTCAAGAGAATCATAAAGAGTGACAGCCAAGCCCCTCTCCTACCCTGGCAATTCACAGTGCGTAAAATTCTTTCCTGCTCTTTGGCTCAATTTTTTTTTGTTTAAAAAACATCTTGAGGGGCTACACCACATCTTGAAGCAAATGGGATATTTGATCTTCCTTGCAGCCTGAGGGATCTGTAGCTGCAGCATGTGGGATCTAGTTCCTCGACCAGAGATCGAACCCAGGCCCCTGCACTGGGAGCGTGGGGTCTTAGCCACTGGACCTCCAGGAAGTCCCAGCTCAACTGTTTTTGACAACGGCCACAAGAGGCAGCAAGACAAGGGTTAGATCCCATTGTGTGAGCTGACATTGACTGAGCCCCTCTTAAAATGTTAGTCGCTCAGTCGTGTCCGACTCTTTGTGACCCCATGGACTGTAGCCCGCCAGGCTCCTCTGTCCACGGGATTCTCCAGGCAAGAATACTAAAGTGGGGCGCCATTCCCTTCTCCAGGAGATCTTCCCGACCCAGATTAAAACCCAGGTCTTCAGGATGGCAGGCAGATTCTTTACCATCTGAGCCACCAGGGAGCCCCTGCCCTGAGCTAAATACCTTATCAACTCATGTCACCCTCAGTAGTAACAGGAGGCAGGCACTGTTGTTACCCCTGTCTCCGAAGAGCACTCTGCTGAGACTTGGGTAGGCGAGCCCAAGCCACTCAGCTGGACATGGCGAAGCTTCCACTCGAACCTGCATCTGCAATTCAAACCATACGAGGAGCAGTTGACCCGACGACAGCTGCTGTTTCTATGGAAGAATAGACTGTCACCTTCGCCGAGTCCTCGAAGGACAGAATAGGAGAGGGCTGCAAGGGAATTCTGAGGAGAGTGATGTCAACACCGGAACGCTGCAGGGACAGATGTCGACTGGACCTGAGAACGAACACGGCGACACTCAGAGCTCAGAGACCAAGAGGAGGGCAGCCGGGTGAGGCCTGTGTGCGTGCGGAGGCTGGATGGCACCGCGTGCCTGGGGTTCCCACACTGCTGGGACTGGGCAAACACGGTCCCAACGCTGGGGTCAGAAGTTTTGTGTATTTCACCAGCAGACTCCCATCTCCGGCCTCAGCCCTCCCCATCCACTCTCCAGAGAACATCCCTCCACCATCTTCACCAAACTACCCGAAACTTAGCCGCATGCAACCACCACTTTATTACGCTCAGGGTCTCGTAGGTCAAGAGCGGACAGAGCCCACTGGGGAGGCCCTGACTCTTCTCTGTGATGTTTGGGGCCTCAGCTGGGAAAACGCAATGCTGGGTGCCTCGGGTGGGGCTGGAGCCATCTGGAGAGGTCTTTGCTCACATGCCTGGTTGCTGATGCGGGCCATCAGCAGGACCTCGGCAGGGCTGTTGGCTGGACCACTTAACTGGGGTCTCTCCAAGCAGACGAGTTTGGGCTTCCTCCCAGCATGGCAGCCAGGTTCAAAGAGCAAATATCCTGAGAGAGCAAGATGGCAAAGCATTTTTATGAACTGACTTTGAAGGTCACAGAGTGTCATCCACAAAGCTCCACTGTGTACCTAGGAAGCCCCACCCAGGGCCCAAGGAAGCGGACGCAGACCCCGGCACTGGAGGGGAAGAATGTCAAGTCATGCTGAAAGAAGAGCAAGCGAGATTGGAGAGCGTGCTATAGCTGTCTTCAGAAAAAAGAAAAAAATCTGCGACACAGGCACCTTCGGATGGGGTCCCAGCCCTCAGCCTGGATGGTGGGGTCCCAGTCCTCAGCCTGGATGGTGGGGTCCCAGCCCTCAGCCTGGATGGTGGGGTCCCAGCCCTCAGCCTGGATGGTGGGGTCCCAGCCCTCAGCCTGGATGGTGGGGTCCCACCAACGCCTCACTCGAGTCTGCACACACGCTTCCTTTGGGCTAGAAAACTCATCCACCCAGCCCACCCCCACCCGCTTCACCTGGCCCACCCCTACTCACCCTCCACGGCTCAGCGGGGATATCACCTCCTCCCAGGAAGCCTGCCCTGAACCCTGCCCCCACTGCAGCTGAGATGGGGCCCCCTTTCGACTACAGCCACATGTGACCTTCCAGGTGCAGCGGCTTCTCTACTTTGTGGTCTCTAATAAAAGGGTGAGCCCCACAAGGGCGTGAATGGTGTTTACTGTGTGTCTACCACTATATCAACAGCACTGGGCCAAATTCGAGCCCTTTCTGGGTCCTGCTGATGGATATCTCACAGCCACTTCCCCCAGGAAGCCTTCCCGGGTTGTCCAAGACATGTGAGGTGTCTCTCCTGCTCTCCCCTGGCTGCCGTGCAGGCGTTTGGGAAGGTTAGGATGAGAGCCTGGCGCTCCGCCCCGCTGTTCCCAAGCCAGAGCTTGTTATTGCAGTCAAAGAGGCAGCAAATTACCAGACGGGCTGGGAGCGGTAATGATTAAACAGCATATTGTTCTTGGGGCTGTTAATTGCATACCTGAGAGATGAGGCCCACTCAGCCATGGTGCCAGGCCCAGCTTGGCAGGGAGTCAGGCACAGCCAGGCAACAGGGCAGAAGGGGGCGTCCCGGGAGCCACGTGTCCCCAAAGGGAGTGGCTGCACCAGCCTCACTGGGGGACCCACTGAAAATACAGATTTCCAGGCCCCGCCTCAGGCCCACTAATGCTGTACCTGGGGGGCTGCAGGCCCAGGACCGTGGATCCTTGACAAGCTCCCAAAGTGACTCTGAAGGTCCAAGCCTGGACCTCTGACTGCCCCACCCCGGAGGCCTGCCTCACTGGCCCAGTCCACCTGGAGAACGAGGCGAGGCTGAGAGAGTGGCTAGAGGGAAGGACATGGAGACGGCGGTTTCCTCGGGAACTCAGGTCCGATCTCTTCCGCGTGAGCTGGGGGACCCAGAGAGGGTCACTTCGCCCACCTGAGCACAGGCTGATTTTCCCGGAAGCCAAGGGAGTGTAGGCTCGCAGAGCCCCCCGAGACTCCAAGAGGGGCCCCCGCAGCGGGTTCACGAGGGGGTCCACCCAGGTGCCGTGTGTTGGCCATTTACAAAAGTAAGATGCTTTGGTCTTCTTAGAGTCTCTCCAAATTGAGTAGGCTTCAGGCTCCCTTAGACTTGCTGTGGGGATGGAAGATGCAGGTCAAGCTACAGCCCAGAGTCCGGCCACAAACCGCTCAGGGAGAGAGCGCCTCTGCGTCCTCACCCGTGAGAGGGCCGTGGGGCCGCGGAGGATACAGACGAAGCGCCCAGCTCAGCCCCTGGTGCAGGGCAAGTGCTCCGCACGCCTGGCCAGGCGCTCCCCGCCGACAAGCGACTGTGGGACCAGCGAGTGTGTGGGCAAGCGAGCAGCCCAGCTCACGAGGGAGGCAAGATGCGTGTGGAACCCTGCTCCCCAGAAACACACAAAGACGCTAAGGCCCCCTTTCGCCAAGCCAGTCTAAGAACTGGCCTGCCAAGAGGCAGGGGGATGGACTCAGTGACCCAGATTTCCTATAAGTCTGGGACAGGAGCGACAGAACAGCCTGGACCTTGGGCCAGTGGTTTCTGGGAAGACATCCGGATCAGAGGAGGCTGGAAGTTTAGAACAGGAGGAGGGCTGGAGGATGGAGTTTCATCCGGGGCAACCCCGCTCCCGGTTCTACCAGCAGTTATGAATGACATTTTCATGGAGGACTTCTTGGAGGAGGTGACTTTTGAGGGAGGGAAGTGACAGGGAAGGGCAGAAAGAAACGCCAGCCTGGAGACGCAGGACGTGTGAGCGTCCTCAGCGTCATTATGGACATTGGGTGAGCACACACTGTGTCAGGAGTTTTCCCAGTGCTGCGCTCAGATGGTCTCATTTGGGAGTTCTTGTCTTGCTTTTGCTTATTCTATTTATTTGCTTTTACACTAATAGTTTTAAAGCTTCAAAACAATTTCAAACTTGTAGAAGACTTGCCCAGGTAATACTAGGATCTTGTTTTCTGGCTCCTTTGGAAAGTAAGCTGCTGACCTAATGCCACATCAGCCCAAGCTCATTGGTGTCTACTTTCTGCAAGGCCATCTCCCTACACAGCCACAGCAAAACCACTGGATCAGGAAGTCAGCTTTCGAAACGCTGTTGTCTCCTGCTCACCAGGCCCCGTGCTGGGTTGTCAACGGTCCTGGCGATGCCCTTTGTAGCCCAAGCACCCAGTTCACAGACCTGAGTTGTCGGTTTCTGGGTGAGTTACTCACCCTCCCTTTCACAGCCCTGACATCGTTCGAGATTTCAGGTCAGCTGGTTTGTAGAATTTGGGTTTGGCTGCTGTTTCCTCACGGCCGGGTTCATCGGTGCCAGGACTCTCCCAGGTGCCACCTACTTGGTTTTGAGTTTGTTCCATCATGACACGTCCCCGTGTCAGCTGGGGTCCCTTGTCAAAGGTGGTGTCTGCCTGGTTTCTGCACCATCGAGCGACTCCTCCCCGCTTTGTGATTAAGGAGGAGACGCTCTGAGACTGGGTCCCTGTCACCAAACTGTCCAGTTACTTGCTTATTTACAGCAGGGTGGACTCATGTTTCCTACTGCATTCAGCCACTTACCATATCCACGCTTACGCTAACGCTCAAATTGCCCCAGAATCGGCCAGTGGCTACCCCTCCAGTGGTTCCCAGGGCATTTTGGCACAAGGCCACCGTTGTTTGAGTGGTTCCTTCACTTCTGGCACCACAAGCTGTTCCAGCTTCATCTCGTACTTTCCCCACCTGGAATCAGCCATGTCGCTAAGGAATCCCAGTTCCTTTAGCAGAGAGTGGTACACGAACGCCGGCTTGTGGGTGCTAACGTGCTCACCGCGATTGGGCAGCTGCTTCTGCCTCTGCAGACAGCGCGGGGGGGCAGGGGCAGGAAATGCCGTTATTTACACACACGTGCGCTGCAGGGCAGACACACACTGCACACTGCTGCGCCTGCGGCTCCAGCCCTCTCACACTGGAAGCTGTGCGCGCACGCCGCCTCAGCCCCCAGCCCAACCCCAGGATTCATTTTCACATTCTCCCTTTCCGCGTCTGTATCGTCCTTCTCTGTGTGAAAATCTGGGCTTCCCTGGTCCTGAGTGTATTTGCCAGGTTGCTGAATGCCCTCGCGTGTAAACGGCTTCCCACTCCCACCACCCCCACACGGGACGCCCTCCTCAGCCCCTCACTCACCCGGCTCCCGCGCCCCTCGCCCTGGCCACTTGCCACACTCTGGGGGCTCTGACAGCCCACTCCCCCAACACGGATGACCGTGTCGCCCTTTTGGGCTCTGGTACCCACGCGAGGCCTCCCTTCCACGGGGCGACCTTCTGCCCTCACCCAGCTCTGACTGTCCTCCGGGCCACTGCTGCCCCGTGGACACTCGCCTCACCCGAGGAAGCGGCCAAGCCCAGATTCAAGCCCGGGTCTGTCTGACACGGACCCTCATCTCCATCGCGGCTCTCTAAACAGTCCCGGGAGGGAGCACACTGTCTCCCGCCTGAATTTGCCCAACTCAAGGGAACTGAGGAAGCTTGCAGCCTCAGGCAGGACTGGTTCTGCTGGCGGGGGAGGACGGGAACCCCAGCTGTCTCCCCCCACCCTGCGGGGCTGTACATCACCCCTCTGCTCCCGAAGCCCCGGGTGCTCAGGTCTGCCCAGGGGGGCATTCAGGAGCTGGGAGTGACCTGCCTGCCTGTGGCATTCTTTCAGCACCTAATAGTTTACCAAAGGCCCTGACAATCTGCCGAGTCTTCAGCACGGCCCTGCGAGGTAAAGATCCTTAAACCCATCTTACAGTCAGTGAAACTGAGGCTCAGGCTGCAGAAGAGATTCGACTAAAGCCCGTATCAGACGCCGGGGGCGTCAGAATCAGAGCTGCACTCAGGCCCGATCCTTTGCACCGCCCCCCGCCCCACCCTGCCCCGGCCCCCACCGCTCCACTTTCCTCTTCGGGGAATGGCCACAGTCCGGGGCAGACACTATGGGTGGCTGCGGTGCCAACGATGGGGCAGGCTGTGCCCAAGCCCTCCCTTCCTGCAAGCCCAGCCACCCACTCCCTTTCATGGGTACCAGCACGCTTGGGGTGGTCTGCGCTGTGCGGGGTTAGCACTCATCTGCCATGTTGTCCCCAGTGAATCCCACGGGTGCCCCGGACAGCCAGTCCCCTCGATGTGCCGGCCCAGGCCAGTTAGGGGATAGATCTGGGGTCAGCAGGCCTGGAGCCAGGGCCCCCTGCCCCCGCCGTGAGGGCGGCTCCCCGCAGGCACTCGGGGCTGTGCTCAGCCCTGTTGTAGGCAGGCCGGCCGGGCAGGCGGGCAGCACACTCATTAACAGGCACGTGTCCGGGGCCCAGAGCTGCCGAGCCGCCGCGTGGGAGCCCCGGGGAGGCTGGGCCACTCCTCCAGAGCCTGGGAGGGGCACCCGCGTGACTCAGCCCCGAGCTGAGCTCAGCACGGAGCCGCTTCCCTGGCCCGCCAGGGTGCCACTCCCCAGGGTGGGAATAGTCTCTGCTCCCCAGATTCCCCAGAAGGGGACCCGAGTACCCGCACGGCCATGGCCCCGGCTCCGTGACACCTGCTGGGGCGAGCGGACAAATGCCCGGCCAGTGGGCCCCCACCCACCCCAGTAAAGGAGCCTTCTTACCCTCTCCTATGCATTCCAGGGGCTACCCTCTCCCTCAGGATCAAAGAGAAAGTCATAGCCAAAAGAGGGGCCATCGGAGTCCGGACCTTGACCCTGCAAGCCTTCTCTGGCCCCGGGGAAGGCTGGGCCAGGCCAGATGCCTGCTGCTGTGGGCAGAGGGCTCACGCCACCCAGGCATGGTGAGCCCACCGCAAGTGGGAGGGTGGCTGCAGGACACTGGCCAGCTGGCCCCCAGCTCACAACGCTGCCTCAGCTCTCCTGTCTGTAAAACAGGGCCACTGTGTCTTTTTTTTTCCCAAATGTAATGGTAGTTTTGTCTTCCCAACTTTAACTGAATTTCTGCTTGGTTTTTCAGTGGGGTTCTGCCCTTTTTTTTTGCAGGGGGTGCTGTGCTGCAAGTCAAGTGGGGTCTTAGTTCTCCAACCAGGAATCAAACTCCAGTCCCCTGCAGTGGAAGCGTGGCATCTTAGCCACTGGACGGCCAGGGGAGCCCCAAGCCCATTGATTCTGATGGTCTCTGCTCTGTTCTCCAAGGAGCTGCGGCCCGTTGGCGCAGGGCTGTACACACCAACCAGATGGGACCTCAGCTTCCACCAGGCGTGTCCCCAGACTTGGGGCTTCTCTTCATCTGTGGGGCAGGGGCGGATGTTTGGGGGCGGGGGCCAGCCTTTAGGCTCTGGGTGGAAAACAGTCAGGTGTGACCACGACTGACCCATGGGAGCCCGGGAGCCCCCCGCAAGGCCGCACCCCGGCCTCCTTCCCTCGCCCTCGCGTTAAGCTCACTCAGCACCCAGACAGCATAGCCCACCGAGCTCAGGGCACCGGGCGTCCGCAGGCACAGTGGACCTGTGTTTCCTGCGATCTCCGAGCAGGCAGGAGCGAGTCCAGGCCCAGCAGATGGGGCTGGGGACAGAAATGAGCTGCGAGTTGTCCCAGTTTCCCTCAGGTGGCTGTCCTTGAAAGGGAAAGGCTGCCGGTGGCAAAGTCCTCCATGTTGCCTAGTTCAGCACCAGGGGTACAGGCAGAACAGGATTGTACGCCTGCCCCTGGGGGTCTCAGGGAGCCAGGAGCTGATGATTAAAGAAGCGATGCCCGCCAAGCCAGCACGGGCTGTGACCCAGGGATGAGCACTCAGGGGCCCAGCTGTGAACACACCATCCAGAGGATAAGTCCTGTGACTTCAGAGCATGACAGGTACTGTGGAGACAATGAAATGGGCATGACGATGGACAGTGGTGCGGACGGTGACGGACAGATCCCGGGAAAGGCCCCTTGGGGGAGGTGGCCCAGGATCCTAGGAGGATCTGAGGGAAGAGCGTTCTCCACGAGCAAAGGCCCTGGGGCTGGAAAGGGCTCAGCTTGTCAGGGGAGCCCAGGTCGGTGTGGGTTCAGCTGTTCCCTTGCAGGCCACGCGGCCCCACGGCCTCTTATGGGGTACCTGCCCCAGCCCCACCCTGGCCCCTAGGGGCAGACACACGGCGAATTGTCTGCTTCCTCCATCTCCTGAAACTCAGCCCCCTAACCTCTGGGTTGAAGGCAGAGTCACAGAGGAGAATTTCTGCCTTGGGGAGACCAGATCCCCAGGCCATCAGAAGAGGACCAGTGCCTGCCCCGGGGCAGGCTGGGAAAATCCCAAGAGACAGGGACCCGAGGGCCCAGCATCCCAAGAGACAGGGACCCGAAGGTCCCAGCCCACCTGTCTGCCTGGGTTCAGGCGCCCAGACACGTGCCAGCCTCCACCTGGTGGGGCCCCACCCTGGAGGACCGAGCTTGCCCAACAGGAGATGAGATCACTGCTTTCTGGCCAGGGGTCTGGCTCTGGGGGAGAGATGGGGCAGTGCTCCTGGGGGCAGGGGAGGGCAGGGCTCCCCTGCTCCCACTGAAGGCAGGGTGCGAGGTGTCAGAACTCCCAGCCCTGCCCGCCCTGGTCTGTGACCCCAAGAGGCCATTTCTGAGCTCACTTGCCTTCTGCCAAGACACCAGGAGCCTGGAAAGACTCAGGTTTTGCCAGCGGGGCTTTCCTGGCCGCGGAGAGGGGCTGAGCTGGGAGGGAGGAAGTGGGAGGAGGAGGGCCGTTTTGAGCAAGTTTTACTTGCTGGGTTGGTAGGCGTGCTAGACAGAGATGTCACAGTGGAGACAGGACGGGGTGGGGGGTGCTGGGGGGCAACTGAGCCATCCCCACCCGGGAGGAGGCCTCGCACCCACCGTGGGAAGGACGGGGGGTGCGTTCGCAGACACCCAGGTCTCAGGTGTCTGGGCTTCAGGCAGCACTTCCCTCCCAAGGGGCGAGCCCAAGGCTCCCTCTCACGTGGATTCCCCACCAAGGAGTCCTCCTGCCCTGGCCTCATGCCTCTTCTCTGCTCTCCTGCCTGGAACCTTCTTCCCCGGCTGCCCCTGCCATGCACCCCCCGCCCCCCCAACCCCGTCTGTCTCTCTGGTTGTTAGGACTCAGCGCAGGTGTCTCCTCCCATCGCCTGGGGGCCCGGCCTCCTTTCCCCTCCAGCCCGCGTCCCGCCCTCACCGGGTCCACCCTCCCATCCGCTCCAGGGCCTGGGGCTGACCGTGCTCCTTTGGGACAGACGTCAGGAGGGACGTGATCCATGACTGTCCAGGCCTGGCACAAGGAGGTGCTCAGAAGCCAAGGCGGGAACAGAGGCTTTGAGCGGCCGGCGGTCGGAAGAACAGCATCAAGGCACTTGGGCGTGAGGGGCTGGCACAGTCCCAGGCTCAGCCGCGCGTGCTAGGAGGTTATCACGAGACCCTCATCAAGTCCATTGACCTGACTTCTGGTAACAGGACAGGAGCAGGCAGAGCAACCAGTTCAACAACACTTCAGTGAAACAGACAAATCCTGCTGAGGAACATTCTAGAAGACCACCGACCTGGGCTCTGCACAAGCCCATTGCTGTGGGGAAAAGATGTGGGGTGGAGAACTTCCAGAATACAAGGACGACCAAGGAAAAAGGCGGCCGCCAGCCTCTGGGAGCCACTCGCCAGGGCCTGCCCTGCAACCTGGGCCTCCATGTGCCCATCTGTGAAATGGGTCACGGAGGCATGAACGGCTCCGGAAGCGGGGAGGGAGTGTGGGAGTGAGTGTGCTAGAGCTGGGCGGGGAGAGGGTGCGGAGGGAGGCCCGCTGTGGGGAGCAGGCCACCTGCCACTCCGGACCATCCTCACACCCACCCCTGTCATGCGGGGGGCCAGCCCAGGGATGTATTTCATCGCCCAGCTCCCCGGTGGTCCTTGGGGAAGGACGGTTAAGCCCCGTCTGGGGGCTTCCAGGAGCACCGAGGGAAGGCCTGGTCTCGTCCAATCCCCCCACAGGAGAGCGAGCGAGCCCAGCAGGGCCTGGGGTGTGCCCTGGTCCCGCAGAGGTCCTGTCTGCCGCGGCCAGGCCACCCGGCCCCTGCCCCTGCATGCCCCCGCCTCTGGGCACCCCAGTGCACCCCGCACCTGCAGCGCGCCCAGCACCAGGCCTGGCCCCGGGCAGTGCCCCCACTGGCTGTGAGAATGCCCGGGGCCCTCAGGGGCTGGCCTCCCCTCCCCCCACAGCTGCCCCAGGCCCTGGAGATTCTGCTCCGTCCACTCAGGAACCTGTCTCAAAGGCCACCTCCTCCAAGAAGCCCTCCCCTGACGCTGGCACACCACCCCTAACCAGAGGTGGCTTCTCCCTCCCTCAGGGCCCCAGCTGTGCACCGGGACTCAGGCCTCTCTGCTCATCTGGAGGCCCAGCTCGGACACAGAGGGGGCCTGGTGGATGTGTCTGCTGACCCTGCCCCGTGGCGGGCTCAGGGTGGCTCCCCAGAGTGGCTGCCTGGTCTTCAGGGGCAGCGCTGTGCCATGGGCTTGGTGGTCAGATCGTTTGATTCTGCTCTCGGGATGAGTGGTGCCTTTTTATGGATGAGGAGACCGAGGCCCAGGACGGTGGCGCCATCTGCCCCCAGGGGTGTCGAGGGGCAGGGCTGGGACGAACCCTCGGGTGGACCCCACAGCTCCTGTTCCCCAGCTCCCAAGCCGGACAAGACAGGCAGAGAGCTGTCCTGGTTTGTGGCCTCGGGTCCTCACCTGTAAGTCGTGAGGGCCTTGCCTCACTCCCCACGAAGGCTGCCAAGACCCTTGCTTCCCCAGCCTCCCTGCCCGGTTGCCCAGACCCTGACAGCAGAGCCAGGAATGCAAAGAAAGAGGATGAGGGCGGGACGGATTTGTGGGTCGGGAGGGGTGACCCCGGCTGCGGGGCACAGGCAGGCCCCTGTCTGCAGTGACCAGATGCCGTGAGCTGGGGCTGGGACCCCGGGGTGACTGCTTTACCGTCTCCCCACGTGCCCCTTGGACCCTGAGAAGCCTGAGAGCCCCTTTGTCCTCAGCCCTGCCCCACTCGAGGGCGGACAGCCAGTCAGTCAGGAGGGCCCCGAGAGACGCCCCTCAGAAGCCTCGACCCCACCTCGGAGAGACACTTCTTAGAACTCACAGTTCTTTGGCAGATATGCTGCACTAGGCACTTTACAAGCATGGTCACATGTGATCTGTGAGGGCCCTGCTCATGGTCTTTAAAGGGGCCTGACGACCGTGGGGAGAACCCGCTGTTCGCTTGCTCAAGTCGTGTCCGGCTCTTTGTGACCCCGTGGACTGCAGCATGCCAGGCCTCCCTGTCCTTCACCAACCCCCGGAGTTTCCCAAACTCAAGTCCATTGAGTCAGTGATGCCATCCAACCATCTCATCCTCTGTCGTCCCCTTCTCCTCCCGCCTGCAGTCTTTCCCAGCATCAGGGTCTTTTCCAATAAGTCAGCTCTTCACATCAGGTGGCCAAAGTATTGGAGCTTCAGCTTCAGCATCAGTCCCTCCAATGAACACCCAGGACTGATCTCCTTTAGGATGGACTGGTTGGATCTCCTTGCAGCCCGAGGGACTCTCAAGAGTCCTCTCCAGCACCACCGTTGAAAAGCATCAGTTCTTCAGCACTCAGCCTTCTTTATGATCCAACTCTCACATCCATACATGACTACTGGAAAAACCATAGCCTTGACTAGATGGACCTTTGTCAGCAAACAGATGTCTCTGCTTTTTTATACACTGTTTAGGTTCGTCATAACTTCCAAGGAGCAAGCATCCTTGAATTTCATGGCTGCAGTCACCATCTGCAGTGATTTTGGAGCCTGAGTAAATAAAATCTGTCACTGATTCCACTTTTTCCCCCTATTTAGCATGAAGTGATGGGACCAGATGCCATGATCTTAGTTTTTTTAATATTGAGTTTTAAGGGGCAGAGGAGCCAGAATGCAAACCCACGACAGTCTGACTCTGAAGCCCCTAAAGCTCCCACCTGCTGCCCTAGCTTTAGAGTCGGAAATGACCTTTGGCATCTCATGTCCCCATTGCCCACCTCCACACAGCACACCCAATCTCTTCCTGGATGTCTCCCGTGATGGGAGGCTCACTACCTCCAAACAGCTGTCGCCATTGTAGGAGCCCTGCCATGGAGGGAAGCCACCCAGGTCTGTGAAAGCCTTTCTGGGGTGACTCCAACAACTCACACTTCCGGAGCCTCCCCTGAGCCCGGGGCTGCACAAGCACTCTCGTGGTTAACCCAAAGAGGCGCGTTCACCTCACATGTGGAGAAACTGAGGCCCAGAGAGGTAAAGGGCTTGGCCTGAGGTTGCACAGCCAGCTCTGAACCCAAGACTGACCCCAAGCCCTTCCCCCGAACCCTCCCCCGACTGCCACGCTGAGCAGCTTGGGGAGGGCCTTGGGCCAGCCCACAGTGTCTCCACAGCCCCCTGTGATGGAGAAGCCGCTGCAGACACCCCGGAGCTGAGGCTGCTGGAGCCTGCCTCACCTGCGCACCACATTGCAGGCTCCCCTTGGCCCAGGAGGAGCCTCTGCACCAGCCCCGGGTCCTGCCCTCTGAAGTCCAGGCCCGTGGACTGTGGAGTCCCCCAGACACACCAGGCTCTTCCCAGTTTTCAGCCTGCTCCCTTGAAGCCCCCACCACGGGTCATGGAAGTGGAGGGGGCTTTCTTGTGGTCCGGGCCTGAGTTTGCTTAAACTGTATGTTCAACAACCACATGAGCTAGGGTTGTCAGACATAGCAAAGAAAAATGCAGGCGGTGCAGTTAAATTTGAATTTCACATAAATAATGAGCAATTTCTTTTTTTCAGTATATCCCAAGTATGACATGGGTTATAATTAAAACAAACAAAACTTGTTCTGTGCAGTCACTGGGGGGCTATTATTTAAAAAAAAAAAAAAATTTTGGCTTATCTGAAATTTAAACTTGGCTCAGCACCCAGAATTTCATTCGGCAACCCTAATCAGAACACCTGCCTTGGGTGAGGACTGCCATCATTTAGCCGGAATGTCCTCTCTGTAACAGAACTAACAACGCCCACCTCGAGTCAGGAGAAGGAAGTGACGGTTGGGTGTGGGCAGAGACCTGGGAACAGCAGGGCTGAGAGCAGAGGAAGGGAAGGGAGAAGGGTAGAGGTGCCACTACCTGCGGACTGGGACCCCGAGTCCACTCCTGAGGCAGCAGGGGCCCTTTCAGTTGCTGGGAGCAGGAGGGGAGGAAAGACCGGTGTCCTGCACGGTATGAAGGAGCAGCCACTTTTGGAGCCAGCAAAGGCACGGAGAGGTGCCACTGGGCTGCGGGCAGTCACCCTGCCTCCATAGCTGGGACCCCGGCCCCTGAGCAAGCGGGCAGCTGCCCCCGGGAGTGCAGGGCACAGGCCAGGGCCCCAGCCGCTCACAGCCCCGAGCCCAGTACTCAGGCCCCAGCAAACAGAAGCCACCTCCCACCTGCCTGGTTCGCCTGGCGTTAGACCATCAGGGCCCAGCCACCTGCCCCGTGGTCGAGCCCTGAACCACTGTCCAGCGCCTTGCATCTCATCGGCTGGAGGGCCTCTGGCTGCGGCCGCCCTGCCCATCCGCAGGGTGCCCGGCTGGCGCCTCCCAGAGCCGTGTCTTCCAGCTGGGAGCTGGGCCCACCCAATCAAATCCGTGCCCAGACCGGATGGGGAGCTGGACCAGGTGACGGAGCGGGGCTCAGGCCGACTACATGGTGGCGGATCCCACTTACAGGCCGTGCAGCCTTGGGTGGGCAAGCTTGCCTCTCCAAGCCTCAGGTGCCTCATCTGGGAAGCAGGAAGTACACAGGAGCCCAGGAATCATGCCCGGCACAGTGCTGGGCCCAGGCAGGGGCTCAGTAAACAAGTGTTATTGCTCAGTCGTGTCCGACTCTTTGGACCCCATGGACTGCAGCACGCCAGGCCTCCCTGTCAATCACCAACTCCTGGAGTTCACTCAATCTCATGTCCATTGAGTCGGTGACGCCATCCAACCATCTCATCGTCTGTCATCCCCTTCTCCTCCTGCCTTCAATCTTTCTCAGCATCAGGGTCTTCTCAAATGTCAGTTCTTCTCATCAGGTGGTTAAAGTATCGGAGTTTCAGCGTCATTCCTTCCAGTGAATATTCAGGACTGATCTCGTTTAGGATGGACTGGTTGGATCTCCTTGCAGTCCAAGGGACTCTCAAGAGCCTTCTCCAGTCCCCAATTATCTAAACCCATTAACAGCTTGACAGGGGGCAAGCAGCCCCCCTTGGAGGCTGGGGCAGGCGAGGGGACAGCTGGAGCTGGGTTAACAAGGTCCTGGGGCAGAGATGGCAGAGGGACTGGACAGAGTCTCAAGAACAGCTGCTAGAGGGCTTCCCTTGTGGTCCAGCGGTTAAGACTCTGCACTTCCAACGCAGGGGATGCGGGTTTGATCCCTGGTTGGGGAACTGAAATCCCTGGCACCATGCAGGGTGGCCAGAAAACAAAAACAGAGAGCAACTAGAGAGCCCCGTCTCCCCTCACTCTGCCAACGCCCAGGGTGCCCACCCCAGGGATGGCACTTCCCCTGGGCCCCTCAGGGGTTTACTGATGCCCCTGTAAACCCCAGGCTGGCCTCTGGCCCCGTCCAGCAGCCCCCATCAAGCTCCCTCAGCAGCAGGGACTGCGGTTCTCCTGCCCAGGGCACCCTAGCAACCACCCCCTACCTCGAGAGGCCCGAAGTAGGGGCCTGCTCTGGACATGGAGGCTCGTGGGCACATGTGGGCACCACCCCCCACCAACCACCTTCTCTCCCTGGAAAGCTGCCCTCCTCCAGAACCACCTCTGCCCCTTTTTCCTCTCTTCAGGGTCGGCCAGACCGTGGAAAGCCTTCTCCACACACCCGGGGTGACCGCCTAAGTGCCCGACTTTGTTGGCCCGGGATACGGGAGAGGACGAGGGCTGAGACTGGGGCCTCGGGCAGTCCTCTGTGCCCCACTGTCCCGGCCCAGAGGGCACCTTCCCAGCTCTGAAGCCAGCAGAGGGACACAGCTAAGTGGTGAGGGCTCCGGCCTGGCCCACGCCACCGGGCACAGCCCTGGGCTCTGGAGGGTAGGGGGGCACCCACATGCTGAGCCCCGGGGGAAGAGCCCTGCCCGGCACATGGCTTGCCTGGAAGTTCCAGGCTCGCGTGGGAGCAAAGGGGGCCAGCTGGCAGCACATGAGCCCGTGCCAGGCTCCAAGACTGTGATCAGGCGGCAGACAAGGACGGGCGGGAAAGGGAGCAGCCCCGGGCAAGGACCGCAGAGCTGCGGAGACACAAGTAACCCATATCAAACAGCGATCACCGAAGCACCGGGCTGGCGCTGAGTGCAGAGGGCACGTGCACGGCCACGTGTGTGCTGCTAAGCACCTGTCCCAGGGGCCAGGACAGTGGAGGGCCAGGTGGAGGGGTGGCAGGAGCCAGGCCATGTGCGGTCAGGGAGGAGGCAGGCCGAGGGCTGCAGTGGGACAGAGGGACAGCAGAGTCCAGAGCCAGGCTACAATTCGAAGCCAGACGGCAGAGGGAATCTCCCTTTCTGGCTGGCCCCAAGCGCCCCTGGGCCTGCCTGGCCAAAGCAGCTGGACGCACCCAGGGCCAGGCTCCACCGGCGTTCGCTGCAGGACCAGCAGGACAGCCATGACAACTCGGCGGGTCAGCGGTGGAGCTGCACCGCCCCACCACCCCATGTCCGACGCTCCATCACCACCCCCATACTCGCAGGGGTCTCAGCTCCACCGCTCGGATGGTCGGCACGGCCCTGGGTGCTCGGCAGCCCGCCTGGTGCCCCATGCCAAGGGGACGGTCCAGACCGGAAGGGCACACGGGCAAGCAAGCAGACACGACCTTGGAGTCCCACCCCCGCCTGCCCTGACTCCCAGCAGGCAGACCGCTTCCTCTGCAGCAGTCTCCTCACCTGGGAGCGGGGGGAGGCGCAATGCCTGCCCCCACCGTGGGGCTGACGGGAGAACGCCAACAGGAAGAGTCAGCGTCTCGGCCAGTGGAACCGAGGGTGGGGGCAGACAGAGGGGCTTCTTGGGGGGCAGGGAGCACTTGACTCCCGTATGGCCCCCCCACAGAGCAGAGCACTGAACTCGGAAGGCCTGGGGCCAGGGAAGACGCAACCCGCCCGAGGAGCCCCAAGGCCTTAGCCGTTCGCTCTAGAAGAAGGGGCTAACACGCCATCTCAGGCTTTATTGCTGAAGGCAGACTCCAGGGCCTTAAACACTGCAGCCATCATCAGGCAGGGCCAGCCTGGGGTCCTCTGAACCCTGCACTGGGGTCGCCTGTTGAGAAAGACAAGGACCCACGAAGCAGTCAGCCCAGAAAACGGCTCAGGATGGGAGAGGACCAGCTCCTCCGGTACCTCACGTCCTTCGCTGCCCTCGGGAGATGTGGGCTGGGGGAGCCGAGGTCTCACCCTCAGCCAGTCTCCCCCCAGCCCAAGCTCCGCTGGGGGCCCCACCTGAGACCCATCACAGACCAGGACGGCCTCTGTGGCAGCCAGCCATCCGTGACTGAGGCGGCCCCTGGAAAGCACCCCGGGAAGAAACCAGGAAAAGCTGTGACCATGAAACAAGGCGCTTGATGCCAACTGATGGCCTGGGCCAAGGTTCTGAGCCCTTAGCAAGAATCGGAAAATAAAGGGCAGAGAAAAAGAAGTGAACATCGCATCCTGAGCTCTGGGGACCCCGGCCCTGCCAGCCCAAGGTACCAAGCCATGGCTGAGCTCCTGAAGGTGCTCGGTCAGCCTGTGGCCCCGAGGCGTGGCCATGCACACGGCTCAGCCTCTGACGGTCCAATCCTGCCTATTCAGCCCGCACCCTCCCGTGGGCATGCTGGCCCAGATGCAGCCGCTCCAGCTCACTCCCGGCTAGGTTACCTAAGAGCAGCTCCACACAGCAGCATGGACCCAGGAGGTCTCTCGGGACAGACCAGGGAGCAGGAGCTGATGGACCTACCAAAGGGAATGAAATCACTGTGCTCGGGGTGAGAAGCAAGGGATCTCAAGTGACCAAGGCCCGTCATCCCCCTTCAAAGCCACACGTATCTGGACCCCACCTGAGATGAGGAGTCTGTTAAAGCCAAGATTCCATAGATTGCAGATGAGTTCATCAGTGCTAAGGAGTCATTTCCTTACTACAGGGCAGCGAGTAAACTTGTGTAAACCAAGCAACCATCCTACCCTGTAGAGACCGAAACTGCATTTCAGCGGGGGAGAGTGTGGAGACGTCAGGGAGGCAGAGCTGAGATGTATGAGGGAGTGGGTGTTCGATGACGCCAGGTTAACACTGTCCCCTCCCCCGAGCCCGTCGGGCCCTCACACCCCCGGGCCCCCCGCACACTCAGCACACACTCATGCTCGCCTGCCAGGGCCTCCAGCCCGGCTCTTGCAACAAACCGCCTTCGTCTCCCTGGTGACACTCACGCCTGCCTGTGGCGCCTGGTCGGGGGCTCGGGCGGGGACTGAAGTCCTGGCTCTGGGAGTCCTCTGAAGACGCCTAGGTGTGCCTGCTGTCCCAAACGGTCCGGCCTGAGCGGGGAACCACACAGAGTGGACCTCGAGACCAGGGAGGCGGGAGGCAGAGTGGCCCGCAGGGAGCTGCAGGAGGCAGAGTGGCTGGCAGGGAGCTGCAGGAGGCAGCCACTACAAGCTTTCCCTCCCCTGAGAGCCCACAGTTACAGTGGCCTTGCCCTGCGATCGGGGGAGACGCTCATGGGGGCCCTGCTGCCTCCAGGAGAGCGCTGCTGCCCACCGACGTGGGGAAGCAGGGCTCCCAGCCACCGGAGGCAACTGCCACAGCGGTTCAGGACATGGCCTCAGAGGCACAGACCTCCGCTCCAGCAGTGACTGGATGGGGGGCCTTGAGCAGGCTCCCAGTGCCTTCCTGCAGGTCTGTTAAAAAAGACTAGAAGTAACAACACACACACACAGGCCTGGCAAAGAAGGCGCTCATAAGGGGCAGCTCCTCATCATTCTAAGTCTGCCCCAGGCCTCTCCCAATGTGGCAACCCTGTAGAGACATCGCTGAAGGATTGCCAATTTGAATGCCAAACACCCTCTGCTACAGAAAGACCAGCGCCCACCTTTGGCCGGGGACTAGAAAATCATGTGTCTCTGGGCTCCAGCTCTTCAGGCCCAAACAATGAAAAGAGAAGCCAAGGCATTTATTTCAGGGACGATCATGGCCATCAAATGAGGTGCCCCAACTTGCTGGCTGAGAACAGACAGGCTCCATCTGGCGCCAAGAAGAGACCACGAACGTGATGCACACAGAGCTGCCTGCCAACGCCGGCAAGGGCCGGGCAGGCAAGGAGCCGTGCTTGGCCAGCGTCTCCGAGGAGGGGCCCGAGCACAGCGACACTCCCTCTCCAACGTGCGAAGCCACTCGTTTATTTCCCATCATGTGCACGCGGGCCCAGCGGGCCAGGACAAGGCGTGGCTCCCGGGCACGTGCAAGCCCTCGACAGCTTGGGTTACAGACAACTTCGGAGCTAGCGACCACACACACGAGACACTACAGGAAGCCTAAGACCCCAAGCCACTCCAGGAGGAGGGAGGGAGAGGGGAGCAGTGACGCGGCGCCCCGGGGGATGGCGCTGGAGGAGGGACACCGAGGGCACAGGCAGGCAGCTTCCGTCTCTGTCGACTGGTCTCCGCGTGGGGCTCAGGGCACTGAGTTCAACAGGTCCTTCAGGAAGCTCTCTGCATCCGTGACTTCTGACAAGAGACCTGGAAAATAGGCGGGGGCTGCTTAGCTGCGGCACGCACGGCCCAGCCCGAGTCACGGCGGACGCGTCCTTGTGGAGAACACACAGTCCTCCGACGAGCTCCGACCGGCTGCTCACCAGAGCCCAGAGACAGCCGGGAGACGGTCACCAAGCACACAAACTCTCGCTCTCCGGTCGGGGCGCCACGCTTGTGATCTCCCAAGAGTGAAGATGCGAAAGCTGGGTCCCTGGACCCTTTAAGTCCACTGTGACGCAGCACACGACGGAGGGGTCTCTGGAGAGCGTGTCTGAGGCCTTCAGCATATCTCAGTGGGACCAGAGGCCAAGAAAGGCCAACCCCACTGCCCTCGGGGGTTGGGACCCAACCCCGGGTCCAGGGCCTGGTGCCAGAGGCCAGAGCTCAGGAGTTCCATTCCCTCCACTGCCAGATGGGGGGACAGGGATCAGACGAGGCCACTTCTGGGAAAGCGCCGTGGGCACAGCATCAGGGCCCCCGCAGTCCTGCCCATCCATCATAAATAGGGTTCACATTTGACCAACGTGGGCTGTCAACCCACAGGCCTGGCCACGCTCAGACGGAGGCCTCTCCCAGCAGCCCCACTAATGGAGGAAGAGCGGCTCCCACCAGTTCTTGTTGGTTTTGGAAGGTGTGTTTGTCCTTGGGTTTGAAGAGTGTGTGTCTGATGTTCTGAAATTTTCTACCAGTTTGAACAAAGCAATAAGGCCGGGCTGTGAACGCGTGTGCTGAGTGGAAGGGGCAGAGGGTCCCGCCCTGCCTGACCGGGCCTTGCTCTCCCTACCCAGTGCTGACACGAAGCCCCTTCTTCCCACGCCCACCCCATCCTCCTCTGGCTGAGACTCTGCCACACGTACTGCCATTCTGTAGATGCTCCCCAGACCCACGGACGACAGGCATGGCGCTGGGCCCTAAGGACACGGACATGAGGCTACCTGCTTGCTCTCAGTCAGGGTTGATTCCCAACGAAAAGCAAAGAGTGCAGCCAAGGTGAACTGTCTAGGCTGAAAAGACTCTCCTGAGAGCATCGAGTGAAGTTAACAGAGAAATGGAGGTGGGCAGTGCCAAGCCCTGATGACCAGATGACTGCGGGGGGTGGGCAGCAGACCCGCAGAGGCATGTCCAGCAGGGCTCCCCCAGGGCCACTGCAACAGACGGCCAGCCTGGAAGGCAGGCCCAGGCAGGGGAACTTCATGCGGGTGGAGAGAGGGATTCACACGGAGCACCCTCCAACGCACGAGCGTTTCCCTCCCAGAAGACAGCCTGGCAAATGCCGGTGGAAGCCTGCGCTCAACAGGGCAGTGCGGGGAGATGTTTTTCCTGCCCTTACACTCGACAAGATTCCCATTATAAATGCCAGGCAAAAAGCGAACCAGCTCACAGGAGTGAGGCAGGTGCAGCCCCGCGCTCTGGCTCTGGAAGCCCCACCGTGCAAAGGCCGGCTGTGTCCACGGCCTCAGGGCCTTCATACCGGGTGGGTCTCCTCAGCACTGGCACAAGGCCCCTCCCCCTGCTGTCACCTGCTGCGTCATGAAATCAAACAAATTTTAAGGCTTGCAATTAGGATGACAGGTTTGTTGCCTACAGAACCTGTACGCTGCAGACAATGGACTTCAGTTTTCCCAGAGGTGGTGAGGACCTGTCTGAGGACATCTCGTGTGACGGCAGGTTAAGGTGCCGCCCTGTGCCTACAAGCAAAGACATTCTCTGCTCTCCTTTGGTACTGAGCATTTATCTCAAGAATGAGAGTTGGTCTCACCCACACCTCCCCAGGGGGCCTCTGTGACACACGATGTCTGGATCCCCAAGAGGCAGGAGGAAGACAAGCAAGCTCCACGTTAATTCTGTCAACTGCTGTAAACAGGAAGCCAAGGGGCTCTAGTGATTTTTCCAGGCATCCCCACTGGCAACCTGTTCAATCATCAAAGCCTCAGCTACCCACCTGTAAAATGGGGATAACTGCAGCTCCACCTCACACCAGCTGCCCTGTATACTGGGGAAGCGCGTGTACGATGAACACAGTGCCTGGGCTGACGTGAGCCCCACGTCACGGCCGCATCTTGTTAACCAGTGACCTGGCAGCCACACACCTCTCCTGAACGTTGCAGTGGTCGCCCACGGGCTGGTTCCCGCCTGTTTTTCCCCACGTATGAAGATGAAAACAACAGCCAGCCCCCCGACGGTCTGTGAAAGATGAAAAACCTTGACACTGACCAGCGGCATCGAGGAACTCCGAGAAGGTCTCCACCGGCATGAACTCCTCCTGGAAGGCCTTCAGGGCCTTGTCGGCGGCCTCGTGGATGGGCATGTCGTTGTGGCGGATGTACTCGGCCAGAGAGCAGGACCAGCCTCCCTCCGTGTTGCTGGTCGGCACCTTCTACAAGAAGCAGCAGGAGACAGGCCGGGCGGTCACCGGGGCCCCAGTCCAGGCAGGGAGGAAGCGTCGTGCCCTCCTGTCACAGCCACATTCTCCCTGGGGGACGCATTCTGCTTCCAGGAGCAACACCGCGTCCGACCACTCCTCTCACAGCCCCTCTCAGGCACAAGGCCTGGGAACCCACAAGCCTCGGCAGGTACACGTTCTCTCCTCCCCACACCTTCCACACCTGCACGTCCCCAGGAAGAGGGGCTCGTCAACACGCTTTAATTGAGCTGTTCACCCAGATGACGGAAGGAGCCAGCCGTAAACCCTCTCTCTCAAGGCAGAGAGGAGAGACCCTATTACGAGGGTGACCAAAAGTTCATTCGGGTTTTTCCGCACTATCTTATGGAACAAACTTTTTGGCCAAGCTAATATAAGCTGGGCTGGGCTAAGTTACACTCACACAAGGCAACGGACTTGGTCCAAGAAAGGGGCGAGAGCAACCAACACTAAAGCGAGACTTTGGGGGAGGGGTGGGGGGCACCTGCCTGAAGAAGAGGGTCCGCAAGGGCAGGAGACAGGGTCACAGGAACGGAGTGGCCGTGGATACAAACGCAATGATGGACACGGGTCTAAGCCACTGAAAACCCTCCCCACGGCGGGCGGGCACAGCGAGGCCAAGGCAGGGCCAGAGCCACCACACAGACGCCCACGTGCCTGACAAGCCCAGCCACGCTCCCAGGGGCCGCCTTACCTTAAACATGTTGTAAATGAGATCGACGAGGGCCCAAAAGAGAAGGGAAGAGCGATACACTGAGTAGTCCTTCAACGCCTTGTCTGTCAGCCTGGAAAAGAGCCAAATCTCAGGTCTGTGGAGACCTGGGAGGAGACTCGCAAGGAGAGAGCCCGGTGCTCTGGGAGCAGGGAAGAACCCTGGGAGTCACGCCCCTCGATCCAGCCCCCTCAGCCATCTTCTCAGAGGAAAGCAGCCGGGGCCAGAGCTCCTGAGGCGCTGGGGCCCGTGGCTCATTCACCACACGACAAGATGTCCCGTGCAAGGCACCTCAGCCATGACCCTGCCGAGTCAGGGGAGATGGGGGAGAGGGGGAAGAGAAGCTGTAGGCGTGACGGCCAACAGGCTACCGCCCCCAAGAGACAAGGCGGAGCCCACGCTTTCCTGGGCTCAGCCCCACACACACTCTCAAACTTGACGGGGTCTAGGAAGGGAGGGAGGAAACAAGGCTCTGCCTCAGTCCTTATGCTCCCAACAGGAGAATTTTCACTAGTCACACACAGTAACTTATCAACCACGTGCCGTGCTGAAAAACAGAAGCTGGTGGAAAGCTGGTTTTGAGCACCAGTGACAACTGGGACAGGAGCTGCAAACACCCCAACACCTCCTAAATCCCGGCGTAATCCCGGAGTTGCTCACCACACCCCTGGGCTCCTGACCTGCGTCACTGTCACCTAATCCAGTGACTCAGGTCAGGATTAGAGACCAGCCAGGAACACCAGAGATGCTGGGGACAGCAGTGTCCATCCACCGCCTTCTCAGCAGATGCTCTGGGTCTCAGGAACGGTTACAGAAGGCACAGCCACCGTGAAAGCCAGCAAGACCAGTCCTCTCTGCACAGGAGCAAAGTGCCAGTGCCAGGACTCGGTTTCTACAACCCAAGATCTAGGATAGGTGTTGTCTAAAGGCTACGGAAGCCCTTGTCATGGAGCTTCCACCCTTGAAACAGAGCCTGCAACCAGAGGGACCAGACTTAGTACTAAGATGTGCGTGCATGCACACACACGTGTTAATAAGTGCTAGACTCGTAAGACAAGCACAGACGTTCTTCATTTAGAGGTTAAAACCGCACCGTACGTATGGGCCTCGAGTGACGGGACTAACCAGCACAGGACAGGCCATCCACACCCACACTCAGTAAATGCGTAAGCTATTAACTAAAGTAAAAGAACAAAGGGAGATGGTTCTGCCTGCTAAAGCACGCTACCTGTACCACCCCCAGCATCTCCAGAGCGCCCGCCTCCTCCCCTCCCACAGCGCGTGTGCACGCGGCAGTCTAAAGGGAGGCCCGCTGCGGGGTGGGCCTGGAGGCCGGACGAGAGCGCTCTCCCTGCAGGTCTGTGTGCTGGCAGACAGCAACAGGAGAGGCTCTGACGGACGCCTAGGAAAGTCCCAGGCTTAAACGCTTGCAAGTTCCTCGCAGAACTCTTTTTCCTGAATGTGAAACCCGCAGGAGAAAGCAGCTTTCTGCAAATTCCCAGATTCTGTGTACCTGCCGCCTCCCCCAACAATGGACTCAGCAGGAAGCCGCTGGGCAGCACTGCCCCGACCTCCAGGGGCCCCTCGCACACCCTCCTCAGGGGAGTCCTGCTGCTCCGCCACCCCGCTCACACCCCCACACCCCGCCTGCGCTGGTCCTTCTCAGAGCTCTTCTGCTTTGGTGGTAGGAATCCGGGGTGGCCCTGCCTGACTTAATTATTTAAGGCTCACTAGTGAAGGTGACCAAACTGCTACAGGGAAAATGGCAACTCATGAGCCAGCTCACACTGGGTTTCCTAATTCAGCTGCAACCAGATCGGCTTGTCCTTCACTGCCTGGGACAGCAATGAATTCCAGTCTCCTAAGTGAAAGCCGCACAGCTCCTGTGGGCTCGGGTTTCACACCTGTCACTGAGGGCCTGTGCCCAGTGAACAGCCACTCTGTGCTATGGATGCAGGCCGAGCCTGCTTATCCACAACTCAGTACCTCCCACACCTAACTTTCTGATTCCGAGGAGCGAGCTAAGGGCTAGGATTCCTGAGCGATTCTTGAACAACAACAAAGCAAGCTAACTATTAATGCTTCAGGCTCTTGGGAAACCCTGGGAAGTGCTTGGTCTGGAATGGGGGCAGGGGCTGGGCAGGACTCTAACAGAGGCCAGGGCAGGCGGGACCCACCAGCAGAGCTCCAACCTGCTCTCTGGGCCATGAGGCGCCCACAACTAGTGACGTGATAAATTGGAGCTGACGGAGGTGGAGACACCAGGTATGCAAATTCAGGCCCATGGCTGTTTCCACTTGGTTTATCACCACTGGGGCCTAAAAGCTCCTCCTCTGTGCCCTTGTTGGAAATGTCCCCTTGCTTTAAAGCAAGCCACCAACCCACACCCTACTCCAGCCTGAGCGTGCAGATGGCTGGGGCCACCCCGGGCTGAGAGCCGCGTCACGGGGCCCACCTGGCGTGCGGCAATCCATGCAGGCCCAACAATCCATGTTATCATTTGCAGTTGTTTCCCTCAAGACACCTCCTGATGACCCAAATCCCAGCACAGGGTCATGAAAACGAAGACCGCTTCCTTCCTGAAACACCCCTTTCTTCGGGAGGCGCCCAGGAGCAGGGACAGAGGAGGGGCTCATGGACCACGGGGCAGACAGGAGAGGACTGTGACGAGAGAGAGGCTGCGTTCTCCATGTCAGAGAAGAAGTGCCCCAGCACGCCCTGAGGCCTGGCTACTCTAAGCCGAGACTAGCAAGATTCGGAAAACTGGGCTGCGTGTCCCAGCCGCCTGCCAGCCCAAACTCTTCTCCTGAGAGGCTCCACGCGGTGAAGGAATTTCCCAGAGGTGAGTCCAGCTCCACTTCTTGAGGCTGAACCCCTGCCCCAGAGACGGCCGGCACCTGCCCGCCATCAGGCCGAGACTCTCGGTGACAGTCTGAGCGGGGTAAGGGTCAACCAAAGGCTAACGAGCTGCCTCCTCTCAGCACCCGACATTC
Source organism: Moschus berezovskii (assembly GCF_049115385.1). Taxonomy (NCBI): domain Eukaryota; kingdom Metazoa; phylum Chordata; class Mammalia; order Artiodactyla; family Moschidae; genus Moschus; species Moschus berezovskii. Next base: position 2,782,436 of record NC_142461.1, read on the forward strand.
AGCCAGCTCCTCCAGAGTGGGTTTCAGAGCCCAGGTGACAGTCTCCTGAGCAGGTGCTTCCCGAAGTGAGCACTGACCTGGTGGCTCCGCCTGGAGACAATGCCCGGGCCTGAGAGGTCACCAGCAGCCTCCGCAGGATTTCCACACGGATGGCTCGCCACTTCTCCGGGGGCAGGACGTGCAGGGCCAGGACCGTGAAATAGTGGGGCCCGTCCACTTCGAAGGCACTCTCCACCCACTTCTCCTTGGGCTGCTCCAGAAAGCCCTGGAGGTTCTTCTCCTCTCGGGACGTTGCTCGGGTTCTGGAATAAAGGGGACACCCTCAGAGCAGGGCAGACGCAGGCCCGAGCCTCAGGAGAGGTGAGGGTGTGCTCGGCTTCCCACCGGGAAGCTTCCTGAGTGGCAGCTCCCGGAACCCTCCCGCCCCTCTCCAAGCGAAGCAGCCTGCCCCCCAAGTCCTGCTCGGCGGCATCCTCCTCGCCCCCCCGCCCCCGAGTCCGGCTCCACACAACTCCAATATGCACGTGACCAGCACTTTCACAAACCTTCCACCACCTTAGTGTTGTGATGACCCTGGAAGGTGACAGCCAGCACCTCTTTACCAGGCTATCTGAAGGCCTGGGGGGCGAGGTGATGCGATTCAAGTCACGGTTTGGAGTCTCTGACTGAGCCCACGGCCCACAGCCCTGACTCGACGAGTCTCAGTACGGCTAACTGTTCACACGGCATTTGCCTGTGGCATCTCTCCCAGGCTGTTCTGGTTTGCTCTCTTAAGGCTCTCCTGTCCTGTTTCCTTCATGAGACTAGATTCTTCCAGTGAGCCCTGCTTCTCGTTCTCGCGCCTGTCTGAACTGCAGTAACAACAGTGATCATCAACTTCAGTGCCAGGTGCATGCTAAGGTTATCATGTTCGATCCTCACGACAACCCAGGGAGACAGCTACCACCTCGTGTTAAGGGAGAGAACGGGCTCTAACCAGGCCACCTGGCCTGGCCTCCCCAGCGTGGATCCCCACTCTCTTGGCCAGGAAGCTTCCGCAAGCCACTGGATGGGCCCTGGGAGGCCAGTCTCCCATTACGACCAGGATGGCGCTCCGAGACCCAGAATGCTTGCTGCCCTAGCCTAACTTTGTAGAGGGAAATAAAAACACAACACTGGTGGGCACGGACACATGGTCACCAGGTTTGCGAATGGCACTGCCGGACACTGGACGGGGCTGGGGCTGGGGCGGCACAGGGACAGCGGGCCTTCTTCCGCTCCACGGATGGAACGCGGTGGAGCAGGTGGGTCCACCAGACTCAGAATCGGGAACCAGAAGCTTCGTGCCACGGCAGGACCCGCGCAACTCCGCCGGCTCATGGCGCGTGTGACACACTCGCCTTCATACACAAAGGCAGGGCGCCCTGCTCAACCAGCCCCGTGACCAAGCTCACACGCCGTGAGCCGGTGAAGGAAGGAAGTGGTGCCTCCACGTGTGGCTACCAGCTCAGGCCTCAGTGACCAAGACAACTGGACACGGCCACCCCGTCCCCAGCTAAGGGGCTGGAGCGTGAGCTACGCGCATCTGGCCTGGGAGACGCAGAGACGCCTGAGGCCACGGGCTCTGTTCCACCAGGCAAAGCGCGCGGCCTCTCCAGGTCTGCTTTGCTCCCCGGAGAACGGGGCAGCCCCTGCCACCTCACTGCTGCCAAGAAGAGACAAGGGCCCCTCAGAGGCCCACGGCCGGGGCGGGGAGCGCTGCTCCGGCCTGAGGCACCGCGAGGGTAATGGGAACACTGGGGCTGTCAACAACACAGGCTGCTTCCTCCGTCTGAACAGCTGAGCGGGTGAGGTCATGATGGGTGGAGACCTGCCAGCACCTCTCTAACAACGAAGACTGCCGTCTCCAGAGCGGCCTTCTACCTCAGGGGAAATGGGAGGGAAGGAGAAAATCACTCTGTTGAAGACCAGGAAGGATAAGAGAACGATCGCTCTGTTGCCTAAACTGAGCTCAGCTGCCTCGGGTGGGCTGGACTCAGCCTCTCCACCTGCCAGCACCTGCCCCACGGACGGGAGACTCTCACTAGAAGACGGGGCCCAAAGGCGTGAAACCATTTCAATCAAATCGAGGAGCTAAGCACATTCCACCTCTCAGCTGGCTTTTTAAAGCAAGGCAGAACGACTGACTACTTTCTGCCCTCTCAGGGCGTCCTAACCGCTCCCAGTGTACACACAGGTGAGGGTACCTGGGCTGTTTCCTGGGCTCCCTTCCTTCTCGGCCGACCTCCCCAGGTAAACAAGCCCTCTCCCCCACAGCTGCCAGAGCCTCACGTCCTGGAGAGGAAACAGGGACAGCAAGTCCAGTCTGCACTTACGGATACCAGGCCCATGGTCCTGCCGTGCCCTCCAGCCGTGACACCTCACCGGGAACAGCCTGTCTGCTCTGGCCCTGACCCAGGGCCCCCCCACATAAGGGAACAGTCTCACAAGCTGGGGCTGTGCTGAAGCAGAAGCTTCGACGGTCTGGCCTCTCCCGCTCCCCACTCCCGCTCTGGCCCAAGGCCAGTCCTAGGAAATAGCCCTCGGAGGAAATGAGACTGTTCTGGAGAAGGAAGCGTCTACTGTTTCGCCTGAGTGACTCCAAAAAGGCAAACGTTCCTACTTCGATAAACGCTCCTGGGGCCCAGCGCTAGCTCTGGAATAGACTGCGGCGCGCCGGGGGCGGGGGGCGCGGGAAGGGCACGCACGTGTTGAGCACGTAGAGCACGGTGTGCACGATGTACGGGATCAGGTGGATGTTGCTCTCCCGGCCGCCCCCGCCCGTGTCCGCGCTGAAGGACTGCTCCATGGCGAAGCGCAGGAAGAGCAGCTTGATGTCGTGGATGTTGAGCTGGTACGTGGGCTCCCGCTGGCCCGTGCACTCCTGGAGGTAAGTGTTGTGCCTGGGAGAAGGGACAGACGACAAAGTGGAAGCCAGCTCCACGGTGAAGACCCGCTGGGAAGGCAGAGCCCCCGCCGGCCGGATGGGTGCGAAGGCTACACCGATGGATAGCGAGCAACAGGGAGAGCGGAGGACGGGGCAGGGCTGGGGGACGAGCACAGCACCCGTTCGTTTCTGCTCTCACTGGACGAGACGCTCTCCAAGCTCTGATGAGAATGCACTGGTCTGGGGACCCACTCCTTGATAGACTAACGTCATAGAACGCACTGTGACCACAACTGGAAGTACGTTTCGGAAGAAGAAACGTAGGACTTATCCACTCTGCCAAGGTGATCTATCCACAAGAATCATCTATTCAACCTCCATAAAAAAGAAAAAAGGGTTTTTCTACATGAACATACGTCGCCATCTCCCTGGGCTCTGCCTGATTAACGCTGGGCCTGGGCTTCTGACACACGGTGAGCAGTTCAATGCAGTCCAGTGTGACCGGCATCATTGTCAGTGTCAAGTACCTGATCCCTGAGCTCAACAACAGGACTCAGGACGTGCACCACTGTCCTAGGCATCCATAAGGGATGAAGACCTCAAAGAGGGTTCCGCTGTTCCACTCGGGATTTTAGGACAAGGGCAGCTTTGAAAGGAGACCGATATTCCCCGAGCTGTTAAGCTATTTTCATGACTTAAACCTCAGAGGAACGGGAGTCAACTCTGGGAAATTTTGGCCTCGAGGATCAAGTCAGGGGCCCTGTGTCTTGAGTCCTAAGATCAGCAAAGAAGGACAGGCAGCAGAAAAGCAGAGAGTCCTCCCGGGGCCTGAGTGCTGAAGGCGCAGGCTCCTCTCAGCAGTCACCCCTGCTCCAGGCGGTTCCCATGAGCAAGTGAGGACACACGTGGCTCTCCGATGACGGGGCTGAGCTGATGGCTGACCTTCCTCCATCTCCTGGGAAGCCCCCTCCCCCTTTCTTTGGCCACACCATGCAGCGTGTGGGATCTCTGTACCCCAACCAGGGGCTGAAGCTGTGCCCTCGGCAGTGAAAGCACAGACCCTGACCACTGGGCCACCAGGGAAGTCCCGACCGCCTCTTTCCCACCACGCCCCATGCTCCACACTCACCTCGCCAGGCAGGTGGCAAACGCTGACTCGGGGACGTGGGGCCCCCAGACCGGAAGGAGCCCATTGCACTTGGTGTTGGCATTCTGCAGGGCGGCACTTTCCCACTCCTCCCGGCCCCGAGCCAGCCTGGATGGGGAGGACAGCAGGGACAAGTGACTACTGACTCTACAGAGGAGCAGCCACTTGTAGCCATGAGATGGTAAATGCTGGCCCCACAGCCTCCAGTAGGCAAGACTGCTCTCACCAGCCCTGGGCCAAAAGTCAAGTACATTTCCCCAGAAATGGTTCCGGGGCCTATAAGGCTGAAGGCAGGACACTCTACTTCCCAAAGCCTAAGGAACAGAATTAAAACTTCAGGGCTGGCAGCCCCACCCTCTCCCAGGCCGGGGCCTCCAGCAAGTTGCCTGCTCCCCTGCAGTCCCCCCGGTCTGGGAGAGAAGTACACATTGGGGGAGGCCTGTGGGACCTATCTGCAGGAAGCAGGCTTACCTGACGGCCGCCAGGTGGCAATCGTAATGCACGATGTTGAAGTGGGACACGGTGCTATAGCCCTGCTGTTTCCGGGGCTTGTTTTCCATCTCCTCCAAGGCAACCCGCTTGGTGAAGGTGTAAATGCCCAGGACCTTAGTGGGCTGCAAAGACAAGAAAAGAAGAAGACAGGTGAGGAGAAGCTCCATGGCAGGCTTTGGAAGGAGGGGAAGCAGAGCAGAGGGAACCCCGGGGGCTATATTCCTATGAGGGGCTGTGTTCACGAGTACTGGACAGTGAGCCCTGCAGCCACTTGGTTCAGCACTTGGTGGGGCACAGCCCCGATGAAATGAGGATTGTGGGGAGCAACCAAAATAAGGTGGATGCTGTCCAGACAGCAGGGCAGAAATGCAAGATTGAACTGTCCTTTTCTTTTTGCTGCATTCATCTGAAAATGAAGAAAAAAGCGCCTTCTTGGTAAGTTGCTTGTTTTTCAAAACTGATCAGAAAGCCCCAAGGAGCCTGTGTCACCTCGGGACTTACAAGCCTTGAGCCCCAGCAGCCTGCCACTCAGCAGGCTGGGCAGCGAGGAAGTCAACTCGAGCTGGAGAGGAAAAGGGCGCCCCTGAGGCCTCAGGGCAGCAAACTGGCCGCCTGCTACTCTACTCCCGGGTGGTAAAGCGAGTCTGGTGGCGCTGAAAAAGCTGAGGTCCTGACCTTCTCGCCAGGTTACCTGAACAGGGGCAGCATGGTGTCTTTTAACAGACCCGGGTCTGAACTGGCCTAAAACTCTGGCTTTGCTACCTGTTTTCTTATCCACAGATGCGGGCTCTTCATTACACGTTTAAAGGTAAAGTGACCCAGCTGACATAAAGGCTCTGGGCACAGGGCCTGGCACAGGGCGGGACTCAGTGAGCGGCAGCTGCTGCTACTGCGGACTGTCCAGATCAGTCTGCCTTCCACCTCCGAAGAGGACGGCTGGTCCTTGGATGTGAGCCCCGGCAGGGCCCAGCAGCACACCTGGAACTTGTAGCCCTCCCTGCAGATGCAGCACGTGAGGCCCGGCTCCTCGATCAGCTCCTCCATCTGCTTCAGCAGCGCCGTCTTCGTCACCACCTGGCCCTTCTCATTGGTCTGCAAGGGGAGCCCAGGGGACAGGTCAGATGGAGCTGCTGCCCACCCTCCCCACGGGCCTGGGACACGCGGGCACACGCTGACCCTCCACATGTGTGGGAAGGACGGCTGCGCTGAGAGGAAGCCTCTTTAGCTGGCTTCTAACGAGGTTACAGACCCAGATTCGCCTGCTCTTCTCTCCCTACAGGAACCACTGAAGCAGAGGAAGCCATCCAGCTGGAAGCCTGGCCAGTGGCCACCTGCCACCAGAAAGGCCCCTCTCTTTGTGCCAGCAAGACCAGGCCTGGGCTGCAGCGCATGATTCATTTACTGTTCCCATCAGAGTTTTAAATCTGCTGACACGGAGTTTGCCGGCTGGAGGAGGTCTCAGAGGACCGTGGCGCCCCCCAGGGCGGGACAGCGAGAAGAGCGCAGAGCTGCCCGTGTCATACAGACCTGGGTTCAAACACCTGCCAGCTGCGCATCAGCCATGCGCCCTGGCCTGCTTACTGTACAACTCAGCCCCAACTAGCTCATCTGAAAAATGGGTGTAATGTCAGCCTCACAGACCCACATGAGGGGCTTAAACAAAGCCTTACAACGGTCATCACCATTTCTACTGCTGCTGCTGCTAAGTCACTTTAGTCGTGTCCGACTCTGTGTGACCCCATAGACGGCAGCCCACCAGACTCCCCCGTCCCTGGGATTCTCCAGGCAAGAACACTGGAGTGGGTTGCCATTTCCTTCTCCAATGCATGAAAGTGAAAGTGAAGTCGCTCAGTCGTGTCAGACACTGTGCGACCACATGGACTGCAGCCTACCAGGCTCCTCCGTCCATGGGATTTTCTAGGCAAGAGTACTGGAGTGGCTTGCCAGTGCCTTCTCCGTCACCATTTCTAAGATCTCTGTAAATCTGAGCTGTCTGACCTCTGCAGAGCAGAGCAGAGCAGTGAGAGTCGCATCTCTAAGCAAAGTGTTGGGCACGGCGCCTCGCACCCCACCCCCCACCCCACCTCCCAGCCTACATCTTCACCGTGCTGACCCCAGCTCCTAAACCTCCAAGCACGTGCAACTGTGCCACGGCCACCCCTGGTCAACGGGCAGGAGAGCCGGGCAGGTGGTACCGTCATGCCCAGCGTGCCGAGCGCCTTCTGCCGCATGGCCATGGCCATACGCTTCTTCTCGGCCCGGGTCTCCCTGCGGGCCGCATCGATCTTCTCATTAACGTCAGGGTGCTCCCGCAGCGCCTCCAGCAGGTTCTCAGCCAGGGTCCCAATGCCCTCGTCGCTGGACACCTGCTCCAGCTTATGCAGGTTTGTGATGGAGTCAGTTCCAATCAGAACCTGCCAAGAAAGGACCAGAGAGCTGAAGGCCACCAAGTACTCAGGCAAGTGTTCTTCTCAGGAGCTTCAAGGCTGGAAAAAAATAAACACAATGTGCATAGTCTCACATCATCTGGTTTCGATCATATCCTTTGATTTTACACTTGGAGAGATCTGGACAAATGGAGCAGGTTAGGCTCTGCCACCGACCTGACTAGTCACCATGCTCTGCAGCCTCAATGCCCCCGTCTACACAACGGGGGCAGGCCAGGGTCTCTGTGATGATTAAATCAGGTGAAGCGCCCAGCACAGCGAACGTGTAAGGGGCTCAGTCAGATGCTCCAGAGAAGCGGCATCTGATGGGGCCTCAGTGGTGAGCTCAGTACCGCACCGAGCAGGGCTGGCCCCTGACACTGACGGGGGCTGTGCTACGTGCTGCATCTGGGGCCCCCAGGGACCACCAAACCCAGGAGCACTGGTGTTTTCTCAACTGAAGTATTCCAGACGTACAAGTACACATGGGAGTAGGAAACAGAAAAAGCTTAGAGAGAAACAAATACAAACCAAAAACCCCTGTGCTTCAAAATGCTAGCAGCTGCTACACAACAGCAGCCCACTGCCCACAGGGCGTGGGCGCATCGCCCCACCGAGGGCAGAGGGGTCTGCTTGTTGTGAGGCCTTGACACTCCCCAGGCCACCAATCACTACAGAGCTGACAATAAACCGAAATCTAAGTCAACCCGTGACGCGAAAGGTCAGCAATCCACTTGAAGTCACTAGCTCATCAATCGAGCTTCACAGCAGGTACGTACGTGTCCACTTTGTTCTTCAGCACAACACGTTAGCTCGCATCTCAACAACTCTGAACGCTGAACTCATGGTTGAACGGCCTACTGAATGGTACACACGGGGAGTCTGCTGTGCGAGTGTGCATGCACACCCATTCGTGACGCCCCGCCCGCCCGAAGCTTACACTCTGGTCAGGAGAGACCACACACTAATAATCGAGTATCACGGACTCCCCTCCCTTCACTCACTTTCAAACCCCCGAACTCTCACGTCTCTCAATGGCACCACCACCCGCTGTCGCTCAGTCCAGACAGTGTGCAGAGTTCTTGATTCACCCAGCTTCTTCACTGCCCACAGGCAATCAATGTCCAAACCCCTAGATCTCTGTGGAATCCATTCACCGTCCACCTCACTAACGAGTTCAGCCACCAGGGGCTCTCACCCAAATTCTGATAAACCGTGCTTCCCGCCTCCCATGCCACCACCCTGCAAATGATCCTCTAGGGAACAGTCAGGGGCACCATCCTTGGGAGAGGCACACACTGCTCTCCTTGGGGAGCGTGGCGTGGGCGCTGTCTCCAGAGTCGACTCTTGCTGGCCTCCCCCCACACAGCTGCTCTCGCTTCCTGGAAGGCGTCTAGATCCCTTGCCTCTGCGCCTTTGCAGGCACCACGTTCTCCTCTTAGGAAGCCCCTTTCCTGTGACCCCATCCACCCTGCATTGACCCGTGCTCTGATGCCCTATGTCCTGGGCGCCACTGTCCACCAGAGAGCGAGCTCTGGAGGACTCACACGGGGACTGTTTCGTTCGCCAACGCTGCTGCAGCCCAGCACAGCTCGGGTACGTGACAGGCACCACGCAGACTCGTGGTGAGAGAAGAGTGGTCAGGAGCAGCAGTGCCGAGCATCTACCCAGATGAAGCCTCATTTTAAAATGGAACCCAATCAGTAACTCGGAATAAGCCTGGAACCCACTGACCAGAGTTCTCAAGTCAATGTGTGGCCACCGGTCAAACTACAACTCTGTCCCTTGATTCACCCACGTTCACAGTCACGCTGCTGCAAAGACAGGGAGACAGTGGGAATGGTCCTGCAGGAGGAGCTGTCCACAAAGACGTGCTGACTGTAACTATCACCGCTGGACACGACAGCCATTTGAGCGAGACACGTGGACGACCTTTACTGCGGCCAATGAACCCGGTGTCAGAGTCAGTTCTCAGAAAACATCACTAGATGAGGATGTGGGACTCGAGACAGACCACTCGAAACAACAACAGAAACGGTGGCAGCGCCGAGGACCCTCAAAAGTCAACATCAAAAACCAGGGTAAAAACACGGAAAGACTCGTCTCCAAAGACAGACGAAAGATCCAAAAAGGTGTGCGATGAGTGTCATCAGCCGCCAGAGCCACACAGCTTAAACTGCGAAGACAGCACCCTGCATCCATCGGCATGGCTGAGACAAGAGACAGTGGCACCCCCAAAGGCCGACGAGGATCAATAAAGCAGGGTCACTCAGACTCTGAGAGGGGAGGGTAAAGCAGTGCAGTCCCTCCAGACAAGTTTGGCAGTTCCTTGCAAGACAAAATAATGCAACCACTACACAAGCCAATATAACTGCAGTCTTCGGCACTTAACCCAGAGAAATGAAATCTTACACAAAAACCTGCACATGAAATTAGTCCACTTTATTCACAATAGCCTCAAAGTCGCAACGACCCAGATGCCTTTTAGTTGGTGACGGATACACAGGCCACGAGGCATCCCCACCGGGGACTCCTCAGTAGCGAGAAAGAACAAGCCACTGACACACACGACAGTCAGGATGAATGTCAAACAATTACGCTGAGTGAAAAATGCCAATCCCCAAAAATTACACGCTGTTTAATTCCATTTTGTACACAGCATCCTTGACAGGACAAAGCTGGGAGATGGAGGCCAGGCCAGCGGCTGCCCGGAGAGGCGGATGTGCCTGTGAAGGACCATGGAAGGGAGCCCTGCGGTGACGGAGCAGTCCCGCAACTTGACGGTGTGGATGCTGACACCCGGGCTATGATGATTTACTACAGTTTTGCAAGATGTAGTATTGACAGAAACTAAGTAGAGGCTATACACGATGTCTCTGTAATATTTCTTAACAACTGCATCTGAATCTAGTTTTCTCAAAATAAAAAGTTTAATTAAAAAAACTAATCCAGACTGGCCAGCTGTCTGGGTCAATTATTATTTGTGAGGGTAACAGGTATTCAACCCAGTGAATGTCAGGAACGAGCAACACGGCGCGCAGGGTGGGCCTCCCTGTGAACCGAGGCTTCGGCTGCCAGCAGCGAGCAGAAGAGGGCAGTGACGGTGTTCCAAGCGTCCTGGGGACTGTGGCCAGAAGTCAGCTTTCACCCCTGGCCAGCCACACCCTCACAAACGCTGCTCAGCTGAGCTGTGAGGTAACAAAGCCGCACATAAGAATGAGCTGAATGAGGAAAACACAAATGTAACTTAATCCTCTCTGCGCACAGAGAGATGAACCAGGTGACTTCTGAGAGTCTGTCTACTCTGGAACTCTTATACATTAGGGCAGTTCCCAGCTCAAGGCTAATCGAGGCGGTCACCTTCACTCAGTCGTGGGAGATGAGCAGAGAGGGTGTGGTTTCCTCACATGATGTGTCCTGCTCCAGAATAAGGGCCCCGTGCATGCTGGTTACTCACCTGGGTGGCAGGGTGCTGCATGGCCAGCCCCCGAAGAAGCCTCAAGATAAACGGCAAGGCTGGGCGAGACAAAAACTTTTTCCAGATGTCAGCATCCAAACTGCAAAGCAAAGAGAGGCTTATGAGCAGGCCAGAGACGCAAAGGCCACCTAGAAACCAGCCGGTGATTCTGGCTTGTTTAGACGTGACCGCACCTTCAAGCGTACCATAAAGAATCACAGCAGACCACCGAGCTCAGCTGAGAAACCAGGGAGAAGTAGGTACCTGAGGGACTTCCCTGATGGACCAGTGGCTAAGACGCTGAGCTCCCCAAGCAGGGGGCCCAGGTTCGACCCCTGGTCAGGGAACTAGATCCCACATGCAGCAACTAAAGATTTTGTACACTGCAGCTAATACCCAGCACAGCCAAATAAATAAGTCTTTAAAAAGAAGTGAGTTCTTGAAATAGAAGCCAACAAACTGCCATCCTTTCCCACAGCCCCAAGGGCTGCATGGTCACCTTGACAGTTTCCAGAATGGGAGGGCGACCCCAAGGAAGGCTGAGGGATGCCCAGATGATAAAGGAGAGAAGGAACCAGGAAGAGGGAAGGAGGGCGGCGCTGCTTACTTCTTGGCACTGGGGATGTGCTTCTTCATGTAGTCCAGGGCACTCTGGGTGATCCCCTTCTGCAGAATCAGATCCTTCAGCTGATGCCCGTTGCTGTTGTTCTTGATGCCGGCTGCGATTTTACAGAAGCAGTCTAGGAAGACCTTATCATCGCCACTGTGATCCTCATCATACCTGGAGGAGAGAGCAAAAACCCTGAGAGTGAAAGGAGCAACAGAAGCTGACCACGCCACTCTCCTGGCTCACAATCCTCAAAGCCCTATAGTGCCAACTCCTGGGCCGAACAGAAGACCCTCCCCACCTGCTTCCTGCCATGCTCCCTCTTCTCCGCCACGTCCCCCAAATTCCCAACCTTCTCTCCCATTTTCATGCTTTTGCACACCTGAGTCCCTCCAACCAGCTCACCTCCTCTGTCTCACCAGTTGCTGCTTTAACACAATATATTTTCACTTTTTGCCTCCCCAGTTAGACCAATCCCCTTAAAGGCCTGACTGGTCCACAAAAATCTAATAGAAACTCAAGCGATTCTTCCTTGGTCTCACAGAACTAGTTCAGGGCTTTCACAGTGACTCTCAGTTAGCTGTCTGAATCTAAGCCACATACTTATCAAAGCTGCAGTAGGGTTTGAACCGCTCCACCAAGATCTGCATTTTCTCCACCTCCCCGAAGGAAAGGTACGGGATGATGCGAAGCAGGCCCTGGAGCACGCTAGGGTTGGAGCGGACAAAGGTGCTATTGATCTGGTCCAAGAGCATCACGAGCTGATCTTTGTCACCCGTCAGGAGGAGGTTGCCCTACAAGGAGAGAGGATGGAAGGCCTGTTAATACTGCGGGGACTTCAGCCGCAGCCAACAGCTGGCCCTGAAAGGTTATCCACTTCCATCAGAGCCACCAGAAGTAGCCCTAGAAGAACAGTATCTCAGCACTTCCTGGGGAATAATCAACAGTGTGAGCTCCACCTCAAAAATTAGTTTCTAATAGTTTGGCGCTGGTTCTATTATTAGTGGTCAAATACACCCATACAGGTGGTCAAAATACAACAACACAGGCTTTGCCTTCCCCAAGACAATGTAGGCTCCCTGGTATTCATTTGGTTGTATCTCAAAGCAAAACATCAGCACCAAAGAGACCACAGGAATACACAGGTGCACTTGGCAGAGAGAAACTGAACTGGGAGTTGGAGACCTGAGTTCCAGGCATCTAACCGGCTATACGATACCAGACGGCTCGCTTCATTTCTCTAGGCTTGGAGGATCCTCAACTGTGAAATGAGGGGCTGCACTAAGGCCCCTGTCTAGCTGGACCAGCCGCTTTGCTTCCTCTAAATCCATGGATTTCAGGCTTCGATGCAATGATGTCACCACCAGGAATGGTCGCCATTCCTACCAGCTGAGAAGGTTCGATCATTCCTGGCTGACACTGCTAGACCCAAGGAAGCCAGTGGCTGGCAACGATATGGTGCCTGTGGATGGACGGACCGGCCCCACCCACCTTGTCCTCACTCAGGGGCTCAGCGTTGGACTCGTCCAGGATGATCTCCATGATGCTCAGCACCTGCTCGGCCACTGCAGCACCACCACTGTCTTTGCTCTCCTGCTCAGCCACCAGCGCCTGTAGGAGGAGGGGGCCAGTCACGCGGAGGCGGCAGCCATGACACGCACTGCTAACAGGGTCTCCTCCTCCAGGGTGCTCTTCATGACCTCACGTTCCGACAATCTGCACGTGTGTATGTGGTGTGTGTGTGTGGTGTGCGTGCATGGGTATGGGTGGAGAGAGAACAGACAGTGTGTTGAGTTTCTGAGGACAGTGAAAACAGCATTTTCGTTTCTTTCTGGTGCACACACCGTGTGTGTGTGTGTGTATGTCTGTGTGTGTGCGTGCGTGTGTGTGTGTGTGGTGTGTGTGTATGTCTGTGTGTGCTGTGTGTGCGCGTGTCTGTGTGTGGTGTGTGTCTGTGTGCGTGTGTGTCTGTGTGTTTGTATGTGTGTGTGGTATGCATGCACGGGCATGCGTGGAGACAGAACAGTGTGTGGGTTTCTGAGGACAGTGAAAACAGCATTTTCGTTTCTTTCTGGTGCACACACAGCGTGTTTGTGTGTGTGTATGTCTGTGTGTGCTGTGTGTGCGCGTGTCTGTGTGTGGTGTGTGTCTGTGTGCGTGTGTCTCTGTGTGTCTGTATGTGTGTGTGGTGTGCATGCACGGGCATGCGTGGAGACAGAACAGTGTGTGGGTTTCTGAGGACAGTGAAAACAGCATTTTCGTTTCTTTCTGGTGCACACACAGCGTGTTTGTGTGTGTGTGTATGTCTGTGTGTGCTGTGTGTGCGCGTGTCTGTGTGTGGTGTGTGTCTGTGTGCGTGTGTCTCTGTGTGTCTGTATGTGTGTGTGGTGTGCATGCACGGGCATGCGTGGAGACAGAACAGTGTGTGGGTTTTTGAGGACAGTGAAAACAGCATTTTCGTTTCTTTCTGGTGCCCCGAGGTGAGTGGCACCAATTTCCCATTGGGGTGCAGTCAGCAGGGACTAACATCCTCCCGCTTCTGAGTTCAGGAAAGAAACAAGGATGCTCCCGGGTGTTGTGGCAGCAGCAGGGGTGAGCCAGCAGGGGGATAAGAGACAGCTTGAATAATTCAAGCCTCTGTGCCCATCAGTCAGACAGATGAGAGGCTTGCAAAGGTCACGAATCCACTTCAACTGAGGGCAGAGGTGAGGCGTCTTCCCCCACCCCTGCTCGTTCCTCAGCTTTTGCAGCCCACTCTTTACCAGGTTGAGAGTCCCCAGCATGACGTTCAAAGTGTTCATCTCCAGCTTGACCAGCTGTTGCCGGTTGACTTTCACCTTCACGCAGTAACTGAACAATTTCAGCAGTACCTGACAAGAAAAGCCAGTCAACATCCATGAGCCCAGCCAGCAATGAAGGGATGGGGACAAGCAGGAAAGAAATATCCGAAGAGGGGTGGAGGGGTCATGTTACCATCAGCAGACACTCCTCCTGAAATGCACAGGAAGGTGAAGTTTCTTTAGGGAGATATGATAAGGTGGCTGGGGTCGCCTATCGGGCTGGCATTTAAACGGCAGTTCCCTAGCAGGAGCTCCCGTGGGCTGGGTCTGTCTCTGCCACCTCTCAGACAGGGCAGTGACACCACTTTCTAGGGGAATAGCTGATGCTCTGTTGCCTTGGGGGAAACTCCAGTACAAACTGAGACGCTGAACTAATAGTAAACAAAAAGATCCCAAAGCTCGTGACCCATGGAGCTCAGATCCATGTATGTCATTTAAGGCATGGGTATAATAATTAATATATGTTCTCATGTCCCCTGGAGGTGGAAAATAATACTGCAATACGCATGGTGCCTTTAGAATCATCTACTTCTCACTTACAAGACAGCTGGATGAATGACCAAACAAAATCCTACCAAAAAACTACAGTTCCACTTAAATAATAACAATAATAAAAATAACTGACACAAGTGCAATTTTGGGTGGACAGACAATTAGACATTGGTTTCCACAGGTGACTGAAGAAACACAGCAGAAGGCTTGCTATCACACTGGTTTTGGGGGAGGAGTGGGTCAGGAAGAAAGCACTGGGGGAAGGAACCTGAAGTGTGGAGGGCCAGGGCAATGGCCACGTTGGTCCCGGGCGCCATGCTGCCCCCTAGGGTTAAATGGCGGTGGCCAGCCCGTCCACAGGGGCCCCTCCAGAAGAGGGCTGGTCCCACCTTGCTGCCTCCGACTCACCGTTAGAAGATGGCGTCCCTGCTTGAAATCTTTGATCCCTGCCAGTCTGTTAAGCATGCACTCCAGGCCCCCACACTGGGCCATCACACCAGCCATCTTGTACACTTCTTCTTCATCCTCTTCTTCATCTGAGAGAGCAGGGAAGCCAAGCGGAAACGGAGGTGAAGCCCGGAATAAAGCACAGCCCTCGTCCAGGCTGACAGCTCTTCTCTTTTCCAATAAAGGGGGTCAGTATTGGATATTAAACTACAGTGTCTTGCTCCTGATAGCTCTTTTTTAAAGTTTAAAGTTAATTAAAATTGCTTATTCAAATATGTGAAAATATAAGCACTACAACCACCTTTAAAAAAAAAAAAAAAGCCCTAAATAAATAAACCTGAGCTTGTTTGGTGCTAATTTCATTTCCTCCCTAAGTTCCCACCCACCCTCAATACCAGAGGTATCCAAATGAGGCTATAAATGACTGTATTTTTACTCAGAGAAAAAACAATGCCCCCACTTCTGAAGAGAATCCCTGGAGTATCTGCCCCGAACACCCCTGAAGCCTCAGAACGTGAACTGCCACTGGTCCCAAACCTCAGACCCGATGTGCAGTGGCATCTGTGGAAGGCTGTACCTGTGGTAGAGTCCAGGGACTCAATAAACTCTTCGGTGGCGTCCCCCAGCAGCCCCCGCATCCGATAAACAATCCTCATGGGCTCTCCCTAAGGAGAGGAGGTTGGAGAAAGACTTGTAAACGGGCCCAGGAAATGCAAAGGACCTGACACCTGGTCTGCTTAATTTAACGCACACTTCAGCAGTGTAGACAACTCCTATTCTTTGCAGGGTCTTAGCCACAGAATATAGAATCCAAATGCCCTACAACTCACTTAGGGGAAAGGAAGCTCATTTATGTAGGGTCTACCACAGGCCCGGAATTGTGTGAAGCACTCTATAGACACTACTTCACTTTGTCTCATTAAATACATGTAACAGTCGTAACAACTGTGATTTACTGTTTTACTCTGTGCTAAGCCCTATGCGAAGGCTCCCCAGGTGGTTCAGTGGTAGAGAACCCGCCTGCCAAAGCAGGAGACGTAAGAGACAGGGGTTCGATCCCTGGGTCAGGAAGACCCCCTGGAGGAGGCACGGCAACCCGCTCCAGTACTCTTGCCTGGAGAGTCCCAGGGACAGGGGAGCCTGGTGGGCTTCCGTCTATGGGGTCACACAGAGTCGGACACGACTGAAGTGACTTAGCAGCAGTAGCAGCAAGCCCTATGCGAAGGCTCCCCAGGTGGTTCAGTGGTAGAGAACCCGCCTGCCGAAGCAGGAGACGTAAGCGACAGGATTCGACCCCTGGGTCGGGAAGACCCCCTGGAGGAGGCACGGCAACCCGCTCCAGTGTTCCTGCCTGGAGAGTCCCAGGGACGGGGGAGCCTGGTGGGCTGTAATCCATAGGTTCAGAGTTGGACATGACTAACGCAACTTAGCAAGTAGACACCCACAAAAGCCCTACACTATTTAGGCACTTCATGTTATTCTTTTACACAAGGCTACACAGCTTGTTCAAAGTTACTCAGCTATAAGCCTGGTACTGATTCCAACCAAGCCTGTGCCTCCTTCAGAATCATAAAATCTCTCTAATCAATAGGGACCACTACTCAAAGAATTAGGTCAAGGGAAGTCAACAAGATCAAAAGGCTTTGACTCAAGTCTCAGAAATCAAAACAAGAAAACAGAATATACCCATCTTTGCCTATGGAGATCCTGAGACCTTCATATAACCACACAGCAAGGACTGGATTCATTCAAATCTCAAGCTAAAACCTACAACTTGATAGAATGATTGGAAACAAGTCATGAATTACAAGTTACAGCAACCTTCCTGAACTGAGGGATCATGAGACTTCACTATCCGCCAGGTACTAACTAGGCACTCCAGCCTATACACTCTTAGGAATTACCCTCATTTTGGAGGTGAGAAACGGGGGGCTGAAGTCACACTCCAGGAAATTAAGGGTGAGCAGGTACCACACTAATCCACGCTGCCTGCTGCTAAGCCGTGCTCAGCTTCGTAGAGAAAATCTTGGAGGGAAAGAACTTGTCGGGCCAGGTCTCAGAGCATTTCTAGCTGTGGAAGCCCAGTGAGAACTGAGAGAGGGAACAGCCTCAGACCATGAACAGAAAGAGAGAGAAACAGGTGAAACAGGCCCTGGTCAGCAGCTGAAGAGGTGGGCTATTTATCAGGGAAATAAGGGATAAAGTAAGAAGAGAAACTGATGAAAGCCAGGATAAAAGCTGCTCCCAACTCTGGGAAACCCTTGGTGGATTAAGCATTAACACAAGAAACAAATGATCCCCAACTTCTTGCCTCCTGGTTCAAAATGGGAGGCTGCCCATGTGTATTCTTTGGGTCCTATACCACCATTTACAAGGGTGCCCGGAGAAGCTTGGTCTTAACTTTTAGGTGCATCAGGGATTAAATCTGTACCACTCTGCTTTGAGGCTGAAATGTCAGTGGCAAGATGCAGTGGATGGAGACGTCTTCTGTGTATTTACCTGTGCTGTATCTACCCAACGGGCAGCAGACCAACAATACACAATGACCAGGATTCCCAGCACAGTGGGAAAACAGAAAAGAAGCACAAGTATGTAACAAACGGAAGGCCAAAATGTACTGTTAGTACACAACCAATTTAGCTTCTTAGACTCTACAGAAATATTCGGGACTAACGACAGAGTTCACTGTACTTCACTGGAACCCCAGTGTGCTGTAATTCAATTAGATGATTCACGTGTTAAAAATCCCCCAAATAGAAGAAAAGGGAAGAAAGCAAAGGAGAGGAGCAGACAGCAAAGAGCAGAGATGAGACTAAAAGAGGCGGGGGCGGGGAAGAGGACCATCCGACTGTTACGATCGGACAGACAGACTGAGGGGCTGACAGGGCCAACGCGCTGTGCTTCCCTCATTTCCCCTTCTCACTCCTTCACAACTGCCTTTCGAGTCTCAGTTCCCCAAATGGTAAAACTATGCTCCTCAACGCCATGCTGAAACATGCTCTGAAAGGTGAGCAAGTCCATCGAAAGCTGAGACTCAACCTCGGTGCCCACATGGAAAGGGCCAGGACAGCAGGCACTCCCCATCTCAGGGCTCCCTTACTCTGCCGGCCCGGCTGCCAAGCCCGGAACTGCTCACCCCTTCCTGCAGCTCCTCTCCCTTCCCCAGGCAGCTGGCCCACAAGGAGGACAAGGCGATGGCTTTTCTCCACGCTAACACGACCAGGAAGCACAGATCCTTCAGTGCTGCTACGAGCTGGGCAAGTGATCGTTAACAAGTCTGGAAGTCAACCCACACCTCAGGCAAGAAAATAAGCACATACCTCATTTGTGGTACACCAGACCTTCTTGTAAACCTCAGCCACAGGGAGGTCCAAACTGATGATTTTATTGTTCACTAGAAGCTGAACAGAAAAGAAGGTGAGGCTGTTGTTCCAAAGAATCGTCATGCAAGCACATTTTAAGACCAAAGGGTGCTTTACCGCATACTGTCTATGCATTAGGGACCTACTGACTCTCCCTCTCTAAAAAATGCACGTGCGTGAACATCACACAGAATTTTGTGCACAATTTCAGGGGTTCCAAATAGCCTTAACCCAAACCGTGGACCCCCAGGTTTAAAAGCCCTGCTGAACACCTTCCATCCCAAGTCTATTTCAGCTCAGCACCAAAAAGGGCAGTTTTCTCTATTTCATCCAACACGTTTTTCACCGTGTATATGGTAACAGCAGATCCTGGCATTGTCTGCCAGAAGGTACCAGATACAGGGCCAGAAACCTGCACCGGGGCTGATTTCCCAGTATTCAGGGAGCTTGATTAACCTGGAATCACTGGAGGCCTCTGCCACAGCAACAGGAACAACGAAAGCCTGTGTGCTTACAAGCTACAGCCATCTGCTTTTACCACATGCCAGACAGGGGGCAGAGCCCTTGACAGGTGAGGCAGGCAGGTGGGAATCATGGAGCTGCATTTAAAGATGTCCAGGGTTGATCACCCCTGAGGGAGAGGAAGCCTAACCATGGCAGGGGTGTGCTATGCTCATTACCTCCATCCCGCTGTCATCCTCCAGCAAAGCCACCAAGTCACAATCCTGGCAGATCTTGTTCTTTATGTCTCGCATGAGGGGCCCAATGCCTGGCTCGTTGCTGCTATACGGGTTCCCAGGCATTCTGCCCTGTAAGAAGTCTTCCTGCTGGGGATCCTTCTCCAGGGTCACAAAGAACTCAGTGACTTCATTCTCTTCCTGAAGGACAGAGAGAAGGAAGCAGAAGGGATGGCATGAGTACATGTGCAGAGACCGCTTACATTCAGACCACACTGCCTTGTTCGTGGACACTCAGGGAGACACATCTGACTCATCCAGCCCCTTATACATTTAAAGATTAAAGGACAGGAAGCTCAGAGGTGATTCAAAAACCCCAAATATAATTTAAACAGTCTTAAAGAGCAGGCATCTTCTCTGAAACTCAAGGGTAGGTTAGGAGAGAGAAAGCCTAACCAAATAAGCAGATGAGGAGTGCCCCATGAAAGCTGATCACTGATGTGCGGGGAGAGGGGCTCCCCTGCTGCTCGTCCCTTGCGATGCTAACCAGTCCGGGGCCAGATGACTCTGTCACTGGTGGCCCTCTGCTCAAGACAACGGTCTTCTGTGCATCACGTGATACTCAGGGGTCTCTCATCATTAACCGATGAGACTGATGCTCCCCACCGTTCCTCAGCAATGAAGGGGATCTATGCAGTTCAGGCCACAGATACACCTTCCTGCATGCGTGCATGCACAAAATGCGGGCAGGGAGAAAAGGAAGAGTGAAGAGGTCCATCTGCCCACTCGGGGCTGCTTCCTTCTCACAGGGTCGTGGGCTGACACCAGGGTCTGAGCAACGGAAGGTTAGACCTGGCTCAGAAGACTGACTTTGACTTTCAATCTAGGAAATGGGACAAGGAAGGTCTTTAGGTTCCTTCCCATCATTAGGAATGGGAAAATCATGAGGTTGCTCCTGCTTTACATGTGACGCTTCCTAAAACGTCAACTGAGCAGCCACCCCTGGGACGATGACCCCCGACCACGATGAGTCGCCACGGCTTGTGCTCACAGGGTAGATGATGCTGCAAAGCCTCTCAAAGATGAAGACAGGGGTCCGGGAGTCGTCCAGATTGTAGCGCTTGGCTGTCTCAATGCACACGGCCATGAAGGCCTTGGTTTCCGATTCTGTACCTGCCGGAGATCAACAAGGCCAAGTCAGTCAGGAAGGAGCTGCACACACAGAAGCTGAGGCTTTAAATAAAGCTCCATCACTGACAGACCCTCTCTGCAACATCAATCTTTCCACTGGAAACCTGAAGCTGATGGACTCCTACACTGAAACCACACTCCATCTGAAAGCCTTCATACCCAAGGCAGCACAGAGCATCACACTTAGTTGTGCACGTCCCCCTCCCTCTGGGAATTATAACCCTGCATCCTCTTGCCCAAAATAGGTACCCAAGAGCGTGAAATAATGATCCTAACTGCACTCCTGTCAAAGCAAAAGGAGGCTATAGCTTTCAGTTTCATTCTAAAAGATTAGGCAGATGGCCCTCCAGAAGCCAAACAGATAACTAACTTCAAGCCACACGTTCTTGAAAAGGGTCCAGCTGACAAGGTCACAAACCAGCTCAGCATGGCAGCTGAAAATGGCACCAGAAGGACTTCCATGTCTGGCAATAAAGCAGACTATGTCCCCTGACCTAATTTTCACTCCTCCACTTAAACGCAATTTACAGCAGTGGCAGGCGTGGGGTGGGGTTGGTGGGGGGCGGTATCAGTGGACTGCTACCCTAGCAAAGAAAGCCACGCTCCAAAACTAGGAAAATTCAGGAACCCAGGGAGGCCAGCAAAGCACGCAGGCTATTTTTTGCCATGAGCTTTGGTTTCCAAAACCTGCCAGGATTTGAGAGCTGGATACAAAGCCCCACATCTCCCAAGAGGCAGAATCTGGCAGGAACCACCACCTACACACACACAGATCTGGTACCCCCAAGAGCCACATCCTTGGTATAGGTATGTGTGTGTTCAGTCGCATCTGACTCTGTGACCCCACGGACGATAGCCCCACCAGGCTCCTCTGTCCATGGGATTTTCCAGGCAAGAACACCCCAATCCAGGGGATCTTTCTGACCCAAGGATGGAACCCACATCTCCTGCAATGGTAGGCGGATTCTTTACCACTATGCCACCTGGGAAGCCCTGTTTGGTAAAAGCATCAATAAAAAATAACTACTCCTTTCCCCAAAGCAAATCAATGAAAGCACACTGTCTCCCCTTAAAATGCAGCATTGAGTGAGGGGGAGAAAAACCTCCTGAGCACTCATGACAAGCTGTCCCTCAGAGGTCTGTGGCTCAGCTTACCTAGGAGATCTGAAAATTACACGTTCAGAACTTTGTTGAAGGTGGCCCTGGGATGGCCATGCCCTGAGCTGCTTCACAGAAGCAGCTACAAATCATCTCTGGAAAAACCCATCTTTAACTCAAGTCCCAAAGAATTTCCACAGAAAAAACCCCAAAACACAAGTTCACAGTACAAAAAAAAAAAAAAAGTCATAAAATGCAATAGTTAAAGCAAAGCACCAGAGGCAAGAATAACAACAGAATCAGATTAATAAATATTTCAAGTTTTAGAATTAGCAGATACAGAAATAAGTTTGTTATGCTGAAAGATTATAAAAGAGAAAATGTCTGCAAAAGACTACAGACTATATAAAATCTACATAAAATTGCAAGAATTTGATGGGTAGATTAAACAGATAACACAGGGTGAAGAAAAAATAAACTAAACGATATGGTACAGGATGAAAACCAACATAAAGATACAATGAGACGGACAGTATGACAGAGGGAGGCAGACACGGATGACAGTGAGACAGCGGAGCCCCACAAGGACAAGGAAAGAGAACGGAGTGGAGGCGACTGAAGCCACAATGGCTGAGATCTCCTAGAACCAACGAGACACCAGGCTGGGAACTCTTGACCTCCTGCTGCCCTGTGAGCTCCACAGAAAGTCCAGGACCTTCCTGGTAGTGCAGTGGTTAAGAATCTGACAGCCAGGGCAGCGGTCACGGCTCAGTCCCTGGTCTGGAAGGCTCAGCCCGTGTGCCCCAACTCCTGAAGACTGTGTGCACTAATGAACCAGCACAGCCAAAAATAAACAAGTAAAAACATGTCCAAAAAACGCGTCCAAATTGCCTGAGGCCAGACCTGGAATTTCACAACTCCAAGCACCAACAGTCTTGAGAGGAATGTCTTCTCCTTCTTTACTAAAATGTGAGGAGACATTTGCTGCCTGTGATCTGGGTCTAAGCAACCCGGGGAACTCAGACCACACACCTAAGTGGAGCCAGAAGGGACACGGGCCTGTGGGCCGCTGGCCGGGGCTACCTGTGGTCATGTCCTCCAGCATCTCCAGCAGCATGTCCTGCGTCTCGTCGATCAGCTTGGTCCTCTGCACCACCAGCTTCCGCAAGCACAGGTATCCGTTCAGCACGGTACCCACCAAGCGGCTTTTAAAGTGCCTTTTGATGGATTCCACCTCCACAAAGGAGGAAAGTAGGCCTGTGGGGACAGGAAAAAGTTGCTCCATGAGTTCAGAATGAGAATTAAGCAAAGAAGGTCCATGTTTTCAAAAGACGACGAGCAACTCAAAAGCAGGGAAACGTCATCTTTGTGCCTGACATGGAACACGTGCTCAATGACATGAACTGCTCAATAGACAATAGGTGCTCAAAGATGTAAACCCTTCCACAAGGTAAAAAAACACAGAGCTTAAGAAGTACAGTGTGGTCAACACGAGAGAGAAGAGGTCAACCTCAGCACCCAAGGAATGAAAGGTCAGTCCCCAAACTATCCCCAGGGTATCCTAATGGAAGGGCCAGGAGGCTCCCTCTACCTGTGAGACTCTTGAGGGCATAGCCCTGCTGCAGATCGGTGCTCAGGGTGGCCTCCTCCAGGGCCAGCAAGCGGGCTATTTCCTAAACAGGAGGACAAGCACAGTTAGTGTGATGGCACTGCCAGCGACACCGGTCAGCTCCCCGACTGGCCCAGGAAAGCTCTCTCACCCTGAACCTTGGCAGAACTCCTTTCTAAGAAGCCAGGCAGAGCTATAAAGACATTAAGGGACTGCTTGGAAACGGAGGACAGTTTAAACATCCCCAGGAGCATCCCCAGATTGCTGTATCCTCATGAGGAGCACAATGAAGTCACACAAGTACCCCAGGCAGACTTCAGAAATACTGCAGGTTCAGTTTCAGACCACTGTAATAAAGTGATTTATCGCAATAAAGCGAGTCACACGAATCCATCTTTCCCATGAACATAAAACTTATGTCCACACTCTATTTTAATCCAGGAAGTGTGCGGTAGCATTATGTCTAGAAAACAATGCATATACACTTTAATTAAAAAATAATGCTGTTGGAAGAACATCTTACTTGACACAGGGTTGCCACAACCTTTATTTTTAAAAAAAAGCACAATAAAGCGAGGCATGCCCGCATTTTTGAACAAATATTTCTTCCCGGCGTAAAAGACCACCACAAAGTCTACAACGAGAAAGGGAGCAAGGAGAGTGGGGCTCAGGAAAGGGGCCCCCCAGGCTGGGCCGGGACGACATACCTTGGTGATAAGGTTGCCCACATAGGGCAGGACTCCTCGGGCTGCCAGGTAGACTTTCCAGTGAGCTGAAGTGATAAGCTTCTGGTAGAGAGCCAGGTACTCGGCGGCACACTCGCCAGCAATGCTCAGCTCGTCCAGGTAACTGCCGCGGAGCCGGGCGCTGAGAGTGAGCCCACACCGCCCCACAGCCCCGAGAGCCCCCCCGGCTCTGCCCCTCTGCGGTCCTCCACTCCCCCTGCCGCGCTGGGGAGGACCAGGGCTGAGAACTCCCCAGACCCCCAACTCAGGAACTCCCCAGACCTGGGAAAAGCTCAAGAGCACCCAGCAGGGAATGCAGTGCAACACACTGCACACATTTGGACAATAACGCACCAATACGTGAATGGCGGCTATGGGGCAGCGAGAGAGGGTTGTGACTGAAGCTGCTCACAAGGCGAAGTTTACCAGAGTCCAGTGGCCAATAACTTTGGAATTAGACTGCCTGGACTGAAATCTTGCCTTCCTGGGGACAAGTTAAGAACTCCAAGCCCAGGTGAGCATTAAATGAGATAGTGCATGCTGAGCTTTTGCAAGCTCGTAAGACCTCAGAATACACCAGCTGCTGACTCTGTTGCCACCAGCACCACCACTGCTATCATAGCCACTGCACATGGCGCTCGGCGCTTCCAGGTCTCCGTGGCCTCCCACAAGGAGCGAGGTGGCTACAGCGCAGGTGTGCCTCCCATCACCCTCGTCTGTGGACTCCCCGGAGAGCGGGGGGGGCTCCCTGGACAAAGTCCCGCCACCCTGCCCACCCTGCTCTCAGATGGTACCTGGTGAGGAGGTCAAGGACCTGCTGCTTGCGGCTGGGGATGGTGGCCAGCGCTTCCACGATGGTGCAGGCCGCCTGCCGCGCAGCCTGCGTCGCCGGGGTAAAGAGCACCTGCGGGGGAGAAGCACCTGGCTCAGTGGCAGCCTCTTATCCGGCCCCGCCAGGCATAGTCACCTGCAGCCCATCCAGGGGAAAGCCTCTGAGCTCCTCACGGGCAAAGGGGTAAAGGAAAACCCCAGCTCACTCAAGACCCGGCTGCAGCAGATGGGCAAAAAGGCTGCGAGCCCCATCTTCACAGAGCTTTTCCCCAGCAAGTGCTCTGGTGGACGGACTAAGACGGCAGAATCAAGAAAAGACAGGCAGGTGTCTGATCAGAGACGCCTGTGAGTCTGTCTTGGAGACAGCTACTGCGGACTGCAAGGAGACCCAACCAGTCCATCCTAAAGGAGACTAACCCTGAGTGTTCACAGGAAGGGCTGCTGCTGAAGCTCCAGTACTTTGGCCACCTGATACAAAGAGCCAACTCACTGGAAAAGACTCTGATGCCGGCAAAGGGTGAG
Organism: Moschus berezovskii; assembly: GCF_049115385.1. Lineage (NCBI taxonomy): Eukaryota > Metazoa > Chordata > Mammalia > Artiodactyla > Moschidae > Moschus > Moschus berezovskii. Next base: position 2,807,264 of record NC_142461.1, read on the forward strand.
GGCAGGAGGAGAAGGGGACGACAGAGGATGAGATGGTTGGATGGCATCACCGACTCGATGGACATGGGTTTGAGCAAGCTCTGGGAGGTAGGGGAGGACAGGGAGGCCTGGCGGGCTGCAGTCCACGGTGTCGCAGAGTCAGACACAAGTTAGCAACTGAACAATAACAACACGCTGCACACTTAGGTTCAATGCAGACCAAGGGTTCGTGTTATACACCAAAGAAGAAATGAGTTCTCTAAAATACCATTAATTTTTAAAAACGTTAGCTGGAAAAAGGAAAAGGACAGAAGACACGAAAGGTGGAAAGCAGAAGCAGTGCAGGCAGTAAGGCCCCACCCCGCTCAGTGGCCAGGAAGGAGAGCAGAGGGCACGAGCTTGTCCGAAGGGCAGACAGACGGAGCTCTGATGCGGCCCATGCCACACGGGCGGCTGCAGCCGAGAGCCTCAACCTGTTAGGAAGGCAGCAAGACTAACAGAGAGGAGGCAGAGGAGGCATGCAGAGCGGAGCACCCCGCCCGGGGCCGGCGCCAGCGCAGCGTGGGGAGCCCAGGAGCCGGCCGGCCACTCACTTGCCGCAGCCAGTTGTTGTGGCCCAGTTTGAGGTCCAGCGGGGAGGCCCGCTTCCCCCGCCGACTCAGGAACTGCTTCCACCGCCACACGTACTTCTCAGTCAAGTACAGGTGGCGGAGCTCCGACTTGCTGGGAGACTTCCCGTTGCCATCAATCCCTGGCAGGCAAAGGGGAGCAGGGAGAGGTAAGGGGGAGGCGGTGGGGCAGTCAGCCAGGGGCAGGAAGGGCCCACTTCTCAAGTCCCAAATGGCAGACACACCTCGGATGGGAAGACACTTCTTCCAGGCTTCATAGGATGCCTTGGGGTCCCTCTTGAGCCAGAGCTGGGCCTGGGCGTGGATCTCATTGCAGTACGGCCTCACGGTGGTGAGGGCCTCGACAGGGACATCCTGCAGGAGGAAGGCGGACGGGTGAGCGGGCCCAGGGGCACACCTGAGCTGCCGCTGCACACAGTGGCACTGCCCCAAGGACAAGCGCACAGGCAAGATCAGAAGGTCAGCGTTCACGTCTTCTACGCCCTGTGTTCCTTTCAAGCATTTCGATTCAATTTAGCAGGAGCATCATCATGCTGAGCTTAGGGTCACTGATTTTGCCTGTGCAGGATAAAGTGTAACTGGCTTCCTACAGACACTCCTGTAGCCACATACACTGATTCCTATCCCAAGGCTGATTTGTAGTTTCCCCAAACATAAATCTTCAAGGGGTCACTAAGCAGCCTCTCAGATATGCTGATGACACTACCTTATGGCAGAAAGTGAAGAGGAACTCAAAAGCCTCTTGATGAAAGTGAAAGAGGAGACTGAAAAGGTTGGCTTGAAGCTCAACATTCACAAAACAAAGATCATGGCATCTGGTCCCATCACTTCATGGGAAATAGATGGAAAAACAGTGGAAACAGTGTCAGACTTTATTTTTTGGCGCTCCAAAATCACTGCAGATGCTGATTGCAGCCAGGAAATTAAAAGACGCTTACTCCTTGGAAGGAAAGTTATGACCAACCTTGATAATATATTAAAAAGCAGAGACATTACTTTGCCAACAAAGGTCCGTCTAGTCATGTATGGATGTGAGAGTTGGACTGTGAAGAAAGCTGATCGCCGAAGAATTGATGGTTTTGAACTGCGGTGTTGGAGAAGACTCTTGAGAGTCCCTTGTACCGCAAGGAGATCCAACCAGTCCATTCTAAGGTAGATCGATCCTGGGTGTTCATTGGAAGGACTGATGCTAAAGCTGAAACTGCAATACTTTGGCCACCTCATGCGACGAGTTGACTCACTGGAAAAGACTCTGATGCTGGGAAAGGTTGGGGGCGGGAGGAGAAGGGGACAACCGAGGATGAGATGGCTAGATGGCATCACCGACTCTGTGGACATGAGTTGGAGTGAACTCCGGGAGTTGGTGATGGACAGGGAGGCCTGGCGTGCTGTGATTCATGGGGTCGCAGAGAGTCGGACACGACTGAAAGACTGAACTGAACTGAGACTTTACAGAGCCATTACTAATCCCAAGTGGCCTGCATAGGGGAGCCCCCAGTAGGATTCTAAGCCAGCAATTCTCAAACTTTTCAGCCACAGGACCCCATTACACTCTTGAAAATTACTGACTCCAAAGAGTTCTTGTGTATGTAGCTCTATCCATCAATATGGATGTATTAAAAATTAAAGTTTAGCAATTCTTAAAATATTTATTAACTCATTTACAAATAAAAAAAAATACATTACCTGTCAACCTGAACAGCATTTTTTATTTCCCAAAACAAAAATAATCCAAACAAAGGAGCTATACTGCTATACATCATTTTTAAACTGTTTACTGACGACCTTAGTAAGACAGCTAGATTCTTACACTGCTTCTAAGTTCAAACTGCTACAATAGGTTGTTTTGTTGAAGCACTTAGACGTATACAGTTGGAAAGAAAAATATTTTAATAGCTTTTTCAATTAATTGTGAATTTTTCATTAATATTAAACCAAAATTCAACAAATTACAGGTTCTTAAAGACTGGTTGCAATGTGGAATCTGAAACCAATCAAAAAACATTTCTTCTTCCATTCCACTAAAATTCATCGTTTACCCACACAGGAACACACACTGGTCACTTGGAAAACACTGGCTCACAGAGTTACACCCGTTCCCCTCTAAGTGATAGGCTCGTTTTATTTGCTTTTCAAGAAAATTGTCTGCTTAATACCCGAATCTGAAGAACCACAACTGGCTCATTAGCCCTCCTTTCAAGCACAAATGAGGATCCATGAGAAAAGCAGCCGGTTCAGCCTGCATCACCAGCGCTTCTCCCCAGGACAACCTCCGCCCTGCAGTGTGCCTCCCTCCCGCACTGTCTCACTGAATATTAAAACCACCGCCATTCAAGAGTTGCGATTTACTACAACTCCTGTGCAGAGCTTCCCAGGGGCGCTCCCGGGTGAAGCTGCAAGTGAAGAGCACGCCTCGTGGTGCTGAGGCTCGGTGGGCCTCAGCATCACTGACTGTGAGCCGCTCGCACAAGCACCAGCAAAGAAGAAAAGGGCGAATCACGCCTCAGGGCAGTTGCGGAGACGATGCTGGCCTCGCAGCCATCCCAGGTGTCCTGGGAACACCCACAGGTCTGAGCCAAACTCAGAACTGCTGCTCTCTCCAGGCTAAAACTCAGCAAAATGTGAGGCTTCAGTGCTCAGAGGGGAAGAGCCCTCTCGGGTGGAAATCTGTGACCTCACACTGTGGGAAAAATGACAGTTACGTGGGATGAAGTTCCTCTTTTCAATCAAGAGCCAATTTTCATTTGCTGAGAATGAGCTCTGAGGGGAAGAAAGCCTTCATCAAAGCGAAGGAAGAGGGGTCTTTTCTGCGGACTGTCGGGGCAGACCAAGAAAGGGAGACAGAGTAAACTGTCCAGCTTCCCCTGTAGTGCCTGCCACTCAGCGTCCTGCACAGAAGACTCCGTTTCCCACCACGAGACTCTACCAGGATGAAGCAGGAATCAGAAGGGCCCCAGGACTGCAAAGACAGAGGCCTCAGGCAGGGCCGAGGGAGAGCACGAGGGCCCGCATGCTCTCACACCAGTATGAGCAAGTCCATCTGCGGCTAGCCACCTTCAGAACTCAAAACTTGGCTTCACACACTCATTGAACAATGACTTCAGTTCAGTTCAGTTCAGTTCAGTCGCTCAGTTGTGTCCAACTCTCTGTGACCCCATGAATCACAGCACGCCAGGCCTCCCTGTCCATCACCCTAAGGCGAGATACCACGCTGTGCACTGGACCAAAAAAACATCTTAGTAAAACAGTCCCTGGATTGGAGAAGCTCATGCCAGCCTGGCAGAGAACTGGATCACTGAAGCAGCAGCTGACAAAGGGAAGGCGGGCATGGCAGGCAGAGGAGGCACCACACAGCCACACACAACATTTACAAAGGACTACCAAAAGCCAGGGGCCTCCCAGGGGCCCAGTGGTAAAAACTCACCTGCCAACGCAGGAGACATGGGTTTGATCCCTGCCCAAGTCACAGCGCAAGGGAATGGAAGGGCTTCCAGCACTGCGCAAAGGCACAGGGGTAGGGAAGACCACCACAGCCTCCGGGAGCTGCGAGCCATCTGAGGGGACTGGAGGAAGGGGCAGTCCTCCATGGCTGACCACTGCTGCAGGCGTGTGCCTTTTCCTGCTTGTGTTACTCTTGAGTTCCCTCTGAGAAACTTTCCTTCTCAGAAACCCTAACTCATCTCCACTGAACTGCCACCAACAAAGCACTGGTGCCCCAGGGAAAGCGAGCTCAGGTGAGCAAAGGCCTTTGAGCAGGCTGGGCGCTGGCTGGAGCCCACCCCCCACCGCCCTCTCAGCCCCGTACCTTGTTCTTCTTGCTGGTGGGAGCAGGTGGCTTAATCAGCTTCTGCAAGATCCGCAGGCACATGAGGGTAATGTTCTCAACCACCACGGGGGTCTTGATATTCACGGCCATGAGGAAAAGGCTGAGCGCTGGGTGAGGGAGGCAGGGTGGACACAGTCACAGACGCGCCCCGCCAGCCGCCGCGTGGCCGCCCGAGGGCAGCTTCCCTGGCCTCACATGCTGCGCTCCTCCCGCTGGCCGGCTGCCAACCAGACAGCCCCCAAACTCACCACAGCGCAAGCGGAGCTCCCAGCAGCTGTCCTCCTTGGAGATGGAGTCTGTCAACAGCAGCATTTCGTACTGAAGACTACTCGCCTGGAGGGCCAACAGGAAGAGGCGTGAGCAGAGGAGGGTCTGGACGGTCGGTCCCGGACGAGGGCTCACGTCCATGCTCTGACCCAGAGACTCAGAGCTAACCCGCGTGGTCAAGCGGACCGTCAGAGAGGCAGAAGGCGACGGAGACCCTCAGCACGGGCCGCTGCCCGTCTCTGCCCTCTGAGCCTGAGGCTGACTCAGCAAGGTCTTCCTGGGAGGTGAGCCCTGCCGACGGGCCGCTCCCCACCACCCCCCACCGCTGCCTGCCCTGGTCATCACAACGAGACACCGGCGGGGGGAAGCCACGGCAATGAAGGGAAAGGGTGAGGGGAGCAGTCAGAGGGGATGGCGGCCTGCTCACCAGATCAGGGTTGGCCCAGTGGCCCTTCAGGGCTGTGGAGACTTTGCCAATAATCAGATCGTTCATTTGCTGGGTGGCCTCTGGATTGTCTCTAGGGAGGCAGAGAAGTACGTTCTGTTACACCACTGGGTGCGTCCCTCCTCTTGCACGTTAGAGAGCCCAAGTAAAAGGAAATCAACGTCTAGGGTTACTGGCCTTCCCAGGGGCAAGACGACTCACGAGCCCCACAAAACCCTGCTGTGTGATGGGAAGGGCCTGCCCAGCGGCCTTCCTGGGGAGGAGAGGCTGACGGAAGGAAGGCCACATGCGGGGTTTCTCCGCAGCCCAGGCTGCAGGTCCCCGGACCCCGCCTGGCAAGTCAGTCTCCAGAACCCAGGGGTCCACTCTCGGTCTCCTCCCTCAGCTTCTCCAGCTGCCCCCACGGCCTTCCCCACGAGGCACCCACAGTTCCCACCTGTGTCCCTCTGTAACAATGTACGTGTTAATAATTTAGAAACCAGGAATTCCGTCAACTCACTCTCAGGCTTCCCAACACGTCCTGAATAAAATTCAAGTCCTCACAGTGTCCTAAAGCCCCTACGGGACCTGGCCCCTGGTCTCGCTGAATCCCCTCTGCTTTGGCCCCACTGCGCCCTCCGCTCCAGCCACACCGGCTTCCTGGTGGCCCCGGCCTCAGGCGGCTGGCACACCCCGCCTCGGGCGGCTGGCACACCCCGCCTCGGGCGGCTGGCACACCCCGCCTCGGGCGGCTGGCACTCCCCACCGCTCAGCCCGCCGCTGCGTGCAGCCCATGCCCTCCGTGCCCGCATGCCTCGCTCCCTGACCTCCTCAGCGGTCGCCCCTGCCCACCCGGGCCTCTATAGCGACCCTGCCTGCAATCAGACCTGCCATCCCAGCCGCACTGCTCTTCACGTCTGACCTCCTGACGCCGCACTGGGCCACCATCCGTTTGCTGCCCTTCTCCCCTCTCTAAGCAAAGGCCACGTGAGCGCAGGGACGCTGCTTCATCTCCCACTGCAACCTCAGAGTCCAGAACAAAGCCGAGCATTTGCCAATGCTCAATAAGTACTTGTTAAATGAGTGAGTACGTGGTACAGCAAGTCATATTTAGCAACCAGCTAACATGTTCTACCGGAGAAGGCAATGGCACCCCACTCCAGTACTCTTGCCTGGAGAATCCCATGGACGGAGGAGCCAGGTAGGCTACAGTCCACGGGGTCGCTAAGAGTTGGACCTGACTGAACGACTTCACTTTCACTTTTCACTTTCATGCCTTGGAGAAGGAAATGGCAACCCACTCCAGTGTTCTTGCCTGGAGAATCCCAGGGACAGAGGAGCCTGGTGGGCTGCCGTGTATGGGGTCACACAGAGTCGGACACGACTGATGTGACTTAGCAGCAGTAGCAGCAACGTGTTCTAGAACTTATGCCCACACTCGGTAAACGATGCAAATCCAGATGTGAGTACTATGTCAGCATGGACTAAGGACTCCACAAGGATGAGCTACTACTCATGTGAATTATGTCATTCCATCCTCACCACAGCCATTACAGTATTGGCTGTTATCCTTATTTCTCAGATGAGGAAACCTTATGCTCAGAGAACATTAAGAATTGTGTCCACGGCACACTGTATAAAGGATCAGATACCGGGTCCTTCTGAGCCAGATCTAAGCTCCGAAGCCCTAGGCTCCACTGCTCCAGCTGTCTTCTTCTGGGTAAGTCCTGAGTCCAAGTGCCCGCTCACTCCCTTCTCCCAGCGCTGGAACTCAAAAACCGCTTCCAGGAAACCCCACTGGAACGAAGACCAAGTACAAGCCAAACACACGGCCTATTGATACAAGGGAACCTGGGCTTCACGTGCTTCTCCGGCCGCACAGCTGCACCCTGGACAGTCCAAACACACCGCCTATTGATACAAGGGAACCTGGGCTTCACGTGCTTCTCTGGCCGCACAGCTGCACCCTGGACAGTCCCCTGTACCCTCCAGCACTCCCAGCCCCGCTGCTGCCTCCTGCTGCCACCCGCAGGGTCCCGGCCCATGCCCCCGGCACAGGCTCTGACCGAGTCAGGAGGCACATGAGCTGGCGGACCTCCTCCCGCATGGCCGCAGAGCCTCGGCGGAGGTTGTAGTCAAAGAGCTCCCGGACAAGGCCCTGGGAGACGAGGATGTGGCGCAGGGCGGGGTTGGTGGCCAGGGCCCGGAGCAGGGTGATGCAGTGCTCCGTGACAGCCGAGGCGCAGCCGTAGCACTTGGTGGAGGACGTGTGGCCGCAGCCCAGCACAGACAAGGCGCGGTATTGGCTGGCCGTGAAGGTGGGCTGCACCGAGGTCCGGGAGGACTTGGTGGCCGCTTCCCTCTGCTGCAGGTCGTATTCCAACAACTCTTTTCGTGAAGCGAAAACTTTCTGAGGGGAAAAAAAGAAGACAAAGGAGAAAAAAAAATCAGCAATTAAAATAAAGAGGAAGAAAAAGGAAGCTAATTGGAAATCAGCTTTGGTTTGAAAAACATTTTACCAGTATTATCTAATTTAACCCTCTCAATGACCTTAGCTTAGTAGCTCAGTTGGTAAAGAATGGAGACCTGAGTTTGATCCCTGGGTCGGGAATTACCCTGGAGAAGGAAATGGCAACCCACTCTATTACTCTTGCCTGGAGAACTCCATGGACAGAGGAGCCTGGCAGGCTACAGCCTATGGGATCACAAAGCATTGGACACGACTGTGCAATTAACTTTTTTTCAAAGACCTTAGCGGTTCAGACACTTTATCCCAATTTTACAGAGGAGGAAATAGCTTACAGAGGCTGGCTTGACCAAGGTAAGGGGCAGAGTTAGAACTCAGCCTGATCACAGGCATATATCCTTAACAACCACGTAACGCTTTCTTTAAAGAATAAAGTCAGGAACGCAGGCACACGGAGTGAAGACAGCCTACCAGCCACTCTGGGGACAAGGACCCTGGCTGCTCTTATCTGCAGCCAGTATTCCGTCCCATGGGGGTGAGGTCTGTAACATGCTACCCACCGACGTGACTGATCAAGAAAAGCAGATCTATGATAATCTCCATGATTCTCAGTATGAACTCAGCTTTCTATTGAGCACCCAAAACTGCAGCAGGTGAGCAGCTGTGTGGCTGGCACTTAACCGTGCGGGGAGTTCTTTCAAAGAACTGCTTTGAAAACAATGTCGATAACACACAACAAAACGCACTCCAGCCGCTCCTGCCTCTACCTGGATGATTTTGGAGAGTTCGTCAAAAGAGCTCTTGCAGTCTCCGCAATACTCCTGTGCCAGCTGCAGAATGTACCGGTTCACGCTGGCCGAAGTGGAGCTGATACCCCCGGAGGTTCCCGAGTCGTCCTGCAACCCAGAGGGATGCGGTCAGCCTTCCACTGGGAGACGGCCTCGCCTGGGGACAGTCTCTGCCTCTGACCCAGAGCCCTCTCCCAATGCCCCTGTCACCCGGATTACCTGCGGCTTCTCAGGAGCTGCCTCATTCACTTTGCAGAGCAGGTTCTCCAGCTGCGGCCGATGTCCCATCAGCTGGTGATACACTCGGTCAGCTTTGTCCAGAAGCGTGTTGATGTTGGACACAGCCTAGACAGGAAGAGACGGGGAGCGCACGAAAGCTCATCAACACTTAAGAGTCCCCCCCAGTGACCCGGTCAGGCACTGCGTTTCACGCGGCATTTCCACTCATCACAATAGTCCTGTGAAGTGGGCAGGCCATGGACACGACACACACACAAATAAACAATGCTGAGGGCAGTGACTTACAGCAGGCACACACTGCAGCGTCCACCCTTCTGACTCGAGCTGGACGTCACTCCGCTTGGCCAGGCTGCTGCTGCCAGTGACTATTCTGACAGCCCCCGCCCTGTCCTCCCATCTCCAGTCCCACCACATCACTTGCCCCTTGAGAAACCCTACTTCCATTACCAAAACGTCTCCAAAATTCTACCCAATCCATCTTATTTGTTGCCACTCAAAAGCTGAGCCCTGAAAACACGCTGAGCCAAGAAGACTTGGGCGAGAAGGAAAAGCACGCTGCCCACACCAGCTGGGCCCCCAAGCTCCAATCAAAGCCTGGCCTGGGCCTCGCATGGACGCAGCCTCACCTTCTTCCGGTCCTCCTCGTTCTCAATGGGGTCCACTGCGCAGCAGGGCTTGGCGTAGAGCATGAAGTCGAAGCGAGCGTATTTACAGAAGCCACAGGCATTGCACAGGAAGGGGTCCTTTTCATCATAGTTGATGGATCTGAAATCCCACAGTACAGGTCAGGGGGCAGCAGAGGGCGGAGGGGAGGGGAACGGATGCACCCCATCTGCAGATGCTGGGAACCCTGCAGGGCTCTCGGAAGGGCAGCAGCAGATGGGCGAGGACGACTCAGGCAACCAGGCAACCATAAAAGGGACCCGGAGCTAAACTCGGAAACCCCACCCACCACCCCACAACTCTCACCCGCTCTCTCCTCCTGCATCTGTGAACGCCACGCTCTAGATGCCCACAATCCTCCGCTGTGAGGGCACCACCCGGCGGAACTGCCCACACTCAAGACTCTTCCCGAGAGAACCAAGGGATGCACCTGACCTGGGAGACAACCGCTCACCCACCTGCATTTGTGACACTGGTAGACATTCTCCCCACAGTTGCCGCAGACCCCTGGGTTGGCGGGGACCGAAGCACTACAGCGCGGGCACTGCAGGGTCTCCGTGGAGGCCTGGTAGTTCTCGTAGAAGTCTGCGAATTCAATCATCAGGTTGGAGGCCACGATGGGCAAAGGCAGGTCGATCTTCACCTCTGTCTGCCCAGGGGTCAGCTGAACCTTCTTGGCTTTGTGCCAGCGCGCCGGCCTAGGAGAAACGATGTCGGACAGACAGGTAGAGGGCCTGAGAGACTCTCACAAGACCCGCAGCAACGACAGTCTGATGAGACGGAAAGAAGACTGTCCCTACATGCTCTCCCAAGACAGTGAAATGGTTATTCTAAGGAAAGGGACTCTGACAAATAAAAGCAACTTAAAGATATGTTTCCACTATTCTTTCTCTCTTGAAAAAAAGGGAAGAACATACAGGCACTTTAAGACATCATATATGATAATTTCTGAGATTCCAGAAAAACAAGGGAATGTACATCAAGGGAAGACGTTACTCTGAAAGTATGCCACACTGGAGCCTGGACTCCCAAGAGGCTCCATGATGATGACTGCCATAAGTTCCCATCATGGCAACTACCTTGGAAGGATAAAGCTCAGGTTGCATCAGAGAGTCAGAGGGACACACCAGGATCCAGACCACGTGCCAAGAAGAGTCAGAAAGAATAAAGGCATGTGATAATTTAGAGATAATTATATTAATACAGTTAGAGTTTATGTTTAGTGAAATTTTACTGTGTCATGCTCTGTACTCAGCATTTCACATATGCTAACACATTTACTCCTTAAAAAACACCCTGAAAGTAGACTTCTCTGCTTTTTACAGATAAGGAAAGTGAGGCTATACCAAGGGATGTGAACCACAGTCTCATTCCAGAGTGTGAGGGATTTACCAGCACCTGAGTTAACTCTGAACAACAGAAACCAAACCCACCTGCTCCAGAGGGGACTGGGTCATCCCAATGAGCAGCCTCTACCTGCAGGTCACCAGTGTTAACCCTGCTTTTCAAAGGACAAAACCTGCTTTAAAAAGCAGAGCTCCCGGTGGCCATTTGTTCAAGCAGTACATGCTAGCTTTATTCTGCCTTTAGAGTAATACATTTCCATTCTGAGCACAGAGCAGCACTCACTGCAAGTCCTGGCATTCCAGTAGCCACTACCCATATTCTCTGCCCAAGAGCAGTGCCTGAGTCTTCAACAAGTGGTCTGTCTCAGTAAAAGTCGACACGAACCCATGCTAGTGTCTTCTTTGGCCCAGGCCTTATTTCAGACGTCAGGACAGATAAGCTAGAAAGATCCAGTGTCAGCATATGCAGACAAAAGGCACCATGCAGAAATGGAAGACCTTCATACTGAAGAAGCTCCCTGAGAACTGCTGCCTGCTCCGTGAACAAGAGAACAGTGTCTCAATCTAACAAACAACTACTTCCCATACAGAAGAATCTACATGAAAATAGAACCTCTCTATTAGCATGGGTATGAGAAGCCTAGAGTCCCCACCACTCAACTTCCCTTCAGGCTGCTGAAGAGCTTAGACTTCGAGGGCTCCACCAGACACAATTTCAAAATATCCTTTGTCAGCATCCCTAAGAACCGGCACTGCGCTTTTGTCCCCCAGCCATGACCAGAGTCGTAAGAAGACATAGTAGGCCTCTGGGAATGTGCCGCTTGACCCGACCCCAGCCATCAGAGCCAACACCAGGTGCTGAGCCTCGCAGGCCTGTGGCCCCTCTCCAAGACCGAAACGCCCATACTTGTTTTTCAGCTCCACGATGGCCTGCACGGTCCGGTTGTTGTAGTAGAGGTTGATGGTGCGCACCATCTTGGTCCGTTTCAGGTCCCCGATTTTCACCGTTACTTTGCTGATGGTGTGGCTGCCAATGAGCTTCACGACCTGCTGGGTGGTGGTGTAGCGCGTGTCCACTTTAACGGAAGACAGCTTGATGTACTAAACATAAAGGGACACACAGAACACCGTGAGTGCAAGGGCACAGCTCATCCTGTCCTCTGCAAAACTCATCAGTGAGGCCCACTCTGTCCATGGATGAAATGTCAAGTTAAGGTAGCTGGTCAGGTAAGAATTCATACCACTCTGACCCACTGCTGGGAGAGGGACACCCACACAGCTAACATCAGTCTCTAGAAACCAGAGACCCACCGGCCCCAGAAGCCAGGACTATCCATGTGAGAGATGTCACTTACACAAAACGGCACTTCTGGATTATTACACACTAGGCAGGGATCACTCTCCAGGTAATAGCCATCAAACTCCACCAAGCCAGATAAGGTACTAAAGAAGAAAGCAGTCTCAGCATTAAATTTTCACTTCAGAAAGCATGGAGTTTCACAAAGAAGTCAGAAGAAAATCACGGCTCACCATTCCCCAAGGCAAGCCCCACCGCAGTGAAAACACAAGGAAATGTGAGATATCCCTATTTCTGATCTGTTCTGAGGTCAGAGGAATCCTGAATGTTACATTAAAATCTGACTCAAGAGTCACAACTACATTTACTAAAAATCATTAAATCGTATACTTGAAAAGGGTTTACACACATATTGTTGTGTGTAAATTATACCTCAATAACTTTTGGAGCGGAAAAAAGAAGAACAGCTGCTAACACACCAGGGAAATAATAAAAGATTTCAATCAATACTGTCTTCCAAAGGTTTTTTATTTCTTTTAAATACAGCTATTTTCTGTAAACCTGTCTTATGTGATTCAGACTTAGACCCTTGAAACTAGAGACATTCTTAACAAGCCAATCAGCGTGGAAAGAGCAACTACACTGTTGACTGAGCCTCAAATAGAAAGCAAAACAGAACTCACTTGTAAATGTTGGAGTTGGGATGGTTGGTAAGAATATGGTTTTGAGTCCGAAGAATCTCCACGGCCTTCTGTGAATATTCTTTCAACTGAAAACAGAAGTCAACAAAGGACCAGAGTTAAAGACCAAGGGAAAGTCACTAGAAAAGACTTTTATCCTCTGCTTTCCAGCTGCTACTGCCCTGGAAGTACCAGCCCTCATTCAGAACCACGCAAAGCTGAGCCCAATTCCTAATCGTTTAAGGGATTCTATCTTCTTGAGAAGTTTCCACAGTCTTAGTAGCAGCCATCTTTTTACAGCTTGTAGAGGAAGAGAAAAGTTACTACTATGGAGAAGCCATGAAATGATTATCTCATTGCAGGAAGACTTCTGGATGTGCGATCAGGATAGCCAGGAAAACCAGAAGGCCACTTTTCTCCCAGCAACCTGAATGAGAGGCATTTTCTTCCCCACTTCACCTGCATCTACTGGCTAAGCCAAAGTAAGACTGTGCTTTTCTGCTAGTGTGCATCTTCTAGGTGACATACATATTGGGAGTGCTCAACATATATTTAAAAGAGATTTCACCCATATACCCCCATGTAGGTTAGTCCTAACATTCTTAATTCCAGAGGGAAAAAAGTTAACTGTGGCAAGTAAGCCTTTTTGACCATCAATTATCTGTTACCTTCTTTTCCGTCTGTGGGGTTTTCAAGGAGAAATATCCCAGTAGGTCCACAAACTGGGCAGCCTTACGACCGTAGGCTGGGAGTTCTGGCCATATGGACCACATCAGGTCTAGCAGCAGCTCCTGTTGAGATTTGCTAGAGTTTCTGGAGATAAATGACAGTTCATTTTATCAGTAGCAAAAACCCCTAGGGGCTCCTTTGTTTTAATCAACAAGGCCCAAGTACTGTTTTGGTGATGTTCCTCTTTACCCACAACTAATCGCGTGATTGCTCTTTTGACAATCAACCCTAACAGATCCAGCACAATCCTTTCCTGTCTTCAGAAGGTGGTTTACTCCCATCTTCCAATATCACTCAAGGGCAGAAACCGAGTATTGTTAGCCTGAAGAGTCAAGACTGGTCACTGAACAGACTTCTAAACAGTCTTCTTGGTGGACAACAGACCACCTCTCCCTCTGACATCAGTTTAGTAGCTAAGAAGCAGACAACTTGATGAAATCTGCAGCAGTCAAGCGGATTCAGACTGGCGTAAATACTAATACTGCAACCTTAGGCGTGGACCATGAAGGAAGACAGCATTCCGCCACGCACTCTGCCGCAGCCCCACACAGCCCGCTGCAGCCGAGCCCCAGGCCCCACCTGTAGATGTGCAGTGCCAGGCAGTGGGCCTGCCAGCGCGCTGAGGAGGAGTTGGACTCCAAGAGGAAGCAGCGCAGAAACTGGACCAAGGCCTCCTTGTCCGCAAACCTGTTCAGCTGGCTCACCAGGGCTGTGCACAGCTGGTCCTCCTGGCTGCCTGAGGTCTCACCTGCAAGAGGAGGAGAACAGGACTGAGGCTGCAGATAGGAAGAAGTGGGCTAGGATCCTCAAATGGAGTGAGGGGATGCTGTCTCTTACAAGTTTTCACCAACATGGTTATAATTTGAAAACAACTTTGGATCCGCAGGAGAAGGGATAGGCTCCCCACTCCAGTATTCTTGGGCTTTCCTGGTGGCTCAGCTGGTAAAGAATCTGCCCGCAATTTGGGAGACCTGGGTTCAATCCCTGGCTTGGGAAGATCCCCTGGAGAAGGGAAAGGCTACCCACTCCAGTATCCTGGCCTGGAGAATCCCATGGACTATGCAGTCCATGGGGTCACAAAGAGTCAGACACGACTGAGAGATTTTAACTTTTCAGTTGTTTACTGGGGGACAAATAGTCAGCCCCAAATAAAATAACGCTGCCGATAAAAGCAGAAGGTAAAGTGCCTATACAAACCTGGCACTGAACAAAGGCAGTCACACTGGAGAGGGAGTCTCCTTTCAAAAGTCTGCTACCTAATACAGTCAGCATTACTACAGACCTGCTCCGAGGTGTCTGAGTAATTAGCGGGGGGACGTGAACCATCCCCACACCTGTCTCAGGCCTCCAAGGACCATGAAAAGCAGGGACACAGCAAAGCTTTCATGTTTCCGATGGCAAGGAGTCGGCTAAAGATGACTACAGCATCCATCTATACAGCACCTAGCAGCTTACAAGGCACATTTATCAACTAACACAGCTTCTTTTAATGCTGACAATCACTCCACCCTGGGTTAGTAAAAATATTCCAGTGCACCTCTGGCCTTTCCCATTACAGACACCTGGTATGGGAAGTCACACTCTTTACGGGGTCACCTTGAACATAACTGAAAATGAGACCAAGAGCAGGCCCTGGGGGGACTTGGGTTTTAGGTCTCTACAGATGAGGGCGAAAGCCCTTTCAGAGGAAGGGGATGAATGGTGTGCTCCCAGAGAGATGAGAACACATCACCCTCATCACCAAGGAGGTGGCCCTTACCCTCCTTCTCCTTCTCCTCCTTCTTGCTCTTCTTCGTGGACGATTTGGGCTGTGCCGTGGCTTGTCCAGAGCCAGTGGCCGCGGGGGCAGAGGACGAGGAAGTGCTGGAGGAGCCTGCCGAGGCCGCCAGTGCAGCAAGCACCTTGCTACCACACAGGGCACAGGAGAGCAGCTGCAACAGCACGGGGGACACCCCCTCGTCCACCAGGAAGCTGACTTGCAGGAGGAAGTACAGGACAGCTGTAGGCAGAGGAGACGGGGCTCAGCTCCGTGCAACTCACGCAGGCATGGGGGCGGCTGCTCCAGACGCCAAGCTGTACCCCTCCTCCCAGCTTCCTGCCCAAGGGCTGCGTTGGGGGTCACCCAGAAGGGTTTGCAACTGTGGAGGTCCTGACGAGTCCTGCTGAGCAGCGACCCAGAGACTGGCTCCCAGCCCCCACTTCCTC
Source organism: Moschus berezovskii (assembly GCF_049115385.1). Taxonomy (NCBI): domain Eukaryota; kingdom Metazoa; phylum Chordata; class Mammalia; order Artiodactyla; family Moschidae; genus Moschus; species Moschus berezovskii. The sequence continues at coordinate 2,822,804 of NC_142461.1, forward strand.
CTCAGCGGACCAGCACAGACACCTACAGCAGACACTGCTGGCCTTCCAGCAGACACCCACCCTGCGCCCCCACAGCACCCCCATTCTCTCTATGGACCCTTAGCGGTCTTGGAGGTCTTGTCTTCTTTGCTGGACAGAGTGCTGCCTGTCTAGCTTGCTCACGGCTCTATCTCTAACACCCAGTTTAACGCCTGGCCTACAGGGGGCCTCGATGAACAGTTCTCGAAAGAAGAAATGAATGAAGAGCAACCAAATGGACAGGCACTGCTTACAGTCGTCCTTGATGCAGAACTTCTGCCAGTTGATGGTGCGCTGGGCAGCGATCTCGGCACAGGCCTTCAGGTGCTCCATCTGCAACACACACGAGCAGAAGCAATGGCCCACACCTGCTGCCTGCAGGGTCCTCCCCTAGCTCTGGATCACAGACCCTCGTCCTTTGTGTGAGCTTGACCGGTGCCCTAGCAAACCTAGGACCGAGGCCCGCACACTCCGGCCCTTACTGAGCCTCCTCCATTCACTGCCCGCCCCACAAAGGCTCTTTGTTTTCAAGGGTCCTTCAACCCCTGAAATAATGCAGCAGCAAAGGCAGGCTTGGACCAAAAACACTATAATCCAGTTTATTTTTTCTTGCTAAGAGTACTACAGTAAGATCACTGAACTAGGAGTCTTTAATACTGAGGACGTTCTTTCTAGATTTTCCTATACAATCATGCGATTTATACCCCAAAGTCAAACGACCGATTTTAGGTGGTAATACATCATTTCTGTAGTATTCTGGGACAGAAAGGAGAGATGCACAAACCATGGGCTGATCCTGCCCACAATGTGAGCAAATGACACAGCTAAGAAGCCCAAGTGAACCCTCCTCATGACAGAGGAACCACTGCCCAGCGAGGGCGGGGACAGGGAGGGGAAACTGCAGACCCTGAAGCCAATTACGTGTGGTACAGCAGTCGGGTATGATGGATCGACCCTGATCTGGGAAGCCCTGTGTACATGGCTCCATTCTATGACCACCTGGCCGAGCCTCTCCCTGTCCCCTCACCCCCGGCACGGCCGTACCAGGCTGATGAGTGTGTCATACTGCAGGGCGGAGCCGGAGCTGGCCGTGACCACGCTCGCCCGGAGGAAGATGCCCTGCTCCTCCAGCAGCTTCTTGATCCCTCGCACATGGGAGTCCAGGGTGTGCAGATCACGGAGCTGGCGGTACTTCTCCTTCGACCCGCAGATGAAGAGCAGAAGTTTGCGGACTTGCCGGCGCACAAATGGAGTCTGCTGGATCATCAGGTACTTGAGGGGAGAAACAACACAGAGTCAGGGACTCAGGGACTGTATCCATACCGGCCACGGCACCCTGGACTTCAAAAAAAACACACCACGAACCAAGCTACTTCCTCACAGCTGAGCTAGCTTCTGTACTCCTTACAAGGACCAGGAGAAAGAAAACCATTAAACAGGGAGAAACGGCAATACTCCTGCTATTCCTCGTGGGAGTACTTAGGAATCAAGGAAGCTGGTCTCCACTCCAGCCCGCCCAGAGTGAAACTGTAAGGAAAAACCTTTCAGAATCTCTCTTTCAAGTTAAATGGGGGCCGGGGGGGCGGGGGGAGTTGGGTTGTTGTGCCTCTGAATTTGCACTGGCCATCTGGGGTTTGCTAACATTCTTCTGGAGTTAACCTCAGGCGGGTTCTGTGGTTTATTTAGCCATGTTCTCCAGGCTCCAAACCCAGCCTGCTCTGCGGTGTCCAGTCCAGCACCAGGCTGACTGTGCTGCTGCTCTGCAGCAGCCCCTCTGAGGTCCTGCCGGCGGGGAGCACTCGATGAAGACACCAGAAGGCAGGAGGAGAGAAGGGGCCTGCGCCTTCCCGTCTACCTGCTGTCCCAGCAGCAGCTCAGCAGTCAAGAACAAACTGAGTCCAGGGGGCCCTGTTCCTTGGCTTCCTTAAGAACTCCCAGAGTCAGCCACCTCGCGTCCCTTCAGAGCTCCTGGCCCCACAGCGGGCCCCGCTGGAGCCACCAGGGCGCCCCCTCACCGGCAGGGCTGCCGGCGGCTGCTTCTCACAATCACTGCCTCTGTGTCACCTCAGTGCTCCCATGTTATCTTCCTGGCTCTTCAGTGGCCGTTTAACGACTCTCTATATGAAAATCTCTCAGTTCACTTAACTAGTGTACTCTCTTGTTTGCCAGACAGAGTCCAAGTATTAAACATGGCCATCGTCACCATGTGTGGGGGATGTTAAAGGGACAGAATCAGACACCAAAGTGGATGGCCTGCTCTGACACACAGCTCCCATGGTGTCACCATATGGTACACTCGGGAGGAGCAAGACCTCAGTGGTGGGAGGGGCTCTGCTGGGGGAAATACCCCGTGAGAGTTGGGGTGCAAGGGGGCCACAGAGGCAGTCGCAGTCCATGTCCTCTCCTCGACTGGGACCCTCACTTACCTCCGAAAGAAAGTAAAACCACGAATGATCAAAGACAGGAGGTGGGATTCGCGAGTTGGTGTCGGCTATCTTTTTGATTTGGTACGGCAGTCTTAGCACCATCTCCGTCAGAAGCTGAGTATAGGCCTCAAACACATCAGCAGCATGGCCCTGGAGAAGAACACGCGTGAAAGAGCCATGACTGAGAATCTTCCGTGACCACAGCCAGGAAAAAGGCTGGTCTCCTGCTCAGGAGGAACACGTTATGATGGAGATGGTAAACGGCATCCTCCAAAGCTGGAGCCACCACTGACCGACAGTTTAGTTCACAAACCCAGGAAGACCCTGGGCTCTGGGGGCAATTCCATCACATGCAGAGCTTACAGAGGTGACAGATCTCACCGCTCTGAAAAGTTCTAACATTTCACTCTGGTTTCTGACACTGGATTGATTTTACTCTACTTACACAAAAATTAGAGCTAGAACAGGAAAAAAACTGAAGAAAGACTAAAGGAAAAGGATGTCTGACTTTCTGGGAGAGATGTACTCCATTCCTTAGAAGCAAAGCTTTCCATGATGACAGAAGTATTTCTGTAAGAAACAGTGTGTCAAGGATCACGAGAGATTCGTGGACAGGGGGATCCACAGCTACCTGCAAACTGTGTGCTCCCCAAGAGAGCCTGCCAGAGTCGGTGCGCCGTGCAGTCAATCCCCAGCTGTTGTCAGACCTAGATCAAGCACTGGAAGTGTGGAGAGGAATAAAACAGGGTCGTGATGTGAGCCTGGAGGGGAAGACCCCGCATGTGTGGTCACGGTGCTCTGGGACCCAGGGAAAGGCTCAGACTGGAGAGTGGCAAAGTGTATGCTGTGGAAGGACCCAGTGTGTGAGCTGCGTCTTAAAAAGTGAAAAATGAATGTCGCTCAGTCGTGTCCCACTCTGCGGCCCCATGGACCATATAGTCCATGGAATTCTCCAGGCTGGAATACTGGAGTGGGTAGCCGTTCCCTTCTCCAGAGGATCTCCCAACCCAGGGATCAAACCCAGGTCTCCCGCATTGCAGGCGTATTCTTTACCAGCTGAGCCACCAGGAAAGCCCAAGAATACTGGAATAGGGAGCCTATCCCTTCTCCAGGGGGCCTTCCTGACTCAGGTATTAAACCAATGTCTCTTGCATGGCAGGCAGATTCTTTACCACCTGAGCCACCAGGGAATCCCTTGGAACTGATGGGGGACAGAAGGGACGAGAAAGAGAGGAAAGAACTTCAGAAGGCCATATACCCTGGGGGAGGCGCAGAGATCAGTGGCGCTGTGTGCAGGAGTGTTGTAGATGATAAAGAGTTAAGCAGATAGCTGGATCCACCAAGAACTTTTTGGCCAAACAGCTATGCAAAACCACCAAAGGGTTATACAAAAAGAGAAGGACATGCTCAGGTTCACATTTTCTGTCCTGTTTCACTTCCATATTCTTTAAAGCAGTTCTGAGCATGCAGTGAGCAGCACACCCAGCCCAGGCCATCCTGCTCTGCTACGTGGATTTCAATGGGACAGAAATGGGGATGATAACATATACCAAGCACTGGGATGTGCTGGGCACTGTGCTTTCCAAACATCCGAGGCTCCCAACGACTCTATAAAGCAGATACTCTGTGTGTGCGCATCTTCCAGAAGTACAAACTGAGGCTTACTAAAAGTTAGACAGGACTTCTCGAAGCTTCACGGCAGTAAGTGGGAACACGTATTCCCAGGGATGTGTTCCCAGACTCATCTGACCAGGAAAAGCCTGTCTTCTCAATCAGAATGCTAAAGGGCCTCTGGTGACAGCAGGGGTAGTAAGGGACATCCTTGGCTCCTCTGGTGCTACTACGGTGGAGTGATGACATGGAGCCTGGGGGAGGGAAAGGAGAGGCTCACTGCCCAGGGAAGGCCCTCACCTTCACATACTGGCGGAGGAAGAACGGGCTCATGTCAGGTGGGGACGACGTGGTATGTGGTTTCAGCAACTGGCTGGTGGCCACGGGCTCCTCATCGCTCTGCTGGCTCTTCCAGTGCTCCAGCAGGGACTTGAGCACATGGAGGCAGTAGTCCACAGCCCCGGAGCTCAGCAGGGCGGCGGCCGTGGCGCTCGAGATGAGGGAAGATGACTGCGGAAAAGCGGGGAGAAGTTAAGAACAGCTGGCAGACCAGAGTGCAGTCCAGCTGAGCCTGAGAGCAGGAAACGCACTCACGACAGTCTGAGAACTAGTTGTCGTGAGAGTGAGTCCATCTCTTAATTTAAAAGTTTCCCAATGAGCTCATACGTTTCCCCAACTCTTCTGCACAACAGCATGGTAAGAGAAAATAAAGACATACCAGTTCCCCAATCTAATCTCCCAACACGTATGTGCCAGAGGCCAAGGAGGCAAGAATTAGATAACCCTTCCACCTGGAGGGGAGAGGTTTTCTCTTTCTCCTTGGGCATCTAGAAAAGAAGCCTATTTATTTTAAGAAAAGAGAAAACTTTTGACTATAGGCATTTCTCTGCAACCCCACCCTCTCAGCAGGGGCTCTTCCCACAGAACCACCTTCCAAAGGAGATGGGGTGAGTGATCACACGAATAAAAAGGCAGGGGAAAAGCTACTGTAAATAAAACCATTAGGAGAGCCTTGCAAATCCCAGCAGCCCCCACAGCTCATAAGCTCATTAAGATTGGATGCAGTTCAGCCTCCATTTCTACCTTCTCTGCTTTGTGTTAATCTCCTTTCCACCACGCGCGCACTGCTTTCTCTCTGCTTTATTACCATACCTTATAGCAACATACAGCAGGGGAATCCTCTTAGCCACTCTGCAGCTTGCAGAACAGTCTCCTGCTTTTCAATAATGGAACTTCCAAACCCTTTAACCCCCTCCATTGGAGGGATTGTTGGAAAAGATCAGAGCTTGGAAGGGATTCCGAGAAAGGTGGAAGCTTTGCTCCTGAAGAGGTGACAGCTTAGACTCTTACTCCTCCCAAGCGTCAACAGCCTCCCTCGGTGAGAGGTCTGGCGCCTCTGCCCGCCGCCCTGGCACCAAGCACACAACCCTCTCTCCGTCCCCGCGGCCACGCACCTCGCACGTGGAGGACTTGGACCCGGACTTGGTCCTGGACATGAAGACGCTCAGGAGCCGCATCAGCACCAGGTGCACCTCGTTCAGGGCGCTGCGCTCACTCTTCCTGGAGACGTCCTACGAGGGGGGAGCCAGGGGACCACGCTGCTTTGACCCTGAGGCATCCTCTCAACAAGACACCCTCACTCCTATCAACGCTGAACGGTCCTCACACGGAATCACAGACCAAACGAGCTCCAATGCACCTGTGGTCTATATACCTGGACGCTCTAGAGCCTGACACAGCTATGAGCTGCTGCTGCTGCTAAGTCACTTGAGTCGTGTCCGACTCTCTGTGACCCCATAGACGGCAGCCCACCAGGTTCCACCGTCCCTGGGACTCTCCAGGCAAGAACACGGGAGCGGCTTGCCATTTCCTTCTCCAATGCATGAAAGTGAAAAGTGAAAGTGAAGTTGCTCAGTATGTCCGACTCTTTGTGACCCCATGGACCGCAGCCTACTAGGCTCCTCTGTCCATGGGATTTTCCAGGCAAGAGTGGGCTGCCATTGCCTGAGACGAAGACACAAACAATCATTTTCACCTCGTGGAGTTACAAAAGGGCCACAAGGGCAGTGACCTGGTCTTGCTCCTCATTTATAGCCAGATCCACAAAAGTATGCCTGGGCCAAAATATACACGGAAAACATTTCTAATGGATCTGCAGAACTGGGGGCCTCAGTGGAGTCACCCCTGTGACAGGGTGAAGTTTCTCTAAGAGAGGAAGGGAAAAACTGATCTCAATGCCTGCTTCTCACACAACGACTCAAATGTCACCTTCTTGTCCATGCCCAGTTCGGCAATCAGCTGGGAGAGCAGGTTGTCCAGGGCCCCCTTGTCTTTCTCATCTTCCCCATCCAGATCTGTAGTGAGCATCAGAATGACCTGCGAGTCAACAGAGAGGCAAGACGTGAAAGCCAATTCCCAAAAGAACCAACTCTAATCAAAGAGGTTTCACACGAAATCCCAATCCTCCTGCCTGCCCTGTCAACTGGAACTACAGCCCATGGAAAGGTTCGAAATCCTAAGGTAACCAAAGGTGAAGGGTCCAGAATCAGAGAAATCAAATGATGGTATATGCTACCCTTGGCAACGCAGAAACCATTCTGCAAGAAGTCTGCACAACTAACTGACTAACCGACGTTGTATCCAATCCAAGTGGCTTAAGATACAGCACTGTGCTATGCTAAAGAACAATTCTGCCTAAGAGGAAGGCAGCTAGCAGACCTCGCTCTATCACTAATATTAAAACAGAGACACTAGATAGACACTAACGCGTCTCTGGAGAAGACTTTTGTTCCCGGCTCTGTCATTAACTAGCTGGGTGGCTGTTGACATTATTTTTAATTCTCTGATCCTTGGTCTTCTCATTTATAAAATGAAGGGCTGTAACCTGCAATTCAAAATTATATTCCATTATTCTATGACCTAATACCAAACGAAGTCTCACAGAGGCTCAGCAGGAGAAGTGTGAGCATGCTTAAGGGTGTCCACCTATGACGTGACAGACCCAGGTTAACTGCGTGATACCTGCATGTACGGGATGGCCCGGACACCCCCGACACTTCGCAACTGGGGCAGAGTTTGCAGTAGTCTCTCCAACAGCATCAGACGGACCATGTGCAGCCTAAAAGACCAGGGAAGATACACAAAACATGAGCTAATACGCAAACACTAACCAGCCGAATATAGCTCTTTCTTCCTGCCAGCAAGGTAAACAAGGAACCTACTTTTTAGGAACAATCCTAGCATTTAAGACAAGCAACTCTGAAGGAAAAATCTCACTTTGCTAGAGTGAGGCCAAACTGTTTCAAGATACAACTGATGGTACTGAAAACTTACTTACAGGAAAACTAAAAAATACTGCTCAAGCAATCAGGTCCTTGGTGTTCTCACTACTCAAACCTTCAATAGTAGGCTTTATGGCTTTTTTCAACACGCAGCCCTATTCTGCCTCCAGGCATTATTTTTTGGAATCCTCCCATCTACACATTCCATGTCATTCAGTTGCACAGAGACCCAGCCCTTTCCTCTTGCTTCCCAAGCCAGCAGGAAGGCTAGTCACTGCTCTGCCCTCTCACAGCACAGCCATCCTTTTTCCTAGTGTAAAATTCAATCTCAACATCAATATAAGAACCCGTGAGCCCTTCCACACACACGCTGGCCACTACCTCGCCTTCTTCCTCTGCCGATACACACCTGGGCTTCTGTAGTAAATGCGTGCATCTGCATCTCCAGTGACTATGCCAATTCAAGAGCACCGATATGGGGCTGTCCTGGTGGTCCAGTTGCTAATGCGGGCCACAGCAGCGTGGTCCCTGGTCTGGGAAGACCCCATATGCTGCGTGGCAACTAAGTGCAAGCGCTCCAACCACTAGACCCACGGGCCCTAAGGCCCGCCCTCAGCAACAAAAGAAGCCACCCCACAGTGAGAAGCCAGCACACCGCAACTGGAGCGCAGCCCTACTGGCCACAACTAGAGAGGGTTCAGGCACAGCAACGAGGACCCAGCACAGCCGAAAACAGAGAAATACTTAAAAAGGAATGTTACCCTTTAAAAAGAACAGGACCACTATGAAAATTAACTAGGGTGTTGTGAACAAGCTGGGTGGCAGTCTCACCTAACACAATCTTACACAGAGCAACAGTGCATTTGGTGAATCAATTAATGGATTTACTCTCATAATTAATAAACCATTTTGCTTCATTTTACTTTATGAACTGTACGTAAGAAGCCACGTGCCTACATTTTTAAGTGTGATTATCATGTATTACATATCCTAACAGGTATCCAGAATATTTTCAAAATAATAAAAGCCTGTATAAAAATAGAGTCTTGAATAATAAATGGCAATCATCCTAAAAAGAACTTGAAAGAATGAGCTAAACGACCTTCAGAATACAGTAACACACAAAAGCCCCTGCAAGCGTCTTCGAATAATTAGGCCAGCTCGGTGGGGACGACAAATGAATGCAAACTGCTGTGGAACCAACGAGGTGCCAGGGACAAAGGGGAGACAGCAACGGCTCAATATGTTCAGGATGAAACATATAAGTTTTGAGACGGGTTAAAATCCTCAGGTTTGGAAAGCACGCAGGTAAATATACACACAAAGGAAAAAGTCAACGTAACGAGCAGAGTCTTGACCTGGACCAAGATCATGCCAAACTTCTGACTTTTCAAACTCTTAAAATGGAGATTTTTCAAGAAAAAAAATTACACACTGTACCAAAAATTACAATTTCCTCCTCGCAATTTAAAGTAAAAGCAATTGTTATTATATTATTTTAAAAAGTCACTTAACAAGTCTTTATTTAACTTCTTCCTGAAAAATAAAGTTAACTCAAAACAACTTTAGCAAATTCCATTAGCCATATGGGGAGGTAACCTAAATTGACCCTCTAGCTAGAAGTAACGAAAACAGTAAAAATACGTAAAATCATTTTAGAAGTCTCAAGAAATGAGTCTCAAGAAATTTCAAATGATCACAATTACACAGTATATTCCCCAGCCACAGTAACAAAAAAATAATTAGAAAATCCTCAAATGTTTGCCAATTCGGCAACATATTTCTAAATACGCCATGGATCAAAACTTTAATCACAAAAGAATTTCGAGACCATTTTGAACTGAATAGCAATGAAAATACAACATATCAAAATATGTGGGCTCCTGTCAAAATAATATTTAAAGGGAATTTTAGAAAGAAGTATATAATTTCAAATAAATATTGAAAAAGAAAGGTTTAAGATGGATGATTTACTCTTCCATCTTAAAGAGCTTAAAACAAAAAAAGGAAACTTAAACCACCACCAAAAGATAACAAAACGGAACGTGAGAAAGAGAAAAGGGAACGACAAAAGAGTGGAAAAGAAACGGAAAGCAGGCGCACAGCAGAGAACAACCTAACGAACGTGAGAAGCTGCTTCTTCATGAAGCGGGGATTCCTAGCAAGGCTGACTTCTGGGAGAAGAAGATCTGTGACCAGTGCTGGAAGTTAAAAAAGGGTATCATCACAACTCCTGAAGACATTAAGTTCAGTTCAGTTGCTCAGACATTAAAAGGATGATAAAACATATTATGAACAACTTCATGACAATGCAATGAACAAATTCCTTGAAATGCACAACATAGAAAAATCGACACATGAAGGAACAAAAAATTCTGTATCATTTAAAGAATGAATCTATAGTTAAGTCTTCTCTTAAAGGAAGTCTAGATCCAGACGACTCCACAGATCAGTTTTTCTAAGAATTTATAGAGGAAATAAAACCAATCCTATACAACCTTTTGCAGAGAGCAGAGAAAGGGGAAACATGTCCTCGCTTACTTTACAAGGCCAGAGTAACATGAAATCCGATACCTGACAAAAATGTTTCAAAGAAGAAAAATTACAGGCCTAAACAAAATATTAGCAAATCAAACCCAGCGATACAAAGGATAAGATATCATGATTAGGTGTCCCCAGAAGGTTGGTTTAATAATGGAAAATATCAATTACTGTAATTTACAACCTTAAAAAGAATAAAGGAGAAAAGACATATCATCAACTAAGTGCAACAAAAGCAACTGGAAAGCTTCAAAAACCAATTCAAGATAAAACCGTTGTTGTTCGGTCAACTCAGTTGTGTCTGACTCTTTGCGACCCCAAGGACTGCAACACGCCAGGCTTCCCTGTCCTTTACTATCTCCAAGGTAAAATATCTCCCAGCACACTAGGAACAAAATTTGATAGAGAATATCCTGGAAAACCCTCCAGTTAACATCATGCTGCTGCTGCTGCTAAGTCACTTCAGTCATGTCCGACTCTGTGCGACCCCATAGACAGCAGCCCACCAGGCTCCCCCGCCCCTGGGACTCTCCAGGCAAGAATACTGGAGTGGGTTAGTTAACATCATACTTAACAGTAAAATGGTAAACCTTTTCTCCTGTGTCTGGGAATGAGATAAAGATTTCCACATCGCCACTTCTGTCTGACCCAAAACAATAAAGGCAATTAAAAGGTATAAAGATTGGAAAGAAAAAAGTTAAATGTCATTATTTACAGAAGACAGAATTCTTCATGCAGAATTTGTGATAAGAATTAATCTAATAACCAAACTCATAATTAGGATTAGTCTAATTATCAAAATCTATAATTAGAATTTAAGTGAATTTAGAAAGATCACTGAATACAAAATTAAAATAAAAGCAATAAAGACCTCACCAGCAATGAAGAAATTATTAGGTCAGGGGGTGAGTGAACACAAAAATCCAGAAGGGTAAGCAGAGCCCTGACACTGATTTTAGGACATCTGAAAAGTTGAGGCCATGATGCTCTGAAAGCAATTTGGGCACCAGGTTGCTAGGACCTTACAAGGCATCTGGAATAGGGAAAGGACACCCAGCGTCTGCCCCAAGTTGGGAGGGCCTTCTATGAGAACCTCAGGAAAAATCCACAGAAGAAAAAACCTGAGTCTAAAAGTAACAGAAGTATACCACTTCTCCCAAGAGCCTGTGAGAAAAATTAGCTGACTCAAACCTTGACACTGAGAGAAAAGTAGGAAAAAAAGCACTAGCTGCTGAAATACAGTCCCGTTCATAGACCTTTTCCTTTCAGTTAATACTTGTTGTGTCCTAGTTAAGAAACCTTTGCCAACCCTAAGTTATGAAGACATTCTGTCTTCTAAAACGAGCAAGTTTTCCGTGGTGAGCTAGACGGATGAGATTTGGGGAGAGGGTTCAAGAGGGGGGAGATATATGCATATAACTGACTCATTTCATTGAGCAGCAGAAACTAACACAGACCTGTAAAGCAACTACATACACCACCACAAAAAGAAACAAGACATGAAAAAATAAAACCAGGGAAGCATTATCTTTTGCCATTAAATCCACAGTGCAACTGATTTTTGTTTGTGATCAGGTCATAAAACGAGAAAAAGACTCATTTTATTCCAGATTAATTTCCAACCAACCCATTGCCACTGACTGAAAGACCACCCCCTCCCCCACTGTACAGAAGAGTCAGCGGCCACAAACCAGGAGGCCGTGCAGGTGTGAGTCTGCTTCTGCGCTCAGTCCGTCTCACTCGTCTATTTTGTCTGTCCTTGAGCCAAAGTCCCACTGTCTTACTGAACACAGCTTTATAAGAGGCTACGGTTGTACGGTCCTCATAATCCTGTGGGTTTTCTTCAATGCTGTCTTGGTTAACCTTAGTCTTTTACTCTTCCAAATGAATTTTAGTATCAGCTTGTCGATTCTTAGACATACAATAAAGCCAGCTGAGATTTCTGACTGGGATTATACTGAACCTATATCATTTAGAGTCAACTGTTATCTTTAAACAATGAATCTTTCAATCCATAAATAGAGTATATCCTCTCATTTATTTTCTCTCAACTAGTTTTCATAGCCTTCAATGTAGAAGTCTTATATATATATTTTCTACAAGCAGATACAGCTCTTGCTAACTTTAGTTTCGGGTCAGTACAGCTGTGACAAGACTGGAGGCTGAGTGAACAAGCTCCACACTTGCAAAGGTCGGGGGCGGGGCTGGAGAGCAAACCAACCCAAAGAGGCTGCAGAGAAGAGAGAAAGGAACACAGGGACAAGCAGGACAGGAAGAGGCACAGGACAGACGCAGACAGACCAGCAATCAACATGAGTCAGGGGCAGACTTCACTGTTCAGAAGGTAAGCAACAACAGAAAGCCACAACACACTAGATTTAAAATATTTCAAAGAATAAACTTCAAAGAACCAAAAATCACAAAGATTACATCACCTGAACACACATAATTAACCTAGAAATCACATTAAGAGGAAAACAAAAGATGAAATAGAAAATGCCTTTTAGGTGAAGCAGTTAAAAAACAAATCCCAGAAAAACAAACAATCCAATCAAAAAGTGGGCAAAAGACCTACACAGACATTTCTCCAAAGAATACAGATGGCTAATAAACACGTGAAAAGATGCTCAACATCACTCATTATTAGAGAAATGCAAATCAAAACTACAATGAGATATCACCTCACACCAGTCAGAATGGCCATCGTCAAAAAAATCTACAAACAATAAATGGTGGAGAGGGTATGGAGAAAAGGGAACTCTCCTGCACTGTTGGTGGGAATGTAAAATGATACAGCCACTGTGGGAGACAGTATGGAGACTCCTTAAAAAAGTAGGAATACTACCACCATTTGACACAGTAATCCCACTCTGAGGCACACACCCTGAGAAAACAGTAAGTGAAAAAGACGCACGTATCCCAGCGTTCACTGCAGCACTATTTACAACAGCTGGGACTTTGAAGAAACCTCGATCTCCATTGGCAGAGGAACAGATGAAGCAGCTGTGGTGCGTATACACAATGGGGCATTCAGTTCAGTTCAGTTCAGTCACTCAGTCCTGTCCGACTCTCCGCGACCCCATGAATCACAGCACGCCAGGCCTCCCTGTCCATCACCAACTCCCGGAGTTCACTCAAACTCATGTCCATCAAGTCGGTGATGCCATCCAGCCATCTCATTCTCTGTCGTCCCTGTCTCCTCCCACCCCAATGAACGCAGCTGAGTCAGCCCTAATGAAGTGGGTGAGCCCAGAGCCTCTCATACAGAGTGGAGTCAGTCAGAAAAACAAGTAGCATATATTAACACATATATATGGAATCTAGAAAGACAGTACTGACGAACCTATGTGGGCAGCAATGGACACGCAGACACAGAGAACAGACCTGCGCACGCAGCGGGTGGGAATGGGGAGAGGGTGGGACGAACGGAGAGTAACATGGAACCTTACACACTACCAAATGTTAGACAGCCAGCGGGGATGTGCTGTATGACTCACCCTGGGGCTCTACAACCACCTCGAGGGCTGGGATGCAGTGAACCCCAGTTAACCAAGAGGTCGTCGTCCCCAAAGGGGTGCTGCAGGAGTCAGGTGGAAGCGCAGGACACAGGGAGGAGAGCAGATACTCCCTGATGCCCTCTCAAAACGTCTCCAACACCTGACTGCTTCAGTTACCTCTTTTCCTGATAGAAACCATCCAGTGCACAATACTGACTCCTGCACTGACGTGGCAACCATGGGCCGCAACAAAAGCCAACAAACATCACATCACAAGCGTGCGTGTGCCCAGTTGTAGCCAACTCTTTGCAGATCCATGGGCTGGAGCCAGCCAGGCTCCCCTGTCCCTGCAGTTTCCCAGACAAGAATACTGGGGCGGGTTGCCACTTCCTCCTGCGGGAGATCTTCCTCACCCAGAGACCAAACCACATCCCCTGCATCTCTTGCACTGGCAGGTGGATTCTTTACCACTGGTATCACCAGGGTATATTCTCGGGGTTTTTCTCTTCCTTCTCTATTTCTCTAATCTCCTCTTGGTTAAGAATACATTCACTCCACCAATCCAGTACCAAATACCACCAAAATTTTCTAAAGGGGCTGGATTAGGAATTCTATGGATTACTTTCAAATTGCCAAATGCCTCACCAGGGGCATTTCTGATGTAAACTGACATTTGCTGTCTTAATTCTCTATTACCTAACACACTGAACAAGGAGTTCCTGCTAGTATTACTTCATACCTGTCACTGCTGAGCCTAGAACAGTGCCATTTATAAGGAGAATGCTACAAGATGAATCTATGGTTAATGATGAAAGAAGAAAGATTTCAGTAAGGAGGACACATGGTTTTATGACAACCACTTTAAGGGATACAGGCAGGCCTTATGAGAAAAACCACTTTATATTTTCTCTGCAACTGACTTGATACAATTGTAGTTAGGACCAGGAGATAGACCTTGAAGCTTCTTACCGTTTTTATAAACTGTTTCTGAGTGTAACCTTTACATTTCAAAAGAAATACACTACTGTCACCTCTCCACCTGCAGCAACTGAGGCACCACCCTAGCCCTCAAGCACGCTCCCCCAGGAGAGTCTCCTGCGTGCCGGAAGCCCGGCGCTGACCTGTTGCTGGCGTGGACGTCTGCTTCCCCTTCCCCGTCTCCTTCGCCCTCGGAGCCGTCTCCTTCCTGGTGCCCGGTGGTGGTGCTGATGGCGCCAGTGCTTGAACTGACGCTTCCTGGTCCAGCCGGATGCCCCTCCGCCGTGGCATCACCATAAGCACTGCTCCGGCCAGACACTAGAGGGAAATGGTTTAAAAACGGCTAATCAACTCGCAGAGCCTGGTGAAATCCATTACATTCCCAAGATATGACTGGTAGCTTTAGAAAAATGTTTTATGTACAGCTCAATAAGCATTGAATTCACCATTTCGGCCCCATGATACTTGATGACTAAAATGTCTTTCTGGGTACCTAAAGAACGTAAAATCCACCCACAAGACTAATCTTAATCTCAGCTGCTGACACACTTCCATCTCGTATTTCAGAGGAAGCGTATACCGATTTGGGACTCTAGAAAATTACCAGCTACTCTGTATCTGTTGCACAAAAAAAAAGTCATATCCAATTTTTAAACAAAGACTGACTTTTTAAGATCAAACCAAAATGGCTCTGGCTTGCTTCCTCATTTTAGAGCCCCACCCCCACAGCTAGCACAGATGGCCTGCTCTATTAATACACCAGACTGTGAACAGCAGGACTGCCCCAAATCTCTCCCCACAAGAAGAGAAGCAAAGACCAGAGCATGACTGATTTCAAAGTCATACCATAGTTGACTTAAATGATTCATGATTTGGAATTACGTACATCATTTCTTTCTTCCACTAACAGATTATTAAACTTTCCTCTGCTGAAACCAACCCCGGGACCCAGGCAGGAATTCCTACTTTGTCCCCATCCTCTGCCAAAGGAGGTCAGGACCTCCAGCCACATTACCACTGTGCTCGCCAGCCACTGAGTCCACGGCACTGCCCCCGCTCTCCGAGCCCACACTGCCCCCGTGGTCGGCAGGGGAGGTCCGCAGGGTGGAGCCGTCCGTCGCAGCCGTGCTGCCCTCGTCGTCCGAGGCTGGAGCTGAGAGAGTAACGAGAGCTGTTACGGGAAAAACCCCTTCTCGGGGCGAAGGCAGCAAACCACACAGCGTGGTGGACACAATGCAGGTTAGACATCCTGTCGTCCAAGGAAAAAGGGAAAGCTCTGCTGCTGGTGAATCACTAACAGGAACAGACACTCCACACGGTGCACCGCACACAGGACTTGGGCATCCCTCGCTGTTACGTCACAGCGCGAGTACAACAGTGCAGAGATCAAGAGCCTGTGGCGCGGACAGTTCTCCAGCTAAAGAGCTTCACGGCCACCAGAGTCGAGGTGTCACTGACACGTGCTGAGGTCAGAGACCAGCCGGCACCGTTCAAAAGCGTAGATTCTGAATTCTCTGGACATTTGTTTTGTGATCAATTTACGCTAATGCTAGGAAACCATTTATCATGAGCTCTTCAATCAACCCTGGTTGTGTTTTTTTTTTAAATCAGATTGGTCCAGAGGTGAGCTCACTGGAAAATTTCAAACTTCCTCATCAGATGCTAATAATGAAGCAAGGAAATTCCCCAGAGACAGCCACAGCATCCAGGATCAGGGCGGAGCTGAGACAGGAGGAAAATGCTGGATGAGATACACGGGGGAGGAAAGCCAAGACAGCCACAGAGCACAGCAGGAATACAACAGCAACTGCCAAGCCTGAAATGACAGCAACTCAAGAGACCTAAGGCGAGCAACAAGCCACGGCAGCAGGTGAGCGGGGACAGCCTGTTTCTCCCTTTCTCAACTACGGAGGATGAGGTGCCAAAACAAGAAAGAAAGGAAAACAGACAAACAAACACAGGCACACATCAGTCTGAAGATTCTCAATCAACCCTTAGACTACTCAGGGGTTGGTTGACTTCCCACGAGACTGTTCAGGTGCTCCATCCTCCTCTAATCGGTCCAACTCTCCACTCAGGATGTTGGGTTTAATCAAATTAGGAAAGAGATTGAAAGTAAACACAAAATGAAGTCTGAAGATTTCCTATGCGTTCGAATTGTCCATAAAAACCCTACCCCCCAAGCTCAGACCCCTGGTGGTGGCCCACGCTGACCCGAAGCGCTCACTCTGCTTCCTGCAGCAGATGAAGAGAAAGAAGTTAAAAAGTATGCGTTCTGTTTCTTGGCTCCCTTTTGATCTCCTCTAAGATGTTAGAACTCTGGTGAAGAAGCCTGAAAGCTGTGATTTCAGCCCTAAAGCTGGTCAACCTGCAAGTTGCTCTCCTGGCCTTTCTGGGGTTATCAGCTGAAGCCAGGCAGCATGCAAAGTGGAGGGAAGCGGAGCCATAGCGCCATTGACGAGCTGCAGCGCTGGGCCTTCTGCGCTGCAGCTTCTAAAGCCAAGGCAGAAGCAGGAAGCCCAGAATGGCCTGTCAAAGCAGCTGCCCGTGGCACTCTCACAGCACGGAGATGAGGCCCGAGGGCCCTGGGCCTGAGCCACGCTCCCTGCTGTGGACAGTTACCTGATGCTGTGGTGTCAGAGAGGGTTCCTGCGTCCAGAGAGGAAGAGCTGGGCGCCTGGCCGGACAGCCCCAGGCTCTGCAGGCCCAGGGCACTGCTGCTGCTGCCTGAAACAAGTGGACAGTGAGCACGGCGTCCCCGCCAGGCCCCGTCCACAGCGCTGCCTCGGCCGCCTGCCGCCCTCAGAGCCTAACTCACCAGCGCGTGACCCATTCTGGCCTAGAGGAAGCTACTCAACAGCCACTGCTGTCCACCCTCCAAATCCAGTTACAGAGATGGTGGACGCTTCCTTCAGCTCGGGCAGGACACAGGCTGGAGGAGTCAATCCAGTCCAGGAGGAAACACGCCAGCGACCAAGCCACCAGCTCTACGCGATCAGCACCACACTGAGGGGCCCGGCTCAGTCCCCCTCACTCTCCACCAGCATCTCTGCACAGCTCTCACCCACATCGCCCTCTCCCCAGGTCTGGGGATAAGCTAAGTCAGCTGGTCATCAGTAACTGCCAAACCCTCTTTCCTGTGCAAGGCCAAGGGGCCGCTGTGTTCCTGACACTGCCTTCTACCTTGCTGGTCCTGCTGCAGGCTCAGGGCAATGGCTAGTTCAACCATGGTCTCGTCATCTGCGTCAGGCGGGATGTCCAGCATCGGGGGGAAGCCCTCTGCGCCTGCCAGTAGGGCCTCCAGGGGAGAGGGGTTGCCATTGTTGACATTTTCCGCTGTCTCCAGGACCATCGACTCAGACTGCAGAGAGACAGCTCCGTCAGCGTCCCGTGGCCACAGGAGCTTGTGCAAGCCTCCAAACAAGAGCTGGAGGAGTGTGCCGAGGCTCCTCCTCCCCGCCTGCTGCCAGACTCACCACCATCTCAAAATCTCCGTGGTCCACCTCACTCTGCTCCTGGCTTTCCTGACGGATGTGACCACCATTCGGGATCCCCGACGACTGCATTTTCTCATCTGCGTCATCATCGTCGTCATCATCCTTGTCTCCTGAGTCAGAGACACCCCCGTCACCTGAAGGCGCTTGCTCAATCCCCCCCCGGGCACGTGGGAAGACAAGCGACCAGCTAGCACCCTGCGCCTCAGGGGCAAATTCCAGGGGCCATGGCTGGCTTTGTCATCTTGCTTCCTGGACCCAGCAGGATCTGGGAAGCGGGGGCTGGCAGTGACAGCTAGCCCCACTTAGGATAAGTCTTCTCCCGCCGATGAAGGAAAACAAAATCAAAAAACCTTGGATTCCATAAAGCAGAAAAATCTAAGACCAGCAGACCCCAAGAATTCCCATCAACCCTCAGGAGTCCTTGGGCAAGACAGGGAAAATACTACAATTGAGACTGCTTCTCTGCGATCGGTCACGGCAGCTTGGAATGTTATTTTACTTTTTTCTCCCCAGAAACAACTGGGTCCGTGAGGATTGCACACTACAGAATGATGAGAAGAGCCAACTGAAACGTGGAACCACTGGATGAGACAGCGCTACCCCAACCAGCTTCGGTGTGAAGGGGAGGCCTCCCCAAAACGGGGAAGCCCAGGTTACACTCCTAACTGTCAGAGAGGGTGGAGACCTCGCCTTCTGCTTGATGGGCTGAACGCACATGTGTGTGTGGCCTTAATTGGAAACAAACTGTTTATGGACCTGAGATTCTCCTCAGAGAAAAGATGCACAAATCACTGCCTGACTCATCAAAGACTTAAACAAGCTGAATGGCACTCCAGGAAGGTCATCTGAAGGTCGTGAAGCTGCATGAGCACCTCCAGACCTGCCCTGTGCCACAAGTAGCCACAGCCACTAGCTAAAATGTGGCGGGTCCCCATGGAAAGGGGCTGCTAATGTACGCAGTACAGGCTAGATGTTTAAAACTCTTCCAAAAAATTGTTTTAGGAATGGAGAATGTTTTACTACTACTAATTTTTTAGATTAACTACATGTTAAAATAATATTTTTTATATACTGGATTACTAGTATATAGGGTCGCGGAGAGTCGGACACGACTGAGCGACTGAACTGAACTGAACTGAACTAGTAAGTTCATGTCACATATTTCTTTTGACTCTTTATCAAGGGGCTAACAGAAAACCTTAGACCACCTATGTGACTCTCATTGGAGTTTTACTACTGAGCCAAACCAAGTAACCAGAGTTACACAAGATACTAAAGCTACCATTCAGACAATTTTTAGAACTGCTTTTACTAAAATGTTACTGTATGTCCTTGACTTTTATCCAAGTGTATCAAGAGGGGAATTTCTTGTGAAATTCCCCTTCAATCTTACTGGAGGTAAAACCATTGAGCATACTACCCATTAGGTAACAAAATGGACCCTTAACGTAAGAGCATTCATACCAGGAAATTTTTCAGTTCCTGAAAAATGGAGGGTTTTTTTAGTCACTATGATCTTTGAACTGTTCTCATTTCGTTTTTGCTGTGGCTTTTTGGAAGCTTTCTTCTAAATACAAGTGCTTCACTTAACTACCATATAGGACTCCATGATGTAGATTTTATGTCCTTGGCTTGATTTTACTATTGTACCTTTATTTTTCCTTGGCTTCAACTTTTCTTCTTCTTATTCTACTTGCTATAAGCTTTTACACGCCAGCTTTAATTCTTCATGGAATAAGGCAGAGTATACCAATGGACAGGTAAACAGAAGTCTCCAGGACCTCGGTCAACACAAGCAGCATATCCCAAAGCTCTGTGTGCCTTCTCCCCTGCCCACCACGCTCACACGAGCCTGAACTCAGACCGCACATTACCCATTGGAGTGTTGCTTCGAGGGGAGGAGGGCAATGTCACGTGTCTCCGTTTGTTCCTTGGCCTGAGGACTCGAATTAGAGCTTGTTTACAAGAGAAGCTCACAGCAGGATCCTGCGGTTGGAAAAAACAATCATTCTTGGGTTTTAAAGTTACTCGTGACACTGTCTATAAAACACTTCGCATTCTTGGACCACTGCTCACACACACGTGGAAACTCTGCCTACTCTCACCTGCAACCTGCTGCATCAGGTCAGCAGCCAGGTCCACTCCCCGACCTGGCACACAGAAGACCTGCACACTGCATCGTGATCTTAGCTCCTGGTAAGAGACTGGCAGGTCACTTGTCCCTGAAGTCCCTTCGGCTCTCTACACGCGGGTTTTGCCTTTCCATCAGAGGACCAGACTCATCTTAACTCTGTGCTAAAATCAGTCCTTTCAACACTAGCTTCTGCGCTAGGGTCACTGAAAGCAGGTCCTGACGGTTTTCATCCAGGCGCGCATCTGACTAAGACTCGCTCAGCACTAACTGTGAGGCCACCACCAGCTCATTCCCCAGCGACTGGGCAGCAAAGACCGAGTCCACTCCCTTTCCCAACCTTTCTTTCCAGGGAGCAAGTAGGATGCTACAGGTTTTACTGATCTTCAAAATTCTTAATTCCCACTGTCTTCCCTTAAGCCTATTTCATTTCATTAGCTAGCAAACTTATAAAAAAATTCTTCCAGATGTTAGGCTGGTAAGGATTATCAGGGGTGGTGAGGATACGCACGGGACACAAGAGCATCTGCATGTAGATCCTGGACGCTGTGTTAATGCAGTCCAGCTCGCAGGTACAGTAGCCATGGATAATGTCTACCAGAGCGTTGACGGTCGCCTCGATGTGAGTTAGGCCTAAGGAGAGTGCATACAGAGAGACAAACAAAACACACACAGAACGGAGGCCGTCAGGGTTAGCTACGATTTGTTCTATCAGTAGTCTCCTAACTCTCTCCAACTGCCCCAAAAGCTTTTCCACATACCCTACATCACAGAAATAAATAGATCTACTCCAGTGTTCTTGCCTGGAGAATCCCAGGGATGGGTAAGCCTGGTGGGCTGCCATCCCTGGGGTCACACAGAGTCGGACACGACTGAAGCGACTTAGCAGCAGCAGCAGCAGCACTCTCTATAGACATCAAAATACAGAGCCAGCAAGTATGAAGAGGTGAGCAGAGTCCAAATGTTCCCAATGAACCCCAGACCTCAGGTGATAAAGACATCCTGAACATGCGTTTGGGATTTAGTGCCCAAGCAACGTCCAAACACAAGCGAGTAGCAAGGGTCCTTCTACTTTTCCAGATCGCTATTCAGAGCTTAGTCTTCCACCTAACCCTTGGATAGTGTGAAAAGTTAGACACTAAAGGCAGCAATAGCTTAAAAATAAAATAATTCTCTAGGATGATGTTTAACTTTTACCTTTTTAACTGGCTTTGAATCAAGCTTTCCAAGATTTTTTTTTAATGTATTTTATTTTGTAAGCAACAATCAAAATATATTTGTGTTACTGATTTCCTCAAAGAGTAAACGGGATCTTAACAAAATTTGTCCACTTTGATGTATTCTTACACCACTTTGGAATCTGCAAAGACCCTGACTAAAGAAACAGAAGTAATTGCACAACGGAGACTGAAGGTGTGACAGCGCTGCAGATGATGCCAGACGTCTTGCTTTTAACCAAATACACCTTCAGAGGTCCCTGGATTTTGAGCATTAGGAACAACAGAGGACTATACACTCAAAGTATCACTAAAAGCTTTTTCCATTACTTTATTTAAATACAACAGTATCCAACACAGCTCCTAAACACTGGACAATATTTGAAGTCATAAGTACATCCACATGTTCCTCCAAATGACGTTTGGGGTCCTGCTTGCCAACATTCTTTATTGCCAGCTGTTCAAGGGTCATCTTATCTTCTTCTTCTACAGCCTTATTAAAACAATCATAAACACCACTAAGGAGGCAAGCACGTGCACGCGCGCAGACACACATCTTTATGTGAAACAGGGAACCCGATATGGAGAGACCAAGAAAGACCCATTCCTCTGCTACACTGCTAAACTCCTCCATCAGGAACACTGATTTCACAGAGTCCTATTTCCTAAATATTCACTCTGGAAGAGATGGATGATGAAGGCACAAGGTGAAGAGTTCAATCTGTTCAAAGAAAGAACTTCCATCAGGTTTCACTATCAAATGTCCCTTTTAACATGATTTACCTGGCAGGCAGGCAGGCGCCAAGAAGGCATTCTTGGGTTTGGAGGCGTGGAGTTTCCAGAAGTGGTTCACCAGCTGCGTGATGAAACTACAGGAGTCTCCCTCCAACTGCTTCTGAGGTTCTCGCACCTCATCTGCTCCTTCTAAGCAGGAGAAAAAAAAGTGATTAACAACGGTAAATTGAAGATGGAATTTAATTTGTTTTAAGGTTAACTCAGGTCAAGGAAGCTTGCCTGGGGAGGGAGTTTCAAGTGGGGCCCCAATCAATATGCCAACTATCCCTAGATTCCAGCAGGCACATCTAGGAAAAAAACAGTCTGGGAAAGGAATATCACAGAAAACAGTGTATGTTAGAATTAAGAAGAAGGGGGAGCATTCAGGATCTTACAGCAGAGTCAGAGATCTCAGGTCCAACTGTTCGACTTGTAAAACCTAGGGGAACATCTAAGATTTTCTAAAACGATTTCTGGATTATAGCATTAGAGGAAGAACAGGATGACGACAACCTGTGGGAGCATGCGAATAACAGAACCATAAAGGCACTGATAAGCTCTATTTGACAGAAGCGGAGCAGGTGCGGTGCCCACCGGCATGAGGAGAGGGGGAAGCAGCATCAAGCGCTGAGAAGGGCTGCTGCTCATGGTAATAAAATGCCGGCAAAAGAACAGCGCGGAAGCAAAAGATATGCTCGATTCTATCACTTTAAAGCAGCCAGGGCACAAGCTTAACTTTCCCCTGAAGATTTTAAAGACGTAGTAACTTCAGAGACCGATTGCACCTGATGTCCAAAACACTAAGGAAACTCAAGAGCAATCCACGGGGTAAGCACTGGAAAGAGTATCTACTTATTAAAATGATGCAGCTCTAATGTCAGAAGCCCTACAAGCTACAAAGACGAGACAGTGAGATCCCCGTCTCAGAGCACGAAGTCCATCAGAGGCCAGAGAGAACGAGGAGAAGATGAGAGAGTAAAGAGATGAGCAGGCAGATTCAGGACCGCGGCCACACAGGCCAAGTTCACCTGTTTCCATCTGGGGCAGCTTTGACTCCGTAAAGTGCACAAGGTTGTTAGGGCGCATGATGGCAATGGAGCGTGCTGTGACCACTAGCCTCTGGAAGACCTCAGGGTCCAGGTCCTTGCCTTCTTTGCTCGATGTGTTGAGACACTGCACAGCTTTGCTCAGCAAGGCCTGATCCTACAACAAAAGAATCACAGAGGATGAGCCAAAGGCAAAGAAGACCTGGGCACTAAGGCCCAGAGGAGAGGGGACCAACAGGTCGTCAGGCTGGCGACCTCCTCTCAAGGGAACAGGTTAATTACCACCGACCACCCGAAAGAAACCTTCAAGGCAGCCCAACACAGTTCTGCTTCTTAAACACATAAAATGTTAAAGCCACTTAAAAATATTCAAAAGCCATGAAATCAGTATCAAAGTCTGATTGGAAAACCAGAACCAGCCTGTTCTCCAGAATGGCAACATCCCAGATCTCTTTCCTACGAAGTCATTTCTCTGCAGGTTCATACCAAACCCATGTTTCCAAAACTGCCTTTTCTTGAGAGGTTCAGCAAGTTAAACTCACATTTCTCAATTCTCTGCACTGGAGGCGGAAAAGCTAACCAAGGCATTCGGGCTGGTGGCTCCCTCCTCAGGGATCTGAAATGTTGACACTCTTCTCTATTTACAGAAACTGACCAAACTTACTGCCCTCCATCGCTACTTACTTTAATAGGTGAGACTCCCTCTCCCCAGACTTCCCCGAGTCTCTTCCACCCACTCACCAAATTCTTCACAAACAAGTAAGCCCACCTCCCTGAGGCCTGTGCAGGACTGGAGGAGGGAAGACACCAGCAGTCCTGACCACCTGAGTGGCGGCCCTCCCCTGTCCTCCAGCAAGAAGCCCCCCAACTCAATTGTCCCTCCCGTCCCTTCCTTAAATCTTGTCGATTCTATTAAAGTAATAGGAAGAAAAAATAATGCAAACCAGGGGCCTGTTAGAGGCTTGTCCTCATTCTGAGTGACACTCACTTCTCAGGAGAAACTAGAGGCTATGTGGGTCTAACCTCAACGTTCTGCTCTCCCCGCCTGACTCCGTGACAACCTTGCTTGACGTCCAAAAGGCCAACTTACTTGTTGGTACCACCACGTCCACTCTGACAGAAGACGCCCCCGATTACCTTGTGGCTGTGGTAGGCTGAGCGGCTGGTGTGCAGGCTGGCCAGAAGGCTCTTGGACTGCTGCTGGACGCTGGCAGGGGCTGGCAGGGACAGCAGCAGCGTGGCCAGCTCCTGAGCTGCGTTCCTGTTTCTCTCCTGACGCAGAAGACAGCAGGGTTGCCAATGACCCCACACAATCCGTGCAGGGTGAGTTGCCCACACCCTGCCCTCCCCCTTCCCCTCTTCTAGGCTACTAGGACTAGGCTGGGCTCCATGGGCCACAAGGAACAAAACAAAGAACTTCAGAGATTACAACCCTCCCCCAACATAGGTACCGAAATCGAGACCAGGACTCCTACAACAGTGCTCTTCACCTAGCACTCATCCTGGTCTACAGAGCACTCCCACCATGGGTCCCCTGGAAGGAGGACACAAGCCTTAAGCTGAAGACTCCTCTGGATCACCTTTGCAAATCAAGACCATGCTATAAATGTACTTGAGCTGCAAGGTTTGGGGGCTTCTGACCATTCCACTGACCTCCTGCCTCTTCAGAAAGCTCCCATGTGCTTTAAAAAAGTAACTTGCCTTCTCGATGATTGGGCCAACAGCAAAGCAGCTTTCCAGGGCTTCCAAAGAACTCACAACCAGCCTGGGGAGACAGAAAAGCTGTCTTGAGTACAAGAGCCCCCCTTCTCTCCGCCTGGCGCTTCAGCCTGCACAGACTACAGTCCCGAGGCCCTTGGGGACGGCTAGTGAATGCCAAATACGAAATCAAAGCATGGTAAGACCTGCCACAGGCACCACACGTGTCATTTCCCTGTGTCACAGGCCGGAAGGAACCTGGCTCCTGCTTGCAGATCAACCTGAGGCCACGTTCATAATCCGCGACTCAAAGACAGGGCTTTCCCTCCTCAAAGAGGATAAGGGCGCTTCCTTCTGCTGCCTGTGGCAGGGATCACAGAGACAGGCTTAACAGTCTCAGTGCGACAGGACCTGAAGCTCAGGTGCCCTGAGATCAGTAGGCAAAGGGGATACACAAAGGGAAAAGTTCAAGCCATCTTCTTACACTGGGACAGCTACGGTTACACTTGATTTACACCTCCAAGAAAATGCACAAAAGCACTTCCTGGGAGTCGCCCAGTATGGGGAAGAGAACCAACTGGATTTTTAGATTAACGCCAATTACCAACATTCAAAGGGTACGATGAAGCCCCTTTAGAAAACTGGGCAATTTTCTATAAAGGAAGGCTAAGAAACCCAACCACTGAAGGGTACAAAGGGACACACTTCCCAGGGCTCCCGCATGTGCGTTTAAGGCAGCACAGTAAAAAGACCAAAATCCTGAGGGCTGAAGCTCTGGACAAACAGGGCAAAGTGAGGAGAAGGCAGCTGGTGAGAAAAAGGTCAAGGGGCAGAGGGTGGCAGTAGAGAGGGACCTAGGGCATAAAACCTAGGAGGACAGAACAAGCTCCCTGGCTGTTCCGACGACAGACCTTCTCCACTGACTTGGCGCCCCACTCCCTCCTCACCCCTGCAGAGGGCGGTGGGGGGAAGGCAGGGGCGGCCGAGTCTGAAGCGGCCGACACCAAGCGCGCAGGTCCAACCCCCCGCATTCTCCACGGGGACACGGGACAGCTCTGCAGCCATGCAACGATGGGGACAGAAGAAGCAGCAGGACTTGTCCACAGAAGCGGAATCAACGCAAAGCCACGTCATCAGTTACACGGCTCTCTAACACACACTCGCTCGTGCAAAGAAATTAAAGAGGGCATACTAACCGGTCCAGCTTGGTTAGGGACTCAGTTTCAGAACTTGGGGGAGAAGCAAAAGGAAAAAAAAAAGAAAAAAATGTGAAGCTCAGAGAAACCTGGAAACACATCCTAAGCAAACAATATAAGAATAGAGTGGGAAGGGCGTGGGGAGACAGAGAAAAGGGGGGGCAGGGAGGCTGCTGGCGGGAGGCAGTGATTCCAAGCCAGGTCACTCTCACACCTTCAATATAAGAGCCGAACATCTTTCATCCTGAGTCACCGCGTCTACCGCGGCAAACCAGCAGCTCCCCAGCACAAAGCAGCCAAGCACAGTGCTTAAGAAGGCCACTGGGGAGAGCCCCAGGGGGCTCTGAACTCTGCTACAAGAAGCCTGGGACAGCCTCTTGGCAGCAGCGTTATTACCACAGGAAGTAACTGCTGCAGAGAAAGATGAGAAGATGATGAAACTGGAATGAAAGGGAAGATTTTTCCCTATAATTTCAGCAAGACTGGATCCTACTCTCTAACCCTGGCTCAAGCATCTTCTGGTCAGCAGCCTCGGACTGCTCCCAAGGGTACCTGAGCAGTAAGAGAAAGGAAGGGACAGCAGCCCCCGGGCAGAGCCCTGGGAGTCAGCCGGCTCTGAGCACGCCACCAGGCCCTGTCTGCTCATCAGGAGACCCTGTGTGCGGGAGGTGGTGTGAAATCTTGAAAATCACAGGCCAGACCTGGGACACCCATGAGGGGCTCAGTCTCTCAAGACTCAGGTTCTGCTGGAAGAGTGGAACCGGTGAGGACAAAGGGCTGCCCCCCCAGCGCTGGTACCTCTCCAGGACAGTTCCACTCGTGGTGGCAGGGGCCGCCGAGTCACTGTCTCCAGTGCCGTTGCTCTGGGTCAGGTTTGAAGGACAGATGTTGCTGACGGAGGCAGAAGGGAATTCTTCCGGAGGTTCATCAGGCCAGCCAAACTGCTCCTTAGTCTTCCCATAAATTTTCACGGCATCAATCATGGTGACGCCTGCTGGATCCACGGAGGCCCCAACTACAATAAGCATGAGAAGTCTTTAGGAAGCACGCTCTGTAAAGGGCATCACCACTCCCTCCAAAGCAAAGACCAGACTGGTATGGACAAATGGTGAGCCACATCCATTTCACAGTCAGAGAGGAAATTAATCTCCTGAGACTTCAGCAGCGCTTTCACCTGGTACAGATGCTGAATACACGTAGACACAGTTCCGTGAACCAAAAGTCTCCTATTAAGTCTCCTACTCAGAAGAGACCCCAAATACCAGTGCAAGGATCCTCTGGTGCTATCAGAAAACCATGTCTCCCAACTCCACCCTCAGCGATCTCTAAACACTCCTTTTGTTCAAAGCACAGATCATCCTCATTCGTAGTAACAGCAACTGTTTCTGGAAGAAAGAGTACCAGACAGGTGGCCAGTAAATGGCAGGGAAAGCTGTCAACCTCATGGAAGGCCCAGGGATGTCTACTCCGAGGTTTCAAGGGCACTGCTACACATCTCTCCGTGACGGGGGCCCTGAGGCCCTCCACTGCACCTTCAGACCGCTCTGTGATGTCAGGTGTGAATCTCGCCACCCTTTTGCCTGGACAGGCAGGCAGCCCCATCAGCAAGGTCACCCAAGCCTACACAAGGGAGCCCTGAAGCAGCTGCCCTGTCTCTACCCCTCCCATTCTCAAGTATATCCCTTTCCTGTCACCTTTCCTCCTTTGTATTTCAAATGAAGCTCAACGTTTCCTGATGGCAGAAACCACAGGGCTATCGGTAGAGCAGAGGGACCCCAGAATCCTGGAGAGCCACAGAGAAGTGGCCCTTCAGTCAGAATTAATCACGAGACGGATACAATCTGTGCCAGAAGCTGGGGACTCACTGAAGAGGTTCAGCTTCTTATCAGCTTGCAGGGCTTCTTCTCTGGTGAAGGGGAAGTCGAACCAGCGTGAGCGACTGAGGTTGAGCTGCATAGTTCTGCCGAAGATCTCAATGTACGACGGGGCCCGTTCAATGGCCTGGGTCCCAATCTGGATGCGCATGCCTGTCATCACCATGGTGCTGTTGTTGTTGCTGATCTCAATGGTGAAGCCGCCAGGCTGGAGGGGGAGAGGCACACGTGGCAAAATGAACACAAGCTCGTAAGGGCCGATTTCCGGGCCTCCCTGAGACAGTGACGCACATGCGATCCCACATGAGACCTTATCCTCTAGCTCCTTGGCAATGACTTCCTTGCTTCCAAGGACAGGAAACACAGGCAGGGGGCAGAACCTTCCATTTCAGGCTCCTTTTCTCCCTGGCATTAACCACCTCCTGCCGCCCTGTGCACGGCAACCCTGCTGGTAACATGGGAGCAGAAGCCCTTCTGCATGGAGCCGAGAGTATCTGTTTATTCTGGGACCATTAGACTACAGTCAAGGGTTAGTAACTGTGAAACTTGCATCCTGACAGGAGATGTGTTCCTCAAACCATGCTGTTCGCGAGCCCTGCTACCAGGGACTGAAGCCAGGGCCGTGCAGCCGGTCCTCACCTTGGTGCTGGCCACATACATGCCAGTGGAATTCAGCCGGTGCTTTATCTGCTGTGCGTTGTAGACTTGCAGGAGGTCATTCCCACCAAACTCCACGTCAGTCAGCTGCTGGTTGTGCTCAAAGAAGTCGATGGGGAAGGTCACCTGGCTGGAGGTGCGGGTTGCTGTGGAGGGAAGCACCAGGGGCCAGAGAGCATCGTCATTAGCGCGGCCCCACCAACTCTGCCCGAGCTCACATGCGCGTGCCCCAACCTTAGGCCAACTCGAGATCACACGGTTGGCATCACTATGATGCCTACACGTGGTCAGCTGCCCAACAGTCACCACCCCCAACCATAACACGACTCTGCAGGGCAAAGAGATTTGGGGTCAGGACCCGGAACACTCATTCACAACAGGCTCTCTCAGAGCTGGCTTATATAAAATAAACAACAGAAACTATTCCTTTATAGAGGATGAGCTGCACAATTATCTCAAATACAGACTCTAGAACAGACTCCAGGGAGTGGGAACAACGCTGTAATGATCTTTTCGCTCAGACCTAAATTCAGGCTTTCGCTTCTGGAGGAGTCCTGCTTTACCACTCAGGAGCAAGACTCCCAGCTCAGACACCTACGATGGCTTCTACATGGCCTGAGTACTCAGTCTCTTCAGTCGTGTCCGACTCTTTGCGACCCCATGGACTCTAGCCCGCCAGGCTCTGTCCATGGGATTTTTCTGGCAAGAGTACCGGAGTTGGTTGCCATGCCCTCCCCTCCAGGGGATCTTCTCAATCCAGGGATTGAACTCATGTCTCCTGCATTGCAGGTGGATTCTTAAGCTGAGCCACCAGGGAAGACCTGGCTTCTACACGACTTGGTGAGAATGAACCAACTGAAGGATTTATCCCTCCGCCAGTTCCGTCCTGCCCGCTGCATCAGGCAAGCCACTTTCCCTAAACCCAGAGCAAACTTTCTCAAACCAGATCCAAGAGAGCATTCTTTCTTGGGCACCTAGGAACTACTGTCTGCAGAGGAGCGCCAACAAATGCTCGCCCTGCATAGAAAGGGGGAAGCGGTAAGAACCTTGACTCTGCTTCTGGGGAGCTAGCTAGCACAATCTCTACCTTTATAAGCCACACAAGCAAGACAGTCCCCCTTTCTTTCTTTCGTCATGGCACGTGGCATTTGAGACCTTAATTAGCCGACCAGAGACTGAACTCACGGCCCTGCACTGGAACTGCAGACTCTTAAGCGCTGAAGAAGACCCAGTCCCCGCTCTTCACAGGGACCCATGGCCGCCTACACCGAGTCCCCTCCCTGGGCAGGCCTCGGAGGCGGGGCCTTACTGATGGTGGCTGTCTTGCGCTTGCGAACGGGCTTCATGATGCTGATGACGCTACTGGGCTGCAGGGAGGGCTGCAGCCAGTAGGAGGTGTTCTCCACGTTGGCCATGTAGATGCGCAGGCTGCCGTCCTCACAGAGCAGGATCATCGTCGTCCGCTGCTGCTCGTTGCAGGCCGTGTGCCTGATGGCCACCATGTCCTGGATCTAGGAGGAGGAGACAGGCCGTGTTAGTTTCCACACCTATGGACTAAGACCTACAGAGAGAGGCAGAGAAGCCACTGGCTTCACGGTCAACAGGGCGACTGCAAAAGGCTGGCAAAGAAAAGGCGTCTAGGGGAAGATTCTTCTATAGGCCTCCGTCAGAAGAGCTGGGAAAGGGACAGGATATACAAATACAAAAATAGGGCAGGGTCACAGTCAACTCAAGCGATGGGGGAATGTGGCACTCACCTTTGCTTTGGCAGGAAGAGTCTTAATCTCCTGGATGAGAAAAGTGTCTGGTTTCACCATCACCACCAGGGGCACGCCTGTAGTCTGCTGGACACAACACACCAGGCCAGGGTGGTTCATCACCTCAGACCACTGACAAAGGGCAGGAGATGTCTTACTGCCACCGTTGGAACTGCAGACAACAAAAGTGGCCGGTGGCTGGTTAGGGTGTCACCATCTAACAGCTCTTTTGTTGACCTGAAGGACATCCTCACAACCTACTGGACTCTCAGAGAAATACACCCACCCAAGGACTCAAATTACCCATGAGTCTGTTTTCCTCTGAGCCACACACAACATGCGCCCCAGCGGGAGTCCTGGTTCAGGCTCTCCCGTCTGAGGGGATCGGTGGCCCTATGTGCCTAAGGCTATCAACTGCACAGGCCCATGGAGGTGCCAAAGGCTAACACCCGTTGTCCTTTTAAGAATTTGCAAGCATATCAAGGTATGAATGAATGGTATCCATTTTATTTCACCCAAACCAGCTGATTCACAAAATAGATGGCCGAGAGAAAGTGCTGTAATGGCTTTTCAGTGGCAGAAAAGAAAGAGGGGAAGAAACCTTAAACCTTTTCTGCCTCCTCCTCAAATAAAATGCCCCCTACCTCACATATCCCTATCTTCTAGAAGCCTGACGGCAGCCCCCACCTCCCCAAACTCCCACCATGCCCCGTGTGCTGACACCATGTTCTAGTTACTGATCGATATCCCCAGACCCCAACCAGGAGGGAAACTTCAAGGGCATCTTAGCAGCAGGAACATCTAGGAGAAAGAAACTGACATTCCCTTCTGAAAACTCTCTCATCAAATTAAAACCACATTTGCTACCTTGACTAGCTTTTCCTTCGAGTGACAGTGGCCCCCACAGATTACCTCCCACAGCCTGGGGGACAAACCACGCAGACTGGCCAGCCTACTAACAGCAGACGGTACCTAGTTCAGAGACACCAGGCAGGGAAGGGAGAGCCCCCGGGGGGCGGAGCTGCCCTGCTGCACACGGGGCGCTGTGGGAGTCCAAGGTTAGGTGCTCAGCCCCACCTTTTGATGTTGATGCAGAAGAGCTGCAACACCTCCAGAGTCGTCCTACTGATGGTAGCTGCAAACGACCTGCCTTGACAGTAGCTGAAGAACAGCATCTGCAACACGTGCGAGTAATAGACGGACACGCCGCCGCCCGCCACCTGGCTGTTGCTGTCCTGTCACGACAGACACAAGAGTCACGCAAGCCCTCAGGCCGCCCACCACGACAGACACAACAGTCACGCAAGCCCTCAGGCCACCCGCCACGACAGACACAACAGTCACGCAAGCCCTCAGGCCACCCGCCATGACAGACACACATGCACGCTAAGCCCTCAGGCCACCCGCCATGACAGACACAACAGTCACGCAAGCCCTCAGGCCGCCCGCCACGACAGACACAACAGTCACGCAAGCCCTCAGGCCGCCCGCCACGACAGACACACATGCACGCTAAGCCCTGAAGCCACCCGCCATGACAGATACAACAGTCACGCAAGCCCTCAGGCCACCCGCCACGACAGACACACATGCACGCTAAGCCCTGAAGCCACCCGCCATGACAGACACAACAGTCACGCAAGCCCTCAGGCCACCCGCCACGACAGACACACATGCACGCTAAGCCCTGAAGCCACCCGCCATGACAGACACAACAGTCACACAAGCCCTCAGGCCGCCCACCACGACAGACACACATGCACGCTAAGCCCTCAGGCCACCCGCCACGACAGACACACATGCACGCTAAGCCCTCAGGCCGCCCGCCATGACAGACACACATGCACGCTAAGCCCTCAGGCCACCCGCCACGACAGACACACATGCACGCTAAGCCCTGAAGCCACCCGCCATGACAGACACAACAGTCACACAAGCCCTCAGGCCACCCGCCACGACAGACACAACAGTCACGCTAAGCCCTCAGGCCGCCCACCACGACAGACACACATGCACGCTAAGCCCTCAGGCCGCCCGCCATGACAGACACAACAGTCACGCAAGCCCTCAGGCCGCCCACCACAACAGACACAACAGTCACGCTAAGCCCTCAGGCCGCCCACCACGACAGACACACATGCACGCTAAGCCCTCAGGCCGCCCGCCATGACAGACACAACAGTCACGCAAGCCTTCAGGCCGCCCGCCATGACAGACACAACAGTCACGCAAGCCCTCAGGCCACCCGCCACGACAGACACACATGCACGCTAAGCCCTCAGGCCGCCCACCATGACAGACACACATGCACGCTAAGCCCTCAGGCCGCCCGCCATGACAGACACACATGCACGCTAAGCCCTCAGGCCACCCGCCACGACAGACACACATGCACGCTAAGCCCTCAGGCCGCCCACCACGACAGACACACATGCACGCTAAGCCCTCAGGCCGCCCGCCATGACAGACACAACAGTCACGCAAGCCCTCAGGCCGCCCGCCACGACAGACACAACAGTCACGCAAGCCTTCAGGCCGCCCGCCACGACAGACACAACAGTCACGCAAGCCTTCAGGCCGCCCGCCACGACAGACACAACAGTCACGCAAGCCCTCAGGCCGCCCGCCACGACAGACACAACAGTCACGCAAGCCTTCAGGCCGCCCGCCACGACAGACACAACAGTCACGCAAGCCTTCAGGCCGCCCGCCACGACAGACACAACAGTCACGCAAGCCCTCAGGCCACCCGCCACGACAGACACACATGCACGCTAAGCCCTCAGGCCGCCTGGGCACTGGCTGCCACTCTGGCTGGTCATTCACTCTATTCATTTGTTTTTAATGTATTCAGGTGCTTTTCTGTCTCTGGCTGCGCTGGGCCCTCGGTGACGCATGCAGGCCTTCTCTAACTGTGGTGAACATGGGCGGCTCTCTAGCTGCAGTGCGAGGGTCTCACTGCAGGGCCTTCTCTCGCTGCAGACCACAGGCTCTAGGCACCTGGGCTTCAGTAGTTACAGCAGCAGGCTCAGTATTGTGGCTCGTGGGCTGGACTGCCCCATGCCATGTGGAATCTTTCCAGACAGGGATCAAACCCATGCCCCCTGCATTGGCAGGTGGATTCTCAACCACTGGACCACCAGGGAAGTCCCCAGTCATTCGTTTGAAACCATGATTAAGGGGTCTCATTCTCTAAGCATCAGATCCCCGTGGTAAATCTTAAAAATACTGTGAGAATAAAGGAACTTTAATCCTTAAGAACTAGAGTTTTGCTGTCACGTAAAAACTTAAAAGAAATGAGAGACAGTAACAGAGCCGCTGAGCTGATGAACTGCGGCCCAGAAGGAAGTGGCACCGTGTGCACGAACCTTCAGGTCCTCATGGCTGACTTCCAGCACGTTGGTGACGTAGAAGGGTCCCTGCTGCGCACTGCTGGCCTCCTCCATGAGCTGTGTATAGATGTACCCCGCCGAGGACATTATAACAATGATGTTCTTCCCCTCCTCGTTGAAGAGGAAGGTAACATCTCTTATCTTTGAGCTGGGCAGGAGAAAGTAGAAGGTGGGACTCAAGGCATCAACCGACAGGTCATAAATCTGCAGGAGAGAAGGAAGAAAGATCAAGTGAGGGAGGTCTACCCCAGCCCCGTGTCCACACTCCCCCGGTGCGCCCAGGAAGCAGCAGTGGCGAGGGCACTCTGCCACTCAGCACACCCGTCAGCGCCAGGCTCTGAGCACACAAAGACAAGTAAGGTCTCTGTCCACTCTCCCTTAAGGAGTGAGCAGAGGAGAGACACAGCAACACCGCCTATACCAAGAATAGCAATCAAGAGCAGTGCACTGGGTACAGGAGGGGTTGAACCAGAATCGATTCCCTGTTATCTACACATAGATAGCTCCTGCTCAGCAACAGGACAAAAGGTACCAAAATCTTAGGATTTTTTATTTTTAATTTCTAAAAGAAGCTAGCACACGTAAAGGAGATCAGGCATTCTGAATTTAAAAGCAAAACCACTGTAGGACCAGACAAGCAAAGAGCTGAACCTATACCTTGACAAAGTCTGCAGTGACGATCGCTAACTCAGTCTGTGAACCAGGCAACCACACGGCTTTGATGATGAAGTTCCCTGTGGCCAACTGGGGGTGCAAAACCAAGTGATCCGAAACAGAGCCTGAGCTACTGAAGGTCAGCACGTGGCAGTCCTGGACATGGGTGAAGGGACAGAATGGTTAAAAGGCAATCTGGAAAGTAGGCTAACTCAGTTCAGAGTTTAACGTTGCCTTTTCTTCCCCGGCACTCCCTGCCTCCAGACAATACTCAGGCTATCGAGTAACACGTTCAGGTGTCAAGAACACACAAAGCTTATTTCCAATAGAAGAGAAATCTGGAAGACGCGGAAGAAATTCAAAGACTTCTTTCGTGTTCCCAATGGCTTTTAAGTTCCAATCTCAACAATGAATAAGAGAAAGTGGAGCTAAGAATGGGAGAGAAGGTCACAGTGACCTATAGCTCAACAGAACCAAATTGGATCAGGATTACCTTCAGCCCACAAACAGCCAGGTAGTCCTCCTTGCAAGGATTCCCCGTGAGGCTCAGCACAGTGAAGGGCACCGGGGCAGAAGCCAGGCGGGTCAGAGTCAGCTTCCTTTTGCTGGAATCTGCTTGCTTCAGGAGAGCTGAAAGCTGGAGGACAGTGATCTGCCAGGGAATAATTACCAATTTATTCTCAACCCTCTTCCTCTCAGAGCACACCAGCAATAACAAAAGCTCCTTCACTAGAGCTACTGATCTGGAGGCTGTTTTTGTGAGCAAGTCTCTTCAAAAACCCAAGACCAGCATCAGCCTCTATATTCTCTGGCTTAAAGAATAGAATGCCTTTCTTCTTTGGAGAGGTGACAAAAGAAACCAACTTCACATAATCTGTTCATAAAATACTTGAGCAAACCCCATACACGACTGTCCCTTCTCATTTCTCCATGAAGATGTTTTTGAAAGTATGTTAGAGCTACTTTTATCATAACTTCTTTTTCATTTAATGTAAAGATAAAACAAATGTAGACGCCAGAAAACAGAAAAGCTTGAGTTAAGACACTCTCCTCTAACTTCTCCTGTTCTATAAACTTCCCTGGGTCTTCAGGAGGGCTAGGAGTGCAGGGAGACCTGAGTAGGGACCGCTGGGCCCTCCCACGAGGACTCCTCTCTCCACTGTGTCCTCCAGCATGCCCAGCCTGAGAAAGACTGCAAGCCACACTGTCCTAGGAAACCTCCAGTCTTTATCTTCGCCTAGGGGTTTGAACCACAGGGTGGGAAGTGACTAGTCACACTGGTTCTAAGTCTAATGCAGTAACTCAGGGCTCCAGCAGAAACGCTTGCTGAGATCTGTCCCTGAAGCTCCGTGAGATTCAGAGAAGCAGGATCTTCCTGCGGGGCCAATCTGAGTGTTGTCCCCTACGTGTCTGCTCAGCACCTAAGACGAACATGACCTCAAATGACAGGGACGGGACTGGAGGACCCACCTTGCCTTTCTCGTGGCTGACAGCCAAATGCTGGCGGCGCCCGTGAGGGGAGGAGAGCACACACATAGCCACCCTCCTGAGCACGTGAGCACTGATCAGCTGTCGAATGGTCTGACCCTGGTCTCCGCTGTAATTCATCCGAACGTTCTCAAAGGCACCTTCCTGGGAGCCTAACGTGGGAACCTGGCAAAGACGGATGCAGAGAGATTATGCAGTAATAAGGCAAAAAAAAAGAAGTGGATTCATACACACACTATTCGTGTGACTGAAACATTGTACAATTTAGTTACTCAAGAGCAATGGTTTCCAATGTCTAATCCATGAACACTTAATTCATCAAAATTACTGTCAGTCCAATAAGAACAATGCAGTAAATGCTGCACAGAACTAAATTAATGTTAAGTATTGATTTTTTGAGTGTTAAAAAGCACCTCCGTCTTTCTTTTTTAGGCCATGCCACATAGCCGGTGGGGTCTCGGTTACCCAACCAGGGATCGAACCCAGGCCCTCAACAGTGAAAGCACTGAATCCTAACCACTGGAACCACCACAGAATTCCCAAAATGCCCTTTTAAAAAATAAAATGATAACGATGATAGTGTTTTTTTTTTCATTAATTTACCCCAATAAAATTAAAAGTCAACAACCTTATGGATCACCAACACCATCCCAATATTTTTCTAGCGTCATCTTTGATATCTGCAAGCCTAAAACCACTGCTCTAAAACTGTGACTGATTTTTAGGGGAGGGAGGTTGGCCATCGCAGGATCTTAGTTCCCTGACCAGGGATTAAACGCAGCCCCCTGCACTGGTAGCGCAGAGTCCGAACTGCTGGAGCCCGAGGGAACCCCAGCAGTGGCTGATTTTCAATAAAGCGTCAGAGTATCTGTGTGTCTGTCTGTCTGTGTACTACTAAGTGATTACGTTTCCCTCAAAAGCAGCCGCCCTGTGAGACCTATTCGTGTGTCTCACTCATGTTTATACTGTTCTTCCAGAAGTGCTAAAGTTCCCTTTCTCCTTTCCTTAACTCTGGCTGCTCTGGATCTTCTCTGCCACACACAGGCTTTCTCCAGCCGTGGTGAACAGAGGCCTCTTCCCATTGCAGCACTCGGGGCTCTCACTGCAGGGCTTCTCCTGCTCAGGACCACAGTCTCTAGGCTTGCAGGCTTTGGTAATTGTAGCACATGGGCTTAGGTGCTCCCACGTGGGGGATGTCAGTTCCCAGACCAGGGATCAAAGCCACGTTCCCTGCCTTGGCAGGCGGGTTCTTAACCCCTGGACCATCAAAGAAGTCCTACTATTTTATTTTACACAGCTGCTCAAGAAGCCAAGCAGACCACTCCAGGAGTCCTACAGTCAGTGCTGGGCAGCAGGTGTACAGTGGACAGTGACTTAGAACTTAGCACCCACAACACAGCAAGAACTAAAGGAAGATAACCTAAAAGGCTCTAAGCCAAAGAGGACAAGCATTACTTCTGCATGCAATGTGAACCTTGGGAGAGAAGATACAATCAGGAGGTCTTCTATTTCACATACAGAAATCAGTCCTAGCTATTAAAATTGCCCCGTCACGTCTCACAGACAGGGGTTCACACATTTACGTGAACTGAAAAGGAGACTCGCGCGGTTGGTCCAGATGGCCTCCGGTTCCCTCCGTTAGGAGACACACCTCACATGCTGTGTCTCATACGGGATGCCACGGGTTCTTACAGCCTAGGTTCTGAACGCCCACGGGTGACCTTCTAAAGATGCATCTCAGAGCATCGAGCGCCCTTTGGCTTCTCAGGGGATAACGCTGGCTCCCTCGGCCCCTGGCCCCCTGACTCTGACCGCTCACCATCAGCTGGTCTGTCATCTCGACCGCCTTGTCCACTGTGTGCAGCTCCCGGAGGGCCTGCTGGGCCCGGCTGCTACTCCCCACTGCGGACGCCTGCTGGAAGTTGGTCTGAATGGCATCCATGAGGAAACTGAGCATGTCTAACACGAGAGGAGCGAAGGAGAAATTGGCCTGAGAAAAATCCAAATACACAAGTGAAAAAAAAAAAAGAAGAATGGATCACACTCGTCGTCGTCATCTTGCCAGTAACGACCTACAGGACCCAGGACCAGCTTCCTCACCCCAAGTAGGTGCTTCAGCCCTCACCTCACTCTGTCCGCGCACTGGATTTGATCCCAAGTCGGCTGTGACCGGGTCCCTAAACCAGGGGCCCCGTACTGACACGTCCTGCTGCCACACACCCACTGCGCACAGTGAGGCATCTAGAGCGCGTCCGGTCACGCGCCACTTGGGAGACCGAGACGACGACCACCCGACCACCACCCACCTGTGTCCTGTGACGCAGAGGAGGGGCCGCGTCAAGAAAGGTGCCCCGGAGAGCTACTCAGCTAAAATCCACCTTCACACAAACCCCCCACACTCCTCAGTCACAGACTCCGCATGAAGCAGTGATCGAATGATGGACATCAGTAACCTTGGAGGACAAAATAACCACTGGCGGAGTGTGAAGGAGAGCAGTGTGCCAGGCTCCACGCTCCACTCCTGTGCTGTGCGCCGCCAGAGCCCACCCAGCTCTGCAGCTCCGCCCACCAGAGCCCGCCCCGTTCTGCAGCTCCTCCCACCAGGACCCACCCGGCTCTGCAGCTCCGCCCACCTGAGCCCGCCCCGTTCTGCAGCTCCGCCCACCAGGGCCCACCTGGTTCTGCAGCTCCTCCCGGCAGCCCTCCACGGTGCGGCACAGGCTGCTCTTCTTGGGTTTCTCTTCGTCAGCAACCTTTCCGTCGCTGATGGTGACCTTGGCCTTGTCCGCCGGGGAGGTGCTTGTGTGGCGCACGAGACTCTCTGAAACCCTGGGTTCACTCTGAAATGCTGACTCCTTCATGGTGGAGCTCATGCCACTGCTGGGAGTTCGCTTCACCAAAGCCTAGGGACAGGAAATGTCAGAGGCCCCCAATTTCTTGCCACAAGCACAGATGAAATACTGCCGAAGATTTGGGAGGAAAAATCTGACTCAAAGGGGAGACTGGCTAACCATTTAAAGAATATCCAAGAGCCTAAATTCTACTCTTTGTGGTATTCACCTAACAGCTAACACTTTACCCACTCATAACGACAGGTCTTAAAATTGGGGTAGGGGTAGGGTCTTTGAAAAAACTGCCAGATCTCTAAGGATACTGCAAGGTCTACTATTCTAAGTGAACAGTTTAGGCCATGACTATACAACTGATCACTGACAGAATCAGAACTTGGTCCTAGACCCAGGACACCATGAAGGTGGCGTGGGACGTTCCCAGTTTGGCGTGCACGTCTGTATCACTAACAAGTCAGCCTTTAGAGACAAGAGAATGTCCTAGTCTCTCACCAAACAGCTGCCATCTTCTTTGGCCCCGCAGTCACAGAAGAAGGACCCATACTTGGCGTAGGAGATCTCATGATCCTTGTGGCAGACCTTGGCACACACTGTGCACACACCCACCCCGTCAACCATTTTGCAAGTGTGACAGTGGTACCTAGAAAGAATAAGAACCAGGCAATGAGCCCAGAAGTCCCAAAAATCAACGGCCTGGAAAGCCCCACCTAAAATGAAAAACTACTCTTACCAATGCTGATTCATGAATTCTTTCTGAGTGATGGTAAAAGTGCAGAGTTTATTGCAAAGGGAATCTTCATCCTTCAAAGATAATAAATTTTTAAATCAGAAACACATTCCTTCCACACAGGCACCCACAAAAACACACTCTATGGAAAATAAACCACTGACTTCATAGATGACTAGTAGAAACCTATTCCAGTCAGAGAGAGCCTGCAGGCTATAAATGCGATGTACTTTCAGATGAGACCTTAAGGTTTGGTGGCTAAGAAAAAAAATAAACTCTACTACACAGCTCACACCATCCCCCTGAAAAACTCATCTCTGAAACTCCATTTTGGATGCAACAATCAGTTGGAACTGCAGGACAAGTGCCTCTAGATGGAAGAAGGCCCAGGCTTATTTAAGGGTCCTTCCTCTAGGAGATTAGAGTCCTACCACTTGTTCTGGAAACTCAGCCTGGCATCAGCTGTAAAAGCTATGAATAAGCAACAAGGACTGGGAAGAGTCCTGATGCTCACAGGGGCCAAAACAGAAGGCCAACGGCCTGTTAACGTGAGCCCTGCAAGTGCCGGCCAGCCAGGGCCGTGGCGGTCACTGCACTCACGGAGTCCTCGGCCTGCGAGTCTTCCTCCTCCACTGCCAGCTCCTCCACCCAGTCAGAGTCGACCTCGATCGCCCGCTCTTCCCCATCCACGGAGAGGTGACTCGGGCCTTGACCGGTACTCTGGCTCAGGGCATTGGTGACATCAGCCAAGTACGACATAATATGGCAGGTGCACTCCAGGACGGTCACGTGCTATAAAAAAGACCACCACAGCATGAAAGGTCAGCTCTCCACATCCCATTACCACGCCAACTGTCTTTTCTCACGCTTTTTCCAAAAGAGCTCAAAGCAACCGCACAAAAGGCAGAGAAGAAAAGTAACATGTTTTAATTATCTGCTTCCTTAGCACTACAACAGCAAGCAGCTGGTCAATAAACTGAACTGGGACTTCCATGGGGGGCCAGTGGTTAGGATTCAGCACTTCCAATGCAAGGGATGCAGGTCTGATCTCTGATCAGGGAACTAAGAGTCCATATGCTGCATGGCGTGACCAAAAAATTTAAAAACTTTAAAAACTAAAAGAAACTGTACTGAATCAGTGTGAGTCATCCCTTCTTAAGCACAAAGACAACTCTTCAAAAATCATTAAACAGGGCTTCCCTGGTGGTTCAGTGGTAAAGAATCCACCTGCCAGCGCAGCAGACGTGGGTTTGATCCCTGATCCAGGAAGATCCCACAAGCCACGGAGCAATTAAGCCCGCAGGCCACAACCACTGGGCCTGTGCTCTAGAGCCTAGGAGCCGCAGTTACTGAAGCCCTCGTGCCCTGGAGTCCAGGTTCCACAACAAGAGAGGCCACCGATACTAGAGAGCAGTCCCTGCTTGCAGTAACTAGAGAAAGCCCAAGCAGCAACAAGGACCCAGCACAGCTAAATAAATAAATATATATATTTTAAAAACTCTTATAAAATGAAGTACAATGTAAACCAGGAAAATAAAGCTGAAACAGACACAAAAATCACTCAAGAGAAAACTAGACTGATACAGAGAAGAGTGGTAGAACCTGAGGCAGGGGTAGGAGGGTGGTTCAGCGAAGTGGGTGATGTGAGTCCAAAGACACACACTTTCAGTTATAAAATCGGTAAGTCACGGATGAGATGTCAAGCATGGTGACCAGAGTTAACACTAATGTATGCATATCTGAGAGTTGCCAAGAGAGTAGGTCTTAAAATTCGTCACTACAAGAAAAAAAATTGAACTATGCATGGTGATGGATATTGACTTACTGTGGTCATTTTGCAATACACACAAATATCAAATCACTGTGTTGCAAACCTAAAACTAATGTTCTGTGTCAATTATACCTCAAGAAAAAAGATAAAAGATTAAAGTATGAGTAAGCTCTCATTGGCTTTTTTCTCTGCCATAATCATTTTTTTTTTAACCATTAGTGAAAAACATTTAAATGAGCCACTATGACAGGCTAACAGGTTGGGTAGAGGGAGAAAATGCCTGAATGCAAGATTTCTGCCAGTTGCCACCCTTTTTCTCAGCACAGTGGCCTAAACGTTCAGATAAAGTAAACAATTGTAGCATCTGGACTGGAGCTGAGGAGGTACTGTAACCCATGTTTAACACTCAGAGCACACAGTTCCAATGCAGGAGCAGCGGACAGTTTTCCAGAGAATACCAGTATCTAAACATAGCAACAGTTCACTGTCTTAAGAAGGATTCTGTTGGATGTTTGTTTAGAGAAACATTTCCTTTGGATCACTTCTTGCCCCAAGAAGAGGCCTAGGGGCATGCACTTGTAATGACACACTTCGAGGTCCTCCGCAGGGGGGCCAGGGACAGAAACCCACAGGAAGTGGACTCCCTCCCATCTGGCCACAAAGACAGGAAGCGCCACTCCCTGGCCACGCGACTCCGCACTTTGCTTACCTTCCCATGCATTGCACTGGCACTCAGTTTTTCAACCACGTTCTTCTGTGACAGGTATTTCTTGCTGCCAAACAAAAAAGGGGTGGGGGGGACACAAAATCATCTAAGGGACCAAAGAAAGGAAGCATTTCCACGTATCCTGCATCAATCTGTAGACAAAGTGAACTAAAGGCATTCTTTGGGAATTATGTGGGTCC
Organism: Moschus berezovskii; assembly: GCF_049115385.1. Classification (NCBI taxonomy): domain Eukaryota; kingdom Metazoa; phylum Chordata; class Mammalia; order Artiodactyla; family Moschidae; genus Moschus; species Moschus berezovskii. Next base: position 2,864,790 of record NC_142461.1, read on the forward strand.
TCAGCAATTAGGGGGTTCTGTTCCTATCAGAGATAGTTGTACACTTTCCCAAGACTTCTCCTAGGAATAATGAACAAGAAACCATACTAATAAAAGAGCAGAAATTAAATCTAAAGTGAACTGATTGAATCTACAGTGAATAGTCCCCAATAAAAAGACAGAGCTTCCAGTTTCTTTTATACTCACTCTGAGCTACAAAGAAAACAGCCTGCAATTAACTATCCCCCTTAAGAGCAATGGTGTAGCATCCAGATGCAATCCTCCACTTCAGCCTCTTACCATCTACTCAGCCAATCCACAGCAGCATTATGGAGCTGAAGATGGCCAGCACCTTGACCTGCACCGGCCAGGGTAGCCATGACAACCATGAGTTCAGGGAAACCGGTCCCATCACCGTTGGCCAGCATCTCTGTTGCCATGGGGATCAAGGTGCCCAAAAGCACAGCACACACACCTTCTCCAACTTGACTGGTAGAAAAGAAACATCACACTGGTAACTATTCAGTAGGAATCAGCCGTATTAAATTTGTAAGAATTCAGAATTTCTAAAAGGCGGTTAAAATCAAACATTGAATGCACGATCACACACACTAAGCCAAGTCGTGCACTTGGGCTACTAGACCACAGAAAACACTCACACACGTTACAACTGACAGGCGAAGCCGCTGCAAAAGTGTTTCGAAGGGAAAAAAGCAAAGAGATATGCTAGATTCCTTGAGTCTACTGAGAGGGAGCTGTGGGATCACTGAAAATGCTCCAGGACTGAGGCTGAAGGAAACACAGCTGCAAACGCTCTCATCCTGCTGCTGGGCTGTCAGAACACGTGATATAAATGCAGGTGCTCTACCTGTTTTCCCGAACAATGTAGGTGGTCAGCAACTGCAGCAGCTGCCTGTTCTCCTGGATCACGTCCAGCTGATCGGAATCTTTGGGGGGCGATGCAGTCATGCGGGTGAGCCAGGCCTGGAGACGCGCAGGCTCCACGCAAGCCAGCTGGGCCAGGGAGCCACAGAGATGCAGGAGGCTCGGGTTAGGGCTCTTCTCAGCTGCGGACAGACCGAGAGGCGACGGTCAGCGAAGGAGGGCGGGGGGGGGAAGAGGCCCACTGTGAGCCAGGGAAGGGGGAAGGCTCCAAGCAAGCCTCCGACTTCCCTCCAAGCTCTCTGAGGGATGCTCCCCACTTGTCAGCATTCTCCTGCTGCAGTTACACTCGGGCAGAAGACAGGCACAGTCATTAGCCGGACATCTAAGTTCCCCTAAGAAGATTATTAAAAGCTGTCACTCACTCAGCTGGAAGAGTTTGGTGAAGAATTTCAAAACTCGGTTACAGAATTTAGCAGAGAGGTTGGCATTGGCTGTTGCCATCATGATCTGCACGAGTTCTCCACTGAAAGGTAGGAGGGGGAAAAAATGGAAGAATCATGTTAAGTGTCACATAAAAAGCATCCTTTTCTATTTCTTCACAATCTCATCCCCTCGAGGAGAAGTGGTCACCTGTGAGTCAACAATGCCAGTGAGTCAAAAACAACCCTTCCACCAATCACCCCAAGGCGCCAGCAGTTAACCAGCCCTCCCGGAAGTACAAACATCTAAGCAGGCTTTTGTATTTTCTGAGAGAACAACCAGGTCAACACAGTCCTTGCTTCTGGAAGGCATTCAGAAACCCTCACTGAGGAGAACACAACACGGCTCACCTGTCAGAGAAAAATTCCTCCATAGCTTTGCGAGCCTGGCTGCTTTCCAGCTGCTTTTCCAAATACTGGAGACATTCCTCCAAGATGGATTCATCAAGTCCACTGAAAACCCAAAAGAAAAATTAACTATAGAAACAAGGGCTGTTTCGAGGTCCTAATGCTACCTTTAAAAATTCAGAAGTCTATGGCTTTCCCTAGTGGCTCAGCTACAAAGAACCCGCCTGCCGATGCAGGGGACACGGGTTCAATCCCTGGTCTGGGAAGACTCTGCCTGCCGAGGGAGAACTCAGCCCGTGCGCCACCACCACTGAGCTTGTGCTCTGGAGCCCGGGAGGTGCGACTCCTAAGCCCACAAGCTGCAACTGCTGAAGCCCAAGCACCCTGGATCCTGTGCCCGCAACAGGAGAAGCCACCATAAGGAGAAGCCCATACACCACAAGCAAAGAGCAGCCCCCACTCCCCGGAACCAGAGAAAGTCCGTGCCGCGAAAAAGACCCAGCACAGCCGAAAATACAGTTTTAAATATATATTTAAAAACCCAATTATAAACTATTAAAAAGAAATCCTAAGTCTATTTACAGCTACACCTTAAAAGCAATATTCAGTTTTGTTCTGTCAAAGCTTGGCATAAACCTTGGCATACAGCAGGTGCTAAATAAATGAGGAATTAAAACTGCAATAAAACAAAAAATTCCTAAAATCTGAGAGAAGTGATGCAGTCAGTAGCTAAGAGGTCAAAGGCTGTTATCTCAAGCTATCAGGAAGAGGAGGGAAGGGAGGGGACTGGAGGGGAGGCGAGGACACAAGGGACATGGGACACGCAGGCACGCTCTGTCGCTTTTCTCCGGGGCCCACCAGGCTCCTCCGTCCACGGGACTCTCTGGCAAGAGTACTGCAGTGGGTTGCCACGCCCTCCTCCCGGGGGTCTTCCTGACCCAGGGATTGAGCCCGCGCCTCCTGCACTGGCAGGCAGGGAGGGGTGACAACACAGAAGTGGGGAGAGAGGAGGAAAAAAACAGCCCCTCATGAGAACCTGGACTGCTTGACGAGAAGAAGGCAGGGAGTCCCAATACCCGGGACCCTTTATCTTTGTAGTTCTCAGTGGCATAAAACTGTAACTTACTCAACACGGCCTGCACCAGCACGGTCAAACAACGCAATGAGATCCCCTGCATGCCACAGAACATCTATCCCACAAGCACAGTCACAACAGTGTTAGGAACTGTATCAAGCTCCTCTGCACACACTACCACATCGAGTGCAGCACGCTTATTCCTAAGAGTAAATCACAAAAGAGGGTTCCAGATAAGCTCTCGTATGTGTCCTCAAGAACGCAAAATGCACACAAGCACAGAACTTCCTGTTAAAAAGCACAACCAGGGACTTCCCTGGTGGCCCAGGGATTAAGGACGCACCTGGCAGTGCAGGGGACACGGGTTCAATCCCCAGTCTGGGAACTAAGATCCCACATCCCTTGCGTCAACTAAACCTGAGAGCCACAACTACTGAAATCCCCGCGCCCCAGAGCCCGTGCTCCACAACGAGAAGTCACTGCAACAGGAAGTTCTTGCACCGCAGCGAAGAGGAACCGCCTCTCGACTCCCCAGCAACGAGAGAAAGCCCATGCGCAGCAGCGAAGACCCAGTGTAACCAGCGTAACCAAAAACAAATGTTTTAAAAGGGCACAATCATAAACCATTAATGAATGACAGAGAGAAGCAGGTGCTGGTGTATGTCTCTGAGGACAGCAGGGGGTCACAGGAGCTGGACGCTCCTCCCCAGAAGGGCTCACCTGTGGGGATCTGCGTGGTTGGCCAGAATGTTGTAACAGCCAGTGATGAGCTTCTCATACACACGAGCCAAAAACTCATCAGACTCTGCGGGGCCCAGGACGCGCTCCAGGGAGTTGCTACTGGTCTCAGCCACACTCTCAGTGCTCGACTCCAGAAGAAGGGGGAGCAGCGTCCGGATTACCTGCGGCGGGTTCATCTCATCGGACCAACTTCAGCAAAGAAAACAGAATCACATCAGTGAATATACTGCTCTGAACAGCTGCAAAGGGAGGAGAGGGCAATCCAATCATTTACTGAGAAGGGCTCTTTCCCTTGGACAGTTGTTTTTTCACACAGGCAGTCATGCAACTTCATGATCTCCTTTCTCATCACTGTATCCGAAGTTAAAATCATTTCCATTTGAAAAATCCATTTATTAAAATGTTAAATTAATTACATAAGATGTATTCTGTAATGTTCAGAAAAGAAAATTAACTGCGACCTAAGCTAGTAACCCTCCAAGACAACCTTTCTAGAAGAACTGGCAGGAAATCTGGATCACTTTTAAGGCAATGAGATACAGAACTTTACTCGTGACCTATGGACAGGAAGCCTGCCCTAGTCCCCACGCCAGCAGTATCTAAGTTCCACAATGAACCTGGAGAAGCATGACTTCAAATACGTCATCGTCACCTTGAAACTTAAACCCAGAGCACCTCCAAGTCACGGTATGATTTAAAGCCAGCATGCTTTTTCTGAAACACATTGCACATAAAGAGGGGGAGGTACTCTGGTGCCCTCCACGTCTAAGTTCAACATCCTTCCAGGGAGACGCTCACAGTCTAAAGCAACAGGCTCTCTCTGCTACAGAAGCAGGCAAAACAAGCGCTGTCACGCAGTTAATAAACTCTCACTGTCTTCCTGCAGCCAGGCAACACTCAGGGTTACTCCTCAGCCAGGCGAGGAGCGCACACAGTGGGCACTCACACTATGAGGTCTCCAGTCAGCCTGACCAGGGAGAGGAGGGTGTGCTTCAGGGACGCGGCCAGGGGCAGACTCTGGCCACAGAGCGTCCCCAGGTGGGCAGCCTGCACAGCACTGATGTAGCTCTCAGAAGGGACGGTGTCATTGGCGAAGGCGTTGCGCTGAAAAGGAGGCAAAGCAGACGTAAGTGGAGAGACCATCGATTTCCAAATGCTTACACAAGCAAAAAAAAATCAAAGACCCCACTGGGGTTCACAGACAAGGACTCCATTCAGTATACACTCTGAGTCACCCTGGGAAGGAGAGTGGAGTGGAGTGAAGGAAAGAGTTAATAAATTTTAGTTAATGAGAGTTAAAATTTTAAAAGGGCGACCCTGGTGGTTCAGCAGTTTAGTATCCACCTCACAGTGCAGCATAAGCTGGTTCGACCCCTCGTCCAGAAGGACCCCACATGCCCTGGGGCAACTCAGCCCATGTGCTACCACTACTGAGCCTGTGCTCAAGAGCCCGGGAGCCCCAACTCCTGAGGCCCGCGTGCCCCAGAGCCCGCGCTCTGACAACAAGAGAAGCCACCACAGCGAGGGGCCCACGCACCACAACAAACGGCCATCCCCTCGCTGCAGCCAGAGAGAAGCCCACACAGCAAGGGAGAGCCGGCATGGCCACAAGTAAACAAGGTCTTTTAAACAGAAGAGTTAAAGTTGAGCTAAAATTTAGTTACTACAAAGTTAAGACACCCAATACCACTTTTCAAATAATTAGGATATATTTAATATTAAAACTATGCTTGTTTGCCTCTAATAACTGGGAAAGATCAGGATTTTACAATGCATCTGGGTCCCCATTACAAATATCTTAATTATCCTTGCACTACAGCTCCGGGTGATGTAAATAGAGGTCACGAATACAAAGCAAGGATAATAAGATTATAATACTTTGATTTGCCAAAGAACTGTAATAACGCAATAATCTGTTAACGAGGTTAATCCGAGGACAGCACACAGGAAGATCAAGGGAACTGACAGAAGATGCAACAGTCTTCTGAAAGCCTAGAGAACTTAAATGCTACCCCATAAAATTATGACAGAAGGAGCAGGTTCTTGACATATAACCTAAAAGGGAAAGGAAACAGTTAACATTTACTGACAAATCATGTGCCAGAGAATGTGCAAGGCACTTTACATTTAATATCCTTGATCTTCACCGCCCAGTATTTAACAGATGAAGAACCCGAGGGTCCTAGCAGTGACCCTCAAATGCCACAGGGGTTGGGGTGCTGGCCATCCATGCAGTCAACATCAATGTATAACGCTACAGTCAGCCCTCCATACACACAGGTCCACATCCGTGGATTCAACCAGCCACAGACCATTTAGGACTGCAGCCCAGACTTCGTGTACAAATGGCCATATGCCATTCACAACCCTGTACTGCTCAAGAGTCCACTGTAATAAAGCAGTTATCCTATAACACAATAACATACTTCTTATTCTTAGCAAAATGATCATGAGTACCATTTGGGTAATTCAAGGACTTGACTACGGGTCCAGCCACAGCAAATACTACTGGAGCACGTTAAGATCTCTTGGTGGCCAGTTTAAGCCTAAAGAGTAAGGAACAGAACACAGAAGCCAAACAGGGCTCCAAATTTCTACTCCCAGACAGATGGACACTCACCCAGGACCCAATGTTGGGAAACTCGTTGGTGCTGATGTTGTTCCAGGACTCACACACAGTCTGAACTGATGATGGTAGATTCTGAACCAGCGTTGGACCTGGAGGCAACAGAAAGGACAAGGAATCATCACAAGAAAGAAAGAGAGAATGACACACAGCATTTTAAAAGCCAACCCCAAATGGAGAGAGAAACACACTACAGCCCAGGTTGTCAAACTAATCACTAAGAGAGCTTAGAAGCATACTTAAACAGCAGCACTATGTCCGAGAAATTGCTAACCAACCTCAATTATAAGATTTTCACTCCCCATCATATTCACTTTCTAATCTTGTGGGTAAAGAAGACAACTGAATACACGATGCAAAGTGACAGCAGGTCACCACAAGTTGCCACTCAGCGTCGAGACCCTCCACAGACAGGCAGCACTGTGATATCTTTTCTCCTTAACAGATCTTGAGGGCTGCTGCTGCTGCTGCTGCTGCTGCTGCTAAGTCACTTCAGTCGTGTCCAACTCTGTGCGACCCCATAGACGGCAGCCCACCAGGCTCCCCCATCCCTGGGATTCTCCAGGCAACAACACTGGAGTGGGTTGCCATTTCCTTCTCCAATGCATGAAAGTGAAGTCACTCAGTCGTGTCTGACCCTCAGCGACCCCATGGACTGCAGCCTTCCAGGCTCCTCTGTCCATGGGATTCTCCAGGCAAGAGTACTGGAGTGGGGTGCCATTGCCGTCTCCGATCTTGAGGGCAGGGAACATTAATGCACATTAAGAACAGTAGTCAATGGAGTTATGAAATCAAATTTCCAAAGGTGAGATTATCTGCACATTAAAAGGGTACTTGAACCTTGAAATGCAGAAATATACAAATGCCTATACATTTTAAAGGGTAACTATTGCACTGAACTCCAACCCTGCTCAAGTCCTTCTGATTTCCCATCCCAAATTTCTACCAAACCATTCCTAACACAAGGAAGAAGTTTCCCCAAGCACGAAGCAGTATCTCGATAGTCTTCCTAATCTCTACAAATGGAAAGGAGAACAAAGATCTTTGCCAACAGCCAAAGAGCTTAACGCCTTGAAACCAACTGATCTTGGCTTGGATTCCAGCTCTGCCACTTGCAAAATGTAGGATATGGGCAAATAACCTAAGTCTCAGTTGCCTAATGAGTAATGGGGGATGATAATAAAACCGACCTCATAGGATTATTGCCAAGATCAAAACAGATAAACCTACGTCAATGGCTGACACACAGAAAGACCCCCATAAACGGTAAATGTGGTAGAAAGGGAGAGAAACAGTACTACTAGCCGTACCACTAGTAACGGTCTTATTCAAAAGCACATTCACGTTCACTTACCCAGAGTGTTCGCCTTGCACCTACTAGAGCCAATAGCCAAAACAGCAGCAAAGCCGTGCAATTTCTCCTGCGAAGGCTTTTCAGTGGATCCCTCCTCATTAAAGTTCTGTAGCAAATACGCTCTGGAGGAAAAAAGAGGGAGCTATGTCAAAGCTGAAGGAACCTAGTGATATTCTGGTTAGGGAAAAAAAAAACAAACCCTAGACAAATGGAAAAACCTGTAGCTCAATTTCCTAATCCTCTAAATGTAGCTGACAGTGTCTGCCCCTTTGGGTCTCCTAAGAATGTCAATGGTAATTATTTCCCAAAGAACATGCCATCCTTGGAAATGCTCACAAAACATCTACCCTACTTGTCCTGGCCTCAGAAGACTGGCATTGTATGTATCACAGGCTTTGAGAAGTATTTTTTCTTTAAAAAAACAAACAAACAACACTTCCCAAACTCACATGCTCAGGAACATGTACTATCAGCGATGGGCCAGATTAGAGCCTAGAGGCTCTCAAAAGGCAGTGGCTCATCAGCTGTGCTAACTGCTGCCCCCCCAGCACCCAGAAACCTAAGTGGCACACAGCAAGCACTCATCGCCATTTACTCAAATTTACTGCTTAGATCCGGCCAAACATTTTGCCTCAAGCAACAGTCCTCTGTCTACTGTTAAGGCATTCACACTAAAAGACATGTTAAGTTTTACAGTGATCCAAGTCCCTTTCAGCAACAACGTCCCACAAAACAGGGAGTGAAGCATGAAATCCTACAGGGACCAGAAAAAGTAAATGAGCGTAAAGGGGCCAGGCAAGAACAGCTAAGGAGAAGCAGCCAGTCCTCAGCAGCAGTGTGCTGTCACATGGGAAGACGGGCGCGGTTTTGCCAGTTCTTCCAATGGAAGAAAAGCCAGACATCTTGTGAATGCCCTGATGAATGCAATTTTTATGCACTGAAAATGAATTCTAAAATATTTAAACACTATGCAAAATAAACAAAGAAAGTCTACAGGGTGTGAAATTTGCAAGGTTTATTACAGAAAGGACTGGGTTTCAAAATACTCTCTTAACTCATTAAGAAAAGATTTTTCTCAGGATTTCAAAGTCCCTGGGGGTCTAGTGGTTAAGAATCTTCCTAGCAATGCAAGAGACGAGGGTTATGATCCCTAGTCGGGGAACTAAGACCCCATGTGGCAAAGAGCCACTGAGCCCTGCAACACAACCAGAGCGCCTGCACGCTGCAACAGAAGGCCCCTGTGACACAAGGATGACTCCGGGGGCTGCAACTAAGACCTGCCCAGCCAAGCAGATAAGTGAGTAAGAAAATGTCTTCTTGGCCTGTGTCCCATGAAGCTTACAGAGCTTCACCTCAGTGAGCCACAGAAAAGACAGTGTTTGGGAAAACGGCATTACCTCTCTTTGCACCCTACAAGAAAAATGCTAGAAAATATTTACACAGGAAAGTAAGCCACCCAAGCATTTACATTCCCCGTCTCCGACACCTCTGGGCCGGCGGCCCGCCCACCTGGTGAAGGAGGCGTAGGTGTCAATGAGCTGCAGCGTGGCGGGCAGCAGGTTCTTGGTGACCTCAGAGGACTTCTGTGGGTCAGTCTCGGCGGCCATCTTAGAGAAGTGCTCGTCCAGGGAGACCTGGACCTTGGAGACAGCAGCATCCAGGGTGTAGATGGACTGCAGGCTGGGAATTTCATGCAGCTGCAAGATGGTGGTACAGTCGATGCTACAGAAGGACGAGATCTTTAAAAGATACCCAAGATCTTAGTTAGTTGTGGGAAAAAAATCCGCAGCATAAGCAAAGTTGTGTCATTACCGACCCCAAACTCATACCTGTCGGGCAAAGTACTCCTCTACAATGTCAACGTCATATTTCACGGAGCTGCACTTGCTGCATGCCAGTTCTAGGAGAGAACCAGCATGTTCAGCCTTCATTCCCTGTTTGATAAGGTGGTCCTATTTACAGCAAGAAAAAAGTGTTCAGGAGAGCACAACAGGCAGGGTCTAAGGCTTCCCTCAGCCTTAAACTTAAGTTTCCCGAATTAGAGCCTGCTGACTGACTACCCCACAGCAGCAGCCTCAGCAGTACCTTTATCCAGCTGACATAGGAGCTGATCCGGAGGCGGGACGACCACCGCAGGGTGTGCAGGATGTCACATTCACTCATCTCTGGCGAGTTCATGGCCAACTGGTTCATGTAAGTTTTCGATGGTGGCAAAATGCCCAGGATTCTCCACAGTATCAAGAAGTAATACTGAAGGGCACATGCTTCCTACAAGAAGCAAAAACAGTACTCTCAGAGGGAGGAGCTTTCGGTACTGCCTCAAGATCTCCCATGGAGATCCCAAGGACTGAGGAGCCTGGTAGGCTACAGTGCATGGGGTTGCAAAGATGCGGACACAACTAAGCGACTTCACTCTTTGACTTTCAAGATCTCCCTATAAAAACTGACCCAAATATCAATATAATTTTTAAAGCAGAACAGGGTGCAGTCCCAATTTTCAACTGAGATTTGGCTCTTAAGTCAGCTCACTGGGTCTTTCCAGAGAATACACCCAAAGCAGAAAATGGTAAAACACACCTTTTAGATACAAATAAAATCTGTCCCACATTCTGTACATTTCACAGGCCAAGAAAGCAATTCTGAGTCCCTGGCTCCCCAATAATTTACCAAGTGACTGAAAGAGAGCAAGACACTGCCTTCAGCAGGCCTGCAATCAGCAGGCCCTTTCTGTGGCCTTAACTGCTCTTATGAATTCTACAGGTACGAGACACATTCACGGGGCCACAGAAAAAGCTCAAGTGTGTGGCTTCCAATATCATACAGCAACCAGCACTCAGGAGATACATCAGGAGATAAGAACTGAGGTGACCCTTCCTCTCAAAGTCACATTCCTCTCAATGTTAACCAAAAAGAAAAGCCAGAAAAGCTGAAATTCCTGGTAGACTGCTCCCCAATAACCAGACACATGCCCAACTCTTCATAACTAGCCCAGGTTGCCATGGTCTTACCAGGGCTGTTACATTCTTGTTTTCCTTCCTCCTGACTGTGTCAAGCTGGGACCCTGCTGCCAGCAGAGACGTCAGTGCAGTGTACAGCTCATCATACTTGACGAGCTTGGAGAAGAGGACATCGCAGGCCTAATATCAAGAAAGACAGACAATTGTTTTATTTTGTGAAATGTTTTTTCCTACTACCCATATACTACCACTTAACCTCAGGATTGACAAACAGCTCATTTCAGACGGTTATTAATGTCTCATTGCAGCGAGATTCCCCGTCATGGACCAACTCAGCTTATGGTTTATATTGTGAGCACACAAGTGCAGGCATCAGAGTGAAACAACTATTTTGTCCATTAAAATAGCTGCCTGTGAAAACGCGAACACATATAGTCTTTAAAAATAATCTATCAGAGGTGTCAACTGCCAGGAAGGACATCCCCTACCGCCAAATTGGAGCCCAGCAAATAAATCTCAAAATAACATTTTCCTTTTGGAAAAAGCTCAAACCCTAATACAGACTACATTCACTCCTTACAGAAAGTTACATCATTCCCTTTCCTGCTACTAGCCTGATTTTGGTGGAGACTACCTGACCCACATGTAAAATGGGATTTTTAAATTTCGGGTACCACAGAATCAAGTCGGTTCAAATCATCCTCTGAGGCTTCTGGGGACAGGACACAGTAGAATCTGGGCTGCGGGACGGCATCTGGAAAGCAATGTGCTTATTGAAAGAATGGTCGCCCTCTTGCGTGGAACACGTATGAAGTGTAAGAAGACACTCTGGGCCAGGGTCTCCCAAGCTCGGCCGGCCCGCTGACACTCTGGGCGAGACGGCTCTCTGCCGAGGGGAACTACCCCTGCACAGCACGATGCTGAGCACCATCCCGGCTCCCAGCCCCCAACGGCCAGCAGCGGCCTCCCAGCTGTGACAACCAAACATGTCTCCAGACACAGCCCCGGGGCCCCTGTGGGGGTGGGGAGCACAGTCACCCCCAGCTGACAACTTGTGTTCCATGACCATCACGTGACTCGACAAAACTGTCTCATGAGACTGGTAGTCTTAAATGCTGTCTCCCCCATATCAAAGGGACCAACTACTAACAGATCCCAATGATAATAAATTCACATTAGGGCTTGATGAACATGTCCACCAAATACACTTTAGATGAAAGCAAACACATGCAATGCACACAAGAGGAACCTTATCAAAAGTATGGACCACTGCCACGTGAGAAACACTGGGGAGAATGCCACAGCGCCCACTGTCTGAAGACCATACCCAAAGAAATCAGCCTCTCGATGAGAAACATGTCCCTCAGAGAAATTTAAATTCAATCACCCAGAGTGGGTCAGAGGATTCCAATTCCTCACATCTCAGATGTCTTTCTTGTTTTTAAATAAACATGGGATATGTGAGGGTCTCTTTCCGCCAGGAGTTCTGAGCCCACAGGTATCTAGGACGACACCAATGACCGAAGGCTCTCAAGGACGCCCCAAGCTCCAAATTCAGCCCCGCCCGTGAGAATCAGGAAGTTTCTTATCGACAGTCTTCTTTCTGACCTGATGAAAAATGCTTAGACCAGTTTTCTTCTACTTCTTTGAACCCATGATAGAGAGGGGTGGTCGTCCGGCGGCTGCTGCTGTCCTGGGATCCACTTGCCCACCCAAAAGGAGGACTGAGCAGGTTATGCTGCACCTTTTAAAACACAGAGATTCCAATGAAGAAAGACACACAGTCATCATTCTGCTTCTCACTCCAGGCAGGATATCAGATTGACACAGCAAAATCTGGGAAACTTAACCAAAATAAAATTTTAGGTTTTTCGGTGACTTCTTTTAGGAAGCATCTTTTTGCCAGAGTACAAAGGAACAGTATGTGATGAAGCACGGTCAGAAACACTGACTGCAATAATCCTTAAATGGCCCTCCCGTTCTCACTTTGGTTCCCTGAACAAAGCAATTTACTAATCCATAGAATGTGCTGCTCCACCATCATTCAACCACTAGTAAACTAACTGAGGCCCGACACTCACAGCACTGTGATCAACACACACAGTGCGGCAGTTCAAAGAAGGATGCCTGTGAACAGAACTCATGACCCAATTTCAACAAACACAGCAAATGAAATAAATTCATCTGGCTAAACATACAGTGTGGACACCGAGACAAAGCCCCAGGGGTCTTCCTAAGGGTACTCAAACACACCACAATGGACACCTAAAACCTCAAGTGAACAGGTCACTTTGGTTTGGGACGTGATAATGTGAGAATAACAATGATCGCAGGAACAGCCGTAAAGCGAAAAGAACGTGTTCCTCTGCACCTGCTCAAACAGATACATGGGGGCTTTGCAGTACTGATGAAGCAGATAATCAAAGATCAAAAGCAGGCGAGCCAGGATGAGAGGCACGGCGCGCATCTGGGCATCCATGCTGGCACTCAGCTCCTGGATGATCTGCACAGAGAGCGTCAGGATGTCCCGCCGGCCTTTCTCAGAGAAGTTGTGGAAGATGAGGAGCAGCAGCTGCAAGTGTTCCACATTCAAATCTTCCGTCTCAGCGGGCACCACCCCTTGCAGGGCATTCTGCTTCATGGTCGACAAAAACCTACCACAGAGGAGAGAACATGTCTGGTGGGGAAAAGTCAGAACATCCCCTGAGCGTTACAGTGTCCAGTGCCGGAAAAGTCAGATTTCTTAAACCCAGGCATGAAGAGAACAAATTAAGGAAGACAAGAAGCTACATGTAATGAGAAGATAAACATTAAATCTTGGCTACAAAAAGGCTAGATCTAGCCACAAAAGCACTTTCAACAACCCTTCAGCAACACTAACTGTGGCCGTGGCAGTGTTAACTCCCATGCTGCCATTTCTGACAACAAAAAAAGCACTACAAGCTCTCTAAAAGGTGGCTTTTTTTCCTTTATATAATACATCTGGGTAGATAGAAACAATTCAACTACTTTTTCTCTACCATCTGATTCTACGGTTTAATTCCCATTTTGAGAATTCATACTATAGGTTAAAAATCACAACATAGTAATAGTTGAAAATAACTCAATGCACTAAAATGCAACACAAAATTTATACTATTTAGAGAACTTATGAGAAAACCTCTCATGCAAAAAAGGAACGAATGTAGCCAACTATTTTCACTGCCTTCGGCTGTCAGGAAAGACATTTGTATTTTAATAAAGGTTTCCCTCACCACTCCCCTACCCTCCATCTTCTGGCCTTTTTGCAAGATTCCACCAGGAAAAATACAGTGCATGTGTGGCATTCACGGGGGTTTATAATTTCTCAAATCCAGCAGTAGAGCTATTTGATCATGGACTGGGGAAGAGGAAAACAAAGCCTTTTAGGAAAACTAACTGCTTTGAAGACTCCCAACCATGTAAACAAAAATGGCAAATATAGGTCCATCTAAAGAGGATTTAGATGATTAATCTGAGCTTCCCCCAAGTAAAAATATTCTTTAAAAGTTGTCCAAAAAAGACTGCAAGTCACTCTAGGTGGTTTTGTGTTGAAAGCAAAATAACCAAAGACAAAGTTGGCTTCCCTGTTCCTTCTCTTTCAAAAAAAATCAGGTCAGGATAAAATTGGTTTATGTTCCGGATTCAGGTTCTCTCTCATAATTGCAATCAAACCCTCCATGTGCTAAAGGAAGATTCTGTTTCCAGACCCTAGTTTATGTATATCTGTTTTTCAAACAGCCCCCCAGCTCCTCCCAAATCCCCCCATCAGAAACATACTCCTCCACCCTTGCCACTTTAAGCCTATCATCAGAGTACCATCTCAGGGCCACAGATGAACTACAAATCAGTCAAACAAAATTTAAACAGCAGCCTTCTTCTTAGGGCTTCTGTTGGAATTATCTTACCTGTCCCAAACTTTGAGGCATTCAGGGACGTCAGGGTCACCTTGAGCACTGGCTTTATGTTGCCAGATGAGCAGGAGGCGTGAAAGCACAGAGAGGCTCTGAGGGTGAATATACAAGGGCCACGGGCCCTCAGAAAAAGGAGCAACTCCCAGCTGCTGCAGCAGTGTGTTCTAACATGAAAGACAACGAGAGACCATTAGGGGAAAAGGCAGGGAAGGAGGTTACTACTGCTCTCTGTTACTTTTTAACACCGAAAAAGAGTCCTTTAGAGAAAGGGGGACACACACAGAAATTCAGATTTAAAAGCAGTCCCAAAAAGGTCATTCCACACATGAGAAAAATATAAAGGGAAAAGTACTAATGTAACCCCATTAACAACGATAGTTAACTAGTGTCAGAAATCAGGTCCCCAAAAAGGAGACGTGTATGGAGACAGCAGAATCAGGGTCAGTTTCAATGGACACTGTCTCTGAAAGAAAACTTCAACTGTAATAGCTAACAGTGTTTCTTTCAAGTCAGTTATGTACCACAAATAACACTCCAAAGCGGGGAGCTCCAACAACTGAGAGGGCCAACAACTTGCATTAATAGCATTAGCAGAGCAATTTTGCCTCTGAGATGTCACGGCATCCAGGATTAATCAGGGCCGTTGTCTCTGCCTCCAGTTGTAGCACGTCTTTCAAGTGAGCTTTACTTTCAGCTCAGTTATCTAAGCTGCAATTTATCTCCTCAAACACACACACAAATGAGCAGGATGCCAACAGAAAAACCAGACAAAAGCCTGCTTTCTCATCTGGCTTTAGAAAACACAAATCATGGTTACCTCAGGACATAGGATAAATTCTTAAGTCTGCCAAACTAAATTATACTCTTGTAAGAAAACATCTGAGAAGACCCTATTCCTCGAAAATGTTCAAAAAGTCATGGGTATCGAGCACAGGCCCCATGCATTTGGGGGTACTCGGGGCGGGTGCGTATGGAGACTGTGACACTCAGCGCTGAGCTGCAGCGTCCGACGGGGTGTGCTCCGTGGCACTGATGAGGGACAGAGCTCAGGGTGGTTCAGGAGCATGACCAAAGCCACGAGCTCACCAAGTGACAGGCCAAGTTTCTCTCTAAAGCCCACATTCTCAATCACTATGCCCAACAAAGACACGATGACTAACTTCTCCGTTCCTGACTCAAGAAAACAATTCAAAAACTACACAAACATGTCTGATCTATTGCAGAAGTCTTAACTGGATCACTACTGGTAATAAAAAGTAACATCAAGGCACACACAGCCACAATGGCGGCAACCACAAAGACCAGGTAAACGTCACAACACACTCCATAGGCTACGTCACATACACACAAAACCATAAAGTCTGGGGGAGCAGAGACCAAGGGACACACCAGCGTTCTCATAACAGCTGGAAAACCATGCCACTATGTGGACAGCAACAAAAGGAAACATGGCAACATTAAAACCAGGAATCCGGCGAGAGGCCTATGGCTACCGTCTATTCTCTGCTGTTTACCACCTCTAAGTGAGCTTGTCTGTCTCGTGTCAGACGGGTTAGGCCCCAGAGCCATAACAAACAAACACTCCTCAGCAACCTGGCTTTCCCCACCCCTCGCACTCTGACGAGCTCTAAGCAAGAACTGACTTCCTAAGGAGCAAGTCTGAGTCACGACAGAGTGGAACCCGGCCCGATGCATCCCTGGACACCCTCCAAGCACCCTTCCCCGCTGCTCCCATGCCAACACCCCTGAGGTCAGCCTTGGCCTCATCTCTCCTGCTGGCCCCAACCCATCTCCTTGACTCTCATCACTCCAACAACGGCCTCCCAGTGGGCAATCCCCAAAGCTGTAGTATCAGTCTGCATTTTTTAACTCCTAAATTTCAGACTCACATTTCCAACTATTTTCTAAGACATCTTCATCCCTCTGGCACCTCAGAATTTCACTATTTAAAGTGGTGGGATGTTTTTTTTTTTCAAAAGCAGTAATGGTGACTGTTTTATTCAAATTTAAAACACTGATAATACAGTTTTTCTCATTTGATTGAATGGGCTACAGAATTTAACATACTGACAAAGAAAAAAATACAATCACATAGACGATGCCTCTGCTAACTATCTTGAGCTTATGCCTCTGGTAAAGGAGACCTTCACCTTCAGCTATTCAATTTTCTTGACTGCAAACAACTCCAAGGCTCGCCTACTGCAAGGACCTAAAAGTCATTTTGGAGAGCTGACATTGACTCATTTTTAAAAACAGAAAATGGCAAATCGTGCCTCATGTACCTAAAGAACCCAAAGGATCATTCTGAGTAATTGTGACTAAGTGACCCACGAGCATGTAAGTTGGTGCAGTCACTGTGGGAAACAGGACGGAGGTTTCCCAGGAAACTAAAAGAACTATGATCCAACAATCCCACTCTGTGCATATATCCAGACAAAATATAATTCAAAAAGATACATGCACCCTTAGGTTCACAGCAGCACCATTCACAACAGCCAAGACATGGAAACAATCTAAATGCCCATCAATAGATGGCTAAAAAGAGAATAGTGCACATACACAACGGAAGACTACTCAGCCATAAACAAGAATGAAATCATGCCATTTGCAGCAACATGGATGCAAGCAGAGATCATCATACTAAGTGAAGTCAGAATGATACCACTTTCATGTAGAATCTAAAATAGGACAAAAATGAACCTGTCTATGAAGCAGAAACAGAATCACAGACATAGAAGACAGACTGGTGGTTGCCAAGGTGGAGAGGGCTGAAGGAGGGGTGGAGTGGGAGGCTGGGGTTAGCAGATGTAAGCTTTAACACATAGGATGGATAGACAAAGTCCTACTGTATAGAACAGAAAACTATACTCACTATCCTATCATCAACTGTAATGGAAAAGAATATACTAAAAAAGAATGTATACGTATAACTGAATCACTTTGCTATACAGCAGTAATTAACAACACTGTAAATCAACTGTACTTCAATAAAAAAATGCTTTAATAGAAATCTGAAAAAACAAGTGACGCATGAGTAAATACAACCTGAGTCGACTTAAACCCAGAAGAACGTGCCACTGAGTTCTCAATATCACTCCTTTCAGCCCCAAACCAAGTCTCTCCTGATTGCCCTGTTTCTATTAAACAAGAGCACCCTGCTGGTCTCATTTGGGTTTTAAGGGTTTTCAATCTGGCAGTAGCTTAGATTCTTAAACTCTCCCTGCCTCTCACCTCATCCAAACAATCTCCCATGGTCTCTACACTAGGTCCTTTACCCACCCTATCTATCTCCCCTTTCGCGTGAAGCCACACTAACTCAAGTCATCTTATTTCTTCAGTTCCTGTAACAGTGCCTGAAACATAAATAATTTCAATGAATACTTATAAATGAACCCAGATCACCAAAGTAACACTATTATTCAGTTATGATAATTTTACATGCAATATTATAGTATTAAACAGTAACAATAACAATACATTTTATTAATGTCCCTTATAAAGACACTGTGTATCTGGCAATTTAAATCAGGCATCTTGGTTAAGACAACTTTGCACATTACTCCAAAGAAATAATATCCAAGGTAGGGGAACCCAACAGCAGACAGGTTACAATGACTATCCTTCAAAGCAGTGAAATATGGGAAACAAGTTTACAGTTCCATGCCTGGAAATGGAATGAAAAATGGAGATCTGAGGGCTTCCTCTGCAGTGTCAGCAGCTATGGGCAGCCCAGCTGCACATCCACACAAGATCTGTAATTATTTTTAAAATGCTAAGAGAGCAGTATCATCACAGGAGTCTTAAGAATCCCTATTCTCTAAAGAAAAATATTTCTTCCCCATTATTTAGACAAGTTTAGCCAAGAAAAGTGCAAATCTATGACCTTTGAAACCTCTCTTGATAAAGTCAGATATGGGTAAGGAGCTGATAATTTTGGCAGGAAACCCTGACCCTTCACTCTGAGAAGTTATTGCAGGCAATGTCATAACTGAAGCATTTTCTGCTCTTCACCTTAGACAGGTCAATAGCTTTTCTACTCTATCGATATAGTCTCTTTCCTGCTAAAAAAAAATTTTCCCATGTACCAGTTCAGTTCAGTTGTTCAGTCATGTCCGCCTCTTTGCGACCCCATAGGTTTTATAATTACCTTTTCAAACAATAAAAGAAATGCTTCAGGATTTCTCAAATAAGCTAGCTTGAGACTGTGAGATTTTTTTTTTTTTTTTTGCTGCACCATGCAGCATCTTACTTCCCTGATCCAGGAACCCATACACCCTGCAGGGCAAGCGCAGAGTCCTAGGCACTGGACCAATTCCCTGTGAGAATCAATTTTTAAACTTCATGAAATAGGTTCCTGGATTTTGCCCCTTTGGGGGCAAGTACAAGTCCTTGAATTGTGTTTTGATTCTGAGAAACCACTGAAATAATCTTAAGAGTAACAAAAATATTTTCATTAACAACCTTCGAGCTAATTATTGGAGATCTCCCAAATTAAATTCTACTGGGGTTGGTTGGGGAGAGTTGTGGGGGTCACATTAACTGAGAATCTGAATTTTTAACAAATTCCCCAGGAATCCTTATGCACAATGAAGACTGAGAAACACGAACCCTAACTATGCTACTGAAGTTGCTATCAGGATACGACGTCGCCGAATCTTGGGAGAGGACGTGAACCCCCATGTCCCCGGCACACTGCTAGTGAGAGTAAGCCTTGCTGCCACAACAGAGAGCACTGCGGAGCCATCTGCTTAAGGTCACGGGCTCTATGACCTGTCAATCCTACTTCAACTTATACTCCCAAGAGGCTCACTGGCAACAGGGGATACGCCAAGAAAGAGCACAGCAGGACACCCTGGGGGTCCAGTGGTTAAGAATCCTCCTGCCAGTGCGGGGGACGAGGGTTTGATCCCTGGTCCAGGAAGATCCCACGTGCTGCAGAGCAACTAAGCCCACGCACCACAAGGACTGGAGCCCATGTGCCGGGAGCGCCTGCTCCACATAGGAGAGGCAGGTGCAATGAGTGGCCCGCGCACGGCAACCAGAGCAGCCCCACTCAGCAAGCATCCGTGCAGCCAAAGTAATTAGCCTTTTTAAAAAGAACGCTCACACAACACCTGGAATAACAATGATGTCTGAGTGACACAACCCAAATGTTCATCAGCTGGAGCAGAAGGGACATGAATAAACTGGCACAGTCACAAACACAGTGAAGTAGACACAGCAGTCAAAAATGTGCAAACACATAGATGAACTCTGATAATAAAGTACTAAATAATGTGAAGTGGAAAATGCCTATAAAATTGCACAGAACATGATGTCATTGCTAAAAGCAATCAAATAATCTTAAATTTAAAAATATTCCTCAAATGCAAAAGCAAATACGTATATGAAACAAATGAAACGAGGAATTTAAGATTCAGGATTCCAGATATCAGCTACTTCAGTGAGGAAAGAAAGCTACAAGGTTTAGAAGTCCTGGACTTTATTTCGGCGGTGGGTTGTCTATGGGAGCATATCCCGGACCCTTGAGCCCATCCTTGTTCACGTCTTTGATGACACTGGCCAACATGGCCATAAAGTGCTCTGAAAGAGATACACTTAAGACAGTTTCAGACAGAACTGTTCTGACAGTTCAGCATGGAAGAGGCGAAACGTTGGACGCCAGGCCTAAGAACTAAAAGAACACCCACCTGCTATAATCTAACTGATTCTTTTAAGAGAAGCATTTTAATTTATATTTCTCAGATTACTAATAACGCTTAACATTTCCTACATTTGTTGGCCATTTATTATTTTTTAATAAAACGCCCTCTTGTCTATTTACTTTTATGCTAGGATGGTTATCAGGAGTGGGTTTTGTAGCTTTTCCTTTCCTTTAAGCTTACTGAGTGAGTTGGGGCTAAAGGACACATCTTCTTGAAATGATCTAATGGAGGCAGAGGGACATCCTAGGGCAGTCCCACAACACTCTTTCCAGGGAGGGGATCCCAAGACAAACTGTTCTGCGCTACAGAAACAGGCGCAGCCTACTGGGTGCAGATGCAGAGAGCTCTTGGCCCGAACAGTCGCAGCGCACACACCTGCAGGTTAGGTGACTGAAGGTCCGAAGTCACCAGGGAGTGGTTGAAGTGGTAGAGGGCAGCCGCAAACTCTTCATCTGACGCACCTTGAAGACACACAGGAAAACCAATTACTCAAGCACCTACTTGATGCAACGCACCACCCTGCCAGCAGCCAAATGCTGCTAGAAAAATATCCGCCAGGCACATATCCTGTCTACTGACCCTTGAGCCCATCCTTGTCCACCTCCTTAATGATGCTGGCCAATGTGGCCATATGGTGCTCTGAAAGAGATACACTCAGATAGTTTCGGATAAAATTGTTCCGCGAGTTCAGCATGGAAGAGGTGATGAAGTTCAAAATGTTGGAAGCCAGGCCTAGGAACTAAAAAGAACACATAACCGTTATACCAGGTTCGTAAGCCCAGAGCTCCCACAAACCATAAATACAAATACAAAGTACGTCCGTAGATCTCATGCAATAAACACAACGACTCAAAGACTCAGATTCTAAATCACTGACAATATGACTAAGTTTAATTATGACAGCCTTTCCCATGTGATTGTACCAATTACAAAAAAAGGTGTATCAATTTAATACAACAGACTTCACGGAGTACTGTACGAAACAGAGGATTTGCAAATAGACTGACTCATTTCTTTCATTCCTCTAAGGTCCTGTATTTGTCCAGCTCTAAGATATTACTGATATATTCAATTGTGAAGCCTGCATTATCATTATACACATTTGGAATGCCCAGTTCTTCACTTCTCTATTAAAACTAACTTGGGGAATTCCCTGACGGTCCAGTGGTGAGGACTGCGCACTTTCACTGCCAAGGGCCTGGTCGGGGAACTAAGATACCATAAGCTTCACAGCAGTGATCAAAAGAATAGTAATGATTTAACGAGAGTGAACTGAATCAAGCTGAACTATGATGTAAATGGTTTAAAACCATATCCTGAACTACACTAAGCTGCATAAAAGCCAAGATCGTATCTGACCTGTTCCCGGTAATTCCTCACGACACTATCAGAGGAGGCACAATCACTCCCACACAACAGGAAACAAAACAGGCTCAGAGAAATTCAGATTCTTGCCTGAAGTCATAAAGTTAGTAAATGCAGCAGAAGCAGGATTCAATTCACTTCTATCTAACTCTAAACGCTATGCTACTAACCCTCAATCAGAGAAACACCATCAGGAGTACAAGAGTTATTTAACAAAACATACTCAATATACTTAAGCCCTTAGTAAAAATGTCTTTAAACATTAATGATCCATGCCGATGAATGGCAAAAGCCATCACAATATTGTAAAGCAATTATCCTGCAATTAAAATAAATTAATTTTAGAAAATTAATGATTCAACATACAAAATGGTTTTATTCCAATGATCTGCTTTTCACATGCCTTCTTCCCCATTTCTCCTTCCCCACTCAGAAATTCACTCTTACCAACTCAGGATCTTTGCGACTGGCCAAGATGTTGCCCTTCTCACCAGAAGCCTGCTTACTGGGGCTCTTGACACGAGGCGAGCTTTCCAGGGGAGGGGATGGGGGAGGAGGCGGTGGAGCCACCTTCTCTTTACTGGGGGAGATGGTCTCTTCAAACCACTGCCCCAAGATAGGTTCACTGTCGTCATCTAACAGGGAAAGAGGGAAGTTAACAAAGTAACAAAAGTTACCCACTTTTAAAATTGTTTCAGTACACCTGCCTTGTAAAAGTGCCTGAGTCAAAAAGGATACAAGGTATCTAAATTATGGTGAAAGATACACAGTGGCATAAACTTGACAAAACTCATACAAATGTATACAGCAAGTATATGAAATGCTGTATTGTGTATAAGTTATACCTCTACAAGACCAACATTTTTTTAAAAGAACCCCAGGAAGAAATAGAAATCACCTCTATTTAACTGGCAACAAGCCAAATGTTCTGAAGAATAAACTTTTACTTGTCATCAACTGGAAGCCCCCAGATAAGAATCAATTATTTTTTTGCAATACTATATGCATTGTTCCCATAAACCTGGATATAGAAAGAATCTGATATGCTTAGTTTATTTACTCTCTCTCCAAACCAAGGCAGGAGGGAATGTTACTAGTAACCTGGAAAAGACTCTGATGCTGGGAAAGGTTGGGGCGGGAGGAGAAGGGGACGACGGAGAATGAGGTGGCTGGATGGCATCACCGACTCTGTGGACATGAGTTGGAGTGAACTCCGGGAGTTGGTGATGGACAGGGAGGCCTGGCGCGCTGTGGCTCATGGGGTCGCGGAGAGTCGGACGCGACTGAGCGCCTGAGCTGAATAACCTGTTATAGGAACCAGTAAGCAGCAGGGAGTTCGCCCCATGAGTCAGTGCAGAAAGAAACAAAAACAAGTGAGAAGGGCCCTGACTGTGGGAGAAAAGACACAAAAGCGATCTGAGCTTTGCTGATGGAGGCTCCAATCACTCAGTCTTCAACTTACTCTCGAGTAAGTCTCCACTTATTCGAGAGCACCAGGTCACCTTTAAGGGCACATGCGGTCAAGATCCAGGCTGGGTGGGTGAGAGAAGACGGTGACCAGGAAGCTCCTGGGGACGCATCCTGCTACACTCTGGGGCCTGCCCCAGGAGAGAGCAGGGTGTCTACCTTGGCTGCTGTCCTCCTCCGTGCTGCTGAAATCGTCCTCATAGTAGGTGTTTGAGTCAGTAGAGGCACTGGCATCGCTGCTCATGGAGCCCTTCCTCTGACGCTGCAGGACACATGCCTGGGAAAACAGCGAGGCTTCTGTAAGCAGTGACCCCAAACATGAGGCCATCCTACTTCGGCCCTTTCACTACATGAACAGTCTTCTCTGCGTCTCTTTTTTCTAAATCCAAGAAGTATTTCTCCTAATAGCTCCCTTCAGGACTCTTACAGCTTTATCCTAAAACAGGAGTCTCCTACCTCCAGGATTTAAAGCCTGATGATCTGAGATGGAGGTGACGTAATAATAACAGAAATAAAATGCACAGTAAGTGTA
Source organism: Moschus berezovskii (assembly GCF_049115385.1). NCBI lineage: Eukaryota > Metazoa > Chordata > Mammalia > Artiodactyla > Moschidae > Moschus > Moschus berezovskii. The sequence continues at coordinate 2,888,235 of NC_142461.1, forward strand.
ACGCGCTTGAATCATCCCCAAACTACCATCCCACCCTACCCTCAACACCATCCCTGATCTGTGGAAAAACTGTCTTCTACAAAACAGGTCCCTGGTGACAAAAAGTCTGGGGACCACTGCTACGAAAGCACTCCAAAACCCGAACTCTGGACAAGCACTGAAAAGGGAAGTTTTCCAGAGTCCTCTATGTTTTGCTTCAGCATGCCAATTGCTACAAATTGCCCAATGCCCACCTGTATCACAATGCTGATAATCAATAGCTAATTCAAATCTCTGGAATCATTAAGAGCTTTTCTCATCATCAAAACCATTACCACAAATGATGCGTTTACAAAGATTAAGGCATGCAGTCCGTCTCATTTTTTTCAGAAGGATATATAAGAAGACCTTACAGATTCTCAGCAGCATGACCCCACCCACCTTTCTGTATGAAGTTGAGAGCAGTGTCAACAGCAGGTTTGTCAGTGGGACAGAGTCAATCAGCCGCTGAATCCTCTGTATGGAGGTACTCTGGGCCATGATGCTCAGGACTGCAGGGGGGCCATCTGCTTCCCAGCCCTGAAAGTAAAAAGAGAGCTAACGTTAGGTCTCAACAGGAAGTAAGCACCTGATCTGATGGCTCAAGCAAACTTAATCCAGAAGGAGCCAGCAGCCATGGTGCTGATTCTGAGGACAAGCCCTCACCTTGTGAAGAGCCTCCACTTGCAGGTCTTGAAAGAGAGACGTCAACAGCTTGACGGCATGGTTTGCCAATATTACTGAGAGCACCCCAAAGCCCTGATGCCTACACAAAGCAAAAGGGAAACACAAACTTTAAGACAACTCACAACAAATTACAATCATGGATTTTGCCATTTTGAGGCCCTTTAAGAATCTACTGACCTTTCCCCAGGGGGGTGAAAAAATTGCAAAAACATAAAATCTACATATAATCTCAGAAGTTCACTCTCCCTAAAGCCCACCTACAGACTGCCTAGGGATCCTCAGGCTTCAGGCTAAGAACTCCTGGACTAGAAGAAACTCTTCCAAATCCATGAAACACTGGAATTTAAACTGTCAATTCAAAGCTACTGGGTCACATGAAAACACTGACATTTAAATGCCATTCTTTTGGGAACTTCTCTGGTGGTACAGTGGGTAAGAATCTGCCTGCCAATGCCGGGGACAGGGGTTAGATCCCCGTTCCAGGAAGATCTCATACGCCGAGGGGCAACTGAGTCTGTGTGCCCCAACTAGTGAGCCCGTGCTCTGCAACAAGAGACGCCACCCAACGAGGAGCCGCCGGCTGCCACAGCCAAAGAAGTCCACCCAGCAAGGAGACCCAGCACAGCCAGAAATAGACACAGAAATAAGTCTTTGTTACAAAATCATTCTTTTGAGAAGAAAAGGCTAAAAAGTAGCAACTTTTAGAAAATATCTGGACAGGAGAGGTTTACAAAGGTTTGCATTAATGTTTACATTAAATGTTTGCATTAATGTAAACAAAGGTTTACATTAAATATGAATAGAACTTTCTCTTTCTGTCCAAATGACCACATGACAAAGGATTAGTATATCTAATAAACAAAGAGCTCCCGTAAATCAGTAAGAAGAAAGTTTAAACACCAAAGGGAAAACTGGAGCAAATGATACAGGCAGTGTGAAAACAACCACAATCACACGAGGACTTAACGTAATACAAGTCAGAGCACTGCAGGAACATCTCTCTCCTCTGAGATCAGCCCACAGGAAGACTAAAGACACCCAGTACCAGAGAGAACCGGGAAGGGCCAACGGCATAATACGCAACAGCCAGGAGCGAATGTTAGAGTATAATTACTAAGTAAGTATGCCCTTTGTCCACACAGTTACACTTCCAGAAATTGACCCCAAGGGGATAACTAAACAAGTTCACAGAGATTTCTTTCAGGAGGGTTATTAAAGTACACTTTCTCAAAACAAGATACATGGAACAACCTAAATAAGTGTTTGAAAAGTTAATCGGTTAACTACGGTATATTTACATAGTGGAATACCATCAGTCATTAAAAACATAGATCTATAATTGTGTTACTGAAAATGTCTACAATAGGTAGTAACAGTGATCCTATTTTCTTAAGGATATCTGTTTAACATATATGCACAGAAAAATGTCTGGAAGAATGCTTACCGATTAGGGTAGTAGAATTTTTGATGAATTTTTTTTGCTTTCTTATGACTTGCTACCTACACAAAGCATATACATTCCTTTTAAATCTCAGGAAACTACAACTACTTTTGATATGTTTCTTCAACTTCAAAGGATATACCTTTGGCATTCTATTCCCTTAACAACAGACACTCAAAAATCACAAACTGTTGTCCTCTCTGGAACATGCTTACCTCCCTACTTTGCCTGGTGTCTACTGCCTACTATCTCAATGGCTATTTCAGATTTCAGCTCAGTACACTTCCTCGGGGAAGCCTGCCTTGATTTCTCTAGCCAGGTCAAATGGCCTTATTATATACTCTGTAGACACAATCTGACATATGTTTGCATGAATACCAACTTCTTCCCTCTTCAGAACGTCTGTTTTGTTTATCTGCTGCAGCATCCAGAACTCAGAGCGCCTGGGACAGAAAGGTCCAGAACCCGACGTCTTCTGTGAACTCGAGGCTCATGCACCCAAGAGCCTACTTCAGTGTCTCACAGAGCGCCTACCGGTCCTCCCAAAAGCGCACGGCCCAGAGGAGAGTCTGCATTTCTTCCCCTTCCCGTCCCTCAGTCTATTCCTAAACTGCTGTGCTCTCTCAGTAAAGGACACAATTCCAGATGCTCATGCCAGAAACTTCTGATAATTTTTCACACTCAACATTCAAGCCACCAGCAAATCCTATCATTTTTCAACACGACTCATTCTCCCCGCCTTTCCCAGCACCACCAGTCTCCAAACCCCACCTCGCTCAGAGGAAGGCGTGCGCCTCCTACCTGTTCTCGCTCCCTCTTGTCTTACAACCCTGCTGCTGCTAAGTCACTTCAGTCGTGTCCGACTCTGTGCGACCCCAGAGACAGCAGCCCACCAGGCTCCCCTGTCCCTGGGATTCTCCAGGCAAGAACAGTGGAGAGGGTTGCCATTTCCTTCTCCAATGAGTGAAACTGAAGTCACTCAGTCGTGTCCAGCTCTTCGCAACCCCATGGACTGCGGCCTACCAGGCTCCTCCGTTCGTGGGATTCTCCAGGCAAAAGTACTGGAGTGGGTTGCCATTGCCTTCTCTGGCCTTACAATCCTACATACAGTCTATTCTGTGCAGGGCGGCTGGGTTCTCGGACACTAACAATTCAGATCTTATCACTCCACTCTTGCAAACCCTCTGATACTGACAGCTTACACCTGGCCCACGGTGATCTGGCTACCTCTCTGACTGGATTTTCTACCACTTTCCTCAATTTCTCTGCTCTAGACACACGGACCTTGCTGATCCTTAAAAATGCCAATCATACTTCCTCCTCGAGACCTGGACAATTCTAGGTTCATCTGTCACTTCACATCTACACCTTGTTTTCAGAGCCCCTCCCCAACTATACGAACTAAAATAACAGGCCCTGACAGGCCCCAACTCCTTGTTCTGGCTTATTTTTCTTCACAACACTCATACATGATCATCAATTATACACCTACTATTTGTTATAAAACTACTATTTGTTCACTGTTGCTCCAGTTAAAAAATAAACTCTAGGGCTTCCCTGGTGGCTCAATGGTAAACAATCTGCCTGCCAGTGCAGGAGACACGGGTTTGATCCCTGATTCAGGAAGATCCCACATGCCAGGGGGCAACTAACCCCATACACCACAACTCCTGAGTCTGTGCTCTGCAACAAGAGAAGCCACAGCAACGAGAAGCCTGCACACCACAGCAGCAGAGACCCAGCACAGCCTCAGATAAATAAAGTTATTTTTTAAAAAAGAAAACAAACTCTATAAAAGTCAAGGAGACTGCTTTGATTAGTGCCTCAATGCCTGGAAAGAGCTTAGCGGTACACTGAAAGGACTGAAAAAAATAAATGAAATACAGAAATAAGCCTGGGCTTCAAAAATAAAACCTCAACAACACAGAAATCATCTTTTTCCTGGCAAGCAAGGGTTTCTGTCCAGACTTCATCAAAACAGGAGCAAATATTTCCGGAAGCAAGCCATGAAGCTAGACAGAATCCTCACATTACAGGTTAAACGTGCAAGTGCGTAACCAACTCCAAGTCAAACGAACCCATTTTACAAAATAGAAGTACTTTTCTTCCCTAATTTGAACCTCACAGAAGTCCTAAAATGTGTATTACACAGGTATTTTCTCCCTCTTATAGAGAAGGAAACAAGATTGAAAAGAATGAGCGATTTACCCAAAATCACATAGCTACGATACAGAGACAGTGAACTACAATCATCATCTTCGTTGTTCAAATCAACTGGATGGAGGCAAACTTCCCTACTGCCATGGAGATGAGAGGAGTTACACCAACTCCCCATCAGTGGGAAACGGCAGGAAAACGCAACACGAGTGGCATCAAATGGACACATACCCTTTTCCAGGCCCCAGCTTTGGAGAGCCCACTCCCTCTTTGGTACGAGAAAGGATGTCTCTGACTCGGAGAGCGGCCAGTGGATCTTTCTCTTTCCCCTTATCAGCCAAGGCAGTAGGACTGAGGTTCAGTATGAGGAAAAGGCTGTTCAACAAACACCAGGCACCCAGCAACTGGAAGTTCTGATAGTGCTGTTGAAAAAGGCACAAAATATAAACATACAGACAGAGAGTCTACAGGCTACACATCTTAGAGACAACAGGTAAAACAGGAGGCAGAGACGTCTTACCTCACCACCAGCCCGGCGGGAACTGCTGATTGCTTGTCCAATCATGTCATAGATTTCAAGCTGTCCAAAAGTAAACATACACAAAAATCTGAGCAAGGTGACACAGTTCATTATAAATGCTAAATCCTACCCAAAACAATTTAGCTTGAAGACCTCAATATCCTCAAGCCACTTCTAGTGGTGCGATTCATCACACTTTCCTTGGTCCTCACGTGACACTGACTCTCTCTTCATTCAGCTCACAACACCTTCTCAAACAGGTCCCCTCCACGCCATCTAAAGCAACACACCCAGGACCACATCAGATCGCTTTCTATCACACTTGTTCATCCAGTCCACTTGCCACTTCAGAAACCCTTGTCTCTAACGTCTACCTCCAATGAAAGTACAGACACATCTAGTAAGCCTTTCTATAATTTGCTGATTGAACGACTCATCTTTCACAAAGTTCACTGCCACTACAAAGTTGCAGTGTTTCCTGCACAGCTAACCAAACTGCCAAATAAACAAGCAAGAGGCCTACTTCTCAAGCCGACTCCTCAAGGCGGAGGGGTATGGACAGCACTCCATGCCCTTCCTAATGAGGAACAAAGTGGAAGCCGCCATATTCCCTCAACTGAATACTCAGGGCTCCCCTTCCCCAGAGGCAGATCTTACACATTTCTGGACGATTGTGGCAGCGTCACTCTCATAGTCTTCCTCTTTGGAGCTCGTGGAGCCTGTCCGCACTTGCTGGGCGCTCCCCACATGAAGGATGGCCATGCAAGTTGCCACACTCACACCTAAGAAAGAAGAGACACACATTCCAAGAAACTGAAACACAGAAACACAACCCACCCATAAGCAATTCCATGATCTGATTACTGAAATCCCATCAGGGATCGACTCAATGGACATGAGTTTGAGCAAATTCTGGGAGACAGTGAAGGACAGGGAAGCCTGGTGTGCTGCAGTCCGTGGGGTCGCAAAGAGTCAGACACGACTGTGCAACTGAACAACAAAAAAATGTGTGACCATATGATCCAACAAGCACACTCCTAGATATATTTACCCAAATGAGCTGAAAACTTCCATCCACACAAACACCTGTACACAAATACTTACGGTACCTTTAGTCACAACTGTCAACAAATGGAAACAATCAAGAAGCCCTCTAATAATCAAGTCAATCAATCAATAAACTGTGGTGCATCCACACAAGGGACGGCACCACTGACTCCATGGACAAGAGTCTGAGCAAACTCCAAGAGGCAGTAAAGGACAGGGAAGCCTGGCGTGCTGCAGTCCATTGGGTCGCAAAGAGTCAGACACGACTGAGCGACTGACCAACAGTACAGGCAACAGCTACCAAGGCACAAAAAGAGGAAGCTTAGTTGAATGCAGCAGGCCCTCCACAGCTGCAGGTCCTGCATCGGAGATGCAGCTGGGGGAATTTGTGGATGGGCTGTCTGCAGATGCTAAGGCCAACCGTACTACACCATTTCACACAAGGGACTTGAGCATTCATGGATTTCGGGGGGTCCTGAAACCCCTGCCCCACCCGCAAGCAAAAGAAGCCAGTCTGAAAAAGCGATGATTCTAACAATAGGACTTTCTGGAAAAGGCAACTATGGAGACAGTAAAAGATCAGCAGTTTTTAGGGGCCAGAGTTAGGGGAGAGACTGACTACCAGGTGGAACATCAGGGATCTGGAGGGCAGTGAAAAGATTCTGCATCAACGTCAAAAACCACAGAACTGTATGTGAAAAAGGAACCCTAATGTAGTGAATCACAGACTTCAGTTAATTATGAATCAGTACTGGTTCATCAACTACAACAAATGCAACCTATTAATGCAATACGTTAACAAGGGAAACTGTACACAGGGGTGAGGCAGTGTATAGGAACAGAACTCTGTACTGTTCCAAATGCAGAGTTTGGGACCGCTGCATTTTTCTGCAAACCTAAAGCTGCTTTAAAAATGAAATCTAGGACGTCCCTGGTGGCTCAGTGGTTAAGAATCCGCCTTCCAATCCAGGAGACCTGGGTTCAATCCCCGGTCCAGAAGATCCCACATGCTGCAGAGCAACTAAGCCTGTGCACCACAGTTACCAAGCCTGTTCTCTAAGAGACTGGGAGCTGCAACTGCTGAGCCCATGAGCCGCAACTACTGAAGCCGTGCTCCAAGAGAGACGCCAGGAGAAGCACGCTCACCGTAACCAGAGAAAAAGCCTGCCCAGCAACAAAGACCCAGCACAGTCAAAAGTAAATAGATAAATTAGTAAGTTTTTAAAAAATGAAATCTATTACTTTTAAAATATTTTTTAAAAATTTTACAACGATTAAAAAAATAGTCTCACACTCAGTATTTCTCAAAAACATCTAGGCCAAATCCCTTTCTTTACTTCAAATCCCAAGTGATCAAATTTCAGCAACAAACCAAATCTGGGGGCTCTTTAAAACAATGAAGAACTTTTTTTTGGCCATGCGCACAAGGCATATGGGATCTTAGTTCCCCAACCAGGGACTGAATCAGCGCCCGGGCAGTGAAAGTGCGGAGTCTTAACCACTAGACCACCAGGGAGTTCCCTTAACAACTAAGAATTTTTAAGGAGTCTTAATTCTTATTGACGAAGCACAATGAGATGCACAGGATATTCAAGAATACTCCCCGAAAATTGAACTTCATGAACCCCAAACTTAAAAATGCAAAAATCAAAGCCCGAGAACTGCAAGTGAACACTGGGAATGGGCTTGGAGACCACGCCTGCTCCCAGGCAGCCTTAGCGCTCTCCCCAGCAGCTCTGCTCTCGCTCAGGCCCTGCGTGCGTCTTCCCCAAATGACCAAAAATTCCTCCCAGCAGATCTTCCAGCCTCCCAGGTTTCCCCACTGCAAACACCCAGTGGACGATTGCTCCAGTGTGCTTTCTAGAGTACAGCTCAGATCATACCACTCTTCAAACTCTGCAATGGCCTCTACTGTCTATAGGATATGGTCCAAATGACTGAGACTGCATTTTGAAGCCCTCTTTGAGGAGGCTGTACCTTCTTTCCAGCTGCAGAACACCCACGAGTCACACACACACACTCTCAAAATGTTTCCCCAAATACCAGGATACTTTTGGTCCTGCTTTTGCCTCTGGCCAAGGGATAGCCAAGCTGAAATCCTACCTGCCCTCCAAGATACATCGACAGAACCCCTTTGTGATTTGATTACTGCCTTCCCCAATGCCTTTATCTTTACATGCCTATTTACACAGAGATGTTTGCAATAAAGCCATTCAAAGAATGTAGGGAGATAATTAACCTCAGCAATCTCTTCATGCTTCCAAGGTCAGGTTTCTAAGACTGTTCAAACCCTCACTCACAGAACCCAGTAAACATCGGAAATTGTTAGGCCTCCCAAGACATACCAGGACTATGGTATTTAAAACCAAGGATCAGTGATTTGGGTTAAAAAGTCACCGTAACAATAACTTAAAAAAGCATAAACACCAGCTGTCAGGCCCCACTTCTAAGGCAGCATAATCAACAGGAAGGGAGGGGATTTTGTGGGAGCATGGAGAAAAACACTCATTGTATTTATCAATATAAACAGATACCACCTGTTCCAGAAGGCGTCCTCAAATCTGCTCCCACAGCAAAGCGCCACTGCTCCCTTCTCTGTATGCCCATAATATCCTAGAATCTCTACTGCCTTTAGCATCTCCTGTTTCATATTACACTCTGTGGTCCAACCTGTCCTCCACTGCTCAGGCACAGGCTCCCTGAGAGCAAGGATTACATGTTGCTCATCGCAACGTCCCCAAAGCACTTGGCATGCTGCTTCTCACACAGCAGACACTGGCTTACACGTGTGCACACTATGCAATCAAACATCCACAGAACACAACAGCAGCAGTTGAGCAACACGGGGATTCACAGAACTCCCACTGAGGCCCTGTTCCATCCAGATGAGCTACTAGACGGTCCCTGGGGAAAGGGACTAAGGAAAGGGGGAGAGGGTGCGCAGAAGGATCTCATAGGTTGCAGAAAGTCTGTACGTGGCTGAGGACATGATCAGCTGTAGCTTCTCACCTGCATACAAACAGCTCAGGCTGAGGACTGTCACATCCTGCAGACGGGAAGGATTGAGAGGCTCCAGCACAGGCAGAGAAAGGGTGTCCAGCGCCATGGTTACGTCAATCACCAGAGAATGGAAACTGGAGCATAACATAAGAGCAACAACAGTGTCTCTGACTCACTAGCTTCTGTAATCTGTTACAGAAAGCAGGCATGCCATAAAAACTAACCAGTTTCTCTCTTTTGGAGAACAGTTTTAAAATGTAAAGCATATGCTCCCTGGAGCACCTTACCCATTACGAACAGCGGTGGCATCTGCTACTGTTGCAGGCATGATAAAGAAGGAATTGGCCAATACTGCATCTTGAAACCGATTGATGTAGCGCAGGAAATAGGGCAGGTTCAAGCACACGCGCAATAGCTTCTCTGAGCCACCTGAATTAACAAAAAGGCTCAACCTTACAAACAGCCTTCTGTTGCTTGATTCTTTTCCACTTAAGGAATGTTTGAAAGTAGAGAAACCAGCTTTCTGACAACAGAGTCTTACCAAGTTCCTGAAGACTAGCCACATTCTGAGCTATGAACACATTCTTGGTTTTGATAGCAGAAGCTTGATCTGTGGATGACTGTTCATCACTTTCTCCTTCCACCTGAAGAGAAACAAAGGATGTGAAAGGCCTATGAAGATACTAGCACCTTGGAACTTACCTGGTGGTCCAGTGGTTAAGACTCCATGTTACCAAGGCAAGGGCCCCAAGTTCAATCCCTATTCAGGGAACTAAGATCCCACATGCCATGGGTGATGTGACCAAAAATTAAAGAACAAAAAGATACTGTCATCTGTTGATTGTCGTCCTCAAGTTCAGAACAGAACCAACTGTACAAACTACAGCTGCTCTGAGGATACTTGTCAGACTCCCCAGTTAATGAGCGGGAACTCCTCTCTAACACGGGGAAAAATACAAGCTATTTTTCCGGGCGGGGGGTGGGGGTGGCGGTGGAATATATTGCTTTAAATTATTCTGTAACTAGCACAGAGTGACGGAGAAGGCAATGGCAAGCCACTCCAGTACTCTTGCTTAGAAAATCCCATGGATGGAGGAGCCTGGTAGGCTGCCATCCGTGGGGTCGCTAAGGGTCGGACACGACTGAGCGACTTCACTTTCACTTTTCACTTTCACACATTGGAGAAGGAAATGGCAACCCACTCCAGTGTTCTTGCCTGGAGAATCCCAGGGACGGGGGAGCCTGGTGGGCTGCCATCTGTGGGGTTGCACAGAGTCGGACACGACTGAAGTGACTTAGCAGCAGCAGCAGCAGCACAGAGTGATGCCTTTTACAGTAGGAGTACAAGCACTTTGTCTGCTTGCACTGAGCAATTGTCAGAAGAATGGTCATCAAAACAGTAATCACTAGAGACTTCCCTGGTGGTCCAGTGATTAAGATTCCATGCTTCCAATGCAAGAGGCATGGGTTCGCTCCCTGGTCAGAGAACTAAGATTCCACATGCCATTGCTGCTGCTGCTAAGTCACTTCAGTCGTGTCCGACTCTGTGCAACCCCACAGATGGCAGCCCACCAGGCTTCCCCGTCCCTGGGATTCTCCAGGCAAGAACACTGGAGTGGGTTGCCATTTCCTTCTCCAGTGCATGAAAGTGAAAGTGAAGTCGCTCAGTCGTGTCCGACTCCTAGCGACCCCATGGACTGCAGCCTACGAGGCTCCTCCGTCCATGGGATTTTCCAGGCAAGAGTACTGGAGTGGCTTGCCATTTCCTTCTCCTCCACATGCCATTAGGCACGGTCAAAAATAAAACTATAAATAAATGTATTATTTAAAAAACAGTAATAACCGTGGACAGAAGGAATCGGGGTGAATGCTACTTATTTTCAGTTAGTATTCCTCAACTTTCTTTCTACCCTTGGCAGGTACATCACTGTATATCACAAATATAAAATGCATTCGTTAGCTGTTTTTCCTAGTACTATCATCTTAACAAATCCTACAGGATGAGGTCATTTGACTGAAGTAACTCACCTGAGTCTGTGGACCTACAGGTGATGACGCTACAGTTCTAGGGTTGAAAACTGACGTTAGCTGGTTCAAAAAATTCATCTGGACCTCCTTCTGCTTCAGCTCTGGGCTTACTGGTGAGGCCAGCTCTTTCTGATCCTCCACTGTAAATATCAGACAAGAGAGCAATGAGGTGGGTGTCACCAGCAGACAAAAGAGGACACAGCTGGCAAGGGGCATGGCCGAGAAGCCAAGTCCGGTGAAGGAGCGCTCACCGTCTGAGAGGGTCCTCACTGTCTGGGGCAGCTTGGCCGACTTCATCATCGCTGTAAACGTGATGATTTCAGTTCTGTCTAGTCGGCTGCAGCCAGTGCACAGGCCCTTGATGAGGAGAATCAAGTGTTTCTGAAAAGAAAACAAATTCAGATATGCCTTTTAGAGAGGCCTCCTCTGGATTATATCAAATATGCCTTTTAGGGGTGCTATTCTTTAGGGACTTCTAGCTGGCACAAAACCAAATTTAGGTTCAAACCAAAAACTGCAAACTCAGGAAGCAGAGATCACAAGCTGATGATCCTCAGACCACAACTGCTTGCAGGTCTCTTACTGGTCTCATAGTGATGTCGTCATTGTTTAAATTTGAAGTTATGCCTAACTTTTTAAAACATGGAAGGTTTAATATACAAATCCAGATTTCCTACCTCTTTCAATAATTCACAAGAACAGCTGGAGCCAAACAGTGATTGATCCCTTTATAGCTGGGTCACACACCCTTTTCAACCAGCATATCTGACTCACTTTATGCTACCTGCCTGGCCCCCATGGTCATATATCTTTGTAATCCTAGGAACGACCTCTGCAGCTCTCTTTACCAGAGGCTGATAAACCATAGCCCCAATTCAGCCCACTGTTATTGTAAATAAATTTGACTGGACCACAGCTGTGCGCATCCATTTATGTATTGTCTGTGGCTGCTTTCACACTGCAAAGTCAGAGTTTAATAGAGACTGGATGGTCAGCAAATTATCTCCCGTGTAGCCTGTTACAGAGAAAGTCACCAATCCCTGCTCTATGCCATCCCTTCTCCATCATTCCACGGGTCAGTCACAAGCCTACCTCAAAATAAGGGCCAGAAACAGGCCCAGCACACTTACCTGGGACACAGCGCACGCCTCATCTGGATTCTCCAAACGCAGGAGAGAAAATTCAATCAGGACTTTACAGGCTGCTGCCACAGACTGAAGTTGATTCCGGGGAACTGAAAAAGGAATAAGCTTTACTTAACCTCAGACTGCCATAACCCACTTCAGCCTCACAGTCAATGAACCAAATAAGTTCTGAGTTCTGTATGTCCAACATTCCCAGTATCACTCTATCAGAATCAACAATCCATCAGGCAAACAAAGGCATCTTGGCACTGATAATCATCAATCGCTTCTAGATCAATTTATCCTACATTTACTAGAAATTAAGATAATTATAATGGGAAATACAGCACAGGAAGTAACAAGCACTTCGAATATATTAATCCATCTAATCCTCAAACCGGTGCTCTGAGATATACTGTTAACCTCTTCGCTTTTTAAAAAACAAATAGATAAGGAAAGTAAACCACAGACGTTAAACGATTTGCCCAAGTCATGCAGCTAGAATCAAATCCAGATGTCTGGCTCTAAAGTTCATGCTGTTACCCACGAGAACATACTACCTCTCTTTTCTGTTTCTGCAGGGGGCTTCCCACTCAAAGCTTCTCCAAGCTAAAAGTGATTCTTACACTGATAGCCAATGCCTATAATAAACAGCATTGGACACCAAAAGATTACTCAGCAACCCTCTAACTTCCTTTCATTTTGCTTGCTTAGCAAATTATTTAAGTAAACAAATAATTTGAATTCTTGAGAACTACATGAATCAGGCTTGGGGGAAAAATGAAAATGCTAAGTATCAGAAATAGTACAAAGTAAGGGACTGGTTACTTTAGGGGAGAGAAGCTGAAAAGATGGGGAACTGAAGTTGAAATCCGTTCATATACCAGAGAGCACAGAAGGAGAATTTAACCTCCCACCAAAACCAAATAAGGAAGAGAGTCTTGGCTAGTGGCTGCTAACCCCAGCTCAGTATCCCCACCTAACCCTCCAATCCCACCAATCCCCCCAAAATTAGCACATGAGTAATTACATGTGTAAAATCGACAAGAAGGCAAGGAAAGTTAACTTAATGGTTATGAAACAGATGTCCAAACCAAACAGTTTTTAAATCCCTTTTGGCTGGCCTCGGTAAAGGAACTTCCAAAGTCTTATCAAACTGACAGTTGTCTCACTCTTGGGTGAACAGGTTAGAACTAAAATACAGGCGTCATTAACAGCTTGTTCAGACAAGAGGACACACAATTCCCCATTCACGAGCCCTTAAAAGGGAATGACAAGAGTGCAATACTTACTGAGGCTACAAACTGTTGTGATATAGTGTGTGGAAAGTGCAACAAAAGAGGAGTAGAATGGCTCGTACTGCTTCTCGTGGTGCAGGATCTCGGATTCACTGCAATAAAAGCAACACTTACTCAGTGCTCACTACAGGCCAGACACTCTACCCTCTGCAGGCGCTGCTGGGCTTAATCTCCGAGGCAATGCTACTCAGCAGCCCTGTTACCACCCCTATGTTCAAATGAGAAAGTTGAGCTGAGAGGCACCAGGCTTAGGAAGTGGCAAAGGCTGACAAACAGGAAAGACTTTAAAACTCACTTAGAATTAAAGAAATACAAGTAAAACTTCAATAGGATATCACTGTGTCCTATATTGATAATTAGCAAAGACCAAAAGCTAATAATGCGACAAGCCAGTCAAAAGAGGGTAGAGCAGGGTACTCAAAACACTGTTAATGGGAATACAGACTACAGGAACGCATTTTGAAGACCAAACAAGGCCAGTCCACAACACAGCAACTTAAAAAGAATAAACATTTCAAGGGAAGAAATCATCTGATGGGTGCTAAAATCTACAATTCTTCAGGTACCAGAGTCCTCCACCGCACTCCCCACATTCACAGGATATACAGCTAGATCACAGCAAGGTGATCTTAACCACAACTCTTATCTTTACCAGAAGAAAGGGCCTCTTCAGCGAAAACCTGGAGCCCAGCTACCTCTAAAGGCTGGACACACTAGTGTCACTCTTCACTGCACTAGATGCTAATCACAGCCCGTGAAACAAGACAGAGAAAAGCACTAAAGTGTATGTATGTTCTCCAGTGGAAGAGAGAGCAATGTGCTTAAAAAGTTTCCAACAAGAACATCAGCCTAGGAAGGGAAAGGTAAACAGAGTAGACCCGGTCCACTTGCCAAAGCAACACGGGAGCCGAGCAGCAAGTCCCACGTCTGGAAGGTGCTGATGTGAGTGATGAACGACCTCAGGGAATTCATCAAGGATAAATAGGTATGGTCAAAGATCGGTTCCTTATCTTGAAATAACTCCCTCACTAAGAAAAATATTTACGGCGCACCTATGGTGTGCAAGAATCTCCCTACCCACCAAGGGTCATTTCTTCCTAGTTGTCAGATGGACAAAAGAAAAGGAACAAAATCCTTAAAACATCAAGCAACACTCAAAGTTCACGGGGCCATCACACTGGTTGGGGGAGGTGCGGGGGGGCGCCCCACCACAGCCAGAGGAGAGCTCCCCACCCCTGCTTCAACCTCCTAGGAAGAGCTGTTCCTTCGCTCCCACCTGACACCTCGCACTCACAGGTCTAAGGTTCCCCAGCCTGTAATTTGGTGGGTTTTATGAAGTATTTCCCTTCTCCGCGTTCTTTCAGAACTTCAGAGCTGCTTACTGCCACCCCCGCCGCCATGCTTTTCGACTGGACAGGTTTGCTGCAATGAAGAGAGATGCCACCTGTCCAGCGGAGGAGCTCACGCTGCCGCTTCCCTTCCAACCTGATGATAAGACACAGCCAGACACAGCCAAACACAGGCGTAAACAAGCGAACTGCAGGGTTCAATGCCGCCACACTGTGCGTAGACAAACCCTTCTTCCTGCCCTAGATAGACACAACTGCCTAATTCCAATCAAGAAACAATAATACCCCCTAGGCAAAGATGGACATGGACAACAGGAAAACAAAGAGCAGTGTGCTCAGGGCAAGGAAGGATAAACCCACGAAAACTCATTTTTAAAAGACTGAAAGGGGAGAGTAGGCAGGTAGCCATGTGGCCCAAAGGACAGCGTCGTATCTTCAGATTCTGAAGAAACGCGTGTTGTGAGGAACCTGGTGAAGAAGCGTCGCCTCCCTTCCTGACCCCACCCGCATTCCCTGAGAGCCTGGCAAACACCACACCACCAGAGGAGGCACAGAAATGTAGACGTGGGACAGAGAGCAGGACCTGAAGAGGAAAGGCGAAGAATGCAGCAGCGGAGGCAGGTATGACACGAAAGACAAGCAGACAGAAGGTGGAGAGATTTCTCCTCCAGGCAGTCAAGCTGCTTTCCTTAAACATGTGCCTCGCCTAACAAACCTTGCAACAAAGGACCGCAGAGCCTGAAAACTGCTGAAAGGACAAGGAATCTGAAGCAATTATATTCCATTTTAAAATAAAATTACATATCAATTAAAAACAAATGCAGTGCAGAGTACAAAGGAAAACAGCAGTTAAGCAGCCAGGTCAGAAAAACCCAACTTGATATGTAAGTGAAAAAGAACTAGCCAGGGGCTGGAAATATCTGGGTTTTTCCAGGAAGAGTGAAAAATCTGATGGGCAAAATAAAAGACTGTGGATTCACTGCCGCTTCTCCCTCTTGTTTTGTCACTAAGCTGTGTCTGACTCTGTGACCCCCATGGACTGTAGCCTGTCAGGCTCCTCTGTCCATAGGATTTTCCCAGGCAAGAATATTAGAATGGGTTGCCATTTCCTTCCCAGGGGATCTTCCTGACCCAGGAATCAGTCCCACGTCTCCTGCATTGGCAGGCAGATTCTTTACCACTGAGCCACCACTAGTTGTATCTTTGCCGTCAACTGGGGAAACTCAGAGCCCTTTCCCCTCACCAGAATCACCAACTCCCAAGTATAGAATCTATTAGGTTTGTTTCAAGATACACTTAAAAACAAGCACAGCAAATATGTTAATGAGATACAGAGAACATTTTTTTTTAATGTATGTTTAATGAACATCTACTGGGCGTCACAGACTACTTACTACATGTTAATAAACAAGAGAAAAGTTTCACACACATCTCTCACACTCTCAACAAGCCTGGAGGGAATGTGACACTGAGACATGGAAACATGACCTAATCTCACAACTACCGGCTTCTCACTCGGGAGCTGGCTTTCCTTTTGGAGGTCAATCACAAACTCAACTGATGATGGCACCAATTACCCCTTTCTCCCTCTCAAGAGTTTTAGAAAATGACTGTGCATTATCTAATGCGGATGTTACTAATGGCTTCTGCCTTCCCAAGCAGGTCTCCTTGGTCTAAGTTTCATCAAATAGCTGGGGGGCAGAGCAGGAGGCTTATCATTAAGAAATGTAGGACAGCCTAGGAAGGACTGGCTCAGGGCAGTGAGTGAAAGTCGCTAATACATGTCCGACTCTTTGCATCTCCATGGACTATGCAGTCCATGGAATTCTCCAGGCCAGAATACTGGAGTGGGTAGCCTTTTCCTTCTCCAGGGGATTTCCCAACCCTAGGATCAAACCCAGGTCTCCCTCACTGCAGGCAGATTCTTTACCAGCTGAGCCACAAGGGACGCCCAAGGGAAAGGGACTTTTTTCTTAATCTACAAAGACTCATAGAATCATTCAATGACAACCATGCTCACCAGCATATCCTGCACAGAGTTAAAAAAGGAATTCTGTATTTGATAGTACATACAGTTACATTCAACAATTACACTAATTAAGCCCATATACAGTATGTGCTCCATTAAGCTAGTTTTAGCTTCATTTCTGATCTAGAAAAGTAAAGGTATTTAAAAGATTTTCAACCTTTACTACTAAAAGACATGCTATCAACAAGCAGCAGAAATGAAGTCCGCTTTAAGTAAACTCAGATTATCTTTTTCTTTTTAAAAAATCACTTTTGAGAATTGTTGTTCAGTCGCTCAGTCATGTCCGACTCTTTGTGACCACATGGACTACAGCACACCAGGCTTCCCTGTCCATCACCATCTCCCAGAGTTTGCTCAAACTCATGTCCATTGAATTGGTGATGCCATCTAACCATCTCATCCTCTGTCGTCCCCTTCTCCTACTGCCTTCAGTCTTTCCCAGCTTCGGGGTCTTTTCTAATGAGTCGGCTCTTCACATCAGGTGGCCAAAGTATTAAGAGCCTCAGCTTAAGCATCAGACCTTCCAATGAATATTCAGGATTGATTTCCTTTCGGATTCACTGATTTGATCTCCATGCAGTCCAAGGGACTCTCAAGAGTCTTCTCCAACACACAGTTCAAAAGAATCAATTCTTCGGTGCTCGGTTTTCTTTCTGGTCCAACTCTCACATCCATACATGACTACTGGAAAAACTACAGCTTTGACTAGACAGACCTTTGTTGGCAAAGTAATGTCTCAGCTTTTTAATGTGCTGTCTAGGTTTGTCATAGCTTTTCTTCCAAGGAGCAAGCTCGTTTTATTTCATGGCTGCAGTCACCACCTGCAGTGATTTTGGAGCCCAAGAAAATAGTCTGTCACTGTTTCCATTGTTTCCCCATCTATTTACAATGAACTGATGCCTCCCAATTTATCCATGCTAATCCCTCCTTTGTTTCAGTTTGGTTACAAAGTCAAATTTAACAAACAGGGTTCAGGGAATTCCCTGGAAGTCCAGTGGTTAGGACTCCGTGATTTCACTGCCAAGGACCCAGGTTCACTCGTGTGGTGCAGCCACAACAACAAAAACGAAACAGGGTCCGGACCTCAATTATCTCATCTACCTTCTCTTCAAATCAAAGGTCAATTCCAACCATAAAGGTGTGAAAAAACAGAGACACAAAGTAGCATGGCGGAGCACCGAGGAGTTTCAGCGCATGTGTCATTGTCCCCAAAAGTCAAAAAAGGGAGGGATTCAGTGAATGAGCGAGCCACCAGACAGGAAGTTAGAGCCGACACGACAGAGTTAGGGCATCAAAAGGGGTGGGGGTGGGGGGGAGAAGCAGAGAGCAGGAGGCTGCAACAGAAAACAGAAGGTCCCTGGAGGTAACCAAGAAAAACATTGGGGGCATGACGACGGAAAGAAACAGGACTGTAAAGCAGTAGTGATCACAGATGTGAAAGTAAAGCAGCAGCCAGGCGCCGACACCTCCAGGCAGCCACAGAGAGAAGGGCCCCACAGCGTCTGTGCAGGGCTGGCTTTGACCTGGTCCTACACTCGGTAGCCATACCTTGACATTCAAGAAATAATTCCACAATTCTGACTTTTTTTTTTGGAAAGGCAAATAAAACCTTTGAGAAATGGAATATTGAGAGCAGGGTATTAATTTTTATGCTCTAAACCAGGGGTTGGCAAACTATGACCCACAGGTCAAATCCACCCAGTCATCCTGCTCTGTACAGGCCATATTTAAGAACAGTTTTTACATGTGTCTTTATGGCTGGGGAAAAAAAAAATCAAAAGCATATTTTGTGATATGTGAATGTCATATGAAATTCACATGTACACCCATAAATAAAACTTTGGACACAGCCACACCCATTTACTTACATAAAGCATATGGCAGCTTTCGCCATACAATGGCTGAGTGGACTAGTGCGTACATCCCTTTTAGGGACCACAAATTAAATTTACTCTGACTCTTGACAGAAAAAGCGTGCTGATCTCTGCTATACACCAAACTGAACACTTGATACATTTAGGTTGTTTTTAACCGTAAAGAACTTGTAAGCCAGGTATTTCTTCTGGAAATTACAGGACCATGTGACAGCAAACCAATAAACACTCCCATGTGCAAGAGTCTGAAAAGATCTTATTGAGGGAGGGAGGGAAAGAGAGAGAGAGAATAACTGCTATCTGTGGAAAAATGACCTCTCAGACAATAAGGGCAAACTTAGGATCATATTGCTGTATTCCAAAGCTGACTGAGCCACAAAAACCAGCATAGAGACCTCAAGGGTCTCGCCTTCCAATAAAAAGATGTGCTACTCAACAGCTATCAGTTTGGACTTCTCTTCTAAACCACGAAGAGAGTTCTCACTAGCATCTACAAACACAGGCAACTCTTGATTACCTTAGCTATACAGAGTGCAAAAGAGGCCCCTATCACTTATTTGGCAAAATTCAAACATAATTTGATGTATTTCGTTTTGGCTTCTTCTACAGGTGGAAGGGAGCTGCTTAACTGTGTTAAAAGACACAGGCCCTGAATACTTGTTGTATGAGAGTGTGTCAACAAATGACTTTGTAACTTACAGCTTATGTCCATAAAACATAAAAGCAAGTGCTCTAAAAAGAGTGGAACACTGTCCCTTCTAAGTAATATGACAAGCATAATTTGTGAAAATAACATTAATCCGAGTGTTGAAAACAGTTATATAAAAAGGCTACATAATTTGAGAGCAGTATCTTTGATATCTGTTTACATCTTCTGAACCTTCTTGGCTTAATAATTAGACAGGAAAATCCATCTAAAGGTAACTGTGAAGTTACTAAACCAAACAGTTATTTTAATCTATTTTTTAAACCACATCCAAAGTAGCACAAAGATAACAATAAACACTGCAACAGACCATCTGTCAAATCATGGGCCTCCCTTGAGAAATAAACAGCAATTTCTAACCTTCTGGATAACATGTAGGTAATACTCTTGTTGGCAGGAAGCTAAAATGAGCCAGAAAGCAACTGCGGAAAGTTGCTGAAGTCACATTTGGCTAGAAAAATGAAAGTGAGACTGGCTTTAAAGGCAGGTCTACCATTAAACTAACGAGAGACCACTCTGAGCAAGGTTAAGAAAGGAAAAGCCAGGCACTCTGGTTATCCCTGGCCTTGTATGACACAACTCGCATAATCTAAGAATCTCAAAAGGGCAAAATCATGTTAATAGCAAACCGATAAACAGTCCTGATGGTTAGAGCCTAAACATCCTTTAGTTGAGAGACAGTGAGAGTATGCGGTGTCAGGGAAGAAATGACCTCTGAGAATAACACTAACATGGTTTTAATCAAAGACCGTTACAGTAGCAATATACCATAAATGCAACCTGAAAAAAAAAAAAAAGGGTCATCAATACCTACAGCGGAAACAGCACGTGCCCCGAGTGATTACCGCAGCACGGAGACCGTTACTAAATTGTGTGGTAGGTCCCCGATTTAAACCCCGCGGCCCCGCTCCAGCCCAGGCCAGGGAGATGAGCGCGGACGAGAAATGCAAACTCATCGGAGCTTTGACCTTAACAGACCGGGCAGCCCCGCAGGCAGACCCCTCACAGGGCGACGCGTCCCGCAAAACTACTCCCAGCCCGGCCGGCCGCGCCCTCCCGGGAAGTCGTCCTCAGAAGTTTTGCTCGGGGGGGAAACTGAGGCTCGGAACACTCGCCCGGGCTGGCGGAGGGAATGCGCGACAAGCCTTCGACTGGCGGGGCCGGCGAGCCCCGAGGCCGGGGCCGCGGCCGGGGCGTCCCGCAGCCGCAGGAGGCCGTCGGGAAGCCGGGGCCGCACCGTCCGGCGCGACCTCCCATCCCCCTCCCGGCGCCCGGCCCGCCGGCGCCGCCGCCCGGTACCTCTCGATGACTGAGGCCACCAGCTGCGGCAACTCCTTCATCTCGAAGGCGGAATAGGACGCGGACAGCAAGGGCCGCACCGCCACCTCCCAGCCCGGGGCGGTGTCTCCCGCCGGGGCCGCGACCCCGGCCGCCGGCGCCACGGCCGCCGCCTCTTCGCCGCCGCTCGTCGCCATCTTCCGTCGCGCTCCTGCGGCTCCCTCCGGGGGCTTGCCACCGGCCCAGCGCCGCCTCCCGGGAGGGGCGGAAGTGACGCGCCCGGCGCGTCAGGCGGCGCGACGCGGTCGCCGGCCAAAACACGCAGCGCGGGAGGCCGGCTCCCCTCCGCCGCGGCCGCGGAAGCGTGGCGCAGCCGCGGAAGCGTGGCGCGGCCGGGAGCCCGCGGGGCGGGGGAGGGGCTGCGCACGCGCTGCACGCAGCGCCCGGGAAGGCGGCGGCGCTGCGAAGCTCTGGGCTTGCGCGCTGGAAGGCCTGCCTGAAGCTGGGGGCTGCGCGGTTTCGGTGGGCACCCCAGAGAGGTGAGTTCGGAGCGAGGTCTTCAGTTGGCTAGACCGAGTATACCTGCATTCGGCGAGTATGAAGGCTCCGGCTCAAGACAGCCAAGAAGAGGAGGTCGTAGCCTAATCCCGCTTACCGGCTTCACCTCCCGGATGGCCCCAGTAGGTGCAGCACAGCGCGGCACAGCTCGCCTAGCTCTTTCTCCTCGCACCGCCTCCTGCATCGTTGCAATCACCAGGCCTTACTGCTTTTCGCACTGAACCGTCACTAGTTTTGATTACCCTCACTAGTAAGATGACCAGCTCGCCTTTGCATCACTCTTTGTGATTTGCCGTGTAAGGCCTCATTTCCCACCTTTTTCTACCAGCAAAGCAAGAATGTAAACCTTTCCCTCTCATAATTTTGTTTCTAGTTGTGGCCTTTTCTTTTCCACCTAGACAAGTTCCTTTAGCTTTTCTGGTAAAGCCGGTTTTGTGGTAAAGCCGGTAAATCCTATCGCTCAGCCGTGTCCGACTCTTTGCGACCCCATGGACTGCAGCCCACTAGGCTCCTCCGTGGGATTTTCCAGACAAGCGTATTGGAGTGGGTTGCCATTTCCTTCTCCAGGGGATCTTCCCCACCCAGGGATCGCACCCGGGTCTCCCGCATTGCAGGCAGACGCTTTACCATCTGAGTCAGCAAGGAAGCCCTATGATAACCTACTGCCTCCCAGTATATAGGATATCATGTATGCATTACCAAAACAAAACATTTTCCTTTTAAACCGTCAGATAGCTGTGATGAAAAATAAAAATTTTTGTTCCTCAAAATTTCTCTGTAAAACAGGATGTGTCTTGTACATATCTGTGTGTCTTACAGAACAGTAACGATGCTGGTATGTTTCCTTGTGTTGCAGTTTCCTTATTTACCCAGTGGAGATGATGCAGGCCCCTACCAAGTTCACGAGGCTGTTGCAAACATCAAGATCATTTATGCACACGTTTTTAGAGGTAAACTGTTATGCAAAATGCCCTTATGCTAATAGCAGCTACTAGGGATTACATTAGATCCCTTTGGGTAAAGAATACAGAACTTCCTCTACTGTAGCTGGTTTGGTGGTGCCGAATTCTTTTTGCTTATCTGTAAGTTTTTTTTATTTCTCTATCAAATCTGAATAAGAGTCTTCTGCATAGAGTATGCTTTGCTGTAGGTTTTTCTCCTTTAGGTGTTGTGCCATTCTTTTCCTGACCTGCAGAGTTTCTGCTGTAAAATCAACTGACAGCCTTATGGGAGTTCCTTTGTATATTATTTCTTTTAATATTCTCAATGTTCAATTTTGTCCTTTTGGTTACATTGTATC
This sequence comes from Moschus berezovskii, assembly GCF_049115385.1. Taxonomy (NCBI): domain Eukaryota; kingdom Metazoa; phylum Chordata; class Mammalia; order Artiodactyla; family Moschidae; genus Moschus; species Moschus berezovskii. The sequence goes on from NC_142461.1 coordinate 2,910,649, forward strand.
TTGGTGTATATCTCTGTGGGTTAATCTCCTGGACAGCACTTCTGGACTTCTGTGACTGTTTCCTTTCCCAGGTTAGGGAACTTTTCAGCTATTACCTGTTCAAATATTTTTCTCTGGCCCTTTCTCTCTCTTCTATAATGTGAATATTTTTGCAACAACATGGATGGACCAAGAGATGATCATACTAAGTGAAGTAAGTCAGAAAGAAAAAGCCAAATACCATATGATATCACTTACATGGGGAATCTAAAATATGACATAGGGGCTTCCCTGGCGGTCCAGTGGTTAAGACTGTGCTCCCAATGCAAGGGGGTGGGGGGCTGGATCCTTGGTTGGAGAACTAAGATCCCACATACCGCTCGGCACAGCCAAAAATAAATAATCATTCAGTTGATCAGTTGTGTCCGAATCTTTGCCATCCTATGGACTGCATCACACCAGCCATCACCAACTCCCAGAGCTTGCTCAAATTCATGTCCATCAAGTTGGTGATGCCATTCAACCATCTCATCCTCTGTCGTCCCCTTCTCCTCCTGCCCTCAATCTTGCCCAGCATCAGGGTCTTTTCCAGTGAGTCACTTCTTCACATCAGGTGGTCTAAGTATTGGAATTTCAGCTTCAGCATCAGTCCTTGCAATGAATATTCAGGACTGATCTCCTTTAGGATGGACTGGTTGGATCTCCTTGCAGTCCAGGGGACTCTCAAGAGTCTTCAACACAGTGTTCAAAAGCATCAGTTCTTCAGCACTCAGCTTTCTTTATGGTCAAACTCTCACATCCATACATGACTACTGAGTAGATAGACCTTTGTTGGCAAAGTAATGTCTCAGCTTTTTAATATGCTATCTAGGTAGGTCATAGCTTTTCTTCCAAGGAGCAAGCATCTTTTAATTTCATGCAGTCAGCATCTGCAGTGATTCTGGAGCCCAAAAAACGAAGTCTCTCACTGTTTCCATTGTTATCTCCATCTATTGCCCATGAAGTGATGGCACCAGATGCCATGATCTTAGTTTTCTGAATGTTGAGTTTTAAGCCAGCTTTTTCACTCTCCTCTTTCATCAAGAAGCTCTTTAGTTCTTCGCTTTCTGCCATAAGGGTGCTGTCACCTGCATATCTGAGGTTATTGAAATTTCTCCCGGCAATCACGATTCCAGCTTGTGCTTAATCCAGCCTGGAATTTTGCATGATGTACTCTGCATTTAAATTAAATAAGCAGGGTGACAATATACAGCCTTGATGTACTCCTTTCTCAGTTTGGAACCAGTCTGTTGTTCCATGTCCAGTTGTAACTGTTGCCTCTTGACCTGCATACAGATTTCTCAGGAGGTAGGTCAGGTGGTCTGGTATTCCCATCTCTTTCAGAATTTTCCACAGTTTGTGGTGATCCACACAGTCAAAGGTTTTGGCATAATCAATAAAGCAGATGTTTTTCTGGAACTCTTGCTTTTTCTATGATCCACTGGATGTCGGCAATTTGATCTCTGCTTCCTGTACCTTTTCTAAATCCAGCTTGAATTATCTGGAAGTTCACGGTTCACATACTATTGAAACCTTGCTTGGAGAACTTTAAGCACTACTTTGCTAGCGTGTGAGATGTGTGCAATTGTGCGGTAGTTTGAACATTCTTTCGCATTGCCTTTCTTTGGGATTGGAATGAAAACTGACCTTTTCCAGTCCTCTGGTCACTGCTGAGTTTTCCAAATTTGCTGGCATATTGTGTGCAGCACTTTCACAGCATCTTTTAGGATTTGAAATAACTCAACTGGAATTCCATCACCTCCACTAGCTTTGTGCGTAGTGAGTGATGCTTCCTAAGGCCCACTTAATAAATAATAATAATAAATAAAAATGACATAAATGAATTTATCCATAAAACAGACTCACAGACATAGAGAACAGACTTGTGGTTGCAGGGGCGGGGCAGTATGGAAGAAGGATGGATTGGGAGTTTGGAATTAGTAGATGTTAGATGCAAACTAAGAAATGGTATGGACCTAACAGAAGCAGAAGATATTAAGAAGAGGTGGCAAGAATACACAGAACTGTACAAAAAAGATCTTCACGACCAAGATAGTCACGATAATGTGATCACTGACCTAGAGCCAGACATCTTGGAATGTGAAGTCAAGTGGGCCTTAGAAAGCATCACTACGAACAAAGCTAGTGGAGGTGATGGAATTCCAGTTGAGCTATTTCAAATCTTGAAAGATGATGCTGTGAAAGTGCTGCACTCAATATGCCAGCAAATTTGGAAAACTCAGCAGTGGCCACAGGACTGGAAAAGGTCTGTCTTCATTCCGATCCCAAAGAAAGGCAATGCCAAAGAATGCTCAAACTACCGCACAATTGCACTCATCTCACATGCTAGTAAAGTCATGCTCAAAATTCTCCAAGCCAGGCTTCAGCAATATGTGAACCGTGAACTCCCAGATGTTCAAGCAGGTTTTAGAAAAGGCAGAGGAACCAGAGATCAAATTGCCGACATCTGCTGGATCATGGAGAAAGCAAGAGAGTTCCAGAAGAGCATCTATTTCTGCTTCATTGACTATGCCAAAGCCTTTGACTGTGTGGATCACAATAAACTGTGGAACATTCTGAAAGAGATGGGAATACCAGACCACCTGATCTGCCTCTTGAGAAACCTGTATGCAGGTCAGGAAGCAACAGTCAGAACTGTACATGGAACAACAGACTGGTTCCAAATAGGAAAAGGAGTACGTCAAGGCTGTATATTGTCACCCTGCTTATTTAACTTATATGCAGAGTACATCATGAGGAACGCTGGGCTGGAAGAAGCACAAGCTGGAATCAAGATTGCCGGGAGAAATACCAATAACCTCAGATATGCAGATGACACTACCCTTATGGCAGAAAGTGAAGAGGAACTCAAAAGCCTCTTGATGAAAGTGAAAGAGGAGAGTGAAAAGGTTGGCTTGAAGCTCAACATTCAGAAAACAAAGATCATGGCATCTGGTCCCATCACTTCATGGGAAATAGATGGAAAAACAGTGGAGACAGTGTCAGACTTTATTTTTGGGGGCTCCAAAATCACTGCAGATGCTGATTGCAGCCATGAAATTAAAAGACGCGTACTCCTTGGAAGGAAAGTTATGACCAACCTTGATAGTATATTAAAAAGCAGAGACATTACTTTGCCAACAAAGGTCCGTCTAGTCAAGGCTATGATTTTTCCCGTGGTCATGTATGGATGTGAGAGTTGGACTGTGAAGAAAGCTGATCGTCGAAGAATTGATGCTTTTGAACTGAGGTGCTGGAGAAGACTCTTGAGAGTCCCTTGGACTGCAAGGAGATCCAACTAGTCCATTCTAAAGGAGATCAATCCTGGGTGTTCATTGGAAGGACTGATGCTGAAGCTGAAACTGCAATACTTTGGCCACCTCATGCGACGAGTTGACTCACTGGAAAAGACTCTGATGCTGGGAAAGGTTGGGGGCGGGAGGAGAAGGGGATGACAGAGAATGAGGTGGCTGGATGGCATCACCAACTCTGTGGACATAAGTTTGGGTGAACTCCGGGAGTTGGTGATGGACAGGGAGGCCTGGCGTGCTGTGATTCATGGGGTAGCAGAGAGTCGGACACGACTGAGCGACTGAACTGAACTGAGATGCAAACTGTTACACACAGAATGGAGAAACAAGGCCCTACTGTGTAACATAAGGAACTGTATTCAGTATCCTGTAATAAAACATAACGGAAAAGGTTTTTAAATAATAACTTCTTGTTCTCTGTATCCATCCTCCTCCCAAGTTCTTTCATCATCTTTACCATCATTGCTCTGAACTGAGAAGAACGTGAACATTTATCCACAGGGAATAATACTATGTATATTTTTGCTGATAAAAAGTGATCTGGGCTCCAGATCTAAGAGGGAAAAGCAGTTTGACTTAAGGAAAGGTACGCAGACCTTGCTGGCCCTCTTGTATGTGCATTCTTGGTAGACAACGTCAAGCCCCAGGCCAACAGTCCACCGAAATCAATCTTCACAAGACCTGTAGACCCAGTTTGAAAATCCTGAAAACCCTGCATTTCTCTCCCAACGTTTGGAAGAACACCTTCTTTGCTCTTCTGTGTGTAGTCGTGTCTGACTCTTTGCTACCCCGGGGACTGTAGCCCACCAGGCTCCTCCGTCCGTGGGATTCTCCAAGCCAGAATACTGGAGCGGGTTGCTATGCCCTCCTCCAGGGATCTTCCAACCCAAGGATCGAACCGAGGTCTCCCACACTGCAGGCGGATTCTTTACCATCTGAGCCACTGGGGAAGCCTTTTATTCCTGGTGTAATACTGATAAGTTGGTACCCAGTGATCAATCTAGGCTTTTTGTAAGGAAAGACCTATTTTACATTAGAAATAAAATTCAGTCAAGACAAGGCCAGTCTTGGAGGAAAACCTGGCTTCAGAGTTAACAGTAGGGACTTTCCTTTAGTGTCTTATTAATATAACAGCAGATTTTATAAATATAAAAAATACAAAAGATGAAAGATGGTAAAAGAAACCTTTCAGTAACAGTGAATACTACCCTATTGCAAGATACAGAATTTGAGTCGTAAAGAGAAGGCTGGAGACCAAGCATTTTTTAGTGGCTCTGGGGACAGTGATTTTATTTTATACAAAGGACAAAGTTAATCTGCAAAGGTCATCTTGGGGAGGTTTCAGGAAATAAAAAATGATCCTGCTTGCCTACACCCCCTTCATCTGCTGCAGCTGGAAGACAGTAAAAAGGCAAACAGACGATCACAGGGAGATTTGCACCTTTATGTAAACATATTTTAAATTCTTTTTTTTTAATATCTTGGGCTTACAGATTTGAAGAATGCATTCTAAGGTAATGACCTTTCATTGATACCACATTAATTTCAGTACTGGAGGTTTGTTCTTGTGTTCATAACAAAGATTTGGGATGGCATCCACATTCTAAATTTAGATAATGAAAGAAACAGGGTAGGGACTTCACTGGAGATTCCAGTGGTTAAGGCTCCACCCTTCCACTGCAGTGGGTACAGGTTCAATACCTGGTCAGGGAACTAAGATTCCGCATGCCTCATAGCACAGCCAAAAAAATAAATCAGAAGGGTTTCTGATTTGTAAAGTTGTTTTTATGTTCCTCAGATCTGCTCTTGCCATTTTTGAGGATTCACACTCAGCAAAGTTTTGGACCATCACATTGAGAGACTGGATGGAAGATAAAACATTGGGGGGAAGATATCAACATGTGGGGAGTCCTTAGTACTCTTCTTATCATCTTTCTGTAAGTCTGAAATTGTATCAAAATAAGAATTTTTAAAAAACACATTTGTAAACACTTCTCTTTGTAATTAGGAAAACAGGGCGATCACTTGTTCAGTCACTCTGTTGTGTCCGACTCTTTGCAACCCCATGGACTGCAGCACGCCGGGCTTCCCTGTCCTTCTCTATCTCCTGGAGCTTGCTCAGACTCATGTCCACTGAGTTGGTGAGCATAACGACGCGGCGGGCGCTTAACAGAGGAGTGCACATGAAGTCTGGGAAGAGTAGGGTCAAACGGTTATCCATTTGCACTGCTGGGGCATGGGGAGGGGCCGCCCTGGCCTGCAGCAGTGAGTGATCCAGTCTCTCGTGCATGCGTCTGTCCCTGACAAAGTCGCGGGTGGGATATCACTCCTCCTAGCCTAAGTCCGTAATGACCAGGCCAATTTACAATATCATTCCAACTTGGTTTCCAGGCTTTTTCACAGGAGAGAATATATATTCCAGCTCGCAGACATGAGCAGTCTATTCCTCTCTGCAATTTGTCTTCATGGTCATCAATAAACTGGCATTCTGGTTATCAGTCTTCTAGCCTAGGTTATCTTATCACAGTACATGGGATGTATATCATCGAGACCATAAAGGACGATGGAGCTTGTATGAGTAGGTGTGCCTCTGAAGTGTATGTTTCCTCTCTTAACTTTCATCCTTTCAGATTGCATGTTAGGCAGCAGTACTTAAGAGTGTGCTTCAGGGAATTCTGTGGTGGCCCAGTGGTTAGAACTGCACGCCTCCATTCCAGGGGGCATGGGTTCAGTCCCTGCTTGTGACTGAGATCCCACAAACTGCACAGCTCAGCCAAACAGAAACTTTAAAAGTAGTGTGCTTCACTGTAAGTCTGTAGCCAGGGTCTCCTGCATTGCAGGTGGCGTGTGAGCCATCAGGAAAGCCCAATCTTATAGATGCCTGTCTAAGTGGGCTCAGTCTCTACTGGAATAGGCATGCTCCTGGCATCAGCAATCACAAATTTAGATAAGCCCAGGGGCTTCTCGGAAAATGGCTTCTTAGTTGGAGATCAGTCTCAACTGACATCACACCAAACTCCTTAAAAGATAAGGTGGCAGGCGTACACATTCGTTACTATAAAAGATGGAAAATACAGAAGAGACTTGCCTCAAGGAATGTTCAGCTGATCTCAGAACTCCGCAATGGAATAACACTGAAGAACTGCCAAGAACAGTCTCCTCAATAAGTGGTGCTGGGAAAACTAGACAGCTACATATAAAACAATAAAAGCAGAACATGCCTAACACCATACACAAAAATAAACTCAGGATGGATTAAACACCTAAATGCAAGGCTGGATACTGTAAAACTCTTAGGAGGAAAGCAGGCAGAACACTCTGATGTAGACCACAGCAAGATCTTTTCGGATCCACCTCCGACACATTTTCAGTCGCTCAGTCGTGTCCAATTCTTTGTGACCCCATGGACTGCAGCACACCAGGCTTCCCTGTCTTTCACCATCTCCCTACATTATCCCCTACAGTAATGAAAATTAGAACAAAAATATACAAATGAAACCTAACTAAAAACTTTTACACAGCAAAGGGAACCACAAACAAAATGAAAAGACAACCCTCAATATGGGAGAAAATATTTGCAAATGAAGCAATTGACAAGGGATCAATTTCCAAAATACATAAATATCTCATGCAGCTAAATATCCCCAAAAAAAAAATTTAAAAAAATGGGCAGAAGGGAATTCCAATGGTCAGAGGCATCCACACTTTCACTGCCAAGGGCGTGGGTTCAGTCCCTGGCTGAGGAACTAATATCCCACGAGCTGCAGGGAAGGGTCAAGAAGAAAGGGATAGAAACTCTAAATGGACATTTCTCCAAAGAAGATATACATATGGCTATAAAGCACAAGAAAAGACACTCAACATCATTAATTATTAGAGAAATGTAAATGAAAACTACAATGAGGCATCACCTCACACCGGTCAGAATGGCCATCCGTGCCCTTTGCAACATCATTAACTATTCGAGAAATGTAAATGAAAACTACAATGAGGCATCACCTGATACCGGTCAGAATGGCCATCCATGCCCTTTGCAACGACGTGGACGGACCTAGAGATCGTTGCACGGAGTGAAGCAAGCCAGACAGAGAAGGACAGACACCGTGACGCTCCTTATGTTAACATGCGGGGTCTAAAAAGGAGTGATGTGAGTGAGCTTACTAACGAAGCAGAAGGAGACTCAGAACAAATGTACATTTGCCAGGCGGAGGGTGGCGGGGGGACTAGTTAGGGAGTGGGGGATGGATGTGTGCACGCTGCTACATTTATAACGGACAACCAACAAGGACCCACTGTACAGCACAGGGAGCCCTGGTCTCTGTTATATGGCAGCCTGGATGGGAGGGGTGTTTGGGGGAGAATGGATACATATATGGCTGAGTCCCTTCACTGTTCACCTGAAACTATCACAGCATTGTTAATCAGCTGTACCCCATACAAAACGGTACATGCACTCCAGTGTTCACTGCAGCACTGTTCACAATAGCCAGGAAATGGAAGCAAACATCCAAGAACAAAGGACTCGCTAAAGATGATGTGGTACAGATACACAGCAGAATATCGCTCAGCCATAAAAAGACAAAATACTGCTGTGTGCAGTGACACAGATGGACCTAGAGACTGTCATGCTGACTGAAGAGAGAGAAAGACATTGCTGGTATCACTTATATGTGGGATCTAAAAAAAAGGTACAAACGAACTTATCTACAAAACAGAAACAGTTACAGGTGTAGAAAACAAACTCGTGGTTATCAGGGGGTTAGGGAGGGAGGGATAACTTGGGAGCCTGGGATTGATAATACCACTGCTATATATAAAATATAATAGATAACTAATAAGAACCTGCTGTATAGCTCAGGGAATACTCTGTAATGGCCTCTATGGGAAAAGAATCTAAAAGAGTGGATATATGTATAACTGATTCATTTTGCTGTACACCTGAAACACAGCATTGTAAATCAACAACACTCCAATAAAAAAAAAAAAAAAAAGAACTTCAACCCTGTGACCACTAAAAACAGAGTGGAAGAGACCTGTATGGCTAATAAGGAAAGCACTCTACGATCTGTTACATGATAAACTCAAGTTGCAGAATATTATGTGGTCTGAAGAGATGCATACCAAACTGCTGGAGAAGGAAATGGCAACCCACTCCAGTATTCTTGCCTGGAGAATCCCAGGGACGGAGGAGCCTGGTGGGCTGCCATCTATGGGGTCACATAGAGTCACACACGTCTGAAGCGACTTAGCATGCATGCATGCACTGGAGAAGGAAACACCAACCCACTCCAGTATTCTTGCCTGGAGAACCCCAGGGATGGAAGAGCCTGGTAGGCTGCCATCTATGAGGTCACACAGAGTCGGACACGACTGAAGCGACTCAGCAGCAGCAGCAGCATATCAAACTGTTCACTAGGTCAGATCAGTTCAGTTCAGTCGCTCAGTTGTGTCCGACTCTTTGCAACCCCATGAACCGCAGCACGCCAGGCCTCCCTGTCCATCACCAACTCCGAGAGTTTACCCAAACTCATGTCCATTGAGTCAGTGATGCCATCCAACAATCACATCCTCTGTCGTCCCTTTCTCCTCCTGCCTTCAATCTTTCCCAGCATCAGGGTCTTTTCAAATGAGTCAGCTCTTCGCATCAGGTGGCCAAAGTATTGGAGTTTCAGCTTCAACATCACTCCTTCCAAAGAACACCCAGGACTGATCTCCTTTAGGATGGACTGGTTGGATCTCCCTGCAAGGAGACTCTCAAGAGTCTTCTCCACCACCACAATTCAAAGGCATCAGTTCTTCAGCACTCAGCTTTCTTTATAGTCCAACTCTCACATCCATACATGACCACTGGAAAAACCATAGCCTTGACTAGACGGACCTTTGTTGACAAAGTAATGTCTCTACTTTTTAATATGCTAAGTTGGTCATAACTTTCGTTCCAAGGAGTAAGCATCTTTTAATTTCATGGCTGCAGTCACAATCTGCAGTGATTTTAGAGCCCCCCAAAATAAAGTCAGCCACTGTTTCCCCATCTATTTGCCATGAAGTGATGGGACCGGATGCCATGATCTTAGTTTTCTGAATGTTGAGCTTTAAGCCAACTTTTTCCCTTTCCTCTTTCACTTTCATCAAGAGGCTCTTTAGTTCCTCTTTACTTTCTGCCATAAGGGTGGTGTCATCTGCACATCTGAGGTTACTGATATTTCTCCCGGCAACCTTGATTCCAGCTTGTGCTTCATCCAGCCCAGTGTTTCTCATGATGTACTCTGCATAGAAGTTAAATAAGTGGGGCGACAATATACAGCCTTGACGTACTCCTTTTCCTACTTGGAACCAGTGTGTTGTTCCATGTCCAGTTCTAACTGTTGCTTTCTGACCTGCATACAGATTTCTCAAGAGGCAGGTCAGGTGATCTGGTATTCCCATCTCTTTCAGAATTTTCCACAGTTTATTGTGATCCACAGTCAAAGGCTTTGGCATAGTCAATAAAGCAGAAGTAGATGTTTTTCAGAACTCTCTTGCTTTTTCGATGATCCAGTGGTTGTTGACAATTTGATCTCTGGTTCCTCTGCCTTTTCTAAAACCAGCTTGAACGTCTGGAATTTCATGGTTCATGTATTGCTGAAGCGTGGCTTGGAGAATTTTGAGCATTACTTTACTAGCGTGTGAGATGAGTATAATTGTGCGGTAGTTTGAGCATTCTTTGGCATTGTCTTTCTTTGGGATTGGAATGAAAACTGATCTTTTCTAGTCCTGCGGCCACTGCTGAGTTTTCCAAATTTGCTGGCATATTGAGTGCAGCACTTTCACAGCATCATCTTTCAGGATTTAAAATAGCTCAACTGGAATTCCATCACCTCCACTAGCTCTGTTCATAGTGATGCTTTCTAAAGACCACTTGACTTCACATTCCAAGATGTCTGGCTCTAGGTCAGTGATCACACCATCGTGATTAACTTGGTCATGAAGATCTTTTTTGTACAGTTCTTCTGTGTATCCTTGCCACCTCTTCTTAATATCCTCAGCTTCTGTTAGGTCCATACCATTTCTGTCCTTTATTGAGCCCATCTTTGTATGAAATGTTCCCTTGGTATCTTTGATTTACTTGAAGAGATCTGTAGTCTTTCCCATTCTATTGTTTTCCTCTATTTCTTTGCACTGATTGCTGAGGAAGGCTTTATTTCTCCCTGCTATTCTTTGCAACTCTGCATTCAAATGGGTATATCTTTCCTTTTCTCCTTTGCTTTTCGATTCTCTTCTTTTCACAGTTATTTGTAAGGCCTCCCCAGACAGCCATTTTGCTTTTTTGCATTTCTTTTTCTTACCTCTAGGAAATAAAGGGTTGGGGAAAGTGTTGAAGGGGAGACTTGCCTTAATATTTTTGGGTCATTGCTTAAATATTTTTAACTTCTATAGTCTTTTAAAATAAAAAACAAGCAAAAAATTTAAGCAGTTTACTTTTTTTTTTTTTTACTTTTTGGTCACATGGAGTGGCATATGAGATTTTAGTTCCCCAAGCAGGGATCGAACCCACACTCCCTGCAGTGGTAGCTCAGAACCTTAACTGCTGGACCGCCAGGAAATCCTCAGTGTACATTTTACAAAAATAAAAGTGCACAGAGTGCCATCTACCTTATTTTGATTATTGTCAAATAATGATGGACAAGAATGATAATTGTCAATATTTGAATATTTGGACTTTGAGTCCAGGTAATCAAAAAGCAAAGTTCTTTTATTTTATGTAAGAACATATAAATATAACATCAAAAAGATACCTTTCCTTTTTTTTCTTTTGGCCATGCCCCATGGCACATAGGATCATAGTTCCCTGACCAGGGATCGAACCTGCATCCCCTGCCGTGGGGGTACAGTGTCTTCACTGCTGGACCGTCAGGGAAATCCCTCATTTCCCATATTGATTTTATGAGCATTTTTTAAAAGTGGTAAAGTAGGTTTGTCAGAGGTCCAGGCACAACAGGAAAAGGTGGGTTAGGACTATCTCTTGGCATTTCAATCAGTATAAGAATTCCTTAATACAGGGCGCTCAGCCCGGTTCTGTGGTGGGATGTCCAGTAGGGGAGTCTGGCTCAGGAGCAACTGTACATACAGCTGATCCACGGTGTTCAAGACACAAACCACACAACACTGCAAGGCAGGTATTCTCCAATGTAAAATAAACTTAAATATAGATATGAGAATTCCATACTAAGTCATCAAAGGCACTGTAGAAACTTAGGAAACTAGGGACAAATGTCCTAACGCTTCTAAGAAGAAGGTATAACCATTGGGGAACTGTTTAGTCAAGTGGCAGCTTCATGCTTAGGACCATGAGGAATTCAGAAAACAGTCTGACGATCCCTGGGAGGCAAAGAATGACTGAAATAAAACATGAGGATACATCATTCAGGAAATTGTGTGGTTAGCAGCCAGGAAACTTGGAGGTCCTGGGTAGCCAAAGTCAACAGGAAAGACTTTATGGAGTTTAGATTTCAGACAAACCAGATTCTGAGAGGGGAAGAAAGCATTCCAAATAAAAACTAGATTCATGACTTTAAAACAAAATTTTAAATGAATAGAAAGGTATAAGTAATTTTTGGGATAATCCTGATTAATTTTAGCTTATGCGATAGTGCTTAGTCAAAATACTGAGGAACTGACTTCCTTAACTCAAACACTGCAAGTGCCTCTCTCCCAACAGGGCTCTCCGCACATTTCATTCTTCACAGGAAAGGAAAACTCCATCAGTCCCCAGATCCACCGACAGGGAAAATTTTTAGGCCGTCTTTAGCTTGCAGTCCAGCCAGTCAACGAGGCTACATCCACAAGACGCCCGTGTCCCACCCCTACCCTTTCCTCCCCTCATTTAGAGACAAGATTTAACCTCCAGGAGATGGTGAAGGACAGGGAAGCCGAGCCAGCTGCAGTCCATGGGATCCCAAAGAGGCGGACACAACTGAGTGACTGAACAACAGCAGTGAAGGCGGGGGAAAACATGGCTCTCGGGACACACACAGAAAAAGAGGAAGACGAGAGAACAGGTCAGACAGGAATTCGCCGGCGGCCCAGCGTTAGGACTCGCACTTCCACTGCCGGCAGCACGGAAGAAAGAGAGGAGCGGAGAAGCACAGGAAGGGAGAAAGAAGGAAGGAGACACATCAGAGAATTCAGAGGAAGCAGTTTCAGAAGCCGCAGGCAGAGGCTCAGTGTAGCTGGTCAGAGCACGTGCTGCCCTAGGATTAAGAAAGGTTGAGGTCTAAGGAGACTGGGATCTGACCACGCTGTTAGCATTAGCTACTTTAAATGCTTTTCAGTAACTGTCAGTAACATAGTTATGCTGAAAGCCGACATATATGGAAGTTTACAGAAAGGCAGATAACTTCCCTCGCATCAGCTGCTTCTTTAAGATTCTGGCACACACGTGAAAACTAGAATCTAGCGGACTGACTGGGCTACTGTGTGAGCAGAGCAGGCATCAGGGCAACAACTAAGCATGCAGCTTGCGCACATTTATACAAGCCGGACAAAATCCCAGCCAGGCTTCCTCAAAACTGGGGCGGATTTTTTTTTTTTTTTAACTGGTACTTATCCCCATCTCCCAGGTCACTTTAAACAAAATATGCCTTGAGTCAGGATGAATGCTGCTGCTGCTGCTAAGTCACTTCAGTCGTATCTGACTCTGTGTGACCCCATAGACGGAAGCCCACCAGGCTCCCCCATACCTGGGATTCTCCAGGCAAGAACAATGGAATGGGTTGCCATTTCCTTCTCCAATGTGTGAAAGTGAAAAGTGAAAGTGAAGTCACTCAGTCGTGTCCGACCCTTAGCGACCCCACGGACTACAGCCTACCAGGCTCCTCCATCCATGGGATTTTCCAGGCAAGAGTACTGGAGTGGCTTGCCATTGCCTTCTCTGAGTCAAGATGAATAGATGCCTGTTTTTTTCTAAAGATACTCAGATGTTCATTCATTCATTAAAATCAAATTTCACAGGACTTCCCCAGTGATCCAGTGGTTAAGATTTCAGTTTGCAACACAGGGGACACAGGTTCAATCCCTGGTTAGGGAACGTAAGATCCCATATCCCAAGGGGCAATGAAGCCTGTGAGCCTCAACTACTGAGCCCCCAGGCCACAACCAGAGAATCCGTGCGCCGCAAGGAAAGGTGCCCATAATCCAACAAGCATCCTGTGTGTTGTAACCGAGACCCAAGGCAGCCAGGCAAATAAATGTTCAAATGATAATAATAAAGTAAAATTATTCTTTCTCTTCCTTCTCTACCACCAGCATGGGAAAACAGAAACAAAAAATTCTGGTTTTTATGTAACACAACTCGTACGTGATTCAACTGGCCTGTTTTCCAGTTAAAACACTGCGCTCGCTCCATTCTGGCACAGCCCTCTGTCCCCTCCGAGGCGGCAGTGGCCTCAGTAAAGGACTTGAACATCGTCAGTCATCACTCACGTCATTCAGACACTTAAATGTACCTCCCTCCCGACGGGGCTCTCTGCTCATTTCATCCCTCACAGTAGAGAAAACGCCATCAGTCCCCAAATCCACCAACAGGGAAAATTTTAGGCCGTCTTTAGTTTGTAGCAGAAACAACAGCCCAGCCAGTCAACAAAGCTACATCCACAAGGCGCCAGTGTCCCACCCCTACCCCTTCCCTCCCTCATTTAGAGGTAAGATTTAAAATCTGCTGATTTTAAAAGAAGTACAGTAACCCACATATTAACACATAACTGAACATAAATAATGAGGTTTCTTAAACAAGGACAACTTTTTCCAGCTGGGTTATAAGATAACCAGGTCAGCCTGAGGGTGAAAGGAGAGGTTAAGAGAGGCTGTGAAATGGGCAGATTTGCCTCCCTCCCTTGAAATCCCTTCAAGGTGCAGACAATTCAGGAGTACTGAAAAGGCATCAGCTCTGACATATTTTAGGAGAAAAGCTTGGACGATGACCGACAAATGAAAACACTATTACGCACTTGGTTTTCGATAAACTGAATAAGGCCGGCTGGCCCACTCATGAATGGGAGCATGAAACAAGAGGCTTAGGTAAGAGAAATTTTGACACAAATATAGATTCCTCGACCCACAGTTCCTTTGCAAAGAAGACATAAGAGGCTGGATCAGTTCTCAAACCTCAGCTAAGGGTGGCTCTTCTTTCTCCCAGTGTAAGACAGCAAACGCACCTATAAGGGAGAGTTATCAGGAGGAGTTCCCTCTGACTTTGGAAGCAGGGAGAAGGCTTTTCAGATACACCTGGGAGACAGAAGGCAAACCGACATCAATTTAAGCAGGCCTCACGAGAGAGAGAAGTCTGCTGGAGGTCTTATAAAACAGTGGCGTTCGTGGACGGGCACAGAAGGGGATGGCGACAGCCTTGGGACTCCCGGGGCAAGTCCGTCAGGATGCTCTGCGGTCTCGGCTGACAGAGTCCAGCCTGCGTCCGCCTCTAGTGACTCCTCCGCAGACGCACCCCGGAGCAGTCTCCACGAGAGTCCACCTTCCTCCCACGGCGCTTCACTGAGATGCACACCTGACGCACGGCCCCCCAAGCCGGCACACAGCCGCTGGAGCGTGGCGCCCGGCCCTCGCCCCCCACTCTCTGCTCTCCAGCAGAGGGCCTCAGGCCTTTACCGCCAGGCGCGGTTTAGGAGTTTGACCTGCGCCAGCCTCTTCGTGATCATGGTGGCGAAGACCAGGCCGAAGAGGACGCTGCTGATGAGCACGTAGTCGTAATCGTCCTTCAGGACATCGAACTGCTTGGATGGGTAGACGCGGGTCTGGTAAATGTCCAGACCGTAGGCCACGACCTAGAGGGCGGGGTCAGCGAGAGACCGTGAGAGGCGCCGGCGACCCGCCAGCCACACTGTGGTCGGAAAGGAGGCAGGCTCCTCAGTCGTTTTCCCAAGAGGGGAGCAAAGAGCAGGTGGCACGCAGGGCGGCTGTGGATGGACAAGGAGGCACAGGGAGGGCTGGGGGCTCTACTCACCAGACAAGTGGACTCCAGGCCCGACGGAGCAGTGTAGATACCTCGCATTCGAGAAACTGTCTGGTTATAGTTGATAAACCGCTCTGCGTGGATCTGTACATCTGGAGAATACGGGATCAGGTTCTCCTCTCTGCAAAAACATCAGCCAGGATCGCGATCAAAGCTGCTGTAAGGGGATCTCCCAGCTGCCCCGAACCCTGAGCGGTTTCCAGGCCACGGATCAGCCTCCGATCTTCCTCTGAGGCCTACGTGCATCAGGGAGCTAAACACCAAGCGGCTGAATGTTTGGAAGGGCTGCAAGACAGGAAGCTGTGTGCAGAGTAAGACCTGGGCTCCTACCTTTTTCTGAGTCTAAAAAATCCCAGACAACCGGTAACTTCACACTAGAGGAAGCGAGGACCACTTTAAAACCAGGACGCGGAGCCACTGGGCCAATCGCGGCTCTTCACTGCAGAGGGCCTCAGTCCACAGCTGTAGCCGCCCCCTCCCCAAATCACACTGCTCTCTCCCCAACACACCAACCACCTCCTCACCCCGCCCACAGTTCCTCACGCCCCTGAGGGAAGAGAATCCAGGACAGAGGCAAGCAAACACAGAGCTGATGGCCAGGAATTTAAAAATGGATACTCTCAGAAATGCGCTACTGTCTTCCCCATGAGACCTGGACCTGGTCACCTCCGTCCTCTCATTTCCCAGTGTGCCCACCGCTGGCTGCTCCAGCCGCAGTGGCCTCCAGCCCTTCCTGTAAGGCGCCAGACACGACCTCAGGGCACCCGCGATGGCAGCTTCCTCCGCCTGGAAGGTTCTCCCTCAGACATCCACAAGGCCAGCTTCTCGCCTCCTTCAAGTCCTTACTCGAATGTCACCTTTTCGGAGGGGCTTTCCCAGGCCACCCTCTCAAACCTCATCCCGTTTACCACCCCTTCCTAGCCCCCTGGCCCTTCTTATAAGAGTTTTTTCTCCTTAATGTTTACAAGCATCTAACATAGGATTATTTCACTTGCTTATCTTACTTATTGTCCATCTCGCCTCTCTACTAGAATGCAAGTTCCATCAGGGCAGACTTGTTCACGGCCATGTCCACAGCACAGCAAACAGGACCAAACATCATCCACAGGCAGAGTTCCCTAATGTCACAGCCTTCAGTGCATCCCACAAGGGCCTACCTGCTTTGTTCTGTTGGGATCTCAGGGCGGCGAGGATCCAGCAAGGCCTTAGGAAGGGAAAGGATCGCTCCGGAAGGCAGTCCAACTGAACAGAGACAAGTCAACAGAAGTGAGTGTTCACGCGGACCCGATCCCAGATTAGGGCTACTTACAAAAATGTCCCTATCACAGAAATCAAAATAGAGTTTAAAACCAAAAAAACAGGTCAATGAGGTGCCCTTCAATGGCCAAAAACAATAGTCTTAATACACATGGGTCTGTAGGAAGGTTCTCACTTTTGAAGACACTAGTTTCTTCACATATCATCCTGAGACATCAGAAAATAAAGTTCTAGAATCAAGAACTAGGGAAAGATGAAAGAGAAAAGAGTGGAGGCCCTGGGATCTCTGTATCTCCCGTCCTGTCCTCCAGTAGCACCTGCCCAGCTCAGCAGGGCTCCTCGGTGTCACAAAACCCAAGCATGGGCGCATGGAGGGGGACGGGAGGGGATGGCGGAGGGGAACATGGGGGAGGGGATAGGATGCAGGGAAGCTGGTGCGGGATGGTGGCAGGGGCACAGGGGATGGGAGGTGGAACAGGAGGAGAAGACAGGAAGAGCCTGGCAACATGAGGTCCCGCAGGATCGCCTGTTTTAGGAACAGTGGGAATTAAACAGGGGAAACCACTAACAGGGCTGTCTCTTCCTCACTTCTGAGGCTAAAACAGTGATGCGAGTGTCTATCAAAGCTCAGAGTCCCAAACGCCTTTGGTAAAAACAACTGGACAGAGCAGCCTGTTATGCAGGCACTGAGTCCTGAATCTGAACTGCACAAAGATGAGATCCTACACCTCGCCAGTCTCTGCAGCCCATCTACACAGGCTACCGGTGACGGACGCCATCAGGGCGAAGCATTCTGAGCGAGGGGCAAACAAAGCAGAGGCATCATGAAAACGGTCCATCAGAAACAAGGGCTAGGGTGGGCGTGGCAGCTCTCTCGCAGACGGCAAAGCTGACTGGGGAGCGTCTTCTGCTGAAACGAAGCCCTCCTTGCTGACCCCGGCTCCGCCCCCAGCAAGGCTGCTGAGGGCGCGGCTCACTCACCGAGCAGGTGGTCACTCACCGAGCAGGTGGCCACTCACCGAGCACTCACTACTCACTCACCGAGCAGGTGGCCACTCACCGAGCACTCACTACTCACTCACCGAGCAGGTGGTCACTCACCGAGCACTCACCACTCACTCACCGAGCAGGTGGTCACTCACCGAGCACTCACTACTCACTCACCGAGCAGGTGGTCACTCACCGAGCACTCACTACTCACTCACCGAGCAGGTGCTCACTCACCGAGCAGGTGGCCACTCACCGAGCACTCACTACTCACTCACCGAGCAGGTGCTCACTCACCGAGCACTCACTACTCACTCACTGAGCAGAAGCTCACTCACCGAGCAGGTGGCCACTCACCTAGCAGGTGCTCACTCACTGAGCACTCACTACTCACTCACCGAGCACTCACTGCTCACTCACCGAGCACTCACTACTCACTCACCGAGCAGGTGCTCACTCACCCAGCACTCACTACTCACTCACCGAGCACTCACTGCTCACTCACCGAGCACTCACTACTCACTCACCGAGCAGGTGCTCACTCACCGAGCACTCACTACTCATTCACCGAGCACTCACTGCTCACTCACCGAGCACTCACTACTCACTCACCGAGCAGGTGCTCACTCACCGAGCACTCACTACTCATTCACCGAGCACTCACTGCTCACTCACCGAGCACTCACTACTCACTCACCGAGCAGGTGCTCACTCACCCAGCACTCACTACTCACTCACCGAGCACTCACTGCTCACTCACCGAGCACTCACTACTCACTCACCGAGCAGGTGCTCACTCACCCAGCACTCACTACTCACTCACCGAGCACTCACTGCTCACTCACCGAGCACTCACTACTCACTCACCGAGCAGGTGCTCACTCACCGAGCACTCACTACTCATTCACCGAGCACTCACTGCTCACTCACCGAGCACTCACTGCTCACTCACTGAGCACTCACTACTCACTCACCGAGCAGGTGCTCACTCACCAAGCACTCACTACTCACTCACCGAGCAGGTGCTCACTCACCGAGCAGGTGCTCACTCACCGAGCACTCACTACTCACTCACTGAGCACTCACTGCTCACTCACCGAGCACTCACTACTCACTCACCGAGCAGGTGCTCACTCACCGAGCACTCACTACTCACTCACCGAGCACTCACTACTCACTCACCGAGCAGGTGCTCACTCACCGAGCACTCACTACTCACTCACCGAGCACTCACTGCTCACTCACCGAGCACTCACTACTCACTCACCGAGCACTCACTGCTCACTCACCGAGCACTCACTGCTCACTCACCGAGCACTCACTACTCACTCACCGAGCAGGTGCTCACTCACCGAGCACTCACTACTTACTCACCGAGCACTCACTGCTCACTCACCGAGCACTCACTGCTCACTCACCGAGCAGGTGCTCACTCACCGAGCACTCACTACTCACTCACCGAGCACTCACTGCTCACTCACCGAGCAGGTGCTCACTCACCGAGCACTCACTACTCACTCACCGAGCAGGGGCTCACTCACCGAGCACTCACTACTCACTCACCGAGCAGGGGCTCACTCACTGAGCACTCACTACTCACTCACCGAGCAGGGGCTCACTCACCGAGCACTCACTACTCACTCACCGAGCAGGGGCTCACTCACCGAGCACTCACTGCTCACTCAACGAGCACTCACTACTCACTCACCGAGCACTCACTACTCACTCACCGAGCAGGGGCTCACTCACCGAGCACTCACTACTCACTCACCGAGCACTCACTGCTCACTCACCGAGCACTCACTGCTCACTCACCGAGCAGGTGCTCACTCACCGAGCACTCACTACTCACTCACCGAGCAGGGGCTCACTCACCGAGCACTCACTACTCGCTCACCGAGCAGGGGCTCACTCACTGAGCACTCACTGCTCACTCACCGAGCACTCACTGCTCACTCACCGAGCAGGTGCTCACTCACTGCTCACTCACCGAGCACTCACTGCTCACTCACCGAGCAGGGGCTCACTCACCGAGCACTCACTACTCACTCACCGAGCAGGGGCTCACTCACCGAGCACTCACTACTCACTCACCGAGCAGGGGTTCACTCACCGAGCACTCACTACTCACTCACCGAGCAGGGGCTCACTCACCGAGCACTCACTACTCACTCACCGAGCAGGTGGCGGCTGGTGATGCCCCGCTCCGTGATGGTGGCCTCCATGGCGCTGATGGCAGACGGGAAGATGTAGGACTGCTGCAGGACCTGGGGCAGCTGCGGGCGGTCCAGGGAGCTGAAGGCCGTGGCGTTGTACTGCTCCGTGCCCTCGTAGAGCTCCAGCGCCGTGAACTCGTTGCGCCGGGCCTTGGTGTTCCAGTACTGGTACTGCGGAGAGAGGAGGTGGGGCTGCTCAGTGCTCAGCTGGGAAGGGGAATCACATGCAGAGGCGCGTCCGAGAAGGGAAAACCACCAGCACCCAGCTTGCTTCCTGCTACCGAGCTGGGCTTCCCTGGTGGCTCAGCTGGTAAAGAATCCCCCTGCAGTGCAGGAGACCTGGGTTCAATCCCAAGGTTGGGAAGATCCCCTGGAGAAGGGAAATCCCTTGGACTGCATAGTCCATGGGGTTGCAAAGAGTCGGACACAACTGAGCAAACTTCACTTTCCCTGAATTCACTAACCTTCAGGGTAGCTGCGTCTGGACTATCCAGGTGCACCCCAAGAAAAATGAATTCGCAAGAGTCTTTCAAGTCACAAGACTAACAGCTGACATCTGAGTGCTTTCCACACGCCAGGCACTGTTCTAAACCTGACCAGAGGAGGTGACTACTGACACCCCTCTGATATGACACAGGGAGCTTAAGGAACTAGTTCAAGGTTATACAATCAGAAAATAGAAGAACTCGATCAAATCTAGGCGTCCCAGCCCCCTACCCAGCCCCCTCTGCTGCCAACCAGGGGTTCTGAACTCTATGAAAACACTAAGCAGCAACCGGTTTCCCGAACAAGAGGTCAGGAGAGGACTTGAGCCGCAGGGGGCCGGCCATGTCCACTGAGGCTGCGTCAGGCCCGGTCGCCCGCCCGCCATACCACGACCCAGTTCTCTGAGTGCACGATGTGGACAGGGCCCTTGGCCTTCCTCTGCACGGAGGAGTGGATGATGCGCCCCGTGACGCCGTCCACAAGGAAGATGCCGATGAAGGTGCGTTCGTGGTGAACATCCGTGCTCTCCGTCACCACGGCCAGCAGGTTGGGGTTCAGGCTCTGGGAAGATGGAGAGGAAAGCTCCTTCAGAACCACACTGGCACCCACCGTGAGCCCGGGGCAGGGAGGCGGGCATGCAGAGGAAGCGGCTTTTCTGGGTGGAAGAGCTACCTATTCAGGGGCCATTATCACTGTGCTTTTTCAGTGTCCACTAGGGGCTGGGAGCCATGCCAGGGGCCTGGCCTCCATCATTTGATTGAATTTCATAAACATCCTTGCAAATAGAAGTTACTATCTACACTTCACAGATGAAACGTCTTAAAGTAGTTAAGCAACTCGCTCAAGTCACAAACAAGCAACCAGTCACTCAAGACACAACCCAAGCCGGCCCACTTCCGGATGGAAGGACACTGGTCCAGCAACTTGACGTCTCTCCACCAGGGCCCTGCGACTACCACAGCAATGGAGATGTCTCAGTTCTCGCCTAACTTGACCGACTAGACCAGGTAACACCGGCGATCACTCCCTTCCTAAGACGCCTTCTCCCCTGGCGTCCAGGACACCCAGGCCCCGTTGGTCCTCTGCCTCAGTGGCTGCTCCTTCTCAGTCCCCTGCGCAAGTCCGTCCTCCTTTCCCCAGGCTCTGGATGTTTCCAGGTGCACTCCCTCTCCTGGTGATCTCAGCCAATCTGATGACTTCCAGAACATCTACAGGGGCTGGCATCGCCCACGTTTACATGCCCAAGTCAGGCCTCTCCCTGAACTCCAGACCCGACTAATGGACCGCCCTGTCAGTATCACTTCTCAGATGTCTCATGGCAAACTCAACATGCCCCAAGCCAAGCTCCTGTTCTACGCCTGCCAAAACCTGCTCCCCTCTAGGCCTCGCTTCCTCCTCCAACTCTGCCTCTGCTCTGCCAGAGGCTGTAACTCATGTTCATCACCTTAAGGATTACGTTCCTTCACAGGATGGTTCTGCAGCTGACAAGTCACCTCTCCATCTCCCACTCAGGAGGATGTTGGGTCACAGATGGAGTTTCTGATGGATCAACTAAGGTTTAACCCCAGAAAGGTCTATCAGCACTACCACTAATCCTAACGGATGACAGCTGCTGGGCAGTGGCCATGCCTGGCATTGAGTGGTGTCTCATGTGACCACCACCACAACCCCAGGAAAAGGGCATATTTCACAGGCCCATTTCACAGACAATAAAGTAAGGCTCAAAGGGATTAAAAAACTCACAGAAAGCTCCCCTCTCTACCAATCACAGAGCCAGAACTCAAGCCCAGCTCCTCTGCGTGGCAGCAGGCGGCCGCCATACCTTGTAGAGCACACTGCGGTCCCCCATCACTCGGCCCTGCGAGTGGACGTGCTCACTGCTGCGCTTCCCCTTCACCTGGACGATGCGCTGCACCTCTGGGGGGATGGTCAGCTCCCAGCTCAGCTCAGTGGTGAGGTCCTGGGGTGGGGCCAAAGAGAAGGAATTGGCACTGATCATCAGGAAGGTACCCTTAGGCCCACGACAGGTGTGGCAAGACCCGTCCTGCAGTTCAGCAAGCGCCTCTGTGCAGGAGGGAACAGGGATCAGAGGTCCTAGAAAAGCAGCAGTAAGGATCTAGTCTGGGAAGAGGTTTTGGAACTCTTGGTTCAAATAAGAAAACCAGTAAAGCCTGGTGCGCAATGGCTGCAAACAGCAGCCTCCTGGGCAGTTGGAGGCACCTGTTACTTGTCTGGGCTGCCTGAGGGGACCTGAGACAGTCCTCTCCGGGGGACATGTGTCTGAGCCCATACTGTCCCCAGTCCGGGCTCCAAACAGCACAGCGCGGCGCCTTTGGAAATCTCCAGGGCACAGCGGTCAGCCAAGCCATGGAGTCCATCTGCACCAACATGCAGAACAAGGGACATGTAGCTGAGGCCCAATGCAGAGCCAAGTTCAAGTTCCCTGGCTGCCAGCAGATCTGCATCTCCAAGAAGTGCAGCTTCACTAAGTGTGATGCCCATGAACCTGAAGACCGGGCAGCTACAAAGCAGCGCCTCCAGCATCACTGTGGGGTCAAATACAACCCTAACCTGTGGCCCTCTGGACACGGGGCGGGCCCTGCACCCATGGGAACCTCAGAGCCACCCCTCCTCACTCACATCCACCAATAAATCCTACTTTCTGTCAAAAAAAAAAAAAAAGAAAGCTCCTAGAACCAGTGTGGAGGAAGCAGAATAGTTAGTAGTATCCCACTGTTTATCTGAGTAAGACTAATTCAAAGAAAAGTTACCACTTATTACCAACATCTAAGGTCCCTGTACACTGAGCCAGCAGTGAACTATTAAGCTGGCAGGGACCTCAAAATATGACAAGAAATGTTGCTCATTGTCATAAGAAACCAATAAACCTGTATGGTTTAATGCGTTATTACACCTCCACACATGGAATTACATGGAGCCCGAAGGGATGGGAGCGGGGGAGTGACTAGAGGGGGCTTCCTGATCTGACTGCCGTGTGCACAGGTGTGGTCCTTTTGTGAAGGGCCACTGAGCAGTAACCGCAGGATTCTGCACTCTTCTCAGGGTTGCATTTTAATCAGATATGGGTTTAACAAAAGGAGGAGGTAGAAAACACATCAAGTGAACAAAGCAGATTTCCTACTGATTAAATGTGGCTCAATTCCAGTTCAGTTAAGAGGTATTCACGCCACGCCTGCCCACGCGGACCACACGGTCGTTTCCCCAGCAGTGGGCACAGTGGCAGGACGCGGAAGGCGTGCGGGCCACTGACGAGCATTCCAGCCGGGGAAGCAGCTGGCGATGGGGCTGAAAGGGCCCTTCGTGGTTTGCTCACTCAACTCTGTATCAATGCAATCTTTCACGGTGAGAATGTGTTCACGTGTTACTTCTTTTTTTAATCTTTTTAATAATAATAATCTTTATTAAAAAACAAGGCTCCGAAGAAAACATTTCACAGATTCCTATGAAAACACCAGAATTCACTAAAACCCTCCCAGAGAGCGAGGTCACCAGGGAGCCCCCGGAGGTCAGCGCCTGGAAGCCCACCCCCGGCTGACTCCCTCTGGAACTCTGCCTCCTTTGTCTCCCCTCGACCATCTTTACGATAACACCCTCAGGGTTCCGCTGGTCCATGACGCCTGCACCCTGAGCCACAGCCCCACCTACGAAGAACTCTCTCTTTCAAGGTCCCTTTTGCATAAACTCAGAAGAACAGTGTTTCTTCACCCACCAGGTAAAGAGCACACTTTCTGGACAAACCACTCCTATGCTGTTTATGCTAAAGGTTAGCTGTTAGAAAATG
This sequence comes from Moschus berezovskii, assembly GCF_049115385.1. NCBI lineage: Eukaryota > Metazoa > Chordata > Mammalia > Artiodactyla > Moschidae > Moschus > Moschus berezovskii. The sequence continues at coordinate 2,934,730 of NC_142461.1, forward strand.
TCAGGAAAGGGCACTGCATTTTTTAAACAACAGCAGGTGAAACCTATATGGCATGTACTGTGTGCCAGGCCCTGCTTTACGTTACTTACACGTATTGACTTTCCAGCTCATCATTAAAACACTCTGACACAGCATTATTACCGTTTTGTCTCATAGACAAGAAAATAGCAAACCAGACGGAAGCCACCTGCCCGAGGAAGCAAAGTGCACAAGGGACACTGCCAGGCTTCCTCCACAAGCAGCCAGGTCCAAGGTATGAGCCTCTCCAAAAGGCTTACAGACAGGACGGCACGAAACGCTGGGGAGGACACGTCTCGGATCAGCCCTCAACACGACCCTGCTCTTGGAGCCAGGGCCAGCCCCTGTGAAGCTCAGAGCAGGACTTCAGAGTCAGCGTGAATCAGTATTTCCAAGAGCTGGACTCAAGTACGTCAGAATCGGAGCAAATCGATCCCAATTCTAGAAATAAAATTCAAAACTCACATTTGATTAAGAGTGGATCAATAACACCACCTTTGTACAGAAAGCTACTGTTCAATCACCATTCCCACCTCCACCCTAAGGATGGCAAAAGCACCCCTTCTCCCTGCCGCAGGAGAGGGACGTGGAGTGAGAGCTCCACAGGGGCCAAGACCCTGTCTGTCGTGCACGGCTCCTTCCACGGCAGCGGCGACCGAGCCTGCTCCACAAACACGAGAATGACGGCCTCAGACCTCAGGCTGCCGCTGATCTATGTTCACAGCACCAGGGCCAGCAGAGTTCACGCCTGTTACCTGCACCCCTCCCACCACGGGTCCTGCCAGGACGTCCATGCCCACCTTCCGGAGTCGATATCCACACAGCCGCCCCTGGTCCGCATCCACCAAGTAGAAGAAGATGGAGGGGGCGAGCTCGTGGAGCTGCCGCAAGACATTCCGAGTGGCTGGGAAAGCTGTGACCTGGAAAACCCCAGAGAAGAGTTACAGGGAGGACTTGCTGGTCCAGTGGCTAAGACCCTGCGTTCCCAGTACAGGGGGCCCTGGACTGATCCCTGGTCAAGGAACTAGATCCCAAATGCCGCAACTGAAGATCCTGCGTGCTGAAATCAAGATCAAAAATCCTGCAAGCCACAACTAAGACTCAGCCAAATAAATCAAATAAATAAATGTCTGGTTTTAAAGAAAAAAACAGAGTTCAAGGAAAAGGAATCCTTAAGCATGGATTTCTCCAGACTTTACTGTTTCCCATCAAAGAGGGCCTTAAGAATAAAACAACAAACCTTAAAGGAATTAAAGTCTGCTAAAGTCAATCAGCGGAGAAGGCAATGGCAAGCCACTCCAGTACTCTTGCCTGGAAAATCCCATGAATGGAGGAGCCTGGTGGGCTGCAGTCCGTGGGGTCACAGGGGTCGGACACGACTGAGCGACTTCACTTTCCCTTTTCACTTTCACACACTGGAGAAGGAAATGGCAACCCACTCCAGTGTTCTTGCCTGGAGAATCCCAGGGACAGGGGAGCCTGGTGGGCTTCCGTCTATGCGGTCACACAGAGTCGGACATGACTGAAGTGACTTAGCAGCAGCAGCAGCAAAGTCAATCGGGGCTTAAACTGAGTTCTCTTAAGAGACCCAGTTTTCACAAGTGCAGAAAGAGCCATCATGCTGCTTGGAGAAGCCCTTCAAGCACCAGTGGGTGCTAACTGCAGACAGCGCCCTGGGCCCGCGAGCTGCTGTGGGAGCGCCCGGCGGGGCGGGGCGGGACCGCAGCCCGCAGACGCGTACCTTGTGCTCATCGTCCATCAGCAACAGCACCTTGGCGTAGTCCTGGTCCATGACGGGCAGGAGCAGAGACTGCAGGACGGGGCGCTTCAGCGCGGGGGGCGCCGCCTGGCTCCACTTCCCAAAGACGGGGTTGAAGACATAGAGCGAACTCACTCCCGTCTCCTGAAATGGGCAGCAATGGGCAGCCTCCACCAACAGGAGAAGACTGCAAATCCTAACTGGGGACCTGAGCTCAGCCACAGCGGATCCCCTCGTCCTTCCCCGCCTTGTGGAAAACAAAGCTTTGGCTGAAGGTGAAAGCATCTGACGGCTGATGTGTGAAAAGGGTAAAAGTTTATCTGCCTCTAGCTCCAAATCTAAGAATGGGTCACGCTGAGGAACAAATGAAATGTCTACCAGGCCCCCTTTCCGATGATGGCAGAATGTATCTGCAAAACACCACATGCTCCCTGGGAGGCAGAGGCATGAACAGCTAGTGTCCTGCCCTCTACCTCCGGGAGAAGAGCAAGCTGCCCTCTAGGTACCAACAGCCACCTGTGTCTGGGAGAATCAGGGCTGGCTCACTAGGGACCTGGTGACATCACACCTACGCTATCATCACTTCCTCCTCGGCCACCACCACCCCTGGTGGGGGAAGAGGGGCACTCAGGCAAAAAACTGGAAGAAATCAGAGCTCTAAGCCCTGACTCCCTGTCTGTAACTCTCAGAGAATCCCAAAGGCCCAACTAAAGTTACAAAACACAAAACCACATCCACACAGGCTCAGAGGCGCGGCGGAGGCTCACCTTGTCCTTCAGCAGGAGGGTGCACTGGGGAGGGTGGGGGAAGTGGGCAGTCGTCCTCTGGACCATCAACTTAAAGGAGGAGTCTGGCTTGACGTTAGGGAGATACTGTTTCCAAAGGATGGTGCCAGAGCTGCTCTCGATGCCAAAAAGCTGAAAGATAAACACCAGGCTCACTACCAGAAAGGCTGACCCAGAACTACTTCTGTCCTTGAAAACCAGAACCGGCTCCAGCTCCTGGCCCGGGCTTCCTGGCCCCCTCACGGGGCCTCTGAAGGGCTCACCTTGCCTGAGGCCGTCACCATCACCATCATCTTCTGCAGGTTGAATTCATCCCTGGCCAGAGTGTCAATGTTGATCTCATTCTTGATCTGGCTCCGGGGCTTCCGAGCATCGTAAAACACTTTCCAGAGGTGGGAGGTCCAGGCCTGCAGCAGGATGAGCTGGGAGGACAGGCGCTTCAGGAACATGCCCAGCAGGCCATCTGAGGTCAAGGAAAAGGGACCGCGGCTGAGGCTCTCTCCTCGGCGGAGTGGGGCTTTCCAGAGAGGGGGCACTGCTCCCCTTAAGGAGGGCTCTCTCCCTCTCCTCCGCAGCACTCGCGTCATCCACACCCCAGGCCGTGAGCCCAAGGAGCAGTCCTATGTCCAGTGCCAACAGTCCCACACTCAGGCACAGCCGTGCAGGCACTTCTAAGACCTACTCATGGGGCTCTCAGCACGCCGCCTGCCTGCAGTCTCGGGACAGGAGACTAAGAGGGCAGGGGGCAGCCATGCAGGGTGCAGCCGTGCCACAAACATCTCCACCACAAGCCCAGAGCCAGAATGGCCAGCGGAAGGCTTCCAGGTGCCGTGACAAAGCCGGACAAGGGCAGGCTGTGGGGGTGCCGGGGTGCACGTGTGTGTGTCATCAACAGGCACTTCCGTTTCTCACGGCTTCAGGCTCCCCACAGACCTCCCTGCAGCCTGCTCCCAGGGCTCCCTCTCACTCCGCCCCTTCCTCCATCCACAAGACCCCCACCCTCCAATCTCCTCTGGAGACAAGACCGGTCACCGCAGCAGGGCAGCACGGGAAGGAGCGAGGCCTGAGTCTGCAGGCCGGGAGTCACATCCCAGGTGCACTGCTTACAGGCGGAGTGACCTTGGAGAAGGAAACGGCACCCGACTCCAGTCCTCTTGCCTGGGAAATCCCATGGACAGGGGAGCCTCGTGGGCTGCAGTCCACGGGGTCGCAAAGAGTCAGACACGGCTGAGGAACCCAACAACAACCTTGAAACACGTCCTTCCCCTCACAGCCTCCAGCTCCCCATCCGTAAAACGGCACAGCACCCGCTGGGCTACTGCCCAGACCAGACCACACGAGGGACACGTGGGATCGCCCTGCGGCGGGGTGCAGAGTGCTCACAGGAAAAGAGCAGGGCCTTTTCTCGGCCAATGTCCTTCAACCCCGGGTCGAGGGAGAGAAGCGACGGACACACGGGTGAGTCACAGGCAAGCAGGCCACGCACACACAGCATACACCTCGCTGAGGCGAGTCCGGAAAGCAAAGCTGGACTGGAAGCTAGCCGTGTGGGCAGGCAACACGCAACAAGGCAGCGGGAAGCAGGTTTTACCTTGGATGGCTGGACCCAGGCAGCGGAAATAAACAGTAAAGTCACATTAATCCTCGGCTGGAGAACACCTGCAGTGCCTGGCAGGGTGGCTGGCCCCAAGCAGGCTCTTAGCAGAAACCACCTGGCTGGCCGGGCGAATGGACGGAGGGAGGAGGGGGCAGGACGGAACCAGGGCAGAGTGAACCAAGTTCACCCTGGGTGCTGGGACCGCAGCCGGTTCGGAGGGCACTGGCTTATTCCCACAGAACCCAGCCAACCCAGCCACATCTCCCTGGACAGGTGGGACTCCTGCTTTGGGGACAACAGGTGTACAGGGCCTGACAAGGTGCTTGACAGATTTCAGATCCTCAAACAACAGCAGCTATGACGACGCTACGTTAAGACTCTTTCTCGTTGGGATCTTTCCCTAGCAAGAGTCACAAGCCACTCCTTTCAGAGAGGAGTGGTTCCATAAACCACAGGGCCACAAACGCACTGGCAGTGGGGCACAGAGCTAGTTCAGAACAGTCCGGCAAGCGGCTGTGCCCGGAAGCCAGGGACGCGGGCCACAGTGTCGCCGGCAGTCTCAGAGGCCCCCACCGGCAGCTCTACTTCCCGGCCCCCCGTTCCTACCTGCCTTCTTGCCAAACTCCCCTTCCAGCTCCGCCTGCGCCCCGGTCAGCGGCAGGTCCACCATCTCCAGGCACACCACCTCGGCCAGGGACTCCTCGCGGCTCCACAGCACCGCCCTCCCTGCTGCAGGAGCCAAGGCCCCAGAGTCAGGCCCGCCTCCGCCGTCCCCTGAAGGGACCCTTCTCGGAGGCTCAGCGGCCACCACCACTCTCGAGCCAAAAAGAGAAATGGCAGGGCTGGGGGCTGGGGTCAGGAGGTCAAGTGAGGAGAGTTCTGTCTCCTGCCCAGAAGTGCTAAGGAAGTATTCAAAGGCAGGTCACCTACGGCTCTGGGAAAAATAGGCAGGATACACGGCACTTGAATCTTTCCCGGAAGGCTGTCCACAGCCCCAGATGAAGGGTCTGAATGCAACTCATGAGCAGGCCCACAAACAGGAGCTGAATGGGGCCCACTCACCGAGCTGCTGCAGGAAAAGCAGCAAGTGATCCTCTGTCTGGACCAAGGCCCGGTAGCCCACGGAGTCATCCTTCTTCAAGAAGACCTGGATGTACAGCTGTGAATCAAACAGTCAAGGCCCCTGCAGTCAGCGGGAATCCCAGACGCCTCTCAGAGCCGAGACCCCGAGATTCAAAGCATGAGGAGTGATCAGAGGTCAGGTCACGGCCTCCCCGTGTGTCCAAACTACACAGCGTTTCCTGGACTCCACTTACAGACACCGTGCATCCTTAGGAGCTGACAGAGCAACAGTGCAGGTGGCCAGCTCGGGTCCTCTCTACGGAGGAACCTGAGACCTTCTCGGCTACCCGATCATTCATTATGCACCTACCAGAGAGCAAGTAGGAGGCCCGGAGTAGACTTTCCGTTTCAGAGACTGAGCAGCAAGCGCCCAGGGAGGCTGAGGAACACCACTGGCCGTGCACAGAGGCATAGGCAGCGGTGGCGCCTTGACCCCCACCAGGCACGGCTTCCTCGCTTATAAGGCCAGGGCAGGGTGATCAGAGGCTACTGGGAGGACGCTTTTTTAATATTTATTTACCTACACCCCACCTTAGCTGTGGGACTTGGGACCTTGTTGCCACACGTGGGATCTTTAGTTCTGGCGTATGGGATCTAGTTCCCTGACCAGGGATCGAACCCAGAGCCCCTGCGTTGGGAGCACAGAGTCTTAACCGCTGGACCGTCAGGGAAGTCCCTTATCGGGAGGACTGAATCAATCAGTGAGTAAGTAAACAGCTTAGCGTGGAGCCTGGCACACTGACAACTTGGCTTAAATGTTGCTTCTTTTACTGGTATTCATAGGCATTCCTGACCAGCCAGTGGCTCAGGTAGAACTACAGCCCGTGGCTGGGACCCATGGCGCTGAGCTGAGCCCAAGGAAAGAGAGCCCCAGGCCAAGAAGCCCCCAGGCCCCGACTCACCCGCTCGGGCTGAGTGCCGTTCTGTTCCAGGCTGAAGGTGATCGCGGTGTCCAGCAGCCGCCGGCCTGTCTCCACCAAGTAGAGGTTAATGGTGTAGGTCTGGTTGAAGCACACCAGCGAGTCCTAGGGCACAGACCGCATGGGTCAAGCACAGGAGCCCCCAAAGCAAAGTCCCCCAAAGGAAGGCCAAGACTCCGGGTGGGGCTGGGGGGAGGGGGCAACATCCTGGAGAAGAACCCGGGCCAAAGAGCAAAGCCGAACCCTAAGGCAGAAATCAGGTGCATGAGTGAGTAAATAAAGGGACAACCGCCATCCACACTGACTCCAGAGGGACGCAAGGAGAGCGGGGGGAGACCTCCCGGACGGCGGCCAGCGGGACCCCGCCCTGGGAAAAGCCGAGGAGACGGAAGGCACGACAGAGACGCGCGCCTCCAGCCAGCACCCCACACTCTGCTTCAGGGCAGCTGCTCAGACTAACCCTCAACTCCGCCAGCTGGGACCCCGCAAGACGAGAGGAGATGGAGGCCCAGAGGAGACGCACTTAAGAACAGATTCGAGGAATTCTACTTTCTCATCTCCCAATTGAAGAAGATCAAGAGAAAGACGGTTTAATTTACAAAACTTAGAAAGCCCCATCTGAGGCTGGGACCTTGAGGAGACCCACTCCCAGCCTTGACCGCTCCTCCAGCTTCTCCGGGGGCCCGCCCCGCCCGCGCACGGGTCTGGCGCACTGCCCAGGGCCACACCTACCTGGGGACCAGACTTCTCCGAAAAGCTCCCAGGTGACCCATCTTCAGAAGCGCTAGGCTTCTGCTATGGAAACGAGAAGGACAGAAGGAGAAAATAAAGTCAAAGGGACACCTCCCAGCCACAAAAATGAAGCTTCCACCTCCAGATCTCAGCCCTTGGGAGAGGGCAAATCCCACCGCCATCTCCACCCACACATCCCGCGCAACCCGTGACAGTCCCAGATGACTGTGCAGGCGCCCACGCCTGGGCACAAAGAAGACGTGCGCAGAGCTCTACAGGTGAAGTGAGAACTCACTGCTCAGCAGCCTCAGGCCCCCTGCCCCGCCCCGGGTCACAGTGACCAGGCGAACACGCCCAGACTGCTGGCTCTCAGGGCTTCCAGCAAAGATAAGGAAGGAAAACCGTGGGACCTCCCTCACATTCCAGCAGTTACGATTCGGTGCTTCCATGGCAGGGGGTATAAGTTTGGTCCCCAGTCAGGGAACTAAGATCCCGCATGTGGCCAAGCGCTGTCATTCCCGATACTCACCGCCTCGTTCCGACAGGTCATGACTGCAGCCACTGTCTTCTCTCCAGTGGTGGCGAAGCTCACCAGGGCAGCCTGGGGGTAAAGTCAGGTGTCAGTCCCTAAACAGGGCCTGTCCTAGCCAGCAGTCTTAGGGTCACCTCCACCGGAAGAACCTTTGGCCCTGGAGTTAAACATGTTCCCAAGTTTGGAGCATGATGGCCAGAGCACTGAGAGCAGAGGGAGCCCCACTGTACCCACAGCTGAGCCAGGAGCTGCCTTACTCCAAAACAGGCAAGCTCCATGCTGCTCTTCGCACCTACAGGGAAGTTCTCATCAATGTGCCCTTTCTCCCATGGATTCAGGAAGGTACTGCTTTTACTCTAACAAGCCTCTAACTCTCAAAAGAATAAAATATCCCATTTCTACTCTAAGACTAACCCCTCTCAAAACACTCATGGAAAGAGGTCTTCTGTCTTGAGTAAGTGTCTCCAGACTCAAAGGCTGGGATTTCCAGCATCCATGCCTCAGCTAGACCCTCCTGAACCCTAGCGCACCACGCTGCCTGCGGTTACCTGCGGGAAGTTTCTGAGCAGACTCAGGACGCCATGGTGGCAGTGCAGCAGCGCATAGTGGCTTGGGGACAACTGCAGGAAGAACTGCGCCCGAGAAGGACCCACCGGGCTGGGCTGTGTGGGCAGCACCCGGGGTTGGAATCCACTTGAGAGTTCTAGGTCAAGAGACTGGGAAATGAGAAGGAAGAGGCTGAGGGCCAGGAGAGGACAGGGGATGGACCATCCCAGGCTAGCGGCCTCTGTCCCACTTTGCCAGTGAAAGTAACAAGGCCTCAGCATGGAGCACCAGAAGCTCCCGTTCAGGCTCTCCAAGGAGGAGAGTGGCCCATCTGCCCTCATTCCAGTTCCGCCAGAGGCCCGACCTCAGAGGGGCTGCCTGGGAGAAAGGCTTTTCCCAGCAGCCAAGGCAGCCTCTTACCTGCAGTGGGATCTGCCTCAGCTCCCACTCCGTCTCCAGGGCCAAGGTCTGGAGGGACCGCGAGCTCGGGTCAGGGCACACCAGGACAGCCTCATCCACCACACCGCAGGCCCCGGTGAGACTCCGTAGCCAGGGGGTCGACACCCTGACCTACACGAAAGACGAGAGAACAGCAGGCTCCTAGGGATCCTCACATTTCCCTCTTGGCTCACCAGCCCGTCACCACCAGATCCCAGGGGAGGATCTCGGCTTAGAGGTTCTTCCTGGTGGACTGAGAAGGAGTCCTTCCCATCCCTCCCAGCCCCCGAGAGCTCCACAGCTGGAGAAGATCGGGATCTGCCATCTGGTAGTTTGAAAACTAAACCAGGCCCTTTTCAACAACAGACACTTTTTTCTTGTCTTGGTGAAGCCCGCCTGCAGCTCACTCTCAGCGCCTACTGTTCTGAGCACTGAGCATAGAAATCGCCACTTTCTCTCGGCCCCAACGTCACAGGTGTGACAGGGCAGCCGCAACACGGTGCCAGCAAGGCTGGGAGCTGCAGGGCAGCAACACTCGACCCTTCCATCAGCCTCTCTCTGCTGTTTGTCATTCGCGGTTTCACACTGTACCTTCAGTGTTACCTTGTAAGATCGTACAGGCAATGGACAGATCTACACAATTGTTTATTAGCCACCCCAAGAGAGTACCACATGCAAACGTGTGGGCTCTAAATAAGCGCCTGGTGAGCGAAAGGCAGCCTTCAAGCGCCCAGAAGCAGGGACCATGAGTGGCTTTGGCATTCACTCAGCCAAGTTCCCTGGTCCCCAGTGCAAAGAAGGGCTGTATGTACCTGCTCCCCTCCACAATTCACAAGGCTCCTCCAGCCAGACCATACCTGCTGGACGATCTCTCCATCTTCCACGTTAAACTTGACAATGTTCACATGGCTGAAGGGGACGACTCCGAGGGCCCACACAACCCCCGAGCCATAGGAATACACCATCTGGTAGTGGATGCTGTCACTAAGAGAGGGAAGAAACAGCAGGGAGCCACAGCTTTAGCCACAGGACAGGACCACCCTCGGGGGTCCGAAACCCGGTCGCCAGGGACTTAGCCAGAGGTCACAAACTAACAGTCTCAGATAGGGTTTGTTTGGCTCAATTTTCTTTTTTCTAAATTTGAATTTGTTGTCAACATTTGGAACTGAGATTCAGCATGTAACAAGAAGATTTCTAGCTTTTCACTACACAAGACACAGTCAGCTGAGGAAGGCTGCCCCCTTGAGGCGGGCCGGGCACACTGCGGCTCCGAACGTTCTCCACTGGGCCTGCTCCGCCAACGGATGCTACCCGCTCGGCTCCATAGGAATCTGAGCGTTGGGTCCCTCACAAACTCAGTGAGCCACTCCCCTCACTCGACTGGCTCTCGGGCCCAGGTGAAGACTCTTCTCCTCACTGCAAAGGAAAATCCAGAGGCAGCCACAGCCTTGGAGTTCAGGCCTACAGACCCTACACAGGATTTAAATGCTTTGACTCTCAAGGAAAAGACAGGCTGGTACAGAGCAGGAGGAGGTGGCCACCGCCCGGGGGGAAGGCAGCCTTACCTCTCCGGGAGGTGTTCCACCCACTTCAGGTGCCCACTGGAGAGGTGATGGAGGGCAAGAGTGGTCTTCTTCAGGACCGCAACGTACCTCACCACATCCTGCAGGCCGACCAGCCCAAGCGCCTGGAAACTGAGCACAGGGACGGGGTGAGCGTCACCCAGAGCCTCCTGAGCCTCAGGCTGGACGATCTGGGACACAACTGTCACAGCTCGGTAGGTAATGAAACAGGCTTTGGGGTCAAATGCATCCGCAACCCTAATCTTGGCTCTGCTTTCCACTGGCTGACTTGAAAGACTGTACTTTCAGCCACTCAACTCTACTATTTCCCTGAAACTCCCTGACTCGCCTAAGGGCTGTTCCTTTCTCTCCCTGGGACTTCACAGTAACCAGGCCAACCCTCTACCACAGCAGACATCAGTTGCCATTAGCAGGCTGCATGCCTGCCTCACCCAAACAACAACGAGTTACTTGATGATGGAAACTGGTTCACATTCCCAAGTGGGTTCCCACTGCCTGGGGGCGTCCCCAAGCCCTTACCTAACAAATTACTATCAGAAGATGTATAACCTAATGCAAGCAACCCCGTCATTTAAACATTTAGCAAGATGCAGCTGAAACAGTAGCGCAAATTGTCTTTAAACATAAAATTAAAACACAGGAAGTTGTCTCCTCCAACCTCATACCTAGAATCTTCTTTCCCTAGTAGCTCAGTTGGTAAAGAATCTGCCTGCAATGCAGGAGACCCGGGTTCAATGGGTCGGGAGGATCCCCTGGAGGAGAAAATGGCAACCCACTCCAGTGTTCTGGCCTACAGAATCCCATGGACAGAGGAGACTGGCGGGCTACAGTCCATGGGATCGCAAAGAGAAGGACACAACTTTCACTTTCTCATCCCTAGAACACTGCCGAGCTCTCAGGTCATGATAAGATTAGGAAAAGCAATCGAGATCAGAAATGAACACTGCACCTAGCATGGAACTCTGCCTCTAACACACACTCAATAAACGTTGGCTGAGTAAGCACGTGTCCCATAACCTCAAGACATCAAGAATGGATCTTTGATGCTCTCTGGCTCTTCCGTGGATTTCCCCCCCGGGGAAAAAGCCAAAAGGCCCAGAATTGCTGTCCACATAGAATCTGTGTTCCAGCAAAGCCTTTAACCAAACAAGATGAAATTCAGCTTCTTTCCCTCTACCTGCCACTGTCCAGGGTAACCTCCCAGTTCAGGCCCCCAATGTTTGTCTCCCAGGAGCGCATGATCCGGCCTCCATTGGACACGGTGATTGCATCTGGAAGAGAAAAGACCACATGAGATCATCCCCCAAACTGCTGCACTGTCTGGAGCCTCCCAGGGCCTGTGACCAGTGGCCTCACCTCCCACGGACAAGTGCAAATAGAAACTGCACCTGTCCTTTCCTGCTGGGAACACCCCTACTCCCTTCCCTCCCAGACCCTGAACAAGGAAGGAACCAAGGAAAGAGGAGAGGGAGCTGACGCCATCACAGGGACACAGCCGATTCTACCTACCCTGTCCATAGAGCAGCATGGCATCCACCACCCCTTCCGCTGTGCCCTTGTCAACATGGCGCCACACTGAGAGACAGGAGAGTCAAACATTACTATGAACCACGGAAGTCACGCGGAAGAGAACCTTGTTTGCACAGAAGTGTCTCCTTTTATTTCAGGGAGGGAAGGATTACCGCTAGTCGGCAGCAACCCGCCCCCACTCCCAGGGTAACAAGCGGAGCCACTGCTGTGCAGTTCTGAGACCCCACTCTTCCCATCCCCACCCCACCCCACCAATAAACGGACAAGACAAAACTCACAAAATCTCTATGACTCACAAGCAAAGCTGTGACTATAAATCACATTTCCGTGATTTTAATGCCTAAAGACATCCACAAAAGCAATATAAGTAACTGGAGGTGGGGGAGGGGGGAACATCCAAAGCTTTACTGTAAAATCTTAATAGAAAAAAATGTGGCTTTTGCAGCAATATCTTACTTAAGAACAGTCAGGACGCGGGCTGAGGAAATAAACTCAAAGGCCAGTTATAGGAATATATTAAATATTTCAAAGATGGCAAAATGAAAAATAAATGATCCGAATCCAGTAAAGGACAGATCTTTCAGCCATGTTGTCCCCAGGGGTGGGGTACCAGCCAGGCAGACGTTGCCAGCCACAGGACATCCTGGACTCACCACGGGCAGCCACACCATCCCCAGCTACCCGTCTACACAGTCCACTCACAGATCTCCCCAGTCCGAGAATTCAATGCTGCAATCACATTCTTCTCTGTGGCCACAACCAACTTCTTGGATCCAGGGGAAAATTCCAAGGAGGCAAATTTGAGCTTCCCAACATACTGCTGTCTCCTGAAGGAAAGAGGCCAGGGAAATGGAAGGGGCCAATGCCATCACTGCACAGGACACCTGGGAAAAAAGACAACTGCACAAACACAGGAGGCTATCACCATCACACCTGTCTCGGGATGCACGAGCAACGTTTGTTACTAAGGCAACGTGCTCAGGAACAAAAGGAAGAAGAAGAGAGAATACACCCTAATAGCTAACATAACACTCTTCCTTCTAAATGCAAGCACGTATTTACCTTACCCAAAAGGGCACCTGGCCTAAATCCCACTAGAACAAAATTAGTCTTCCCTGTACTCATTAATAGTGGGACCAGGGCCTTCCCTGGTGGTAAAGTGGGTAAGACACTGTTCTCCTAAGGTAGGGAATCTAGGATCGATCCCTGGGTGGGGAACTAGATCCCACATGTTGCAACTATTTTTTAATATTAAAAAATAGTGGGACTAGACACTCACATTACACGTGAGAGAAGAGACATGAACCCTGCTATCAATGAGCACACAATCCCACTTCCCCTTCTATTTTCACTGACCTTTGGAGAAAAATTACACAAATATTCTAACAAAACTTGACAGGTTTGAGTCAGGCCTTTGTTCTTTGCAGCCTGTTCGAACCCGCACGGTGCTCAGCATCCATCTGACTCATTACTCATACTTTCTTTGGAATATACCCCATCACTTTCAGCACTCTTATCTCTGCATAAAGGGAATGCAATTAGCTTCTCCTGGCACACTGCCAAGTACAGAGGAGGTGAGTGGCATACTGCTGTTCACGAATGCAACTTCTAGCAAATTAAACACATAACATTTATACAGAATTTGCCTTGTTACACTGTCTGGTCTAACTTTTTACAGAAAAAGAAACTATATTAGTACAGAGTGACAGGTGTATATGACATCTGACAGCTTCCAGCTGTATTTTAACCTACTTTAATCTCACTGAAGTCACTGAACACTTCATAAAGTACATGGGACAAATACTATCACTCTCACTCTAGAGGTGAGAAAACTAAAGTCCACTGACGTCAACGAACTGCTATTAGAACTAGAATGCAAAATTAAGTCTAAATCTAATCTAATCTTCTAAGTCTAAATCCCATGCGATCTTTTTAAAATACTGATATCTTTCACCTGGACTATAAAAGTAACGCCGGCTTATTGAAGAAAACATGAAAAACACACAAAGGTATAAAATAGAAAACAAAAAAAATGCCTAAAATACCATCATCCATAAACTTTTTTTTCAGCGATAAACATTTAACATTTTGGTGTATTTCTGTCTGCTTACTTTTCAATGTATAACCTGCATGTGCCTAGGATTCTGCTAAATTGGATGACATGCTGTACATGTGTAACACATACAACACGGGCGTGACCTGAGCAGATCCACTCACGCACTGGTTGGTTTCTTTTCTTTCCTTTCTTGGTGGCACCTTGAGGCTTGTGGGATCTTAGGTTCTCAACTAGGGATCAAACGTGGGCCCCCGGCACTGTAGACATGGAGTCCCCCATGGAATTCCCTTCACTGGTTGTTTTCTAGTCGATTCTGCAGCACGACACAATGCATGGCTGGCTGAATCTGCGGGTGTGGAACTGCAGCCACAGAGGGCTTACTACAGGCTACGCTCGATTTTCGACTGCGGGGAGGCCCTGCATCACTAACCCTTGCGTTGTCCAGGAGTCAACTGTATATGTTACATCGTGAGCATCTGCCCACATCATTAAAAACGAGACTCATGGGAATTCTCCATAAGCTCAGTGGTCAGGACTCCCATGCAGGGGGCATGGGTTTGATCCCTGGTCAGGGAACTAAGACCCCAAAAGCCACAGCAGTCCCCCCACCCGCCCAAAAAAAAAAAACACAAACCACCACATGATTTACACTGCATTTGTCGCACCGCCTTATATCACGTACTTATATATCTGCCCCCTCCCCTCACCAGCCTGAGTTCCTTTCCATCTCTGTATCCACAGCACCCAGAAGGACCACTGGCCAACAACAAGCACTCAACAAACATGCGAATCCATTTGTTTGATATAGAAAAGACTTCACAGAGGAGCTAGGCTCTGAAAGTGTTCTCTAACTAGCAATAATTGGTAACATACTGATTGTACTCAATGAGCCAGCCACCGCGCTGAGTAATTTAAAAGAATAGAAATATTCATTCTTACAGCGACTGTGGGAGGTAATAGACTATCAGTAAACTCAATTACAGATCAAGAAACCGAGGCACTGAGTGGGTTAAGTCATTTTCCTGAGATCACACAATGCTTAAGTGGCAAACTGACACTTCAAGCAAAAGTGAGCCGATTCCCTGGCCTTAAGGATGGGGTGAGTGGGTGAGTGACTGAATGATTAATGAGACGTGAATGAACAAAAGCGCTCAATGAGTGAATGACTGAAGAGTGAACCAGTCAGCGAAGAAAGAAAGAATGTGTGGCACCTCCTGGCTGAAGGGTCCTGGGCGGCCCTGTTCTGAGCCCATGGCCGAGTTGGGCTGGAAGGGTGGGGGAAAGAGGATCTTCGCTGAGGGCGGTCCACGTCGGACACCCAGCAGATCAAACACCTGACAGTCACAGAAACGCGGCCGGGCGGGGAGAAGTGACCTCTGGCCAGAACCTCAAGCAAGCCCGGATGGCAGAGCCCGCTTCACTGGCTTGCGACCCGTACAGCCGCACAGGGACTGGCTCAGAAGAGCCCCCGACTCTCGCTTTAACGCTCTGCCGTGGCCACCTTAAAACTCTTTCAAAATTTTTGAATGAGGGGTCTCACATTTCATTTTGCCGTGGGCCCCGCAAGTTATGCAGCCGGCCCTGCAGCATTGTAAAGCCCTCCTCCTTTTAAACAGAAGAACAGGTACTGGGAAAATACTTCCCGAACAGGAACCGCCCCTCGCCCCCCGCCCCGTACGCACCAATCAAACTTGCCCACTTGGTCTTCGTAGACCGCGGCCGCAGGGATAAGCAGGGAAGCCCAGATCCACAGCCGGCAAGCCGCGGCGGACGCCATGACGGGAGCGCGGGCCCGCCCGCCGCCGGCCCGGCATGCACCGCGCCGCTGGCCCCGCCTCCGCGAAACCATAGAGTTGGGCCCGCAGGCGGGGTCCTGGGTGCGGAACCATAGTTAGGACCGGCATGCACCGCGCCGCAGGCCCCGCCTCCGCGGAACCATAGAGTTGCGCTCACAGGCGGGGTCCTGGGTGCGGAACCATAGAGTTGGGCCCTCAGGCGGGGTCCTCGGTGCGGAGCCCCAGACTCCGGCGTCCCCCGCCCGCGTGGGAAGTCTACCTGGAGACTCGGGGCAGAGGGCAGGCGGCGGCCGGGCAGGGAGAACAGGGCCTCAGCGCGGGCTGGGTCAGGCACGCGCGAGGGCGCCCACCGAGGGCCTTCCCAGAGGCCCCCGCACGCCGAGGGCCTGACCGGCAGCAGAGTCTTCCCCCCACGTGGCGGCGGCGAGATGCCCAAGTCCAAGCGCGACAAGAAAGGTGAGCCCAGAGGGCCTTGGGCCCCCGGGGGCCAGATCGTGGGCCGGCTCTCAGCCACGCTAGAGCTTCGGGGAGGACTGGGAGGACGCTGGGACCTCTGCGAGGAGGGAGCGGGCTCGCGGCGCGCTGGGACGGTTGGGGCCTTGGGGGTGGCGGAAGCCCCGGGGGAGGCTAGAGCCGCGTCGGCGAAGCGGAGAGGGCTTTGCCAGGCCTCCAGAGAGAGTTGCCCGAGGCCGGCTGGCCCGGGGACAGCCTCAGCACCCCCGGGGTGCCGGCGGTCTCGCCTTGGCCCGCCTCTCCGACCTCAGCCGGTCCCTCTCTTGCTCTCCGCGCTCCCCCTTCCCTCGCCTCCTTTCCTTCAACCCGGGTTTATCTCCGAGTGTGGTCGTTGTGTTCTCCAAGTTGTTTCTGCCGGCATGGTCGTGCTCCGATCTTCGTATGACTGGCTCTTAGGTGCCACCGTAGGAGCCCTCCTAAGAGACTGCTCCTGACTGTATCTGCTTATGGTGCGTCTCTTTCATCCCGGCGCATTCACTCTTAAGTTAGAGACCTGGCAACTCTGTAGATTTTGAAAGATACTACAGTTAGAACATGGAAGGTCTAGGGCCCTCATAGAGTTTAACATTTTAGTTTTGGGAAGTGTGTCTTCCCGGGATACTAAAAATTGAATCTATAAATTCAGATAGTGATGAGCTTCATGTAGGAAAAAAACATTTGATGTTCTCTTGTGTAGTGTAGTTAGAGAAGTTCTGTTGAGATGACAAAGGAGCCGGAACTTGCAGAAATGAATTAAGCAACCCGAGGGAAGGGTGGTGGTCGAAGGAGAGGGAACACAAAGGGCGGAGGCCCTGAAGCTGGAGCGTGTTTACCTTTTGCAAGAGGCCAGAGTGGGCGAGAAGGAGGGAGAGAGAACCGAGCAGAGTGTGCAGAGCCTGAAAGAGTTTTGCGTGGGATTGGCTTTCACACCTAGGTGAGGTGGGAGGAGAGCACTTGAGCAGGGGAGTGATGGAGTTCCACTTTACTTTTAAAAAGGTCACTCTAGTTGCTTTGTTGAGAATGGACTGGGGAAGGCAGGGGCAGTGGGCAAGGGTGGAAGCAGCAAGACAAGCAGTAATCCAAGAGAACGCCGTGCTGGCTTGGTCCAATGCCGTGGCAGTGAAAATGTTGGGAAACGAGACAACTGTATTTTCTTTGCCCTCTTGTACTACACTCGCCCCTGCCTGATGTGGTTACTTTTCTGATGTGTCCTTCGTGAAGAGGGACTTCTTATTCATCCATCCAGGTCCCTCCTGGGACCCAAGGCTTTGCATTTGACGCTCTGTTAAGTGTTTGTGGAATGATTGGATTCTGTGGTGGGATCCGTGGTCAAACCTGGCAAATGCCAAACCCTTCTGGGTAAAGGGCAAACTGGGCCCCAGCTGTTGTTAGAAGAGGCGCCACTTCACGCACAGGTCCAAACTGTAAGACGTGGTGTAGCAGAGAGGCCCCAGACTCATCCTTCCACAGCACAGAGAAGCTGTAGATGATCTCCACACACTGCTCCCAAGAGCAGGAAGGGACCGCCCCCAGATAGGAGGCTGGGACTCCGGGGAGCGCCCCGCCCTCACGCCTCAGTAGGGTGTTAGCCCCGGAGGGGCTGTATATAGCTGGTTTGTCTAGTAACAGGACAGATGTGAAGGGATCTTCAGGCTCAGGAATTCTGGAGAGGCATTCTGGGGACCTGGGAGTAGCCTTGCAAGCCACAAGCAGTAGCCACAAGAGCCTTGCTAGCCTTCTCAGATCAGCTCCATCCAGCTGAGTACCAAAGAGGAGACAAGTCTCTGAGACATCCAGGCTTCTCTCTCATCATTTCCTCTTTTTCTTCTCTGTGTTAGTCTCCCTAACCAAAACTGCCAAGAAAGGCTTGGAACTGAAACAGAACTTGATTGAAGAGGTAAGAGCTTGTTGTTTTTTTTTTTTCCCCAGCCCTCGTATTTGATTTTAAAGGTGGGTGTGGGACTATCTGTCGGGGACAACTCTAAACACCACGGCAATGTTAGAGGCCTCGGAGCAGCCTCTTTCCCCTCTGGGGCCAGAGTATTACTGCCCGACCCCTGCTGCCCCAGGACTCCAGAGCCCCATGAATTGTCCCGTAGCTTCGGAAATGTGTGGACACGTACAAGTACCTCTTCATCTTCTCCGTGGCCAACATGAGGAACAGCAAGCTGAAGGACATCCGCAACGCCTGGAAGCACAGTCGGTGAGTGGGCAGTGGTGGGGGTGGGGCAGGCTGCTCAGAAAGTGCAGGGGCGGTTAGTGACCTCGGGTACCGGGATCACAAGTATCGCCTTAATGAGGACAAAACACTGCCCTCCCCAACCCCTGAAGAAGGATGCTTGTTAACTGTTTGGGGTTGGGGGGGTGTCGTTTGGTTTTTTTGGTCAGGCTGCTTGGCTTGGATGGAGATCATCGTTTCCTAACCAGGGATCAAACCCAGGCCCTCTGCAGTGAGAGCACAGAGTCCTATACACTGGGCCACCGGAGAAGTCCCTAACTGTTACAGGCGGTGTTACCCTGGGGGCAGGGGGAGAGCAGTGATCCCTCCAGGAGAGGGGGCTCCCTGAGCCCTGGGGTCTAGTCCCTTAAGGAACATCCAGCAGCTCTGGTTCAGACTGTCCACCGGGCCTCTTCTACAGACCCAGACGCATTCCCGGTGGGCTGAGGCAAAACATATGCGGGTCGGGTCCCTGTGGGAAAGAACGTGAGGGGCCCTGGGCTGCGTGGAAAGCAGCCTCCGGCCGTGCCTCCTCCTGGGCCGGGCCTCTGGCCTGGGGGACTGGAGCTGGTTGGCACTTAGGTGAGGGCGGGGTGCCTCCTTCACGGAGCCTCTTTTTCTCTGTAGGATGTTTTTTGGCAAAAACAAAGTGATGATGGTGGCGCTGGGTCGAAGCCCATCTGACGAGTACAAAGACAACCTCCATCAGGTGGGTCCCAGCTCCTACGGGGCGGGGGAAGGGCCGAGACCCAACCGCCCTGCCCGCTCTCCCACGACACGCCCTCCAGCCATGGGTCTCGGCTCCCACCGGGTGGCAGGGAGGGGGCCGCCGAAACCCAACCGCCCTGCCTGCACTCACACCACACGACATGCCCTCCAGCCGTGGGTCCCCAGCTCCCAACCGGGCGGGGTGGGGGAACGCAGAGACCTGACTGCCCTGTCCGCGCTCACATGACACACCCTCCAGCCAGGGGCGGGCGTCTGGCTCAGCTCTCCTTTAGCCTCCAAACCCAGAGAGGAGCCCCGCCCCCTCACAGTACTCTCCAGGTGGTGCCAGATGTTGGGGGGCAGGGGCAACAGAATCGTCCCCACCTGGAACCACTGCTCCCACATGACGGACGCCACCCTCCTCTGGTTTGCAGGTCAGCAAGAAGTTGAGGGGCGAAGTTGGTCTCCTTTTCACCAATCGCAGTAAGGAGGAAGTGGACGAGTAAGTGCTCTGGAGGAGCGGTGGGAAGGGAAAGGTGGGTGAGGTCTCCCGGGAAGGAATAACCCGGGACTTGGTCCAGTGGAGGTCCAAGGAAGACCTGGTTCCTGAAACCTTGTCACCAGGTCTCCATCCTCCCCAGCTCAGAGCTCCGGGCTGAGCCGAGGAGGCCGGGCAAGGCCCAGGCTGAGCCTGACCTCAGGTGGATGGGCGTCATTCCCAAAGGAGGTTTAGTCACTCCTTTGCAACCCCATGGACTGCAGCACGCCAGGCCTCCCTGTCCATCACCAACTCCCAGAGTTTGCTCAAACATGTCCATCGAGTTGGTGACGCCATCCAACCATCTCATCCTCTGTCATCCCCTCCCCCTCCTGCCTTCAATCTTTCCCAGCATCAGGGTCTTTTTCAATGAGTCAGCTCTTCGCATCAGGTGGCCAAAGTATCAGAGCTTCAGCATCAGTCCTTCCAGTGAATATTCAGGGTTGATTTCCTTTAGGATTGATGGGTTTGATCTCCTTGCTGTTCAAGGGACTCTCAAGAATCTTCTCCAACACCGCAATTCGAAAGCATCAATTCTTCAGCGCTCAGCCTTCTTAACAGTCCAGTTCGCATCCATACATGACTATTTTCTCTCCCTTAGGTGGTTCACGAAGTACACAGAAATGGACTATGCCCGAGCAGGGAACAAAGCCACTTTCACTGTGACCCTGGACCCGGGACCCCTGGAGCAGTTCCCCCACTCCATGGAGCCCCAGCTGAGGCAGCTGGGCCTGCCCACGGCCCTCAAGAAAGGTACAGGGGTATCCCTGGAGCTGAGAGGTCATAGCTGAGGGCCAAGAGCACAGGTGTCCAAGCAGACAGCTCTCCCCACCCCAACCCCCATGGTTCCGGTGGAGAAGGTTATTTCTGTCAGCCTGTGTTTTCTTACATGAAAATGGGACCAAGAGTGCCTGCCTCGTGGTCGGGGAGAACATGGACAGTGACTTACAGCTAGAATACAGCAGTTAAGGGACAAGGAAGGAGGAGTTGGTGCCCCCCTCCCCAGGGAGCTGACTGCTCGGGAGGAAGCCCAGTTCCTGTGCTGCTGGAGTCTTGGGCAGAGGGCCACCCGATTCCTCCAGCGCTCCCCAGGCCTCTGCTGGAGTAACTGCTCGGGGTCCCTTCTCTGCAGGTGTGGTGACCCTGCTATCCGACTATGAGGTGTGCAGAGAGGGTGATGTGCTGACCCCGGAGCAGGCCCGCGTCCTGGTGAGGTCCCCCCGGCCCCCAGCCCCTGACCCGGTGTCCACAGCCGCGACGGGGGGGTGCACAGACGCCTCTGACCGCACTCACCCCTCCTGACCACTGGTTCCCTCCATTTCACAGAAGCTTTTCGGGTATGAGATGGCTCAATTCAAGGTGAGCGTCAAATACATGTGGGACGCGCAGTCTGGAAGGTTCCAGCAGATGGGAGATGACTTGCCAGAGAGTGCGCCCGAGTCAGAAGGAGAGTCAGAGGAGGAAGACGACAGCTGAGGGGCTGGGGCCTCCGGGTCTCATCAGGACAGACTCGAGCAACTGCCACCGCCCTCCCCGAGAGTGGCCGTGTGTCTGCTGTGGATGACGCGAGCGAGGGGGGCAAGGACAGGCTGCTTCTCTGTGAATGATGAGGCGTCGTCACTCAGGCTGCCTTCTGCAAAAGGGGCTTTTCTTGGGGAAGAAAGCTAAAGACACTGTGGGGCTCGGGCTTTGGTTGGACTCCCAGGAGTCTGTTCATTCACCTCCAGCCAGTTTCCAGGACTGGCTCCTGCATGGCCACGTGGCCTGGCAGCTCCGGGGACCGGGGAGGAGCCGCCTTCTCTCCTCTGGCCTCAGCGGCCCTGGCTGGAAGCTAGGTTTGCTGAGGGGAGCAGGCACCTTGCCCGCCCACTCCTCCCCAGCTGTCTTCTCTCCCCACCCCTCTTCCCATACCCGGGCTGGACATCTGGTGGACGACCTGAAGACAGGAGGCTTGGCTGTGGCAACAGTAAAGCCACCACGGATGGGACTTCCTGGTAGTGCAGCGGCTAAGACTCCGTGCTCCCAATGCAGCGGCCTGGGTTCAATCCCTGGTCAGGGAACTAGATCCCACCGCTGCAACTAAGACCTGGCCCAGCCAAATAAGTAAACAAACACCTAACGAAAAGAATAAAGTGCCGCTGAGACTGAGCAGGTGTGAAAAATGTCCCCCGCAGTTTATTCTGGCGGGTAGGGTTTTGCCCAGGTGGTTCTGTTCATGTGTATCTAGGGAGGTGATTGTCCGCGAGAGGACGCCTGCCTCGGCGTGGACGGCCCTCTTGTCTTCTGCCGTGTGTAGAAGCGTGAGGGCCGCCTGCAGCCCTGCTGTTGAGAGGTCAGGCTGGGAGGCCCTCCTGCCGCCTCTGCCCCTCAAAGCCTGATCCCTGCTCCTGCTCGTTCTCGCTGAGCCTGTGGGGGACGGGAAACAGCCCCTGGCTCCAGAGGAAACGTTCACCGTGGGCCTGGACTCAGCCCGACTAGTGCCCCTTTATTCAGACAGTAAACGCCCAGTACAGCCCCGGCCCTTTCCTGTGGTGGCGGCTGCGGGGAGTGTTCACAAGGACATGGGAGATAAACCGTCTGTGGACGGGACTGTGAGGGAAGAACCAGCCACACAGCAACCTAAGGTCGAAATCGACTGCGCGAGAGAAAGGAGGTGACAGGTGGGGTGTGCCCTCTGCCACCCCAGACTAGGCCTAGCGGGAGTAGTTGGGACATTCGTGGGTGACCAGGCGCCAGGCCTGATCAAAGGCCCCCACGACAGCTGACTCCAGGGGCCCTTCCTCGATGGCTGGCAAGTTCTCTTCCAGCTGCTCCAGGCTGGACATGCCCAGGATGACTGCGTCCCCACTGGCGTCTGGGAGACGGCCAGACACAGAGACCCCATCACACACATCCCCTCCCAGCCCCGCCCCTGCGAAGACCTGGGATCCAGGATCTGTGTGTGCTCAGTCCCTTGGCCATGTCTGACTGATCCCATGGACTGTAGCCCACCCACCTCCTCTGTCCATGGAATCTTTCAGGCAAAAATACCAGAGTGGGTTGCCATTTCCTCCTCCAGGGTGTCTTTCCAACTTGGGGATTGAACCCAAGTATCTTGCATTTCCTGCATTGGCAGGCAGATTCTTTACCACTGAGCCGCCAGGAATCCCCCAATGTCCATACTTTGCATTATTCCAGAAAGAGCTTACCTTGCCTTCAAACAGCTCCAAAGCCCTGCCTCCCTAGACACACATGGGCAGGGCTGAGTTACTTACATGACCTAAGTTTCATGCTTCCTTTACTTTGCACAGTGATTGTGGGGATTAAAATTTTGTAAAGGCTATGGTATTTCCAGTAGTCATGTACAGATGTGAGAATTGGACTGTGAAGAAAGCTGAGTGCTGAAGAATTGATGGTTTTGAACCATGGTGTTGGAAAAGACTCTTGAGAGTCCCTTGGACTGTAAGGAGATCCAACCAGTCCATCCTAAAGGAGATCAGTCCTGGGTGTTCACTGGAAGGACTGATGTTGAAGCTGAAACTCCAGTACTTTGGCCACCTGATGCGAAGAGCTGACTCATTTGAAAAGACCCTGATGCTGGGAAAGACAGAGGGCAGGAGGAGAGGGGACGACAGAGGATGAGATGGCTGGATGGCATCACCGACTCTGTGGACGTGAGTTTGAGTGAACTCCGGGAGTTGGTGATGGACAGGGAGGCCTGGCGTGCTGTGATTCATGGGGTCGTGGAGAGTCAGACACGACTGAGCGACTGAACTGAAAGTACTTCAAACCTGGCACTAAACAGGCTCAAGAAAGAGGCACCATTAGCATGTGATGCCCAGATTGGAGGAAGGTATCGGGAAAGCAGGACGGTGGGACTAGGGCAGGCTGCAGAGAGGGCGGCCAGAGACAAACGCTAAAGGAATCACACACAGCTGCCCTGTCATTCGGTCGCTCAGTTGTGTCTGACTCCAGGCAAGAATACTGGAGTGGGTTGCTATTTCCTTCTCCAGGGGACCTTCCCAACCCTGGATTGAACCTGGGTCTCCCACACTGCAGGCAGATTCTATATCATCTGAGCCACCATGTGGCAAAAATTTAAAAACAACTAAAAATGAAGTCATGCAGCCCTCCCTTCCACTTCCTCCCTCCTACCTCAAGCTGGCAGTGGTGGTACGTCCAGCAGAGGGCGACCGAGGTCACGCCGGGGATTCTGGCACCATATGCAGCCTGCAGGGCCTTCCTTACCAAGGCAACAGCCTGGAAGTGGTGCTCCTTTTAGTAGCTGGGCAGGTAGGGAGGGTGGCACAGGGGTCAGAAGGAGGGGTTTCCTGCAAGGTGTCAGTCTTCTCAAGTGGAGGCTTTACCTCCCTGAGCAGCAGAATGCATGAGGATTTCTGGGTCCCTCATCGTGGTGGTCCCTGCCCAGTGGTGGGACCAGCAGGGATGCAGTGGGCAAGAATCTTTGCATTGCACATGCTCACCAGACACGAACAATACAACCCCCATCAGGACCACATCTGTGTGCCCCAGATCACGGACCGGACAAGTCCTGCTTCCAGTCCTACATAGCTCTGTCCTTGGATCAGCCACCTGCCTTCACTTACCTGCTCAGTGAGGAAACAACCTGAGCCAGCCCCACACAGTGAGCTCAAAGTGTAAAGGTAATGAACCTGCCATGCTTTCTCAACTAAACAGAGCAGAGAAGGTAAAAACCATCAGCCAAGATCCTGGGCTTCCCTGGGGGCTCAGTCGGTAAAGAATCTGCCTGCAGTGCGGGATACCTGGGTTCGATCCCTGGGTTGCGAAGATCCCCTGCAGGAGGGCATGGCAGCCCACTCCAGTATTCTTGCCTGGAGAATCCCCATGGACAGAGGTGCCTGGCAGGTTGCAGTACATGGAGTTGCAAAGAGTTGGACACAACTGAGCAACTAAGCACCGCACAAGACCCTACAGGGATGACTTTCCTGGAGGTACAGTGGGTAAAAACCTGTCTGACACTGCAGGGGACACCGGTTCAATCCCTGGTCTGGGAAGATTCCACATGCCACGAGGCAATTAAAGCCTGTGAGTTGCAACTATTGAGCCCTTGGGCACAACTCCTGAAGCCCACATGCCCTAGAGCCTGCGCTCCACAATGAGAAGCCTGCTCACCACAACAAAGCATAGCCCCGGCTCGCCACAACTAGAGAAAGCCCACACCGAGCAACAAAGCCCCAAGACAGCAAAAAAAAGTGAATAAATTATTTTTTACAAAAAGTATCCTCCAGGAGAGAGGCCCAGGCACTGGTGGTGTGACAAGCTCCTTGATACGCTGCCTAAGGAAATGGCTTCTAAACCTGGTCAAACAATCAGAAACCCTGGCGCAGATGGGCACCTGCTTTAGGGTTTAAATCACACCACTGCACACAGAGGTGGTTCCAAATATGGGACACTGTGCTGCTTAAAAAGTCCTGGGACATTTCAACAAAATTAGCACTGAAGCTTTGGAGACTTACCTTCTATAAATCTTGAAAGATGAGGCACTTCCCAGCAGTCCATAGATAATGTCTAAATTTGATATATTAAGGAATAGCAATAAAGTATATACGTCAGAGATCTTACAGTCAACGCCAGAGGGAGAGTAAGCTGAAAGAGTTTAAAAGCATCAGCTCTAAGGAATGTGACTTGGAAAGGGCTTGCTTTTTGCTGCGGGCATGTATTACATTGATAACTTTTTCAAACTTTAAAAAAATGAAAGGGAAAAAAAAAAGGAAAAAGGGCTGGTCCCAACAGATGTTCAATATAACTTTAGATATTGATGACAACTTTATTGCCAAGAATTTACAAAACTTAGACTCAGTTGCCCCAGGTGACAGGGCCAGCAGCAAGCTTCAGGATTCCCCAGTCCCGATGCAGGGTTTCTCCTGCTGTGGGCAGGGGGGAGGCTCTTCAAGGGAGGAGACACAGTCTTGTAGACCCGGCAGAAGGGCCAGAGCTCCACACACTCCCAATCCAGGTCCCCAGTCACTCCCAGAGACACTGGGGAAACCTTAGGGGTGCCGGTTGGGTTCTCAGTAAAGCTAAGCTTGAGGGGCCAAGGTCTGAGCAAAAGTGGAGGCTCTGGAACCCAAAAAAGCAGCCCCAGGTACTCCCCATTTTCAGACTATGGGGACCCCCTCCCACCCCACCCATCCTGACACCGTCCGCCCCCAGCTCACCGATTCCTGTAGACCTCTGCCCAGTTGTTCCCAAAGAAGCGGCCCACAGGCTATTTCCCATCCTTGTCATACCTGCCAGTCAGCAGGTCTCCTGCAGGAAGGCTGCAGTCGGACCCCCAGGCACTGCCCCCAGAGGTCATCTGGACCGGAAGTGGGGGTGATGGGGAACCAGGAGGGATGGAGGTCCTGGCAAACCCCTCCCCTTCCCAGGTCTGGGGCCAGGCTTCTGGGTCAGGAAGAGGCAGAAACGAGGTCGGGAAGCCCCCCCCGCCACCGCCCAGGGGAGCCTGTGCCCGCAGCAGCCCCACAGCCCGTACCAGCCAGAGCACTGTAGGCGTAGAACCTCAGTCCAAAACGCCAGAGGCAGGGCAGGAGCTCCCTCTCCACCTGCCGCGTGGTGGCGTTGTACATGCCCTGCAGGCAGAAGGGCCAGCTGAGTGGGTGCCCAGTCGGGGAGCCCCAGCCTGCCCTCAAAGGCTGCAGTCAAGACCCCCCAGGACTCCAGCATGGTTTCCAAAGTCACTACTGGTGGAAGGGGAGATAGTGCTGGGCCCCAGGAAGGGACGGCGGCCTGGCTCTGCCATCCCACACACATCTGCAGGCACCAAACGTGGGCTGGACCCTGAGCTCTCAAACACACGTGAATCTGGTGAGGTCTCTGCTTCAAGAGATGTCAGAGTCGGGTTAAAAAGAGAAAGGCAGAGGATGTGCTCTGTGACCTTGACCAATTTATTTAACTGCTTTGAGCCCCACTTCAGTAATCTTGTCTGGAAAATTCCTTGGACAGAGAAGCCTGGCAGGCTGTAGTCCATGGGGTCACAAAGAGTTGGACACCACCGAGCATGCACGCGCGTGCGCGCGCACACACACACACACACACACACACACGGACTGAGCCTCAATCTGCTCAACTGTAAATTGAGAATGACCATGGTTCTATCTAGTTGGGAACCTCAGAGGATTGATTAGAACTTTGACACACTCACTCACTGAAAGTGAAGGTGTTACTGGCTCAGTCATGTCCAACTCTTTGTGACCCCAGGGACTGTAGCCAACGGAACCTGGGTCTCCTGTATTGGCAGGTGGATTCTTCACCACTGAGCCATCTGCGAATTGTTGGAGGGCTACTCATTTGGAATCTTCCAGTCCTCCACCACAGTCCCCGCCCCTTCCTGATGTTAACTTCAGACCTGAGATATAAGAACTTTGGCCCAGCTAGTTCCAGCCTGAAGGAGGGAAGACAAGGAGAAGCTGGAGAAGAAAAAGCACTTAGAAATAAAACCAACCTAAATGCCCAGCAGATGAGTGGGTAAAGAAGCTGTGGCACACATACACAGTGCAGTATTCCTCAGCTGTCAGAAAGAAGGAAATAATGCTATCCACAGCAACACGGAGGGACCGATTTTCTTACTAAATGAAGTGAGTCAGACAGAAAGGCAAATACAGTGTGTGTGTGTGTTAGTTTCTCAGTCACGTTTGACTCTGCGACCCCGTGGACTGCAGCCCGCCAGGCTCCTCTGTCCATGGGATTCTCCAGGCAAGAACACTGGAGTGGGTTGCCATTCCCTTCTCCAGACAAATATGATAAAGACAAATATGATATTGCTTATATATGGAATCTAAAAATATGATTCGATTGAATTTATTTACAAAATAGAAACAGATTCAGAGACAGAAAACAATCTTATTGTTACCAAGGGGGAGGGGGGCATAAATCAGGAGTTTGGGGTTAACATATACACTAATATATATATATATATATATATAAAATAGATAACCAGCAAGCACCTACTGTATGGCACAGGGAACTATATTCAATATCTTGTAATAACCTATAATGCAAAATAGTCTGAAATATGTAACAAAATCACTTTGGTTATACCTGAAACTAACACAATATTGTAAATCAACTATACTTCAAAAAATTGAAGTTAAAAAAGATAATAAGACCAGAGTTGTCTCAGTGAGGCAGCCAAGTGACCTAGAAAGAGTGCAGCTCTGAGACGTGTGCATATTCTTGTCTTGTTCCAGATCTGCCGTGCCGTGAATCATTTCTCCCTGAGACACCCCGAGTGAAAGACGGCACGGGGTGCCAGCGACCATACTACTACTGTTAACAGTAACAGTTAACGTTGCCGAGCCCTCACTGTGTGCCTGCCAGCACAGGCTACATGCACTGAGATGGCATCCGACTGATGGCGGGCGTCCCCTGCCCTCACACGTTAAGCCTCCGCTCGGCCACAGCTGCCTGCTCCAACACCCTCATCGCCTTTGCCCACTCACTGCCCATGCCCACAGCCAGGAATGCCCTTTCTCCTCTCACTCCAGGAAAATGGTCAGTTCAAGGTCTGACGTTCCCTCTTCTGAGCATTCTTCTTTGGCCCGTCCCAAGAAGCAGGCCCTCTTCTGAGCTTCAGCTGTCTCTAGATGCTGAGCTCCCTGAGTGGGTGAGTGTCAGTTCCCCTTCTGTGGCCTTGGACAGAGGCTGGCACAGAGCAGGCAGTTAGACAGAGTACCTCCCCCACTTCCCCACCCCAGTTACTGCTGGTAGCTCCAGGACTCCCCGGTGCACCCACCCTGGTGAAGTGGGAGGCACGGCGGACTGAACCGCGTGCCCGGGGCTCCAGGGAGGAGTCCAGGGCTCAGAGCAATGAGGAAACCGGTCCCCGCCAGTTCCAAAGACCAATCTGCAACAGTGCCAGGGAGTGCCAGGGTGATAAGGGCAGGACTCCTGCAGATCCGGACCACACCGGGCACCTGTGGAGAAGGGGAAGGGGGCAGGGGCTGCCAGTGCCAGATTCCATTTTCAGGGCCCCCTGAGAGGGGCTAGCCAAGTCGTTTCAGGCTAGGTAAGGGTTGCTGAAAGGAGGGAAAAGGAGAGGAAAAGGGTCAAGACAAAGTACGTCCAGCTGTCCAGGGTTAATGTGCAAGGGCACTGGGAAGCAGGGGTTTCACAGAGCTGCGAGGCGGCCAGAGGAGTTGGCATGCCGGGAGGGGGACAAAGCTGTCGGATGTGTGTGCGTGCTCAGTCACTTCAGCCGTGTCTGATTCTTTGTGACCCTATGGACTGTAACCCACCAGGTTCCTCTGTCCATGGGATCCTCCAAGCAAGAATGCTGAAGTGGGTTGCCATGCCCTCCTCCAGGGGATCATCCCGACCCAGGGATCGAACCCACATCTCTTACAACTCCTACATTAGCAGGCAGGTTCTTTACTGCTGAGCCACCAGAGAAGCCAAGGCTTACTATATGACTCAGCAAAAACTACACCCCAGTAATCTTCATGAACCTACCTACAAAAACCTTTGACAAATGTAGTTGACTAACATTAACTCTATTGATTGATCTGCCAGTTTAAGGCCAACTGTATGCCTGGATGAAATTCAGTGTGTCATGATGTATTATTCTTGTTATATATTCAGTTGGATCAACTTCATTCAATGGGTCAAAGGTTTTCGAAGGTAGGTTCACAAAGGTTACTGGGGTGTAGTTTTTGCTGAGTCTACAGTAAGTGTATTTTAACTTTATAAAAACTCAGCTGTTCAAAAAGTTAAACATGAAACAAGGGTAAAGATTATATTCATCCTTGTGTTTACCATTCCCAGCACTCTTCATTCTGTGTGTGTGTGTAAATCCAACTTTTCTTCGGTCTAAAGTAGCTCTCCCAGTATTTGCTACTGTGAAGAAGTGAAGCGAAGTGAAAGTCCCTCAGTTGTGTCCAACTCTTTGCGACTCCATAAACTATACAGTCCATGGGATTCTCCAGGTCAGAATACTGGAGTGGGTAGCTGTTCCTTTCTCTAGGGGATCTTCTCAAACCCAAGGATTGAACCCAGGTCTCCCACATTGCAGGCAGATTCTTTACCAGCTGAGCTGCCACCAGGGAAGCCTGTAGTGAAAGCTGGCTACTATAAATTCTCCCTAACCTTCGTCTGAACAAAGTCTCTGCTTTCATTTTTGAAAGGTGTTTTCGTTTGAGTTCTTTTAATACTTGAACACTGGCTGGAGCCTTTGGCAAGTCGCAACAAGAGAACCACAGAGCCAGCCTCTGGGGCCTGCAAGATGATGGGACAGCCCCAAGGCACCACCCCTGGGCCAAGACCACATTTTAGGATCTTAAGTTCAGTTCAGTTGCTCAGTCATGTCCAGCAATTTGTGACCTCATGGACTGCAGCACGCCAGGCCTCCCTGTCCATCACCAACTCCTGCAGTTCACTCAAAGTCATGTCCATGAGTCGGTGATGCCATCCAACCATCTCATCCTCTGTCGTCCCTTTCTCCTCCCACCTTCAGTCTTTCCCAGCATCAGGGTCTTTTCAAATGAGTCAATGCTTTGCATCAGGTGGCCAAAGGATTGGAGTTTCAGTTTCAGCATCAGTACTTCCAATGAATATTCAGGACTGATTTCCATTAGGATTGACTGGTTTGATCTCCTTGCTGTCCAAGGGACCCTCAAGAGTCTTCTCCAACACCACAGGTTAAAAGCATCAATTCTTCAGTGCTCAACTTTCTTTATAGTCCAACTCTCACATCCATATGTGACTCCTGGGAAAACCATAGCCTTGACTAGACAGCCTCTTGTTGGCAAAGTAATGTCTCTGCTTTTTAATATGCTATCTAGGTTGGTCATAGCTTTTCTTCCAAGGAGCAATCTTCTTTTAATTTCATGACTGCAGTCACCATCTGCAGTGATTTTGGAACCCCCCAAAATAAGGTCTGTCACATTACTTAGGATCTTCAACCCTTAGGAAAGGCCCCTGCCTAGGGGTCCAGGGTCGGCAGCGCTTGTGTAGGGGGCGGGGCTACACGCGTCGCTTGGCCCCGCCCCTGTCAGGTTGGCGGGGCCCACCTCTCCTTAAAGCGCCCGCCCTCGCCGCGTTGCCCCCGGGTGCGCTAGGTTTCGGGGCGGCTGCGTTAGCCGTCCCCCCGCCATGGCCCAGCCACAGTCGTACCCACGGGGTGTCCCGACCCGGCCTGCCACCGTCTTGGGCGCCATGGAAATGGGGCGCCGCATGGACGTGCCCAGTAGCGCCGCGGCCGTGCGCGCCTTCCTGGAGAGCGGCCACACCGAGATCGACACGGCCTTCTTGTACGCCGACGGCCAGTCCGAGAGCATCCTGGGCGGCCTGGGGCTCGGGCTGGGCGGCAGCGGCTGCAAAGGTAACGCCTGGCCCCCCGGACCTCCGCACCGTGACCGCCCCCGCGCCATGCACTGGCCGCGGCCGGGACCGACCGCCTTGTCCACCTTGCTGGGACGCCCACCTCCCCTGGCCTCCCCTGGCCTCCCCGCCGCTCTGTGAAACCCCCGCTTCCCAGCTCCCTTGCATATCAGCCCGGACAGCCAGAAACTTGATCTTGACTCTTTTCCTCTCATTTTCCCTCCCTCTCAGTAATGTCCCGACCGTGGCAGAGCCTGGAATGACTTGGCTAGCCCCTCTCAGGGGGCCCTGAAAACGGAATCTGGCGCTGGGCAGCCTTCCCCCTTCCCCCTCCCCCGCAGGAGCCCAGTGCGGTCGCATCTGCAGGAGTCCTGCCCTTATTGCCCTGCTCCCTGGCACCGTTGCAGATCTGTCTTTGGAACCGGCGGGAACCGGCTTCCTCATTGCTCTGAGTCTCCTCCCTGGAGCCCTGGCCGTATGGTTCAGGTTCAGTCCTCAGCGTCTCCCACTTCACCAGGGCTTCCCTGGTGCCCCAGACGATAAAGAATTTGCCTGCAATGCAGAGACCTGGGTTCGATCCCTGGGCCGGGAAGATTCCCTGGAGAAGGGCATGGCAACCCACTCCTGTGTTCTTACCTGGAGAGTCCCCATGGACAGAGAAGCCTGGCAGACTACAGTCCATGGGGTGGGACAGGAGTGACTAACACTCACTTTTCCACGTCACGCAGGGGAGCAGCAGGAGCTACCAGCAGTAGCTGGGATACGGGTGTGGGGGAGGTACCCTGTCTAACTGCCGCATCTGTGCCAGCCTCTGTCCGAAGCCATAGAAGAGGAATTGACAGTCACCCAATCCAGGGAGCTCAGAGTCTAGAGACAGCTGGGGAGCCCAGATGAGGGACCCCTTCCCAGAAAGGGCCAAAGAAGAATGCGCAGAAAAGGGAACGTCAGACCTTGAACTGATGCTTTTCCAGAAGAGGAGAAAGGGCATTCCTGGCAGGGGGTGTGAGCAGTCAATGTGCAAAGGCAATGAGGTTTGGCGGTGCTGAGGGTACTGGGGCAGGCAGTGGAGCCAAGCGGAGGTTTATTGTGTGGGCCCAGGGGAAGGTCCCCCACCGGTCTGATGCCATCGGAAGTGCTTATAATGTGCCGGGCAGGCGCATAGTGAGGGCTCAGCAACACTGGCCGATACTGTTAGTAGTCGTGTGGTTGTAGTAATAGTAGATGCCGGCAGCACCCCGTGCCATCTTTCACTCTGGGCTGTCTCAGGGAGAAATGATTCACGGCATGGCAGATCTGGAGCAAGACGGGAATATGCACGCGTCTCGGAGCCGCACTCTTTCTAGGTCACTTGGCTGCCTCACCGTGACAACTCTGGTCTTATTGTTATTTTTTAAAATTTTAATTGAAGTATAGTTGATTTACAGTGTTGTGTTAATTTCCAGTGTACAGCAAAGGGATCTAGTTATATATATATATATATATCTCAGCTTCTTTTCCATCATAGATTATTATAAGTTACTGAGTATAGTTCCTTTGCTTTACAGTAGGTCCTCGTTGGCTATCTATTTTATAAATATTGCTTGCTCAGTCACTAAATTGTGTCCAACTCTTTGCCACCCCATGGACTGTAGCTTGCCAGGCTCCTTCCTCTACCCCTGGGGTCTTCCTGGCAAGAATACTGGAGTGGGTTGCCATTTCCTTTTCCAGGGGATCTTCCTGATCCAGGGATCAAACCCGTGTCCCCTGCATCTCCTGCATTGGCAGGTGGATTCTTTACCACTAAGCCACGGGGGAATCCCCGTTTTCTATCTATTATTGTATATGTTAATCCCAAACTCCTGATTTATCACCCTCTCCCCCTTTGGTAACCGTAAGTTTGTTTCCTGTCCGTGAGTCTGTTTCTGCTTGGTAAATGCATTCACTTGTATAATTACTTTTAGATTTCACGTGTAAGCTGTACCATGTTTGTCTTTGTCTAACTTACTTCACGTAGTGTGATCATTTCTGGGTCCTTCCATGTTATTGTCAATGGCATCATTTCATTCTTTTCTGGTGGCTGAGGAATATCCCATTGTATATACGTACCACATCTTGTTTATCCAGTCATCTGTCCATAGGCATTTACATTGGTCTTATTTCTGATTACTTTTCTTCTGCAGCACCTCCTCTTCCCTCCTTTAGGCTGGAACCAGCTGGGCTACAGTTCTTAAATCTCAGATTTGAAGTTAATGTCGCGAAGGGGTGTGGGCCAAAGGGGAGGAGGTGGTGGAATGGAAAATTCCACATGAATAGGCCTTCAGCTCTCCAGCCTGATCTCTCCCATCTCAGGGGTCTGGCCTGCTGAGGTGACTTTCCAGGAGTAAACAGTGCAAAACGGGCTCTCTTCTCAGCCGTTCGCTTGCTCACCTGGGATTCTCAGTGGGCGTCGGGAGAAAGGTATTTAACTCCTTCCGAGAGGCAGACCACCTGACCTGCCTCTTGAGAAACCTGTATGCAGCTCATGAGGCAACAGTCAGAACTGGACATGGAACAACAGACTGGTTCCAAATAGGAAAAGGAGTGCGTCAAGGCTGTATATTGTCACCTTGCCTATTTAACTTATATGCAGAGTACATCATGAGGAACGCTGGGCTGGAAGAAGCACAAGCTGGAATCAAGATTGCCGGGAGAAATATCAATAAACTCAGATATGCAGATGACACCACCCTTATGGCAGAAAGTGAAGAGGAACTCAAAATCCTCTTGATGAAAGTGAAAGTGGAGAGTGAAAAGTTGGCTTGAAGCTCAACATTCAGAAAACAAAGATCACGGCATCTGGTCCCATCACTTCATGGGAAATGGATGGGGAAACAGTGGAAGCAGTGTCAGACTTTATTTTTTTGGGCTCCAAAATCACTGCGGATGCTGATTGCAGCCATGAAATTAAAAAATTAAAAATTATTACTCCTTGGAAGGAAAGTTATGACCAACCTAGATAACATATTAAAAACCAGAGACATAAAAAAATAAATAAAAAATAAAAACCAGAGACATTACTTTGCCAACCAAGGTCCAACTAGTCAAGGCTATGGTTCTTCCCGTGGTCATGTATAGATGTGAGAGTTGGACTGTGAAGAAAGCTGATCGCTGAAGAATTGATGCTTTTGAACTGTGGTGCTGGAGAAGACTCTTGAGAGTCCCTTGGACTGCAAGGAGATCCAACCAGTCCATTTTAGAGGAGATCAATCCTGGTTGTTCATTGGAAGGACTAATGCTAAAACTGAAACTCCAATACTTTGGCCACCTCATGCGACAAGTTGACTCACTGGAAAAGACTCTGATGCTGGGAGGGATTGGGGGCGGGAGGAGATGGGGACGACAGAGAATGAGATGGCTGGATGGCATCACCGACTTGATGGACATGAGTTTGAGTGAACTCCGGGAGTTGGTGATGGACAGGGAGGCCTGGCGTGCTGTGGTTCATGGGGTCGCGGAGAGTCGGACACGACTGAGCAACTGAACTGGACTGAACTGAACTGAGAGTCACACAGGTAGCACCACACTGGCCTTTTCTCACGGGGATGTTTCTCTGACAGAAATATAATCCTTCCCTGGGGCCCCAGTTGAGGCCTCTTGCTTCTCTTTCCTGAATTCCTGCCACAGTCTCCTTGCCATTTTCCCTGTTTCCAGACCTGTGCCCGAGGCTCTTTGTGTTTCCTTCGGCGTCATCATTCAAAACGGCAAAGCCGAGCCCTTCGCTTGCTGACTGAAGTGTTCAGAGTCGCCCTGTGGCCCGCTGAGGCAGACTTTAAGGGGTGCCTCGGGACCCTTTGCATCTCCGTGGTCTGCGGCCCCTCTCTCGTCTCGTGTGTCCCGGTCCTGCTGTTTTAGTTCTGTGGGATCGCAGACTCGACTCCTCAAAG
The DNA here is from genome assembly GCF_049115385.1 of Moschus berezovskii. NCBI lineage: Eukaryota > Metazoa > Chordata > Mammalia > Artiodactyla > Moschidae > Moschus > Moschus berezovskii. Next base: position 2,969,339 of record NC_142461.1, read on the forward strand.
CCGTGTTCTTGCCCCAGGGTGGCCTTTGACTCCTCTTGGAGAGTCAAAGCCTTGGAAAGCCTTCCCTGAATTCTCAGGGCTCCTCTCCCCTGCTTCTGTGTGTCCTGACCTCACTTACTCTGTGGTGCCCCCTTAGACTGTGGGTGCTTGAGGGCAGGGATCCAGGGTTGGCATTCCTCTTCCAACCTGAAGTGCCAGGCATGGTTCACCCAGCGGTCTGGTAAATAGTCACTGTAGGGACAACATGAGCAGCTCATAATGAGCAAGCATGTCAAAGTTCTGACCGATCCTCAGGGCCTCCCAGATAGACTGTACCACTGACACTCTCAACTCACAATTGAGAAAAGTGGGACTCTGTGTGTGTTTGTGTGGTGTGTGTGTGTGCACAAACGCACGTGCGTGCTCAGTCATGTCTGACTCTTTGCGATTCCATGGACTGTAACCTGCCAGGCTTGTCTGTCCCTGAGATTTTCCAGGCAAGAATACTGGCGTGGGGCTCCGAGAGGTTGAATAACTTGGTCAAGGTCATAGAGCTGATAATGGCAGAGCTGAGGTGTGAACCCAGGCCTGCCTCTTAACCATTAACCCTAGATCCTCTCCAGTGTTTGGAAAGTTGACCTGAACTTCTGTTTTTCTCCTCCCAAAGTAAAAATTGCCACCAAGGCCAATCCATTGGAAGAAAACTCTCTGAAGCCTGACAGCCTCCGGTCCCAGCTGGAGACGTCCCTCCAGCGGCTGCAGTGCCCCCGAGTCGACCTCTTCTATCTGCATGCGCCGGACCACGGCACCCCCGTGGAAGAGACGCTGCGCGCCTGCCACCAGCTGCACCAGGAGGTGAGGGCGGCCGCCCACTCCCCACCCTGGCCTGTCGGTGCCCAGAGAGCAGAGGCCCCGGGGCTGTCCCGGAGCAGAGCAGGGGACGGACCCCACGCCCAGGGTCCCAATCTCTGGGACTGGTGTTCCGGGCTGCGGGGGGATCTGACCGTGGCCTCTCCCCCGCAGGGCAAGTTCGTGGAGCTCGGCCTCTCCAACTATGCTGCCTGGGAGGTGGCCGAGATCTGTACCCTGTGCAGGAGCAACGGCTGGATCCTGCCCACTGTGTACCAGGTGAGGCCGGGGCTGCAGAGGCCGCTCTCCAGGGCGCTTGGGATCCCAGGTCCTCTTGGGCCACCGCGCCCCACCCCTGCCCTCTCGAGAGCAGCCACTCCTCTGCTCCCAGCCTGTAGACGGCCCCCGGGGGCCCTCAGCCTGGCCCCCTTCCTGCCTGCTTCTGGCTCTGCGGTCAGCCTGGACTCGCCTCCCCTTTCTTGCTGGAAGGAGTGCCCAGGCGTCACTTAGATACCTCTTCCTCTGGAAGCCTTTCCCGACAACCCAGTGGGTCCTCCAGCCTCCAGACCCCACCTTTATGCATTGAGCGAGTATTTCTGGGAGTCTGCCGTGGTCACAGAAGCCACCTTTCTGTGGTCACCTGTCCTGTCTCTTTTGTTGGTTTGTCTATTTGGCTGCCTCGGATCTTAGCTGCGTCATACAGGATCTTGCATTGCGGCCCGCGGACTCTCTAGTTGCGGCTCTCAGGCTTATTTGCCCTACCAGGGATCAGACCCGTGTCCCTGGCTTAGCAAGGTGGATATTTAACCACTGAACCACCAGGGGAGTCCACTCTGCTTTGTTTTTAACCCAACTCTGACATCTCTTGAAGCACAGACCTCACCAGATCCACGTGTGTTTGAGAGCTCAGGGTCCAGCCCACGTTTGGTGCCTGCAGATGTGTGTGGGATGGCAGAGCCAGGCCGCCATCCCTTCCTGGGGCCCAGCACCATCTCCCCGTCCACCAGTAGTGACTTTGGAAACCATGCTGGAGTCCTGGGGAGTCTTGACCGAAGACTTTGAGAGCAGGCTGGAGCTCCCTGGCTGGGCCCCCACTCAGCTGATGCTTCTCCCTGCAGGGCATGTACAACGCCACCACGCGGCAGGTGGAGACGGAGCTCCTGCCCTGCCTCCGGCGCTTTGGACTGAGGTTCTACGCCTACAACCCTCTGGCTGGTACGGGTTGTGAGGCTGCTGCGGGCACAGGCTCCCCTGGGCGGGAGGGCCTTCCCGACCCCGTTTCTGCCTCTTCCTGACCCGGGAGAAGCCTGGCCCAGACCTGGGAAGGGGAGGGGTTTGCCAGGACCTCCATCCTTCCTGGTTCCCCATCACCCCCACTTCCGGTCCAGATGGCCTCTGGGGGCAGTGCCTGGGGGTCTGACTGCAGCCTTCCTGCAGGAGGCCTGCTGACCGGCAGGTACAAGTATGAGGACAAGGATGGGAAACAGCCCGTGGGCCGCTTCTTTGGGAACAACTGGGCAGAGGTCTACAGGAACCGGTGAGCTGGCGGCGGACGGTGTCAGGACGGGTGCGGTGGGAGGGGGTCCGTGTTGTCCGAAATAGAGAAGCTCTCGGCTGCTTTCCTAGGGCCTCCAGGCTCTCCCTTGCTGGCTGGACCTACCTCTCTTGATTCCTAGAGGAATTAGGAAACCCTCTGTAAGGTTTCGTTTTGTTCTTGGAACCTCCATTAGGAATGCTGATCCCTGGGCCTTATGGCTAACCTTCCAAGTCATAACTCATGCCTAAGAAAACTGGTCACCTGCCAAGGGGGAAAGCCAGGGCTCCGGATGGAGGGACAGGCAGCCTGGGGCTGGTTTGTGCCCCTGTGCTGGCTCCCTGTTTCTCCAGGTAAAGGAAGGGCAGGGTTTGAGTTCTTAGGAGCAGAGACATCCTTGAGGCCTCCGGTGAGGGAGCCAGCGTCCTGGGTGGTTCTGTTGCCCAAGAAGGTGGCAGAACCCCTGCCCGAGGGGACCCTGGCCCCTCTGTGCTGCAGGGGCTGCCCAGTTGTCTCTTGGGCAGTGGCCCCCGTGTGACCCCGTGGTTCTGACCCTGTGCGACCCTCTCCACCCGTCCAGCTACTGGAAGGGGCACCACTTCGAGGGCATCGCCCTGGTGGAGAAGGCCCTGCAGGCTGCGTATGGCACCAGCGCCCCCAGCATGACCTCGGCCGCCCTCCGGTGGATGTACCACCACTCCCAGCTCCAGGTAACCTCCCCATCCCTCACAATATCCCTGGAAGCCCCGCTCCTGCTCTCTTTGAGGAGCCAGCATGATTTCTAAACAGTTTTTCCCTCTGAAATCTCTCTCTGGTCCAGTTCTCAGGCAGCCTTCCTGTTGTTCTGGGAGCTGCCAAAGGACCAGGCCCTGTCACGAGGGCTTTACACGCATGGATTGAATGATTCCTTAGGCCTGATGAGGTGGGATTGTTCCAGTTCTTCTGATGAGCAAACAGCTGTGAGCGGGAGAGAAAGTTACAGTCAAGACTTGATGCACAGCCCGCTGGTCCCCTCCTCTGGGGGGAGTGGGGTCTCCCCCTCTTTGGTGTCCCCAGTCTTCCTGGCTAAAACTTCTCTCCAGCTTCAGCCTTACACACTTGCGTAGTCTCTGGTTTTCCATAAATGGGAGTTAGGTGCTCTGAATAATTTCTCATTCCCATCAGCATGGTGAAAACTGAGATCTGAGTCTTGGGGGTTAAAAAGCTAAACCAAGTTCGCACAGCTGCTGAGGGCAGAACGGGACTCTAAAGTAAGGTCTGAAGGAGGGTGGGCGTCGTGGCAGCAGGACGGAAGAGGACGGGTTTGGGGTCACACAGTGAGGACTGCTGACGGCACCGTGGGTGCTTCGCACAACTATGTAGGTATAAGGAAGATGCCCGGCCCCAGGTCTCGGCAGGGGCGGGGCTGGGAGGGGGTGTGTGCGACGGGGTCTCTGTGGGGCATCAGTGTGTGACGTTGGCCGTCTCCCCTTGCAGGGCGCCCATGGGGACGCGGTCATCCTGGGCATGTCCAGCCTGGAGCAGCTGGAAGAGAACTTGGCGGCCACTGAGGAAGGGCCTCTGGAGCCAGCCGTCGTGCAGGCCTTTGACCAGGCCTGGCGCCTGGTCGCCCACGATTGTCCCAACTACTTCCGCTAGACTCCTACCCGGATCGGGCGCTGGAGGATTATTCCTTTTCTGTCGCCTCTTCTGCGCTCTCCCTGGCCGGTCTTTGCCTTCAGCTGATTTCGCATGGTCTTTCTCCATCATCTGGATCCATGCGTTGTTTTTCTAGACCCCTGCCTCACTCCCAGTTGCCTTCACGATGTATAGCACCTTGGCTGAGCCCCTCTGGGCGTGTCCCGTCTGAATAAAGCCAGCACTAGACCTGCCTTCACTTTCACTTTTCACTTTCACACATTGGAGAAGGAAATGGCAACCCACTCCAGTGTTCTTGCCTGGAGAATCCCAGGGACGGGGGAGCCTGGTGGGCTGCCGTCTATGGGGTCACACAGAGTCGGACACGACTGAAGTGACTTAGCAGCAGCAGCAGCAGCAGACCTGCCTGTAGCCCAGTCGCTGAGTAGACCCCACCGATTTCTCTCCTCCCTGCCTGGGCCTTCCTGCCTGAGGGGTGGATCCACACGCTGGAGCCACCAGGGGCAGAGGCGGCGGGGGTCTCCCCACCTGACCTCTCGGTGGGGCTGCAGGCGGCCCTCACGTTCCCACATGACAGAGGGAAGGAGGGCCGTCCTAATTATCTCACTGAGCACTCAGAAATGGAATAATTTGGGCAAAACGTACCGTTAGGGTCACCTCCAAGAAGAATCAAGACCGCCAGGTGCCGTGGGGCATTTTCACGCAGTCACTTCATCGGCGACTTTCCTCTGCTCCTGTCTGCTGCTCGCCCACAGGCTGTCCACTCTGCTGCTGGGCCTCCTTGGTGGGAGTGGCGTTGGCAGTCAGGAACCACATTTCCCTCAGGAAGACCCTATTCCACATAGGAAGCACCCAAGATTGGAGAAGAAATGCAATCCCAGGCCTGCTGGTTGCTTTCTGAACACGCCCAGGGCAGAAACATCACCCACTGGGCGAGGGGTGGGTCGTGCAACAAGCAGCAGCAGGTGATGAAAGGGGCTCAACTGGGAAATTCAGACGAACCTGCCCGTCAAAGATGCTGGACCTCCCCGGAGGCCCAGGGGTTAAGGATCCATCTGGCAATGCAGGGGACGTGCGCTCAATCCCTGGTCAGGGAGATTCCACAAGCCATGGGGCAACTAAGCCCATAGGCTACCCATATACCCTAGAGCCGTGCTCTGCAACAAGAAGAGCCACCACTCTACAGCTGGAGAGAGCCCGCGCGCAGCACCAAGGACCCGGCACTTGAAAAGGGTGCATTTGAATCGGTGCTATGAGGTGGATGAAACTGGAGCCTATTCTACAGAGCGAAGTAAATCAGAAAGAAAAGCAGCAGTATCGTATACTAACACATAGACATGCAGTTTAGGAAGATGGTAACGACGACCCTGTGTGCGAGACAGCAAAGAGACACAGACGTACAGAACAGACTTTCGGACTCTGGGGGGGAGGGCGAGGGTGGGGTGATCTGAGAGAACAGCACTGAAACATGGATATCACCGTATGTGAAACAGATCGCCAGTCCAGGTTCGATGCCTGAAACAGGGCGCTCAGGGCCGGTGCCCTGGGGTGACCCTGAGGGATGGGATGGGAAGGGAGGTGGGAGGGGGGTTCAGGATGGGAGACACACGTACACCCGTGGTGGATTCATGTCAATGTATGGCAAAAACCACTACAATACTGTAAAGTAACTAGCCTCCAATAAAAATAAAATAATAAAAAATAAAATTTTTTAAATGTGAGAAAAAAAGGGACCCAGCACAACCATAAATAAATAAATAATTTTTGAAAAGAGATTCTGTTCAAAGGAAGGTCCTACTCGCCAATGAAATAAAAGGAGACACACACCCTGCAGGTAAAGTCTTATTATTTACAACACAGACACACTCCTCTGTCTTCACCCATAATAAAATGGATGCTTCCCCAGGTGGGGTAATTACCCTCCTCATATTATTATTATTAATTATTTTAGTTCTACCAGTTTATTGCTACCAACCCATCTCCCTCCACCCTTATGCATGCATGTTCAGTCATGTAACGCCACAGACTGCAGCCCGCCAGGCTCCTCTGTCCATGGACTTTTCCAGGCAAGAATACTGGAGGGGGTTGCCGTTCCCTTCTCCACCTGCTCATATTAATCATAATATAAAAATTATTGTTGCACAGCAAACCACCCCAAAATTCTGTTGCTTAAGATGACAAAATCTGAAACTGACCTAAGAAGATTCAAAGCAATTTCTATCAAATATCTTAAAAAGATCAAGTCCAAAACTATAATCTATTTTTTTAAGAAAGAATAATAGCTCTTCTGTGCTGAGGCATCCCCTGCCTTGCCTTAAGGGAGGAAACACAAAACCTGAGAGGTTTATGCTGAGGTGGAGGGAATGTTCTCCTCACGTAAAATTCTACAGCTTGTTGACTAAGGGGTTGGTACTATGACCTGAAACCGAACTGAACATGAGAGCTTTAGAGGACGTCGTCTCTAAAGTACATCCCCTTTCTGAACTGCATAGTTTGATGAGTGCATTTGGAGTCTGCTGGGGCAGTCTGAGCTCGGGTTGGAAACAAAGTTCCAGACACAGAGCATTTCAGAATGGAGTGCGTTTATTCAGAGCGACGGGCAGAGGTAATGAGGGCGCTGCGAGCCCAGCGGGTCGGGGCGGCCCGACGGGCCAGGGAGAGCTGGAGGCTGCTTCAGAATGGTGGGCTGGCTCCAGGGGGACCCCAGCTACAAAACCCCCGGTCCACTGAATACAGCAATATACGAGGATAACACACCCTGACTCACTACATTTCATCCCAAAAATAGAGTTTGCTTTATATTTGCAAATCAATCAGTGTTGCAATGACATCCGTCAGTTCACGGTAATCAACTCTGTTGGTCAAAGGTTTCTGTAGGTAGGTTCATGAAGACTATCGGGGTTAGTTTTCACTGAGTCACATGGTAAGTGTATTTTTAACTTTGTAAAAACTCACTTATCTGTTTAACAGGCTAAACATGTAAAAAGGTTAAAAGTTATATTTATCCTCATGTTTACCATTTCCAGCACTCTTCTTTGTGCATGTGTGTAAATTCAACTTTTCTTCTGTCTAAAGAATTTTTCCGCATACACACCAAGGAAACCAGAATTGAAAGAGACACGTGTACCCCAGTGTTCATCACAGCACTGTTTATAATAGCCAGGACCTGGAAGCAACCTAGATGTCCATCAGCAGATGAATGGATAAGAAAGCTGTGGTACATAAACACAATGCAGTATTACTCAGCCGTTAAAAAGAAGACATTTGAATCAGTTCTAATGAGGTGGATGAAACGAGTCTATTATATAGAGTGAAGTAAGCCAGAAAGAAAAACACCAATACAGTATACTAATGCATATATATGCAGAAGGCGATGGCACCCCACTCCAGTACCCTTGCCTGGAAAATCCCATGGGCGGAGGAGCCTGGTAGGCTGCAGTCCATGGGGTCGCGAAGAGTCAGACACAACTGAGCGACTTTACTTTCACTTTTCACTTTCACACATTGGAGAAGGAAATGGCAACTCACTCCAGTGTTCTTGCTTGGAGAATCCCAGGGACGGGGGAGCCTGGTGGGCTGCTGTCTATGGGGTCACACAGAGTCAGACATGACTGAAGTGACTTAGCAGCAGCAGCAACACATATATGTGGAATTTAGCAAGATGATAATGATGACCCTGTATGCGAGACAGCAAAAGAGACACAGGTGTACAGAACAGTCTTTGGGACTCTGTGGAAGAGGGTGAGGGTGGGATGATTTGGGAGAATGGCATTGAAACATGTATGTTATCATATGTGAAACGAATCGCCAGTCCAGATTCGATGCATGTTACAGGATGCTCGGGGCTGGTGCACTGGGATGATCCTGAGGGATGGGATGGGGAGGGAGGTGGGAGGGGTGTTCAGGATGGGGAACACATGTACACCCAGGGTGGATTCATGTCAATGTATGGCTAAACCAATACAATATTGTAAAGTAATTAGCCTCCAATTAAAATAAATAAATTTGTATTAAAAAAATAAAAATAGTGATATAAAAATAAAATAAAAAGAATTTTTCCAAATATTTGCTATAGTGAGAGCTGGCTACTATGCATTCTCCCCAACCTTTGTCTGAACAAAGTCTTTATTTTGCTTTCATTTCTGAAAGGTGTTTTCGCTTGAGTTCTTTCAGTACTTTAATACTAATGATGGCTGGAGTTTTTGGCAAGTCCCAACAAGAAAACCACAGAGCTGAGTTCTGGAGCCTGCAAGGTGACAGGAAAAGCAATCAATATAGTTGAGTGTACTAACACCAGGGACTTCCCAGGTGGCGCAAATGGTAAGGAACCTGCCTGCCAGTGCAGGAGACAAACAGGGGTTTGATCCTCTGGTTGGAAAGATCCCCTTCGAAAGATCTCCTGGAGGAGGGCACGGCAACCCAATCCTGTATTCTTGCTCGGAGAATCCCTTGGACAGAGGAGGAGCCTGGCAGGCTACAGTCCATAGGGTCCCAAAGAGTCAGACATGACTGAAGCGACTTAGCATGAACACATACTAGCATCAAAGAATAAAACCCTTATGGTTATCTCAATAGACACAGAAAAAACATTCAACAAAATTCAATGGAAAAAAAAACAAAGACCCTTCAGCAATATAAGAACAGGGAATTTCCTTAAAATGAAAAAGGACATATTCAGAAAACATGTAGCTGCCATTATATTTAATAGTGAAACAATTTTCCCTCTAAGATTGGCACCCAGGCAGTGATGTCTGCTCTTGAGGCAGGAGGTAGATGGGGCCCACCAGGGCAAACCGATTAGACAGTCATTCCCTCTGAACCGAAACTCCCAAGATGAGGAGAGCAGGACAATGAAGAGAAGAAGCTGGACCCTGCCTAGACCACACATCTCTCATTCTCAAAGTCAGGAGACCTTCCCAACCACACATGCACAGAAGGGCTCCTTGGAGGTCAAAGGGGAGTGATATCAAGAGATCCTCTACCCACAGGCCTTTGTGGGAGAATCCATCTTGGCTAAGAGATGCGTGCGCCCACATGGGAGGATCCTGAGATATACTAACTGTGGACTGTGAACCAGGCAGATCAAAATGATTGGCCAAAGGAAACCCGGAAGACATGCCTGATAAAAGTAATCCAAACCGCCACAGGGGCGTGACTCTCTCCCCTCTCTCTCTGAGTCTGCCAGCGTATCTATCCACATGCACTGTACTGTTTTCCCACTTAAAAAATACTTTACCTGTTTCACTACTTTCTGTCTTTGTGGGAATCCTTTTCTGCAAAACTGAAGGGCCAGGGCCCTTGTCCGTGACCACTGGTCTAGTGGTTAGGGTCCAGTGCTCTCAGTGCCGCAACACAGCCTGGATCTCTGGCTGGGAACCCAAGCCTCGCTTCAGGCCACTGCAGGGCGAGGCTACCCAAGGTCACTCTCATACCTCTCATTCAATACTGTGCTGGAGACTAGAGATGCCAATATATGACAGGGTGCAAGCACTGCAACAGGCAACTTCTTACATAACTACAAAGCCACTGTCACACTAAAAATGGATGAACAATTCTTTTGTGTCACTTAATACCACATCTATATTCAAATATCCCTGATTGTTTTAAAAAAGTTTCAGGTGGCTTCAGGACTTCCCCGGTGGTCCAGTGGTTAAGACTCTGTGCTTCCAATGCAGAAGATCAAAAATAAAAGTTTCAGGTGGCTTCCATTAGGATAAGACATAGTGGACACATTACATTTGGTCGCTAGATTTCAAAAGTCTAGCTTCAACTTCAGCAGCCTCACCACTTTTCACGCATTTGTTCATGGAAGAGAACTACCAGTTGGCCTACAGGACATCTCACATTCTTTTTGCATAGTCATAGTTTCATTTAACTTGCTCCTCTTATTTGTCACCAAATGGAAGTGCTAATGACTCGATTATATTCTAGTTCAACCTTTTTCCCCCCGTTAAGAATGCTGAATCAGTGGTCCCGTGTTCTTCCTAATGCGTACCATCAGGAGATACAAATAGCATGGGTGATCCTCTCCTAATAATGCTGACATCAAGCAATGGGTTCATGTGGTGTCAGTCTGCTCCCTCCACTGTCAAGCTCCCAATCTTTCATTTTAGGGTTTCGTTGCAGGAAGGGGTACCCCGTCCAGGGTCCGAGAATGAGCTCTTGTCTAACACTTGGGAATGAACTGTCCGAGGAGATACCCATGCTGACAGAGCAAGGGACTTCACTGGGAAGGGTCATCTGGGCGGAGAGCAGGTCAGGGAACCCAGGAGGACTGCTCCGCCACGTGACTTGCAGTCTCGGGTTTTATAGTAATGGGAAGAGTTTCTGGGTTGTCTCTGGTCAATCAGAGTACTCAGGGTACTTCCTGGTGGCCCACGCGTTGCTCAGCCAAGATGGATTCCAACAAGGAGGATTCTGGGAAGTTGGTAGGACACGGATTGGCCTCCCCTCTCTCCTTTTGACCTTGCCCAGATTTTTCTGGCTGGTGGTGGCTTGTTAGTTCCTTGTTTCTTACCAGCAACTTCTGTCCTAAAATAGCTCCTGCAAATGCTTACAACGGTGCCTGGTCCAAGGGTGTGGTTTCAGTCAGTGTTCCCCCAACAGTTTCATCTACTGATGATCTTTGCCTGAAATCAGGATAGAATTTTTAAGTCTCAGATTATGTTGCATACATGCTAAAAACAGATCTTTGAAGCATAAGTTTAATATATATGACCTTCTGACGACAGTTGGCCCCTGAACAACACAGGTTTGAACTGGGCAGGTCCATGGACACACAGCTTTTTTTATTCAGCAGTAAACACTACAGTACTGCACAATCCAAGGTTTGCTGAACCCAGGGATGTGGAAGAGGGAACCCTGGGTACCGAAAAGCCTCATATGCAGAGGGCTGACTGTACGTTAAACGCAGATTTTCGACTGTGCAGGGGGTCAGCACCCCTTACCTCCATGTTGTTCAAGGGTCAGTTGTACTTTGTTTTCTTTTTTCTTGCTGTACCATGTTGTTTGCAGGGTCTTAGTCCCCTGACCAAGGATTGAACCCGGGCCCAAGGCAGTGAAAGCAGAGTCCTAACCACTGGACTGCCAAGGAATTCCCTCAACTGTAATTTTAAATGAGAAGTAAAGTACAGGTGTTCTTTTTATAATTAAACTTTTTAATTTTTGAGAAAGTTTTAGATTTCTATGCAGTTGTAACAAATAATACAGAAATGCATTGTACCGTTCTCCCAGTTCCCCAACATCTTGTAAAATCATACTACGCCGTCATCACCCAGATCCTGGCAGTGAAGCAGTCCAGATGCGAGCGTTGTTAAGTGGAGTAGCCTATAAATGTTGATTAGATCCTGCTGTTGATGACTCTTTTGAGTCCTTGCTGATTTTTCTGAGGAGTTATTCCACCAGTTGCTGAGGTCTCCGATTATAGTGGTGGATCTGTCTCTTTTCATTTTCAGGTCCCTCAGTTTTCACTTCACACATTTTGCTTGGTGTTTAAATATTGAGGCCTGCTGTCCCTCACCGTGCTGGCTCGTTTCGTCATTGCATAGTATCTGATGGTCTTCTCTGTTCCGAAGTCTACTTTCTTAGACACCTCTATAGCCATGTTAGCTTGCTCTTGATCAATATTTTCATCGTATTTCTTTCCCCATCCTGTTACTTTCAGTTTGCCTGAATCATACTGTAAGTGACTTTCTGTAGAAAATATATAGTAAGGTCATTAGAAAGTTTATTCATATATTTGGCTGTACCAGTCTCAGTTGCAGCAGGCAGAATCTTCAGTCTTTACTGCAGCCTGTGAAATCTTTAGCTGAAGCACGTGAACTCTTAGTTGTGGCATGCAGGGTCTAGTCCCTGACCAGTGATCGAACCCAAGACCCCTGCAGAGTTTTAGCCACTGGACCACCAGGGAAGTCCCAAGTTTTTGCTTCAACCATCAAGTATAACTCAGAAAACTTTTAAGAGAAGGAAAACCTATCATATTTATCCATATTTCGCTTACCATGTTTTTTCTTCCTTCCTTCATGATGTTCCAGGATTCCTTCTTTCATCATTTTCTGTTTGTTTAGAGAATTTCCTTTACCAATTCACTAAGGATTGATCTGCTAGCAACAAAGTCATAATTTTTCTTTTTCTGAGAATGTTTTGATTCCCTCTTCATTCCAAAAGGATATAGAGCTGGGTATAAGATTCTAGGTTGATGATTCTTTCAGCACTTGCAAATCTGTTGCACCACTTCCATCTTTTCTCAATATTTGGTTTCAAGGGCTGTGGCGAGGGGATCACACATTTTCTTCTATGGTGTTTGCAGCATGCAGTAAAGCAGTTACTGTCTTTTCTGTCTTGCCAGGATGCCCCTTTCCTAGTTCTTCAGCTGGAAAAAGCAGGCTTTTGTTGGGGCTTTTTCTATCTGCGTCTGTATTTCCAGGTTGTTGGCTTCTTCAGCTCTAAGTCTGGGATATAAGAGGCAAAGAGAAAACTCAGGAAACTTACCTTGGTCACTGTTTGGGTCCTGAGGTCCCAGCTAGTCTGGCTTCTTCTTTCCACCTTTCCAGGATTTTTTTGTACTTAGTAGAAGAAATAAAAGGAAACATACGTCTATTTTATCTTCCTGTAAGCAGAGGTCCTTTAGTTTTGCTAAAATTAAAGTTACAAATATACTTTTCATATAATTTAGCAATCCCACTTCTATATATGTGCCAAAGAGAAATGAAAACATATGTTCAGGTACTTCCTTGGTGGTCCAGTGGCTAGGACTCCAAGTTCCCAATGCAGGGGCCTGGGTTCAATCCCTGGTTGGGGAACTAGATCCCACATGCCCCAACTAGGACCCAGCACAGCCAAACAAATAAATAAAAATAAAAATTTTAAAAAACATATGTTCAAATTTATTGTTGTTTCGTTGCTAAGTTGTATCTAACTCTTTTGAAACCCCATCAACTGTAGCTCACCAGGTTCCTCTGTCCATGGAATTACCCAGGCAAGAATACTGGAGTGGGTTGAAATTTCCTTTTCTAGGAGATCTTCCCCACCCACCCAGGGGTCAAACTTGTGTTTCCTGCACTGGCACGTGGATTCTTCACCATTGAGCCAACAGTGCATGCTAAGTCACTTCAGTCCTGTTTGATTCTTTTGCGACCCCATGGACTGTAGCCTGCCAAATTCCTCTGTCCATGGGATTCTCCAGGCAAGAATACTTGGGTGGGTTGCCATTTCCTCCTCCAGGGGATCTTCCCCACGCAGGGATGGAGAATGCACGTCTTAATCCTCCTGCACTAGCGGGCGGGTTCTTTACCACAAGTGCTGCCTGCAAAGAGAAGCTCAACATTCAAATACTTACATGCTAATGTTTGTGTCGGTTCACTCACAAGAGCCCCAAACTGGAAACAACCCGTCAACGTGTGGCATATTCATACAATGGAGGATGACATCAGCTCAGTCAGTTCTGTAGACCCCATGGACCACAGCACGCCAGGCCCTCCTGTCCATCACCAAAACCCAGAGTCCACCCAAACTCATGTCCATTGAGGCTGTGATGCCATCCAGCCATCTCATCCTCCATCGTCCCCGTCTCCTCTGCCCTCACTCTTTCCCAGCATCAGGGTCTTTTCCAGTGAGTCAGTTCTTTGCATCAGGTGGCCAAAGTACTGGAGTTTCAGCTTCAGCATCTGTCCGTCCAATGAATATTCAGGACTGATTGCCTTTAGGATGGACTGGTTGGATCTCCTTGCAGTCCAAGGGACTCTCAAGAACCTTCTCCAACACAGCAGTTCAAAAGCATCAATTCTTTGGCACTCAGTTTTCCTTATAGTCCAACTCTCACATTCATACATGACCACTGGAAAAACCATAGCCTTGACTAGATGGACCTTTGTCAGCAAAGTGATAGTGTCTGCTTTTTAATATGCTATCTAGGTTGGTCATAACTTTCCTTCCAAGGAGTAAGCGTCTTTTAATTTCATGGCTGTAATCAGCATCCGCAGTGATTTTGGAGCCCAAAAAAATAAAGTCTGTCACTACTGTTTCCCCATCTATTTGCCATGAAGTGATGGGACTGGATGCCATGATCTTAGTTTTCTGAATGTTGAGTTTTAAGCCAACTTTTTCACTCCCTCTTTCATCAAGAGGCTCTTTAGCTCTTCTTTGATTTCTGCCATAAGGGTGGTGTCATTTGCATGTCTGAGGTTATTGATATTTCTCCCGGCAATCTTGATTCCAGCTTGTGCTTCCTCCAGCCCAGCGTTTCTCATGATGTACTCTGCATAGAAGTTAAAGAAGCAGGGTGACAATATACAGTCTTGACGTACTTTTTTTCCTACTTGGAACCAGTCTGCTGTTCCATAACCAGTTCTAACTGTTGATTCCTGACCTGCATACAGATTTCTCAAGAGGCAGGTCAGGTGGTCTGGTATTCCCATCTCTTACAGAATTTTCTACAGTTTATTGTGATCCACACAGTCAAAGGCTTTGGCATAGTCAATAAAGAATGAGAATAGGTAAAATTAAAATAACTTTCGAAATCAACTAGTTTACCATCATGGTTGATGGCTACACTACTCCACTGTACTGAATCATGCTTTCTTATCAGGGGACAAATCTTGTAGACAAGATACATAGAGCCACTCATCTGGGTAAAGCAGAAGTTGAGACATTCTCTTGTCTGTATAGGGTGAACAGCTACTTATTCGTGAAAAGAGCTGCTAAAGCCTTGGGGACCAGTCTTTGCCCTTGACTGAACCTTCTAATATATCACAGTTATTCTCTGGACATGACCCAACTTTGCTGCTGTTGTTCAGTAGCTAAGTTGTATCCAACTCTTTGTGATCTCATGGACTGCAGCACGCCAGACTTTCCGGTCATTTACCATCTCCTGGAGCTTGCTCAAACTCACGTCCATTGAGTCGGTGATGCCATCCACCCATCTCGTCCTCTGTCGTCCCCTTCTCCTGCCTTCTATCTTTCCCAGCATCAGGGTCTTTTCCAGTGAGTTGGCTCTTCGCCTCCCGTGGCCTAAGTACCGGAGTTTCAGATTCAGCATCAGTCCTTCCAATGAATATTCAGGACTGATTTCCCTTAGGATGGGCTGGTTGGATCTCCTTGCAGTCCAAGGGACTCTCAAGAGTCTTCCCCAGTACCACAATATAAAAGCATTAATTCTTTGGCACTCAGCCTAATTCTTTAGGATCCAACTCTCACAGTTATACATGACTACTCGAAAAATCATCAGTTCAGTTCAGTTCAGTCGCTCAGTCATGTCCGACTCTTCGCGACCCCATGAATCACAGCACGCCAGGCCTCCCTGTCCATCACCAACTCCCGGAGTTCACTCAAACTCATGTCCACAGAGTCGGTGATGCCATCCAGCCATCTCATTCTCTGTTGTCCCCTTCTCCTCCCGCCCCCAACCTTTCCCAGCATCAGAGTCTTTTCCAGTGAATCAACTCGTCGCATGAGGTGGCCAAAGTATTGCAGTTTCAGCTTTAGCATCAGTCCCTCCAATGAACACCCAGGATTGATCTCCTCTAGAATGGACTGGTTGGATCTCCTTGCAGTACAAGGGACTCTCAAGAGTCTTTGACTAAATGGACCTTTGTTGGCAAAGTAATGTCTCCACTTTTTAATATGCTGTCTAGGTTGGCCATAGCTTTCCTTCCAAAGAGCAAGTGTCTTTTAATTTCAAGGCTGTAATCACCATCCACAGTGATTTTGGAGCCCAAGAAAACAAAATCTGCCACTTTGACCCAACTTACATGGTTTTGATTCAGAAAGAAGTTATTAAGGATGGAGAATGTTGAACTGGAGAATTAGAGCCTCCTTCTAAATCAATCTCTTACTAGAGTCTAGTAATAGATTAGCTCAAAGTGTATGCATGATTCAGCAGAAGGATCAAACTCAAAGTTCAGGGAACAACAAACACCATCAGTCTCTCAATGCCAAAGCCTCTAAGCAGTAATGAGATTATTATAGTCACCTATAATTCTTTGGGGTTTGAATGGGATAGAAAGTAGAGCTTGATTTACTGCCATCTAGAATCTTTTTTTTTTTACTTTAGCAGCCTCTTTTCACATTTAGATGTTTATCTGATAACTTGATACGGAGATTTAACAGAATTTCCAGGTTATAATGTGCTTTTCTCAGGCTATGACAATGTGAGTGTTTATCCTTCATGTTTGGGGGGTCAGGAGCTAATATGTTTTATAGGAGTTGGGAGATGCTTTATTCAACTCTTACATCTGTTCTTTTTCAGATTCTTTTCTCTTGTAGGTTATTACAAAATACAGACTGTAGTTCCCTGTATACTGTAGGTCCTTTCCAATGATCTATTTTATACATAGTTGTGTGTATCTGTTAATCCCAAACTCCTAGTTTATCCCTCCCTGCCTTTCCCCTTTGGTAACCGTAAGTTACCAAAAGTACCATAAGGGTACTTTTTTCTCCCCTATAAGTGGTGCTGTTATAATTCCTTGACTTGAAGGCTTTGGAATATCGGCTGTTCCCCTTAATGCTTTCTGCTGAAGTTGTGGAGGCAATCCCTAGGTATCATGAATGCGTCTAACCAGCACATCAAAGTGTCTGCACCTCACACAAACAATTCTGTGGAGTTCTGCCCCAAGGCCACAGATACGGAGGCCAGAACCAAGGTCACGACCGAAGCTGACTGAGCCCCTTTGTAACTGTTTCCAAAAGGCCCCCCAATCATCATCAGGAGGCTTCCTGACCCCATGTGAGGCAGAAGTGCCCACCCTGTACTCACCCTATAGCTCTCTAACCAATCAGCTAATCCCGACCTTCCAGCAGGAATTTCGTCCTGAGGCTAGAAAAACCGGCTACTGACCCTCGAGCCAGCCCACTGTTCCCAGAGTCCCTCAGCTCTCCCTGGCCTGTCAGGAGGCTGACTCGCTTCCTTGCTTCCGGAGCCCTCATTATGTGTGCTTCTTGCTCTTAATAAACCCACTCCCTTCCAAAATGCTCTGTGTCTGGAAATTTTTTTTCCAACCTGTGCTTGGACGGCCTTACCAAATTCTAAATGCGCTTAATCAGTTATGCAGTTCAGTAAGGGAATGGCCACTGTACTCCAGTGAAATACTCAAAAGTTCTCATGTTCAGTTCAGTTTCAGGCCATAGTACCAATCCCTTTATCAACACACAACAGTGAGAGAACTTTACATTAGGAGAGCATTCGCTCCACCTCAGCATAAACCTCTCAGGTTTTGTGTTTCCTCATTATAATCAGGGGATGCATCAGCACAGAAGAGCTATTAATTGAAAAAGAATAGGTTATAGTTTTGTACTTTTAAAAAATTATTTATTTGGCTGCACTCAGTCTTCCTTGAGGCATTTGAGATCTTTACTTGCAGCACTGGAGATCTAGTTCCTTGATCAGGGATCAAACCCAGGCCCCCTGCACTGAAAGCCTAGAGTCTCAGCCACTGGACTTCCTTCATCAGGGAAGCCCCAGAAGAGCTATTGTTCTAACAGCATTAGCCAAAGGATCAAAGTCAAAGCAACTGTCACTTTGGAAAAGGTCAGATGCTTAGTTCATCAAATATTAAACACAAAATTTCTATTTCTTAAGAAGCTGATAATAAAGTTATAACTCATCCATATCGGTCAACATTTACCATCTACCACGGGGAATGCAATGACACCACTGGCTATGTGAAAAGCAGAAAACACAAACCAGAACCGGGGTTATAGACAATGTGTCCTCTCCAAATTCATAAGTTGAAACTCTGAGCCCAAGGTGATGGTGTTAGGAGGCGGGGTCCTCAGGAGGTGCCTGGCTTTAGATGAGGTATGAAGCTCATGATCAGATCTGTGTCCTCAGAAGAAGAGGAAGAGACTGGAGAGCTCTTTGTCAGACATGCGGGGACACAGTAGAAAGGAAAGAGCCTCTCCAACCATGAGGAGACCCTCACAGACTTCAAATATGCTGGAACCCTCATCATGGACATTCTAGCCTCCAAAACCATGAGAAAGCATTCATCGTTCGTTATTTAAGCCACCCAGACTATGGTATTTTGTTATAGCAGCCCAAACTAACTGAGACAAGTTGCATGAACATCTTGAAATAATTGCTAATTTTGTTGGCTGGGCTGTGTGCTTGTAAGATCTTAATTCCCCAAGTGGGGATTGAACCTGCAGTGGAAGTGTGGAGTATCAACCACCGGACTACCAGGGAATATCCAATAATTGCTAATTTTTGAAGTAGGAATTGCACTGGAAAAAGGTTATTTATCTTGTGCAATATAGGGAGTTTATTTTCTTACCACATAACTTTTGCTCCAGATTAAATAACTGTTCTTCTCAATTAAATTCTCTAATAATTCTCTAATTATTACAGAAATTCAAATCAAAACTACAATGAGGTATCACTTCACACTGGTCTGAATGGCCATCATCAAAAAGTCTACAAATAATAAATGCTGGAGAGGGTGTGGAGAAAAAGGAACCTTTCTACATTGTTGGTGGGTATGTAAATTGGTACAACCACTATGGAAAACAATATGGAGATTCCTTTAAAAACTAAATACAGAATTACTGTAATATGATCCTGCAATCCCATCCCTGGGCACATATTCCAATACAATCATAATTTGAAAAGATACACATACCCTTAAGGCTCAGTTCAGCACTGCTTACAATAGCCAAGTCATGGAAGCAACCTGAATGTCCACTGACAGATGAATGACTCGAGAAGTGTGGTGTGTGTACATGTATATACAATGGAATATTCCTCTGCCATAAAAAAGAATGAAATAATGTTTCTTGCAGCAGCAGGGATGGACCTAGAGAATATCATACTAAGTGAATCAGACAAAGACAAATGTCATTAGATATTACTTATGCGTGGAATCTAAAAAAAAGAAAAAAAAAAGATACAAATAAATTGATATTCAAAAAAGTAGTAGACCCACAGACATAGAAAACAAACTTATGGTTACGAAAGGGGAAAGGCAGGGAGGGATAAACTAGGAGTTTGGGATTAACACATACACAATACTATGTATAAAATAGCCGGAAAGGACCTACTGTATAGCATAGGGAACTATGCTCGGTATTTTTAAGTATTCTTGCCTGGAGAATCTCAAGGACAGAGGAGCCTGGTAGGCTACAGTTCAGGGGGTCGCAAAGAGTCAGACACGACTGAGCAACTTGGGGAAAAAAAAAAAGAGAAAAGAATCTGAAAGAGAATAGATGTAAGAGCTGAATCACTTTGCTGGATAACTAATAGAACATTGTCAATCAATCATACTTGAATAAAATGATTTTTTAATTTGCTGTTTTTTCATCCTAACATCTCTTATGCACATCAGAGGAGTAAAGCAATAGCTCTTGATGTGTGGTATCAAGAAAAGAAATACTTCACAAATAGAAAATAATGCCAGGGACATCCCTGGTCCAGTGGTCCAGTGGTTAAGGCTCCATGCTTCCACTGCAGGGGGAACGGCTTTGATCTATGGTCATGAACTAAGCTCCAACATGCCATGCAATACAGCCAACAACAACAACCAAAAGGAAAAAAAAAAAGGAAAGAAAAGATTGCCAGTTTTCTATTTGTGTCAGATACTTCAAATAGAAAATCTGTCAATTCCAATAATAGCTAACATGTTCCACCCAGTTCACGTAATCAATGTAAAGCTTCCCGTTTTACAGTTCAACAATGAAAATAAACATGTTTCTGTGGTGGCCATACACTTACAAATCTTCATGCATCACAGTGTTTGTTAAAAAAAATGTACATGAAAAACCTATGGTACTTCCCTAGTGTTACAGTGTATAGGAACCTGCCTGCCAATGCAGGGGACACAGGTACAATCCCTAGTCTGGGAAGAGTCCAAATGCCATGGAGCAACGAAGCCCAAGTACCTAGGGCCCGTGCTCCGCAACAGGAGGAGCCACCGCCACGAGAAACCCAAGCACTGCAACTACAGCTAGAGAGCAACCCCCGCTCACTGAAACCAGAGAAAGCCCGCACGGCAATGAAGACCTGGCACAACAAAATAAAACAAATATGTAATTCTAAAAATCCTATGGAATAGGCATGTACTTTCTCATAACATTTATCGATCCTGACATTCTTACCTTCCTTATTGCCTCTAAAATGTATTCAGAATGCAAATCTGAAATTAACCGCTGCCATCGTGAGTTAACCATCACAACCACAAGTAACAAGCAGGCCAGGATGAGGACTAAGCACACAGGTCAGCCCAAATGCCCTCCTCTGACTCTTTAGCTTCAGGAGTCCCGCCTCTGTCACATTGACTCGAGCATGCAAAGTCTATACCAAGTCGTTCTCCAGTTTTTTATACCCTACACATGAGTCTCTACTTGGATGTTATTACATGTTTGTCACTTTCTAGAACCAACTCTGTTCCTTTGTCTTTGAAAAAGCTTTTTAGCACTGAAATGACTGAATTCAAGTCACCATCAAATATGTGTGATATATACTCCCTCAAAGTTTCTGGCAGATGGGAAATGATCTAGCAGATAACACATCTCTAACAGAGACACTCAGGACTAAAGGTCTCCTGACCAGTCAAGAGGTTCATCTTCTTGACTTGACCACTTAGAACCACTGCTCCCAGAGACAGAGTTTATTTTCCAAAGACGACCAACTGTTCCTTTTCTGTCCTCTTTTTAAAAAACAGCTTAGACACTCCTCCATGAGACAACAGAGACGTTGGGTTTCCTGACATGCTTGTCCTTGGAAGCGAGTGGACATTCTGTGTGGAAGCCGAGGCCACATGGAGGGCTTGTGTGTTAAGTGGTGGCGACAGCTGACCATCAGCATTAACTGCCAGATGTGTGAATGAGCCACAGGTGATTTTAGCCTCCACTGGGCCCTGCCAAATGGCAGAGTTCTAAGCTAAATGAGTGTGTTGCTTTTTTTTAAATAGCTTTACTGAGACATAATCCACATTATTAGAAACCCATTTAAAGTGCACAACCCAGGACTTCCCTGGTGTTCCAGTGGTTGGGAGTCTGCCTGCTAACGCAGGGAACACAGGTTCAGTTCCTGGTCCAGAAAGAGTCCATATGCCGAGGAGCAACCAAGCCCATGGGCGCCAACTATGGAGCCCACTACTGAGGCCTGTGTGCCCTAGAGCCCGCACCCTGCAACAAGAGGTCACTGCAGTGAGAAGCCCAAGCACCTCGGCGAAGAGCAGCCCCCACTTTCTGCAACTAGAGAAAACCCACGTGCAGCAACAAAGACCCAGCACAGCCAAAAACAAATACAATTCTTTAAAAACAATACATTAAAAAGTATAGTGTTTTTGTTTATAGTGTGTTCAGCGTTGTACAACCATCACAATCAAATTTAAAGCATTTTCATCACCCCCAGAAGAAACATCACCTACTCAAGGCACATTAGTTTGAGCAAACTCCAGGAGATAGTGAAGGACAGGGAAGCCTGGCATGCTGCAGTCCATGGGGTCACAGAGACGGATACAATTTAGCATCTGATCAACAAAAGAAACCTGTACTCATTAACAGTTAATCTCCAGCTCCTCCATTTTCATCACCCCCAAAGGAAACCTGTACTCATTAGCAGTTAATCTCCAACCCATCTCTCAGCCCTAGGAAACCACAAGTCTAGTTTCTGTCTCTAACAGATTTCCCCGTTCTAGACATGCCACGAAAATCACACCAAACAATATGAGACCTTTTGGAACTGTCATCTTTCACTTTGTGTATCACCTTCAGCGTTCTGTTAGGGAACTTAAAAGGGAGGTAGTCTTGTTCAGGCTTCAGAAGCAGGAGAGCAGGCCTCTGACTTGCTTCTGACCTGCATGGACACTGCAGGATTCTGTGCCCGCCTGCAAGCACAAGTCAGGCAGCACTTTAAATAAGAAGGGGAGGAGGTCTTGGAATCTCTTAAGCCCCTGAAGGCCTGGCCAAGCCCCCCGGGTCCAAGAAATCTTACGACTCACAAAGTGAAACAAACAGCACTGTAAAAGTAAAACCAGAGCTGCATTTTTGCATATCAGTTTGCACCCTGGAATTATAAGCGGGAGTCCCGAAACTGCAATTTGAAGTCTCACCTGTGGGATGGATACACTGCCTGGGACCCTTTCCCAGTTGAGACTCCATATTGCTGTTAACAAGGGACTTTGCAACATTGGTCAAGTCGGGATGTTGGTCAGCCCCATTTGGTGATATATGTAGAGTTACTTTTCTTTACTGTTTCTATTTCTTTTAATAGCTGTACATTGAAATTAAGACAAATAATTATAAAAAAAATCAAAATTGTTTATGTGCAACAACTGCTTTTGCTGACAAATCTTTTGGACCTGAAATGTAAGGAAAGCTTACAGCAAAACAGGTTCATCCATATTATAGGTGTTTCATGACTTCACTGGCTGAGTAATATTCCATGGTATGGACATACCACTTTTAATTTATGCACTCATCAGTTGTTGGACTTTTTGGACTATTTCTGCTTTTAAACTATTATGGATTTATTTCTGGGCTCTCAGGTCTGTTCCATCAGTCTGTATGTCTGTCCTTATGCCAGTCCCATACTGTTTTTTATTTCTGTAGCTTTGTCGTAAGCTCTGGTATCAGGAACTGGAGGACTTTGCTCTTGCTTGTTTTGGCAATTCTATATCCCTTGCATTTCAACTATGAATTTAAAAATAATTTTGTCAATATCTGTAAGAAAAAAATCTGGCAGGGGTTTTGGTAGAAATTGAATTGAATCTTCTTAGGTCAATTTCAGATTTTGTCATCTTAAGCAACTCAGTAGTGGGGTGGCTTGTTGGGCAACAATGGCTGATCATATAAGCAGGGTAATTACCCCATATGGGGAGGCATTCATTTTATTAAGGGTGAAGACAAAGGAAAGTTCCAAATAATCAAACTGTATCTGCGGTGTCTCCTTCAGGAAGGCAAGTAGGACCTTTCTTTGGACTAAAGAGCCTCTGAGTGGTGGCTTCGGCTGCATTTCCAGGTTGAGCCCCTGTTGTCACGTGAGAGACGGATTCAGGTGCTGGCTGCTCCTGCTGCTTGGTTCATGTCCCTGGCCCAGGCGTGATGCTCTAACAGAAACAACTGGATCTGGGGTTTCATTTCTTCTCCAGCCTTGGGTGCCTCCTACTTGAAGCAGGGATTTGCTGAGGGAAACAGGGGCCCTGGCTGCCCAGCCCACTCTAACAGAGGGAGCGCAGCAGCAGAGCTGAGAATCTGTGGACAAGCAGACGACAGGATGCTTCAGCTAAGAGTAAAGGCACTGCTTTTTTTCAGAGGGGTGGGCCCCACAGTATGTGGGATCTTCATTTCCCAAGCAGGAATGGGACCTGCACCCCCTGTGCAGTCTTAACCACTGGACCTCCAGAAAAGTCCCACTTTTTTTTCTTTTTTTTAAAGCCACTGATGAAATGACTGTGTGTTAAAATGTCCCACAGCATCCGGGGGGTTTTAATCCTTCTTGGAAAGCTTTTTCCAAATTATTCCATTTCTGAGTGCTCAGTGAGATAATTCGGAGAGTAAATCCACCTCAGGGTGGACGGCCCTCCTTCCCTCTGTCATGTGGGAACGTGAGGGCCGCCTGCAGCCCCACCGAGAGGTCAGGTGGGGAGACCCCCGCCGCCTCTGCCCCTGGTGGCTCCAGCGTGTGGCTCCACCCCTCAGGCAGGAAGGCCCAGGCAGGGAGGAGAGAAATCGGTGGGGTCTACTCAGCGACTGGGCTACAGGCAGGTCTGCTGCTGCTGCTGCTGCTAAGTCACTTCAGTCGTGTCCGACTCTGTGTGACCCCATAGACGGCAGCCCACCAGGCTCCCCCGTCCCTGGGATTCTCCAGGCAAGAACACTGGAGTGGGTTGCCATTTCCTTCTCCAATGTGTAAAAGTGAAAAGTGAAAGTGAAGGCAGGTCTAGTGCTGGCTTTATTCAGACGGGACACGCCCAGAGGGGCTCAGCCAAGGTGCTATACATCGTGAAGGCAACTGGGAGTGAGGCAGGGGTCTAGAAAAACAACGCATGGATCCAGATGATGGAGAAAGACCATGCGAAATCAGCTGAAGGCAAAGACCGGCCAGGGAGAGTGCAGAAGAGGCGACAGAAAAGGAATAATCCTCCAGCGCCCGATCCGGGTAGGAGTCTAGCGGAAGTAGTTGGGACAATCGTGGGCGACCAGGCGCCAGGCCTGGTCAAAGGCCTGCACGACGGCTGGCTCCAGAGGCCCTTCCTCAGTGGCCGCCAAGTTCTCTTCCAGCTGCTCCAGGCTGGACATGCCCAGGATGACCGCGTCCCCATGGGCGCCCTGCAAGGGGAGACGGCCAACGTCACACACTGATGCCCCACAGAGACCCCGTCGCACACACCCCCTCCCAGCCCCGCCCCTGCCGAGACCTGGGGCCGGGCATCTTCCTTATACCTACATAGTTGTGCGAAGCACCCACGGTGCCGTCAGCAGTCCTCACTGTGTGACCCCAAACCCGTCCTCTTCCGTCCTGCTGCCACGACGCCCACCCTCCTTCAGACCTTACTTTAGAGTCCCGTTCTGCCCTCAGCAGCTGTGCGAACTTGGTTTAGCTTTTTAACCCCCAAGACTCAGATCTCAGTTTTCACCGTGCTGATGGGAATGAGAAATTATTCAGAGCACCTAACTCCCATTTATGGAAAACCAGAGACTA
Source organism: Moschus berezovskii (assembly GCF_049115385.1). Taxonomy (NCBI): domain Eukaryota; kingdom Metazoa; phylum Chordata; class Mammalia; order Artiodactyla; family Moschidae; genus Moschus; species Moschus berezovskii. The sequence continues at coordinate 2,993,974 of NC_142461.1, forward strand.
CGCAAGTGTGTAAGGCTGAAGCTGGAGAGAAGTTTTAGCCAGGAAGACTGGGGACACCAAAGAGGGGGAGACCCCACTCCCCCCAGAGGAGGGGACCAGCGGGCTGTGCATCAAGTCTTGACTGTAACTTTCTCTCCCGCTCACAGCTGTTTGCTCATCAGAAGAACTGGAACAATCCCACCTCATCAGGCCTAAGGAATCATTCAATCCATGCGTGTAAAGCCCTCGTGACAGGGCCTGGTCCTTTGGCAGCTCCCAGAACAACAGGAAGGCTGCCTGAGAACTGGACCAGAGAGAGATTTCAGAGGGAAAAACTGTTTAGAAATCATGCTGGCTCCTCAAAGAGAGCAGGAGCGGGGCTTCCAGGGATATTGTGGGGGATGGGGAGGTTACCTGGAGCTGGGAGTGGTGGTACATCCACCGGAGGGCGGCCGAGGTCATGCTGGGGGCGCTGGTGCCATACGCAGCCTGCAGGGCCTTCTCCACCAGGGCGATGCCCTCGAAGTGGTGCCCCTTCCAGTAGCTGGACGGGTGGAGAGGGTCGCACAGGGTCAGAACCACGGGGTCACACGGGGGCCACTGCCCAAGAGACAACTGGGCAGCCCCTGCAGCACAGAGGGGCCAGGGTCCCCTCGGGCAGGGGTTCTGCCACCTTCTTGGGCAACAGAACCACCCAGGACGCTGGCTCCCTCACCGGAGGCCTCAAGGATGTCTCTGCTCCTAAGAACTCAAACCCTGCCCTTCCTTTACCTGGAGAAACAGGGAGCCAGCACAGGGGCACAAACCAGCCCCAGGCTGCCTGTCCCTCCATCCGGAGCCCTGGCTTTCCCCCTTGGCAGGTGACCAGTTTTCTTAGGCATGAGTTATGACTTGGAAGGTTAGCCATAAGGCCCAGGGATCAGCATTCCTAATGGAGGTTCCAAGAACAAAACGAAACCTTACAGAGGGTTTCCTAATTCCTCTAGGAATCAAGAGAGGTAGGTCCAGCCAGCAAGGGAGAGCCTGGAGGCCCTAGGAAAGCAGCCGAGAGCTTCTCTATTTCGGACAACACGGACCCCCTCCCACCGCACCCGTCCTGACACCGTCCGCCGCCAGCTCACCGGTTCCTGTAGACCTCTGCCCAGTTGTTCCCAAAGAAGCGGCCCACGGGCTGTTTCCCATCCTTGTCCTCATACTTGTACCTGCCGGTCAGCAGGCCTCCTGCAGGAAGGCTGCAGTCAGACCCCCAGGCACTGCCCCCAGAGGCCATCTGGACCGGAAGTGGGGGTGATGGGGAACCAGGAAGGATGGAGGTCCTGGCAAACCCCTCCCCTTCCCAGGTCTGGGCCAGGCTTCTCCCGGGTCAGGAAGAGGCAGAAACGGGGTCGGGAAGGCCCTCCCGCCCAGGGGAGCCTGTGCCCGCAGCAGCCTCACAACCCGTACCAGCCAGAGGGTTGTAGGCGTAGAACCTCAGTCCAAAGCGCCGGAGGCAGGGCAGGAGCTCCGTCTCCACCTGCCGCGTGGTGGCGTTGTACATGCCCTGCAGGGAGAAGCATCAGCTGAGTGGGGGCCCAGCCAGGGAGCTCCAGCCTGCTCTCAAAGTCTTCGGTCAAGACTCCCCAGGACTCCAGCATGGTTTCCAAAGTCACTACTGGTGGACGGGGAGATGGTGCTGGGCCCCAGGAAGGGATGGCGGCCTGGCTCTGCCATCCCACACACATCTGCAGGCACCAAACGTGGGCTGGACCCTGAGCTCTCAAACACACGTGGATCTGGTGAGGTCTGTACTTCAAGAGATGTCAGAGTTGGGTTAAAAACAAAGCAGAGTGGACTCCCCTGGTGGTTCAGTGGTTAAATATCCACCTTGCTAAGCCAGGGACACGGGTCTGATCCCTGGTAGGGCAAATAAGCCTGAGAGCCGCAACTAGAGAGTCCGCGGGCCGCAATGCAAGATCCTGTATGACGCAGCTAAGATCCGAGGCAGCCAAATAGACAAACCAACAAAAGAGACAGGACAGGTGACCACAGAAAGGTGGCTTCTGTGACCACGGCAGACTCCCAGAAATACTCGCTCAATGCATAAAGGTGGGGTCTGGAGGCTGGAGGACCCACTGGGTTGTCGGGAAAGGCTTCCAGAGGAAGAGGTATCTAAGTGACGCCTGGGCACTCCTTCCAGCAAGAAAGGGGAGGCGAGTCCAGGCTGACCGCAGAGCCAGAAGCAGGCAGGAAGGGGGCCAGGCTGAGGGCCCCCGGGGGCCGTCTACAGGCTGGGAGCAGAGGAGTGGCTGCTCTCGAGAGGGCAGGGGTGGGGCGCGGTGGCCCAAGAGGACCTGGGATCCCAAGCGCCCTGGAGAGCGGCCTCTGCAGCCCCGGCCTCACCTGGTACACAGTGGGCAGGATCCAGCCGTTGCTCCTGCACAGGGTACAGATCTCGGCCACCTCCCAGGCAGCATAGTTGGAGAGGCCGAGCTCCACGAACTTGCCCTGCGGGGGAGAGGCCACGGTCAGATCCCCCCGCAGCCCGGAACACCAGTCCCAGAGATTGGGACCCTGGGCGTGGGGTCCGTCCCCTGCTCTGCTCCAGGACAGCCCCGGGGCCTCTGCTCTCTGGGCACCGACAGGCCAGGGTGGGGAGTGGGCGGCCGCCCTCACCTCCTGGTGCAGCTGGTGGCAGGCGCGCAGCGTCTCTTCCACGGGGGTGCCGTGGTCCGGCGCATGCAGATAGAAGAGGTCGACTCGGGGGCACTGCAGCCGCTGGAGGGACGTCTCCAGCTGGGACCGGAGGCTGTCAGGCTTCAGTGACTTCCCCTCCCAGGGATTGGCCTTGGTAGCAATTTTTGCTTTGCAGGAAGAATATAATGGTTAACGTAACCACTTACTTGCCACGTGACCCCGGAGAAGTTACTGAAATTCTGAGTTTCAATTCTCTAATCTACAACATGATGGTGATAACAATGGATCTGTCCTTATAAGGACAGCATGAGAATTAAATAATGTTTCATGTGATTTCCTGATGTTCACTGCCCACTGCCGCTATCAGTCACAACTGCTGGCTGGTGAGCCTTAGGGCAGAGCCCAAGTATGCAGAGAGGAAGGTATCACACTCCCATCTCTGCCCTTAGGGCGCTCAAGCTAGAAGCTGATGTTAAACAGGAAAGCACAGTAGAGGTCACAGCAGACCTGCGTGTCCAACCGAGGAATTCCAGGGAGGGGTTCCTGACCCCCAAAGTTGAGTCTCTGAAAAAAACAGTCCAAGCCAACAAGCAAGGGTGGGAAGCACGTTTCAGAGGGTGGGAACTTGGGCAAAGGCAAGAAAGCACAGTAAGTGGAATACTGAGTTCTAAGAGCGTGAACCCCAGGCACGGAGCACTGGGACCCAAGACAAGAGAAGGGGGCCCAGACCCAACTCTGAAGGGTTTTCTCAAATCCCATCCATCGCTCAAAGGTTTCCTGACGGAACCAGTCAGCTGCGTTCACTCTGGCTGCCATACAGACAGGCACATCTGGCGACAGACCAAGTATACAGGCTGCTACAAGAATCTGGGAAAGAGATGCGGCTGCAGCACGTGGCCCCTGGAAGGTCCACTAGAGAGAGAGGTGGAAGGTGGACAGTTTGCCTCTCCCTTCTGGACGCCTGGACGCGTGCACGCCTGCGCCCCCTCTGCGGAGGCCCCACCCCCAGCAGAACAAGAGAGCGCTCTGTCTGTCACGCAAGCAGCTTGGAAGTGCTGTGAAGAATGCCTTCTCTCTGGGACGCCTCTGGTGGTCCAGTGGGTAGGACTCCGCGCTTCCACTGCAGGGGGCACAGGTTTTGAACCCTGGTCGGGAACTACCCAGGCCTCAGCCTCCCAATGCAGCAAATACAGAAAAGGAAAAGAATGCCAGCTCTCTGGATTCTGTCCTTTCCACCCCTGGCAAGGCAACTCGGTGGTTCAGAGGGGAGGACCAAGTCCCTCAGCACCCGGTCCAGACTGTCTCCATCCCCACATCTGTCAGTCCCCCTGCTGCATTCTTGGTGTGAACTTTGCCCCGGTCCAATGTGAGGACTTTGACTCAGTGAGGGCCTGGCCTCAGAGGGAAGTGGGGAAGGGCCAGAGGGAGAAAAACCAGATTTTCATTAGCCAAGAGAGGCAGCCGGGTGAGCTAGAGCATGGCTCTCAGATACACATTCCCAGTTCCTGCAGATGCACCAAGCTGTGAGTCTAAGGCGAACCCAGAGGGCACCACCCACAAGGGCTGGGAAGGAAGAGCCTCAGGACGAAACAGAGGCGGCAGAGTGCGGTAGCAACAGTGACAGCCGAGTTCACTGAGTCAGACCTACGAAGCTCCAGGCAACCTCCAGGCACGTCCAGTGGCATCAGGCCGATGAGGGACCATCCCTCCACACACACACATCCTCCACTCAAGCCACAGCTGCCTCCAGGCCATCCTTCCACACACCAGTCCTGGCACAGCTATGCCCTCTGCCTCTCACGCCCCTTTCGCTCATTCTCTGCCCAGCAAACTACAACTGGTCCTCGATGGTCCAGCTCCAGGACATTCTGAGCCTTTCCGAGGTCCTCTCCCTGGCCCCCTCACGCCTTTTTCCCCTAAAAGTGCTTCCTCTTCCAGGCTCCTCTGCCATCACTTTCTTCGGTCTTCCCCACTAGACGAGGAGCTCCCTGGAGGCGGGTTATACCTCCACAAGAAGCTGGCTGGGGCTACAGAAGTGGACAGAAAGCCCTTAGCCCTGCTCTCACACCTCCCCACTCTTCAGCCCACCACCCCTGCTCTCCGCCTCACCAGGGGCGATGCTCCAGCTCTCAGTGGGAGAGCCAGGGGTACTGCCAAATGAACGAAGTCTAGGGCCTGATGAAAAGGGAAGAGAAAAGGGAGCTCGAGGGGGCCCACCGGCGATGAAGGCAAAGGGGAGAAGGGCGTCGGCAGGGCGCCTGGGGACCGGTTACGCGCACTCGGCAGGGTAGGAGATGGGTGAGGGCACAGCTCTGGAGGCAGTGCCGTCGACAGGAGCACCGAGAAAGCAACAGACGTAGGAAGGCGAGGGCTAGACTAGGCTCGGGTAAGACTCGGGGGCTACCGAGTTGCAGCCCCCGAAGAGCGGAGGGGAAGGTGGTCCGGATAAAGCGCTCTTCAGCTGTCCGGACTGGATGCGCACGGAGCTCGAAGAGCGAGCAGGGGTTCCACACAGCTGCGGGACGGCGAGGGGAGGTCGGTGCCCGGGAGCGGACGGAGCTGCCGGCCCTGGCTGCTGCGGGGGTGCGGCTGGGTCGGGTCGGCGTCCTGCGCACAGGTGCGCGCGGCACGCGGCGGGGTGAGCCCGGGCGGGCGGGGCGCCGGGCGTTACCTGTGCAGCCGCTGCCGCCCAGCCCGAGCCCCAGGCCGCCCAGGATGCTCTCGGACCGGCCGTCGCTGTACATGAAGGCCGTGTCCAGCTCAGCGTGGCCGCGCTCCAGGAAGGCGCGCACGGCCGCGGCGCTGGCGGGCGCGTCCATGCGGCGCCCCATCTCCATGGTGCCCAGCACGGTGGCGGGCCAGGCCGGGGAGCCAGAGGCGGCCTGCGGGGACCGGGACATGGCGGCGGCGGCGGCGGCGCGCACCCCGGGCAGCCGGGGCCTGCGGGTGCAGCGGACGGCGGCGCGGCCCACCGCGCGACTCAGGGGCCTCAGCATGAAGCCGGCGCCTGCGCGCTGGGGCGCCTGCGGCCCCGCCCACCCGCCGCCGGGGCGGAGCCCGGCGTCACCCCGCCCCTCCGCACGCCGGGCTCGCTGGCCACGCCTCCAGGGATCGCCCCCGCCTAGAGCGCCGCTCGGGAGGCGGAGCCACGCAGCTCCGGGGCGGGGCGAGGCGGGGCGGGGCGGGGCGAGGCGGGGCGGGGCGGGGCCTCTGATCAGCTGACCCAGGCAGAAGCCGGAGGACCCAGAAGCCGGGCGGTCCGGACAACCCAGACGCGGTAAGCCGAATTTGAGGCTGAGGCTGCGAGGGGCCGGGGAGGGGACCCCGGGCCTTCGCTGCTACATCTTTCCAACACCTTCCTCCAGCTCCGGGACGGCCCTGGGGGCTGCTGTCCCACCTTGGGGCGCGAGATCCTGGAGCCAGGCTCTCTGGACTGGAATTGGCAGGCCCTCGGGGGCTCAATTCCCCACCCTCTCCCCCTTCAGAAGCGACCATCACGACCTCTCCGGCCAGCCTTGCACAGAGATTAGGGTCTGGGTCCGTTGTTCATCTCCCGATCCCGGCCGACTGGCCCCTTCTGTTCTGATGGCTTTGTTTTTCCCAAGGGCGGGCCAGGGGAGGGGGCCTCGCGGCGAACGAGCGCTGACCCCAGCGGCTTCCCTATGATTATCTTCGCTAAATAGGCGGCCCCGTGCTGGGCTGAGTCACTCGGAGGAAATTGTGACCGAGGACCGTGGAAGGCTGGAGTGGGTGGTCCACTGGATCGTCCCCTAGCCGGGACGCTCCTCCCCTCAGGTGCGCCCCAAGTCTTCAGGGAGCCTAGATTGCTCCCTGTTACCCCATGCCTAGGACAGGTTTCCAAAGCGCCTACATGGGCAGTCTGCCTTCGGAAGTATGAGGGCTGGTGCAGTCTTGTCTGTTCAGCGCTTGCTAAAGCCTGCTGTTTGCCAGGGACTCCGTGGGGGGAAGGGGAATGCTTCAGCCAGAAGGGAATAACATCATCCCTCCTTATTCTGCTAAGTGCTTAATCTGTTCCAAGCACCATTCTGATCGCTCTGCTTGGACTATTTCATGTAACTCTGCAGCTAGCCTCCCAGGTGGATACTTACATTATTCCCCATTTTACAGGTTGGAACTCTGAGGCCCAGTCACTTGCCCAGGAATTCTACTCTAGCAGTCGTCAGGCAGGTCAGTTCCAGAGAGCTCTCTTCTCAACCTATTAGCTGACAATTAGCTCCTTTCCTTCCTTTGTTTCTCTCCCTTTCTTCCTTCTTTCCTTCCTTTCTCTCTCCCCCACCCTCCCTTTCTGTCTCTTGCTGTTTTCTGAACCTTTACTGTGCAGCTGTTGTTTCTAGGTTCTAAGAATAAGTTTCCGACTAAGATGACAGAGAGGAGTGAGCTTAAAAGCGGCGGTCCCTGAGGACTGTGATGAGCATTCTTCTGGCATGTGGAGGAGGCCGGGGGAAGAGATGACAGGTGCTGTCCAGCCACTCCTGTGAGGCCCCTCTGTATTGAGAGGACAGTTTAGAACTGGTCTTAGTGTCTTTTTATTATGCCCTTCAGGGTGAGAAGGAGAAGCCTGGGGGAGGAGACAGCCTAGACATACATCTGGAGACCTGGGATGACCCTCTGAAGGCCTAGAGGGAGGGACAGGAGATGGGGAGGAGCATCTGGAGTACCCTGGGGCTCTGTCTCAAGGCATGTGAACTTATCTGGTAGATAAAGGCAGCTTCAGTGGGGAGCATCTCTGGAACTCAGCTTGGGATCTGGAAGAGTGGCTTGGCTGTGGCAGGGGATGCCTTTTCCAGGGCCACCTTTCTTCAGATGTGATCGTGTACACAGAATCCAAGGGCTCGGACTCCACTGGGGAAGCTTCTTACATCCCTGCTCCCCAGCCCAGACACACGGATCCTGAAGTTCACACATGTGGCCTTCATGATCACAGGCACCCCTGATTGGCTATGCTTCAATAAAATTAAAAGCACCACCAACATCGATAAGGTACCCGTGAAGTACAGCTTACCAAAAAAAAAAAAAAATCCCTATTGTGGTCCTCATCACAGCTGCAGACCTGGGCAACTTTTGTTTCAACCCTGGACATCCGTTCACTTGGTGCTGTTGGCCAGAAGGTAGGCCCAGGCTGGCTTCCTACTTGGATCAGAACCTGTGAGTGACAGGCTCTATACACGGCGGCCCTCAGGGGAGCACGCCTTCTGTTCGGGGCTCAGGTGTGTCTCAAAGGTGTGTATCGTGAGCCCCGAGCTGCACACGGCCCCGTGCATGGACAGGGGACCACCCACCCAGGGCCCTGGGCCCCGCGAGCCAAGTACATCCCCAAGACACCCCTCCCTCCCTCACCGGGCATGTGTCCACCTTTTTTTAAAGAATAATTTTATTGTGTTTGTGGCCGTGCTGGGTCTTCACTGTTAGGCCAGCTTTTCTCCAGTTGGGCGAGTGGGGGCCACTGTCCAATTCCGGCGCTGGAGCTGCTTATTGGGGTGGCCCCTCTTTTTCAGTTTGTCGTCTGTTTTGTAGCTTTCGCTAGTCTGGGTCTTTGTTGCTGCGCAGAGGCTGTCTCTAGGTGCGACAAACCGAGCGCAGGCTCAGCGGTTGTGCACGGGCTTAGTGTGCGGCACGCGGGCTCTTCCTGGCCCAGGGGTCGAACCTGTGTCTCCCGCAGGTGGATTCTTTACCACTGAACTGCCAGGGAAGCCCTCCACCTTCTTTCTTTCTAGGAGTGGATAGCCAATCCCTTTTCCAGCGGAACTTCCCGACCCCAGAATTGAACCCTGGCCTCCTTCCCTGGTGGCTCAGAGGTTAAAGCGTCTGCCTGCAATGCGGGAGACCTGGGTTCGATCCCTGGGTCGGGAAGATCCCCTGGAGAAGGAAATGGCACCCCACTCCAGTATTCTTGCCTGGAGAATCCCATGGATGGAGGAGCTTGGTGGGCTACAGTGCGCAGGGTCGCAAAGAGTCGGAAAGGACTGAGGGACTTCACTTTCACTTTCTCCTGCATTGCAGGCAGGTTCTTTACCAAGGGGGCCATCAGGGAAGCCCCTCTCTCTTCACTCACCTAGTGAAGAGATGGGGTGAGAGTGGCCTCGGGTGCTTGAGATGCTAGTCTGTCGTCCTCAGGCACTCCCGTGGCGTCAGGCACTCCCGTGGCGTCAGGCCCTGGGCTAAGAGCTTTGTGTGTGTTTCATCGGTACAGCAACTCCAAAGCGTGGGCGTCGTTTTCCTCATTTTATGCCCAGGCTCAGACGGTTACTTGTGCAAGGCCACGCAGCCTTATCTTTAAAATGACGACAGTGTTCCCCTTGCAGAGAAGTTAATGAGGATGGCAGTGTCCTACCCTGATGACCTGCGGCGGTGTGTGGGTTCTATTGGACAAGAAGAGGGTGGAGGAGGCGATCCAGGGGTGGGGTGGTTGGGGAGCAAAAGGACTGATTTTGAGGTGCCTTTGGTGCCGCAAAGGCACCCTTCCTACCTGGACTGAGTGTCAACCTGGGGTGGCCTTGCAGGCACTGGTGGCTGGACGTAAGATAGACGGCCCCAACCTCAGCTGTGTTGAAGGTCAAGGTGGGCCACTGAGGCACGGGAAGAGGTTTTCAGCCCACCTTGCGCGGCCCCAGAGGGACTGCGCTGAGAACCAGCCAGGCAGTGACCTGCAGTGCCCTTACCCCCAGCTCCAGGGCCCCCTGGCAAGTCAGGTTAGCGCTGAGAGCCTGGAACCTCTCCAGAAAAGCGACGGACTTGCTTCCTCTCCCTGCCCACTGCTCCCTGATTGCCGCGGCCTCAGCAGTTCCAGGGTCCAGCCGGATATCTCAGCCCATTCGGGCTGCTGTAGCAAAAGACCATTGGAGAAGGAAATGGCAACCCACTCCAGTGTTCTTGCCTGGAGAATCCCAAGGACAGAGGAGTGTGGTGGGCTGCTGTCTATGGGGTCACACAGAGTCAGACACGACTGACGCAACTTAGCAGCAGCAGCAGCAAAAGACCCTAATCTGAGCGGCTTAGGAACGAACATTGATTTCCTATGGTTCTGGAGCCTGGGAAATCTGCTGGGAGAGTCAGTGTCTGGTTAGGACCCACTTCCTAGATCATGGATGGCTGTCATCTCACTGGGTCTTCAGCTGGCAGAAGGGGCAAGGGAGCTCCCTGGGGTCTTTTTTTTTAAATAAGGGCACTAATCTCATTCATGAGGGAGGACCTAAATACTCCTCAAAGGCTGTACCTCAGAACACCATCACACTGCAGGGTGGGTTTCAACACACGGACTTGGGGGCAGGAAGGACATGGATTTAGTCTGCAGCCTTGTCTGCTGATGTCGTTTTATGAGGATCCTGGGCCTTCTGACACCAACAGAAACTGAAAGTGGCTAGAGAAGGCCTCATCCTGGGGCGGAAGCCCCTCTGAGCGCAGCGAGAAAAGCGGAAGCCTGCCTGATGGGACCCCGGGTAGCCCTGCCAGCCCACACGAGGGTGCTGCTGTGCCCAGGGACAGGGGTGTGGTGCCATGGGCACTTCCTGCCTGGGCGGCCCCGGCAAGTCGCTTTCCCGGGCCCTCATGGACGTATCAGTAGCTGCCACTTCGTGTGTGTGTGTGTGTGTACTCAGCCACATCTGACTCTGTAACCCTTTGGGGGTGTGTCTGTGTGTGTACTCAGTCACATCCAACTCTGTGACTCTTTGGGCTGTAGTCCGCCAGGCTCCTCTGTCCGTGGGATTTTTCAGGTAAGAATACTGGAATGGGTTGCCATTTCCTCCTCCAGGGAATCTTCCCGACCCAGCGATTGAACCCGTGTCTCCTGTGTCTCCTACGTTGGCAGGCGGGTTCTTTACCCACTGAGCCATGAGGGAAGTTGGTGTGCAGCAAAATGAGGAAAAGGTTACATGGTGCTGAGCACAGAGCTGGCGAACTGCTCAGCGATCAGGGGTTGATCCTGTTCAGCAGAGTCGCTCTGGCAACCCCGCCTCTTCTCCCTCCCCTGGGACTGTCACTTAAGCAGTGACTGCTCTGTGACAGACACCTGGTGGGGACTTCCCTACCTGCCCCTGCAGCCAGCCAGCTCCTGGCTTGGTGGCAGTGAAAACAGGGAAGTGGTTCCCGGCTCCTTGCCAACAGTTCCCCCCACAGGTGGGCTGCTGGGAGAATGCGACTTGGGAGCGTGAAGCTTGAATTCCAGCCACCTTTCTAACCTGGACTCACCTGGTCGTTCTTTGCTGCTTGCCTCAGCTGACCAATATAATGAGGGACAACCACACCCTTTCTTATTTTTGGTCGCACCATGTGGCTTGTGGGATAGTTCCCCCACCAGGGATTGAACCCTGGCCCCAGCAGTGACAACACCAAGTCCTAAACCATTGGACCACCAGGGAAGTCGCAGGACAGTCGTACTTTTTAACTTTTCTGGCCACGTCACTTGCAGAACTTCCCTGACCAGGGATCAAACCCGGGCCCCCTGCACTGGAAGCATGGAGTCTTAACCCCAGGGACCCTAGGGAAGTCCCTAGCCGTCCCTTAAACAGGAGGATGTACCTAGTGCGCCTGGTTTCAGCAGACCCTCGCAGCATGATTTACAAGAAGGAAAGGTTGGCAACTGTGGAAACGTTCAAGAGTTAGAACAGAGGGGGCGCTGTTTGAGGGCTCCGTCCTCCCCACTAGATTTATGAACTCAGTGAACCCTCAGGAGCGTATGGGGTGGGGGAGGCATTGTCATCACCCCATCCTGCAGATTGGGAGACTGAGGCACGGCGAGGCCAAGCGGCTTGCCTGAAGTCACGTGTTCACAGGCGGAGTGGGGACTCGCACGCACCCGTCTGACTGCAGAGCCAGTGTGTGGCCACTTTGATCTCCGTCCTGACTGTGTCCTGGGGTTCAGGGGCTCCATCAGGGCCAGGCAGGAACCTGGGGTGGGCTTAGAGTGGCAGGACCGCAGCGAGGACCTCCTGAGGCTGAAGGTCCCTCTCTTCTCCCACAGAGCCGTCTCCTGCCTGAGCACACGGCTGCCTCGCTTCATCCCTCCGCAGCCATGGTCTGGGTGAAGCTGGGCCCCGCCAACTTCTCCAGCTGCCCCAATGGCTCCAGCCAGTGGATATGGGACGTGCTCGGCGAGTGCGCCCAGGATGGCTGGGACAAGGCCAGCGTGGGCCTGGGCCTGCTCTCCATCCTCTGCTTCGCGGCATCCACCTTCCCGTGAGTAGCAGCAGGACTGGGGTGGGCAGGGGGCTGCCCTGAAGAAGGGCTGCCTGGCTGGCCCTGGGCCTCTGCAGACTCATGCCACGCATGCCCCCCAGCCCCGCTTACTGACTTCCAGCCCCCCCGGAGGGCCCCGCAGCAAGCACCTCTCTAGGCCTCACCCAGAGCTCAGCCGGGCTGACACGCAGAGGATAATCATACCACCTGTTCACTGAGTTCCCCTGTGTACCCAGCTCTTTTCTAAGAACCTGACATATCTTCACCCTATTTAATCCTCATAAGCTGAAGCTCCAATACTTTGGCCACCTGATGTGAAGAGCCCATTCATTGGATGAGTCTTTCCTGATGCTGGGAAAGACTGAGGGCAGGAGGGGAAGGGGGTGGCAGAGGATGAGATGGTTGGATGGCATCACCAACTCCATGGACATGAGTTTGGGTAAACTCCGGGAGTTGGTGATAGACAGTGAGGCCTGGCATGCTGCAGTCCATGGGGTCGCAAAGAGTTGGACAAAACTTAGTGACTGAACAACAGTCTCCATAACCACACTGTGAAATACGTACAGTTCCTATCCTGTCTTTACTGGAAACCCAGAGAGGTTAAGTAACTGGCTCTGAGTTGCACAGCCAGTCAGAGAGGAGGCAGAGGAGTGGAGGGCTGGGGCGCATCAGCTCGGCCTCTGTCCTGAGACCATCTGGGGCAGGGCACGCTGTGATTATGAAACAGCGTGGCCACTGCTGTGGTTGGGGAACACCAATCCGGAGGGACCTGCGAGTCCCTTCACTGCCCTGGGCCTCAGTTTTCTCGTTTGTAAAATGGGAATACTGTTCCCTACCTCACAGGGTTGCTCTGAGGATGGCCTTTACACACTGTGCGAGGGAGTAAGGCGGGCAGGGGCCAGGGAGAAGTGAGGTCAGACAGGTGAGCAAGGGCCCTGCCGTGTAAGAGCGTCCTCCACCTTTAGGGCATTTTATGCTCTTTCTCCTCTGGTAGAAAGAGAAGCGGTTTACCTGAGAGATCATTCATATACTGTAGAGTTCACCCGTTCAAGTGTCTACGTTCACGGTTTAGTATCTGCAGAGCCGCTTGACCATCACCACGGTCAGTCTAGGAACACTCCACCACCTGCAGAGAAACCCAGAAAGCAGGGAGTCGGTCCTTATTTCCTCTGAAGCTCGCAGCCCAGCAGCCAGTCCACTCTCTGTCTGAAGACTCACCTGTTCCGGACACTTCACGTGAGCAGACCGTACCGTATGTGGCCCTCTGTGACTGGCCTCTTTCGTTCAGCACAGCGTCCTCAGAGTTCACCCATGTTGCAGGGGGCGAGCGTCAGTGCTTCATCCTTTTTAAAATATTTATTTTATTTTTTCATGTATTTGGTCAGTCGTGTCGGGTCTTAGCTGTGACACGTGAGCTTAGCTGCCCGACCGGGGATCAGGCCCACGTTCCCCTGCGTTGCAAGGCGGATCCTTAACCCCTGAACTGGCGGGGAAGCCCCAGCGCTTCATTCTGTCTCACATCTGAATAGCAGTTTGTTGTATGTGTGTACAGTTTGTTCATCCATCCAGCCGCTGATGGACACGTGGGTGATTTCTGCCCCAGCCAGCATGATTCAGGCCGCTCTGCAGGTTCACGCACGCGTTCTCCTGGGGACACGTGCTCCTCTCGGGGGTATACCTGAGAGTGTGCGGGTACACTGGGTCACGCGGTAACTGTGTCCGATCTTTAAAATGCGCTTTTACTTTCTTTTTGGCTGTCTGGGTCTTGGTCGCTGCATGCAGGCTTTCTCTAGTTGTGATGATCGGGGCTGCTCTCCAGCCGTGGTGCGTGGACGTCTCACTGCAGCGGCTTCTCTTGTTAGAGAGTGTAGGCCTAATCACCCCGCGGCATGAGGAATCTTCCAGACCAGGGGCCAAACCTGCATCTCCTGCATTGGCAGGTGGATTCTTAACTCCTGGATCGCCAGGGCAGTCCTGTGTTTAACCTTCTGAGGAGCTGCCAGACTGTTTCCAAAGCGGTTGTACCGTTTTACGTTCCCACCTGCAGCATATGAAGGTTCCATCAACACTTGTTAATAGTCTATCATTTTTATTTTTGCCATCCTAGTGGGTGTGACGTGGTATCTCACTGCAGTTCTGATTTGTGTTTCCCTGATGGCTGGTGATATTAAGTAGCTGTCCATGTACTTAATGGCCAACTTCTATTCTCTTTGGAAAAAGGTCTATTCAGATTCTTTGCCCATTTTTCAGTTGGATTATTTGTCTTTTTGTGGTTGAGTTGTGAGGGTTCTTCATATATTCTAGATATATTCTGCTAAGGTTTTCTACTATTCTGTAGGTTGTCCTTCCACTTTGTCGATGGGGTCACATGAAGCCCAAACATCCAAAACCTTGATGCTGTCCAGTTTGCCTAGCTTGTTTTGTTGCTTGTACTTTTGATGTGAATGCCTGTGAGCTCAGTTGCTTCAGTCGTGTCCGACTCTTTGCGACCGCACGGACTGTAGCCCACCAGGCTCCTCTGTCCATGGGGATTCTCCAGGCAAGAATACTGGAGTGGCTTGCCATGCCCTCCTCCAGGGGATCTTCCTGATCCAGGAATTGAACCCACATCTCTTATGTTCCCTGCATTTGCAGGCAGATTCTTTTCCACTCGCGGCACCGTGCTTTTGATATAATTTCTAAAAAGTGATGGCCTAATCCTGGTAAAAAAGATTCACTCTTGTCTGTTCTTCTGAGAGTTTTATATAGATTTTTCCAACTCTGACACCAATTCTGATATGTGTCTTGTCCCCACGCAATCAAGCAGTCAGTTTTTACACTGTCTACGCCTGGAGACAGCTTCAGATTCCACAGGTTAAGGAGCCAGTCCTCCAAGTCCCACAAGAGTGCTCTCTCCTCCCCACTTCAGAGACCAGGCCAGGCCCGGGTGTCCCCTGTGCTTCGGACCTCCCGCTGTGGATTGGGGGTTCCCCCACCCTCCTCGGGTTCGATTGATTTGCTGGAGCGGCTCACGGGACTCAGCGTAGTGATTTTTACAGAGGCTTTATCACACAGTTGTTGGTCATTAGTGACTGGGCTCACTCTGCAGCCCTTCTCCCTCTGGAGGTGGGTGAAGCGGGCAGGACAGCCCCCGCCCCCTCCTGAAGGACTGTCCTGACCGTCGGATCACACAGTAGGTCCTCATCCTCAGGCAGCCTGAGGGCTTTCCGAAAGTCACCTCGTTTACTTTATAAAAGGTGCCTCTGTCCCGCTGTCTGTCTCCCTCACCCCTTAGGACATCCCGGGGGTTTCAGTAGCTTTGTAGGGAGCAGGGAAGAAAGCCAAGTATATATCTTTCTTGTTATGAATCACGGTATCACAGATCAGCTCTTAACGTACAGCTTTGGTTCAGTTTGAGCTGTATTTTGTATCCAGTATGAGGTAGGGGTCCAACCTCGTTCTTTTGCACGTGGTACCCAGTTGTCCCAGCACCAGGTGTTAACTTGACTGCCGTCACCCTCTGTCGCAGCATGCTGCTGGGGCAGACATGTTTCGGACTCACCTGTCCCAGCTGCCACTCCGGATGCGCCAGAAGTAGGCGGGACCGACCCCCTCCTTGCCTTTGCAGAGCTCCCCTTAGAGAAGGAGGCTGAGAGGGTCAGAGAGAGAGTGGAGGCAGAGAGGCTGCCTTGAAGGCTTTGCCAGGTGTTGGCAAGCAGTGGGTCAGAGCGGTCGGCTCAGTGGCCCTGAGGAGGCAAACTGGGCGGAGCTGGGTGACCGGTGGAGGGAAGAGAGGGACTTCCCGTCCTGGGGTGAGGGCATCCCCAAAGCCACGAGGAGAGGGCTTAGTGTCTCCTTTCCAGCGGAGCATGATGCCAGCCCTGTGCCTGGCTGATTAACCAGGGAGGGGGCATCAGAGGCCTGGGAGAAGCCCCAGATGAGGCTGGAAAAGCAGCCACCTGCCTGCTCTCCTTAGGGCTTGGCCTTTCATGAGAGCGACAGAACGGCTGTCCCTGAGATGTATGGAGACTCTTCAAGTCACCGTATCCTGGGAGGGACTCTACTTGGGGTCGCAGGTCAAACTTATGGGCCTTCTCAGGGCCAGGCCTGTGCTGGACACGGTCCCGTCCCTCAGCAGGCTTGAGTCCGGCAGGAGGTGGCCGGCTGGGAAGGAACTGAAGTTTCCTGAAGGCTGCGGAGGATGGCTGGTGGGCCGTCCGCTGAGGTGGAGTTTGGGGGAGGAGAGTGGAGCAGGGGGCAGAGGTGGGAGCCCGGTCAGCATGTGCCGGGAGGGCGGGGTCCTTGCAAAGGCAGAGGGAGGCTCTGAAAGATATTGGCAAGACGGGGGTTTTAGAAGGATCCTTGAGGGCTTCCCTGGCGGTCCGGTGGTTAAGATTCACCTTCCAGGGCAGAAAGCCTGGGTTGGACCCCTGGTCGGGGAGCTAAGATCCCACAGGCTGCACAATGTGACAAAGAAAATAAAAAGGAGAGAGAAAGAAAAGAAAGAGCCTTGAGAGGGGAGGGTGGAACTGAGGGGTAGCTGGTGGGGCGCTCAGCAGGAGACGGCGGGGGAGGCCCAGGGTCCAGCCCAGCTGTCCTGGTTTCTATCTCCAGCAATCCAGGATGAGGTCCTGTTTAGGTGTTCCCTTTTACCAATTTAAATATATGCAGATGACTGAAGAGAAATGTTAAGCGGCGGTGGCCCTTGTGGAATGACTCAGAGCAGGGCTGGAGCCGGGGAGCTGGGGTAAGAATCCTGGTTCCCAGACTTTCCACCCGCAGAGAGGCCCGTCAGCGGCAGGGACTTGACCCCTGGCATTGGTGGTGAGACAGCCGCAGCCCCGCCCCTTCTGTGCTGCCCTTGATGATAACAGGCGAGGTCTGGCCTATCTTATCACGCATCTCCCTGCAGATAGGGCAGCGGCCACAGTCGTACTTCCTTCAAGCCGCCCCCACCCCAGACCCCTCCATAGAAGAAAGAACCCCAGGTCTCTGGGACACAAAGCGTCGGGACCCTCTGAGCCCTGGTCCCAGTGGGAGCCTGCTCTGGGGGGAATCTGTACCCCATCTTGACTCTAGCAGGATGCATGTCCCAGAGAGCTGGGCTGGAAGGGATTCCCTGGTGAGAAGCCCCTGAAGGGCGAAGACAGGCCCATGAGGACGCGCCCGATGGGGCATCACTGGCATGTGCCTGGCCGGGCAGAGGGCAGGGCACAGTGACCCTGTGCAGCCGCCCCCCAGCCCTGGTCTCCCACATCTACCCTCCACGTGGTGTCACAGCTCTGAGCACGCATCTCCCTCCTCCCTCCTCCCCGCTGTCTCCCTCCTCCCCGCTGTCTCCCTCCTCCCCGTTGACTCCCTCCTCCCCGTTGACTCCCTCCTCCGCGCTGTCTCCCTCCTCCGCGCTGTCTCCCTCCTCCGCGCTGTCTCCCTCCTCCCCGCTGTCTCCCTCCTCCGCGCTGTCTCCCTCCCCCCTGCTGTCTCCCTCCTCCCCGTTGTCTCCCTCCTCCGCGCTGTCTCCCTCCCCCCCGCTGTCTCCCTCCTCCCCGTTGTCTCCCTCCTCCCCGCTGTCTCCCTCCCCCCCGCTGTCTGCCTCCTCCCCGTTGACTCCCTCCTCCCCGCTGTCTCCCTCCTCCCCGTCTCCCTCCTCCCCCACAGCCAGTACATCAAGGCCTGCAAGACGGGCAACATGGACCAGGCCCTGTCCCTGTGGTTCCTCCTGGGCTGGATCGGCGGAGACTCCTGCAATCTCATTGGCTCCTTTCTCGCTGACCAGCTGCCCCTGCAGGTAGGCTGGTCCCCGGGAAGGGTGGGCTGCCAGGGACTAGCCACGGCAGAGGCATCCTTCCGTCTAGTGAGGGCCCCCCTCTGCCTGCTGCCCGGCATGACAACGGGCTGCTCACTGCCCTCTGGCGGGCCTCAGTTTTCCCATCTACAAAATGAGAACATCAAACCAGAGGGTGCCTGGGGTCTTTGACCTCTGAGGTGCTAAGATCCTGATGAAGCTTTCAGGGCCTGGGGCCCTGGAAGAGGAAGCTTTTTCCATGGGAAGCCTGGATATCACCCTTCTCCTGTGACTGGGAAGAGCTGAGACTCGAAATCGGGAACCTCTTGTCTTCTCGAGGGGGACCGTGACTCCCAGGTCAGGTCGGACTGTAGCCTACACTTCACTGGTGCCCATTTTGTGCTGCCTGGTCATTCCTGCCACTGTTTCCTCCCTCTGCCCGGCCAGGCACCTGCCAGGCCCTTCCCTACCTGATGTCTAGCTCTGCCAGGTTAGGAATTGCGACCCGCTCTGTTCCAGACCTGCAAACACAGGTCAGCTCAGGGTCGCCCGGCCGGCATGCGGCCGAGCTGCCCGGTGCTGGCGTGTGGCCCCAGCCTGGGCCGCTGCCAGCGTCCTGCCCCTCCTTGCAGACCTACACGGCCGCGTACTACGTCCTGGCCGATGTTCTGATGCTGTCGCTGTACTTCCATTACAAGTTCAAGGAGCGCCCCTCTCCGCGTGAGCACGGGGGCCCCTGGGTGTCAGGGGCCTGGGGGAGGCCTGGGAGGCTGGGAGGAGGTGGTGGCCCGTTGCTGGTGATACACCGAACCCCAGAAAGGCTTCCTCTTGGCCTTATCTGACCGCCGCGGCCTGACCCCCTGAGCCGAGATAGAGGGCAGCGAGCACGCCCGGGCAGGAACGGGGCGTCCCCGTCGGGGCAGTCTCCTTCAGTCAACGCGGCGTCGGCTGCCCTTCTGCACCCGGCCCACAGGCCATCGCTGCCCTGAAGTGTTCCCAAGGGGTCAGATCCCGGGCTTTACAAGCAACGACCCAGGCACGTGGGGTGGGGCTTCGTTAGCATGTCCATACTCCGTGACCCCCTTCCTGCCCCCATTGCCTTCACCGAGTGACCCTTACAGCCCTAGGAGAAGGGTAGTCTCATTATACCCATTCTGCAAATGAGGAATGAAAGCTCAGAGAGGTTAGGTCACTTGCCCAAGGTCACACAGCCACAGAGGGGCAAGGCCAGGACTCGGCCCCGTCTGTCTGCCCGCACTCAGAGCCCTCACCTCAGTGTCCCCCTCTCACGTCCAGGGTCTGCCCCCATCAACTCTCTGCTCGTGTTCCTCTTGGGCCTGGTGTGCACCACCCCACTGCTGAGAAGCACTGGCTCGGCGGCTGCCCCAAGGGAGGTCTTCCAGGGGCGGACACTCCTGTCCGTGGAGCCGGGCAATAAGGTGAGACGCGGATGTGAGAGGGCGGAGCGGGGTTGGGGGTCTGGCGTGGCCACGTGCTCGGGGGGATCGCTCCCCAGAAGGCAGCTTGGGGCCCTCGCCCTTCACCCTTGGCCTCTGCGGGGCCCCAAACAGTCTCCCCCACCCTCTCAGCCCTTCACGAGAAAGGAGATCGTTGGCTTCGTCATCGGCTCTGTGTCCAGCGCGCTGTACCTATTCTCCCGGCTGCCTCAGATCCGCACCAACGTGAGCCGCGGGCAGGGTGGCAGGGCCGTGGGCAGGGCCAGCTGGCAGCTTGGGCCCCTGGGTGAAGGACTGGCACGGGGGTGTGGGGTCTTCATGGAGCAGGTCTGGCCCACCCTCACTGTTGGCTTGGGTAGCTTAATCCAGTTTTCCAGCCTCAGTGTCTGCCTCTGGAAATGGGCATGAGATGCCAGCCTGCTGCCTGGGGGTACAGGACCCCTGCGTGCCCCAGGGAGGTGGGCGGGCAGCTGGGAGCGAGGGGCTGAGGGCAGCAGAGGCGGCAGGGAACCAGGGCCGCGGGGGCTTGCTGAGCTGAGCTGGCATGGGGCTGGGGGGCGGGCAGCTGGGGGCTGGCAGGGTGGTGCGGCCCCGGTCTCCTGCCGACTTGGGCCCGGATGTTGGGATGGGGATGAGGAGTCAGGCCCTGGAAGGGACGGTCTGGGCCCCAGGCCCGTGTCAGGCGCTGGTCACACCCTGTGCAGTTGGCTCAGTGTAACAGGGCAGACGGGCGCGTGGACAGTTACGGTCCAGAGAGACAGGAACACTGCTGGCGGTGTCTGACCCTCTCCTCTGCCGCCTCCAGTTCCTGCGGAAGTCGACCCAGGGGATCTCGTACGCGCTGTTCGCCTTGGTGATGCTGGGAAACACGCTGTACGGACTGAGTGTGCTGCTGAAAAACCCCGAGGAGGGCCAGAGCGAGGGCAGCTACGTGCTGCACCACCTGCCCTGGCTCGTGGGCAGCCTGGGCGTCCTGCTGCTCGACAGCATTGTATCCTTCAGGGCATGAGGGCGGCTGGGGCGGCTGCGGCTGCAGCAGCCTCCCCTGCACACGATGTCAGCATCCGCACATCCATCCATCCATCATCCAGCCATCCTTCCATCCATCCATCCATCCATCCATCCATCCTTCTATCCATCTACCATCCATCCATCCTTCTATCCATCCATCCACCCATTCGAGAGTCAAACCTCCCATGTGCTGGACACCCCTGTAAGTACCAGATCCAGTCGTGAGCAAGAACAGATGGCCCTTGCCTCGGGGAGTTTACAGCTCAGTGGGGAGGCCGACAGGACACACGTGATCATAAGTAATTCATTGAGGTGCCACCGAGTACCGTGGAGAAAAACTGTGTGTGACCAGGAGGCTGTCCTGGTTTAGAGGCCTCCACAAGTGCCATTTGAACTGTGCCCTGAAAGAGAAGAAGTTAGGGAGGCAAAGGCAAGGGAGGAATGTTTTCGGCAGCAGTTTGTGCAAAGGCCCTGGGGAATAGGGCATAAATCAGCCCATCCAGGCCAGAAAAAGAAAAGCTGCACCTTGGAGGCACACGTGAATTAGAGACAGAAAAACGAGTTCCAGTCCTGGCCCCCGTGTCCTGTGTGACACGGAGCTGTCTCCATGTCCCCACCTCGATGTCTCATCTCGTCGCGGGGCAGTCACATGAGCTGAGGCCTCTGGAAGTCCTCGGCAGTGGACCTCGCACACTGTGGGTGACCAGTAAAGCTTTGCCGGGGGGCCAGGCAGGGCTTGATCTCCTTCGGGAGGAAGTAAACGTGGCCCTTGTTTCAATGTCTGTGCCGTTCCGGGTGGGGGCAAAGAGAGACGAAGAAAAGCTAAGCTCTAGTGTCCCCAGAACACACCACCGCCACTTGGGGGACCCCCTAGGATGTTGGAGGGGGCAGGAAGGCCAGATGGTGGGGTTGGGGTCAGAGGAGGCTGCCTGGAGGAGGAACACCCTGGCGCTGGACTTGGCAGATGAATGGGGTTTGGCTAGAGGGACAAACAGGGGCCGGGAGGATGACCCTTCCTAGCAGCAGGATGCGGGGCAGGGGCAGAGAGCAGAGGGGAGCAGCTCTGAAGGGCCCCCCAGGGCGGGGCCAGCCCGTCTCCACCTGTTGGGCCTTGACGTCGACCCCCAGATCTCCGTGCAGTTCTTCCTGTACCGGCACGCCGCCCCCGCGTCTGAGCGCCAGCCGCTCCTCCCCAGCTGAGTGGGACCAGGCCGAGCTCAGGGGGTGCCTGGGGCCTCCCAGCGCCCCAGGAAGGGAGAAGCGTGCAGTAACGGCGCTGCTCACCCTGGTCTGGGCCATGGGGGCGCCAGGGAGCCCAGAACTGCCGGCCCAAATGCCCCCCAGCACCCAAAGGCTCGCAAGCTGACTCCTGGAAGCCCTGGCTGACCGCCTCTTCCAGGAAGACAGCCCCTGGGACCCCCATCCCCACTCGGGACTTGTCCTCCCAGGGGCCAGAGGCCTCTCTCCCTGGAGCCCGGGGAGGGGCTGTGGCGGACACTCGCCTCTCAGAGGACCTGAGCCCCACGGCTCACGTACTTCACTGCCTGTCACCCCCTTGGGACCCCCCCAACCCCCAAGGAGGGGCCCAGGCGCACCCAGGCCAGCTCCGTCCACCCACGCGGCCTAGTAAACGGTGCTCCCAGGCGGCCTGTGGTGGTCTCCCTTCCCGATGCCAGGCTCTGGGGAATGGGGAGGGATGGGGGTCAGGCCCCAAGTGGGCCTAAGGGCTCAGAGCGTGGGAGATCCAGGCCAGAGGGGGCTGTGTCTGCTGGCCTGTCCCTGCCCAGCCTCCTGGGCCTCTGGGTTCTTCAACCTGTTTCTCTGTGACGGCTCCATCCCTGGTGGTAAGGATGCTGCGGCGAGAAAAGACCCTCCAACAGGGTCCCTGCTCTGTGGCGCTCAGCAAGAAGCAGGACAGTTAAGGTTCAGACCTTGGTTCTGCATCTCAGCTTCCCGGTGCCACACTTACCTATCTGTGCAATGGGGCGAGAGTACCACCACCTCACGCGTCCTTCTAAGGAGTAAATAAAATGGTGTGGTTACAGAGGTCACCCCAAGTCTGGCGGCAGTAAAAGCTCCATGAAGGTTAGCTTTGGTCATTTTTTGATGGCAGAGGAGGACAATCAGATTCTCCTGGAAATCAGGGAGACCTTCCTGGAGGAGGTGACACAGCAGAAGTATGAGCAGGAGATACCCTGCGTAAAGCAAGGGCGTTGCAGGCAGGAAGGGTGGAGAGGAGCGCAGGGCTTAGCCCCGAGCTCTAGCTCCTCTGGCCCAGCCTCGGTGTCTCCCAGGCCCCATGCTGAGTCCACCTCCTCTTGGCCACAACCCTGTGGGGGCCTGGGGACAAAGCTCCCCTCTGTGCTGGCCCCACACACCGTGCCATGGCCTGCCCAGGTCCCAGGAGCCATCGGGGTGGGAGGCGCCAGGTGAGGCTGAAGGCTGGTGGGGAGGAGGTGGGCCTCAGCGTGAGCCTGTCTCAGCATCTTCCTCGTCCAGCCTCAGGGGATGCCCGGCCCTATCTGGTGTCACAAACATTTGCCGAAGGCAGCTCTCCTCTCCACCCTGGCCCACGCTGTGCTGGGCATCTTGGGTGGACCAACTCTGGTCTTCACCCTCAAGGAGGGGAGATGGTTGCCAGGCTGTAGAGGGAAGGACTGTGGCCAGAAGGTACAAAGTGCTGGAGGAATGAGACAATCAGGGAAGGCTTCCTGGAGGAGTGGCCCTGGAGCGGAGGAGGGAACAGTGTGTGCAAAGGCCTGGGGGTGGGAGTCAGGGCCGCCCCCTACGTGGGGCTGATGTGAGGACAGTGCGGGGGGCTGGGCTGGATGCCCAGGCTCCTGGCAGGCAGCTGGATTTGGCGGGGGGTGGGGAAGATGAGGGGGGAACTGGGGTCTGGAGCGCCCCCTCTGAGGTTCAGCTGGGTGGTGGGGCGAGGGGACAGGCCTGTGGGGCCCCCGCCGTCACCTGGCCTGCAGCTGATGTTTGCTGAGCGCACGCTGTGTGGGGGACCGGGCCGTGCCCTCTTGGTCCCCACAACCCCCTCTGAGGGAGGTGCGGTCATCGTGGCCATTTTCCAGATGGGAAAACAGGCTCGGAAGAGCTAAGCAGCGGGTCCGCAGTCTGGGACCAGAAGCAGTTCCACATGAGGCCCCTCATTGCAGACACCGCCCCCCCTTGGCCGTCAGAGGCCCCGCCCCTGGCTTCTTGGGACAGTGGGGAGGGGGCCTGAGCCCAACATGGTGGCGCCACCCCACCCTTGCCCGTGGGGGTGGCGCCACCATGTTGGGCTCAGGCCCCCTCCCCACTGTC
The DNA here is from genome assembly GCF_049115385.1 of Moschus berezovskii. NCBI lineage: Eukaryota > Metazoa > Chordata > Mammalia > Artiodactyla > Moschidae > Moschus > Moschus berezovskii. Next base: position 3,017,365 of record NC_142461.1, read on the forward strand.
CCAAGCAGCACCTCCCATGCCCACGTGCCAGCTACTTGCAGCCAGGGTCTGGCTCCACCCAGGGCTGTGGCCGGGCTGGCGGCCCCCCAGCCAGAGGACCTGGGGGCTCAGCATGAAGCCAGGTGCGGGCCTGGGCTCGAGCTTGGCAGGGAAGAGACACAAGCTAGTACAGCCCCTGCCCTGGGGGGTGACATAATCCCTTCCTTCGGGGGAACACCCCGTCTGGTGGGGTGATGGCTATTGTGGGAGGCACCATCCAGTCTAATGAGAGCTCTGGTTCTTTCCTCCTCAGCAAGTCCTATGGAGGAGACGTGGGCATGCCCTGTCTGATGGAGGCCCATGGTGGTGGTGGACACACAAGGCAGGTTTGCCAGGTGAAGGCTCATCAGCGTGTCCACCCATACGGGGACGGGTTCCCCCCAAAGTGGGCGGACCAGTCTGACCATCAGACTACTGCCAAGACTGGGCTGTGCTCACTGGCTGGCGAGGTTCCCGAGGTGAAAAGTCGCGGGTGGACTGCCTTTCTGCCCTGGTTGCATGGCCTTCAGTCCCCGAAGCTAAGAAAAAGCAGAAATCTACAGTCACCCTCTCTTCACCCCTCCTGCTGCTGCACTTGGCTCTCATCAGAGAGGAATGGTGGGACCACAGGGCTCCCTGAAACAGAAGGAGCTGCATGTCCAAGCAAGCGTCAACCTCATCAGTTAGTGTGAGCCCCGGGGCAGGGAGTGGGGAGGAGTTTGTTGGACTGTGAAGAAAGCTGATCGCCGAAGAATCGATGCTTTTGAACTGTGGTGTTGGAGAAGACTCTTGAGAGTCCCTTATACTGCAAGGAGATCCAACCAGTCCATTCTAAAGGAGATCAATCCTGGATGTTCATTGGAGGGACTGATGCTAAAGCTGAAACTCCAATACTTTGGCCACCTCATGCGACGAGTTGACTCACTGGAAAAGACTCTGATGCTGGGAAAGGTTGGGGGCGGGAGGAGAAGGGGACGACGGAGAATGAGATGGCTGGATGGCATCACCGACTCTGTGGACATGAGTTTGAGTGTACTCCAGGAGTTGGTGATGGACAGGGAGGCCTGGCGTGCTGTGATTCATGGGGTCGCGGAGAGTCGGACACGACTGAGCGACTGAACTGAACTGAACTGAACTGATGGCAGAAAGCGAAGAGGAACTAAAGAGCCGATCAATGCAGATGAAAGAGGAAAAAGCTGACTTACAACTCAACATTCAGAAAACTAAGATCATGAAATCCGGTCCCATGGCAAATAGTTGGGGAAACAATGGAAACAGTGACAGACTTTATTGGGCTCCAAAATCACTGCAGATGGTGACTGCAATCATGAAATTGAAGGACTCTTGCTCCTTGGAAGAAAAGCTATGACCAACCTAGATAGCATATTAAAAAGTAGAGACGTTACTTTGCCAACAAATGTCCGTCTAGTCAAAGCTATGGTTTTTCCAATAGCCATGTATGGACGTGAGAGTTGGACCATAAAGGTTGAGTGCTGAAGAACTGATGCTTTTGAACTCTGGTGTTGGAGAAGACTGTTGAGATTCCCCTGGACTGCAAGAAGATCAAACCAGTCAATCCTAAAGGAAAGAATTGGAAGGACTGATGTAAAGTTGAAGTTCCAGTACTCTGGCCATCTGATGTGAAGAGCCGACTCATTGGAAGAGACCCTGACGCTGGGAAAGATTGACGGCAGGAGGAGAAGGGGATGACAGAGGATGAGATGGCTGGATGGCATCACCGACCCAATGGACATGGGTTTGAGTAAACTCCGGGAGTTGGTGATGAACAAGGAAGCCTGGCGTGCTGCAGTCCATGGGGTCGCAGAGAGTCAGACACGACTGAGCCACTGAACAGCAAGGGATTGGGGACTGCCTTGCGCTGTGAGTAACTCAATCCAGGGGATAACTGCAAATCTGTCCCCCAGCCCCGTGCCACCCCTGACACAGCCACCCACCAGAGGCTCTGCACCCAGCACATGTGAGTGCTCAAAAGACTTGGCAAGTTATTTCCCTACCTCCACCAGACCGTATACCAATACCCTGATTACCATCATGTCCCCAGGACAGTGGTGAACAAGTGAGTGAGTGAAGTCAATGCCTGAAACACAGTCCCTCAAGGAGCCCTCAATCAAACGGAGAGAGGCATGGAGCCATCACACAGCTGTTGGATTTGTAGTTTACTTATTTTATATATATTTAAGTAAGTATGAAAGTGTCAGTCTCTCTGTTGTGTCTGACTCTTTGTGACCCCATCGATTACAGCCCGCCAGGCTCCTCTGTCTGTGGAACTCTCCAGACAATACTGGAGTGGGTTGCCATTCCCTTCTCCAGGGGGTCTTCCCGACCCAGGGATCATGCAGGCAAATTCTTTACTGAGCCACCAGGAAAGCTCCTTATCTAAGTATAATTGATTTAAAAAACATGTTAGTTTAAGGCGTACGGTAGAGTGATCCCACGAAGCATACAAATTTCTATACTTCATTTTTTACGGCTATGCCAAGCAGCATGTGGGGATCTTACTCCCCTGACCAGGGATCAAAACTGTGTCTCCTGCAGAGGAAGTGTGGAGTCCTCACCACTGGGTCACCAGGAAGTCCCTGCACTGGGACACTAAGTGGGTGAGCTTAATGTGAAGCATATCTCAGTAACGCTATCTGAACAAATCTCGTGTCAGCTGCTATTAAAACTTGAAAGGCAAGCTACGGGTTATGAAAACATATCTTGCAACACTGCTGCTCATACAGTCACTACAAAATAATCTCAGTGCCCAGTATGCATGAGGGGTGGGCGGCCAGCCAGGGGTGTGGAGGAAGTAAAGGGTTTCATTCATTAAACCTGTCAGAGGCACACACACACAGTATGCACACCCATGCACACACATACATGTACACACGCATACATGATGTCAGTCATTCACAAGAAAGGTAGAGACGGTCATGTGAGTGTGTTCAAGAAGTAATATTTTATTATTTGAAGTAATATTTTCAATTACTTAAGAAAATAAGAGTAGGAAATTCAAACAAAATCTTCAAGATACTGTCCCACATTTAAATATATTTCAGAAAAGTTTAAATTATGAGTTTATATTAAATACTGTTTGTATTCTGAAATCCCCATCTTTTTAAAAAGCTACTTAGAACTGAAGTGACAGGAATTATGTCCAAACTTTTTATAAGACAAGAAACAATTTCACCAATGAATTTTAAAAGAATATCAATAGGCCACCTGCTTTGTGAGCAGCTGAAAGCGACTTGCAGAATCAGTAAGAAAGCTCTCACGCAGAATACCTGTTGTGAAGTAGGAGTTTTGTCTGAAGTATAGACTTGACATGGTGTGATTAAGTATAGTCTGGATTTCCTGCTGAGGGTTTTACAGGTTTTAGTTACACTGAGAAAAAATGTTGACACATTTTAATTTATAATATTGAACTTCTATAATTAATATGTAATTTATCATGTTTAATAATACTGTTTGGAATGAGACATACTGTCTTGTAAGATTTTGCTATAGATACTTAAAATAACAAGCAACAATCACTGGTCAGAAGAAAAAGATCCCCACTCGGAGGTACCAGTCAGAGGAGCAGGGTGAGCGAGGGGACCGGCTACCCTGGGGGTGGGCTGCCTGCCTCTGCCTGTGCTGAGGGCTTGGGCTGCGGGGAGGGGCGGCAACGGAGAGGAGCCCAGAGCAGGCCCACGGGCCTGGGCTACCCTCCCGGCGGGGAAGGGTCCCCTCGGGCCTGCCCTACAGCACGGCGGGGGCTTGCTCCAGGATTTGAATGAATGAAGGTTTGAGGACAGAGTCTAGGAATCGGGGGCTCAGGAAGGGTTCCATCCGAGAGGCCGGCTTGTTAAGGCTGCAGCAAGAGGGGAGTGGGAGGGCCGTGCAGACGGAATCCCCAGGTCGCCCGCCGGAACCCTCGTGCTTCTAGAAATGGAGACCGTCACGGGGGCCAGGGCGACCCCAGCGGGGCTGAGGTCAGATGGCGGGCAAGATCAGAAGCCCCGGGCCCCTACCGCACCTCAGCGGCCTCCTGTCATCCGTCAAGTGCCAAGCAAGCACCGAGTGTGCCCCTGGAGGGTGGCATGGGATGCTGCCCCCGAGCCCCAGGAGCCAGTCACCGCAGCAGGGGGACCCAGAGAGCTGGTGGGCCCCCACAGCCCCTGCATATGGCTCCCGCAGCCTAGCGTCCCTCTGCAGGACGCTGGGGGCCTGCCAGCCACCACGGTGCCCACCCCCGTGCGAGCACTCAGAACTGGCCGGGGGTGGCCCTCAGTCAGGGGCTCGCACTGCTCTCCTGCCGCTTGCTCCCGCTGCCCCTTGCCAGGGACGTCAGGTCTCCGAACCTGTGGCTCCTCGTCACAACAGCCTGGCTCAGTGCCAGAAAACAGCAGCAGCGACGGCTCCAGGGACGGCAGGGTCTAGACTAGTGAGGCCAGGCCTCTTCTACATGCAGAGTCACAGCTCCTGGCTTTCAAGTGTCACCCTGATCCCAGGACTGAACACCTACCAACAACGAGCTCGCTTGTCTGGGCCAGGCGTTCTGCCCCAGGAGCCGTGAGGATGTCAGTTTGGCGGCACACCTGGCGGGCTGTCCCTGGCTCCACCCGCCTCCACCTGTCCACCTCCCTTATCTTCTCCACCTGAAGGTCCTTGAAAGACGCTGCGTGCAAGGGGCTCCGGCTCCCTGCCTCCATCTCAGCGGTGCTCTGCACTCAGAGGTGCGCCCCCCACCTGGGAACTTTCTCATCAGACCCAGTGGAGAGAAGCTGGGACTGCGTCCGGACAGGTCATGCCTGTGCCCAGGTCTGCCGAAGTGAAGGGGACGGGCATGGGGAGTCTCCACCCCATCACGGCCCCAGCTCTTCAGGACAGGCGGGTGGGGTCTGTGCAGAGGTGGGGGTCGGAGAAGCAGCTGGGGCTCTGCAGGGACCCCCTCCCCTGCTCATTCACTGCCATGGCTCCACACTCCCTCCGCCCGAGACCCCGCCGTGTTCCCCCGCCCGGCTTGGGGTGAACCCTCCAGGGGGTGGCCAGAGTCACACATCCTGGAAAGTGGGGCAGGAGAGAAAGAACACAAGGCTAACTGCGTCCCAGTTTCTTTTTATTTATTTTTTTTGTTCTTTTTTTCTTTTTTTTTTTAAGTATGGAAGCTCAAGTATAAGATGTAGATTTTTTTTAAGCTTTACAAAAAAACAAAATAAAACAAAAACTCCTTTTGCATTCCATAAAAATTGACAGAAAAGCACCTGGCCAGAAGAGCAGGACGGTCCGCAGTCCCCGCCCCCCACCGCGTGGTCTCTGCGGGACCGTGCTGAGGGCCACCTCTCCTTTCTCCCAGAGCTGTCCCCTGTCCCCCGCCCGGCCCCCAACCCCAAGCAACTCCCAAACACACGTGGAATCAGATTTCCAGTTTTTCTTCTATCTTTCACACACCACAGTTATTTCATAAAATTTTTTTGTTTTACATTTTTTACACCCATGTAACAAAAAGGTGGGGGAGGATGGGGGCAGACGGACAGTGTACTTTTATGCCTGTAAATGGGTGGTGGGGAGACGGGCGCCGCGGCGGACAGAAAACGCGGTCTCTCTAGGAATACCGAGTCGTGATAGCGAAACGTGGTGGGGAAGGAGGCCTCCGAGACCAGGGGTGATTACCGGGTTTATTCTCGGGAGAGCTGGCGCTGCGGTGGTGATGCGAGTTGTTATGTGACCTGTCAGGGAGGGAAGGGACGAGGGAGGGAGCAGGAAACGAGTGTCTAAGAAAGGAGCCTAACAGCGCACGGCGTCTCCGGTCAGTGGGAAGCAGAGGCTTTTAACACTGCTGCTTTCTCTTCAAAGCCTCCACCAGGTCGTTCTTAAGAGCTTCTTGTTTTGATTTGTCTGCAAAAGTCTGCACAGACCTGTGGGGTGGAGGGGGGAAGAACTGTCGTGAGCGAGCAGAAGAGGAAAGGGGTGAGGCCGCTGTGCGGCGCGTCCAGGGCTGGGGGGCCAGGCGCCCCTCCACGCACGTCGCCTCTAGGAGCAGAGCCGCAAGCTGTGCGGGAAGGTCGGGGGGTGCGGAGGGGCCCAGAGCCGGAGGCTGGCCCCTCGGCACCTCGCCAGGCCCTGCAGGGGAGGCCACGGCCCAGCTCTGCCCCAGGCTGGCTGTGACCTGGACTCGGGGCACACGTCACAACACCAGCCTGAACCACAAGTGGCTTCCGGGCTTCCAAGCACGATGCAGTTGAGTGGCTGCAGATCAACTCCTGGATTTGTGGGGAAACATTCACGTGAGTGTCGACACACGGGTTAGACAAGGCGAGCGACCGCTAAGCTTTGTGGGCGTCGTGCGGTTTGTCATTTGTAAGAGCTTCCCAAGCACACTGAACTCTCACAGGCATCACAGAGGAGTCCGAGCACTCGTCCCAATTTACAGATGAGGAAACTGACACTCCGAGGAATGCCCCGGCAATGACCTTAGTGATCCTGGTCAAGGCTAACCAGGGGCTTATTAAACGATGTATAACCTTTATAACATTATCAAGGCAGTGGAAAGCAAGGGCAGCAGGCTGCCCGGCAGGATCACTGTGGAGCCACAGGAACCTCAAGCTTGATACGCACTGGCCGTGAAGCAGAACAGTAAGGAGAGACCAGAAAACACCCCCTAGCCAGCGCCAAACGTGGCTTAAGTACAATGAGCTAGGACCAGGAGCAACCGTGTGGAATGCTGGCCACTGAGTCCTGGGAACAGCATGGGAAGCGCCCTCGAGAAGGTAAAGAGGGTGGCAAACACAAGACTCGCAGAGAGTCTGTGTGCAACTAAAAAAACCTCCCACGAGCAATGCTGACACTGGCTGATGCTGCCGAACACACGTTTCTGAGTGCTCGCTCTGCTCCGTGACAGCTCCCACGGCTGCCTGGCCGGAGCGCGCGCTGGCTCTTCTGGGAGGTGCACGCCAGGCCTGGGCTGCACCCAGCGCCCCCCCAACAAGGAGACATGTCCAGAGGGACGACTGGTAAGAGACAGAAGGTTAGGCTGGAGGCGAGAGGGGAGAGGAGGAAGGAGGAGGAGCTTGTTCAGGGGAAGGAGCTCAGGAAGGTCACGGCCAAGTCACCGGGAACCAGTGTCTGTGTGTGTCCTGGACAGAAGGGCTGGGCAGCACGGGATGAGGGGTAGAGGCGGTCCTACGTCCCCACAGGGCCTGGCCGAGGGGAGGGGTCCAGAAGATTCTAGACCCACCCTAGAAGCAGAGGGGCTGGGGGGAACTATACTATATGGAACGCGTTAAAGAGCAGCACCCCCTGGTTGCACAAGGGCCACCCCCCGTGCAAGCCCCCTGAGCCTCTTCTGGGTCAGGGCTCTGTGTCCAGCTCCCGGGCATGGGAGGAAGCCCCTACACCCGGGCTCTGCAGCTCTGCCGACTCGGTTTCCAGACGCCTGATACTAAACCCAGCCTCCCTCCTCCCCTCCGGGGACGCTGACGGCTTCTGCACATGTGTATCCACCACACACTTAAGTCATGGTTCTCGGCCGTTGTCCACAACAAGACTTTCCCCTCTGTCAAGTGTAAGGCATTCAGGAGGACGGCTGCAGCTCATCGGGGGCGGAGGGCAATGCTGGCACCTGGTCTGGGGGCACCCGGCCTGGCTCAGACATTACAGCCCCACTCTGGGCTTCCCCGGTGGCTCAGATATTAAAAATCTGTGTGCAATGTGGGACAGCCGGGTTCCATCCCTGGGTCGGGAAGATCTCCCGGAGGAGGGAATCTTTGCCCACTCCAGGGTTCTTGCCTGGAGAATTCCATGGACAGAGGAGCCTGACGGGCTACAATCCATGGGGTTGCAGAGTTGGATACAACTGAGCGACCGACAGCAGGCTCTTAAGAGACCCGGCTCTGTGTTCCACCCTTAGACTCGGGGCAGTACATCTCAGATCAGCTGACCCCAGGCAACTGCCCGCCGGAAAGGTGTCTTTTTGAGCTTCTGGGATCCTTGGTGGAAAGGTGGCAAAGCTCCAGCTGCACACACAGCAGACAGGCCACCCCAGCCTCTGGCCGAGCGGGTGGCCCCTGGGAGTGGTGTGGGTGACCGTGACCCTGGCCTGCTGGCCTGCCCCACACGCAGCCCTGCCCAGAGTGCCAAGCACACACACTGCATACGTGATCCAGGCCCGTGTTACGCAGGGCGGAGTCGGCAGTTACGGGGCGGCTCCCGGCCGAGCGGACACAGGTTAGTGGTGTTTAAGGGGCCGGCGGGGTCTCGGCGGGCTGGTGAGTCCTGTTTAGTGGGTTGGCGCTCAGGCCTCTCAGGCAAGGTACCTGGAGCGGCTTAGTTATCGGGCTGGATGTGGATCTGGCGCTGCGTCAGCACTTGGGAAAGCTCCCTCTGCAGCTGCAGGAACTTGGGGTTGTCGGGGATAACGTCAACAGATCTACAGAGAGTGTGCAGAGTGAGGGCTGCGGAAGGGCCCCAGCGCAGAGGGTGCGGGGGCCACGGGCAGGAGATGGGGTGTCCCCAGGGCACAGCCGCTCGAGGCTGCGGACACTGGGACCATGGGGCTCAGGGGGGTGGCCGTGGTTCTCAGGGGCCCGCCCAACCCCCACAGGCTCTCTGCCGCTCCCTCTGGTTTTCCAGCCATCGCCTGGGATGGTGCAAGCCGACAGGTGTGTCTGATGATGCAGGGGTCCCAGGCCAGGAAGCTCTGGGCAGAGAGGACTCCCCAGGACCCAGGCTCAACAGCCAAAGGAGAGTAATGCTGCGTGGGGTGAGTGAGGGAGTAAAACCCCAGGGGCTAGACCAGGCTCCCCACAGACAGTGGGAATCAGAAAGGTGAGTCCAGAGGGGGCACCACTCTTACAGCTCTTTGAGAGAGAGACTAAACCATCTCCTCTGGACAGACTCAAACCAGGGCTGCCCCAGGCCACTTCCCGCCGCTGCCCGGCCTAGAGGGGTCTGTCCACAGGGGGACTGCAGGGCCGGGAGCCAAGGGTGGAGCACGAGCCCCTGGACTCACGGGGTGGCAACAAGACTCAGACCCTATCCTCCCTGCCTCAGGCCCCCCAACCCCAGCTCCTGGATGGGCAGGATGCCCCTGAGAGGAGTCCCTCTAAGGTCATGGAGCTCGGGGTGGTAGGGGCTGCCTGAGACTCCAGGCTGGGACTCCAAGGCCGGGGCTCTCTCCCCCACAGCCTCCACTGCCCTCCGTGACCGGGAGGACCCGGGGAGCCACTGCACCTCCCTCGGCCTTCGCTGAAGAGCCGTGGGTACAGGCGTGGGGGGACTGGGGGCGGGGCCCTCTGCAGAAAGCAGCAGGCCGGGGCTCTCTCTGGGGGATGCTCTGCTGCCTGAAACCCGGCAAACCCGGGCCATGCTCCCTGCTGTGTCTTAGGGTCTGACCCGGGGGTCCTTAGGCCCCAGGGCCGGCAGGTCCACAGAGAATCTTCAGGCAGGACTCGGCCCACGGGACCAAGAGGTGGCTGCAGGAAGGAGGGCACCACGGCCGTGAAGGCGGACGGTCCCCAGGAAACACAAATGGAGGAGGTCGGCACACACGTCTACCCTGAGAACAAGTCCTGCGCGCGGGGCTTTAGCTTGAAAACCTGCATTAACGACCCTGTCAGGTGGGCACTCCGGCCCTGGTTTGCAGAGGAGACTGAAGCCCCAGGCTGTGGAGCTGTTGAGCGGCTGACCTCAGACCCACTCCCCCCATCTTCCGGGTCCCACGCCTGCGCTCCTGGGGACGTTACCTCAGCCCGTTGACGATGTCCTTTGTCTTTCCGAAGTAGATCTCGTTCAGCGTACTTCTGATTTTGTTCTCCATGTCCTGGAAGGGAGGCGGCCAGTCAGGGGCGCGGTCAGGAGGCGCCTGCTCCTCTGGCAGCCTGCAGTGCCCGCGGCGGCCTGCTGCTCGGGCGGGAGACACCCCCAGCCCTCCCGTGGGCGCGGGGACAACTCTGCAGAGCACCCCCTCCTTCCGGAGGGCCAGGCTGAGGGCTTCCCGCGCTGAGTCCTCACACGGCCTGCGGGAGGGCCCGGGGGGAGGCGGCTGCTCACCTCGACCAGGCGCCCGATGTTGGCTATGTGCGGAGAGCAGTCGCTCACGGTCTCATCCTTCTCCATCTGCAAGGGAGGGGACACGGCTGAGTCAAGCGCCGGGCGGGGCGGCCGCGGGAAGCCCGGCACGAGGCTCACAGGCGGTCGGGCCGCGGAGGCCAGAGGCCTGTCTCCAGGCACATCTCCGGCCCCACAGCACAGCCCTCCCTGGCTCCACGGCAGGAGGGCACTCACGCGGCTTCGCGCTGTGATGTCACGGGTGAGCCGCTAAGGCACCTGCCAGTGGCAGCCGTGCCTGGCAGCTACAGGGGGAGGGGTGGGGGGCAACAACCCAGGTGTCAGACAGGGGACCCCAGGCTCAGGCGGAAGGGGTGACTCGCCGCAGGGAAGGCAGGGCCCGGGTGGATGCCGTGCCCACTTCCCAGCCTGTGTCCCGTCCGCTCCTGCTGAAGGTGCAGCCCTTCCTGGGGAGTGCGTGGCCTCTTCCGTGCCGCCCACCGCTGTGAAAGAGCTGCGTGAGCGCCTCCGTCAGCCACCTGGCGCCCGAGTTCCTGCCTGCCTCTGCGCCACGCCTGTCGAGGGAACACAGTTCTTTTCTCCCGACTTCCTGTAACTCATCTCAGTCCTCTTCTTCCGCTCAAATAATTCTCTCAAAGGCCCTCCGCTATTTTCCAAATTGTCCAAACCAATGACTTTTGAACTTGTGTCTCTTTAGCATTTAATAATGTAGATGTGGCCCTTCTGCAGGGACAATGGGGGTTCTGGAGGACGGGTGCCCAGCGAGTTGGTTCTGGCCCAGGGATGAGTCCTCTGAGGGCCGACAGGAAAGGGGAGAAGGCACTGAGGCCCCTGAGCTGAACGCCGAGTCACGACAGGACAGCCATGACTCTCCCCGCACTTCCTCCCCATGTTTAGGGCTTATTTCTCTCCAAGATCACACATCCCTTAAGGGCAGATGTGCCTGTTTCCCCCTCACAGGTGCGGAGCGGACTACTAAGCACACAAACGCTGCTCAACCTGCCTGGCACCACACTGCAGTCACTGCTGTCACTGAAACAAACTCTGGAAGCTTAATAATCAACAAACAGGATGAGGAGACAGGAACCGGATCAGGAAGGCCAGAGCTCAGGATGAATTCAGGTCGGTGAAAACGCAGAGCGAAGGTGGACGGCTAATACTTTCAGAGGCATGGCAGACGCCTGCGGTGGACGGCAGTCTGTTCAGAGGCTAAAGGCCTCCGTCGCCTCACCTGGCTTTACTTCTCTTACAGATGAATTTTAGGGTGACTTTTAGGCTGGGAAAGGTACAACAGACCCAGTTAAGAGGGAGACAGAGCTGGAAGCAGGTGGTGATAGGAGAGAACCGAATCATTTAAAATGATTAAGCCTCAGGGTCAGACAAATCTGACTCCGTGATACAGACCTCTCTGAAAAGCTAGAGCACGCTTCAGAGGTGCTGGAACTCTGAGGAGGGCAGAGGCTGACCGTACTTTCATGACAGAAGGCAGATTGGAGTTGGAAGTTAAACACTGGCCTGACGCTGATCCAGGCAACAACTTTTGATGGGACCAGTAAAAAAAAAAAATCATCTGCTGGCGTGTTTTCAAATCAGATGCTCCAGGAGCCAAGGCAGGCTGACTGTGGACACGATCTGCTGTGAGAGTCTCTGGTTTCCGGCGGTGACAGGGATGCTGGGCTGAGGAACACAGGCTCCTCAAGAGCGCATCCCTGCAGTAGCTTCCCACCTAGAATCCTGCGGCCCTGGCTGGACCATGGCCTGCCGGCTCCCCGGGGCAGCCCTCGGGACTCCCTGCCGGGCCCTGGGTCCGTCTGCTTGTGCAGGACCTAAGGGAAGGTGCACGCCACAGGGTTCATGGGCCGGCGCCACCGGCATCAAGGGTGGGGGTGATGGACAGGTCGCTCCCAGACAGAAACACGGGTTGGCGGCAGAGCACAGAGCTTCTGGGCCTCGGTCTGTCTGCCCCTCCTCAGGACCACTCTGCACCTGAGGAAACTGAGGCGGGGAGACGTCACAGAGCCTGTCCAGACGACAGCCCTGCTGGACCCGGCAGCCTCTGGTCCTTCTGCTCCAGCGTGACTGCATGCACCCGGGCAAACGCAGACCACATACTTTGGGCTCAGACGTTAATCTCACCGAGAACAACATGGTGAACAGGTCCAGCAAAGAGACCTGTGGTTTTGGATGATTTCGCTTGACAAGAATGCGAGGTGCCTGCTAGGACGGCGTTCGTGCACCTTTCAGGATCAAAATGAAGCTGTTCCTGGTGCCCAGGTCAGGGGCTGCGTGCCCAACCCCTTCCCTGGCGGAGCTGCAGGGCCCCCTCCCGGCCCGGCCCCATTGGCACAGCCGGATTCATCTGGGTTTCAGAGAGCCATGGACATGCTCTTTTGCATCAAAGGTCTGCACACCCCAAGCCCAAGAAATGGGAAAGCACGTGGGCGTTTCAGGCCAGAAGGAGAAGGACGCGGGAGGTCCTGGCTGCGCTTTGAAACCTGCTGCCTGGTGGGGTGGTCCAGCGATGCCCGCCACTGCCGAGGGCGGCGAAGCTGTCACAGCGCCCGCTCACACAGCCAGGAGCCCCGGGTCCCTGGAGAAAAGGGCGGCCCTGTGTCATGACGCTACAAGCTGGGGAGGGGGGAACCAGAGTGGAGTGATGGTCTGTAACCCAGGTCCTCGCCTTCCAAAGCCAGGACACCAAGTCTCTGAGAGGGAATACGCCTGGCTCTGGGCAGACTGCTCTGCAGAGGGCTGGCCGAGCTGGAGAGGGAGCGAGATGCCAGCAGGACCGGCTGCTCTGCCCTACCCTGGGCCCTGAGCTGCCCCAGGCACTCTAGCCAAGGGTCCTGGGGAGACTCGATCTTTGGAGATTCCAGGGGTCCCCATAAAACAGGGGGTGCGCGTGCTTGTGAACGTCACCATTTCAGGCATGAGAAGTGCCCCTGCCAGGCAGAGCTACAGCATCTGTGACAGGCGCTCGGCCCTGACGGCTGGAGCACACACGTGCTGAACAGGGGCTGGGAACCCCACCTGCTGTGGGGAAGGACGGAGGCTGCCTGCCCACCCAACCTTGAAAGGTGATCTGGACACCGACGCTGGCACCCAGGCTTCTCTCCTCCCCTGGGGAGGAGGCTCCTGTGCCTGGCCTCACGGCCGCTCAGGGCTGCTCTTCCGGGCAAGGAGAGGCCTGGGGCTCTGAGCCAAGTGAATCACGTCCTCCCATAAATCAGTTTCCCTGCTCTGCACGGACGGTGGATCCCTGGGACACCCTGGGAAGCATGGAGGCGGTGAGCTCAACAAGAATCCCACCTTAAATGAGCACCAATCAACCGAAGCTGAGGCCAGGACCGGAGGCTCAGGGCTGTGCGGTCAGCGAAGCCCCACTGGGTGTCAGACGGCTTGGGCATCATCTCTGCTTCAGAATCAGAGCCATCCTCCAACAAAGGGAGAGGCTGGCACTGCCAGGCTCTCAGAGGTCAGAGAGGCCTGGGCAGGGGCGTGAGCCTTCTCTGGGAGCAGACCGACTCCCCAGGAGGACCCAAGGGGCCGTGAAGCTCGAGGCCAGGAATCGGACCCCAAGGCAAAGGCCCAGCAGGGCCCCGGGGGAGGGAAGGAAGAGGGTGGGCTGAGAGGGGCAGGGGCCTGGCACACGGACGTGTTTCCACGGCCCCCTGCCAACTCCCTCCACACCTGGTCAGGGTCAGCTCTCTGGCAGCGCTGACCCACCAAAAACAGAGCTATTTTTGCAACGTGGATATTATTACATCTCATAAAAGCGGCTGCCAGAGGAAAACATTTTTATGGGCTGTGGTCGCACAGATGTTCCACAAGGTGGTTCCAGCCGAGTCTGAAGTCAGAGCCCAGCCTGCCCACCCCCATCCGGCACCCCCGGCTCCCCTCCGTGGCCGGGAGATGCGGAGGACCCGGGCCTGTTTAGAAAGCAGGCTGCTTTCCTCAAAAGGGAAAACGTGAGCAGACGCCGGGCGGCGCTTCTCTGGGGCCCTGTGGGAAGCCAGCCCAGCAGGCAGCTCCCACTCTGCAGCCCCAGGGCCAGGCCTTGGCCCAGAAAGGCCTCCATCTCCTTGCCGCCGCCATGCTCGGGATGAGCCACCAGCCTCGGGCCCAGAGTGGTGCCGGGCTCCACGGCTGCACCGTTCCCGGGACTCGCCTCAGGCCGGCTCCAGGTCAGCGCAGGGCTGGAGACCAGGGCCTGGCGCGCTGGCAGGCAGGAAGGTAGTGGTTGGACAGCCTCTCAGCAGAGCTTCCATCTACCCAGTTCAGGAAAAATTTAATACAGCCTAGCTTACATGGTACCAGCAGCAACAGCTACTATTTATTTTATTTACCGGGCAGAACCCGAACCTCAAGGTGGCTTTTATTTCTGCTCTAGCAGTCTTTCCAAAGGGGCATTATGGGCTCGCTGGTGAAAATGCTGAACTTCAGAGAAGGGAAGTGGTTTGTCCAGGTCACACAGCTGGAAGGAGACTGGGCTGGGACTGGGACGACGGCCTGGATGATTCCAAAACCTGTTTTCCTCCAGGAGACTTCTCCGTTTGCTCAACCTCATCCACGCTCCTTACAGGAAAAATCAAGGCCAGACCGCAACGCGGGGCTCAGACATTCCACACGGCTCCGTCCCTGCCCTGCCCTCCCTTGGATCTCCACTCCACTCCTGCCCGACCTTCCTGGTGGGGCACGGCACAGGGTGGCAGCCTCATGCTGGCTCGCCCCCTGGACCAAGCTGGGGTCGTTCCATCCCAGGTCACCAGATGTGCATGGGGGCGCCCCCAGAACCCACACCGTGAAGGCTGTCCACCCCGAACCCAGGAGCCTCAGAGGACAAGGGAGCAGCTGCAGCCGTGCCTCCCCCAGGAGAATGTCCTCCCTGAAACACCCCTGGCCTGGCACGGACCCGGCTTTCCCGCATCTGCAGGGTAGGCCATGGGCCTCTGCCCGGCTCGAGCATAGCTCCTGGCCTGATTGCCCAGCAAGGGTCGAAGCGGGTTTCCCAGCCTCAACCTGCAGGTAGGGGCGCCGGCTGGAGCCTCACTGCGTGCAGACGCAGTGTGGGGGGCAAGGGACCGGCCTCGCCTCCCCGCCCCACGAGACATTCCACCTTTGTTAATATTTAGAATCTCAAAAAAAAAAAAAAAAATCACATCTGCAGGGCCTGACCTGTGGATTTCCTTCCAGAGACCCGTGGCCCCGCCTTTTCCCACGTCCCTCCGACACAGCAGTGACCTCGCGGCGTGGCGGCCTCTCAGGCAAGGCTGGTGCTCGGCCGGCGGCTTTCCCGCGGGGGCCCGGGAGCCAGCGTCCACCCTCGCCCCCGCAAGGATGGACTGTGAGAGCCCCTGTGAGGACCACCCCCCTCCGCCTCCGCACGGCCCAGGGCTGCAAGGACTTGCCAAAACACCATGGCCACTCTGTCTTCCAGGGACGCCCTTCGGTGAGGGGGGAACAAAGGCGGGACTGCAGGCGGCGGGGGAAGGTGCCATCCTCTGAGCATCCCCGTCAATGGCGGGTCAGCCAGGCTGGCATGCTCACCAAGAGGGAAAGACAGTCAGCCTGAGTGGCTCCTGCTGTCCACACCAAGCAAGGGTGGCACGGAGGCCAAGCCTGAGCAGCCAGGGAAAGGGGCCTTCGGACCAGGGAGGGGGCAGTAAATGCCGCCAAGCCCGAGCCTTGGCCAGGCACAAGGGACTTGGAGTCTGACCTCGCAGCACAGGGCCCAGGTTTGATCCCAGACGCCACAGCGACAGATCGAGCACTCACTACTAAAATGTGGCCGGCCAAATCAGTCAGTCAAGACAGGCGGGGGAGGCAGGGACGTGGGGAGCCCGAGGTCACTCCAGGAAGGGCGGCCCAGGCCGTGTGGCTGCAGCGTGGCCAGGATGTGCTGCGAGCCCTTGGACCAGCTGGCGGCTCCTGACCCCTGGGGCCAGGGCGGCGGTGGCTCAGCACCGAGGCCCTGGGGAGATGGGGCCCTCCCTCCGCACACCCAGGGTCAGCAACTGTGGCCTCATGGAGGCACTCATGCCAGGGAAGAGCCCTCTGAACCCAGGGCACACACCTTGGGGGGGTCACCCTGAGAGTCTCTAACCCGCTCCTCCTGCCTCTGCCCTTCCTCGTATCTCCTGCCGTGAGGCCCCTTCACTGACCCGCTGGCCACAGGCCACGTGCCCTGGCCCCTGGGGCTGCCCCGCTGGGCCCTGGCCACCCCTCTCCTGGGCAGGTCTAACGGCCCCCTCTTGCCAACCTGGCCTCCACTCCACCCGCAGAGCCACCTTTTGAAGACACGCATCTCATCGATTGACTACTTAAAAATCTTAAAGCCCTCCTCACTGCTTCCGGCGGTAAAGGCGTCTCCTGTGGTCAACCTGGTTCCTACAAGAGACACCCAGAGGGCAGCCACAGCTGAGCACAGCCCAGGGAGGCCTGGCCTCTCCATGGGCCTCCGCAGGTGTGGCCCACTCACCCACGGCCACTGCCCATGGAAGAGTCCCTGGGCGTCCATGGGGCAGCGTCCTGTCTACACTGAGCTGACTGCTCAACACATGTCTGTACAAACACTTAATGAGCATCTCACGAATGCCAGGCACAGCGGACAGATTAAGGCCAAAACATGCAGAACGCAGCCTTTTTTTCATTTTCCTAAGGGACAAATCTGGGTTCCCATCGCAGCGCTGCCTGCTGCTTTATAAGTCACCACGGGGCAAACCATTGAAGAGCCGGAACCCCAGCTTCCTCACCTGCTCAGTGACGCTATGCCTTTCACAAGCCGACCCGTGGAGACAGCCCGCACCACCACACGTGTCCACCCTATCGCTGATCCGCTCAGCTTTCCTGGAAGCCCCTGGCCTCCCGTTCAAGAGAACCAGAGGCATTTTTCCCAAGGTTCACCTGGGACAAACAGCTAAACCCACAACTCTCACTTCCCCCTGTTTGTGCAGAAGCTAGGCATCATTAACTTAGATTTGTCACCCTCATGGCTTCCTGGGCCCGCCTGCTGCAATTACTTACATTGGAAACCAGCCCTGGCTTTAACGTGCCTCGGATGAGTTATGTGACCGCCTGTGAGGATGATGACAGAAGCCTGAGTTTCCTCATTAGAGCCGAGAGCACAAGGCCATCCACACAGGTCCACGGCCCGGCCCGGCGCGCTGAGGACAGCCTCTCATCGGGCTGGCGTTTGGCTTGGCAGCAGGCGCCGTGCATGGCAAGCCGGAACCAGGCCCTGGCCGTGGGCTGACAGCTCTGATTTAAACTATTAGGAAGGCTGGGGATTAAATATTTGTCCAGGTCACTGTAAACTGGGTGGAATTATAAACAGTTCAGAGCGGTAAGTGATGCAGGAAGCCATCTCCGGATACAGATTTAGGATTTTCCAGCACTCCTCGGGTGGCGGGGTGGGGGGAGCCAGCTGCCTGGGGGTTCCACTGCCCCGCCTTGTCAGTGCCTCCTGGAAGACAAGGGCCTGTTTCCTTGCAGAAGGATGGGCTCTGCCCAGCGAGCACTTGCCTTGGTTCTGGGGGGGTCTGGGGACAGCCCTGCCCCGAGGCCAGAGAAGGAGACCCCCAAGACCCCGTGTGGCTCCAGGCAGGCTCTACGTGGAGGGTCTGAGGCTCCCTTGGGGCAGGCACGTGCCTTGCACTACTTCCGTTCAAGAGCATGGAGACGCCTCTGTGGCTGCAACACAGATGCAGTTAAGGGTTACCAAGGCGGAGAGCCAACTCACTGGAAAAGACCCTGACGTGGGGAAAGACTGAGGGCAGGAGAAGGGGACGACAGAGGAGACGGCTGGATGGCGTCACCCACTCACTGGACGTGGGTTTGAGTGAGCTCTGGGAGTCGGTGATGGACAGGGAGGCCTGGCGCACTGCAGTCCATGGGGTCGCAGGCGGTCGGACACGACTGAGCGACTGAACTGAACTGGCGGTCAAGAGTGACGGGATGTATGCATACGTATGGCTGATTCACGGTGAGGCACGGAAGAAGCCTGGGAAGGAAACGGCAGTCGCTCCAGCGCTCCTGCCTGGAGAACCCCATGGACAGGGGAGCCTGGCGGGCTGCAGTCCACGGGGCTGCTGAGCTGGACACCACTGAGCGACTGACACAGAAACATACGGAAGAAAGCACTGCAATGTTGTCAGGTGATGATCCTCTAATTTAAAATATACTTAATAAGTTAACAAAAAGTTACTAAGGGACTTCCCTGGTGGTACAGCACATAAGAACCCGCTTGCCAACATAGCGTGCGCAGGCTTGATCCCTGGTCTGGGAGGACGCCATGCGCCTCTGAGCTACTAAGCCCTGGGTCACGATGACTGGAGCCTGGGCGCCTAGAACGCACGCTCCACAGCGAGAGGGGCCACCGCAATGAGACGCCAGAGAACAGTCGCCCCAGCTCGCTACAGCTGGAAAAGGCCCGTGCACAGCAACGAAGACCCAGGGCAACCAAAAAAAAAAATAATAGAGTTACCAACTTAAAATTTCTGCCACGTTAAAAAAAAAAAAAAAAATCAATGGCTATTAAAAGTATAATTATCTTACTGAAAAAAAAAATCTTGATATTAAAAAGGATCCTCATGGAGTTCCAGGCTGAAGATGGGAACGGATGTTCTCAGGGCTGCCAGCCCGGCTTCCCCGAGGCCCACGCATCCTCTGTTACACAGAGGCACCGCTGGCCTGCACCAGCCAGGGCGAAGGCCTCCCAGAGGGACGGCCTGTTACGCGTCCTAAACATGGACTCTTAAGCAAGGGTCTTGAACTTGCTTAGAAGCTTAACATAGCACACAAAGGAGGACGTGAAGGCTGCTCTAGGGGAGGGGGCTCCTCCTGGATCCACAGGGTGAGGTCTCAAACAAGCTCCAAGCTCCCAGCTCTCCTGACGAGCGCTTGGAAGGGACGTCTTGGAGATGAGCTGCTCATGATAGCCTGAACCACAGCCGGGCAAGGGAAAGGTGCAGCAGCTGCGACGCTGTGACTCGGAAGGAACACGCGCTTGGTCATTCGGGTGACCCAAACCCATTTCTCATGCGCCTCTGGTCTTCATGCATGGTTCCTGGCTCACAGATCCCCAAACCCTGGGAGTTCCTGAGTGACAGCAGCAATGGCAGCATCTTTCATGATATTTGGTCTCGTCTGAGGTTCCTGAAATCAACCGCTTCAGGGCCACAAAGGGGAAACAAGTGCCCTGTCACTCATAACAAGTTCCTTCCACCACGATTGGTGAGTTTTGGAAACCACTTTAGGATGGGGCCTGGTTGCCAGGGGCACCAGTCACAAATGGAGGGGTGGGACTTTCAGTCCCACTCCTGGGAGAAGGGCTGGAGGTTGAATCAATTACCCATGAGTTAATCAATCATGCCTTTGTCAGGAAGTCTCCGTGCGTGTGTGTTAGCTGCTCAGTTGTGTCCGACTCTTTGTGACCCTATGGACTGTAGCCCTGAGGCTCCTCTGTCCGTGGAAGTTTACTGGCAAGAATACTGGTGTGGACTGTCATCCCCTTCTCTAGGATCTTCCCGACCCAGGGATTGAACCCTGGCCTCACACATCGCGGGCAGATTCTTTACCGTCTGAGCCACCAGGGAAGCCCAAGGAAGTCTCCGTGAAACCCCACAAAAGATGGGAATCAGAGAGCTTCCAGGTTGAGAAACCAACCGGCTTCCAGGTGCCATCATGCAGGGCCCCAAAACTCTACCAGGACAGCAGGCCTTGTTTGAGACCTCACCCTGTGGATCTCTTCATCTGGCTGTAGATCCGTAATGTTTAAACGTCCACTGCGATAAACCTGCAGGCTAATGAGTAAACGGGTTTCTCTGGGTTCGGTGAGCAGCTCTAGTAAATTAATGGACCCCAAGGAAGGGGTCATGGGAACCTCTGATGTGTAGCCAGGAGGTCAGAAGCGCAGGTGACAACCTAGACTCACCACTAGGGTCTGAAGGTGTGTCTCCGGGGAGGTGGGCAGGCAGCCGTTTGGGACCGAGCCCTGAACATGCAGCCCAACACGGTCTCCAGGTAGAGTGACTCGCAGGACACCCTGCTGGGGTCTGCACAGCTGTTGTTGGTGGTACGGGGCATGACCCCCACCCCCGCCAAGATGGCACTGGGTGTGGAACCCAGAAGAGTAGCGTCTGTCAAATGTTAACGGGCACGTAAATTACTTGGAGACTTCTACGAAATTGGGGTCTCAATTTGGCAGGTCAGGGCGGGGCCCTCGCCCTTTGGATCTGTGACCAGCTCTGTGGTCCGCGGCACTGATGCAGGGCCCTCCTGCACTGGGCTGTGGGCAGGAAGGTGCCACCGAGCTGCAGAGGACGAGCCTCTCAGCGAGCCTGCCTGCCCCGCCAGGCTTGCAGGACCACAGCGACAGGAAACAGAGCAGAACAAGGCTTCTCGCCACATCAAAGGAGCCTGAGATGCAGAGCTGTGGAGTCCTGAGGATGAGGAGGGCGAGGCCAAGCCTGCAGCCAACTGGTCCCAGCACGGCAGGGAGCTGGCTGGGAAACGGCGGGCGGCATTCAGCCACAGGCAGCTCAAACAGCACCTATCTGGAAATGTGAAGTCTGCTTAGGTGGTGAATGAGAACCGAACCAGCTCACCCTGAAGGCCAGCGCCCTACAACTTCCTCTATGGAAGTCTCTGACAGCCATGCCGGAGAGCTCTGAACTTGGCTGTGAACTACAAACAGACTCATTCATCTGAGTTAATGTGCGGGAACAAAGCCAGAAGGAACAACGAACCCAGGGGTGATGGAAACCGAGATTCAACGTATCTGTCATGGGCAGAAGGGACAAAACCCAAAATGTGGGTCCACGGGAAAAACCTCATTTTAAGAAAGATCAACCACACAGAAACAGAATGGGAAATCCCCAGAGCGTCAATAGTTCGCGGGAAAGAGACGGGGGCGGGGTGCCAGCCCATCCAACCGCACGCCTGTGGGGCGCCCGCCAGGCGGCAGGGGACCCACCCTGGAGAGCAGATTCTCTCCTGATGCCACTTCCTGTGGAGGCTGACGTGAAGGAAGTGGGCTACTCCCCAGGGCCACGTGCCCTGGGGTGCCACCAAGGAGGGCGGCACAGGGCGTCCCGTCGTGTTGGGAGACGCCCTCTGAACTCTTCCAACGTGCAAACCCTGTGACTCAGGTTGTGGACTGCTTTAGCCAGACACGCTTGTTTGTTTTCTGTAGGAGATGAACGGATACTCTGGGGTTTGGAGAGTGCCCTGCTTGGGTGCAGGGGCCCAGGGCGGAGCAGAGAGCAGACGTGACCACCAGGCAGCTGCCCGGGGAGGCTGGTAACCGGCTCGGAGACTGAAGCAGGCTCCCCTCCTCCTTCTGAAGCCCTGCAGCTTCCAGCTCACCCGCTTCTCTCCTTCTGGGGACCCTGACGGCCACCCCGCAGCGGCCTGCTGCTCAGACTCCTGGCCGCCATCACTGCTCACGCTGCCCACACCGAACCCCCACCAAACTATGAAAAGCTGCCCGATTTCACTTCAGGAAACTGACACCCTCTGTTCGTCTAACTCTACCCACAGGTAGTCACGTGACCCTGGTCCCTAGAAGTGATTCTGTTCTGGACAAGTAGCCCGAGCCGGCAGGGAGACACTCTCCCCCAGGATGGCCAGAGGTCGCCAAGCGCCCTCACGCAGAGGTTCTGGGTCCTGCCCACATCACGTGTGTCTAGACCCCTCTGGGCTGGACGACGACGGGACTTCACAAGTATGTGAGCTGACTTGTTTCCGATTTTGCTTAAGCTGGTTAGAGCTTTACTTCTGCCACCTGCAAGCAGAAGTCACAACTAAGAAATGAACCGATTTGAAAATGTAACCAGCAGCATGTCCCAAACATCACAAGAGCGTCTAACTGTAAATACCTTGACCCAAGGGAAAAAAATCTCCTGTGACTGAGTCTTGGCAATCACCCACAGGCCTGCGGGGGGACCCCATTAGTCATAGAGGCGGCCCTCAGACCCGGAACCTGTGGGGGCAGCTGCCCATGCATCTCCACACACAGTCAGCACTGGGGCTGGCCTGGGCACCGCCCACTCGCTGTACCTGTCTGGTAAGGCTGCCTCCAAGGTTCATGGTGCCAGAGCCGGATTTGTTGGTTTGCAGCCACAGCATCACCGTGGAGGTCAGCTTGTAATGGGCGGTGCGACCACTGGACTTCTCCTGCAGGACGAGACAGAGATCAGAACCTTGTGTGTGACCCTCAGCTGAGCCCCAAGGGGCCCCTGAATTCAGGTCATTCGAGCATTCCCTTCCTAAGACCTCACCATGATGTGACCTTGTAAAAATCCCAAACGGTTTTTAACTTTAGGGCTGACTCTGCAATCATGTGCACCCCAGTCCTCCGGGGATCTTTTCATCAGTGACGACTGCACACCTGACTTATCTCTGTCCACGTGGCCGTGGGCACTCGCAGGAAACAGCAGGGTTTTACACACCACACATCCCCTCATCAAGCAGCATCTCCAGGGCCAGCAGCCGGGGGAGCCTTACCTGCACTTCCACCACGTGGATGGAGTCCCAACAGCCTTTGATCTTCTTGGATCCATCTCCAGCCTTCTTTATGAGGATCACTCCAGCAAAACCATGATCCAGATCCCAGAGGTAGACAGAAGAGACGCCACCTTCAAAATACCTGCAGGACATAGGCCCTCGTCCTGTTAAATGTCAAGCCCGCCACACTCCAGATCACCACCCCAGGTCCCAGGGGTGGGCGCGTGGCCCAGAGTCGTCTGGATGTTCGTCTGGGTTTACAGGCCCTCCCTATGGAGGCGCCATGGGTGGTTCGTGCCTGTGTCCTGCCCATCTGCTGGGCAGGGGAGAGGATGCTACATTCTCTGGGGCTAGGGGCGTGGGTCACAGAAGGAACACAGAACGAGGAGTCCTGAGATGAATCTGAGTTTGAGCTGCCCCTGACTCTAGCTCTGTGGCCTCCGCCAAGCTGACTCAACTTCTCCAGGCTTTACATTACTTTCAGAGGAAGGATCTGGTACTGTGTGTGATGTGTAACACACTCTCAATGGGGCTCATTACTATTGAGTCATAGTTACAGTCTGATATTCTTATCTTTTGGGATGGCTACTTTACAGGCAAAAAAGAAGAGGGAAAAAAAAAAACAAACCCACAGCAACAATGGTCCAGACTCCTCCCACTGAGAGCAGACAGGGCTCTCCTCCCCTCCGGGATGCTCCAGGGCTGCACACCCCTGGTCGTCTATGGGTCTTTCAGAGCAACTGGCTGCAACAGTGAGGTTGGAACTCAGCCTCCTCTGCAGGTCTGTGGCAATACTGAATCAGAGCTCCTGCTCCTGCTGCTGTCGCTTTAGTTGTATCTGACTCTGTGCAACCCCACAGACGGCAGCCCTTCAGGCTCCCCCATCCCTGGGATTCTCCAGGCAAGAACACTGGAGTGGGTTGCCACTTCCTTCTCCAATGCGTGAAAGTGAAGACGCTCAGTCGTATCGGACTCTTAGTGACGCCATGGACTGCAGCCTACCAGGCTCCTCTGTCCATGGGATTTTCCAGGCAAGAGTATTGGAGTGGGTTGCTACTGCCTTCTCCGATTAGAGCTCCTAATTCAGCTCAAATGCAAGAGGCTAAGAAAACGCCAGAGGAGCCAAGAAAATCAGGAGAAGATCCCAAGTACAAGGGCATAAGGCAGCGGCTGTACGTGCAGGTCTGAGGGACTCAGGAAGCAAAGACTGCGTGCAGCGCCTCCCAACTAAGCCTCTGGGAAGAGCTCACCTCTGGTGGCTCACATCTTCCTTACCGGAACGTCTGTGGCCTCTCTGATCCCAATTAACCCCGTGTGGACGGTGTGGCAGGCACACTCCAGGTCCCTCCAGCAGGGCCTGGGCCACACACGGCCTCACACGTGGGCCGGGCGTCAGGAGCACGCGGGTCCCCATCCTCGCCCGCCAGTCACCAGCAGCGCGTGCGCCCACCCGCCCGACAACAGCTCATCCACAGCAGCAGCTGTGCGAACGCGGACTCGGTCTCCTTGTGACACAGGGACACCATCTACTTTACAGGACCGTCGAGAGAGGAAAACAATCCGAGAGAACTTCCCTGGTGGCCCCGGGGGCGAGAACCCCCTGCCGACACAGGGGACACGAGTGTGACCCCTGGTCCAGGAAGATGAGCCGGCTCCTTCCACGAGCTGGAGGGGAACTAAGTCCGAGCACCCCAACCACCGAGCCCACGAGCCCTGGAGCCTGTGCGCCGGAGCAGCCACTGCAGTGAGAAGCACCACAGCCAGAGAGAAGCCTCCGCGTGGCACAACTAGAGAAAGCCCCGGGGCAGCAACAAGACCCAGCACGACCAAAAATAAAGCTTAAAAGAGACAGACACCAGACCCAAGATCATTTAACAGCAAATAAAGAAATAAACATGCATGTGAGTTGCGCCTCGATGAGGCCATTACACAACAAAAAACGTATACGGTAAATAGTACTATTTAGGAAATGCAAGTGATGGGTGTGCAAGAATTCTCTGTATTCTTGTTTGCATAATTTGGCTATAAATCTGAAACTCTTTCAGACTAAAAGTTTTTGCACAAAGGCCCCAGCATGTGATCCATGCCAGGGTGAAACCAGGAGACAAGCAGACGGAAGAGGCAGGCACTCCCGTGCTGCTGAGCTGCAGGGCCTGTGGTGGCCGGGTCCTCCCACTCGGGCCCACCGCAGCCCCCTGGGCTGGGTGCCCGAGGCTCCACACTCGGTCTGCTCCCCGAAGCCTGCCCTGCCAGGATCCCTCAGGCAGGCTGCCCCCACCACTCATCCCACGCATATAACTGTCAGGTGAAAGTCATGGCTTCATGTCCCCTGGCGAGTTGGCAGCGAGGAGGGGGCTGACAGCAGGAGGACGTTTGGGGTGCCGGGCCCCTGGGCTGAATGTTGGTCAGAAGGCCGAGCCTGGGGCGGACTCCAGCTCCAGGCTGGGTGGTAGTGCGGGGAAAGCACAGGAGAAGGAAGAGACCGCCTGTGTGGCCTGGTGACCTCCAGGAAACTGGCTGGCGCTGGGCACTCAGGGACCCCGCTCAGGAAGGCTCTCTCCCTTGTTCTAGATCTCTCTCCAAACCCCAAGTGGGTAAGGCTTCTGGCCTAGAGCCCGAGACACGCCCTCTGTCCACAGGGCCACTGGGATCCTGCCCGGCCCGCAGCGGGCTGGACACACGCGGGGCGCCCCTGATCTCCCCTGGGCCCTCACGCAGGCAAGCACAAGGCACATCTTTCCGGGCCCTGCCCGCTCACTCTTCTGGGTTTTTGTCCCCACCCCTGCCCCCCACATCCACCAGGAAGCAGAGCAGCACCACCGAGCAGGAGCAGGCAGCCCGCAGCAGGCCTGCTGATGCCCGTCCTGGCGGTGACAGGCTGCTGGCTTCCGATGTATGGTTTTCCCTGCTCGTGGGCATGTTGGGAGAGCAGCCCCACACGAAAGGGGAAAAACACCTTTTAAAACGCGGCCTTTCTCTCGTGCTGGCAGAAAGGGTGGGCCACTAACTCCCTCTCACCACTGGCCACCCTGGGGCGGAGGTGCGGAGCCCAGCAGGCCTGTGTGTCCTTCCACCCACCGTGGGCACAGCCTCACCTGCCCACCAGACCAGAGTGTTGTTCGGGGCAGGGCAGGGCAGGCTGTGCTGGGAGGGAACCGGCCGAGGGCCTGGCAGATTGACAGCCCTTGCCCACACCACCCAGCGAGCGGTTCAGAAGCACCAGGTGGTCTGTGGTCGAGCCCCTCAGTCCCCTCCGTTGGATTCCTGTTTTCTTCCCGAGGAACCAAACAGTGGCGTTTGATATGGAAGGCGGAACCGGCCTGCTCCCACTCCCAGCTCCCACTGGGGGCAGCGTCTCCACTGCCTTGTGGGCCATCCTGGCCTGGGCCCTTTAGGTTCAAAACCTGGGGGACACAGGAAGGCACAGTGCAAGCTCGAGTCTGGTCTCATGGGGGTTGCTATTCTTTTCCTCCAAATTAAAAAAAAAAAAAAATCGTTACCACGTTGTTCTATAAAAGAGAAATTTAACATTTAGCCCCCAACACCATAAATCAACGTTTCCCACAAACCTCATCTTTCCAAGCTCCCCTCCGGCCTGTGTCCAGATGCTTGCTTTTTATGTAACTGGAAGCACAGCAAGGGGACTGGGCTGGGCTTGGCTTTTCCCCACTTGGTGGGAATCACGCGCACCTTTGTGGGGCCACGTGATCGCCAGAACTGGTTTTAACAGCGGGGACGGTATTCCGGTGGGTGGCGTCTGAATTTACAGTCCACCTGACTTTTAATAAAGCAGTGATGGCAGCTGCACCCCAGGGGCCGCGGTTCCTCATGCTGCTTGAGCTCGGACTCGCATTCCACTCCGCCTAAAGGGACCTCCGGGGACTTGTGTAGCTGCAAGTCTCGACCTGACGCTCCAAGACAGGAGGCGTGGGGATGAGCAAGCAGGCAGGGCTGGCCCAGCACCGCTCAGAATGCTGGCCGCTGGGGCCAGGTGCCCGTGGGGCACAGACAGCCCGCGTCCCGCAGTTTACAGCCCAGCTCTGCGCGCGAAGCATTAATTAAAGAAGGGACCTCACCAGGTTTTTGGAAACTTATTCCTACCTACCTTACTTTGATCATAATGACATGAAACGGGGAAAAAAAATAATTTTTATGTGGTTCACATTTATGAGTTTTTACATAAAGGCTTTTGTGGGTATTTTAAGAACGTGCTAAAATGTTGTCTGAAACCACATAAAGCCATCTGAGGAGTCTCCCGCCAGAACTAACAGCGCACACATGGAAGCACTTTAACTGGCCTTTGTATATTTAATGAGTCAAATAGTATTAATATTGTTTAAATGCTAGCATGCCATTCCAATAAGGCGGCTCCGCTATCGCCAGGGACGTGAATGGGGTTCGCCTGGCGGCCTGGGCTCTGACCCGGCTCCATCAGGGACATCGGGGACCCCGTCACCTGGGAGGGCGGACAGGCCCAGGGTCATGGCCACGGCCCTGCTGAGCCGGGCTTGACAGATACGGTCTCTGGTCAAGTGGGCCGCCTAGGGAGCATTGTTAAAACACGGACGCCCAAATTGAACCACTTGGGCTTCTCTCAGGCCTTCAGGGAGCGAAGGCTGAAACCCACGCACGTGGTAAGGCTCAGTCAGTCGATGGAACATGGCGAAGAAGCCACCGTGGAAAGATGAGCCAGGAAACCCTGGGCCCTTCAGGTCCCAGGATCATTGGGAGTAGGGAATGGGAGAGTGGCCCAGACCGGCCCAGGAACGAGAGGAAAACGCGGCTTTGTAGTCCACTCGAGAGGGAGCTCCGTCAACCACCCCCAGTCTTGGTGGCTTTCAAGACTGCCCCAGCAGAGATGAGCGTTTCTTCAGACAAACGGAGCCATGCGGAGCTCAGACAGCAGGGACTACGGTCAGGGGCACCTGGGCTGGCTCTCTAAGTCCTACTGTCTGAAAAACACCATGCTGCCTACAACCAGGTTTCATAAACTTCAAAAAGGCCAAGTCCCCAGGAGCCAGGAGCCGCAGGCCAGCCTCAGGAGGCAGGCTGCTGACCGGCACAGCCAGTCGCGGCGGAGCGCCTGGGTGGGCGGCCTCTTCATCAGTGAGACCCTGCACCCAGGTCAGTGACACGCCCGCGGCGTCCGTTATTCCGTTCTCCCCAGAGAGCCATTCCTCCCCCTGAAATGCCCTCCTCCACTGGGCCAGAGTCAGGGTCACACATACAGATCCTATGACCGTAAGTCTCCAACCTCAGGACTTCTGGGGAGGAGAAGAGAAAGAGAGAAAAGTATAGTAAGACTTCACTCTCAAAATGATCTACTTCACCAAAGAAAGGAATAAGAAACAACCACTTATTCCGGCTCCCAGAGCTTTATGGGGTGTTTGAGGCCGAGGTATGCGTGGAGACGGGGATGGAAACTCGGCTCAGGAATCTGGGCTGTGACCCGCCTTGGCCGACAAGAGGCCGTGAGTGTAACAGGAAAGGTGGGACTGGACGGGCTTTGAGGCTGGCCTCCCTCCCTCCCGTCAAATCACCTCCTGGGAGCCGGGCTGGACTCAGCTCTAACGCAGAGGCCCCAGTAGGTGACGATCACACGCCAAGACCCACACGCAAAAGCCACGGCCGCACAGCTCTGTGGGCACAGGCCCTTTGCGGCTTCGCTCTGACGTGCAGGCCTTTGGCTGGGAGCGGGCGAGCCGCCTTCCAGGGCTGGGTGTGGCCACGGGTCTCTGGCAGGGCGATGACCCCCCGGAGGTGGAGGACGCAGGTCACCCTCAGACCCAGACAGGTCGGGGGAGGGGCCAGGACAAGGCCCCGCCCCCAGGTGCTGGGCTGAGTGCTTGTGCAGCGGGTGTCCTTCAGTAAAGCTGGGAGGAAGGCGAGGGGAACGCATGGGGCGCCCGTGCGGCGCTCTCATTCATAAGATAGGATCGCTGGGATCTGGAGGCGGCGGGAGGGCTGGCGGGAGGGCGGCTCCAAGAGCCGCGGGGCAGCCTCTGAGCCCCTCGCCATGTGCACTGGGACTCGGTCGGTTCTGCCACGGTTTTCGGAACTCCTGCCTGCAGCCTCGGGACAGGTACGCGGCGGAAACGCCTCCAGCACACACAAGTGTGGACGGCCGACGGGCTCAGGCACACGCCACTTTAATGCCGGGTGTGCTCATCAGCAGCGCACATCTGGACGGTGGCTGTGGCGCGTTACAGCCTCTTTACAGGCCTTTTGCTTTTGTCCTTGAAGAGGGATGATGAAGGCCTCACTGGGAACAACGGCTCTCGGATCTGACCACACCCCCGCAAGCACTTTCGGCCACTGTGCACTGCCTGGGCAGATGCCGCCCTCCCAAGGGGGATGTGGACAGTCAAGGTCTTCTGGAGTTTCGGAGCCACTGTCCAAAGGCTGTCAGCTGTGTCACGGGGTTTGCATACGTTATATTAGAGTTAAGATCACAGACACCCAGGGTGAGAAAGGAACACACCCGAGTCACACGGCAGAGGAGGGGGAGCTGGTGGCCCCAGAGCCGTGCCCTGTTCCGCTGGCCCGGGTTCAGCCTGTGAGGCTGGACTCAGGTAAGCTCACCCGCCCCCACCCATGCAGCTGCCTCAAGGTGGAGGAGCAAAGTCAGTGCAGAGAGAAAGGGGTCTCCAGGAGTCAGGCGGGGCTGAGCACCCCACACAGGGAGCTCTGGAAAGGAGGGCCTTCCTCTTGCAGGGGGTGGCAGGGGCTGCTGGCTGAGCCTCTGTGAGACCACCGCCCTGGACACCTGCATGGAACTCCTTCCTGGGGAGCCCGGGAGGACCAGGGAGCCCCACTGCCAGCAGAAGCAGATCCTCACTTCACCCCAACACGTGTAGCCACAGAGCCTGACGCGTGACCCCAGAGGAGCCAGTCCCTGACGCTGACGGGGGATCTGTCTGTAAGTGGAGCTGTTCTCCGCACGCTCCTGCTTTCCATTTAACTTTCTTCCAGCAGATGACAATCAATGATTGCCAAGGCACGCAGGCCCTGGGCACGGCCTCGGGACCAGGCAAAGGGGACCGAGTGGCTGGGCTGTCACTGGGCTCCAGGCTGGGAGCAGTGGGCAGCCGTTTGGACCCCGCCTGCAGGGGCTCCAGGCACCTCCACTGACGCCCCTGCCTCAGAAATTTACACCGCAAGAGCAGGAAGCAACTCCACTCCCCCCAGGGTGGACAGGCTTCTCCCTGCTTGCCTCCCATTCGATCTGAGCTGTGCGGCTGAGGCGACCCTGACCTTCTCCCTTAGCTGCTTCTTGCACCCTCACCCCAGCCCAAGTCCTCAGGCAGGGCAGGTTCTCAGAGGCCCTCCGATGGACGTGTGGCTGAAGATTCGAAGAGTGTACGTGGAAACTCAAACACTAACCACGCTGCTGACGTGCTCAGAGCTGGATGTGACCCCCCACTCTGGCCCTCTGTCCCCACAGCACAGGGTCTGCAGCAGGGGAGCTGTGGCAGGGCCTCCACACACAGGGAGGCCCTCCACCTCTGGGCAAGGGCCCCCCAGATGAATTCAAAGGGGCAGACGGTGGGGTGAGGGCCAAAGCAGGCGGTCCAGGCCTCACCTTCCCAAGAACTTTCCTGAACAATTCCGTGACCTCAGCTCACGCTGCTCACTGCTTCCACCTGTTTCCCACCTGGGTTCTGATTCTGGAGACCAAGGGAGCTTGGGGTGGGAAACACAGGGTAACCGCAGGCCACAGGCATCGCTCAGTCAGACCAGGAGGAGAGCAGGCAGGACCAAGAAGCCAGACCAGGAGGAGCCCAGGTCAGGGTCTGCCTCCCTAGCCTGCAAAGCCTCTGGGGGATGGTGGAGGTCATACTGTGAACCCAGGCCCCAGGCACGGAGGATGACACCCCAGCCACGCTGGACAAGCGCCTCTGCAGCGCGCTCCACCCTCCGGTCCTGGCGGCCTGTGCTCTTCCGCCTCACTAGCAAGTCCCTCGGCTCAGAGAAGCCCACCTGCCCTTCCTGGTCTGGTTACACAGCCTAGCCTGGCTACCCACGACCACCTGAAGCTCCATGATTCGCCAGGAGGACTCACTGGACTTAAGAAGAGTCGTGTTCGCGGCCCTGAGTCACTCCAGGGAAAGGAGACAGCAGAGGCCGTGGAAGGAACCAGGTGCAGGCTCCCAAGAACACCTCTGGCACCCAGTATTGAGTCACATGGGATGCCCCCATTTCCCAGCGATGGGCGGCAGAGTCCCCCAGAGTCTCAACACCCAGGGCTCTTCCTGGTGAGCCCTCTGCTTTGTACACAGGCTCTGGGAGGGAGTGCAGCTCAGCACAAACCATGGGGCCTGTGTGACAGTCTCTGCACCATGAGCATTTGTATCAGGGAGCACAGAAAGCCCCCCAAATCCGAGGTCCCTGAGGCCAGCCCAGGGCCACCCTGCGGGGAGCGCAGCCTCCAGCCTGTGATGCTGAGACATCCCCTGCAACAGGGCCACCGATCCGGGCCCCCCGGCCCCGCTGGAGGCGCTCTCCCTGCCACGGCGCCCGCGTTTTGGTCGTTCTTAGCGCTTACCAAGCCAAGCGAGTCCTCTGTGCCTTGGTTCACTTCTTCCCCTGGGGACCCCTTGCCTCCACTCCATACCAAAGGGTCCGCCAGGCCCGCCCGCGTGGCACCCGCGCCGCTGACAGCACCGCGGGGTCTCGGGACACGCTGGAGGCTTGGTCACAAGGACCACCCCCTGTCACCGCACATGGGGGCCACTGCAGCCCGCCACTGCGGCCCGCCTCCTTGCGGCCTTGCTGAGGGCTGCGGCAGCCTGCCGAGCGCGGCCCACTGTCCACCGCGTCTGCACCCACACCACCCCACAGCCACAACCGCAAACACACCTGACCTAAGACCTCCACACACGGGACTGCCACCCAACGAGGACGATTCCGTTACCCTCGAAGGGCCAAGTGGACAAAGGGGAGCCGTGGGAGGGGAACAGCACCCCACCCCCAGCAAGATGGGCACGGCTCACTGAGAGACGAGGAGACGGACCACTGGCCCACCGTCAGCAAGCAAGCACACAGCAGAGGACCGAGGCCCGGCCTCCCCACAGCACAGCTCCTCCCTGCTCTGCAGCCTGGCCCAGACACAGTCCTGGGGTCAGGGCCAGCTCCCGGGAGGCATCTAGGCCCACCCACCCCCACTTACCTGCTTCCCAGACTTCTGCTGGGCTGCCCAGGGGGCACCAGTGCTAAAGCACCCGCCTGCCAATGCAGGAGACACAAGAGACACAGGTGTGATCCCTGGGTTGGGAAGATCCCCTGGAAGAGGGCATGGCAACCCACCCCAGTATTCTTGCCTGGAGAATCCCATGGAGAGAGGAGCCTGGAGGGCTGCAGCCTGTGGGGCCGCAGAGTCGGACACGACTGAGCGACTGAGCACACACATGCACACTTCTGCTACTTCCGTTTCAGCAGCAAGCCTCCCGCTGCCACCCACAAATCCCATCGGGACCGACCCAAACTCCTGGGCCCAATGCTCACATCCCACAAAAAGGTGGCCCCTCGGGGCCCAGGGTGAGAGGTCTCAGTTTTGAAGACACAAGAAACCTGGGCAACAAGCTTTTCCTTACAGGCCCCTGGAAGTCCTGCACTTGCCAGCTGGTGTTGCTCTAGCACCATCTGCCAGAGGCACGGGGGATGGAAGGAGGCAGGAAGGAGCGGAAACAGCCACAAGGGTAAGGCGGGCCCCAGGGCAGGGAGAGGAGGCAGAAGACTGCGGCCAGGCAGGGACAGGCTCTCGGGCCCCGCGCCTGCCACAGGGGCGCCAGCCTCGTTTCACTCCGCAAACTTATTCCAGACAAGAGGAGCTGATTAGAAAACCTAATTAAAGCGTTTGAAGATTATCTCGGACCCGAAGCAAGGAAGAACACAAAGTGCCTTCCCACCCCGCGCCTCCGCACCCCCCCCCAACTCTGGCCTTCATTAAGCTTTGATTTCAATCAATTGCACACCCACTAAAATTAACTTATAAAGCCAATAAATTGTGACTGCATGTTCGAAGGTATTATCTGCTACGAGCCAAGAGTCGAGGATCGCAGAGCATGGGGCAAGCTGTCTGGCACAGATGGGAGCAATCACGTCTGAGAGAAAGCAGTGCCAGGCCCCTGGGTTAGAACATCTGGGCTTGGAAGAACCCGGGCTGACCGAGGGCCCAGTGTGGAAGCCAGAGCGGGGAAGGCTTCCCCTCTTCTCTGGGAACCTGGGAACGCAAAGCACTGAACGCGGGGTGCGCGGCAGCCTGCTGGTGGCTCACAATGCAAATGAGATGCTTCTCTGGCCGTGGCACGCGCCGACCTCTGATAGGTCTCCCCAGGGAGACGGCTCGCTGGGGCCACGTGATGAGGCCTGGGGACTGATGAGCCACCGAGGCCTGGGCCTGAGAAAGCAGAGACGGCTCTGCCAGGAAAGCAGCGTCCCCGTGAGCCAGGTGCCTGAGAGGTGGCCCTTCCCACTTCCTCTCCCTGCACCCCGGGGGCTAATGGGGCTGGAAACCACCTCGGGGCGCGGCAGAGAAGACTGGGAGTGGCTGGGACGTTGGCGGCCAGGGTGGGAGGGCCTGGGAAGGGGAGTGATGACACTCTAGACAACTGGCGAGTAGACCACGACCTCCCCCAGCGCCAGCGCTCCAGCGAAACCCGCCTGTCGTCTCCTGAGGATTTTCACAAATGGACTGTTCCGATCTAAAATCAGAGCTGTGCAATCAACAGCTGCTTAACAGCTATTCTCCTGGGAAAGTTTCCCACCAGGATCCCTCTCTGTCACTAGCGATGGCAAAACAGGAAAGCAGTCATTGTGGAAGGGATGGGAGGGAAAGAAGGCGGCAGGGAGCCGGGAGGAGCAAGGAACGGGGCTTCATGGGAACCAGGCAGGACCCCCGGGCACTTCGTGCCTGCTGTGAGAAAGCAGGCATGCTCCCAGCTGCTGGCACTTCTAAGCCACACTGAAGAAATCCTGTGCACAGGCAGGAGAGGGGCACCCAGAGGTGCAAGCCAGAGGGCCTGCTAGTCAGTCTGGCCCCGGCCTGGCCTCTCACTGAGACCGTATCAATTCGACGTGCCAATGACTCATCCTAATCCCTACAGAGTCAGAACCTCGATGGCCGGGCGATCCAAGCCCAGAGCCCGAGCATAGAAGCCAAGGCCTTCCTCCGGGAAGACGGTGACGAAGCCTCCATCCCGCACAGCAGAGACATACGCTGGCGAGCCCCCCGCTCCAGGCAGGCCGGCCTGCTGCAGCCCAGGACACCTGGCCGGGGCGCGGCTCAGATCCACCTCCACGCTCACTGTGGTCTCCTTCCCCGCGTCTTGTTAGGAGAACACCAGGAGGCAGAAGAAGGCTGGGGGACCAGGGCTGGGAACAAGGGCGCTTTCTTCACTGTCAGGCCCACAGGTTCAGGCTGACGACATAAGCCAGAGGAGGGCCCCAGAGCGCAGAACGGCAGGAAAGGGTGCCTTTGGCCTATTTTTGTTTTACTTTGGTTGACTCCCCAGCCCTTCAGACGATGACCGACCTCCGTGAGTGGAGTTTACTGCACCTTCCTGGTGTAGACGAGGGCCCTTCCTGCTGCGAGCCACAGAGCAAGGAGCCCCTGGAGGCGTCTCACAGCACTGAGCCCGAGGGCAGCGTCCAGTCCCAGGGGGGTTGAACGGTCGAGAGGCCAGAGCACAAGGCAAACTCAGTCCTAGTTTCGCGACCCCCAGGGTCCCAGAATTCAGAAACAGCAGGCGTTCAAGTCCGGGTGAGCACAGGGAAGGGCCACCGTGTCGCAGTCCTCAGTCGCCAGGGGCAGAGGCCGAGTCACTCCACCCCTCTGGAGTGGGCTACCCGGGAGCCCCCTCCACCCCCCCGGAGTCACAAGCACCCGCCTCTCCTGGCGGAGACCCTGCAATCACTTGCTTCCCTCTGGGTCTGCCCAAGGCTCTGGGCGCCTGTCTGCGAGCCCAGGACGATGGCCATCTCCTTAGTCCCTCAGGCAGCGGCTCAGCGACAGCCCAGCAGACGTGAGGCAGTGTCAGGGGAGCCTCCCCTCAGAGTGACCTTCTGCCCGAGCCCGTTTGCTGACGTCTAAGGAAGGCAGGAGTTGGAGAAGACTCTTGAGAGTCCGTTGGACTGCAAGGAGATCCAACCAGGCCATCCTAAAGGAGATCAGTCCTGGGTGTTCATTGGAAGGACTGATTCTGAAGCTGAAACTCCAATACTTTGGCCACCTCATGCGACGAGTTGACTCATTGCAAAAAGACCCTGATGCTGGGAGGGATTGGGGGCGGGAGGAGATGGGTCGACAGAGAATGAGATGGCTGGATGGCATCACCGACTCGATGGACATGGGTGTGGGTGTACTCCGGGAGTTGGTGATGGACAGGGAGGCCTGGCGTGCTGTGGTTCATGGGGTCGCGGAGAGTCGGACACGACTGAGCGACTGACCCGAACTGAAGGAAGTTAGGTGGAAGGCTCCATGGAGGAGCACTGTGGCTTCCTCCACTCTGCGTGTGTGTGTGCGCGCGTGCACGCACACGCTCAGCTGTGTCCAACTCTTTGCAGCCCCATGGACTGTAGCCTGCCAGGTTCCTCTGTCCATGGGATTCTCCAGGTAAGAATACTGGAGTGGTTGCCATTCCTTCTCCAGGGGATCTTCCCGACCCAGGGACTGAAGACTGAAACCACGTCTACTGAGTCTCCCGCAAAGGCAGGTAGATTGTTTACCGAGAGCGCCACGGTGACAGCAGAGGAGTCTTCCTTGCTGTGGGGAGAGGCCTAGACGGAGGGGCAGGAATGAAGGACAGGGTGAAAGGCGAGGCCCACAGCCCCGCGTCCCGTCGAACAACCTGGCCCGGGAAACTGCAGTGACCACTGGCCTGCGCTGCCCAAGGCCAAGGCGAGGACTCCGAGCACTGGGCTGATCTCCGTCTGCCCCAGAACCTAAGCGGGGAGAGTTCAAGGTCACTAATCTGACCTCTGACAACCCTCAGGGCACTCTGACAACAGGACGTGGGCAAGATACTGGGCGGGGGGCAGGAGGAGGAGAAAGCAAGAAAAGAAAGAAAAAGGAGACGTGGATTCACAATCATTAAACGAGAACCGGGTTGGCTCAGCGACTGGGCAAATGGTCCTGACATGGGCCTCAGGAGAGGGCGTCCCAGCACACTGACAACTGTGGCCACCCAACGACAACTCCCACTACAGTCCCTCCGGGGGCCTGGGCCTGCTGTGCCAGGTGATGGCCAGGCCACCCACATATGAGGGAATGAAGGGCCCCCTGCCCTCCCTGCAGGTGCCGCCTGGAGGCCGCCTCCTCCCACCTAGAAGAGCGCACTGACTCAGCTGGGGACAGAACAGTATCCTCCTGGCCTGGACCCCAGCCCTACAGACCGTCCCGGAACCTCAGGGGCGGCTCTGGGCCCGGACCCCAGCTCTACAGACCCTCCCGGAACCTCAGGGGTGGCTCTGGGCCCGGACCCCAGCTCTACAGACCCTCCCGGAACCTCAGGGGCGGCTCTGGGCCCGGACCCCAGCTCTACAGACCGTCTCGGAACTTCAAGGGCGGCTCTGGGCCCAGACTGCAGCTCTACAGACCGTCTTGGAACCTCAGGAGCGGCTCTGGGCCTGGATGCCACCTCTCCAGACCGTCCCAGAACCTCAGGGCTGGCTTGTCCTGTAAGATCCTCCCCTGGGTGCAGGAAGTTCCCCTGTCACCCCTCCCCACTTCCCCGCAGGTCAGCTCGCCTTCAGAGGGGAGCGCAGGCAACAAGCACAGGCCCAAAGAGACACAGGTCATCAAGGTGGAAAGTCCCTTCAAGGGGGACTCTGCCCAGGCAGGGGAACCTTCTCAGGAGGCAGTGCGGAGTTAGACCTGGGGGACGAACCCAGCTCCTGCCAACTCCCAGCGGGTTAACCGCCTGGAGGGCCTCCCCAAGCAGGGGTCTCACAGCCTGGCAGACAACTCCCACACACCCTACAGTCACTGTTCCGACGGGGAAGACTCGTGAAGGGGATGGGGAAATGCTCTACCGTATGAGGCCCGCCGAGGCCTCACAGAAGGCACATGTCAAACAGACCACGCGTCATTATACCTATGAACCAGCAAGCCAGCAGGCAGGAGGGAGCAGTCAGAGAGGGCACGGGCATCTTCCCAGGACCGCCCCCAACCCCACTCCATGGCAGCACAAGGGGAACAGCACGCCCACTGTCTACCTAGGAAGTCCCCACTCAAACGTTTACACCTGCAAGCAATCGGAACTGGCCTTGTTCTGATCCTCGAAGAACCCGAAAGCCACCCTGCCTGGCTGCCCCTTCCCGCCCCGGCACCAGAGGCCAGAGTCAGCCACGGACGGGTGCTCCGACACCGCCACACAAACCCGGCCACGCTCCGTCCCCCACCCTTCATGGCACCGGCCCACTGTCTCTCTACCGTCTGTGTGTCCACAGTGGATTCTCCACACGGGAAAGGAGGTGGTCATCTGTACTCAAGGCCGGAGACCTAGGACTTGGCGAGCATCGGGCTTGTGTCAAACACGCCAGTGCTGGTCAAGTAAATGAGTTAAGTTTTGGACTCTGGAGTTGGATAAGGATGGTTTTAACCTGGAATAGAGCACGTGAAACGCTCCACTGGCTGGGTAGACCTGGGTGAGAGACTGCACCTCTCTGAGTCTGTCGTCTCATCTGCAAACGGGGATAACCCTCTCGCACAGGCTGCCGTGAAGATTCAGTAAGACCGAGGGGGCAATGGATGCCAGGCTCGCCCAGGTACTGGCTGTGGCTGCTGCTATCAGCACTGCTGTTTTACCATCAAGATTATCGTCAACCCACAAAGCTGACTCCACTTGGGAATTCCCAATCAATAGCTGGACAGGCTTCTTGCCACGTGGCTGGGTAAGAACAGCTACAAATAAATCAGAGATGCCAGCAAGAAGAGCACGTCTCGGCTCCACTGGAGAAGGAGCTGTTCTACTCCAGGGCAGCGTTCTAGGTGTGATGACTCTTCAATCACTGAAAGTTACTCTAATGGTGAGACTCAATAATATGTGGAAACGTCAGGCAAATACAGACTCAAATTCTAGCTCTTCGCCTCGAAGTCCCGTGCATGTCGGGGTTCATTTAGCCTCTGGGAACCCCAGTCTCATCAGTAAAAAGGGGAACATCAACTGCCCCAGAGGTTCTTGAAAGGATTAAAGACGCTGCCTGTAAAATACTGGCGCACGACAGAGTGAAGACAAAGCCAGCTGCACCACGACCCGCCCGGGGCGGCTCAGAGGCTAAGGGCCACCGGTTCCCGGCTTCCTCAGAGCTGAGCTTCTGCTCCTGTGCTGTGGGTCCTTTTGTTGACACGTGTCAGACGGACATATATAATTCTGAATTATGTATCATATATATCAAATCTACTAAAAACTGGACCACCATGCCAGCTGTCTGCAAGACAGAGCCTGAGTTCCTTCTCCAAGGGGGACGCCACCACATCCAGACGATGTTGCAGCAGTTCGGATGCTTTGTTTTTATCGTTTCTTTTTCCCTGCCTACATCCTAGGTCAGGTCAGGGTGGGCACACTGTAGACTGAAGGCCAAATGCCAGCTACCTCTAGGCTCAAGAGATCGCTTTACATTTTTAAAGGATGTGGGATGTGTGCTTAGCTGCTCAGTTGTGTCCGACTTTTGTGATTCCGTGGACTGTAGCCCACCAGACCCCTCTGTTCATGGGATTTTCCAGGCAAGAATACTGGAGTGGGTTGCCATTTCCTTCTCCAGGGGATCTTCCCAAACCAGGAATTGAACCTGGGTCTCCTGCACTGCAGGCAGACTGAGGTACAAGACAAGGATAATCACACATAAAAAAGAAAGAATAAAGAAAAAATGCCAGGACTCACGTGGCCTGCAGAGCCTAAACTGTTTACTATCTGGCCCTTTACAGACATATATGTCAAATCCTCTCCTGAATCACTGGGTCTGTACTGAGGGAGCACTGCGTATATTATAGGTTTGCTATATTTTCAATATAGAGCTTAATTAAAAATGAGATTCTATTAAGAAAAAAATGCTTTGGAGATAACCTTCTCTGGAGCCTTTCCGTGCGAGGCGGATGAAGCGAGTGGCCGCCCTTTCTGGGGGTGTGGCAGGAGGCAGAAATCTAAGCAGATGCAGCAAAAACACTTTCCCAAGTGCATGGGGTCGCAAGAGTCAGACACGATTTAGTGACGAAACTACAAGAACACAGTGTAGGCTGAAGCCCCTGCGACTCCAGGTGCAGCTACGGACTTGGAGGGAGCTACAGATACTGCAGAACCCCGACTCCCCCCACTGACTCCCCCTGAACCTCCCCCCGGCCTTGGAGACTGGTCTGGGAGCAGGGCCCTGGGCCCCAGGCGAGAACGTCAGGGCAGGTGGTGCCATGAAACCCAGAGGGGCCTCTGTGGACAGACGGACCCAGGTTTGACTCCTCGCTCTGCCTCTGGCCTCCGACACAATTCAGTGAGTCGTTCTGAGCTGATTTCTTCCTCGGCAAACGTGGGGACTACAGCAGCACCCATGCTGGGGAAAGTCTGAGGCAATGGGTACGGGTCATCGGGCCTGGAGTCCTGCATGCAGGAGGCACTCACGATGCAGGGAGGCGCCCGGACACGCCAGCCACCTCTCAGGGCGGACCCAGGGACCACACTCCCGCCCAGCGTCCTGTGGGGCGCTCAGAGCTGGCCCTGGTCAGGTCCGCCAGGGGGCCGGTCATGTCTCCTCTCCAATCTACGTCTCAGGGGAGCCCCTTAACTCACAGGTCTCGGTACTGGTCAAAGGCGTTGTTGGCTTCCACCTCCAGCTTCCTCAGCCGAGCAGAAGGCATGGCCCCGTCTTCCAGGGGAGGGTCATACTTGTTACTCCATGGTGACCTGCAGGGCAGAGGGAGAAGGTCACACGACTCGTTCCAGGGAGATGGGGCCGTTGAGCCCGTCAGCCCTAGCTTCTGAGATTTCAGAGGAGCAGCCGCGACCCACAGGCCCTGACCACAGACATGGCCTTCTTTCTCGAGGTTCGGAGAACAAGGGCTCAGACTGTCAGACCTGGGTGTGACCGCCAGGCCCCAGCTCTCACTAGTTGTGTGTTTCCAACACGTGTCTTGACTTCTCTGAGCCTCCTTTTCCTTGTGTGTAAACAGACACTACTCTTTACCCACAGGGCTGCTTTGAGGAGCAAAGGAGGAAAGCACATCAGGTGCCCAGAGACCAGCATATAGTTCAGTGTGCAACAAACGCCACTCCTTTCTCACCCTTTTAAAAGGCCTTCCTCTGTTCTCACCACGGAACTGACGAAGAGAGACCCCCAGTCCTTCCTGACCTGCCAGCCACTCTGGAGAAAACGTGACTCTCCCCACAGATCGTCTCAGACAATTAAGGGTTAAAATGAGAGCTGTCAGTCAGGGCAGCAAGAGACCGCAGATCACACATAAGGACACCCCAGGGACGGAGCCCTCCCCGTAGCAGAGGACGGCCCTCCAGCCTTCACGGGCTGTGTGCACGCAGAACACTGCAAGGTAATGAGAAGCAGCCTCGCGTTTTCCAGCCCAAAGACTCGCTGTGCTGTTAAAAATGTATTTGCCACATCAGGAAAGCATTTAACCACAGAGAGTGCTGGGAAGGCAGTTGTAAGGGAAACTCACTCATTAACTCCCGCAGGTGGACTTCAGAGGGCTGGGGGCACAGAGAGAAAGAGTTACAAAGGCGAGAGAAAGAGTTACAAAAGCGAGAGAAAGAGTTACAAAGGCGAGGGAAAGAGAGGAGGGTGGGGCCACATGGGATCCGGACAAAGTCCTCCACACCCTGGGCTGCAAAGACCGAGACGAGTCCGTGGTCAGAAAACCCACTGACGTTCCCGTTCCCCTACCCGACCACACCACTTTACGTGGCGAAGGACTCAGGACCAACTGATTTGGGATTGATGCTAAGGGACAAAAGGCGCACCTTGTCTCCTTAATGAATCTGGTACAAATGTTTTTCTTCCTGGTAAGTCTAAGTGGCGCCCGGCACCTGCTTCAGCAGATCCATCACGCCGGCCGGGCAACCTCCACGCCACCCTCGGGCAGAGGCCCCCTTTCAAGGCTGCGGCTCCATACAGGTAAACGAGGGCAGAGTCGCTGTGCCTGGTGTCCCCAAAGGTCTCCCCGCACCAGCTGCCCCCAGAGCAGGAGGCACGTGGGCACCCTTCTTTCCACGCCAGCCCCCTACCTCACTCACCCACGTCGGGAGACCTTGCAGCAATGGCCTGAGACGCCCCTGCTGCCCTATGACCAGCAGGCAGCCCGCTGGTCACACTGGGCCGTGCTCAGGACACAGGTAAGGGTGCTGGGATCCGCCAGGGCCCTGCCTGGCTCGGAGGGCAGGGCCGGCAGGGCCATTCTCACTGTGCTCACCCCTCAGAACGGCACTGCCTGGCACAACTTCCGACAACAGCAGTGTTCTGCATCTGTTCGTCCGGAAGAGTAGCTGGGAGCTTCAGGTGGCTCCTGAGCACTGGTGTGGCTGTGGAATTGAGTCTAAAACTTTACTGAACTGGAAACTACTTTAGACGGTCAACTTGAGAAGCCAAGCTCCTGGAGGGCAGGAGTTGTGCCTGGGCCGCTTCCCACGTCGTTCCCCACCTGGAAGGGGGCCTGGTGCCCCACCACGTGCTCGAGAACAACGCCAGAGCAGGAGTGCGCGATCGGCACTGCACACCTGTCTCCACCCTGACACGCACAGGAGGGAGCGCTTCTCCGCCTGTCCCTCACCCCCTCGCCACATCACAGCCCAGCCCCCCGACCTTGCCCCGGGCAGTGGGGGTGCTCTGGGCAGAGCCTGCGGCGTGCTCTGCCCTCGTGGCCCGGCGCCCAGCACAGAGCTTGTGGGCTGAAGCCTGCCAGCACGGGGTGGGGAGGAAAGGACCCCCGGCCATTCTGGCAAGTGCTCCTCCAAACCGACAGAGATGAAGCAACTCTCTGCTCTTTCTGCTGGGGGACGCCTAAGAATTAAAAAAAAAAAATCAACGAAGACCTCTTACCAGGCTCAAAGATGGAGACTGCTGTCACCACCACTATTTATACATAAACCAGGAGGCTTGGTACCTCCGCTCGCCAAAGTGGGTGGAAAGGAAGCCGAGCGTGAGAACCTCCACTCCTCGCCTGCCCAGCCAGCACCCTCAGAGGCCTGCTGTTCGCAGCCACGGTTACACAGCCCCTGCTGTCTGGGGCGGCGGGGCTGGAAGACCCGCTCTAGCTGGCTTTTGTTTAAAGGCGACCTGATTGAGACATAGGAGCCCATCTCTCTTGCTGACTGGGAGTCTGGAGTTTTCAAGAAGCCTGTAACTCACATCTCCCCTGGCTCACAGACGACAGCATTTCCAGCCGTGAGTCCTGGAGCCGGGGTAATTGTAGCTGGGGGAAAAAAATCATAACATTACCCAGAATATTCTGAGTGGAAGGGGCACTCAGAACACATTAAAGAGCTTAAATGGAGGCCGTTTGAAAAAAGACAGATGGACAGGAACGCTTAGATTTCAAAAGTCAGGCCTTTCATTTCCCTCAGAGAATGCTTTTTGTTTCAGCTAACAGGTTTCAAACAGCGCTGCTGGCAAACCGTCATACCATAAGGATCTTATTTAAGCAAACGATCAAACACAGTTAGGACAGAAATGTGTGGAGAAAATCAGAAGACCTTGAAGTTGTATACCAAGAAGAAAAAATGAAAGCTCTGTGCCCTGTGCCCGGGCTCCTCTTCGGCCGAAGACCCCGAGCCCCGACCTGGAGCCCCAAGGAATGCGGGTGGGAGCCGGCAGGGTGACCTGGCAGGGCTGTGGGTCCCACGTCCCCGGGAGGTCTGGCAAATTGGCCTGGAGTGGGAAACGACCCCAGCCTTCCACCGGCCACTGG
Organism: Moschus berezovskii; assembly: GCF_049115385.1. Classification (NCBI taxonomy): domain Eukaryota; kingdom Metazoa; phylum Chordata; class Mammalia; order Artiodactyla; family Moschidae; genus Moschus; species Moschus berezovskii. The sequence goes on from NC_142461.1 coordinate 3,059,843, forward strand.
GGAACAGCTGTCTCACACAGCAAGCCCGAATTTTCAGGAGGAAACAAGAAATGTGACGATGACGCTGACTTAGCAAGCTCAGCCCTGGGGCCCCTCTTCCAGGGTGCCCCCTAACCCTGTGTCTGGTGATGCACTCCGCGGCGTCCTCTCATCACCGGCTCCCTGGCCTGCCAGCCCACTTAGTGCCCTTGGGGCCTCGCCCCCACTGAGGACGGGACGCGGCCCTCTGCCCACGGCCCGGGCAGTGGCCAGCCCCCTCAGGCTGAGCCGGACCTGCCTCAGGCGGTCTCAGAACTCTGGAGCCGGACGACCACCTCTGTACGTCCGTCCGCACCCAGACCTCCCCGGACTCAAGAATACACACAGGCTGTCTGACTCTCCATCTGCTGGGCATCTGGAGCTTAAGATGCCCCCAAACCCGCCCCTCCCAGAGCCCTTCTCACCTCCACACTCAGGGACCCTACCACCTCTCCTCCCCCACCCCCTCCATTGGCAAACTCCCCTGGTTCTACGTCTAAAACCAACCTCAAACCTGACCACCTCTCCCTGCCTCTGCTCTGGAGTCCAGTCTGGATCAGGCCGAAGGACATTCTTTACCCAACTTCCATCTGAAGCTAGGAGAGGCACACCATTTTAGGACAGCTGTCCAGTCTCTCTTAAGCAGCATTAGTTCTTTGTAATTTCCCCCCACCCAAGTTCTGCAGAATGGCCACCCATCCCAAAATTCTTGCCTGGAGAATCCCCACAGACAGAGCAGCCGGGCAGCTACAGCCCATGGGGTCGGACACAACCGAGCGACTGACACTTTCACTCCACAGCACTTTCTGTGCTGTGCGGCACTTCAGGGGCATTACTCCCCTAACCCCCAACTGCCCTGCACTGAGCCTGCGCCACCCTCGCCCTGGCCTGCAAGGCCTCCGGCCTCCCCTCCACCCCAGGCTCCCCTCCCTGCCTGGCTCACTGCGTCCCACCCAGGGCCTTCACGCGGGTCGCTCTGCCCCCAGACCTGTGCTGGAGGGAACCTTCTCATCCCGAGGGCTCACGTCAGCCTTGAGCAGCCCCAGCCCATCACAGCGGGGCCTGCCACCCTCTCCCGCCTCTCCCTTATCTTCGTCCGCTCTTCAACCATCTCCATGGCTTCCACATCTGCTTACCCTCTGGATTCCTCAGCAGGACACACAAGCTCCACAGAAGAGCGCCTCAGTGCCTGACGGACAAGCGCCTGCTCACACAGACGTGAGGAGAACGAACCCTACCACCTCCACCTGACACTCGGGAAAGCCAGAGACCAGAGACTGACTTGTCAGAGTCCCCAGCTGCTCCGGCAGGCGGGGCTGCCCTGGAGCCTGCGCCGGCTCCCTCCAGCGAGTTTCTCCCGCTTTTACTTCTCAGGGCCCACCCGCCCCAGGCATCGAGGCTTGGCTCAGGTTCTGTGGCCTCTACATAAACCCAAGGCGGACGGTTTTCCTCCCTCACTCTCCACAGCACTGATCACCGCCACCCACCCCAAGAACACTGGACAGGCTTAAGGATTCCCCATCTTTCCCCCCACTCCATCTTTATCAGGGCTTCCTTGGTGGCTCAGTTGCTAAAGAATCCACCTGCAATGCAGGAGACCCCGGTTCGATTTCTGGGTTGGGAAGATCCCCTGGAGAAGGGAAAGGCTACCCTATCCACTCCAGTATTCTGACCTGGAGAATTCCATGGACCATATAGTCCATGGGGGTCACAAAGAGCCAGACATGACCGGGCAACTTTCACTTTCATCTTTTTTTAATATTTAAGAACTATGCACCTTTAAAAACCTAGCTCAGACATCACCTCCTTCAGGAAGTCTTCCTGGAATCAACCTCGGCCTTCTCTATGCTGCCCTCAAATAAGCCTGGCCATGGCTGCAGGAATCAAGTCACAAAGTGACCAGATCCCAGTGTGTCTTCTGCTCTAGCCGAGTGATCCACCTGGCGCAGGGATGAACACTGACTTAGTAATTCACAGCTCTGGAAAGGGTGATGGTGAAGCAAAGGGAGAGCTGCATGTCTGTCTGACAAGCTTCGCTCACATGCCCTTAAGCACACAGGCCCTCCCTGGACCTTCTCCCTTGCAGGATTCGATGAGATTTTTAATAAAGGAGCTAGCTGTTTTTTAACAACATCTCTCTCCCATTAGACTGTAAGCCCCACCAGGGCAGAGGCCTCCTGCTCACTGCTGCATCTCCCATGCATACTAGAGGCGCTCCACAAACATCGACCGGTCGAGGCTGGATGAACAGAACAGAAGGAAGAAGGCTGGTGCCGTCAGCTGTCAAAGCCGGCGGCGCCTGAGCTGCCAGCAGCAGCGGTGAGCGGCCAGGATGGGCCTGGCACGCCTGCCGCGTCCCCGGGGCGCACGCTCACCTGTAGGAGTCCCCGTCTCTGTTGTAGTCACACAAGAGGTAATCCTTTCCTACCACCTTGTCTCTGGCGATTTTCAGTGGCTGGTCAACAGAAGACAGGAGGTCTTCACACAGGCTGGGGACCTGGCAGAAAGAGAGGAAAAGGCAGAACAGGGGTTAAGATCACACGTCGCGCCCCAGTTGGCTAGTGGCATCTGCAGCTGGCCCATGGTCAGTATATTTAACATCTGGCCCTTGGTACCCTGCCAGAATCAGGGGCCCATTCCTTTCTTTTCCATATGTGTCTGACACCAACTGTGTCCCACTGTAAAGAAACCTGTTCTTGGATTACAGTGGAGCGTGAGTTCCCACACGCCTTCCCTCCAAACCGTGTGCAGCTTTAACGACGGGGCCGCCAGGGTGGTCCAGCACATGTAAGTACGTGTGTGCCGGGGACTGGGCTCTGGGGGCAAAGCACAAGCTGGAGTCCTGAGAAGAAGGGAAACACTGCACACACAGGAACCCAGAGAACTCAGGAGAAGAGCCCGTCCGTGCCGGGCGCTCCATAGGCTCCCACATCGGGTGGAGTTCCCAGCTCTTTCCAGGCCCCTGGCCAAGCATTACCAGGTCGGCACATAGCATCAGCCCTACCTGTGGCAAAGGTAGCTTCCTGCCAGCTTCCCCCGCGCTGTGCTCAGGCTGACCCTCCTGGGACCTCTCACTGAGGATGGGGGCCCGGAATCCCAGGGCAAATGCTGCTAAACTGGACGCAGAGCTCTGCTAGGAACCAGGCCTCTGGCCTCTTCCTCCCAACTCAAACATCAACTTCCACCAAAATATTCCAGGCAGGGAGGGCTGCGTTCTCAGGAATGGATTTCTCCAGTCTTGAGTCACTTCCACGCTATATTTTCAATGTGCTGACTTACTCGCTTCTTGGGCCTGGGTTAACGGAGGCCCCACTGTATCGCTTACCAAACAAGGGGGCTGCCAATGGCACCAACAACCCTTCCACATGGAAAAGTTCGATCAGGTGGCAAAGACACCCAGCAGAGGCGCTGACAGCCACGGTAGTTCCTGGGTGCCCTGGAAGACCCTCGCCGTGACCAGAGACACATGGACAGGGGTCGCCGCCACCTCGGAGACCACCAGCCTCCAGGGGCTTCTTCAGGCACCTCTGCTGACTGTGGGGTGCTTCCAAACTCAGCCTGGAAGGCACTGTCTGGCACACCCGGGAGGCGGCAACCGTGCCCCAAGACACACACCCCATTAGCCCCCTTATACGATGCGCTTATTTCAGAATTTCTTCTGGATGCAAAACCCACCTGTGTGCTCGACTCCCTCCCCGAAAAAGACACACAAACAAAAATGGGGCTGTTTTCAGTTAGTTTTGGTGTTGAGAACATCAAGCATCAGTAACGTATCATGCCGTATGCCGGGCCCTGTACGGATGGAACGTTGCCCACTGGAAGCTCACACCCATCTTATGAAGTCGTGATGCATTGTTCCCACCCCACAGTCATCAGTTCACCCAAGGCCCACACAAGGAGAAAACAGTAGGGAGGGAAGTCTCCCCCTCTGACCGGAACCCTGGTTCAATACACAGCGATGAGGAAGAAGGAATTCAACATTAAAAACTAAGATCACGGCATCCAGTCCCATCACTTTATGGCAAACAGAAGGGGAGACAGTGGAAGCAGGGGCAGATTTTATTTTCTTTGGGCTCTAAAGTCACTGAAGGCAGTGACTGCAATGATGAAATTAAAAGACGCTTGCGCCTTGGAAGGAAACGCTGACAAACCTAGACAGCGTATTAGAAACAGAGACATCACTTTGTCAACCAAGGCCCATACAGTCAAAGCTGTGGTTTTTCCGGTAGTCAGGTACAGATGTGAAAGTCACTCAGTCATGTCCGACTCTTTGCGGCCCCAAGGACTATGTAGTTCATGAATTCTCCAGGCCAGAATACTGGAGTGGGTAGCCGCTCCCTTCTCCAGGGGATCTTCCAAACCTAGGGATTGAACCCAGGTCTCCCACATTGCAGGTGGATTCTTTACCAGCTGAGCCACAAGGGAAGCCCAAGAAAACTGGAGTGGGTAGCCTATCCCTTCTCCATGGGATCTTCCTAACCCAGGTCTCCTGCATTACAGGTGGACTCTTTACACGCTGATCTACTAGGGAAGGCCATAGATATCAAAGTTGGACTATAAAGAAGGCTGAGTGTTGAAGAACTGATGCTTTTGAACTGTGGTGTTGGAACAGAGTCTTGAGAGTCCCTTGGACTGCAAGGAGATCCAACCAGTCCATCGTAAAGGAGACCAGTCCTGAATATTCATTGGAAGGACTGATGCTGAAGCTCCAAACTTTGGCCACTTGATGGAAAGAGGTGTCACTGGAAAAGAGCCTGATGCTGGGAGGGATTGGGGGCAGGAGAGACGGGGACGACAGAGGATGAGATGGCTGGATGGCATCAACTGCTCAACGGACATGAATCTGAGAAAACTCCAGGGGACAGTGGTGGACAGAGGGGCCTGGCGTGCTGCAGTCCATGCGGTTGCAAAGATCAGGACACGACTGAGCGACTGAACAAGAGAAGGAGCGTGCACGCCCAGGGTACGCCTGCTGGGAAATGACGCCACCACGTCAGCTATGGAAGGCCACAGTCTTTCACCTAAAAAAGCCCAAATCAAGGCAAGGCAGATTTTAGAAGCTTCCGCCCAGGGCAGCAGGGACGTGAAGTGTCGCTGGCCACTTGAAATGGCCGCAGGCACCTGTGTGCCTGCCGAGCATGTGACAGCCTCTCCCTGGCGTCACTGCTCCAGTGGGCTAGGACCCTGGCTCACCTGTTGGGCCATGACGCCGCTGGCCTGACTCACGCTGGTCCCAGTAAAGACTGAGCAACCAGGCTCTGAAGTCAGGCCTCCTCATTCTGCCCCTCACTGGCCGCTTGGCCCGGGGCAGCTTACTGGACTTCTTTGCCACCTGCAGAGCGGGGAGAGAAGAACCAACCCAGCTGGGGTGACGCCTTCACTCGGGGCTCGGCACAGCGTCCAGCGGAGGGCAAGTGTGCCCGTCGGGAACCGACGCACTGATGTCCCTGGCCCCGCCCCCCACACTGTCCCTGCCTGCTGTTCTCAGCCAGCAGCTCCAGCCTAGGTCACACCTGAACGGACTGTACCGCCCCAGGCGCTGGAGGGAAATACACCGCTGAGAGCCAGCTCTGCCCAGAGCCACGCTGCCCCTCTTCCCCCAGCCCTGCCGTGGGCAGCTAAGTCTCCAACACAGGACACTCCCAAGATGATGGGATTTGGTATAAAACAGGCTTAACTTCGCTCCAATCCAAGAGGCTAATCCGTGGAACAAAAGTATTTCAGTAATTTCTTCCAAGTACTTATACTAACACTGAAATCATTTTTGTTTTTTTTTTACACTGATTTTTTACTTTCTTCCCAGAATGTAAGTTTTTCCAGGGCAAGGACTTTGATCCTATTCACCACAGAGGCCTCAGTACCCAGGACAGTGAATGACACACAGCAAGCCCTTGAAGCACGGCAGGGGTGGGGAGAAAGGGAGGACTTTTACGGCACACGCATGCGTGTGCGTTTGCGCGCGTGTGTGCGCGCGTGCTAAGTAGTTTCAGTTGTGTCTGACTATTTGCGACCCCATGGACCACAGCCTGCCGGGCCCCTCCACCCGTGGGATGCCATGCCCTCCTCCAGGGGATCTTCCTGACCCAGAGATTGAACCCACATCTCCTGAGCTGGCAGGTGGATTCTCTACTACTAGCGGCATCCAGAAGCCCCCCCACAACATGGGGCCTCCCAAAGGCCAACCAGCTTTATTTTTAAATTAATAACTTGATGCGTAGCAAGAATCTTCACCCAGTGTCCAGTCAAGAACTAAACTTTGATGGATACCAACGACAATGTCAGTGTGGCTCCAGCCAGGCATCTCAAATACGAGCCGGTGATGTGGTTCCAGAGCAGCAGAGACAGCGGGAGTTTTAGCAGAAGTCCTCGGGGTGTGTGTGTGTGTCCTGGGTGTGTGTGTGGTGGAGTCTGAGCGAAAGCCCTGGGGTGTGTGTGTGTGTGTGTGAGAGAGACCACACGACCCCAAGGAGCACAGCCACGGTGCAGACTGAGAACCGAGAGACCTGGGCTCGCGCCCCTGCCCGCTGCTAACTAGCCACGCAGGCCGAGGCTGGGCCCGAGGTGGTTTGTCTGGCAAACAGCAGGGAGCCGCATCGGACACAGACGGCTGCTGCAAAGAAAGACTCATCAAAACGACGTTAAGTTATTCATATGGGTAAACCTATTCATCCTTTATTTGAGAATGCCTTTTGGGGGAGGGGGGACAGGGGGTGTTAAACTGTCTGAAATTTAATGAGAGGATGGATTTTGTTTTAAAGGTTCACAACCCAATGACCTCCTCCTCCTCTTCTTTAAATGTTTCTGGCCTGATTAAAGTGAAAAAATGAGGCAGCCAGTTTCCTAGAAAGTGGGATCCAGTCCTCCCTGCCTGCCCAAGCAGATCTGGGTACTTTCTAGGTCGGCAAAAAGGTGCAGGCGCGCCCCGCCCCTCGCCACCCCACTTTGTAACTCAAGTCCTTCGAAGAACAAAGCGGATCAAAGCAACAGGGCAGGGGGCTGATTGTGGGACCACCCGTCAGCAACAGCCGTTCCTGCTTCCCGCCCGCCGCCTTTCCTACTCCTCTGTCACAGGGCTCCTCGGTCCACACAGTCGGCCAGGGCTGATCTCCACGCCGCCAGCACCCGCCACGGGAAACCAGAGGCCTTGGCCGCTGCTGTGCGCAGGGAGGAGTCCTCCTGGGCCGCAGGGGGCGGTGGACGGCTCACCTTCTCTCTGCCAGGGCAGCCGGGCCAGGGGTGCAGCAGGCATTCGGAGACCCCCTCCCTGCGTTCCTGGGCACGGAAGAGCCATCAAGACCATACCTGAGCACCCAGAATCCGGCCCCCTGGAAGGTCTGTGCCTGGACTTCTCAGAACCTATGGCCAGGAACTACCCCGCCTCAGGAAAACACACGTCTGAAATGCAACTTGCAAAGCCATGGCGGAGCACAGACACACTCAGGGCACTCGCGAGTGATGGCTCACTCGCCCAGTTGTGAGAAGCACCTGGATGTGACCTGCCCCGATGATTCTCCACGCCTGCTGGTACAAAAAATTTCTGTCTCCCGGATAAACTCTCAACTTGGGCCACCGCCTTGTATCCGACTTCCTTCCACCAGTCCTGCTTCTCTGATCAAAGGTAAGACGCTCTGTAAGAATAACCTTACTGTCGTCACGGGGAAGGGGGAGCCTCCACGCCTGCACAAGTGCAGCTGCCCCAGGCTGCAGCAGACACGACCAGCACGGCCAGCGCATCCTAATCCCCCCTCTCCCACCCCGCTCCCCTCCACTCCTGCCTGCACCCTCGCAAACCACCCCCCATCCGACGCACTGTTCCGGGACACAGAGGTCTGAGCATGCGTTCTTCCACTTAAAAACCCTCCCTGCTGCTGGGTAAGGGAACGCACTGGTCAGTTACATTCTTATTTCAGATACATAATAAATAATATTTTAGTGTAAGAATGCCTGGCTTCCCTGGTGGCTCAGACGGTAAAGCATCTGCCTGCAATGCAGGAGACCTGGGTTCAAACCCTGGGTGGGGAAGATCTCCTGGAGAGGGAAATGGCAACCCACTCCAGTACTCTTGCCTGGAAAATCCCACGGACGGAGGAGCCTGGTAGGCTACATTCATGGGGTTGCGAAGAGTTGGACACGACTAAGCAACTTCATTTCAACTTCATCATAAGTATGTCTAATTATACTGATCCTACGATATTGATCCTACCACCCTGCAGGGATCAGCCGAAACTCCCAACTTCTTTATCAGGATGCCAAATTCTTTGGAATTCCTACAGTGACATGGATGCCGACTGAACCCCAAGCACTCTGGGGATGGCTGTCCTAACACTGGCCTTGGCTACCAGGTTGCTCCCTCCTCGGCACTTAGCATTCTTCACCGAGCCCCGAGGCGGTTCTCCCAGAGGCAGGCGCTCCAGCGTGTTTGTGAAAGTGGGTGTCAATCCTGTGATCTGAGGTCACATGGCAGATGCAAAATAAAGCAGTTTATCTCTGAAATCCAGTCAGTCAGTTAATGACTCTCTCCTTGCACTCATCCCAACCCCACCCCACCTCCTCTTCTTGTCAGATGCTTACAATGGGGAAGAAATCACATTAAGTCTCAGGGATCACGAGCTTGCAAGCAATTTAAGCGGAAGGACAGGTCCAGACAAAGCCAGGAGATCCCTTCAGTGTGCATGTCCTCTGTGGCCTCGGGCCTGAGGCAGGCCTCTCAACCACCCGAGGGCAGATGGTTTCTGTCCAGGCTTCCCATCCGATCTGCTTAACGGCCTCTGCGAGCAATGTCCAGAAAACACAAAGGTGTCAGACCAATCCAAGCTGTTGGGGGGATTTAAGCCTAATTCCAAGTGACGTGGAATAATAAACAACGCTGCCTGGGCCAAGACAGCCTTCCCGCCCTCCTCCTGGCGGTCAGGTTCAGCCCTCCACCACTGGTACCCACCCTCACCCGGTTCACGGGTGCCCATGGGCTACAGCAAAGACAGGGTGACACAGGCAAGGCGGGCAGTAAGAAGCCCAGAAGTGGAAAGCAGGAGAGAGGGCAGCAGGCCTCGATCCACTGCCTCAGGGGACACTCTAAACGTTTTAAGAAAAATTGAGAGGAGGATGGAACTGCTGGCACCTGGCGGGGCCCGCCGGGAGCTGTCAACTCTGCCTGCGTCGCCTCCGTGAATCCTCCGAACAGCCCTGCATACAGACTCGGTCACGGTCCCTCTTCCAAAGAAGGGCCTTAGAAAAGTCACTTGCCCCAAGTCACACAGCTCCCAGCAAGTGTCTAAGAAAAGACATGTGCGATGCAGCTGGGTTAAAAAAAAAACAAAAACAGGAATTATATCCCCTCTTGCTGTTGCCCCGGACGGACGGCATACTTTCCCACTATCGAGCCCAACAGCTGATCACATGAAGAGATACAAATCAGAAGCTTCCGGCCACGAGCGAGGCTTGTGTCCGGGCCGCATATGGTTCTACTTTGTCTCTTCCCCTTCTCCGTTAGTTATTAATGCTGAAAAAAGCTGCTCAACCAGAAACAGAAACTCGAGATGAACCTTAAAAAAAAAGCACAAAAGCCAGGCCAGTTCAGCTCCACGGATAACCTAATTCATGGCGCCCCATACCTCAGCTTTTTGTTTTTTTAAAAATAGGACCAAATGAACACATTCTGTCTTTTGATCTGCCCGCTGGCTGAGAGCCCACTACCAGAGAGATAAGAATCGAAAACAGACCCCGCTCACTGGGTCTCACGCTCAGATGGGGAACATGGCCGAAATCACGGCTGGGCAGAGCGCGGCAGGCCCGCTCCCCAGCAGACCGCAGTGGGTCAAGATGCCAGAGCTCCCTGCCCGCGGCCGGCAGAGGTCTCTGCTTACAACCTGTTCCTTTGTATTTTTTCCAGTGCCCCAGACTTCTCCCGACTCTCCCTAATAAAAACTTAAAAATGAGACTAGGGACACACACACCTGGGTCAGAGACTCAACCTATGGGGTGGCATTCTGAAAAACACCAACCCCAAAATCAAAGCCAGGTTCAAATCCTTGGTCTTCTACTTCCTAGCGGAGTGCACCCTTCCTGAACCTCGGAACTGGGGGCTGCAGTGCCTGCCTCTATGACCCTGAGTACCAGGCGCGTGTGAGGTGCTGTGGATTCAGAGGCAGATGAGATGGACAGGTGTGGCCCTGCTCTTGCAAAGCATGCTCCAGCTGCTGGAAAGAGGCAAGGCAGGAGAAGCTACCCCGAGGGCTGAGGGCCAGGATGGGAGGGGGACTCCAGGGGCCAGTGACCCAGGAGGCGGACTGAGAGGACCAGGAGTGAAGGAGCAGGGAGACGCTGCCATGGGAGAGGGGAGCCGGCATGGGGCCTCAGCAAGGACCTGGAGGAGACGCAACTGGGGGCTGCAGTGGGGCCTCGGCCGGGGAAGCAGAACCTGTGGGCCCCTTTCAAAGTGACGCCAGCCCTCGCGCTGTTTTATAAAGCGCCTCCCCCCAGCCTCCCAGGTTTAAGGACACACTCGAGGACCCATCTCTGAAAGTGGGCCCAGGGGGCCTCCAGAGCCCATGGGAGGGAGGAGACCCCCCCGCCCCAACCTCCTGCTCAAGGTGGAGGACACAAGTCCTCCCACGACTGCCTGGCGGCAGCTCTGTCACCAAAGCACTCTGGGCCCTGGAAGCCAAGTTTCCAAGTGAACTGGCCTCTGCCCCCCACGGGGGGCCCACACTGCTTCCTGTAAGTCCGCAGAGAGGGTCTGCTGAGGGAGCAGGGGGGACATCCAGGGCCCTGGTCACCCCAGTAGCCCTCAATCCTGTCACCACGGGATGGAATGCCTTTGAGCACCTCCTCTGGGGCGAGCCTAGGCCCCCCACGATTCAACACCCCCACCCCCATGAACAGGGAGACCCGAGTGCAGGCGGCCGCTCACACAGCCAGCCAGTGGTGAGGGATGAGGGACAGGGCCGTGAGTCCCAGACTCCAACCCAGGGGCGCCAGAGCCCAGGCCTTGATGGCCGCCCGGCGAGGGGCTGACACTCCTACCACCCCTCTGGGGGGGCTCCGGAGGGAAGAGAACTGGGGAGGACCTGGGGTCTGCATGGCCCCTGCCTGCCCCCCTCCACTCCTGCCTGCACCGCGGGCCGGGACCCCCGCACCACCCAGCATGGCCCGACCCCAAGGCTGCCAGCCTCCTCGTGTCTCAGGTCCTGACCGTCTCCCAACGAAACTGTCGAAGGACTCTTCAGGGCAATGCTCTTTAAGTGCAAGTTCAGACTACGTTCTTCATCTGAAGACTGAACACTTTGAGACTCACTTTGAAGGAGGGCTTCCCAGGAGGCTCAGTGGTAAAGAATGTGCCTGCAATGCAGGAGACGGAGGTTCAATCTCTGGGTTGGGAAGACCCTCTGGAGGAGGAAACGGCAATCTACTCCAGTACCTCTGCCTGGGAAATCCCATGGACAGAGGAGTCTGGTGGGCTACAGTCCATGGGGTCACAGAAGAGTCGGACACGACTTACTGATTAAACACCACCACCACGTTGAAGGAAAACATGAACTGCACATGATGAGCATCAAGAAGCAACTTTCCGATTTCGGCAACATTATAACGTGTGTGAGCTGTGCCCCTTGGATCCGGGCCCCGGCACGAGCTCTGGACCAGCAGGCACTGCCCGCCAGGTTCTGGCGCCGAGGGTCTAACACACGTGCAGCTGCCAGTGTTAGGGAATCGGTTCCGATCAACACGTTTTACTCTGCTCAGAGATCTATTTTTCACGCCATTAACGATAGAGAGCTTTCTCAGGGAACAGGAAGTCTGCGCTTCTTCTCTTAGGCAGGTGCCCCAAACCACCCCCGAGATAAATAATAAACAAAGGCAAGCTTCCTGGGCTAGGTTTCAGCCACTCATCCCCCAGGGCTTGGCCTCCTGGAAGCTCGCAGCCTGGAGTGAGAGGCCAGAAGGGTTTTTCTAGGGGAGGGTTGAAACAGAGAGAAGACAGGCTGAAAGGAGAAATAAAATCAGGACACGTGGGTCACACAGGGGCACACACAAGCGTTGCTGTTGTCCACGTGTAACCCTATGCTTCCCGAAGGGGGAGGACCAGGTGCTTGGTGCCTAATTAAATTCGCCGTTCCCTGGCCAGCAGTGACCTCATCACCCGTGCGCACAGAGGGGCCAGGGTTTTCCTAAGCTGCCTGCTCCTCTAAGGAAGAGCTGGCCCACCAGGGGTTGGGCACGCTACACAAGCACCTTCAAGAAGTCAGAGGTGGAGACTCACTGCGTCCCACGTTACTCGGACCGCATCCAGAGGGCTGCATGCAGCCACCGAGCCGTGGTCAGGAGCTGTGGCGCACAGGGCGGCCAGAGCCTCAGCCTAGGGGGCAGCAGGCAGAGGTGCCCCCCCAGCCCGGGCCCAGCCTCCTGCCACAGCCCCGCCCACGAGCCCCCCTGCTGTCCCCCAGCCTGTCTCTCGGCCTGGATCACCTGTCGCCCAGTGCCACGTGGAGAGCCCCACTTCTCATCCAAGGTCCCCTCCCACACACGCCCAAGGCTTCCTCAGCCACGGCAATCCCGTCACCCACGGTCTGCAGGCCGTGTCCCTGACGCCCCGGACCAGACCCAGCCTGGGGCTCCAGATTCAGGGTGAGGGGCTCTTGCCTCAGGGCAGGGAGGTCTGCACGGCCCCGGGCTGAGTGGGACATTGGTAGGGCTTCCTAAACGTCCAGTCAGTGGGACTGCTCTGAACTGTGGAGGACCAGGGCCGCTCGGGGGAGCTCTGAGCCCTCTTTTGTTTCCTTCTGGCCACGCTGGGCCTTGGACACAGCCCGCAGGCTCCTCCACCTTCGCTGCGACTTGTGGGACCTTTTCTGTTGTTGTCACGTGCGGGATCTTCAGTGGAGGCACATGGCATCCAGTTTCCTGACCAGGGATCAAACCCCGGCACCCTGCACAGGGAACTCAGAGTCTTGGCCGCTGGAGTCCCCAAGTTCTGACCTTCTGAAGCCCGTGTCTGTCCCAGTGGGAAACTCCCCCAAATGTCCTGAGCTGGACCAGGGACTGGCTGGGTGGGCGAGATGGACACGGAGGGCCATGGCCTGGGGAGGCGCTGCGTCACCGTGACCTCGCGAGTCGGGTGCAGACTCAGGCTTCCGCACTCCCTTTCCGGGGGCTGCCAACCGCTCTGTCCCTCCCACTCCACGCAGGTGTCCCCAGGAGCTGCACCCACAGCCTCCCGAGTGAGGAAGGTTCCTGAGACAGAGCGGAAACCTCTTCCCAGGCAGCCCGCGGCCCTGCTTTCTCAGGCTGAGGGTGAAAAAGCATTATTATGGCGCTGGCTGCATTCTTACAAATCCCCTCCCACCTTTCTGGGAGAAAGACCAGGTAAAAATACATGGAAACAAGTCATTCATAAGATGGTCTTTTTGCAAAGACAGTGTGATTTCACAGGCAGGACAGAGGATCCCTCTGTTTTAGTTCACTATTTTAACATTATCAGTATTAGAGTGAAGATCCTAACGACTGCAAACTTTTCGAGTGCCTGCTATGCACGAAACACTTCTAAGCACGGAATACATATCCTTGCTTTAAAATTATGGCAACCCTGTATGAGCCAGTTTACGCCAAACTCTCACAGCTTACAGAGGGGCACACAGAGGCACACAGAGGCCGCGGTCGCACAGTTTGGAGGCGGCAGAGTCAGAACTGAAGGAAACCCATCCACTCCCACCCTGGGGCCCCTCAGAGCCTGCAGGGCGGCCAGGGAGCTCATGGGCCTCAGAGCCATGCGACCACTGAGTCACACGCCACAGTCCTGGCTCTGCCCAGCACACATTCCTTCCGAAGTCTTGTGACCACCACCTTCTGAACAACACGGACAGTGCATCAGCCCATCAGGATCCAGGGATGCTGCTAATGCCACGTGTGCGTGTGCGGGTGTGTTTCTGAGAGGCAGCGAGGGCCAGCACTGGTGCGCCACGTTATAGGAGAACCCAGAAAAGCTGGTGGCTCTTTTTGGTTTTTTTTTTCTTTCCCCTCCCTTAGCACAAAATCATCTGGACTGGCTGACCACAACGTTTCACGCTGGATTCCTTCCACTGGATGGATGTCTCAGCAAGGTTTTGTTTTCCTTTCACTGAGTCACTCAGAGAAAATGACCACGCACAAAATAAAGCTGTAACTCCTCCTACTGGGGAAACAGCTCCACCAGGAGCAATACACGTGAGCCCTGTGTTGGCCGTGTCTGCCCGGATCAAGAGCACCTCCGTGTTTCCACTTTGGCTCATTAGGAAGTAAAACTCAAATCCGCCAGATACAATCTGCCTAAGTGTATGAGGTGAAAACAGCGTCCCCAGGCTCCAAGTCTCAGAGGGGAGAGAGCAGGGCACGGGTGAGGTGCTCTGTGCTCTGGGAGGGGAGTACGATGCTACGGACACCAGGAGCATTGCCCAGAGCGTCTCTGGGGCGGTGGAGGCATGGGAGAGGCTGGGGAAGAGGTCTCAAGGGGCTGATGCCTCCACTCGGTCATAAAAACTGAAGCCCGCAGATGGGGAGCGGGTCACGGAGAAGTCAGCGGGACTGCCCACCTGGTCGGAGAAGCGTGGAGTGCAGTGTTGAGCACAGAGGGTCACCCGACTCTGAAGATGCGGAAAAACCCCTGCACACTTCAAGGGAGGGGTTATAGAACATGGGGTATAGCTACATAATCAATTACATCTCTCTTTCCTTAAAGAGTCAATCGAGAGAATACTCCAGGCAGACAGCACAGGAATACCCAGGGAACTGTAAGTTCGGTGAAAATACAGAAACACCACTGGGGGTTCCCAGCAGGTGAGGGGATGCTACGTGACCTAAGTTCCAGTGAGGAAACAGTGACCCCCAGGCACGAGGCACCCGCAGCAGGGGCACCCTTCTCTTCACACGAGCGCCTTCCCAGCTGCTTACAGCCCTGCGTTCTCCTGCATCACAACAGAGCAGCAGCACGGGCGGGCCGCGCTGCCGGCCTGGAGGCTGCGTGGGTCTCGGCGAGGCGGGGCTGGATCGTCAGATGAGCCGCAGCTGCCCTGGTTCTGTCTCCTCGTCTCAAAACTGGACGCAAACTGAGCAAGGTGGGACTGTGATTCTCCAAGGCAGAGAAGAGGCACTCGGTGGAGGGGGCGCTGCTGGTGGACGTGGGGGCTCCGGGCGGTTCCGAGGAAGAGAGGACGTCTGGCCCATCTCCGTCTGTTTCGTTCCAGTTTGGCAGACGCTGGGGTTTGAAAGGAGGGCCCCACTGGCTTTCAAAATGTCTGGAAAAAACCACTCAACTAGAAGACAAGGAAGCGTCACTTCAGTGTTAAGATCCTACAGAACTTCACAGGCCAAGACTTGTTTCCTAACTTACCATCTCTATGACCACTAAGGATATGGTGGCTCAGATGGTGAAGCGCCTGCCTACAACGTGGGAGACCGGGGCTCAATCCCTGGGTGGGGAAGATCAGGAGAAGGCAATGGCACCCCAGTCTAGTACTCTTGCCTGGAAAATCCCATGGACTGAAGAACCTGGTAGGGTACAGTCCATGGGGTCGCAAAGAGTCGGACACGACTGAGCGATGTCACTTTCACTTTGTAAGAAAAAAAGTTGTGACATTACCAAAAAAAAAAAAAGAAAGTTTTATATTCTTCCTCAAAACAAAATGTCTACTGAGGAAGGTCTTGGGTGAGACCCCACACTACCAAAACTAAGCTCCGGGCCCGTCTCCGAGGTGCCCACGTGGGAATGACCCACGACAGGGGAAGAAAGAGAAAGGCTGTGACTGCAGGATGCACTTCTCTGAACTCCGGCTCAAACTTAAAAAGTTCTCAGGAAAGTTTTCTATTTGTAAAACCCAAATCAGCCCCCTTCCCTCTCCCAGGAGTGGTTTCCTCAGAGCCCCCACCCCAGTTACTCCGCAACCAGATGCCTGGCCTTCCTGTTCCCCACGGTCAGGCCGGCATCCAGGACGTGAAGGGCAGCCCCTCACTGATCTGAGGTCCTGCAGGACCCAGTCCCCGGCCAGCTTCAAAGGCGGGGATGGCAGGCCGGGCAGGCCCTGCTCTCCACAAGGGTGTGAAATCTGCCTCCTCAACCAGACGTGCCCTAAGCGGGCAATCCAGGCTCTCCTGCTCCAGGGCCAGTGCCCGCAGCAGGCACTGGCCTCCTGACGGCCGGCAGAAAGGAGATGCTCTCTGCCTCTGCTGGTCCTGGCACCTCCCTCCAACTCCCCTGCCACCGCATCTCCAGTCAAGCAGAGGGCGGGGCCTGACCCAGACTCCGCATCCCTCTTCATGGGAGTGCTCTGAGCACACCAGAAAGCCCTGCTCTGTCAGGGCCCCCAGCAACAGGGTGCCTACTACACAGTTCCTGAGGTGCTCCGAGAGCCAGGCAGACCCCGACTAGAAACTTCTGTCAGGGCAAGGCCACGGCAGGGGTGTTCGTGCGTTCGTGACGACTCAGGCCTCTGGGGCCAACTGATGAGAACGGGGGAGGGAGGGGTGCGCAGCCTCCTGCCGACATCCCAATCTCTACTGAGACCAGACCCTTCCGAAGTCCGTCCCCAACCCTGCGAGATAGCTCGCATTGAACAAAAGCGCCCGAGGACGCGGCTCTCGTTTTGATTTTACCCAGAGTGAGACCAGCACAATCCTGCAGTCCCTCGCCCAGAAGTTACAGGGGTGTGGCCACCAGCAGCAGCGGCTGCCATCTGCCAGCGCCGTGCTGACACACAGACTTAACGACCGCAACGAAACAAGCCCAGAGCATCTGCACACGTAATTCCAAAGAGACTTAAATTTCCTGTAGAGAGGCAGAATAAATGCCAAAAAGAGAAAAAAAAAAACCTTCCCCAAACAAAAGTGGGGGCTTTCAAGGAGACTTGCTGAGTGGAGCAAACATTTTGGAAAGATGGAATTTTAAACACAAACACCAAAGGGCAGAGATTTGAGGCAGACGAGCTATGCACGCAGCTGGGAGGCCCTTTAATTAGGGAAAGATTTGCAAAGCCTGCGGAGCTGCGGGCAGATCTCCCCTGGTCTCCGGAATGGGAAGAATGCATAAAGCGGTGGGGTAGTCAACAAGTTCGAATCCGCGGGACACTCTCACCAAGGGGGCACGTGGCCCAGTCCCTGGCCGCCTTTCAGGGGTCCCAGGGGTCCTTAAAGCAACTGAAGAGGACTACCAGGTCCTGGACAAGACAGGCTGAACCTTCTCCTTCCTAGGGGTGCCTCCCACAGACAGCACACAGGAAAGCTTTTCTGTCAGGGAGATTTAAGGCAAAAATAGAAGTCAAGGGGAAACTACCCGCCCCGCCACCCCGACCCCAGACCTAGGAACTGTTTTTTTCCCTTTGTGTGTATTACACAGCACTCTCACAATTATTTCCAATGGACTTAAATATCCTGCATGCGGGCAGACGATCTGCAGTCACATAAGAAAATGGAATCCTGGGATCCCCTGCTCTGTTCAGAGGGAACCCTGGACTCCTGAGGGGCTGGATCGGAAGTGATGGCTTTCCCCAAAGAGCCAACGCCCACGCTGACCCTCTCCTTCCGGGGCATGAGGACACTCAATGCAGGTGTCACTGGGCCACTGGGAATTCAACTCTGCTGTGGAGGACACCCTGTTTGAGGGCACCCAGCAGGCATGAGAAGAGTTACCAAACCTTAATAAGGGTCACAAAGGCAGACTCTGCACCCCTCTCCTCCACCAGAATCCAAGAATTCTGGAAAAGATGGAAAGTCAAATGCTGACTCTGGGGTCCCTCGGGGGCAGCCGCTGTTACTGTGCAGAGCTGCAAAGAAGGCCCTCGACGGGGCACCAGACTGGCGGGATTCAGGACGTCCCGGGTTGCTGCGGGTCAGACAGGACAGAGGCAGGGGACGCTGGCAGCTCTGGAAAGCACATGGTCTCAGAAGGGCCAGAAGGCCATGCCTCCCAGAAAGGCATGATGTGGGCAGAGGCACATGGAGTTACCTTAGGAAAGGGCCCATTTCCCGGCTCCAATCTTAAAAAATTACACAGCGACAATTGATCGCTGGCCCTTCCCTCATCCACTGAGAAAGTCTGAGCAGCAACCAGCAGCTGGCCCTCGGCGAAGCTGGCGTGTGCAGCCATCACCTGCGTGCTGGCAGGCATGGAGCCGCGAGGCCCAAGCCGGGGCCCATGCTCAGGGGTGGGACCTGGGGCAGAAACGCGCAGCTCCTGCCTTGCCCAGTCGGCTCCCTTCCTGCCACCCCGCTGAGTAGTGTCCCAGGCATAAGCTACTCCGAAGGGCTTTCCCTGAAACCCACTCACCCAGGGAGGGCTTGGTGCCTGGGGCGGCACCTGCACAGAGCTCTGCCGTGCTCTCATGGGAACCCTTGCAGCAGAACCTCCTGGCCATCTGCTCCCACCATGAGCATGAGCTCTTTAAGGACACAGAGCTCACTGCGCCATCACTGACCCCAGGGCTTCAGCTTCGGCTCCACCCCTCAGGAGGGGCTCACACAAGCCTTCCCTGAGTGCCCGTCACGCGCCCCACGAAGGTGGACAGAGCAGACACGCTCCCATTATCAGAGGGCTGAGAGCACAGGTGAGTCCCGTGGCCGGGGGTGAGGTGAGGTGAGGCCCAAGCGGGGGGGCGGCAGGAACGCCAGGCTGGGCGTGAAGGTGTGCCCCCAGTGAGGGCACAGAGTGGACCCAGCAAGGCAGGGCGTGGGGTCTGAGGGAGACCCTGGAGCAGGGGGCCTCGGGGCAGGCAGGAGGGGTGGACGGGGCTAGGTCACGCGTTCTCAGAGCGGGACTGCTGTCTGGGCTCCACGCTGCTGACAGGGAGGAGTCAGGAAGGGCCGAAAGTGGCCAACACCGCACGCACAAGGGCTCCTCTGGCTGCAGGTAGGGGACCACGGCCAGAGGGCCTGAGGCTGGCAGAGTCGCCACTGGTCTCGGAGGGGCAGCACAAGAGAGGTTCACTGGACCGCTCCACACGGGGACAGACACCCCTTCAGCCGGCTGGCTGGCTGGAGGCGGAGCTGCTCTCTCAAAGTGACCACTCTGGGCTTGTGGCTCGCGTCTCCACCGGCCCCTGGGGTTCTGAGCTGCGCCCGGCACCCCTGCCCCGCCCCTGGGCGCCCAGCGGCCACACGCCTGCTTACTCCTGTCCTGAGCAAGCCTCCCCGCCTCCTGCCAGGAGAAGGCGCCGCCTCCCAGATCCTGATGACGCAGGCCTCCCCCTCCTCAGAATGACGCTGGACAGTCCCGGGCGGGGCTGACTGCTCAAGGGGCCCGTGGGCTGGACGGCCTGCCCCTCTACTCGCCGCCGGCTGTCCTCGGGGCCGTGAGGTCAGCCCTGTGGTCACAGCAACTCGGGCTGACACTGACCCGCACGGCTTGGGGCTCACCCCTGCCGAGACTGGGGCCGGCGTCCTTCTCCTCCTGGTACACACAGGGAAGCTGAGGCACACAGAACTCAAGCCGCCTCCCTGAGGTCACCCGGACGTGCAGGGTGCACCCGGAGGCCGCTGAGTCAGGCCCTGGGAGTCTTCACGACTCGCAATGACTTCCGCCTTTCCATGGACTGCCACCGGCTGGGGCCACCAGGCCTGAGGACGAGGGGCTGCGGTCTCCCGAGTTATGTCAGCTTCACGAGGTACCTCGGTCTCCCTGCAAGTCTTGGCTTCGGACGATGGAGTGTTGAAAGAGCCTCACATGCTCCCGTCCCTCACAGAGCTTGGGGGGTGGGTGAGATCACTGGCTTGTTAGGGCCTCCCCAGGGTCGCTAGCGGGAAAGAACCCACGTGCAATGCAGGAGACTTAAGAACGAAGAGTTGGCTCCCCAGGTCAGGAAGAGCCCCTGGAAGGGGGCACGGCAACCCGCTCAGTCCTCTTGCCCGGAGAGGCCCATGGACAGAGGAGCCTGGTGGGCTGCAGTCCACAGGGTCACAGAGAGTCGGACACGACTGAGCGATTTCGTGCACGCGTACACAGATGCATTAACCGTATCTATTGGGCACCGACGGGGTGGTAGGGCATCGCGCAGGGTCTGGGGACACAGGTGAGCACGGCTCCACCCCACAGGCGCTTTCAAGCCAGAGGGCCCTGGGGGCTACCACCACAAACTCACAGCATACCATCGACGCGAAAGCGCTTGGCCAAGTCCTGCTGTGCAGGACGAGGCCTCCCTGACACGCAGTGCTGAGAAGAGGAAGCTCCGCCAAACAGGCAGGAAGACACCGGGGAGGCCATGGCAGGCGGGCACCGCTGGGGGCCAGGGCCACACCCGTGCCCCCAGCCGTCATCCACACACACTCAGAAAGACACTCGTGTGAAGGATGAGCGTTTCCAGCCCAGGGCCAATCTCCTAAAGGGTTCTGTTCCGAACCCAGAGTGTTACTTTAGCTTCCAGTCACCAGTAATTAAGGGTGCCTGTACATGCCAGAAAGAGGGGACGTGGAGACTAACGATAATCAAATCTCTTCTGGATTCGGCTTCGAACCTCGAGTGGCCTGCTGTCCGACACTTACTCCAAAGCCTCCATCTGACGTAACTCCTACCACCACCATCTGTAACGTTCGGTCTGCACTTAGCTTGAAGGATTCACTTACACAGAAGGGAAGTGGCCGACGAGGACCCCTGAACCTGGAGTCTCAGAAGAGCCGCTCACACCACCCCTCCTGTTCCCCAAACACCCGCAGTCTGGTGGGGAACCATGGGCGGGGGTGGGCACAGGCCGCACGGCCCCTTCGTGAGGCCTCTCACAGGCAGGCTCTGTGCATGCTGTGACTGACAGGGTCTCTAATGAACCTTAATTGTGAGCACGACAGGCCCAGGAAGCCAGCAACAGATGTGGCAAAGGGGCAGCCACAAACAGTCCGGCTAATGAATAAACAGTGTCCGGCCTGATAGGGCCACTGACCCACAAAGAGGAGGGTGGAGTCACTGCTGAGCCCTGCTCCGTTTCTGAAGCTCTGACTCCTTCATGCGAGCGCGAGGAAGCCCCCCACCTGCCATCCCCCAACAGAAGGAACGGGGACAGTGGTGCCACTGGGCACTGGGGGGCGCGGCCGTGGCCTGGACGTGGGGGCCGTGTGAGCGCTACCACGGACACCTGCGCCTCCGACCGCATCTCAGCTTAGAATGACAGAAGCCCGAATCGGACGCCCTTTCAACGCAGGAAGGTGAAAGCCACACCCTATGAAGACTGACTGGTGCTAAGGACGTTCAGTCCGCCGTTTGCTGGTGACCTGCGCTGACAGGAGAAGGCTGCTGAGAGGAGCCGTGGGGCACAGAGCAGGTGGGGAGGGGCGTACAACCCTGCTGCTTACTGATCAGCCGCGAGGCTCCAACCAGCTAGGCAGAGTTTCCAGTTTCTTCACCTGTAAAATGGGGCTCTCAAAAAGAGTCTTCTCCAACACCAGTTCAAAGGCATCAATTCTTTGGCACTCAACTTTCTTTTTTGTGGTGTTGGAGAAGACTCTTGAGAGTCCCTTGGACTGCAAGGAGATCCAACCAATCCATCCTAAAGGAAATCAGTCCTGAATATTCATTGGAAGGACTGATGCTGAAGCTGAAACTGCAATACTTTGGACACCTGATGCGAAGAACTGACTCATCTGAAAAGACCCTGATGCTGGGAAAGATTGAAGGTGGGAGGAGAAGGGACGACAGAGGATGAGATGGCTGGATGGCATCACCGACTCGATGGACATGAGTTTGAGTGAACTCCGGGAGTTGGTGATGACAGGGAGGCTGGCATGCTGTGGTTCATGGGGTTGCAAAGAGTCAGACACGACTGAGCGACTGAACTGAACTGAAGATGGGGCTAGAGAAGACTGACCTAGTGGTCAAAGGGAAAGGCATCTTGAGCCACCTGTGGCATCTGACGGTTATCAAGTAAAGCCAGAATACCGGCATGCTGTTTATTGGTTTGCACTTGACCACATCACAATTATACTAGTCTGGGGGACCTCAAAACCCCACTCAAGGTACTCACAGTACCTTGAGGCCAGGTACTGCACTAAAGCTTTCCATTCGCAATCTCCAGTTCTCAAGATCTGTGTCGTCAGACTCGTCTCCTAGGCGGGGAAGTCGAGACTCCGAGGACACGCTGCTAAGCTGTGATAGAGACGAGAGCGGAGTGTGGCTGGGCGTTCAGAGTGCACGGCGCTCAACTGACTCACAGCCCACTGCTCACACTAGGAGCTGCCCTAAAAACGTCGAACCGAGAATTTTACAGAACCCTGACTTCCAAGTATATGCAGGGAAAAAAAAGGATACTTTAACTTGGCAAATGGGGATGTGGGTGGGGCACAGGGAGAAAGGAACCACTAAATAACCTGCCTCTAAGAAAAGCGCAAAACAAACGGGCGTTGTCTCCAGCCCACCCCCTAAACTCCACTCCCTGGCTGCTGATGCACGCAGTGGGGTGTGAACAGGCAGGAGCCGGTGAGAGGCTAGAGAGCCCCTGCCACGAGCAGCAGCCTCAGGGGAGGCTCAGAGGGGCCATCAGCCGGCTGACTGCCAAAGCCCCTCAGGGGTGGGACTGGGGGTCTCAGGCTGGAGATCGAACGGGCGGCTGGGGTTACACTGGCCGTATGGACGAGGCAGAGAAAGGTCTGACAGGGGTTCAAGTCAGGGACAAAAGACAAGCAGTCTCAATGAGCTGCAAGAGCGAAGGGAACGAAAGCGAAGGCTGGAGAAAGCAGGACGCTGGAAACACAAAGGGATCCTGCGGGCTCAGTGCTCACGGGCGGCCTGCCCTGGGGGTCAGATGCTGTTATAGGTAGGTTCCTGGGCGGCACCCCTGGAGTGAAGGCCACAGGGTCAAATGACCCAGATCCTCCTAGGATGCTGAAATCAACCTTAAAACCCCTCTCTACCTTGTCAGACAATCCAACTACGGTTTAGGGTTCCCACCCCCAGGCTTCCAAAGAACCCGGAACGATGACCAGGAGCAGTTACGCGTCCCGGGAACTGGAGCAGGGAGAAGAAACCCAACCATCCAGGGACCCCCCACCCCCGCCAGGGCAGACGGAGAAGCAAGCGTGCCATCAGATTACCCCATCTCCGCAGAATGACAAACACTATTACCCGTCATGAAACCACTCAGCCACGGTCTGACCCTGGCCTCCTCCACGGGCTGTGGGGGTGTGGGCAGCGGCGTTGCCCAGTTTTCTGTGCATGGATCCCAATGTGGGAGCCTGGGGAAGGCGGAGGCCCTCCACGGGGGCCACTGCACCTCCTCCGTTCCAGGCAAGACCAACCAAGGGCGCTGGCTCATAACACCACCCCCGCCACCGAAGGTCAAGGCCCGGGCATCTCCACCTGTGAAAACAGGCAGGCAGGTTGCCTGGAACATGAGCACGCAGCCCCCAGGCAGGCAGAGCGCAGGGTCAGCAAGCGGGTCTGAGGAAGCCAGTGAAGGAAGAAAAAGCCTGAGAGCGCTTTTCAAGCGCCTGCCTTTCCTGCACACGTCAGCGCTTCGTGGAGACTCCCAGGTCCTCATGACGGCCCCCGGGATGCAGGCTCTTACTGCCACCTAGGATCCTGGGAGCAGCTCTTGGGGGCGAAGGAAGCTGCCTGAGGTCTCGGAGCTGGAAGGCGGGTCCCAGATCTGGCCAGCCTGTCTCTGCTGGACGGCGGGCGGCCAGCGGATGTCGCTCGCCTCTCTCCACAGAACCAGCCTTCGGGATGGGCAGGCTACAGACACACAGAGCTGAGGGAAGTAGGTGCCTCTTCTGCTGGCAGAGGAGGGCCCTGAAAGCAGTGACATCAACTGAAGGGTGTCCATGGGGATGTTCTTTTAGTTCTGGGCAACGGATACCAGGTGGTCAGCCTGAGACCAGCCAGCTGCTGCTTCAGAGGGGGAGCCAGAGACCCCTGCAGGTCACAGGGCAAGCTGGCGGCCTCCGAAGGCACAGCGAAGGCCTCCAGAGTGCCAACAGGGCTTGCTCCATGGCCGCAGTGCTGTCTCCCTCCTTCCGAACGAATTCAACGACAAGGAGAACCACGATGCTGCACCACACGCTTGTGAAAATTTCAAACATCACGTGTAGGGCCGCTGCCCCAAACAATCTAGAATCCAGGTCCTCGCCCATGTAGAAGGGAATGGCAACCCACTCCAGTGTTCTTGCCTGGAGAATCCCAGGGACGGAGAAGCCTGGCGGGCTGCCGTCCACGGGGCCGCAGAGAGTCAGACACGACTGAGCGACTGAGCACACATCTCACATGGAGGTCACAAGCCTTCCCAGGAAACCCGCGTTCTCCACAGTGGGGTGCATGACAGTGAGTTAGAGAGACGCTGGGCTAAAGGAGAACGCGCTCTTCCTTCTCCAGCTGTAGGGCTTCTCAGAACCTGTAAGCATGGCGGTGGGGGAGAAGCTTCTAGAAGGTCATTACGAGCACGCCGTGTTCTCCCACTGCTCACTGTCTTTGTTCCTTGAGAGACTCGACACCAGAGGGAAGGCCGGGGCAGGCCTAAGTCGCACGGCGCCGCGAGCAGACGCGGCCCAGTGGTGCAGGGGCCTTCCCCGCCAGCTCGTCTCATCGTGTCTGCAGAGGAGGCCTCTGCTCCGCCTCCTCTCTGCACCTCGCTGTCCGCGCGTCCTCACTGCCGGGGACGACAGGGCGCAGCAGTGCAGGACCCTGGGCTCATAGCCTGGCTCAACCGTCACCACCCGCTGACCTTGGACAAGCTACTGAAGCTCCTGCTGCTGCTTCCCCTTGGTGGGGACGGACGACAGCAGCAACCTCAGAGGAGGTTTTCTGAAGAGTTAAGGAGATATGTTCTCTGTCAGAAGCTACAAGCTATCTTTGAGTCTGTTCTCCGCCTTTTAACTTCACTTTGTTTAAACTTCAAATTAAATTTGCACATTTCAAGCCCGTCACACGGGCATGAGCTTCCACGCCGGTGAAGGCCTTCCCCCCACTCCCAACATCAAGTATCACTGCTGTTTTCCCCCCGGTTCTCTCGTGTTCATGTAATGTTTGTTCCTTAGTCCGTCAGGAGAGTGAGCACACGCTGTGTAAGAGATATTTAGCTTGCTTTCCTTCAAAACTATCAGCTGTTTCAGCAATTTTATTGAACGATCAATTTGTTTCTCGTGGTGAAGTGTGACTAGCGCTTATAACATACCCTAAGTTCCTACATCCCAGGGCCTGTGCTGAGCTGTGAGCCACCTCTGCTCTGGCCTTGCTGCCAGGCCGTGTCCACATGGCCCACCTGCCTCAAGGGGAGCCCGCTCCAGGGCGCCACGCTGTCCTGCTGTCACCAGTGGGATCTTGCCCTCCTGTCCCCTGGCATCATTTACACTCTAAGCGGTTTACGCCAGTGTGGACACTGACTTTGTTTACCTTTGATTTAAAGGCAGTCACTTTACTAATCTGTCCCTTTAGTTCCTGTAGGGCAAGAATTTGCTTTTCCTAAAAATTTTAGATTTGCTTTAGTAACTGAAAGAACAGGGTTATACTACTTGGGTTTGGGCAGGATGCCTTTTTAAGGAGTGCTTTTTAAGGCAATGGCAAGCTACTCCAGTACTCTCGCCTAAAAAATCCCATGGACAGAGGAGCCTGGTAGGCTGCAGTCCATGGGGTCGCTAAGGGTCGGACACGACTGAGCGACTTCACTTTCACTTTTCACTTTCACGCATTGGAGAAGGAAACGGCAACCCACTCCAGTGTTCTTGCCTGGAGAATCCCAGGGATGGCGGAGCCTGGTGGACTGCCGTCTATGGGGTCACAGAGAGTCAGACAAGACTGAAGCGACTTAGCAGCAGCTGTCTGCAATGCACACAATGCTTTGTGTGTGTGTTGGGGTGGGGGCATCTGCTAAGAAGCATCCACTTTGGCGCAGCTGTGTGTGTGGGTCTATGTGTGTATGTGTGTGTCTGTGTGTATTGAGGTGGGGGTGTCTCCTAAGAAGTGTCCACCTTAGCACAGCTGTGTGTGTGTGTATCTGTGTGTGCGGGTCTATCTGTGTGTGTGTGTATCTGTGTATGCGGGTCTCTGTGTGTGTGTGTTTATCTGTGCATGTGTGTGTGTGTATCTGTGTATGCGGGTCTCTCTCTGTGTGTGTGTATCTGTGTGTGTGTGTGTGTATCTGTGTGTGCGGGTCTGTGTGTGTGTGGGTCTGTGTGTGTGTGTGTGTATCTGTGTGTGCGGGTCTGTGTGTGTGTATCTGTGTGTGCGGGTCTCTGTGTGTGTATCTGTGTGTGTGGGTCTCTGTGTGTGTGTGTATCTGTGTGTGCGGGTCTCTGTGTGTGTATCTGTGTGTGCGGGTCTCTGTGTGTGCAGGTCTCTGCGTGTGTGTATATCTGTGTGTGAGGGTGTGTGTGTGTGTGTATCTGTGTGTGCGGGTCTGTGTGTGTGTGGGTCTGTGTGTGTGTGTGTGTATCTGTGTGTGCGGGTCTCTGTGTGTGTATCTGTGTGTGTGGGTCTCTGTGTGTGTGTGTATCTGTGTGTGCGGGTCTCTGTGTGTGTATCTGTGTGTGCGGGTCTCTGTGTGTGCAGGTCTCTGCGTGTGTGTGTATCTGTGTGTGCGGGTGTGTGTGTGTGTGTGTATCTGGGTGTGCGGTATCTGTGTGTGTGTGTGTATCTGTGTGCGCGGGTCTCTGTGTGTGTATCTGTGTGTGCGGGTCTCTGTGTGTGCAGGTCTCTGCGTGTGTGTATATCTGTGTGTGAGGGTGTGTGTGTGTGTGTGTATCTGGGTGTGCGGTATCTGTGTGTGTGTGTGTATCTGTGTGCGCGGGTCTCTGTGTGTGTGTGTGTGTGTATCTGTGTGTGTGGGTCTCTGTGTGTGCATCTGTGTGTGTGCTGTGATGACAGCATCCCCTATAGAAGCGTCCAGCTGGGTGCAGCGGGCCCTGCAGTCAGCCCAGGCAGAATGGGGCAGCAGTTTCCTTGCTCATCCAAGTCTGAAGGGGCTTCACGGCAGAAGACAGTTCCTTACAAGTTCCGTGGTGTCTATCTGCCCCTATCACAAGTATCTTTTATAGTTTCACCATAGAAGATGGTCTGCCCTTAGCAGGACATGGCAGAAACTATGTTTTCCTCGTTAAAGGCAGCAGTTCAATGGACAACACACTGGCATCAACAGGGGCCCGACTCTGCCCTCCCCTCGGTCACGGTCAGGCCCGGGGCTCACGGGCGCTGGGACAGTCTCGGTTTCGACTGTAAAAGGCGGTCCTCCCACCTGCTTCACAGAGCGGCCGTGGAGGCGCATTGACAGCGAGGCCCTTCCGCCAGCGCTCCTGACGCTCGATGGATCTCCACTGTGGCCATTCATTTTCCTCTGTCATCGCTGAAAAAGATCTCATGATGAATGAGAAGAGGGGAGTCAAGTTCTCAGTCTGAGACCAAACCAAAAAATTTCCATCTTGCCCTTTATAGTCTAACAGAAGCATACTACTTGGAGGTTGACACCAAAGCGGACGGGAGATCGCTAACTTTCAAGTCACCGAGCTCTGGGGAATTTCATGCCTGTGGCCACAGTGGGTGACCTCCTCGACTGCTCCAGAATGCTCAGGCCCAGGGGACGCATCCCTGGAGTCTGCTCCTGAGCACAGACCCTTCTGCTCCCTACGAGCACGCCCGCAACAAAGCATGGGACCTTGTGCTTTTCTCCTTTAATTGGTTTCAAGTTCTAAGGGCCTGGACTGCATGATCAGGACGCAATCCAGGCCATCCTGCACTGGATCAAATGAGGGTCTGTTAGTCTGCATGTAACAGAACTCATCAGAATTCCAAGCAACTTTCAGCCATCCCTATGGGGGGATCAGAGGAGCGCCCCCAGGAAGCCCTGTTTCCTCTTTCTAAGCAAATCACACCATTTCGTCCTAGCTTAGCAGGGCTGCCACCCTGACATCAATCACCAAGAGGTGGCAGGGTCCACGTCTCGGCAACAGGCTGGGGTCGTGAAGGGACACCTCCACCCCCGTCTGGAGGGGCGCCCCGGGTGGGGAACGGAGGCCCAACCCGGCACCCAGAGCCCGCGGTCTGCTTTCTCCCTCAGTCTTGCTTTCGTCACTACAGCTGCAGGCCATTCAACGAGCAAAAAACACTTGCATGAAAAGCCTCACCACAACTTTCCAAGGAATGGAGTTCATTAAAATCCTGCTGGAGGCCCTTGGCAGGAATGCTTTTTCCCCTTGTAAAACGGAACTGCAGCACCAGTCGCCTGTAGGAGAGCTCAGGATAAGCTCAGAAACATCAGGCTGTGGAGGGGTCCCTGCAAGAGCACTGACGCTTCATTCTTTCTCCAAGGCCGGCTCCAGATACAGCACCCAACTGGGGAGAAAATGCTTCCTACAGACCCCGTGACACATGCAAGAGTGGAAGCAGTGCCCCCACCTCCGATAGAAACCCACAGGAACTTGCCCAGGCACGAGTGGAGGCTGCCTCTCTGCCTCCTCCTTGCCTGTGGGGCTACAGAGCCCTGGCTCCAGGGTGGGGAGCGCCCTCCCCTTGGCTCTCGGGGGCTTCCCGACACACGGTGGGGAGGCCCAGCCACAAGGCCCCACTGAGCATCTCCAACAAGGTCCCTGAGCACGGGGTCTGGGGGGTGCTGGGGTGGGGCAGGGTGTCCTACTTCCCAGAACACCAACTGGACTCAAGGATTTGGTGAAGAAAGCATTATTTTTATGTTAAAATGTCTTGCATGTGGGCAAGTTATGAACTAGAATGCAATTTTTTTTTTAAAGACAAAACAAAATTCTTTGCTAGAGGCGGCCACCTTTGGCTCTGCCCTCAAAACTCCAGAGGTATGTAAATATTTGCTCTCCTCAGGAATACTCTGTCAGGGAAACTTTGGGAAAAGAACCTAAGGGATGGTAAGAGGCAGGGGGAGTGGTGGCCCCAGCCAGGGAGAAGAGAGCACGAAGCTCCCTGAAGAGCCGGGACCGCCGCTACTCAGAAGCGAAGACAAACGAGCGTGCCTGCTGGGGTGCGTGAGAGACAGGGAGCGAAGCTGGCGCGGCCAAGCCATCCTCCTTCCAGAAAACCTCGCCTCAATTCCTCATTAAGTGTCGGCGCTGCGGAGCCAGGCCTTTCATCTTGCACCCAGAACGGCGTCTGGCACCCAGGATGTCAGACGCTTACAGGAAGAACTCAGTTCTGCAACTCGGGACAGGCGTCCTCAGAGCTGATCAGCTGGTCAAGTCCAGAGGGGCAAGAAGCTCTATCCAAAACCGTCCCTCTTTCGGATCCGGTTTTAGGGTCCCTGCGTTCTTTTCTTCCCCATGACAGAGAAGCTGAGGAATATAGGCGGCACACCTCTTCCCGAGCTGCACATTGTCAGCTTCGCAGGGAGTGTTTGGGAAATGCTGAACCCACTCCCTCTGCACCTACTAGGTCTAAGACGCTTCAGAAAGATGTGTTTAAATGCCGTCTTTGAGGTAAAGGAGGAAAGCATGCTGGTGCGAGACCGTTTTAAACAGTGACAATCAAGGGGAACCCAGGCAGGGAGAAAGCACAGGAGGCCTGGGCAGTCTCGAGCACAGATGGAGCAGATCACGCCTGGCCTTAAGGGTCCCAAGGGCGGCTCAGCTTCATCTCCTGGGGACAGAACTGAGTTTGATGCTCTCACGACATGCAGCTATCACTGAGGAAACCCATTTCCAGATTTCATGGGTTCAACTATTAAAGACTGAAACTCACAATGGGTGGCAGAGGTCAGACAGATAATCAGTGATGTTAATGACCGTTAAATAATACGAGTAGCCTCAACTTTAACCACAGAGGTGTGACAGCTCGGCTCCAGGGTCCTGGCCAACACAAGCTGGAGGTCTCCACCCACTGGCTCACGGAGCCCGTGCTGAGGTGCGCCCTGTGCATGCCAGCCTTCTAATCTGCCGAGTGGGACCTCCCTGCAGACCTTGCGTATCTACAAGTGGCCCGTTTCTGTGACGTGCTCCAAGTGTAGGTACTGCTGAGGCTGCCCTTCTATTTCTGGAGGGCAATTCTGGCTGCTAAGAAGAAATATGCTGAAATGAAAACCGATCGAGTTCTCAGCTCCCTGGTCAGAGCATCAGGCCCTCGTACCCCTAACAGACCGAGACGGCCTGGGTGCTTTAACCCCTCTCTGGAGTAAATCAAGTCTGGGGATACCCAAGAGCTGGACCGTCGGGTGACGATAAGCAAAGGAGGAGTAATTAAAAAATGAAGTGAGCGACATTTGCAAGCAAAGACGTTTCTGCTTGGTTAAACAGATTTAGGTCTATTTTTGGTTTGCTCTTAAAAAGGCAAAGGACGGCTGGCCTGCTGGGTGCCAATTTGCAGAAACAAACTCCTTCCTCAGCTGAGGGCTCAAAATACACCCCAGTGGAGAAGTTTCAGCTCTTGCTGCCAGGGTGCAGAGTAAAGCCATAGAAGGTCAAAGTTGAGGAAGCCAAGGGAGCATCTTAACGTCATGTGATTCTTGGCCCACATGGACCTGCGGGTATTTCTGAAACAGCTTAACCATGGCTTTTGGCTGGCTTCACCTGAGCACAATGGGATTAATATGTAATAAAATGATGCTTTGGTCATCTGCAAAGGAAGGTCATTTCCCACCAATCAGAGCACGCATCATAATCCCAGGCAGCAAAAGCTGAGATGGTGGAAAGAAAAAAGCACACCAACCTGGCATGATAAAGCGGGCTGCTTTGGCCCAAAGCTTCCAGGCACCCTCCACATGTCTCTTTAATGCTCCTCGGGAATCGGGCCACCGGTGGACAGGATGGATTCCCCGCACTTCCCTGGCTCCGACATCTAAGCGAGGCCATTCCCTTTATGAGCAATGCTGGCAAATCCCAACATTCAGTCTTAAAAGCTAGAGGCTTTTCTTGAGAATAGCACCACCTCCCCGTCATTACTGGGGGCAGGTGAGCCAGGGAGGAATGGCTGTGATGAATGCCGGGCCGGGTCGATAGCGGCTCTGAGAATGTCTGCCTGATCCCAGATTACAGGGAACAAAGGCCTGGACGCACGGCTTCTAGATGGGCTCAAGACAGGGCGAGTCTCCTCAAATTACCGCTTTGAAGAGGAACTAAAACTGCAAGTGAACTTCAGGACCACAGCGCTACACCCAGCACAGACTGACAAATAAGAGTGAAGAGATTCTGCTCATCCAGTTAGAAAGAAAAAACAAAACCAAAAAACAGAACACAGACAGACCTGTCATGCCCAGGGAAAATGGAAGAAAAATAGCAGTGATGAAAGATAAACATTCAGAGGAGGAACTTCCAGGACCCACAGAACCTGCCCAAATGCTCTGAATCCATCGCAGTGCACAGCAGGGCCTCGGACGGGTTTCTGAAGCATGTTAATAGAGTTTCAACGAGGCATGCCTCATCAGACCCTAATTCAGGGCAAAGACAGGCTCCACTTCCACTTCGACACTCATCACACTTCAAATTAAAACAGGCACGGGGGACCTCGGTGGGGGTCCAGTGGTCGAGCCTTCACCTTCCACTGCGGGAGGAGTGGGGGTTCGGCCCGTGGTCGGGGAGCGAGGATCCCACGTGCCTTGAAGCCAAAAGACCAAAGCACAAAACAGAAGCAATGTTGTAACAAACAGGTAACTTAAAAAATGGTGCACATTAAAAAAAATTTTTTTTTTAAATAAAAGGCTGGCCCCACACAGCTGGGCGAGGGCATGGAGGTGCCTCCCCAGAGCCCAGTGAAGCAGTGGACCAGAGTGAGCTGTGCATCCCAAGTGGCCAGCCAGCAGGGAACAGCTTTCAGGTCTCTGGCTGTTTTTCATTATGTGAAGTTTAAATGATTTTCCATAATACAGTCTATGTTAAATGTTGTAGATTACTAATTACTTAACATTTCCCCTACAAACAGGTAAGAGAGACAGACGAGGAGGAGGCACCATACTTAATCTGTGGCTGTGAGTGTCAGTGTGACGAGGTGAAGGCACCCAGCACCACCCTGCTTCTCCCTCCGGTTAAGCCATCCAATAAAGGAGAAGTGGCCCATGCACCTTAGAGGGGCACTGTGAGAATCGGTGCGCGTGCGTCCGTCATGCCTGGCTCTCTTGAGGCCCCCAGACTGTAGTCCTGCAGGCCCCTCTGGCCACGGAACTCTCCAGGCAAGAGCACTGGGCTGTGCTGTCACTCTCCTCTTCCAGGGTATCTTCCTGACGAAGGCATCAAAACCGCACGTGCAGGGTCTCCTGCGTTGTAGGCAGGCTCCTTACCTGCTGAGCCACCATGGAGGCCCACGGACAACGTGTACGCAGACATAAAGAGGCCAACGAGAGAACTCACGACTCGACTTAAAAGCTTAGTTATGAACCAGGTGTTACGATACACAGTTACGAGTTTACAAACAGTTGGAATACACTCAAGTCACTTGCTCAGATGAAGAAGGCTTACGATCTGTAAGGTTTGGCTGAGGGAGCATTCCCAGCGGTTTGAATTTTAAAACTGCCCCTTTTCTCCCCTTTTCTTTTTGGAAAATTAGATGAGATAACACAACTAGTATCCAGCTCAGTCCTGGGGACGCGGCACGTGCTCACCAAATGTCAGCTGCTGACCCCCCCACCTCCATCCCCTCTCCAGTCACTTTTCTACAGATAACCACCTTGCAGGTGGAGAACAGTGGCCCCTGACAGCGACCTTTGGGGTGCCGCTTCCTCCCCGTGGCCCATCAGGGACCTCACAGTGGGGGGCCTCACCTGGGACCTCGGTGCCGTCCTGCAAACTAACCCCCAGGTGTGCTGTTATCCGGCCAAGGTGAAGGATGGCATGGGACTCACTCTTGCATTCACCATCAACGCTGCAATCTCCCTGCTGAGCCCAAGGAGAACTGGCCTATGCAGCTCAGGAACCCCCTGACCAGGTTCCCACCAAAGCGGCTACACACACCTCTCTGTAATAGGGACGAGGGTGTCACTGAGCCGTGACGCAGCTGGAGGAAAACCTTCAGTTGCCGTAAGAAAAAACCAGCCTGCGAAACGCTGAGACGACGACTGAGAAAAAACTCGGCTCGCCGTTTCTGACTCTGTGTTTGCTCTGTTTCTAAAACACGGCAAGGGCTAAACTGGCTGAATCGACATGCAGCCGGGCACGCCGTGACGCTCAGCAGAGGAGCAGCAGTGTGGCCTCCGAGCTGACCAGCTGAGGGGCCTGATCCTACCTGTGGCTTCTGCCCACCCTTGGCGACAGCTGGTCAGTTAGAGCTCTCCAAGGAAAACAAGCCACGCGGCACAGCCCAGCCTGCCTCTTGTGCTGCGACGCGACGGGACTGCTGAGAGGTAACCGAGGCCACGCCACAGA
The DNA here is from genome assembly GCF_049115385.1 of Moschus berezovskii. NCBI lineage: Eukaryota > Metazoa > Chordata > Mammalia > Artiodactyla > Moschidae > Moschus > Moschus berezovskii. Next base: position 3,093,089 of record NC_142461.1, read on the forward strand.
AAGCGCTCGGTACAATGCACTGCCCACGAGGGACAGGAGTCATTTCAGATGAGTGTGAGGGAACAGAAGGCTGTGGTGATGATGGGGCGGTGGCGACGATGCCACGTCAAGCCCAAGCCCTCCTGATGACTTCTAAGGACACCTCCCACCCATCCAACTTTATGTTCCATTTCCCAACAAAGACCGTTTCTCTGACTCAGATTTCACACGCCCATCCGATGTCTGAGCCAATGTTTAAAAATTAGGATCTTTCACATGGAACTTCCAATGTACGGCACTCCCAGAGAAATCCAAAAACAAGCCCCAGAGAATCAGAGCTCGCAGGGCAAGAAGCAACAGCAGCAAAGGGTGCGTGGGCCAGACCTCGTGTGTACACCAAGGCCACTCAGGCCCTGGAGTGTTGGGCGCCGGGTGTGGGCCCCCGATTCCGAGCACATGGTGGGTTTGTGTGCATGGCAATTCAGTCTTCTGTTCCCGCACACTCATCTGAGATGACTCGCTGCCCGGCCAGGACCTGCCGCCGTTTCTAGACACCTTTTCCCCGTTTCTATCGCAGGCACCTGGAGCAGGCTCTCTTCCTGGAGAACCCTTCTCCTTCCTTCCTTCCAGAATTATCACACAGAAAAGGCAGCAAGCTCACAGTTCCATCCGCCAGCTCACCTCTGTCCACACAGCTGCCTCGCCCTTGGAGTCTGTGTCTCTGTAAACTGACAGCTGCACAATGGGCCTTGCGGACTGCTGGCAAGGGTTTTATCTGTGAGTGACCCGAGTCTCCTGCAGTAACAAAACTGTTCCGAATGCAGACAATGGAACTAAATATATCACTACAGCACATGAACAAGCTTTCAAGCTACTATCTTTAAAAGACATCTAACTGATGAGCAACAGCTGGCAACTGATCATCCCTCTGAGAAGCTGGGGGGACACGGTGACAAGGACAGAGGGTGATCGGGGCGGGCTCAGGTTGCCACCCAGGGCCAGAACCCACCAGCCAGCTGATCTAGTAACTCAGCTGGCTCTTGATCTTATTTGACTTCTCTGCATGATTTCTCACAGTTTTATAGGTTCTTTTAACACTCTGAACATTTTCAAATGACACTACGGTGCCAGCGGCTCTCAGGTACCACTCTGAGCCCAGTCCTTCCGTGTATGTACATATACATGGATAAACAAATGCTATTTAAAAGATACATGTATTTAATTACCTTGAAATCTCATTACAAAATAATCATTTTGTGATATCTCAGTTAAGTGCATACATATAATATTTTAAAAATAGCTTTACTAATCAGACGAAATCTAAATAGGATTGCATTCCACTCCAATCAACACTGTCACAAAATCCCAAGAGTCTCCACAGAGGACCGCAGTGAAGTCAGTCTGGACGATCCAGTGCTGAACAGCATCGTCTCCTGGGCTGAAGGGTAAGGGAGTTCTCACTACAGAAAGCGTCCGCCTAAAAACGTTCCCTTCTGTATCATTTGTTCTCATACAAATAAATATTTTAAAAACAGATGTGATGAGCACTTTAAAAGCCCGGTTTTGTGCTCTGTGCCATTTCAAGCTAGAAGTGAAGCCACTGAAGCACTCGAGAGGCTCGATTTTTGTCCTGCTTTGGCTGGAGAAACGTAAACAGTGGCAAAGAGTCTAGCACAGCCTGGAGCCAGGTCCTCCTGGGTGTGTGTGGCCTCTGCTTCCCCGAGCCTAACTGTAAGTAAGCTTCTAGAAAGTGGAAACAAGGCAGCTGGAGGAAGGGGGCACGTAGTACTGACTTCAGAGCTCCTATCTTTGGCTTTCTGTAGATAGCCGGCACAGAAAGAATGACTCCGGAGGAGCCTCATAAGCCAGCGGCGGCGTCTAGCTGGAGGGGAGGTGTCTTGTGTGATTTGAACTCCACGTGGAACAAGGTATATAAACGCAACCTATATGGCCCCAGCCCCAAATGAAACCGTACAAACAAGGCACGTACCAGGTCGATCAGGTCACTGAGGTTTTTCTCGATTTGCTGTGGAGGCAGGCGCCTCATCAAGTCCAAGGCACAGTCCAGCTGCTGATCACTCTGCCAAAAGACAAACAGGAGTGTCTGAGTCATTCTGCTGATAGAAACACCAAAACCCCCTTTTTCAAAGGCGCTCCTACAGCTGCAGCTTGCCCAGGTATCCTGAGAGCAGACAGGCATACAGCAGGCCCGCTGCCACCGCTCCTGGGGGGAGACTGGCCGGGCCCTCCAGGACAGCAGCCTCTGTCTCAAGTGGAGGATTCAAAAGATAATCGGGTTTGCGGAAGGGGGCTGAGGAGATCGGAAAGCTGCCCTGCTCAACACATGTCTCAAAGTCTCATGCACTTTCCTTCTCCACTTCGATAGGCCGGCAGATGTAGGACTCCCAGCTGGTTCTGCAGTGAGAAGGCTCAAGGAGCAGGTCAGGCTTTGTTCTCTGCTGTAACTTGGCCATGACTGTTAGGACATGTCACCAGTTGAGGTTGCCTGATGAGCTCCAAGCCAAGGACAAACAAAAAAGGAAATGAACAAGACACGCGCCAACGTGTAAGGGCTGCAGTCATTCATCCGAGGCTGGGCCTACCTTCCCAGGGGCCAAGCCCTTGTAAAACAGAGCAAGACCGGAAATAGCTCCAGTCAAGAGCTCCCTCCTGCTGGCCAGGTGGACAAGGGCATAAACTGGGGTCGGTGCTCTGCAGGGCCAGGAGCATAAAGACTGCTCTTGCTCTCACACTCATCTCTTCATTTAATATTCACACTGCTCAGTTTCCCTGATGGCCCACTGGTAAAGAATCCACCTGCCAATGCAGGAGACTCAGGTTCGACCCCTGGTCTGGGAAGATCCCGCATGCCTCAGAGCAACTAAGCCCGTGAGCCACAACTACTGAGCCTGTGCTCTGGAGCCCAGGAGCTGTAACCACGAAGTCCTTGTGCTCAGAGCCTGCGCTCCGCAATGAGAGGCCACCTCAATGAGAAACCCACGTACCACAACTAGAGAGTAGCCCTGCTCCCTGCAACTAGAGAAAAGCCCGCACGGCAGTGAAGACCCAGCAGTCAAAAGAAATAAAGCACAACACTGCTGCTGTAGATACACGCTGAGAGCCACCACATCAGGGAGGGGAGAAGGAACTGAATCGGGGTGAGACTGGGAGAGTGCAAGTGTTAATTCAGTCCGCGGTGGGCTCTAATGCAGAAGGGAGCCAGGGCTCCGGAGGAGCAGCCAGAAGTCAGGTGAGACGGGCGGGCCTGGGAAAACGCTGAAGACCACCGCATGCGAGGCTAGGAAGTGCACGGAAGGCAGGTGGGGCCCCCAACACAACCAACCAGAGGCACTGTCTGGTTTGCAACCTTAAATCTGCTCCGTGCAGACCCATATGAGGAGTTCTGAAAGCCCGAAGTCAACAAGCTCCAGAATCTTTATAAACTGTACGAGGTAATCCTGGAAATGCTACATTTGACAGTAATAAGACATAAACTCCAGATCCGATCACCTGCGCGTCCATGTACACCAACCACAAACAGGCTGTGGGGCACAGACCCGCTGTGCATACACCCAGACACACAATGCACACAGTGATTGCAGGCAACTTCCCTCCCAGGCAAGCGATACGAAAGCAGGCTGTTCGTAAAAAACAAAAGAAACCAAAAAACCTGTCCCCTGGCTCAAGATGGTTATCAATGACAATTTATTCCGAACACAACAAACAGGCTCTACTCTGCAAAGAGACATACGTACACTCCAGAAACCCTACAGCGTTTGTCTGCTTAGTGAAACTTTCCAGCAACCAGGTATCTCCCATGTGTGCCGGGCCTTCTCTCCCAGCCAGGCCCACGGGACACAAGTCTGGCCCGCCGGCGTGGAAGACAGTTTAGTACTTCTGGGTCAAGAACACACACATGAACTAACTTGATGCTGCTGACCTCTATTTAGTGCTCTGTTCTGCCGTTCATTACCTTAGGACCGTGGGCAAATTTCTTAACCTCTAGGGACATCTATTCATCCTGTGGAGGGGAAGAAAGGAAACTACATTTAAAATGGAGCCAGGCAGCCAGAAGGGGGAGCTCTCAAGCACCAACACGCAACACCAATTACACACTCCAACAGGAAGAGAGGACCCTGCATTCCAGGAGGAGGAAAGATTTCTCCTTGTCCAATGGGAAGCCCAACCCAGGGGAAGACATCACCACCCCGAACCCCCGAACTCTCCCCTGCCTCCAACAGCCACTCCTTCTCAACACTCCTTCTCAACTTCCTCCTTTTTCTCCATAAAGTACGGCTCCTCCCCTTTGTTTGCTACACTTTGCAATTTTTTTTCCTGAACTGTAGTTCCTTGCAATTCCCAAATAAGTCCATTTTTTCTGGTAAAATAACCAGCTGTTTTAGTTTTAAAGGTTGATGATCCATAAAATGAGCATACTATCTACTTCACAGAGTTGTCAAGATGATTTAGAGAACACTTGTGAAATGCATAATACACACTAGTATATGTTTGATTGGGAGTGTTTTTGTGTATGCGCACAAATACATATTTCAATTTTTAAAAATATTTTAAAATATAAATATTTTATAACATTTGCACCACTCAAGTCAACCCAGAAGTCTCTCCTGTTGCTCTCAACTGAAGCTAGCTGTTCAAAACTCTGTAAATAGCTCTGTATTCCCTTGGCCACACAAGAGAAAACCCTAAATGAATCAAGTCAAACTAGTTAAAAAGTACAAACTAATGGGCCAAAGACCTTAAGAGATGTCTCATCAAAGAAATGGTAAATAGCACCATCCGAAAGGATGCTCAACATCACACGTCACCAGAGAAATACAAAGTAAAATGAGATACTATTACACATCCATTAGAATGGATGAAATCCAGAATTCTGTTAACACCAAAAGCTGAAAAGAACATGGCACCACAGTGACTCCAATTCGCGGCCGGAGGATATGCAAAACAGCGCAGCCACTTCCAAAGACAGCTTGGCAGTTTCTTACAAAACTCAACACACTCTTGCCACACAATCCAGCCATCACGCTGGAAATGAATGTTCTCACGAAAGCCTGCCCTCAACTGTCTATGGCAGCTCTGTTCATAATTGCCGAAACTGGCAGCAGTCAGGACGGCTTCAGGTGAGCGGATGAAGCTGCTGTGGTAACTCAGACAATGGGATGCTGTGGCGCCGTGAAAGGACACGCAGGAGACGAGCTCTGCGCCCACTGAGAGGGAGGAGCTGACGCGAAAGGGTGCACACTGACTGAGTCCAGCTACAGCCTTTGGGAAAAGACAAACTACACAGACAAAAAAAAAAATCAGTGGTTGCCAGGGGTTGGAAGGGAGAGCGGGATGAGAACAGCACAGCACAGAGGAATTTCAGGGCAGGGAGACTATATTCTAATACTGTATATAATGGTGATAATGGCAGGGATGTGTCATTCAGGGCTTCCCTGGTGGCACAAGTGGTAAAGAATCCACCTGCAAGGCAGGAGACGGGAGTTCAACCCCTGGGTGGGGAAGACCTCTGGAGAAGGAACCGGCAACCCACTCCAGCATTCTTGCCTGGAAGATCCCATGGATAGAGGAGCCTGGTGGGCTATAGTCCATGGGAGTTGCAAAGAGTTGGACACAACTCAGTGACTGAACACACAGACACACACAAACACGGGCTGGCCCGCCTGCCTGCTTGGTCGCACTGTGTGCAGGGATCAGGGGGAATGTCGTTTCAAATCTGTCCAAACACACAGGATATACAACCACCAAGAGTGAGCCTGGATGAAAACCATGGACGCTGAGTGACGAGGGTGCAGGGCAGGTGAGTCGGCTCTGACTCTCAAGGGAGACGCCCAGGGTGCAGGGGAAATCTCTGCCGCTTCCGCTCACCTTTGCTGTGCACCTAAAACCGCGCTTTATAGAAAATGAACCGGCGTTTCTCAACAGGGGTGATTCTGCCTCCGCCAGCCCCCCGGGAGACACGACGAACGTACGGAGATAGTTTGGGTGGTCACCGCTGTGCAGGAGGAGACCTAACGGGAGAGGGCCCGGGACGCTTCTGTACGTCCTGCGATGCACAGGACAGACCCGACAACCTGACCCAATAGGTCAGGAAAGCCAAGCTGGAGAAACCTCGGCTTAAAATAATTGTTTTGGGAAATTACAAACTGCCAGACTCTGGTTAAAGCTAAGGATCCGGAAAACTGCACACACACAGAACATTTTACGTACAATTCTAACTTACAGACTACCCATAATCCTAAAATGTCTGGTCTTTGGAAATAGTCTCAACTAGATATTAACAATGGAAAGTTTTTAGATATGAGCCTAGCTACACTGAATCTTTAATTCAGACATAATGGGAAGTTCAGAAGGGATTAACCAGAAGCTGAGTATCTAGAAAAAGGAACAACATAACTCGACCAGAAAAGGTCAACATGAAAAGACACTGCTTTCATGCTTCCAAGGAGCCTGTTCACATGCCCCCAACTCCAATGCACTGACCAGAGCCTCACCCCTCAAGGTGCCAGTAGCATGAAGGCTTTCCTTCTGGGCAGTCCTCTGACTGTGTTGGGTTTGAAAGCATTAAAATATTACTGCAAAATGGTCTAACTTGTATTTTGCATTAATCCCAACAATCTCAATAAGAAATACTCACTACAAATTTCTAAGGCTAAGGATGTCTTCAGTTCAGTTCAGTCACTCAGTCATATCCGACTCTTTGCGACCCCATGAACTGCAGCACGCCAGGCTTCCCTGTCCATCACCAACTCCCGGAGTCCACCCAAACCCATGTCCATTGAGTCAGTGATGCCATCCAACCATCTCATCCTTTGTTGTCCCCTTCTCCTCCTGCTCTCAATCTTTCCCAGCATCAGGGTCTTTTCAAATGAGTCAGCTCTTCACCAAAGCACTGGAGTTTCAGCTTCAACGTCAGTCCTTCCAATGAACACCTAGGACTTATCTCCTTTAGAATGGACTGGTTGGATCTCCTTGCAGTCCAAGGGACTCTCAAGAGTCTTCTCCAACACCACAGTTCAAATGCATCAATTCTTTGGCACTCAGCTTTCTTTATAGGCCAACTCTCACATCCATACATGACCACTGGAAAAACCATAGCCTTGACTAGACGGACCTTTGTTGACAAAGTGATGTCTCTGCTTTTTAATATGCTGTTTAGGTTGATCATAACTTTCCTTCCAAGGAGTAAGGATGTCTAACTATCGTTAAATTAGTAAATGACTAAAAAGCTTCCCATAAAGCCAAGAAACATGGGAAAACTTAATGACAGCTTGCAAAAAATTTTAAATGATAGTTAACTGGAGCCCTTTGCTTGGGAGTCATCCCAAATCCTTAGAGGTCCAAACAGGAAATAACACAGAGGATGAAGAGAACATGGCTGGTCCAGCTACAAGCAACACGAGCGGCCCGGAAACAGAATGGGAGTGGGGCTGGGGAAGCAAGTCCCAGAGGGCTACAGAGGGTGCTGCCACTGTCAAAAGTGCAAAGCCCAGCAGCACTGAACTCTATCATTTACACACACATGCTTTAAACTAATACAGCAAGGCTTTCTTTCTCATTTGCCAAGACAAGGGAATGATAAATACAATATTCAGAAGAGGGAGAAGCCACAAGGGAAAAATAAAACCTGACATTCATCGAGGTCCTGCACGAAATAATGGACTCAAGGATATTCATAACATCAGGATGCTGAAACTTACACATATGTTGGTGTGGTCCTTTACAGCGATCAGGGATCTAAATGTTTCTGAGCTGATGTGTGTACCGTGTAAGACTGGGGCCCAGCCTCCCTCTTCCGCACGGAACTGTCCAACCTCCCCAACTCCATTCAGTGAAGAGACTACCCCCCTGGATACTCATTCCTGACTCCTCTGTCCAAAGTGAACTGACCACATATGCACGAGTTGATTTCTGAGTTCTCTTTTTTATTGTCACTGCTTCACTTCACTCAATGTTTTTAAAAGGCAACAGGGAAGAAAAAAAAAATGAGCAAGCAAGGACAGGCACTTGGATTAAGGAGCTCAGAGTCTAAAGCCTGAGGAGGAGGGAGGAAGGAAGGTGTTCCTGTGGGGAACCTACCCCCACCCCGCGTCTGACTCCAGAGCCAGGACCGGGTACTGAGAGCCTCACCTCTGCCCAGGGCCTGGGAGGACGCGGCTTGGTGCAATCCCTCCACAACGATCACCTGGGTAACCACAGCAGCTTGGCAGGAAGCAGGCAGGGAGCTCTGCGACCCCTTTAGGATCTTCCCCCGGGGCAGGGCCTCTTGGGGCTTTTGCCTCCAGCCCTTAGTGTGGGGTCAGGAGTGCTCTGCTTTGGCCTTAGCCGCGTGGCCTGGGATCTGGGGAGAGGACGCTAAGATTCCCCCTAGTGGGCTGGGCGCCGTCCCCAGGGTAAGAGCAGATGCACCCGATGCACCCGCCCTGCCCGTCAACAGCCCCTGCAGGCCCGCAACTAGGCTTCAGCGCCACCGCCGAGCCTTGAGTGCCCTGAGCCAGGCGCAGGGGATGAAACCTAGTCCCGACCCTCGAGGAATCAGCCACAGGAGAGCACAGGATCACGGGGCAAGCGTGAGGCCCACGACAAGGGAGCTGCAGAGCCAAGGCAGCTCCTGGCGCACTGCATGAGCGCATGTGTACTTCGCCGAGAGTCAATTCTTTCCTAGGCTTTCTGGGCTATTCATTTCGTGCACTGACACCCCGTGACCAGGGGCCCTCCACAAGACGGCTCCTTCAAAATCCTAACTGGTCCCAGACACACTTCCCTTCCATCAAAGGCACTTTCCCGGCTCCCCCTTCCACTGGTGGCATTTTCCAGGCTGAAAGGTAAAAGGGACAAGAATCACCGTTTCGTGTCACTCTCTGGAATTCAATTAGTGGTTTAATAATTTGAGTGTTTCCGAGGTGACAAGCACTAGTTCTGACACTGAACAGTGGACAAAGTCTCTGTCTCCAGGAGCTCACGGAGCAGTCAAAATCCACACAGAAAAAGATGGCAGAGAAGCCCCTGTTAGGGTATCGGCATACAGAGGGGACAGCCGCCCCGCTTTAAGCTGGTGGGGCTCCCGGCGTCAGTTTAGATCTGTGGCTGTGCTTTTTCAGGACATCAACAGCAAGGGAAGGTTTTTACTCTGCTGGTTTCTCACAAGACTTGAAGAAACACATCAACTGCTTAAACTCACCTGATGACAAGTAAAACAACTGCTAATACTGACTAGAAAAAATTTTCAGGACAGTAAGTCAAATAAAACACTACAGCTGAAGACACCTACTACGGGATTTTCAGACCCTGGGCGGTGCTGCCAAGCATTTGCACACAGTGGAACCTGGCCGGCTGCAGGAACTCCAAGGGCAAGACTAATTCGGAAATCATCAGCAACAACAGTGACTCCATCTCCCGGTGGGGGTGCAGAGGACGAGACACGTCCTAGCCAGGGATAAGCTCAAAGCTTAATGCAATAAACACCTCTATCCACAAAGATGAGAAACCTTGGAGTAAACGTGCATATGAGTGGTGCTGGGAACCACCAAAGACTCCTCAGAAAGAGAGGAGAGTGTCCACTACCAGTTACTACTGGCTGAGCAAGGGTGCCCCAGGCCAACACGGAGACCACGGGTGCAGCACGACAGAAAGGCTGGGAAGGGCTGTTGCCCAGCCCCAGGAGGACCAAGGGGTCAGAGCAAGGCCAGCTTCAGCCCAAACCCTCAGAAGGCAGCAGTTTTCTCGGCAGGCTCCAGGGAATGGAGCAGAACCTCAGTGCTCCCAGCAGCTCTGCGCTTGTCGACTTCATAAAGACAGCTTCTGTGCCATTCTGCTTGGCCTTTAAAACCTGCTCCTCCAGGTGGGATTCAGTTCAGTTCAGTTCAGTCGCTCAGTCGTGTCCGACTCTTTGCGACCCCATGGATCAGAGCACGCCAGGCCTAGGAGCCCCCAAAGATTTCTCCACAGAGGACTGAGAGGAATACTGTCATGTTTTAGAGAATGAAGCAGATGACAGTTTCCAAAAACCGCCTGAACAAGCTCTCCCACCCCATGCCCGTCTTACAGTATGATTTGGCCATTCCTCCCACTGAAGGGTGGAGTCCACGTCCCCCCACTCCTCCTTGGAATGGGGAGTTTTCTGACTCCTACGATCAGAGGGGCTGACCTCGGTCATTTCTGAGCCATAGAAAATCGTTCATCCTCCCCCTTGCCTGCTCAACGCTCAGGCCCGCAGCCTAGCGCAGCCACCCTAGGCAGCCACGCTGTGAGGAGGAGCCGCCTGGCACACAATGAAGAGAGTCCACCTGCAGAGAGGCCGCAGGCGAGGGGAGAGCCCCGGGCAGCCCCCAGGTTCCAGCCTCAGCTGCCAGCCTCAACAGCCCAAGATCCTGAGCCAGAACCGCCTGGCCAAGGCTCTCCCCTAAATTTCCGGCCCCCAGAACCAATGGAGATCAGTCACCAGCTTCTGGAGTGGTTCTCTGAGACGGCAACAGTAACTAACACAGGAGGCCCGTGGCGCCTGTGGGCAGGCAATGTGACCTGGGGTGGGGCTGGGGGCAGGAGGGCTACTTTAAGAGGCAGGACAGACAGGTCAAGGGAACCTACTAGAAACAAGGGGCCTGAGATGCCTGAGCTTTCCAGCGGGGCCCCTCTGCCTGGCGTGTGTATGACTGTGTACGCCCTTTTAAAACAGCGTCTGTAATTCCAAGGACACGCAGGAACTTCAAACTGCTCTGCTTTCTGAGCAGAAGCCCCGCCTGGCCTGCTCCAGGGACTGGCTGAGGCCCGATCCGTACTTAACAGCATCTGTCTATACATAAACAACCAGCCAAAGCTTCAAGGCCTTTATAGTTTGTTCTTAAATTCATCAAGTCCTTCCCTCGTTTACATTCCCAAGAGGCTTAGCAAATACTTCACAGACAACACAAAGGCCAACCTTGCCGGAGCCCAGGCTGATTTATCACAAGTTTATGGAGTCTAAGGCACCGTGGTTTTTGTCTTGTATAATCTGTGACCCAACAGGCAACTCTGTTTAAAAGCTGAATCTGTTTTCTGCCATGTGGCCCGGGAACAATGTGTGCCGGGGGCTAAGTGGGGAAGATTCACAAGGCGGCAGGCCAACGGCTCATCTGCAGGTCACTGGGAAACTGCACAGTTTGGATTAACAAAAAGAAAAAGTGTTTCCCTGCCCTGACTGAGTGCCCTCTGGTTGAATCTTCTGGGAGGGACGTGGTGATGACAGTGGCTCCCAGAGGGCGGCGGCTCACCAGGCACACACAGGCCGTCCCTGTGGATGGCGTGCCTTCCCATGGAAAATTCCAAAACCCTACACCAAGGTCCGCAAAGCCACAGTGGAAGCCCATCTGGTGGACCAGGCCTCCTTCTGCCCTTCTGGGGTCTGCTCAGAATCTTCACTGCTGGGTCAAGGTCATCTTCAACATAAAATTAACCATTTCAAGGTGTAGTAATTCAGTGCCTTGGGACGATGTTTTTTATCACCATGAAAACATAAACACAAGTCTCTGCTTTAAAAAGAAAGCGTGGTGGAAAGGGGTGGGTGGGTGTGCAAGTTCAATCCCTGGGCGGGGAACTAAGATCCCATATGCCAAGTGGCGTGGCCAAAAACCAAAAACTAAATTAAAATTAAAAAATAATAAAAGTCCTGCCAGGATCACAGGGATTAAGATCCAGATGGACTTTCTCAGTTCATCTAAGGCCTGACCGCTCGTTTTACAGACACACAGTGAGGCTCAGAGGAGGCTGTGCAGGGTCCCACGTCAGCGGCAGACCCAGACTTGCCCGGGTCGCGCAGTGAGAGCGCTCTCCCACGCCCGGGTCCTGTCTGCACCTGACTCTGGCCACGGCCGCCACACGAGCTGAACGACCGAGATGCGGGCCCTGCCCGAGAGGGGCTGGTGAGCCACCCAGCACGGCCAGACGGCGACGCGGCGCACGGAGCCGGCCCGGCACCCACTGCCCCCTGCGGCCTCCCGTGGGAGGGGCTCAGCACCCTCACACGCCGGTCGCTGCAGCGGCTCCTGGAGCCAAGGCCGAGGGAGGCACGAACCAACTTTCCATCAGCCCTGAGAGGGGCCTCCCTCTACAACACTTGCACACGGACGACAACGCGTGAGCGCGGGCAAACGCTGCTCAGCGGCACAGGGACGCCGCAAGGAGCGCCCACTCCTGGACGTGCTCTGGGTCTGCAGTCCACACTTCTGCACCTCTTCTGTCAGGCCACCGGTCCATGTCCCCCCGTCATCTGCCATGGGCTGGGAAATCAGAGGCCTGTCTGTCTTTAAAAAACAAACAAACAAAACACAACAGGAAAACCCCCCAACTCTGAGAGAAGTAGGTCGCAGGTTCAAACACTTGGGTCCAGAGTCACCGTCCCAGAGTTTGTGAGCACTCTGACACCGTATGAAGCTAAGTGCGTGTGTGTGTGTCTTTGGTGTGGTGTGGTGTGTCTATGGTGTGTTGTGTGTGTGGTGCAATGTGGGTGTGGTATGGTGTGTGTGTGGTGTGTGCACGTGTGTGGTGTGTGTGTGTGGTGTGATGTGGTTGTGTGGTGTGGTGTGTGTGTGTGGTTGTGTGGTATGGTGTGTGTATGTGCTGTGTGCACGTGTGTGGTGTGTGCATGTGTGTGGTGTGTGTGTGTGTGGTTGTGTGGTGTGGTGTGTGTGTGGCTGTGTGTGGTGTATGGTTGTGTCGGGTGTGGTTGTGAGTGGTGTGGTGTGTATGTGTGGTTGTATGTGTGTTGTGGTGTGGTGTGTGGTTGTGTGGGGTGTGGTGTGTGTGTGTTTCAGAGTGAAGGGCCCACACCTCTGGTCCTTCCCCGGTTCTTCCCCTTACCCACAGGAAACGAAGCAGGTCACCCCTTCACTCTCCGCCCTCGGGCACTGGGAGCGAGGGGCTGTCTGACCCATAGGGCATCCCCGCAGGCCGGCCTCAGCAAGTGCTGGGCGCTCTCCCGGGCTGGGCAGCATACAGGTTATCTGCCAGGACTTCTACACAATCGTTTTTGGGTGCTCCAGGGCCCTTTCCTCCCTCATTTTCTGCTCATTTGACCCAAGTTTTCCACTGAGGCTGCCAGGAGTCTCAAGAAAAGCAGGTGGAGCGCTATTTCAGTTTCCAAGTCATTAAGTACCGACGAAAAATGGCAGACTTCCCAACTCCCACCCCACCAGCACCCTCCTCCCGGTTTATAAGGAGTGCATGGCTCCCCTAAAACCAGAACGGGAGAAGGGACAGACCTTCTGTGCAGGAAACAGAAGAGCTGACACAGCAGACCTCCTGCCCTTTGTCTTCCTGGTCCCGTTCAGCTTTCCTCCCTCAGTCCTCTGACCATCTCTTCAGCCCAGAATGGCACCAAGACACAGTCCTGCCATTTCACTTTTCTCCCCGTTTACTGGAGTCCCCAAGGCCAGCTTCCCTGGTGGCTCAGAAGGCAAAGAATCTGCCTGCAATGCAGGAGACCCAGGTTTGATCCCTGGGTCGGGAAGATCCCCTGGAGAAGCGAATGGCAACCCAGTCCAGAACCCTTGTCTGGAGAATCCCGTGGACGGAGGAGCCTGGTGGGCTGCAGTCCACCACAGTCCATGGGGCTGCAAAGAGTGAGACACGGCTGAGCCACTAACACTTTCACCAAGGCCAGCTGAGGCCATCAGAAACATACAAGTGGGACAGTCCCAGCAGAGACCCCCAAGCTACCTCAACTTCCCATCCAGCAATGAGAATTTCCAAGGGCCTCTCCCCCGGTATGTTTATTCTGGAGCAAAACCTAGCAACCTCCACACAGGCTCCATGTCGACTCCTATGGCAGTCGGCTGATTTTCCCTTACACATCCTTCAGGGAGTGAAGGGTCCAAAATGAATCACTCAGGAGGTGGAGCGCTCTCTCAGCTGTGGGTGGGGAAGGAAAAGGTTTCGGATACCCAGTGTTTACATTCCCCAGATCTCTAACTGCAGACCGGGGGACAGCCTCTCTGCAGGGACAAAGATAACATGGTGAGTTTGGTGGAACAGTGAAAATTCCCAACCAGGAGTCAGCAACTGGGGTCTGCAAGGAGGCATAAGGGTACAAGTGCACTCTACCTGCTTAGGCTGAGTCCCTGCTGGGAGCAAGGCGCGCAGCGTGGGGTGCATTCTGGAAGCAGGTAAGGGCCCCCTCCTCTGGCACCCTCCACCTCTGCCCAGGCGAGCAACCTCAGAGTCTGCTGACCGTCCTGTGCGTGGGGACTCCAGTCCCAATCGGCACTCAGCCTAAAGGCATAGTCTTTTCTCGGGCTTCCATTCTGGGCCACCGGAGGGCCGGGCACTGTCTGTGTGGCTTTCGGGAAGGCCTCACGGCAGCTTTGTGAGATGGGCACTGTCACCCAGGCTTTACAGACAGTAAACCGAGGCTCAGAAAGGTCTGGATCCTGAACACGCACGACAGAGGAGGACACAGAACAAAACCCATGTTCTGCCTCCTGTGACCAAACACTGTGTGTGTGTGTGTGTGTGACTGTGTGTGTGTGTATCCTGAGCATGCATGACAGAGAAGGACACAGAACAAAATCCATGTTTTGTGTTCTGTGAACAGTGTGTGTGTGTGTGTTCAGTTGCTATGTCGCATCAGACGCTGCAACCCCGTGGACTGCAGCACACCAGGCTTCCCTGTCCTTCACTATCTCCCAGAGTTTGCTCAAACTCATGTCCACTGAATTGGTGATGCCATCTAACCATCTCTCTACAGAATGCTAACAACCCAAACTAAAAGAAAATTAACTTCAAGTGACTTGGGAGAACAACTCCTAGCTCAGGAAATCAGACAGGGGCAGGGACTCCAGGCTGGAAAAATCACGGATGGTTTTACCTCCAAACAAATTCTGAAACCTCCTGTCCCCCTGCAGTACAGACTCTAGTCTCACAAACACCATCAGTGGCGGGTGGACTTCTCGAAAATGGCCCGGGCTTTTTCAGACTGTCTGCTGGATGGTTTCCTGGACTCAGAAGGTCTGCAAGGCGCCGTGACCGTGTCTGATCATGGATGTTTCACAGATGTCTACGGCTGCTGCCTCTGCAGGGTCCTGGCGGGTTTCACGTAACGAGAGACTAATCCCTCCACTTTGTCAACTGGTAGCCAAAGACATAGGTAGGGGTGATCCAAGGAGTCTTTAATGGATGCCATGCGTGCTGTCCATTTCTACCTCGATGGCAGAAGAAATTCAAGAAGCCTTTCACCAAAGTCAAAGATGACTAAAACAGAGCATCCTTATATTCCAAAGAAGAGTTAAAAGAATTTTTGGGGGGGAGAAACATCATCCACATGTTCACTGATGAAGGCTGAGGAAAGGATACTCCCTTTCTCATGGCAGAAGCAGCCAATTCACATAAACCTTCCTCCAAACTGATTTATAAGATGGCCTGGAGGAAATCTGCGACGCCTGGCCACGGGTTTCCGCCAGTAACACACTGCACATGGCTTCCAGAGGGCTGGTCCAAAGTGCCAAGAGCACAGATGGACAAGTCACAATGGCAAAGCCGAAAGACCTGAAGGACGCGAGGGAGACAAAGCCTCCTTCGGTCCAAGTACTTCATCTAGAAGAGGGCAGTGCTGACTTCTGACCTGCATCCAAAGGGTGGTTTGAGGAAAAGAGGAACACAGGGCTAACACATCCACCCAAACAGCTGGCCCACTTCTTCCCTGGGTCCCTGACCTCTCATTTCAGACGCCAGTGGGAATCAGCACGGAAACCCCCGTCCAGGTCAAGGGCAGCTCCTTCATACGGCGCCACACCCACACTGTCGACCACGGGCACAGCACATCCCAGTGCAGGGAATCCCGCAACAACGCCAGGCCTCTGGCGCTCCCAAACACAACCCAAAGCTTCCACCGCCTTTGTGACGGTGAAGGACAATGAAACATTTCCCCAACCTGTGACGGATTTGCAAATCCAACCCAAGACCTGTTACAAGGCTCTCCTCGTCCAGCTGTCAGGACCCACCAGACAGGGAGGTGCCTAAACGCGAGGGCCTTCCTGTTTCAGTATCTCAGACCGAAAACAGATCCCCTTGCCAGGCTGCAGGTGGCACAGAAGACCCTGGCAGTCAGACAGACATGAGTTCAAATCTTTCAATGCCACCTCTTAGAAATGGAGATCTGGAAAAGTCCTTCACCTCCCAGAGTCTCAATTCCCTCATCTGTTAAATAAAATTAATAATAATACCTATCCCGCAGTCTTGTTTTGAGAATATTATGAAGTGTGTGTAGAGAAACTAGCAGAGTTTCTGGAACGTACTAAATGCTCACTTAAACAACAAATACTATCACCAACCTCTTCCACAGAATCTAGCTTCAGGGGGCACAGGACTCCAGTACTCCCACATGGCATTAACACACACACACACACACACCCCTCTCCACGTCTGTAGTCAACAGTGCCTGAAGGCATGCCAGGTGGGCAGCCACGGAACAGCAGCTGAAAAATCAAACCGGATGTGGCCACCTCTTCTGGGTCACAGCAAACTGATCTTTATGAGTGAAAACACCACTCCTCTCTCAAAAGACAGGTTTTCTTAGAGAACAGCTTGCCAATAAGATGTTTTCACGAGCTCAAAACCTTCTTTCTTTCCATCCTTCACTGAACATTGAGTGCTATGTCTCGAGAAGGTTGCTGGCTGAGTGAGGAGCTTTAAAGTCCTTCAACGAGTAAAAATAATTAAACGAAGGGAAGCGACACGTTCCAGTCCCGAGCTATCTTCTGCAACTGGAGGGTAACTGCTTTCCAGTGCTGCGTTGGTTTCTGCTGTGCAGCAGTGCAAGCCAGCTCTAACTGTGCATATATCCATCTTGCACCCCCCGCCCCTCCCGCTCCCACCCGACCTCCAGGTCATCACAGGGCACAGGCTAGGCTCCCTCTGCTACACAGCAGCGTCCCACCAGCTACCCGCTTTACACAGGACGTGTACCTAAGTCAGTGCTTCTCTCCATTTGCCCCACCCTCTCCTTCCCCCTGCTGTGTCCACACTAAGGCAGCTTTTTGAAAACTGGCAACTGGAGCTTCCCTGGTGGTCCAATGGTTAAGACTCTGCACTTCCAGTGCAGGGGGCATGGGCTCAATCCCTGGTCGGGGAACTAGGGTCTCGCATGCTCCCGTGGGGCACAAAGTAAAAAAAATAAAAGAGAGAAAGAAAAGGAAAGCCGAGACTAAGCTCAAAGGCTGCAGAGCACCATGAGGACCGCCCCTCCCTCCACTGTCCAATGGAGGCCCCGCCAGCAAACACCACCATCACTGCCAACGAGGCCTGTAGCGGGGCAGTGACTCATGGCAGGGCCAGACTTTCGGGCTCAAACTTATTAAAACGTTGCTCCAGAGGCTTTAAATGCCACTGTCTCACCTAATCTCACTAACAGTCCCAGGGGGTTAAGTCCTAGTCTTATTCTCAGATGCGCAAACCGTGACTCTGGGAGGTTCCACTGGTAATGGTGGTGCAGCTGGGCTTCAAAGGCAGGCCCATCTGACCCCAAGGCCTGCCCTGTACTGTCTGGCAGCCGGGTCACCTGCTGCCACCGTGCTCCCTTCTCGTCCTAAGGGCCACGGCGGCCACCTCTTTGTTTTCAAGGCTCCAAAAGAAGAGGAAATAAGACTATTTTTAACATCCTTGCACAGCTGAGCAGCCTGGGGTAAGGTGATATGGTACTCCAGTTGACAGTACAGACTTGAGAGAAAGGCCTGCGTTCAAATCCTGGCCCCACCAGGCTTCAGCTGTGTGGCCCTGGACGAGTGACTGAGCTCTTCCGTGACTCACTGAGGTCTCCTCACCTACAGATCAAGGGTAATCAGGGAACTCCCTGGCAGTCTGGTGGTAAGGACGCTGTGCTTTCACTGCTGAAGGCGCGACCTCTGGTAGAGGCCTTCAAGGTTCAATCTCTGGCAGAGGAACTAAGATCCCACAAGATGCATGTTGCAGTTTAAAAAGAAAGAAAGAAAGAAAACAAAAAACGAATAACAACAACAAAAAGCAACTAAACCCCCCCCCCCCCAAAACAACAGCAAAAAAACGCATGGGCTTTTTCTAATGAACAGCACCTACGTCATACACTGTGACTTTAAGGATCAAGCGGGGGTCGTCCTCACGGCGCTCGCAGCTGGGACACAGTCACGGCACGCATTCTACATGGGAAGTCAACAGAGAAGAGGAAGGAAGGAAAGGTAGATGGATATAACCTGAAATATCAAAATAAAGGCTTCGCTGGCTTTCTGCCAAGTGCTAAGACACAGCCCCAGCGAGGCCTCAGGACGGCAGAGCCCCGCAGACTGGTGGTCTGATCAAAGAAGAGCCAGAGGCTTGGTGCTTTGGGCTGAGCCGATTTCAACACACACCTCCACGGAGCCAAAGTTCAAGGATGGCTTTTATTAGAATTCTTTATGACTCTGAACACTCGACTTCTCAGAACAGCGTTCTCCTGTTCTACAGGAGATAAAACCGTATCTCATCCAGATACAAAAACCCACTGACTGACCGTTTTCGCTGAAAGCAGTCTTGCAATCTGGGCCCTTCTATGAGTAAGGGTGTCCCACGAAAATAGGAACCACCACTCTGGCTCAGGGCAGAGGCCCTCTCAACGTGCTTCTGAGGGCACCCCGGGGAGAAATCTGAGGACCAGGTGCAGAACGACTCGAGGGCCAGGATGTTATCACCCTCATCACCTCCAGCTCGGAGAGTCCTCATCCACAGGGGAAGATGACAGAGCCAGGCCGTGCGCAGCGGAGCCTCACGAGACACGCTTTCCTAAATAAGCTTTTGAGTGGGATGCTTGCTAAATTTCCAATAAAAGAAATAAATGGTAACATCAATGACTTCCTGTCTATTGGTCACAGGAATAGAGACGGCAGAGTCAGATGGTCTAAGGCGCTCAGAGCCCTTCTGCATGGTCTGAAGAGCTTGATGTAAAATGGAGAATCTGTGCAACTGGAAAAGCGATCAGGAACCAGACACGCTGGGCAGTGAAACTCCCAGCAAGACGGCCTTCGAGGTCTCCACAGCTCACAAAGCATTTTCCCCAGGTTCCCACCAGCCCAGGGAAACTGAATACACTGTTTACCAGGGACCCCAGCGAAGCCGGCCTCAACCCACCAGCGGGACAGCTTCGGACACAGAGAGAAGACATCTTTGCGGCACTTTGCCAATTTCCTTACATTTCACTCCTAAGTTCTGAGACTGAAACGAACGGCAGGCGCCACAGGAGAACTTAACAAAGCAGAGGGGCTGTTTTGCTAGGCTCCTGCCTCCAGCGTGAAGGGAGAAATCAATTCACTTTCCCCTCTAACCCATGAATCCCAGGACAGGGCCAATGTTTGGACGGCCTACAAATGCTCAGCTTCCCCGCAGTGCCCCAGACGGGGATCCATCCATCCACGTATTGTTCTTACCTCCCACCTCCTCCCCGTTCGGAGGAGGGGGCTGGGCACACAGTTCTGAGGTCACACTCCTCACTTCAGGGATCGTGGGAATGCTTACGGACACACTTGCCCCAGCGCCGCCAGCTGGATCGCCGCGTCCTGACGGGCTGGGGAGGACGGGGGCACACGGAGGCAGATGTTCCGTGTTACCGTAAAACAAACAGACAAGGATCACGCTGTGCACCCTTGAAATATGTGCTGCCCAGAGGACTTCGGTTAGAGCCCAGCAAAGCCGGGGGAGAAAAGAAAAGACACAAAGAGCCAGCCACTCTTCCTCCCCTCCAGAGTGTAGTGCCGCCCGAGAGCTCAGGGGCTGCAGGTCTGAATGAGAAAATTCAATCAGGAAGCAAGGGCGAGGAAATCAGAGCACACCAAGTGGGAGGAGGTCTTCCCAAGGTCCCGGCACCAAGCGGCGCCCTGAGGTGCCCTGGAAGGTGACCCGAGGACTTCCCACACCCACCGAGGGATCCGGGGCCTTGTCCCAGCTTTTACTCGTGGAACTGGAATCCGGACCAGGTCTGCCCTACGCCGTGCACTTCCCTGTGCGCTTTCCCTAGTTAGCCTTGGCACAGAAGCCAGGTCCCAGGCAGGGTTTCTGCTCTCAGACACGCGGAGCTGTTCCCAGTCTACACAGACAGGTGCCCAGCTCCCCACCAGAGGCTCACGGGCTCTGAGGGGCTGTCAAGGTCACCAGCAAGGGCTGTCCACCCTCCTTTAGGGTTCCCCCACAGCCAAGGGCAGGCAGCTGGTCAGTGTTGAGAAAATGGCTTCGCTGATGCTCACAGGAGGATTAAATCCAGAGCACGGGGGCAGGGGCAGGAATCTGTTTCCTATCAGTGATGGAAAAGAGATTTCCTCTTCAGCCAGGATGCTTCCGGGCACGATGTGAGCATCACTGGGTTCCACCCGAGACCACAGAAAAGCAGGGAGGTACGGAGCACGGCGGTGCGTGCTGACTAAGAGATGAGCCCGTCACAGTCAGCAAACAATATGCCCCTTGGAAGGTATTCGCAAAAGTCTCATCATGGAGAGATTCGATGAAGTACAAATCCACCTCCTTCCTGTAAACGTTCTACACATACAGAAATAAAGTTTCAAAACCATCTTAACTACCGTGTCCTTCCTGCAGAGTATAACCATGCACTTTCACATTAATATGGGAGAAGATGGTTATCAACTCCCAAAGTCTTTGAGTCAAAGGTCTTTTGTCCTGAAAGAATCGAGAACCTCAAGAGTTTTCGTGACCTCAGAGGCCCCCTTCCCTCTTAGGAGATCACTGAAGCACCCGGTCATTCAGCCTGATCAGAGTCAGCGGTGGCAGGCCCCCCGCGGCCCAGGGCGGCGCTGGGCACACACCTGCCATTCCCCACCCGCCGCCTGTCCTGCAGTCCTCCAGGGCCATCCAAGCACGCACCACTTCTGAGTCGGCAACACCGCTCCAAATCCCTGGCGCAGGCCACCATGTCCTTCTTCAGCTCCCGGCCACACTTGGGCTCTGCCCGTGCCCTGCCTGTGACACAACTCAGGGGGGTCCCCGGGGTCAACCCCACTGACGCGCCGAGGGCTCACCATGTGCCACTCATCCTGGAGCTTATTCCTATTAGATTCGGCCCCTGGAGTTTACTTGGGTGTTTTTTTTTCTTTTTTTGGTGGTGGGTTTTGTTTATTTTTTGAGAGTTTCTTAGTTTCTTTGAGGGACGCAAGGTCCTAACATCGAGTGCTTCCTCGGCAGTTTCTCCGGCTGCCCTCACCCACTTTGCCCAGGCATAAGCAAGCAGGACGGTTCACGAGGGAGGAGAGACACATATACACAGAGATGATGCACACTGCCGCACGGCAGAAACTAACAACGCTGCAGAGCGATTATACTCCAATAAAAAAACAGAAACAAGCAGGCAGTGTGGCTGCCAAAATTTCCAACAGCTGAAGTGAAACACAGATCAGCCACATCCAATAGACTACTCAGAAAATACTTCAAGGTATAAGCATTCAGGGAACACACTAATACAAGGTAATGAATATTTGTTAGAAATGATGCTGGGAAAGATGACGTCAAAACAACTTGCTCTCTTATGCAGATGAAGTATTTCTCCTGAAATCCAGCCCTGGCCACTCAGTCCAACCTCTCCTCACAGCCGAAGGGTAAATCCCAGTCCAGCCCAAGGCCAACTGCTCTGGACAGCAACCCCTGGATCCGAAGACACATTGCTAGGACGTGTGGACTGCACTCCATGAGCAAGGTCAGGAGAAGTCTGCGGACGTCCAAGCCAAGGTCCTGGAGGCGGAGTGACTCAGAATGAGTGTCTAGTACCTATCCCTGCATTCCAGCCTCCTCATGCACTCCAGCTCATCCTGAAGACAAGCTATAGTATGTTACAAATGATGCTCTCAAAGAACAGTGACATTAGAGAACACACGTAACGCTACTCGGGGCTGCAGACACTGAGAGAGTGAACTCCAGCTGGTTTGTCAAGTGCTTCTCAGCTGCGCAGCTTTTGACTCCAGGCTGGAGCCTGGGGTCCGCCCATCCCTGCCTCAGCACCCCAGGAGGGCACCTGCTTGGGGACTCTCTTGAGAAGTGGAGTGAGAGCGGGGTGGGGCTGTCCTTGGGAGCACGTCGTGCTCTCTGGGATCAGCCCCGCTGCCCGCCCAGCTCCGGGAGAGAAGGGTTTCAAGGCAGAAACAGAAGGCCCTGTTGGCCCCAGGGGAGTGGGGGTACGGCACCTCCATTTAACTGCCCCCCTTGAGCACCGACCACGCATATAAAGAACGAGCCATCAACTGCGGGGTGTGACGGGCGTGCTCAACTCCGTACAACAGGCACCCGGAGTGTCACCCACCCACTGCCACTGCAGAGACGACATCAGACCCTCCCTGGCTCCAAGAGGCAGCGGCGACGGGGACGCCAGGTGACGGGGGTCGAGGGCAAGAGCAGAAGGGAGAGAGGGCCGCGGCCCGAGACGCCCACAGGGCCCCTTCAGAACCACGCTGGGCGTCTCCAGGTGCTGCAGCTATTAGGGGATTGAGAGCTCTAACCTGTGGGACTGTCATCTGCAACGGGCATGCATTGGTTTTCTTAAATCACAACAAAGGCTAAAGAAGTATTTAAACTGACAATTTTCAAAAAGCAAAAGCCAGCGATCCCTCTGGTCGATGAGAGTGTAGGAGAACTCTGTTCTCAGGATGGAGGGGCCCAGAATGCTCATTGAAATGAAACCAGACAATCTGATTCAAACTAATTTAAGCCGGGAGAGGGTGGAGTGGGAGGGAATAGATGGAACAAGATTGGCCATGGCATCAGGTAAATGGGGCTCATTATCTCATAGGCTTAAAATTTTCCATAATAAAAAGTTTCTTAAGAATTTAAATCAGGCCCCACTCCCCTGTGGGAAGCCCCAGGTGCCGTGGAGGCCAGGTTCTTGCCTGCGTCAAAGCTGGCTTGCATCTAACAGTCATTGGACATCGGGTGACCTTCTCTTGCCTGCACTTGGTCCAGGGAGGCCCTCCAGAGGGAGGAGTGGAAACCCAAGCAAAGCTTTGCAGACCAGGCACTTCAGGAGCAACATACAGGGCGTCCGCTAATCACCAATACTGCTTCAACTTGGAAAGCTGTGTTTCCACCGGTTTCCTGTAAAGATGCCACCAGACACGCTAAAATCTCCAAACTCTGGTTTGGTTTGTTTTTAGGAAAGTCCCACTGCTTCTGGATTTAGTTTGGCTGCCATAAAAACACAGTTCCTTCATGCTGGGGTAACTCACTCCACACCACCAGCATTAAAAGAAGGCTTCGTTATCTGTGTTCGGCCCATCAGTGTTCAGATGGGTAAACACACAGGTGTCTAGCAAAGGACTGATTTCACCCGTTCCTCTGCCCCACAGCACTGACAACTGCACCCTTCTATACAACGAGCATGTCTCTTATCAAAGTATTTTTAAAAACCCATCCTTTATTGTACATACAAATATACATGTATATTCCGGCCACTGCACACGGCATGTGGGATCTTCCTTGTATGCCCCATGCTGGGAGTGCAGAGTCTAAATCACTGGACCACCAGGGAAGGCCCTCCAACTCTGGTTTTAAAACAAACACGATACTGTATAGCAGAACCACACAATCACTGCCACACTCAGGGCCCAGCTGTGAGAGACAGGCTGCCTAGGGCGACTTCCGGTTCGCGGCTGCCTTTAAAAACTTCATGAGCCATAAAGTCAACTCATCGTTTTCATGTGAATCAGAATGCCCCCAGTGCGCCCAGCTCTGCACAAATGAGGACCCTGAAGCACAGCGAGGGCAGATCACCTGGCCAAGATCACACTGTGGACACGCAGCAGTCGCGGTGTCAGGCTGCACCAGACATGGCCTTCCCTGGGGAGGAAGACTCCAAACCCAGAGGCCGCGCGGGTCTTGCCCTCTGTGAGGCCAGAGTGAAAGCAGTGACGAGTCAGAGGCCCTCTCCCCAGGAGAGGACGTGAAGACCACGGTGAACAAGGCACCTGGAGGCTTCACAGATCCCCACCCCCTCGTCCTCCAACAACCCAGGCCTAAACCCTCGGTTCAGACTTTAAAGAACCTCCGCTGAAAGTCGAGGACGAATTTAAAAAGGATTATTTACAGTGGAAGTAAGAAATAGATTTAAGGGACTAGATCTGATAGAGTGCCTAATGAACTCTGGACGGAGGTTCGTGACACTGTACAGGAGACAGGGACCAAGATCATCCCCATGGAAAAGAAATGCAAAAAAGCAAAATGGCTGTCTGAGGAGGCCTTACAAATAGCTGTGAAAAGAAGAGAAGCGAAAAGCAAAGGAGAAAAGGAAAGATATAAGCATCTGAATGCAGAGTTCCAAAGAATAGCTAGGAGAGATAAGAAAGCCTTCCCCAGAGATCAGTGCAAAGAAATGGAAAACAACAGCATACGAAAAACTACAAGATCTTTTCAAGAAAATTAGAAATATCAAGGGAACATTTCATGCAAAGATAGGCTCGATAAAGGACAGAAATGGTATGGACCTAACAGAAGCAGAAGATATTCAGAAGAGATGGCAAGAATACACAGAAGAACTGTACAAAAAAGATCTTCACAACCAAGATAATCACGATGGCGTGATCACTCACCTGGAACCAGACATCTTGGAATGTGAAGTCAAGTGGGCCTTAGAAAGCATCACTACGAACAAAGCTAGTGGAGGTGATGGAATTCCATGAGCTATTTCAAATCCTGAAAGATGATGCTGTGAAAGTGCTGCACTCAATATGCCAGCAAATTTGGAACACTCAGCAGTGGCCACAGGACTGGAAAAGGTCAGTCTTTATCCCAATCCCAAAGAAAGGGAATGCTGAAGAATGCTCCAACTACCACACAATTGCACTCATCTCACACGCTTGTCAAGTCATGCTCAAAATTCTCCAAGCCAGGCTTCAGCAATATGTGAACCGTGAACTCCCAGATGTTCAAGCAGGTTTTAGAAAAGGCAGAGGCACCAGAGATCAAATTGCCAACATCCGCTGGATCATGGAGAAAGCAAGAGAGTTCCAGAAAAACATCTATTTCTGCTTCATTGACTATGCCAAGGCCTTTGACTGTGTGGATCACAATAAACTGTGGAACATTCTGAAAGAGATGGGAATCCCAGACCACCTGACCTGCCTCTTGAGAAACCTGTATGCAGGTCAGGAAGCAACAGTTAGAACTGTACATGGAACAACAGACTGGTTCCAAATAGGAAAAGGAGTACGTCAAGGCTGTATATTGTCACCTTGCTTATTTAACTTCTATGCAGAGTACATCATGAGGAACGCTGGGCTGGAAGAAGCACAAGCTGGAATCCAGATTGCCGGGAGAAATATCAATAACCTCAGATAGGCAGATGACACCACCCTTATGGCAGAAAGTGAAGAGGAACTCAAAGGCCTCTTGATGAAAGTGAAAGAGGAGAGTGAAAAGGTTGGCTTGAAGCTCAACATTCAGAAAACGAAGATCATGGCATTTGGTCCCATCACTTCATGGGAAATAGATGGGGAAACAGTGGAAACAGTGTCAGACTTTATTTTTTTGGGCTCCAAAATCACTGCAGATGCTGACTGCAGCCAGGAAATTAAAAGACGCTTACTCCTTGGAAGGAAAGTTATGACCAGCCTAGACAGCATATTAAAAAGCAGAGACATTACTTTGCCAACCAAGGTCCGTCTAGTCAAGGCTATGGTTTTTCCCGTGGTCATGTATGGATGTGAGAGTTGGATTGTGAAGAGAGCTGATCGCCAAAGAATTGATGCTTTTGAAATGTGGTGTTGGAGAAGACTCTTGAGAGTCCCTTGGACTGCAAGGAGATCCAACCAGTCCATTCTAAAGGAGATCAATCCTGGGTGTTCATTGGAAG
The DNA here is from genome assembly GCF_049115385.1 of Moschus berezovskii. NCBI lineage: Eukaryota > Metazoa > Chordata > Mammalia > Artiodactyla > Moschidae > Moschus > Moschus berezovskii. Next base: position 3,118,896 of record NC_142461.1, read on the forward strand.
GACTGATGCTAAAGCTGAAACTCCAATACTTTGGCCACCTCATGCGACAAGTTGACTCACTGGAAAAGAGTCTGATGCTGGGAGGGATTGGGGGCGGGAGGAGACGGGGACGACAGAGAATGAGGTGGCTGGATGGCATCACTGACTCGATGGATATGAGTTTGAGTGAACTCCGGGAGTTGGTGATGGACAGGGAGGCCTGGCGTGCTGTGATTCACGGGGTCGCGGAGAGTCGGACACGACTGAGCGACTGAACTGAACTGAACTGATTTACAGAAAACACAACGTGTCTAAACCTGGTCCAGATGATAACGTTTCGTCGGGACAGACGATGTCCTGGCTCCTAAGGGCGCCACCAGCCATTGTGGGTCCTGGCTCAGCTCTTCACTTGCTTCCCTGACACTTCTGGCCCTGCGTCCCAACCTACCGTAAAAAGCCACCTCCTGGAAACGCTGGGATCGAAGCCAGTCATTTCAAGGAGCAGGTGAAATTCAGAGAAGAATTCCAGAAAGCAATTTTGCAAGAACAGTTTCTAAATGGGAGAAAGTGTTTTTCTTTGGGTACAAAACCCTTGACCCAGAATGTGGCAGAGGTCTTAGACAAAGCTTTTCACAGACATTTGATTCAGCATTATATTAGCAAAAGACTAAAAAACACCCCATATAAGTAAATTATGGTACAACCATTAAGATTAGAACCACTTAAAATCATTACCAGGAAGTTTTGCAAAGATGTTTTATGTTAAGTGGATAAAAGACTTCTGTGATACCAACGAGGAAAAGCAGGATGCAAAATTTAAAATATGAAAGCTATATTTTAAAAATATGCTTAGAGAAAGCTGAAAAACACAAAGAAGTAAAAGGTGTTTTTTCCATGAGAGGGGGGATTGTGAGTGACTGTTCTTTATTCATCCTCTTTATACTTTTCCTGTGTGCATTTTCCACACACGAAACAGCACCGTTTTTCCTTTAGCTCTTTCTTCTGACTTGGCTTAACACTGGCTTGCTGTAAAAAGACTCAAGCATTATACAAAACGGAAAGTCCTCCTACAGGGGCTTCCCTTGTGGTCCGGTGGTTAAGACTCCGCCTTGAAATGCAGGGGATGGGGGTTCGAACCCTGGTCAGGAACTACGATCCCACAGGCTCTGCAGCAGCTGAGCCGGCGTTGCCACAGCTATAGAACACGTGCTCCACAGGGGAGAGCCCCGGTGGCACAACAGAGAGCCGGGTGCCTCAGCTGAGCCCCAGCGCAGCCAAACACTTACATACATAAAGGTTAAAAAGAGAAAAGGCCTCCCATAATCCCGCCACCTAGAGCTAACTACTCCCTAAAGGTCAATGTCAATGGTGACTTGGCGTCCGTTCTTCCAGACGTTCCCCAACAAGCACTACCTTTGTAATCACATAACTCCTTTTAAAGGAATAATGCGTACGAGGCCACATGTATGAAAGGTCCAGAAAGGTCTGTGGTGGCAGGGTGGGACCCAGGAGTAACCGCACGTGGCACAGCAGAACTTTCTGCGGTGACAGACACACTGTCCACCACCCCCTGGACTGTGGAATGGTCCCACGACCCTGGACTAAAAAAGTTTGGAAAACTGAATGATTCACTTAAAACCAGGACATTTTATGATATGGAAGTCACACCTCTATGAAGCAGCTGGAAAAGAAAACACACACACGCCAGAGCCAGCAGGTCTGCAGACCCCAGGGCTGCCCCGCCTCCGCCCGGCTCTGTGCCCGGCTCCTCTAGGGAGCACATGGCGAGACCATGTGGCAGGAAGAGAGGAAGCTGGCAGCCTCTCAGCATCACCGGACAAACAGCCTGCCCCAGGAGGCTCAGCAGACAACGGGGTGTGCATGTGTGTGAGGCCCAGTGTACAGAGGATGTAGGAGAGCACCAGGAACTGTACTGGGGTCTCCTGCATTGCAGGCGGATTCTTTACCAACTGAGCTATCAGGGAAGCCCAGAACATCCTTAAAAACATGGGGCAATTATTTTATGTTAAATTAGCAAAGTTGGATATAAAAATTTAACCTCAACTAAGAAGTTGATGCTTTTGAACTGTGGTGTTGGAGAAGACTCTTGAGAGTCCGTTGGACTGCAAGGAGATCCAACCAGTCCATTCTAAAGGAGATCAGTCCTGGGTGTTCATTGGAAGGACTGATGCTGAAGCTGAAACTGCAATACTTTGGCCACCTCATGCGACGAGTTGACTCACTGGAAAAGACTCTGATGCTGGGAGGGACTGGGGGCAGGAGGAGACGGGGACGACAGAGAATGAGATGGCTGGATGGCATCACTGACTTGATGGACTGAGTCTGAGTGAACTCCGGGGTTGGTGATGGACAGGGAGGCCTGGCGCGCTGCAATTCATGGGGTCGCGGAGAGTCGGACACGACTGAGCGACTGAACTGAACTGAAGAAGTGAGAGAAAGTCGGTCAGTCGTGTCTGACTCTTTGCGACCCCATGGACTACACAGTCCTTTCCCTTCTCCAGGGGATCTTCCCAACCCAGGGATCGAACCCAGGTCTCCCGCATTGCAGGCGGATTCTTTACCAGCTGAGCCACAAGGGAAGCTTTCCAACTAAGAATCCTGGAAAGAAACAATAAGTGAAAAACGTCAGCAGTGTTTTTCTTTGGGTTAGGGAGATTAAGAGATTCTTTTTCCCCTTTTATCCATTTTTCAGAACTTTCCAAATTTTTTATAAAAGTATTTCTCAATCTCTAAAAACTCTATGATCCATCTGCCAATTGGATTCTGTTAACTTTACCCTCTAGGGTTTGCACTGTGTAGAAATTACGCTTTGTTTTCCAGACATAAAATTCTAATCCTGAATGCGCTTTCTCAAATTACAGCCCCAGTGACTGAAAGCTGATGATGGCCACACACACGATGGCGGTGAGCCCTCAGAGGAGTGCTACCTGGCCAGCCTGCCTCAGATAATCTCTACTAGGAGCATATAAGGCGTACAAAATTTCTATCATCCTTTGGGAAACAGGGCTTCCCTGGTGGCTCAGCGGGTAAAGAATCCGCCTGCAGTGCGGGAGACCTGGGTTGGATCCTTGGGTTGGGAAGGTCCCCTGGAGAAGGGACAGTCACCCACTCCAGTGTTCTGGCCTGGAGAAGCCACGGGCTGCACTGTCCACGGGCTCCAAGTCAGACACGCCTGAGTGCCTTTCATGTCACTTTCTTTGGGAAATAAGGACTCTGTACAGTTGTCGGTTTGTTTTATGCTGGAGAGAAGAGACTGACAAACTTAAAACCAAACAGAGTCTCTGGTCAGGACCAGACGGAATCCTGGAGGGATCCTCGCATCACCGAGAAGGAAGTTGGAACCACCTGCTTTCTGCCTTCCTGAGAGTCTTCTGTGGACACAACGATCCAATTGAGTGAGTCTCATAGACGTGCCCCAAGGATGCCACCCCAGGTTTAGGATCAGAGGCAGTTCAGCTGACAACTGGCGGCCACGGGGGCTCGCCTAATGCCCCTCCTGCCCCTCCGCCGGGCAGTCTCAATGCCAGGGCTGCCCCACGGCCACCAGAGCTATCTGCCAGAAACCTCAGTGAAAGGACCGTCTACTCACGTGTAAGAACTAGAGGACGCGTCTGGTGGTCCAGTGGTCAGGAATCCGCCTGCCAACACAGGGGACACAGGTTCGACCCCTGGTCCAGAGAGACGCCCCTGGCAACCAAGCCAGGGCCCCGCCGAGGCTGAAGCTCAGAGTCCCCGCTCCCACAACCGGGGCGCGGTGAGCAGCCTCACGAATGAACAGAAGGAACTAGAACAGATCCCATGTCTGCTCTCTAAGTAGGACCTTCTCACCTGTATGCTAATGAGCTTTCTTCGATGTAGGAGACAGAGCTGAGAGGGTGTGTGTGCATGCTCAATCGTGTCCGACTCTGCGACTGTAGCCCGCCAGGCTCCCCTGTCCATGGGATTCTCCAGGCAAGAACACTGGGTGGGTTGCCATGCCCTCCTCAAGGCATCGTCCCAAGCCAGGACTCAGGGATCAAACCCACATCTCCTGCGGTTCCTGCATTGGCAGATGGATTCTTTATCACTGAGCCACCTGGGAAGCCGCTGGGTGGGGGGTGGTACTTGGCAAACCCCAGCCTCTGCTGTGGGGTGGGCGGGACTTTGGATGGGTTTTCCTCTTCATAGGTTAAAGGCCAACCCACCTATCAGCCAACTGAGTGTTTGGGGGCCACAGTCTATAGAGAGATGGGAAGTCACACCATTGCCAGTGATCAAACCTAAGATCGAGGCTGTGTGCCTGCTGCTTTTAAGGGAGGAGTGTGCCCTGGTGGGGATGAGCCATCGGCACGGACAGGACAGCCGGGGCTGCCCCTGGGGCAACAGCAAACACGCAGAGAGACGCCTTTCTGCCGGCACTTTCTCCCTGGGAGAGGCCTGGTCCGAGGAACCTGACTCCTCACGGTGCATCAATCTGAACGCGCCCTCTCCTCTCCTCCTCCCTCTGGCGCATCTGAGGAATATTTTCCTACTCTTGTTGCTCAAGATGAAAGGTGTTTAGAGCCTGAAATAAATACATTATTTCCCCACTCCAGCACCCTCCTTAACCCACAAAGCCCAGAGGTTAAAAACTCACAAACCTTTCCTCTCTGAACCACGACTCGAAACCTGGGGGCAGCTGTGACAACTGGATCAAAGATGCAAAGTGTCTCACATCTCCTGCTTCCGATAACTGCTTCCTATTCTTCGTTCAACTACAGATGACTCACGTTAGAGGCTGCCGGGTGACCAGACCGACTTTACTCCCTGGTCGGCCAACAAAAGATGGGGGGTCGGTGAGGGGACACCGTTGTTTTCAGGATCTGCTAGTGTGGCTGTGCTCAAGCCGGAAGCTCTCTCCAACCCACGTGCTGCGTGGACCCCAGTGACTCTGCAGTTTCCTTTCCCGCCAACTTCCTTCGCCAGGGTGGTGAGCACGTCCACCCTCGCGGCCCCGCAGCCAGTCAACCACTCCCCTCTCCACCAGCTCTGAGACTGGGTCCCTTCTCCAGGGGCTGCCCGGGGCCTGGGCGGGAGAGCACCATACCCTGGAACCATCTGGAGGGTGGAGAAGTGAGGGCCACCGGCCACCTCTGCAGCTGGAGAGGCCAGGGCAGCAGAAGAAGCCCAGGACACCAGACGCTGCTCCAGGCCCCAGCGCGGTGCCCCTCCTGACGTCTCCACCTGGCTTCCGTCTGGGCCGCGTGGCCGGTCAGGTGGTTTTCAGGCACAGATGGAGCCCTGGCGGCCAAGGCCACCGGCCCCGGATCCTGGAGTCGCTGTAAAGCTGACAGGCATGGAATGGGCCTGCCCATCATTGAGCGGGACTGCAAGGCCACACGCTCCGGGCCGGAGCCAGGGGAGTGGGGGAGGAGAGGAACAGAGTAGGGCCTAGGTGCTTGAAAATTCTGACAGCAGCCAAGAAAAAGCAATGCACTGGTGTGACAAGGCTGCCTCCAAGTCTGGGCCCGGACCACGGACACAGAAAGAGGACTCCAGACGGCCACGCTGCTGACACACCGACCACGCCAGGAAACGGGACCTTCTCTCTCTTCTGCCAACACGCCCAACAGAAAGAGGGAATAGGCAGGTCTTCAACGCAAATTACGACACGTCTACGCAATGCGATATTACAAAACAGCTAAAATCAGGCTTAAAAAGAAAAGCTGATGAGCTACAACAATGCTGACTGTAAGTTACACTGACCAAGGAGTTTCTGCGCGCCAGATCCTGTTCTAAGTGCTTTATTTACATGTGTTCAGTCACTCGGTCCTCACAACCTGCCTAAGACAGCTTCTGTTACTAATCCAATTTCACAGACAAGAGGACTGAGGAGCAGAGAGGTTAAGGAACTTGTCAAAGGTCACAGAGCTGTAAGTGGCAGGGCTGAACTGTGAACCCAGGCAACCGGGGTCCAGAAGCCATGTTTCTGACTCCATGTAATACTGCCACCCACAACATAATATAGGCATTCTAGTATCTATGTATATTCCCTCCAAACAATTAAATGACAAGAAAAGACCAGAGAGAAACTCCAAAATAACAACCGATTTGTCTAAGTAGTGGGAATAAGATAATTTTATTTTCTCCTCTGCCGTATTTCTCACTCCCTACAAGTTACAAGATTAGAAGGAGACTGAGGCTGTCATCACTCACACCTCCTTAAACGTGTATACACTCAGTTTGCTGGCACTAGAGATTGCCAGTAACCATTTCCCAGCAAGTGTAATGAAACTCTCACCTGGTCACTGAACCTCCCAGCCAACTAGCACATGTTTCTTAACCTACGAAATGGGAGGACCACTCCCCAACGTCAGAAACTTGTTGGGGTTGAAACTGGAGCACAGGAATAGCTCCTGGCACAGAACCTGGCATAAAGCATTACATTCTTTCCTGGGGGCCCAAAATGTTACTAACAGCTGCCACTTCTTGATGCCCACCCTACTGGGCATGTAACATACATGTAATGGACACACCTGGTCAACTCTTTCTCATTCCCCAGTGCATGAAAGGAAGTAAATGAAGTCCAGGAGCTTGCCCGGAGCCATGGTGCCTGGAAGAAGTTGACTAAGATTCAGGTCATGTCTGCCCAGCTGCAGGCCCACTCCCCTTCCACCATTCCCTTCTCCTTCCAGGGCAAGTTCCAGGTGAAGATGGACAGGCCACCGCCAACACCGTGGACTTCTCATCATCACGGCTCTTTCTTTTCAACGATTTCAGACTCCTTAGGACCCAGGGAGGAGAATGCACGCCTCACGCTGACACGATTATAATGCGGGTCTCGTGGCCCCCCAGCTGAATTATCCCCAACGATCCTTACGTCATTCCAAGTTCACAGACAGTGATGCTCGCTGAGTCTTGGGAGTGAGCTTCAGCCCTTGCCTCTTAAAGTTGTACCTAGAAGCAGTCTTTTTTCAGCTCTGAATTCACACGGAAAGACTGAGCTGCCATTTGTTACTTTGAACTCCAGGTCAGGGTGGCATGGTGGTCTTTTAATACACACTTGGCCTTTGGACACTAGCCCCGCCCAGGTCACCCTATCAGAACAAAAGGCTCAATCTCAGGAGGCTTGGACCGGTAACAGAAACGGCATCGCTGTGGATTACGGTCTGGACAGTGGAGAACAAGTGTCCACTGAAAAACCAGGCGCTGGAGTGCTTCCCGAGAGGCACCTTCAAAGGGGTAGTAAGCCACGCGGCCAGGCTCTGATGCCGCTCCCTGACCCGCTGGCATGGGGGGGGTGCTGCTTTAGGAAACCAAACAGGTGAGCACTCTAGTCCTTCCCCGAGCCCCCCCGCCACAGACCTCCTGCCAAGAAGAACCATGTGGCAGAACAATGTTTCACCTAAAAAAATAATAATTTTTTTTAAAGTTCATTATATCAACCCTAACATACAACTGACATACAAAAAGTCAATGTTACTGACTGTCCACTTCCGGAGTGTTCCTACAATCCAGGAGCAAAGGCCAGGCACCGGGATCACCCACTCTGACGCAGGAGCGTGGACAGTGCCTGGAGAAGATCACACTTCACCCCATCACCTCACAAACCAGAACACTGGACCCGACACGGCGGAAGCTGGCCCAACACCCCATGGAAGCAAAAGCCCTCAAAAATTACCCTTTTACACTTCTGCAACGTCAACTGGTATTCAGCCCTGTGTTGAGAAATCTTGCACATCTGAAGGATAAAGGGGCCAGGGAGGGAAAAGTACCTAAAATGCAGACACTCGCCACATCTGACTGGGAAAGACCAGTCAGGAGTCCACGAGAGGTTACGAAGAGCCTCACTGACACCATCGGCACATGCCTCTCTAAGGAAACAGAGAGGGATGTTTATTATTTGTAGGAATTATCTCTGCTATTATATGACTCATTCCTGCACACCAGGAATGCTCTCATCCAGCGTCAAGCAAAGACTGCAGAACTACAAAGTTTGTAACAATCATCACTGCCCGATACACGTCTCAGCGCAGGGCAGACCGACAGGCAGCAAGTCAGCTCCGTGGAGGGACTGTGATTGTGTCTCTCATTATTACCAGCTGTCCCTCCTCTGCTTGAAGGACTTAACAATGTTGTCATCCAGGAGCTCACCAACCTCCAGCCGCTGAACTGCTTAGAAATGCTCCCAAAACAGCAAGTTCCCAAGGAGACTCCACCACAGGGGTCTGGGTGGATCAGGGCACCAGGAAGGGGAATGGCAGGGGCGGAGGCAGAAACGGGCGGCGGCGTGGCGAGAACGACACCCAGGTGAAGGAGGGCTACAGCTGAGGGAAAAGGGTCTCCCTGAACTAGACGGCACACGGGCAGCCTGGACGAGCAGGAGTGAACAACCCTGTGCATGGTGACGATCCAAGTCCCGTGTTGGATAAAAGGACACCCTAGCCTTCAGCACGCTCCCAGCAGGGCTCCTGAACCCTCAAACAGAGTGGCAGGGTAGGCAACAGCAGCCCTGCTCCACAGAAGAGAGGCAGGGGCCTGGGAGGTCAGCGCCCCGGGGTCGCACAGCCACCCCGTGACCAGGCTGGGGCTGGGAGTGAGCACACCTCTGCACAGGACAGTCTGGAACCATCAGCAAGGGATGCACGTCTAACTGCATTGCCTCCACTGCTCTCTGGGTGACTCAAAAGTGCCTCAATTTATGTAAAGCGAACCTCAGGGTTTTCCGCTACCAAAGCCTGTAATTATCATGTAAATAATAGCTAACAGTTACTGAGCATTTTAATCTTATCATGTGTCAGCAACAATGCCATGAAGCATTTAAACTTCTTACTTACTGTAACTATTATTTTATTATTATGTCTCTCCATCCCCAATACCAACCCCCCCCAAGCCACTTCCGGGGCTCTCCTGCCCCATCTGTCTGCTGTGCCAGCCCCCTCCTTCCTCCACGGCTTTCCCGACTCCAGCTTATCACCCCTCACTGACTGCAGCCTTCAAGGGCCCCGGGATGCAGACAGAGCCGCCCGCCCGTCTCCACTCTGCTCCTTCTGGCCCTCGCACTCACTACGCTCCTTCCTTCGCACACGCTGGGCTGCTATGCCCTCAGCTCAAGCCCCGCCCTCCCTGACCGTCCCTGCCCCATGGTGGTCAGCCTCTTCCTGGGCACAGAGACCATCGGGTGGTGTCCATCTCCACCTGGGCTTCCCTGGTGGCTCAGCTGGTAAAGAATCCGCCTACAATGCGGGAGACCTGGGTTGGATCCCTGGGTTGGGAAGATTCCCCTGGAGAAGGGAACGGCTACCCACTTGAGTATCCTGGCCTGGAGAATCCCATGGACAGTCCATGGGGTCGCAAAGAGTCAGACACGACTGAGTGACTTTCACATGTCACATCTCCCCCACGAGGCCACAGTTTCAGGAGAGTGAGGGTGATGTCTTCAGTCACCTCAGTATCACCCAGGCCTGGCACAGAGTTTAACTCATGGTCAGTGAATAAATGGCTTGCCAGGTGGCTCAATGGTAAAGAACCTGCCAATATCAGGAAATGCAGGAGACTCAGGTTTGATCCCTGGGCCGGGAAGATCAGGTTTGATCCCTGGGCCGGGAAGATCTCCTGGAGGAGGGCATGGCAACCCGTTCCAGTATTCTTGCCTGGAGAATCCCATGGACAGAGGAGCCTGGTGGGTTACTGTCCACGGGGTCGCACAAGAGCTAGACACGACTGAGCACGCATGCGCGTGGTGAATAAACACTCATGGGGCACACGGGGGCTCTGCTCTCTGCCTGAGCGCCAGGAAGAGGGGCTGCAGGCTGAGCCCCATCCTGGAGGGCGCTCTACTCCCACGTGGACGCAGCAGGGAGGTGTGGGAAGACCACTGCTGGTCAAGTCTTCACGTGCGCATGGGGAGGCCAGGGGTGCCTGGACCTGCAGGCGTCCATCACTCAACCCAGACAAACCCAGGGGAGGCCCTGCCTCCTAACAGGAATCAACGTCCACCACCAAGTCCTGTGATTCTGAACAAGCCCCAGTGCTATCCGCCTCCGACCTCTCCCTCCCTGGACACCCTAACAATTCCCTCTGCGTCTTCCCTGGCCTCTCACGGCCATCAGAACGACCTATTTCAGCATAAGGCCACAGTATTCTCCTCTTAACATCCTGCAGCCTGTTGTCACCCTCAGAATAAAGCCTGATGCACATGTCTCCGAGGCCTTCCTGGGGTCTGGGCAGTGAGAGAAGCCTGAGACTAGAAGCTCGGCCCCTCTTATGATGAGGAGGGTGAGGAATGCAGGGGAGCAGCTCCAGCCCCACGGCGCGGACCAACCCCCCGCAACGGGGGGGGGGCTGCCAATCCTGGACCACAGCTCTGTCTGCAGCACCGATGGGGACATGCTCCCCAGGGCCCGGCCTCTCCCGGATGGTCCTGGCTAAAAGCTTAGGAGAAACTGTGGGGTCAGGGCAGCAACCCCAAGGCCAGGTCAGGCAGGCAGCCCAGCACTCTCCCACCCACCCCCAAGGAGGAGGCAGCCCCTAGGGGGCACCGAGGTGCCAGCCGCTACGACAGACCCTCTGAAGACGAGTCTGTCCCACGAGGCCACTTGTTTCACCCTTGAATACGTACCCCCTGGTTTTAAAAACCTTTCCACAAAAAAGCAAATGACGTCTGCAAAGGGTTCCTACTGCTTTTACCGGAAAGTTACACACGGTTACTAACAGCTACCGCGAATTGTCTCGTACACGGTAGACACGGACACACCATCTCCACTTCCTTAAACCCTGAGAGGCTCACAGGATCTTCCGGCCTGACCAGGAGGCTCCGAGATGGAGGGAAGCTGGTCCGGACGCCAGAGCAGGCGGGAGGGAAATCCAGGCTATTTGACTGCAAACAGTGCATTCTTCACCGCAAACACAGAAAGCTTCGAGCATGCATTTCAGGCACGTGTTACAATTTCCTCCAAGTGACCTGGAAGCACTCGCTGAAACAGCAGAGCTCAGAGGCGGGAAGGCCCGGCAGAAGACCTTGCGAGTGGAGCCTGGCTCTCCCACATGATCCCTGTGAGCGCCCCACCACAGCTGCACGCTCCCTGGACCAGAAACCACCAGCATCGGCAGGAAGCCTCAAGGAAAGCCCAGCTCCTCGGGAAGGGAAGCAGGAGAACGCTGCTCGGGGCAGTTCAAACTGTGGATTCAACTCAAGGAATTAGCCCACGGCTGCTGCTGCTGCTGTTAAGTCACTTCAGTCGTGTCCAACTCTGTGCGACCCCATAGACGGCAGCCCACCAGGCTCCCCCGTCCCTGGGATTCTCCAGGCAAGAACACTGGAGTGGGTTGCCATTTCCTTCTCCAGTGCATGAAAGTGAAAAGTGAAAGTGAAGTCGCTCGTTGTGTCCGACTCCTAGCGACCCCGTGGACTGCAGCCTACCAGGCTCCTCCGTCCACGGGATTTTCCAGGCAAGAGTACTGGAGTGGGGTGCCACTGCCTTCTCTGTCAGCCCGTGGAGAGGAAGCCAAACTGCAGACCAAGCAGCTGAGAAGCAGAGAGCCCAGGGCAAACACAGGCAGCCCGACTGTGGAAGGAGCAGCAGGTGGAGACGGGTGCCCCAGCCAAGAGGAAACAAAGGCGGCCATCTGAGAGCACGAAAGGCCAAAGGTGAGCTGAGCATGGGCGAAGGGGAGCCGCCTGCCAGGAGAGCATGAACACGGCCACGGCCACCAAGCGCGCCCAGGACTCCCCATCCCTACTTTCTATCCCAAACGCAGAGGGCGGCCTGCCCGGGGAAGGACAGAGAGGCGAGGGAGCCCGAGACAGTCAGTGAACAGACAAGCGAGCCGTGGACACGAACGCAGCCGTGTGAACTGACTCCAATCTTTAAGATCCTCCAGTAACAACACCCAGGGACGGGGGAGCCTGGTGGGCTTCCGTCTATGGGGTCGCACAGAGTCGGACACGACTGAAGCGACTTAGCAGCAGCAGCAGTAACAACACCAAAACCAGCACAGGAAATGCAACACTGCGGCAAGTCCAGCCAGTAACTACGGAGCACGTCCGCGCGGTGACCGACGACAAACGGACGGCACCGCCGTGGCCATCACTCCGAAACCAGCAGAGACACGGCCGCGCACCAGGGACCAACACAGTGGCTAGTGTGCCGCAGTTCGAAAACAAACTCACTCGTGGAAAAAGAGATCCTACTTGTGGCTACCAGAGGTGGAGGTGGAGACCAGAGGAGGTAGTCAAAAGGCACAAACCTGCAGTTATAAGAAAAATGCAAAACTGAGGAAAAAATTTACACAGAGGCCAAAGTTCAGGAGGGCCTCTGCATGCCCACCCGATGGGCCTGCCCAGCAACAAGAGGTCCAGACAAGCAGGAATCCCTGCCTGGTCCTCAAGATCTGGCCTGGGACCCCTGATCTTTGCTCATGATTTAATCTATTCTGTAACATACTGGAGACTTCCCAGGTGGCTCCAGAGGTAAAGAGCCTGCCTGCCAGGCAGGATATACAAGAGATGTGGGTTCCATCCCTGGCTCGGAAGGATCCCCTGGAGGAGAGCATGGCAACCCACTCCAGTATTCTTGCCTGGAGAATCCCACAGACAAACTGGCGGTCTAGGACAAGCAGGACATCCAGGCCATATCTGTCGTGGCCCTGCCACTTCTGGGGTCTCTCCAGCCAGGCCAGTTCACTGACATCCACCTATCAACGTGGCCCTTTGAATTTGCAATCCTGTTCTACAAAAGTTGCCAAAGCCCTACAGACAGAAAACAGCCCCAAGGCCCGAATGTGCTGGTCATCTGAAATTCTTCCCAAAGGGCAGGCAGGTGCAGGGGCCCACAGCCCCAGCCACATCTAGCACCACGCAGATGACCAGATACTTTCTGAGCTATGAAGAGGTCACAATATCAGAGCTAGTTATTGATGCAAGAAAAATAAACAAAACAATTCTACTGCATTTCACAGGGTTCTTATACACAATGCTCATAATTTTAAAAAGAGCAAACGGATATAGTGAATGGAATGAGTTAGAGAGAAGTGAAAGCTTCAAGAAACAGATGAAACAAATACAAAGCTAGCTTCTGAATGCTATTAAAACCTCTCAGAGGAGGGTCTGCTGCAAATCCAAGGTGGGATCAGCTATTTTGTAGGATGCTAGTACTCATACGTGTACGTACACACACACACACACACGACAGACCTGATTACACACACACATACCACCCCACCCCCAGTCGTGATTACACACACACACACACCACCCCACCCCCAGTCGTGATTACACACACACACACACCCCACCCCACCCCCAGTCGTGAGTTCCCTTAAATGTTAAATGCAGATCCCCTCAGCTCATAAATACATGGCTTCAGAAGGGGCGCAGAACCGCCCCCGCCCAGGCACAACTGCACAGAAAGGCACGCACTCCCCTCCACCAGCCCCATCTCTCAGTCCCGGCCCCTCCAACCCCGGGACAGTCTACCCCTGCAGTCTACATGGGAAGGGGGAACGTGGGGGCTGACTGCACTGATCCTGCTCAGACCACAGGAAGCCAGAGCCCCGCACAAGCCCACCCGCATTTTAAGCTGAGAAGCACAGATCAGCCTCGTTCTGACAGCGACTTCCGTAAGAGATGCCACCACCCAGGTCACCAGGTGGGAAGGGGCACGATTAAGGGTCATTACAGGCACCTTAAAGCCCCAGAGGATTTTCATCCAGGAAATGAAATAATGACCAGCATTCCAGACTATTAACTCAGAGATTAGCTCAGAGGTGAGGGGAGGCGAGAGGGGAGGCTTAAAGGGTTACATTTAACCCCAGAGAGGCAGGAAGTTCCAGCAGAAAGGCTGTCGTTCCACCCAAGTCTTGTTGGAACTAAAGCACAGCAGGAAAATCAAGCAAACCCAAGGGGAATTAAGAGGCTGTCACAAGAGGAGGGGCCACGGGATTAATAGACTCTTTAATTTTCGAATTTCCGGAGGTTTACGGCTAATTAGGCCCTTCAGTCATACTGTAATGTGATCAGGTTTCAGCTGGGTCCCCAGAACAGCCGAAGGTGGGAGATGGCACAGAGATCACCGAAGGCCCCAGGGACTGCAGACGAGGCCCGAGGCGCTGGCTTCCAGCCCCGATGCACACTAACTGGGCACCTCTCATTCCCCAAACAGCGGCTCAGAGAGCCGGGCCCATCTGGGAGCGCTCTTCCGTGCCACTCCCCACTGGCAACTCCCTAACTGGGATGCGCACACGTGGCTCAAAGGCGGGAAGAAATTACACCAAGTGAAGGCACCCGGCAAGCACATACTTGGGCACAAACATTCACAGCCGTTCACCTACCAGTGAGATGCAAGGTACTACTGGCTCATCAAATTACAAACCCGGGGAGACAACACCACGGTTGACAAAGCAGCAGTAAACTGACAGTCACACCGCTGGGGGCCTATGACGTGGCACGACACTTTTGGGAAAACGACTTGCCAGCATTTGTCAACGGCTGTGAACGTGTTCATACTTTGACATGGTAATGCTTTCCCTGGGAGTTCATCCTATAAAAGGATCCAAATACAAAGAAGACTGCAAAAAGGGCCACGGACACTGCATCACTGCTTATAACGCAACAGCCTGGAAGCGACAGAAAGGTGGGGTACCCCGGAAGTTACTGCTGTGTCCGTCTGCTCTTCTCTGAGGACTGAGCAGCCACTAAGGAATCACAGTCATGAAGACTTCCTAATGACGCAGAAAAAGTCCTAAGTGATACTAATTTTAACAGATTGTTTCAGAGACGTTCTACGTTCAGAGCAAAACCTGCCCCGTTAATTGACACCCCATTAATCCACTGACGAAGCGACACTGACACCACCGTTAACCCCCAAGGCCCACGGTGTGCGTCACTCGGCTCCAAGTCCACTCCTGGTTACTCACAGCCCATGGGGTGGATGAATGCACAGTGAGACGCCTGCACCACACGCAGCGTCACAGCCCTCTGCGCTCTGCCCGTTCCCCTCTCCTGCTCCCCTAACCTGTGGCAACCACTGGTCTTTTCACTTTCTCCACAGTTTTGTCTTTCCAGAATGTCACATGGTGGGAATCACACAGCGCATAGCCTTTTCGGATTGGCTTCTTTCACTTAATAATACGCATTTAAGGTTCTTCCACGACTTTTCAGGGCTTGGCAGCTTAACACACCATTGTCTACATGTACCATAGTTTGTTTATCCATTCAACCTGGTGAAGGACATCTTGACTGCTTCCATGTTTTGGCAGGTGGGGTTTCCAGATGTTTAGAGTGGCCGTTCCGGAGTGGAAAGTTGCTTCACAAACGGTAAGTGTGCAAGGTTAGCGTGTGAACATAAGTTTTTGACTCCCCTGGGTAAATAACAAGGAGCACAACTGCTAGATCACCTGTTCAGTTAATAGCATTTTCTTTTGTAAGAAACGAAGAAACCATCAAGCTGTCTTCTCAAGTGTCTGCACCATTCGGCACCCCAGCAGCGATGAACGGAGGTGCCTGTCGCTCCATCCTTGCCACTTCTGGTGGGGTCAGAGTTCTGGATTTCGGTCATTCCAACAGCTGTACCATTCATGGGGTTCTCAAGGCAAGAATACTGAAGTGGTTTGCCATTCCCTTCTCCAGGGGACCATGTTTTGCCAGCACCCTTCAGTACGACCCATCCACCTTGGGTGGCCCCACACGGCATGGCTCACAGTTTCACTGAGTTAGACACGACTGTGGTCCATGGGATCAGACTGGTTTTCTGTGACTGTGGTTTTCGGTCTGTCTGCCCTCTGATGGAGAAAGATAAGAGGCTCATGGAAGCTTCCTGATGGGAGAGACTGACTGCGGGGGGAACTGGGTCTTGTTACTTGATCTGAGGCCAAACTGTGGTGGAGGTAATGAAGAGAACGGTGGCCTCCTTCAGAAGGTCCCACAAAGGCACTGCCACACTCGGTGCCCCCGACCCTGCAGCAGGCCCCCGCCCACCCACGCCTCTGCCGGAGACTCCTGGACGCTCCCGGGCAAGCCTGCGTCAGTCTCCTGTGGGGTCACTGCTCCTTTCTCCTGGGTCCTGGTGTGCTCAAGGCTCTGTGTGTGCCCTCCGAGAGTCTGTCCCCAGTCCTGTGTAAGTTCTGGCGGCTCCATGGTGGGTTAATGGTGGCCTCCTCCAACAGGGCTTATGCGTCACCCAGGCCTGCTGCACGCGGAGCCCCTGCCCCTGCGGCAGGCCCCGGCCGACCCGCACCCACGGGAGACGCTCACACGGTCTGCCTCAGTCTCGCTGGGCTCGCTGGGTCCTGGCGCACAAGGTTTCTCTGAGCCCCTGAGCGCCTCTGGTGGGTGTGGGGTTTGATTTTAATCGCGATTTTGCCCCTCCTACCGTCTTACCGGGGCTTCTCCTTTGCCCTTGGACGTGGAACCACCGACTCCATGGACATGAGTTTGCGTAAACTCTGGGAGTTGGTGATGGACAGGGAGGCCTGGCATGCTGCAGTCCAAGGGGTCACAAAGAGTCGGACACGACTGAGCAACTGAACTGACCTGAACAGCTATACAGTAGTATGTCATGGTTTGGTAATACTGATTTTTAAAAAGGAAGATCAGAAAGTTATATGGAGCCTATAACTAATCATAAGCCATTGGTATACACAAAAAGAAAGGACTTACACAAAATTAAAAAAAAAAATTATTACAAGAAATTTTTCTTCTAGGATCCAAACTTCCCCCACTGAAGCTTATGTGGATCATATAAAACTGCTAATGATCACCCACCCATTTCTGGCCTACAAAAAGTGCAATTTCATATGGTTCAAGCTAACAGCTGTATAATTCAAATCAGTTTTAATAATGTCAGACATTTGCAATGTTTATCATTATTCTATACCACCACCCACTCTTACAGCTAAAGCAAGTTTCACCATATTTAAGCCCGATTCAAATGATGCAGCCAGGTTCTGAACCCCCTACCACGATGGGACTTCTACGCCACAAATTCAAACAACTCACAGACAGCCTCACCGGGTCAAGAAAGCCAGAAGGGAAAGGCAAACACTGGAGCGATTTTTGCAGGAGGGTGTGTGTGTCGGGGGGGTGTAGTCCGTCCTCTCCTATTTCTGCCTGCCCTTCCACCGACTGGCTTCTCAGGCCAGCGGCTGAGAGGACCTCTGCTTCCCTTTTCTGGCCTCAGGACAAGGCTGATCTATTCTGCGAAGTACCCTGAATCCTTGTGCCCAGGAGACAGGATGTGAAGAGCAGGAAGGCTCACGGTGAAGGAGCAGACGGAAGGCCCGTCGACAGAGGCGGGGCCGTTTGTTTTTTTAAGTATAAACAGTTGTAGAAAATATCCAGACAAGTGTGTCTATCAAGCTCTACGCAGTATCTGTGGGGTGGGGGGAATAAGGCTGCTTTCACTTTCCAAGTTACACATTTCTATGTTGTTCAGATAGATAAGGGATTACTTTTGCAGTCAGAACAACACTAAGGAAGTGGGAGAGAATGGGAGATGTTTTGACTGACTTCTTATCACTCCTCGCTCAGCCTGCCAGCCCCTACTTCACCGTTCCCACGTGGCAGGATTTCTTGATTCAAAAAGAGGGTAAGAGGGGGGTTCGGAAAAAGAAACACCTCGTAGCGGAGACCGCCAGGACGGGGCGCCGTGCTCGGAGCGTCCTGCGCCTTCTGCCCTTCTACTGAGCTGGAGCACCCAGCCCCGGCGGAACAGCCTCAAGGGCGGGGGCAGCCCAGGACTCTGATCAAAGACTTACTGCCACAGGGCACCGGCCTCGGGGGACCAATCCAGGCAACTCTGCGGAGGGGCACTGGGAGCCAGGCTAAACAGGTGTCTCCTTAACTTGTCAAAACAACCCCAGTAGGCAGGTACCCGAGATCCACGGCCCTGTATTGAGGGTGGGAAAAAGAGCAATTGGAATGAAACTTCACGGGCCCTCCCTGGGGGCACGGTGGATAGGAATCTGCCTGCCAATGCAGGGGACACGGGCGCGATCCCTGGTACGGGAAGATCCAGGGGCCACAACAACTGGGTCTGTGCTCAAGAGCCCGGGAGTCCCAACTCCTGAGCCCGAATGCCTAAAGCCCGCACCCCAGACCAGAGAAGCCTGCGCACTGCATCTGGAGAAAGCCCGCACGCAGCCACAGAGACCCAGTGCAACCAAAAGTGAGTTTAAAAATTAAATTCAACTGTGAAAGAATGAGGCTTCATGAAGGCACGGGCTCTCTTGCCCTCTGGCTCATGGGAGAGTCGCCAGCAGTACAGCTGGTGGAGGCGGGAGGGAAGCTCCAGGCTCAGAGACGGGGCGTGATGGGCACGAGGCACTGTCCAGCCAGTAAGCAGGTGGCAGACAGGGTTGACCTCCAGCTCCGAGTCTGTGAGCCTGTCCTCGGCCGCTCCTGCTCGGGGGCACAGGGAGACAGGAGGATGTTTCAGGACTGAGGTCGGCCTCTTCCCCTCTCCCCCGAGGCCACTGCCACTCCCCGGCGCTCCTGGGCGTCCAGAGGGCGTTCCGATGGAGGGGGTTCAACGTGGGCGGCACAGAGCGGCGAGGAGAGGCACAGATACGTGCCACGTGAGCTGCCCTCTGCCACGCCACCTGCTTGCTGATGCTGCTGCTAAGTCACTTCGGTCGCGTCCGACTCTGTGAGACCCCATAGACGGAAGCCCACCAGGCTCCCCCGTCCCTGGGATTCTCCAGGCAAGAACACTGGAGTGGGTTGCCATTTCCTTCTCCAATGTGTGAAAGTGAAAAGTGAAAGTGAAGTCGCTCAGTCATGTCCTACCCTTAGCGACCCCACGGACTGCAGCCTACCAGGCTCCTCCATCCATGGGATTTTCTAGGCAAGAGTACAAACTCCCAACACGAGCACGACTATTTAAAAAACACAACAAAACAAAACCTGATTGAATGTTTACTTAAGAGTTGTAAATGTTGAAGGAAGCGATCTATTTTTAAAACAGCCATTGCATAAAGATTTAATTGAAAATGAGTTGAGAACGAGGCTAACCCAAGTGGGAATTCTGAACTCCACAGTGAACTCCAGGTAAACTGCAGAACGCTGCAGAGCCCAGTGCTCTCATCTGTGAGACAAGGGGAACACCTGCTCCTTGGGACCAGATGATGACATCATTCCATTTAAATGAGGTAACTGTCATTATCTCATTATCTCATGTACTGTCCTGGGTACAACTGCTGGCACACAGGGGTGCTCAAAAACCAGTGCCACTGCCATTAACGTCTGAGTCGTAAACCTGACTGCACATGAAAGGGCTTTAAAAAGCCCATCTGGTCCAATACTCTCACTACAGATGGGGACACTGAGGTCCAAGGAGGGTAAGTAACTTAGGTAACTTCTGATTATCCAACAGCACTTACCACGGGCTTACAAATAGTGAGTACTCTATAAATAACAAAAGAATTCCAGAAAAACATCTACTTTTGCTTCACTGACTATGCTGAAGCCTTTGTGTGGATCACAATAAACTGTGGAAAATTCTTAAAGAGATGGGAACACCAGACCACCTTACCTACCTCCTGCGAAACCTGTACGTAGGTCAAGAAGCAACAATTGGAACCGGACATGGAACAACAGACTGGTTCAAAATTAGGAAAAAAGCACATCAAGGCTGTATATTGTCACCTTGCTTATTTAACTTATACGCAGAATACATCATGTGAAACACCAGACTGGACGAAGCACAAGCTGGAATCAAGATTGCCGGGAGAAATATCAATAACCTCAGATATGCAGATGACACCACCCTTATGGCAGAAAGTGAAGAAGAACTAAAGAGCCTCTTGATGAAAGTGAAAGAGGAGAGTGAAAAAGTTGGTTTGAAGCTCAACATCCAGAAAACTAAGATCATGGCATCCAGTCCCATCACTTCATGGCAAATAGATGGGGAAACGATGGAAACAGTGACAGACTATTTTTGGGGGGGCTCCAAAATCACTGCAGATGGTGACTGCAGCCATGAAATTAAGAGATGCTTGCTCCTTGGAAGAAAAGCTATGACCAACCTAGACAGTATACGGAAAAGCAGAGACAATATTTTACCAACAAAGGTCCATATAGTCAAGTTATGGTTTTTCCAGTAGTCATGTATGGATGTGAGAGTTGGACCATAAAGAAAAAGCTGAGTGCCGAAGAATTGATGCCTTTAACCTGTGGTGTGAGAAGACTCTTGAGAGTCCCTTGAACTGCAAGGTCAAACCAATCCATCCTAAAGGAAATCAGTCCTGAATATTCACTGAAGGACTGATGCTGGAGCGAAAGTTCCAAAACTTTGGCCACCTGATGCAAAGAACTGACTCATTGAAAAAGATCCTGATGCTGGGAAAGATTGAAGACAGGAGAAGGGGACGACAGAGGACGAGATGGTTGGTTGGCATCACTGGCTTGATGGACCTGAGTTTGAGCAAGCTGTGGGAGTTGGTGATGGACAGGGAGGCCTGGCGTGCTGCAGTCCATGGGGTCGCAAACAGTCGGATATGACTGAGCGACTGGACTGAACTGATATAAATAACACCCCAAATGAAATGACATAGCCACCTAATATGCTTTAAAATCACTTAAAGCAGATGCAGTGTAATGGTATTCTCTATGGTTTCTCTCTAAAATAAATTTTTTAATTAAAATTTAACAATGGGAGTCAATATTCATCTCGACCCGTGCTGACCTATACAGTAGCCAATAGCCACATGAGGTTATTGAAGTTTAAGTTTTCATTAAAATTAAATTAAAAATATTCAGTCCCCAATCACACTAGACATATTTCAAGGGCTCAAGAGCCACAAAGTGAAAGTCACTCAGTCGTGTCTGACTCTTTGCGACCCTATGGATCATTCAGGTATGACCTAAATCAAATCCCTTATGATTATACAGTGGAAGTGAGAAATAGATTAACGGGACTAGATCTGATAGAGTGATTGATGAACTATGGATGGAGATTCGTGACATTGTACAGGAGACAGGGATCAAGACCATCCCCAAGAAAAAGAAATGCAAAAAGGCAAAATGGCTGTCTGAGGAGGCCTTACAAATAGCTGTGAAAAGAAGAGAAATAAAAAGCAAACGAGAAAAGGAAAGATATAAGCATCTGAATGCAGAGTTCCAAAGAATAGCAAGAAGAGATAAGAAAGCCTCCCTCAGCGATCAATGTAAAGAAATAGAGGAAAACAACAGAATAGGAAAAACAAGAGATCTCTTCAAGAAAATTAGACACACCAAGGGAACATTTCATGCAAAGATGGGCTCAATAAAGGACAGAAATGGTATGGATCTAACAGAAGCAGAAGATATTATGAAGAGGTGGCAAGAATACACAGAAGAAGTGTACAAAAAAGATCTTCACCACCCAGATAATCACGATGGTGTGATCACTCATGTAGAGCCAGACATCCTGGAATGTGAAGTCAAGTGGGCCTTAGCATCACTATGAACAAAGCTAGTGGAGGTGATGGAATTCCAGTTGAGCTATTTCAAATGCTGCACTCCATATGCCAGCAAATGTGGAAAACTCAGCAGTGGCCACAGGACTGGAAAAGGTCAGTTTTCATTCCAATCCCAAAGAAAGGCAATGCCAAAGAATGCTCAAACTACCGCACAATTGCACTCATCTTACACGCTAGTAAAGTCATGCTCAAAATTCTCCAAGCCAGGCTTCAGCAATACGTGAACCGTGAACTTCCAGATGTTCAAGCAGGTTTTAGAAAAGGCAGAGGAACCAGAGATCAAATTGCCAACGTCCGACAGATCATCGAAAAAGTAAGAGAGTTCCAGAAAAACATCTATTTCTGCTTTATATTGACTATGCCAAAGTCTTTGACTGTGTGAACCACAATAAACTGTGGAACATTCTGAAAGAGATGGGAATACCAGACCACCTGACGTGCCTCCTGAGAAACCTGTATGCAGGTCAGGAAGCAACAGTCAGAACTGGACGTGGGACAACAGACTGGTTCCAAATAGGAAAAGGAGTACGTCAAGGCTGTATATTGTCACCTTGCTTATTTAACTTATATGCAGAGTACATTATGAGGAACACTAGGCTGGAAGAAGCACAAGCTGGAATCAAGATTGCTGGGAGAAATATCAATAACCTCAGATATGCAGATGACACCACCCTTATGGCAGAAAGTGAAGAGGAACTCAAAAGTCTCTTGATGAAAGTGAAAGAGGAGAGTGAAAAAGTTGGCTTAAAGCTCAACATTCAGAAAACGAAGATCATGGCATCTGGTCCCATCACTTCATGGGAAATAGATGGGGAAACAGTGTCAGACTTTATTTTTTGGGCTCCAAAATCACTGCACATGATGACTGCAGCCATGAAATTAAAAGATGCTTAGTCCTTGAAAGGAAAGTTACGACCAACCTAGACAGCATATTAAAAAGCAGAGACATTACTTTGCCAACAAAGGTCCGTCTAGTCAAGGCTATGGTTTTTCCAGTGGTCATGCATGGATGTGAGAGTTGGACTGTGAAGAAAGCTGATCACCGAAGAACTGATGCTTTTGAACTGTGGTGCTGGAGAAGACTCTTGAGAGTCCCTTGGACTGCAAGGTGATCCAACTGATCAAGGAATTCATAGGGCCTGGACTCCACCTTAGGCCTGTTCATGCTGATCATGCTCGGCCACCTTTCCAATGGACTCTGAACTTTGTGTTTAGTGCCTATGAAAATGACAACAGAAGGATAAGACCCCCTCCAGACAGGGGAACCTTGAAGATTGTATCGAGGTTACTCATCGCCTAAGAGAAAACATACACTAATCACCCCTTCCTCCAGACAGGCCATAAATTTTTCTGTATCTATCGGAGTGTAACCTCGGGCTTATTGATTATTGGCTGACTGTTTGAGCACATGAGCACATAGCATGTGAAAGATGGGGTTACTGGGGGTGTATTTTCCTTGGTTTATGTTAAGTCTCAAGGAATTTGGAGTGGTGGGTTCAGATACGTACACATCGAGTATAAAAGATTTTCACAAATGTTGGTCGAGGTCCTTGGCTAAGAGGAGACTCTGCCTTGGGCCCGGCGGTGTAATAAACTCCACTTCACTATCTGCATTGTCCTTCTGAGTGAGTTTGTTTCCCGGAATGCGTGGCTACAACACAACCAGTCCATCCTAAAGGAGATCAGTCCTGGGTGTTCACTGGGAAGGACTGATGCTAAAGCTGAAACTCCAATACTTTGGCCACCTCATGCAAAGAGTTGACTCACTGGAAAAGACTCTGATGCTGGGAGGGATTGGGGGCAGGAGGAGAAGGGGATGACAGAGAATGAGATGGCTGGATGGCATCACCGACTCGATGCATATGAGTTTGGGTAAACTCCAGGAGTTGATGATGGACAGGGAGGACTGGTGTGCTGCGATTCATGGGGCTGCAAAGAGTCGGACACGACTGAGCGACTGAACTGAACTGAGTGGACTATACAGTTCATGGAATTCTCCAGGCCAGAATACTGGAGTGGGTAGCCTTTCCATTCTGCAGGGGATTTCCCAACCCAGGGATCGAACGCAGATCTCTGGCACTGCAGGTGGATTCTTTACCAGCTGAGCCATCAGGGAAGCCCCGAGAGTCACATGTGGCCAGTAATCAGAGGACAGCACAAGGACATTCTGAGCAAACTCCGGGACACGGTGAAGGACAGGGAGGCCTGGCGCGCTGCACTTCCTGGGGTCACAAAGAGCCACACACAACTCAGCAACTGAACACCCACCACCACCCACACAAAGAACACTCCGCGTCACCTTGATGCAGTTCCAGGTCAACACAGCTGCAGAAGACTTTCTTGGCAACTATACTTTAACTGAATCAGTAGATTTAGTTTCTTAAATCCTACTGTCTGCCAACAACACTACCAGAAGAAAAGAAGGGGGAAACCTCAACATCCTTCTTTTTTTATGCAAATCTGCACATTCCACGGAGCCTAAGCTCCCTCAGAAAATTCACAACAGTATATCCTTGAGGGAAGGAGGGATACTGAAGTCTGGAAAGCAGTGGGGACCAGGGACAGGTGAAACTATGTCTTCAGTAAAAGGAGTCCTGAGTAAACACAGAATTTGCACCACTGTCCTCCGTATTAGTAAATGGAACTTCCTTCAAAATAGGTCAGCAAGCCACTCATCTAGCCTCACTTACACGGAAAACAGGGTGGGCATGACCTCTGTTAACCATCTGTGGTTTTTCAACAGGATGTGATTGGTGCACAAGCTAATTTCCTTCACGATTCTGATGCCAAAGCACTCACGTGACCCCATCGAGGCCCAGCAGAACCTCACAGCCACCCTCTCTGCAGCCACACCCGCCGAGCTCCCAGCAGCCAGGCTGCCACCCCACCCAGGAGGCAGGAAGACAGCTCTGCGCCCTGAGCTCCGAGGATGCTAGCACACTGACCGAATCAGAGACCGGCAGGACTCTTCCCCACGGTGTTCAGGCCCTGTCAACAAACAGAGTGCCAGGAGCATCTGGATAATAGCACACCCTTTATGGAAAAAGTGGGAGGAACAGAATTTATTCGTATTTGTCTGTTATGCTGAAAAACACGAGGACAGAAAAAAAAAAACACAGTTACACAAAAACTCACCACTGAACATTTATAACAGAACTATTCATAACATCCCGAACCCAGAAACACCACCAAATACCCATCAACTGGTGAAAGGGCAAACTGACTTACCCAAACCACGGGATACTACTGGTTCCCCTGCTGGCTCAGACGGTAAAGCGTCTGCCTGCAATGCAGGAGACCCTGGTTCGATCCCTGGGTCGGGAAGATACCCTGGAAAAGGAAATGGCAACCCACTCCAGTATTCTTGTCTGGAAAATCCCATGGACAGAGGAGCCTGGTAGATTACAGTCCATGGGGTCACAGACTCGGATACAAGTGAGCTACTTCATTTTCACTTTGGGATACTACAGAGTTCCATACAGCTCTAAAAAGGAACAAAACAGCAATGTATGCAACAAGGAAGCATCTCAAAAAGAAAAACCATGATAAGTGAAATAGGTCAAACACAAGTCTATGTACTACGATTTCATTTCTATGAAATTACAGAAAAGACAGAACCATAGTGGCAAAGCAGATCAGTCGTTGCCCAGGGAAGGAGGAGGGCGTGCACTTTTTGAGAGAACTTTTTGGGGTGGGGGAACTATTCTGTAACTTGACTGTGGGAGTGGTTATGGGATTATTAATGAAACTCATTAAGCTGGACACTTAAAACTGGTGAATTTTACTGTATGTAAATAATGCCTTAAAGAGACCCTAGAAATACTAGCAGTGGTTACTCAGGGCTCAAGGATTTAGGAAGGGAGGGGCAAGCTGGAGGAGAACAGGAGTGAGATTTTTCATCACACAATGTTTTAGCCATATATTTTTATTTCTGGAAGTTATAACTGTATTGCCTTTTCCAACACTGAGCTACAATTCTTTTCCAGCCAAATGCAGATGAGGGCTTTGCACGCAGGCTCAGCTGGGCCAGTGTGGTCTGACACCGGGTTCCTGTTGGAAGGTTACAGACACGAAAGGCTCAAAGCAGGTGGGGGTGGGGAGGAGGAAAGGTCTCTGATCCAACAGGAGTCGAAGGTGGAACACTAGCCCTCTCGTCTCACTCGGAAACCAGGCCTCCTGCCACAGGTTAGAAAAGCCACAGCCACTGTTTTCCAGGCACTTCCTATATCCCAGCTATTAACTCCTCATTTGGACAGCACCATCTCATTAGGATAAATCAACAGCATGCAACGGAGCCCTCACCGCCTGCTAGGTACCCGGGCGGGCACTTTACCTGCTTTATTTAAGTGTCTCCAACAGACCCCGTGGTGAGGAAGTAGTCCCAGAGAGTCACACGAAGCCCCGAGCGGTGCAGCTGAAAGTGGAGCAGGAGAGCCGAAACCCAGGCAGTCCGGCTCCAGAGGCCGAGCTTCACACGGCTGTCCAAGAACCACTCTGCTCCCGGGACAGAGCAGCACTGAGGTCTACCATACGTGGGCTGAGGGCGGGCAGGGAACCCATGTCAGACACCACACGGCTCGATGCATCTGGCCTCCTCTGCAGCGAGAGAGCCCTGCCAGGAGGGCCTGAGATTCCCACAGCAGGGAGGTGGAGCCAGAGGATGCAAGGGTCACAACCCTCCCGCCGCGCCCTCGAACAAGCTGTTTCCTTCCTCACTGCTCCCGAGCAGTGACCACCGAAACCCAAATAAAAATAGGAAGCCCGTTTGAAGACAAACTGTTCCCGAACTCCAGTGTTTTAAAAACCTCTACTTCTTTGAACAAATCAATTACATGTCCAGGTCACAGTCCTGCGCTGCTGTCACAGGGGCTAGGAAACAATGGCGGTACCACTGACCTGCATCCTTTCAACTCCTGAGCCCGGAGGCACCCGGTGCTCTTCAGTCCAACGGGAAGCAAACGAGGCCAGGAGGCAGGAGGGGCATGGGTCATCATCACACAGCGGGTCAGGGGTCAAGAAGCAGTCAGGGTTCCAGACTCCTGGAGCAAGCGCTCTTTCTGCCACTCCGGCATTTTCCAGAGCACGGTATGCAGGTCAGCGGGGTTTGAGAAAGGTGTGTCAGAAGGGATACCGTCCAATGCAATTCAGCGGTTTACCTATGGTTAATACGCACGGGAAAAATATAACTGAGCACATCAAAGTGTGATTTCACAGCTGTTTCCGCTTCAAGTTGACTGAGCTGTCAGGCTGAAGACAACTTAAAGAAAAACTGCCCAGAGACGATGGCCGTGCTGGCAGTGGGTCAAGCAGAGGAGCGCTCCTCCACCCTCCTGGGCTCACGCCGGGGGCAGCTTAAAGCAAGCAAGAAGAAAAGGAAAGGACGAAACAGAAAGAAGGGGGAACGGAGGAAGCCAGAGGGACAGCAGAGGTGCGGAGTCCTGCCGTGGGCCCACAGGTGACTCAGCTCCTGCACGGGGACCCGGGGCCCTGCAGCGGAGGACAAAGTGCCTCGCTGCCCCATCCAATCCCCCAACTCCTGCTGAGCTGACCCAGCCTGCACTAGACCCCAACCATGCTAAGGTCCAAACACTGAGTGTCAGCCCAGTCGGGGAGTGAGGGCCCCACGTCCCATGGACACCCCCACTCAGGAGCCTACTGCAAGGTGGCCGCCCCCGCCCCGCCCCGAGACAGCTGTCAGAGTCTGAGCCCTTCCCTGCCTCAGTGGTTCTCTTCTCTCTTCCGGGGCGCAAGCCCTAATTACGGAGACTGCTGTGGTTTGAAGGGTCATTAGGATCACACGCCTCCACATCAGCATCAGAGGCTCAGAAGTGCAGCCGGAAACACTACAGGGCAGCGGCGCTCCCCAGAGTTCCATCTGTCCCCCATCCCCATGTGTCTGACGAGTGGGATTCTTATCTAAAATTACGAGGGAGGGACGTCCCTAGTGATCCAGTGGCTAAGAATCCACCTTCCAGTGGAGGGGGTGTGGGTTCATCCCTGGTTCAGGAACTAAGATCCCACAAGCAACTAAGACCCAACAGAGGCAAATCGATAAATACAACCGACACAAAGGGCCTTATCATCATGCTGTAGCCAGGCCTCCTCTAAGAAACAAGAGCACACCTGTTCTAAGACAGGGAACAAAGTGATTTGCAAAGGCTTATCAGATCTTATCAGACTTTGAGACTCATGACTTAGCAGAAAAATAGGTATCAAATACTCATAGGGATTATCTTTCCCTCCACACCACCCACCAAACAAAAAAAAAAAATCAAAACATGTGGAAAAACTCTACTAAAGTCTTATTTTTAAAGCATCCTCACTGTAACTACATCTCCCTCACCAGGCAGGCACAACACGGGCCACAGCCCAGGCTTGCGGGGTAGCTGGCAGGAATCGTCGACTGTCTTTAACTCAAGTTCCATTCTGCAAATTCACCCACTCGCTAAAATGTATGCGTAACCCCCAAATCAATCCTTGCGCCACTGGTGGAGTCATCCAGACACAAGCAGAGTGGAGAAGAATGCGCCCGACCCAGCCAAGTGTGAGCGAGGTGACCTCTGCCCTTCTAGCTGCAGATCTCTGCTGTAAACAGAGCGCTTCTCACAACCGTTTAGCACCACACTTTCAGCCTCGTTGTGGACTCTGCTGCTTAAAAACGGCCCCCAGTGCAGGGCTGCCAGTGTCCCAAGCACAGAAGGACTGAGGTGTGCTTACAGAGAAAACGCGTGATGGACAAGCTGTCGGCCCTGGCTTCAACAATAACGAGTCAACAATATATAAGAAGTAAGGTGTCCTTAAGCAGAAACACACATAAAACAAGGGAGGTTATTTTATTAGCTCCTCATCTTAGAGCTGAAACTCATCTCAGAGCTGAAAACTCACATCCTTTTTATCAACCTCTCCTGACTTTCCCAAATCCTGACCCATGTCAACCAACTTTCTACCGTTCTAGGAATCTAATTTTTTTAAGAGTTCACGTGTAAGTGATACTATGCAGTATCTGTCTTCCCCGGTTACGTAATAATCAGGCGACAAAAACTTCACCAGAGCATCCCAGGAACCTTACTGTGCTCCCCTGTGAGCAACAGTTCAGGATTGGCTAAGTCAGTGCTGGTGGCGACTTTACATGAAAACCCGAGCAACCAGAACACCGTATACACTCGGGTGAGCAGAGTGGGTCCACACCTTCAGAAAGAAGCCAACGGAGCAGCCAGAACAGAGCGGGAGACACGACAGAACGAGCCGGATCAAGACCCTCAGCGCAGAGGAAAGACCCTCAGCCACAAAGAGGAGACTCAGAGACCCCCACGCGCCCCACCCCTAGAGTCACTCAGCGTGCCCGACTCTTTGCGGCCCCGTGGACTATGCAGTCCAAGGGATTCTCCAGGCCAGAACACTGGAGTGGGGAGCCTTTCCCTTCTCCAGGGGACCTTCCCAACCCCGGGATCGAACCCCAGTCTCCCGCATTGCTGGTGAATTCTTTACCAGCTGAGCCGCAGGGAAGTCCAACTCTAGGGTAATGGATAACCAAATAACCGTATCAACCAGTCGAAGTATTAGTCATTTAAAATGTTCTGGAAGGATTCATAACAAGAAAATCTTATAAGGAAAAAAGCAAAATATAAAATTAACACGGGGGACTCCTGATGGTCCAGCGGTTAAGAATCTGCCTGCCAATGCAGGGGACCACGGTTCGAGCCTGGTCAGGGGCTCAGGTCCCGCGTGATCGGGGACAGCTAAGCTTGTGTTCCACAACTGCTGAGCCCTCGAACTCTGGAGCCCAGGAGAGGCCAACTTGAGACGAGCCCCATGTCACAGCAAAGTCCACATGCGACAACTAAGAACCGACATGGTCAAAAATCAAATATATAAACACTGCAGAAAAATAACAGACCAATATGAACTCAAGCACGGGAAAAACCTTTAAACTGTACAGAGACAAAGCTGCTGAACTGACACACCGAAAGGTGAAGAGTAGCTACTGGTAGGGTAAGACTGTGGGCAATTTTGTCCCTCCTTTTCTCTATTTTCCAGCTTTTCTGCAATGAGCACGTTATTTCTTTATTTGGCCGTGCCATCCAGCTTGGGGGATCTCAGGTCCCTGACCGGAGATCGAACTGAGGGGGCCACAGCAACGACAGTACCAAGTCCTCAGCACAGGGCCGCTGAGGAGGGCCCCAAACACATTCCTTTCACAACAAAAGAGAAAACACGGCCAAAAACTTTCATAATGATGCCAGGCTCCAAAGGGATGCCGTACGGAGGGGACGCCTCCCCGGGCCCTGCCGCTGGTGCCCATGGCTGTCCAGACGGCCATGCCTCTCCTCCGCGAGGCCACAGACAGCTTGGGCTGGGCCCTCCTGTCTCTCAGCCCAGTGCCCCGGGGCCTGGCACAGCACACAGCGCCCAGAAGGCCAGGCTGGGGGGTTGCGGGAGTGGGAGTGAGCCAGCAGCAAACGACACCCAAGGAAAGCAAGCCGACTGCTGGGGCCGCCATCCGCTCAGGCTACAGAGGGTGCTGAAAGGGACCAGGGCAAGAGTGCCCCCAGAGCCTCCCTCACGCGGCGGCCTTCCCTACAAGGCGCCCTGCCTCTGCGCTGAGCTCGCCCACCCTCCTGGCTCCGGGGCCCCTGAACGTGACTTCCATGCCCCGGCCCCTGCTGTCCTCTGTACCCAGCCCCCTGTCCTTCTGGCAGAGGAGGCCTCTTCCCTGGGGCCCCAGCCGAACACCTCCTTCAGGGTGCCTGCACACACCCCTTCCCTCCCCCGGGGTCTTTGGAGGCGGTCACCAACATCAGCTGGTCCACAGACGCTGCGTCTCCCACACCCAGTAACTCAGGTTTGTTTCAGTGTGTGCTTTCTACTCAGGGCAATTAATACTAGTCTTCCACTTGTGGTAACGACAAAGTTTCCCCTTAAATAATTCCTTTCTTTTTCCTTCTTTAAAAATGTTCGTTTATTTGACTGTGCCCAATCTCAGTTGTGGCATGTGGGACCTTCAGTTGTAGCGTGTGGGATCTAGTTCCCTGACCAGGGATCGAACTCTGGCCCCTGCATTGGGAGCGCGGAGTTTTAGCCCACTGGACCACCAGGGAAATCCTTCTGCTTAAATAATTCAAGTTGAACAGATGAGGCAATTCAAAGAAAACTGAACAGTTCTTTATGGAGAGAGAGGTAGCAAAAGTATCTAGAAGGCAAACACTAGATTGGGCTACTCCGCAGGAAAGCAAGGAGCGCTCTCAACTGGTCAGATCAGAGGGCCCCGCAGGACAGTCAGGGAGGCAGAAGCTACGGTGGCTCCCAGAGCGATGCACCGGGAAGGCCGGGTGCAGAGGAAACCGTGGGTCCTCTTCGGCCCCGCGGTCCCACTCCTGAGGGGTGAGCTGAAGTGACTCAAAAGGAGGGGAGACAAATACATGCCACACACACGTGTGCGCAGGTAAGCAGCACATCCCACTGAGCAGACACGCCACCATTCTTCAATCTTTCTTCTGTCTACAGTACTCTCTGCCTCTCCACTGTCTACCTTCCAATCTACACTCATCTTCTCAGCACTTTGTCACTGCAATTCACGTCTCCTGCGTACCCTGCAACACAACAGGAGCCCTCCAAAGGCCCCAGGTCTGAGCCTGGATGTGCCTGCAGGTCTCTTCCTGAACTCAGGGTACTGACTTCCTGGGGTTCCCCAGGTGGCTCAGTGGTAAAGAGTCCGCCTGCAACACAGGAGACGTGGATTCCATGCCTGGATCAGGAAGATCCCCTGGAAGAAGGCATGGCAACCCACTCCAGTATTCCTGCCCAGAGAATCCCACGGACAGAGGAGCCTGACGGGCTACAATCCGTGGGGTCACAAAGAGTCGGACACAATTTAGTGACTAAACAGGAACTCGACAAGGTCACGCTGAAAAGTGTGGTCTTTCCATGCGTCACTGGACAAGCACGTTCAAAGGTGAGTTTTCAAATGGGCCTGAGTTTATATGGTAGAAAAGACAATGGCCTGCTCCAGAGCGTGGAGTCGACTGTAGAGCGTTCAGACTGAGGACTCCAGTCCGAGTGCCTGGGAACTCACGGTGGGATCCAGACAAGCCACCAGCGCTGTGTGAGTGAAGAAGCTCCATGACACAGCAGAGATGAAGGGCAGAGGCTTTAACTGCAGAGCAGTTGGGTGCAAGTCCGGACTCTGCCACTGATTAGCCATCTGTAGACTCTCTAAATTTACACAACGTATAACTTACCTATGGAGAAGGCAGTGGCACCCACTCCAGTACTCTTGCCTGGAAAATCCCATGGACGGAGGAGCCTGGTGGGCTGCAGTCCATGGGGTCGCTAGAAGTCGTGTATGACTGAGCGACTTCACGTTCACTTTTCACTTTCACGCACTGGAGAAGGAAACGGCAAGCCGCTCCAGCGTTCTTGCCTGGAGAATCCCAGGGACGGGGGAGCCTGGTGGGCTGCCATCGATGGGGTCGCACAGAGTCGGACACGACTGAAGCGACTTAGCAGCAGCAGCAGCAGAACTTACCTAAAGTCCTAAACTCACAGGACCTCGTGCTTAAGGAAACTTCAGGGAATTAACAGGACAGTGCGCGTCAGGAGCTGAGTAAAGTGCGTAAGTGACAGCTGTCCCGCCACCCTCTCCTTACTCACCCTGAGGGCCTGCTCAACGCTTCAGCCGATCTGGAATCTGGCTGCCCTTGTTTCAATACACAGCCCGTCACCTGAGGCTTAGAAATCTTGGCTTTTCTTTTTCCTTTCTTTAGAGATTCTGCCATGTGATGGAATTCAACTTACAGAGTTTCAGCAGTTAATCCAACGCTTCACAAGGATGTGAGAGTAGGAGTCAAGCCTCGCAGAGCGCTCTGAGCTCACCACACAAAGGTGCAACGCTATTTCTACGTCCATGTTCTGGTAATTAGTCACCCGATGGGCGGGCCCTTCCTTGGGGACCACAGCAACTGATTCTTGTCTGTTATTTCAAGAAATGCTTCCTCAACAACCGATGTGCACCAAGCAGATTCCGTGGAATCGAAATAAAAGCAGGATCCCGGAGTAAAGTCCCAAGGAGCTGCCCTGTGCTCTCCGTCTGGAATTCAGCAAGTTCAGAAACCACAGTCCATCAAACGCAAACACTGAATCATTATGCTGTATACTTGATACTAATATATGTTGACTGACAATTGTACTTTGATTTTTAAAAAAATGAAAGCTCAATCTCCTTCTTTAAAAAAAAAAAAAGCAATGGGGGAAAGAAACCAAACAGTCCATCAACACCAAAGTCCTGTAAAGCCAGATTTACGGGACGCTGGAGGACAAGGGCGCTCCAGCGGCCCGTGACATAAACACCTTTGGAGGAGGTTAGTTAAAGGAAGGAATGACGAGATCACGGTGGATAGGGAATTGGGAAGACTGGACCTGTTTCCCAGGAACATCATCCAGCACCCAACAAGATGACCGGACGTCACGGAGACCCTGCCCATTCTGTGGATGGACGGGTGCTGACAGCAAAGCCCGGAGCTCGAAGCCCTCTGAGGACAGGAGACTCGCTCAGTACCCACGTACAGGTTTACCTCCTGCGGCTGGCACGCCCAGCTGTCCGCGGGTTGTCTAGGAGCGCTGTTGTCATTGCACTTTTCACTTCCGGCCCCGCTGCAGGGTGACACAGCCAGCGCGCAGGGTCAGTTGGCTCTGAGTCCCCATGCCAGCTTGCTCACTGACAGCTGCGTCATTTCAGAGTCCACCTGGCCATGCACAGGGACGAGGAGACGGTGCAGGGAGGAACAGAGGGCACAGTGCCCAGGGCCTCAAAAGGGAGGCCACACCTGCCGTGGGTCAGCAGTTCCCAGCAGGACGTGAGACTCCCTGCAAACGAAGGACAGCGGCTATTGCACGCTCACTGATGGCTCCAGGGCCGATGGTGCGGATAGGCCACACTGGGGGCAGCTGGCTAACAGTCTGCTTCGAGCTGCAGCAGGCTTAAAAACTGCTGAAGAACACTTGGTAGATCTTCAGAGGAGAAAACCCGCACGTGAAAAGGCACTCTTGGGCCAGCCTCCAGTGCGTACTGTGGGCAGGATGCTGTCATCACAAGGATGGAGTTTAAAGGCCACCCCTGCCCCTGACTAGCTGTGTGGTCCTACCAGGTTCACCTTAACCGCTGAGGCCTCCATCTTCACAACTGCACAACAGGAGCAGGACCAGGGCCCGGGAAACATGACAGGAGCAGGACCAGGGCCGGGAAACGTGACAGGAGCAGGACCAGGCCCCGGAAACGTGACAGAAGACGGGGCCCACACGCTCAGCACAGAGAGGCTGACCTCACGCAGGGCCCGGCGCGTGAGAAATCCTCTGAGCCAACGCATGGAGGACTGCCCAGCTGGAGAGCCAGCCCTGGGGACGCTGGAGGTCAGGACTCACCTCAGGGTCATCAGGACACCAGCGTCTTAGATTTAGGGTATTCCTTCCGTTCCGTTCTGTGGCTCAGTCGTGTCCGACTCTTTGTGACCCCATGGACTGTAGCCTAGCAGGCTTCTCCGTCCATGGGATTCTCCAGGCAAGAATACTGGAGTGGGTTACCATTTCCTTACCATTTCCTTCTCCAGGGGATCTTCCCGACCCAGGGATCGAACCTGGGTCTCCCGCATTGGAGGCAGAAGCTTTAACCTCTGAGCCACCAGGGAAGCCCATAGCACAGGGATTTCTAAAGCCATCCAATTCTCTACCCAGTGGACTGGTGCTAATTAGCAAGACAAAAGATGAGAGTTCTATAGATAACAAGGCGTCATCATATGAGGCTTAAGCTACAGCACTGACGTGTATTATTCTTATTTCTTCCTCCGAGAAGAGGAGAGTATGCCCATTTCACTGATGAGGAAAGGTGAGGCTCAGAGAGTAAGTGGGCAGTTGGCGCTCACACCGTCCCTGAGAAGCCAGATCCGGGGTCTCCCGTCCACCGTCCACCAGGCTGCCTTCCGATGATCGTTTCCCTTCATTCTCTTTCACTGTACCTCCTCCTTACACTCCTAAACCCCAACCCTCCACACACCTTAAGATCAAACATGAAATCCCCGAGGCAGTGAAGTCTGGCAGGTCTGTTGCTGCTGCTAAGTCACTTCAGTCGTGTCCGACTCTGTGCGACCCCAAAGACAGCAGCCCACCAGGCTCCCCCGTCCCTGGGATTCTCCAGGCGAGAACACTGGAGTGGGTTGCCATTTCCTTCTCCAATGTGTGAAAGTGAAAAGTGGAAGTGAACTCACTCAGTCGTGTCCGACCCTTAGCGACCCCCTGGACTTCAGCCTACCAGGCTCCTCCGTCCATGGGATTTTCTAGGCAAGAGTACTGGAGTGGCTTGCCAAGAAGTTCACAAATGAAACACTGCTTAGTGGCAGCTGAGAGCCCCTGCGAAAACCTGCCACCTTCAGAAAAGGACAAAATGGGTCAGAACATCCAGCGGGGTGTGGGGCGGGGGACGAGGCCCACTGATTAGCACCCTGTCCTGCTTCCCTCCGAGACTCTGGGTATTATATGTAACTGGCACCCCAGAGTTGGCCACTCACGCAGAGAAAGAAAAAAAAAAAAGCCATTTTCCAGAGGAGTGACTTACATTATAACCTGGAACAAAAGGACCATTTCCAGTAACCTGCTCATGGAGAGGCAGGTACAGGCTCTGTAAGGCCCATGGTAACAAGGGTGTGTTTCCAGTGAGCTCTGGGAGAAGGAACACCTTCTCTGGGAGACTAACAAAAACACAGAGTCCAAACTTCTTCCGACACAAAGCAGAGGGAGTTTCCACATTTCAAGTCTCTTTTGGCTCTAACAGCACACCAAAAATCCATGTCACTAATAATAATGCAGTATTATTAATAATAGTAGTTAATGTCGTCCTGTGTCTGGCTTTCCATGTATTAACTCATGTAATCCTCATAAAATCCATCAGAAACAGATACTCTTATTCCCACCATCTCACTGGGAGACAGAGAAACTGAGGCAGAGTGAAGGAAGCAGCCCAGGCTGCAGGTTCAGACCAGGGCCTCGGCGGTCCGGCTCTCGAACCTGCCCCTTGATGCCCTGGACTCTGGAATCAAGCCTGTTCCAACTCCAAGGACAGTCAGCTGTGTGACCCTGGGGCAAGTGCTCAGCGCCCCCACGTGCAGAGCTGCAGCGAATGCTGGCAGCGTGAGGGCCCCCCTTCCCACACAGCCCCGATCCCCCACCACTGGACCCTCCAGACAGTCTTCGGCACCAGGAGACCCAACCCCACAGGCAGACCCTGCTCAGCTCCTTCCATTCCTGTCACTCCCACCTGAAGTGACACTGACCGACTAGGAGCCCAACACTGCTGTCCCGAGAAGCCAGGTGTGGCCAAGGGCTTAGGTCCCATAGGAGATCTGGACATGTGCTACTAAGCCTCACTCTGGAAGTGCCCTGCCCTCTTGTTTGGTTTGTTATAGGCTGAACCACATGAAATGTGTGTGTTTGGCCATTTCTGACCTAGGAAAATGGCAAGTTCCCAGGTGGCACAGTGGTAAAAAACCTCCCTGCCAATGCAGGAGATGCAAGAGACACAGGTTCGATCCCTGGGTCGGGAAGATCCCCTGGATTAGGAAATGGCAATCCACTCCAGTATGATTGCCTGGAGAATTCCATGGGCAGAGGAGCCTGGTGGGCTCCAGCTCACAGGATCGCAAAGACATGACTGAGTGACTTGAGCACGCATGTAGTTCAAATGGGCTTCCCAGGTGGCTCAGAGGGTAAAGAACCTGCCTGCAATGCAGGAGACGCAGGAGATATGGGTTTGATTCCCGCGTGGGGAAGATCCCCTGGAGGAAGGCCCAGCAACCCACTCCAGTGTTCTTGCCTGGAGAATCCCAGGGACGGGGGAGCCTGGTGGGCTGCCGTCTATGGGGTCGCACAGAGTCGGACACGACTGAAGCGACTTAGGAGCAGCAGCAGCAGACATTCACCCATTCATCGTGAAAACATGGCCCATGTGCCAGGGACAGTGGACCACGGCGACCACACACAGCTCTGAGCTGAGTGGAGAACTGGCATCTGTCTTCTCTCCCAAGGACAAGAAACAGAACGTATCAGGCACGGTGGGGTGACCAGCTCACCTGCTCATCATACAACTACTAAAACAGTCGCATGGTCTTCCCCCGCAGGTTCCCAGGCACCCTGACCCGGTCTGTGGTGCCCAGGCTGGGACGGGCTTCACAGAGAAGAGCCCAGGGTCCCCACAGCGACCAGGATGCACACACCTACAGCATGATGAGCAACAGTGCCGCCCAGAATGCCCAGGCGCCCCCGGAGTAGGGCAGATGAGACGCACCCCCCACCGAAGGCTCGGCAGGCATCTTTCTGAAACCAGACCATGGCTCAGGAGGTTCCAGCTGCTTTCATTTTCAACACCCTGAACCAAAGAGCCCTCCGAACCCTCTTTAGTATTTACTTATTCGGCCACGTCAGGTCTGAGCAGCAGCACTTGGATTCAACAGTCGCATCACGCGGGATCTTCCACTGCAGCGCACAGACTCTGGAGCTGCGGTGCTCAAGCTCAGGAGCTCCGTAGCATGGTGGATCTTGGTTCCCCCCCAGGGCTTGAATCCAACTCTGCGTTGCAAGGCAGGCTGTGAGACACCAGGGAAGTCCCAACCCTCTGAACTAACCTAAACTCAAGACTTCTTCAGCTACCGTGGGACCTGCAGGTGAGCCCCGCGGCCCCGGGTTCCTCATCTATAAAACAAACGTCCTGGTGGGTCCACGCATGACACAGGCAGGACCACAGAACTCCCCCATCAGGAGCGGGATGGGCTGGAGACAAATGCTGGCTCTGGCACTAACTAGCCGGGCCTCTTAGGCAAATCACTAAAGCTTTCTGAGCTTTATCTGCAGGATGAGGAGACAGACCTCACAGGGCTGGGGCTGAGAGAATTAGAAAGCGTGACTGTGCGCCCAGAAGAAACCAGGGCAGAAGGGAGGTGGTCCTGTGACTGGCGGAGTCCGGGGGGAGGCTGGGTGATGCACGGGAGCAACACCGCACCTCCGTTTCCTGTCCTCGAGACCAAGTCAGAAGCGTCAAAGCCCCGGACTATCAGGGCTCCACACCCCTTACGGCTGCAAGAGCTCTTCAAACAGCAGCTGTCTGGAGGAGGAAACAGAAGGAAGAAAGGACGGCGCACATGAGAAAATCGGGGCGAGACCCCCCGGTGGTCCAGGGTTAAGACTGCCTTCCAATGCAGGGGCGCAGGTTCCAGCCCGGGTCAGGAGACTTAGATTCTGCCTTTGCCGTGTGATGTGGCAAAAACAAAAGAAACTCTCACAGAGTCAAGCGCCTGAAGCGGGCCAGTCCGGCCGCTGCAGCGTTCGCATCCAGCCCCAGGAACGGCGCGCTGACCAAGCCGTGCTCAGCGGAGAAGCGAGGGGCCGAAAAAAAAAACGAAGCCTCGGGTGAGACCGAGACAAACCCAAAAGGAGCTCCTTCGGGGGCCACAGGGTCTTGGATCAGACTTCTCCGCAGCAGCGTGCAGTGGGTAAAAAGCTCGTCCTCCAAGCTCCTGGACCCAGGACCGCACATGGGAAGACCAGCCATGCGCAATCAGACGCACCTCTTCAGGGCCAAAGACTCACGCAGACGCCTCCAGCGGCAGTGGGCCTGTGAGCAAGCCACAGCCGACCTGTCTGCCTCTCTCACCGCCACGGACGAGGGCGAGAGCGCCCCTGGCACCTCCAAGGAGACGCTGCTTGGCACAGACCCCGGCAGAAAGGGTGCGAGCAAAAGCATCTGGACAGGACCCTCACGTTTTACATGGAAGGCACTTCCCTTAGTACCTGCAGTGAGCATTCTGCCCAGATCTTACGGAAACCTCTGAGACGCTAAGTCCAGGCAATGCTAAACTAACACTGATTTCCGAGCAGATCCTAACTCAGAAGGGTCCTGCCGAGTTCTGTGCTAGAAAAGGAAGCTTCACGGAGCGGTTTAAGCAGCAGGTGGAGATGGTCGGGCCGAGTCAGTGGACACGCACACTCGCGATCTGTGGTGCGGTAAGAGCTTCGCCATGAGAAAGCTTCCAGAAGCCCTTCTGATCGCCGGGTGATGGCGAGGGCCTCTGCCTCTCCAGGGTCTCAGCAGAACTGGGGCCACTACCACTTTGCTCCCAGGCAGCCTGGAGGTTCAGTGAAATACCACCTCTCAACCATCGATGTTAGTAAAATAATCAGTCCTGCTGTACCGACAGAGTACAGGGCACCTTCTACCCTTTCCACGTGCAAACTCACACAACCCTCACAATAACCGCCACGGGGCAGGTGGGTGTAACAGCCAGGGCTGCTGCGGCCTTGAAAGAAATAGTTGCAGAGAAAGGTTCCTCTCACAGGTGTTCAGAGGTGTCTGAAATCGGGGGTTGGGGGGGAGGAGGGACTAGGTGATGCCCCTGCACCAATGCCCGAGTTGGGCACAATCTCAGACCAGCCTGTTTTTATCTGCGTCCTCTGCTTAAGAGTCACTTTCTCGTAGGTCTGACTATTGGGTGAGCATCCAGAGGATGAATGACCTGATGGAAAAAATCGCGAGTGACAGAGGCACCCAGTACCCAGAGCTCAGGCCCCAGGGGCTGACGGGCTAGGTGATGAGGGGAACATGAGGGTCGCACAGGCTGAGCGGGACTCAGTGCCACCGCAGAGGCAGAGAGGGCTGGGCGCTGGGTCCCTGGGCTATGCAGACCGAAACCCCAGTTCAGGCGTGAGGAGGATATCAAGGCTTTGCAGACACCACTATCTAGGATTTAAACTGCCCAGAAATAGGTACTGGGTCAGTGATAAAGCATCCTGTCGGAATGCTTGAACAGGGCAGCTCCGGGACAGGTTTCCCACAGCCCAGACGTGATCAATCGCGACGGCTCACGGCTCTCCTATCTCCATCTTTCTCACCCATCCCTTCCTTTTCCCTCCCTGCAGCCACTCGGCGGCTGGGACCCTGAGAATCTCGCAGGCTGACGCTTGTAAACGCCTCCCTCCCAGCCGCACACCGCCGCCAGATGCCTCTTCCTAAACTACCATGTCTCTGCCAGCCTCCTCCAATTTCCACCTGCCCTGTCAAAAATCTAACTTGGCCCCACACTGTCCCAGATCAAATGCAAACTCCTTAGCTTAGCAACTCAGGCGTTCCACAAGTCCCTCCCGAGACCGAGGCTCCCCCACCCCAGCCATGCACTCTGCAGTTGGTCCCCAAACTCACCAGGTGACCGTAACCCTGACCTCTGCTCTTGTTCCAGGCCCCTGCACCCCACTCCTTCTCTGTCTGGTCACGGTTTCTCCGGGCCTCACCCCACCCCGTCCCCGCCAAGGCTGCCTGGTGTGGTCAGCAGGGCGTGGAGCAGGCAGTGGACTGCAAGACAAGCCCTCAGGGATGGGCAGACGCATGACCCGCTGAGTCTCTCCTCTTACTGCTTCCTTCCTGCTGCACTTAGCTTTCTGGATGCACCTGGCCTCCCCTACTGGACCCGAGCATGGGGATCAGGGTGAGTCATGTCCTTACCGTGGAGGCACAGGACAAGGCAAATGATAAGCTTGGCGACCACACGCTGTGTGCCAAGCACTGGGTTAAGCACATTACAACGTCTACCTCTTTCTCCCCGCATCCCTATAAAATGCCACCCTCGCTCTGCCTGTCGAGGGAGAGTAGGATCCTCGCTTCGGTCACATACTGAGTTGCAGAAACAGGACTCCTCACCCATCTGCCAAACCCCAGAGCCCATGTCCTGGGGAGCAGCCCCCGCTCAGCGCCCACCACTTGTTCATTCTGCATCTATGAGGTGCTCACCAAGTGCCAGGAGGCCCATGCGAGGTGTGGGTTCTTGGTGGGAACCAAACAGACAAGGTGTCTGCCCTCGAGGAGTTCACAGGCGTGGCAGAAGGCAAGGACTCCGTTCACGGGGGGCTCCACCGGGCACAGACCAGGTATCTAGAGCCTGAGACACAACATCAGGCCACGGCAACAGGCGGCATCTGGAGCACAGGGCACCTGGTCCTCTGCGGTGCAGCAGAGCCTCAGGCCCTGCCAGCGACGTGCTTTGTTCAAGACATAGCCCAAAGCCAAACAAACTTCATATCTACTTTCACCAGGCTGGAAGGAGTGGAGGAAAGGGGTCTACCTTGGAAACTAGAAAACCTGGTTCCTCCACTTAGTAGCTGCAGACAGACGAACCGCTCACCCGTGATGCCCACCTGTTAGACGGTGACAGCAACAGTCACGAGGCGTATTAATTATGTGCTGGAAAGCACTGGAAGAGTATTAGCTCATTTAATCCTCACAGAGCCTTACGAGGAGGTCCTGTCATCCCAGAGGCTGTCTGGCTCCTAAGTCTTAACTTTCTGCCCGCGATGCTGCCTCCCTCCTAAGCCTGGTCCTTCCTGGTGGGGCTGCTGCAAGAGGGCCAGAGCTCCTGCAGCGGGCAAGCCTCCACCTCCTCACCCCAGAGACCTGATCGCTGAAAGCCTAGATTCGGAAATGGCATGGCGCTTGATGATCTTTTTTTTAATTTGGCTGCACCAGGGACTCAGCTGAGCTCTTGGGATCTTGGGTCTTCGTTGCAGCGTGCAGGATCTTTAGTTGCGGCCTGGTGGCTCAGCTGGAAAAGAATCCGCCTGCAATGCGGGGGACCTAGGTTCGATCCCTGGGTGGGGAAAATCCCCTGGAGAAGGGAAAAGGCTACCTACTCCAGTATTCTGGCCTGGAGAACTCCATGGACGCAGAGAGTCTGACACGACTGAGCGACTTTCATTTCACGGTCTCTCAGCGGCAGCTCATGGGATCTACCTCTCTGACTGGGATGGAACCCAGGCCCGCTGCATTGGGAGTGTGGAGTCCTAGCCCCTGGACCACCAGCCAAGTCCCTTGCTGGTCTTAACGTGGGTGATCCTGCACACTCTGGACGTCCACGCCCCACTTTCTCACCGGCAGGATCCACCACGAGGAGGAATGGCACTGGGTCCCTGCTGCTTGCCGTTTCTTAGGAACCGAGTGAATGCTCAGCGTACGGGATGCGGGCCCCACACCCGAGTCCCAGACCCCCCACTCGCTCCAGTCCCTCCACCTCTCTCGCGTGCATCCGGGGATGAGGCAAGACCTAAGTCAGGTTTCCTCAATCAGTGGTCGCTACCCAGAACAGAAGGGCCGCATTTCCATGGCACAAGGTTACCTTCCCCGCTGGGAGAGCTTCCAGTCTGCAGGGGACAGACGGTGGAGGCAGTGCCGTCTCAAGGGCGGGTGCACACCCCAAGGCCAGGGCTGAAGCCTGGCACAAGCTCCAGCCTTCTCTTGAGTCTCCCACATCATCTCATGCAAGTGTGTTCACAGCTCTATCAAACAAGGCTCTGCTTCCTTAAACTTCAGGTAAAAGCGACATGCCTCCCGGCCAAGTAATGCAAACTGTGAAGGCGTGGACCTGTCTGTCTCATTCACTGTACAATCTTGTCCCCAGCGCACAGAACAGCACAGAGAAAGCCCCTAATACATATGCTGTGTACGGTGTATTAATCTTACCCCCTCACACCCCACTCTCTGCTTGATGGCATATATTTCCCTGTCTAAGAAGCAAACGGTAACCCACTCCAGTATTCTTGCCTGGAGAATCCCATGGACGGAGACGCCTGGTAGGCTACAGTCCACGGGGCCGCAAAGAGTCGGACACGACTGAGCGACGGAACGGAACCGAACGGAAGAAGCAAGAGTCTCAATGTTCAAAGGACCTGCCCAGCCACCATTTCCCTGTGCAGTCAGTCATCTGTCCCCTCCCCTCCCCCAAGGAACATAAAAGAATAGGACTTCCGGGTTATAAACAGGAATATCTGGTTTCAATCAGATGATTTAGCATCTCCTTAACCTCAAGCCAACTGATCAATCGTGGGCCACTTCTTTGAAGGATTCCACCAAAGAACAGCCAGCTGGGTTGAAATGAACAAGGCTGCATATACATGTGGGGTCTGAGCCGTGTATCTCACCTACAGCAGACCAGCCAAGACACCAACAGTGTTGTTTCCCCTTGTCACAGTACAACAGGCTTCTCTCCTCTCCTGTCAGGCCGAACCATGGGAGCTGGAGGGACAACTCCCGAGGGGTCCCGGCCCATCCCTGCATGCTGCAGCCCCACCACCCAGCACCAGAATCACAACTCTAAATTAACAATAATTCCTACACTAGAAGTTAGAGCTGGGCAAGGAAAAGTGCTCTGAAACTATAAAGCACTTACAATAGTGAGATTATTACCTGCTAAGAGAATGCAAAGAAATTCTATTTGCCTATGCATTTGCAACTGATGCCAACAAAACTCATGGCATTTTCTCCAAAGTCCAAAGTATTTTAGATTCTGAAACTGCTATTTCCTTCTGAGTTAGATAACTGAGAACTAGCTGGTTTCTCTACCATCAAACCTACTGAAAATAGAAAACACAGGGGTCTTAATTCATTTACCTGTTATGCATCCCTACACCACCATTTCTGCCCTATCCCAACTGGTCTATGTTGGTTTATTAGTCAGAATATTCAAGAAGGGAAGAGACTAAACAATAAGCAGTCAGAAATTACTTACAAGCCTAGGGGGATACTAAGAACAAGCTATTAAGACCGTGAGTATGAAATCCAAATGGCTAAGCTCAAGACACGCCCCAAAAGGGAACACTCCAAGCTATTTCCTTCAGTGCCAGGTACTGTTCTAGGCCCCAGGGATACAGAGAGGCAAAACAAAAGACAAAACTCCCTTCCCTGAGAGAGTCCACATCAAATAAGCCTGCATCACCATATTACTGTTTCACTATGAAATGACATCCCCGTGCAAACAACCAGGACCACGTCAGTAGCCAGTAAGTGCTGCTCCCCCGCCATCTCTAGTGACCATCCTCACTGTTTTCTAAACAGTGTCCTTCACATTCTCAACACACAAGCAGCCTGGGACAATGGGAAAGATGCAGTTAGAGCCTTCTGTCAACTAAACAGCATCTTTAGTAAGTTATTCCACTGTCTCAACCTCAGCTTCTTCACCTGGAAAATGGGGACAGCAACTGCCTCACAAGGCCCTGTGTGGGTTAAGGGCCTGGCACCTAGTAGCCCCACCCACCCTTCCAGAAAAGTAGACCTTTTCCTGCCACTCCTCCCATGATCCTTTCAGATTATCTAAAGTGAAAGTCACTCAGCCGTGTCCAACTCTTTGTGACCCCAGGGACTATATACAGTCCATGGAATTCTCCAGGCTAGGATATTGGAGTGGGTAGCCTTTCCCTTCTCCAGGGGATCTTCCCAACCCAGGAATCGAACCCAGGTCCCCTGCATTGCGGGCAGCTTTTTTACCAGCTGAGCCACAAGGGAAGCCCAAGTAAGACTCAAATACAAGATGCTCAGACGTCTCAAGTATCATCCGGTCCCTTCTGGATCATTACAGGCATCCTTTCATCACCTCTGGAGCTCAGGCCAAGGCAAGATGCTCCCCACTGCACCCAACCCCCACACAGCCAGAGATGCTGCCGTGAGCAGGTCCACTGGCCACGCCAACCCTCCTCCCCACTTCTGCCCTAACAGCAAATGTACAAAACCTCCCACCAAGTCCTCAGCCAAAACTGTCCTGGAGAAGTCCTTCCCCACCCAGGCCTGGGGTTGGGCCACCTCCCCTGCAGTCAGTTCTCCACCGATGCTATCGGAGAAGGCCAATCACAAGGACCACATTTTTCATCATCACCATACAGGAAGGCGTTAAGAAAAAACCGAGCTGCTCTGAATTAGTCACCCTAGTTCAGCAGCAACACCTCTTCCTTAAACAAG
Source organism: Moschus berezovskii (assembly GCF_049115385.1). Classification (NCBI taxonomy): domain Eukaryota; kingdom Metazoa; phylum Chordata; class Mammalia; order Artiodactyla; family Moschidae; genus Moschus; species Moschus berezovskii. Next base: position 3,163,117 of record NC_142461.1, read on the forward strand.
GAACCGAGAGCCTCAAAACCCTTTGGGGCCCGAAGTCCACATGCAAACATCTGCCTGCCCCGGGCCTGAACACTCAGTCCACTCGCCCAAGGTTCCTTGGCCACTTGAGGCAGAAGCCCTCTGGCCCTTCCAACCTGGGTGCTGGGCCTGCCCGGCAAGAAGGTTCCAAAAGCGGAAGGCTGGCCGATGGGGGGCCTAGGTGAAACCTCAGGCCAGTCAGAGCGCTGAGCAGCTGCCTTCATTACCAAAACAAACACCAGAGCGGAGCCAGCGGCGGCTCACCTGGTCCGAGGCACCTCCATAATCTGCAGTTCCAACCTTCACGAGTTGACAGTTGAGGGGGAAAGGGAGGCTGCGTCTGCAGGGGTGCATCGTGTCCGGGCCGTCTGCTGGCCTCGGAGCCCGGGGGGGCCCCTCAAAGGCGGCGGCCTCACAAGGGCGATTGTGCGCTCATCCCCGGCCCGCGGCTCCCCCGCCCTCACCCCTCGGATCGCGCGCACACCCCGGGCGCCCTGCGGACCCCGGCCGAGCTCCGCCAGTCCCGCGCCCCCCGGCGCCCAGGCGGCGGTCGCGGAGGAGGGCCCGCGGGGCGCCGCGCTGCCTTCCGGGCACACGGATGCCCGCCCTGCCCTCGGCCGCTCGCTGACAGGAGGAGCACCGCGCAACCCCGGGCCGGGGGGCGCCTCTCGTGTCCCACGGGCGGCAAGGAGGGCGCGCCCCGGGAGGAGGTGAGGGGACCACCCGGGTCGGGGGCAGGGCGGGCAGCGGGGGCCCCCGGGCGGCGGGGTGGGCCCAAACCCAGGACAGAGTGGGGCGGACGCAGGCCGAGGGTGAGAAGTCCGGGGAAGGGGGACGGCGGGGGGACGTCCGGGCGGGGGCCCGGGGCGCAGGAGTGCGGTCCAGACTTGAGGTCGCGGAGCGGAGGGGAGCAAATGTGGGCTGGAGCCATGCAGAAGGGGGAACGGGGGTCTGGACTGAGGCCACGGAGAGGAGGAGAGGGGGGCAGAGCCCATGGAGAAGGGGGGACGCGGGGACTGAGGCCACGGAGAAGGGGGGACGGGGGGACAGGGCCCATGGAGAAGGGGGCCGAGGCCATGAGAAGGGGGGAGTTGGGGGTCCGGACAGAGGCCACGGAGAAGCGGGGACGGGGGACTAAGGCCACGGAGAAGTGGGGACGAGGGACTGAGGCCACGGAGAAGGGGGGACAGGGGGACAGGGCCCATGGAGAAGGGGGCCGAGGCCATGAGAAGGGGGGAGTTGGGGGTCCGGACAGAGGCCACGGAGAAGCGGGGACGGGGGACTGAGGCCACGGAGAAGGGGGGACGGAGGACTGAGGCCACGGAGAAGGGGGGACGGGGGGACAGAGGCCTAGCCGGGGCCGGAGGAGGAAGAAGCGACGGCCCACCCCGGGCCTCAGGGACAGGGAATGGGGGCCTAGGCCGGGCCGGGCAGCGGGGAAGAGGGGCCACGCCTGGGTCTCCGAAGGGGGTGCCGGCCGGGACCACGGGCGAGCGCAGCCTGGACCGGGACGCTGAGGCCGGCTGGAAGCAGGGCAGGGGCCGGCGTCGCCCCCGGCCGGGCCCCCTCCCGAGCGGGCTGGCGGCGGCGGTCCCCCGGGTCCCCGGGCGCGCCCCTCCCCCACCCGGGAGCCCACCCTCCGCGGGCCCGGCCGGGCGGCGGGAGGGGTCTGCGCCCCGGCGGGGCCCCGGGCCGGGGCGGCGGCCATCGGGCCTTTACCATGGCGGCGGCGGCGGCGGCGGCGGCGCTCCCGGTCCCGGCGTCTGTGGCTCTCCCCCCCGCAGCAGGGCCCGGCGCTTCCACTTCCCCGGGTGCCCGAGAGTGAACATCCGGGTCAGCGCCCCCTCCCCCCGCGCCGAGCCGCCGCCGCCGCCGCCTTCCTTCCTTCCCCGCCCCGGCCCGGCCCGGGCCCGCCCCCCACGCAGCCGGCTCTCGGCCAATGAGCGCGCAAGGCCTCGGCGATCGCCAAGTATGGAGCGCGGCGGGGGGGGCGGGGCGCCGAACCCGGAAGCGCGGGGCGGGGCCTGCGGGGGGCGGGGCCTGCGGGCGGGGAAGCGGAAGGCGCTGGGACCCGGGGCGGTCAGCCGCCACCGCCGCCCCGACCCCTCTGCACGCGCTCGCCCCTGCGGCGCGCCGGGAACTGGTGCGGCCCGCGGGGCAGGCCAGGCCCGGAGACACGGCGGGGCGCGCGATCGCCGAGTGCAACCCCCGCGCTGCCGCTTCTTGCTGCGTGTGGGACCGGCAGCCAGTCGCTGCGAAAACGGGGTCTCGAGCCACTTTCCTCTCTGAGCAGCCAGCACACACCGAGCCTGGGGTGCGGCCCTGGTGATCGCAGGGGTGACGATCTTTCCCCTCCTCCGAGGATGCTGTCAGCACCACCCAGGCAGAAATGAGAAAATCCGGCACGAGAAACGTCACATGTTAAGAGGAGCGCCCTCCCATTTGCCCAGGGGGACTGCCTCATTCCGCACAGGGACTCAAATTTTCTTTTCTCTTCGCTCAACAAGTATTTACGCTTGATCTAGAAGTCAGGAGGCCTGGGACGCTAGCCCTGCTAGTAATAACTGTCTTCCCTAGCTTGCTCTCTCTCTCTCTTTTGTAAGATGCAAATCAGGCCATTGGTGAGGGGATTGTAAACTACATAACATTGTACAAATGACAGGAATGGGCACCACCAGCCAGGCCATAACAGCCCACCCCGTCCTCAGGTATAGGTCAGAGTCAAGTAAAAACTACCACTGGCATTGAAAGTGACACAGATAAGTTCCCCCAAGAATGATTCAGCCCTGTATTAAGAGGATTCAGACAAGGGCGTGGGGTTTAGGAATTTTCTCTTGGTATTTATTGAGCATCTACGTGTACCAAGCCCTGCTCTAGGCTCTTAAGGATAGAGCAATGGACAAGACCCTCCCTGCTGCAGAGTTTAAACAAGGGAGGGGAGACAATTAGGTACTAAGTAAAAATGGAGATGTGGAGGAAAATCAGAGTGAGGGAACCAGCATCAGATTACCCAAAGTGGGGCCAAGGAAGGCCTAACTTTTTTTAAAACTAATTTTTATTGCAGGAGACCTGGGTTCGATCCCTGGGTCAGGAAGATCACCTGGAGAAGGGAATGGCTACCCACTCCAGTATTCTTGCCTGGAGAATCCCAGGGACAGAGGTTGGCTACAGTCCATGGGGTCACAAAGAGTCAGACAAGACTGAGCGACTAACCCTTCATGGTTGCTTTACAGTGTTGTATTAGTTTATACTGTACAGCAAAGTGAATCAGCTGTACATATACATACATCCCTTCTTTTTTGGGTTTCTGGAAGGTCTAACATTTGATCAGAGGGAGGTACAAGAAACAGCAAGGGCAAAGACCGAATGAGGACAGTCCCTGGCGTGTCTGTGGCACAAGGAGGTGGAAATGGATGGCTCAGATTGAGCACGGGGAGAGAGGCAGGAGCTGAGTGAGGGCAGGGACAGGATCTGGCCTGGCCTTTCAAGGGATGGGGAGACTGCTGTGTTCTGAACGGACTGTAGGGGGACTAGGGCCGTTGGAAAGCCCTTTCTGTTTGAAAGGCATTTGTTATTTATTTCAAAAGCACTTATGTGGGGCTTCTGTGTGATGGGAGCTTTTATGCACTCTACAAATAATAACTCATTTAATCCTCATAACGGAGGCCTGGGGAGATAAACCCTAGGTCACACAGCAGAGAGATGCAACTGGGCATGAGAAGAAAGGAGTCAGGATGATGCTAAGATTTTCAGCTTGATCAGCACCAGAAGATGCTGATTTGCCATTTATTGATCTGTGGAAGTTGGTGGGGGGGGTGGGGTGGAGCAGAAGTCTCAGTATTTTGGTTTTCTTTGTTTGTTTTGTTTTGTTTTTTGAAAGGGTTGGCTAATAAGAATCAGTCTGGGGTAAGTTATGTTTGAGTTGCCTTTCAGAGGTTTAAATAGAGATGTCAAGTAGTCAGATATGAAAGTTTGGAGTTGGTGATAAATTGATGAGAACTGTCAGCTAATAAATGATATTTTGAGGTACTTAAATGCATAAAACACCTAGGTAAGCTGACTTAGGAGGTGAACATAGAGAAAAGTGAGTGAGCCTACACTCATGACCCCAGGTCTGATCACATCACTCTCCTGCTCAGAAACCTTTGAAAGTTAAGTTCACTCATAATAAGAGAGCCCGGAAACCAACCCAGAACTCAGGGACAGGCTAATCCATCCCTCTCACGTGGCCCCATTTCTGCTGCTTTTGACGAATCTGCTGCATTCTTGGCTGTCCGGCATCCTCAGTTTGCCTACAGCCCTATTCCCTCAACATTTCAGCCTGCATGGTGGGGAGGGGGGTGGGTCATCCTGGTGACCTTTGTCCTTCTTCTATTCTCTGCATCAGTTTTTCCTATTAACTGGCAGATTCTTTTGTGTTTCATAGCTTAGCTCCTAGGACAGAATCCAGTCAACTCATCTCATCTTTTAATGATGACAGTTCGTTGGACAGGTCACTGGCCAGCTCGACAGACTGGCTGCCCACAGATCAGATCCCACCCCTTAACCAGTCATCGGTTGCTATGAACATGGGGTCATGGGCATTAAACAGCTACGTTTGAGGGGCTGTGGGTAGGAGGCAAATTCCAGCATCACTTTTAGTACTGTTTCTTCTTTCCTCTTTCAAAAGCCCAACCTGCTGTCATATTCTTCCACCTGCCACACCTCCTTTGCCCCTCTCTTTTCTTCTTGGCCGACCCTGGTTAAACTGAGCTCTTCCCCTACTCTCTGCCTGCATCAAAATACCTGCACACTGATGGAAAACTAAAAGTGACAGGCGTCATTTTATGCTGATGCCCACTAGTTTCAAATGAGCCCTCAAACCTGCCTAGCCTTCCTACTGTATTTTCCTGCTATACTCAGCTCCCACACTCCACGAGGACGGTGTTTCAGTCTTCTTTCTTTGTCCCTTTCTCATCTTTCACTCTAAGCAGATGAGCTGGTCTCTTACTTCACAGACATGATGGAGTTAGAGAGAAACCTTCCCCTCTACCAACAATTCTGCATCTTCCCCGTGTTCTCTTCCTTCCCTGATTTTTAAATTGAAGTTGTTCCTTGGAAGAAAAACTATGACAAAACTAGACAGCGCATTAAAAAGCAGAGACATAACTTTGCTAACAAAAGTCCATATAGTCAAAGCTATGGTTTTTCCAGTAGTCATGTACAGATGTGACATCTGGACCGTAAAAAAGGCTGAGCACCGAAAAATTGATGCTTTTGAATGGTGGTGCTGGAGAAGACTCTTGAGAGTCCCTCTGACTGCGAGAAGATCAACCCAGTCAATCCTAAAGGAAATCAACCTTGAATATTCGTTGGAAGGACTGATGATGAAGCTGAAGCCCCAGTACTTTGGCCACCTGATGCGAAGAGCTGACTCATTGGAAAGGACCCTGATGCTGGGAAAGATTGAGGACAGGAGGAGAAGGGGACGACAGAGGATGAGATGGTTGGATGTCACCACTGACTCAATGGACACGAGTTTGAGCAAACCCTGGGAGATAGTGAAGGACAGGGAAGCTTGGTGTGCTGCAGACACAACTGAGCAACTGAACAACACAGTTGGTTTACAATATTGTATTAGGGAAATTTTCTGGTGGTCCGGGGGTTAGGACTCTGCACTTCTACTACAAGGGGTTTGAGTTCAGTCCCTAGTCAGGAAACTAAGATACCAGAAGCCATGCAACATGGTCAGAAACAAACAACAACAACAAAATGTATTGTTAGTTTCCGGTGCACAGCAAAGTGATCTATTTATACACCCATGTATATATACGCTTTCTTTCAATTCGTTTCCTTTATGGATTAGTACAAGGTATTGAATACGGTTCCGAGTGCTTTTTAAAAAATTCATTTTAGTTGTTTCACAGTGTTGTGTTAATTATTGCTCTACTGCAAAGTGACTCAGATGTGTGTATGTATACACACACACACACTCACACACCCTTCTTCATATTCTTTTCCATTATGGTTTGTCACAGATTATTGAATATAGTTCTAGTTCCTTTTGCCTTTTTCCGCAAATATTTTTTTGTTTGTTTTATTTATTTTATTGGCATACAGTGGATTTGCAGTGTTGTGTCAGTTTCAGGTACACAACAAAGTGATTCTGTTTTATATCTGTCTATCCACATATATACGCATATCTATACATACCCAGATATATATATACACATATGAGGCTTCCTCCGTGGCTCAGCGGTAAAGACTCCACCTGCAATATAGGAAACTTGCAGGAGAAATGGGTTCGATCCCTGGGTTGGAAAGATCCCCTGGAGGAGGAAATGTCAACCCATTCCAGTATTCTTGCCTGGAAAATTCCATGGGCAGAGGAACCTGGCCAGCTACAGTCCATGGGGCCGCAAAGAGTTGGACATGATTGATCAGCTGAGCAAACAACAAACAACTTAAGATGCATAAAAAGGGCCTTACCCAGAAGTTTGCCCAACGAGGTTTCTTTCTTCCTTCAATTAAGTCTCCGCAGTTGGAACTGTCGGGTTAATAAATGCGCAGTTGTTGCAAGAGCTGAGACTTGTTTAAAATCACCTCTGATTTTAACAGGCTAGAGCCTGCTTCCTGAGTTGGGGATCTTCTCACTGCTAAAAGTGGTTATAGATGTTTTACTGTGTCTTTTGGAGATATAAGAGAACCCTTGAATTAGCCAGCTTTTACCTCTCGCTACACTGAATTCTGTAGACGAGGAGTTTACACCATATCCCTTGAACATCCTAACTCCATATATTAAAGGTTCAGTGGGATTCAGTTCAAGGATCTTTGTTACCAAGAGTCCCAGGAGGGAAGCAATACCACCTGGTATTTCCATCTTCCCCATCACTCAGCTGACTTAATGGTCTTTTCTACCACTCAACCCTTCCTTAACTTCAGACATTTAGTTTGGGTGTAGTGGAGCCCATCCCCAGCTCCCGAGGACTGGAGCCTGATTGGCTGAAGCCAAAGTATAGCCTGGGTTTAGGGCTAGGCCCTTGACCTAATTTGAACCACAATGCTCCCTGCAGAACACTAAACTGTGTGAAGCTGGGGGATGGCTCATCAAGTAAATTTGAGAAATATAGAAAAAAAGATTCCTGCTTGGGGGAGTCTCTTTTTTTTAAGAACCTCAGTTATTCCATCTCCACCCAGATAGATTTTTATTTTTTAATTTTTAAATTAAAATTATAAAAAATTTTAAAAATTACTAATGTATTATTTTTGGCTGTGCTGGGTCTTTGTTGCTGCAAGGCTTTTCTCTAACCGTGGCGTTTGGGGGCTGCTCTTCATTGCGGTCCCAGGCTCCTTATTGTGGCGCTTCTCTTATTGCCGCGCAGGCTCTCGGGTTCGTGGGTTTCAGCAGTTGTGGTCCCAGCTCTAGAGCTCAGCAGCTGTGGTTCATAGGCTTAGTTGCTCCTTGGCCTGTGGGATCTTCCCGGACCAAGGATCCAACCTGTGTCTCCTGCATTGGCAGGCAGATTATTTTTACCACTGCGCCACCAGGGAAGCCCTCCCCATCTCAACTAGATGACTACTGTGGTTTTAAACATGCCTAAATGCCTCATATGTGCTGGATGGCATCACCGACTCGATGGACATGAGTTTGAATGAACTCCGGGAGTTGGTGATGGACAGGGAGGCCTGGCGTGCTGTGATTCATGGGGTCGCGGAGAGTCGGACACGACTGAGCGACTGAACTGAAATGCCTCATATGTTAAAAAAAAAAGAAAAAGCCTACATAGATTCCTCTAGCCCACCACCCTGTCTCCTGTCTTTCTCAGCGACAGAGAAAGACAGTATGTCCTGTCTCCTACCTTCCCTTCTAGTCCATCACTCCTCCACAAAAATGACCCTCAGGTCACCCACACCTCCTTGTCAAAGCACACATGGATGTGTTTCAGTCCTCAACTCCTCGGACTCCCCAGTAATAATTGATTGGTCAGTCATTTAAAATATTAAAAGACACGCTCCTTTTTAAGGAAGAAAAGCTATGACCAACCTGGAAAGCATATTAAAAAGCAGAGACATCACTTTGTCAACAAAGGTCCGTCTAGTCAAAGCTATGGTTTTTCTAGTAGTTATGTATGGATGTGAGAGTCGGACTATAAAGAAAGCTGAGCGCCAAAGAATTGATGCTTTTGAACTGTGGTGTTGGAGAGCACTCTTGAAAGTCCCTTGGACTTCAAGGAGATCCAACCAGTCCATCCTAAAGGAAATCAGTCCTGAATATTCATTGGAAGGACGGAGCTGAAGCTGAAGCCACCCTATGCAAAGAGCTGACTCATTGGAAAAGACCCTGATGCTGGGAAAAACTGAGGGCAGGAGGGAAGAGGACGACAGAGGATGAGATGGTTGGATGGCATCCCTGACTCGATAGACATGAGTTTGAGTGAACTCCAGGAGTTGGTGATGGACAGGGAGGCCTGGCATGCTGCAGTCCATGGGGTCACAGAGAGTCTGACTCGACTGAGTGACTGAACTGGACTGACCTGAACTAGTCAGTCACTGCTTCCTCTTTTGCCACACCACACAGCTTGCAGAATCTCAGTTCCCTGACCAGGGACTGAACCCATGACCTAGTGGTGAAGGCGCAGAGTCCCAACTACTGGGCCACCAGGGAATTCCCACTTCTTCCTTCTTGAAGCACTCTGGTCCATAGGCTTTCCTGACATCATAACTCTCCTGGCCTCAGTCCCACCTCTCTGCCTGCCCCTTCACCGTTCTCTGCAGACTCATTCTCTCTACCCTCTAAGTGACGGGGCTCTCACCTCTTCTGACCTTGCAGCTTGACCTTAGACAACCTCACCACACCCATGGCCTGAGTTACCAGCAGGCCTCAGTCATGAGCCCACCCCTGGGGCTGGCAGGATAGGGACCCCATAATGGAGGGGGGGGACTGTTTCACTGTAATGAGGGGGGACCAGGGTACTATTACCAAAAGGAGAAGAAAGGATGCTAAAGAGTAGAAACACAAAAGACCAGACGGTCACGACAAGCATGCATTCTGGGTAAACTCATGCAAATGATCAAAACAGGCCCCATAAATTTCTTATCATTGGAATCCTAAGCAGGACTGATTAGAGGTCCCCAAAATGCTGATTTCCTTTGAAGACAGAATATTATGTGGTTTGTAGGGGCAGCAATCTTGGCTAAACAGCTTAGATCAACTTTTTCCAGTCCTCAGCAGCTTGAATGTATATAGCAAGAAGCAGCAGTAGAGGTGGTGAGGGGAGGCAGACAGACCACTAGCACTTCAGTTCTTTTAAACACACCCCCAAGTCTTCAGCGCCGTGGGGATGCTCTGTCAGAGGATTAGACATCTTCTCGGGGCTTTTGTCTTTGCTTTTCTAATAGGTACCTAGGAGAACTCACAGCTGCGTTCTACTAGAGCAGAACTATTTGTATCCTGACCATCTGTGGGGTCTTGCTCAGAGTTAGAGCAAGGCTTCTCACATGTGGGCCAGCTGTTGGAGTTTTTATTGATATATGCGTAGTTGGGAGAATTCATGCTTTGTTTATTAAGCTGGCCAGCCAGCCAGCCACCCACCAGGCTTGGGATGTTCTCAACAATGTACCTAAGGCTAACTCTTCAAACCCAGAAGAATGGTCACCTCCTCCTTTGTGTAGTATTCCTTGCCGATCACCTCGAAAGCTGTGTTTGGGGGCCTCCTTCTCTGTGTTCCCATGGAAACCCTGGTCTCAGGACACCTTTTCGCTTGTAATCTGCCCTTATTGCTCTCCGGGCTGCCTGAGACAGGGACCATGGCTCACATCACAATTAGAACGGATCTGGAATATGGTGCCCGTCAAGTGCGGAGCCAGGGAAACACTATTGAGATGGAAACCTGGGTCCCCCACAACCCTTCTAAGGCACTCATCCCTCGTTCCAATCAGGCACATGTTCTGAAAGAAACTAAACCAGCTGCAGAACTGATGTAGGAGCTGAAAAAAATGGCAAGACTTTTTCACGTGAAAACCAGTCAAGTGAAAGGCCAGATCCGAGGTCCCCAGCCTTTTTGGCCCCAGGGGCCAGTTTTGTGGAAGACCATTTTCCATGGACCCGGGTGGGCGGATGGTTTCATCATGATTCAAGCGCATGGCATTTACTGTGCGCTTTATTCCTATTATTACTATACTGGGATATATAATGAAATTATTATACAGCTCACCATCATGCAGAATTACTGGGGGCCCTGAGCTTGTTTTCCTGCAACTGGATGGCCCCATCTGGGGGCAATGGGGACCAGCTGTAAATACAGGTGAAGATTCGCTCTCTCATCCACTGCTCACCTGCCGTTCAGCCTGGTTCTTAAGGGACCATGGACCGGTACCAGTCCATGGCCTGGGGGTTACGGACCCCTGGGCTAGATCAAAAGACCAGAGCCACAACCAATTGGGAGTAAAATATTTTAAAATCCCATTTACCATAACACAAAACACAAAATACTTAGGGATATTTAATGAAAGATCTGCAAATCCTGGGTACTCTGAAAACTAGGAAACATTGCTGAGGGAAATTAAGTGAAAGTGAAAGTCACTCAATCGTGTCCGACTCTTTGCGACCCCCTGGAGTATACAGTCCATGGAATTCTCCAGGCCATAATACTGTAGCCGTTCCCTTCTCCAGGAGATCTTCCCAACCCAGGGATTGAACCCAAGTCTCCCACATTACAGGTGGTTTCTTTACCAGCTGAGCTACCAGGGAAGGCCAGAGGGAAATTAAAGATCTAAATAAATAGATGTTGTACCCTATTCATGGATTGGAAGAAAATATTGTTATAATTTTCATTTTCCCCCAAATAATCCGTAGAGTGAATGCAATCCAATTCAAAATCCCAGCAAGTTTTTTTTTAGTAGAAATGAACAAATTGATTTTAAAATGCATATGGCAATGCAAAAATCTTAGAATATTGAAAAAGGAAGAAATAAGTTAAAGGACCTATATTATCTGATTTCAAGACTTACCATAAAGCTGCAGAAATCAAAACAGTGTGGCATTAGCATAGCGATAGACATGGAGGTCAATGGAACAGACTAGTCCAGAGATAGACCTGCATATTTACAATCAGTTTCTTTCTTTTTTTGGCCATGCTGGGAGGCTTGCAGGATCTTAGTTCCCTGACCGGGAATTGAACCCAGGTCCTCAGCAGTGAAAGCATTGAGTCCTAATCTGTGGACTGCCAGGGAATTCCTAATAGTTAAAAATTTTTTGACAAGAGTGCCAATGTTATCCAATGGGGAAATAGCAGCATTTTAAACAAATGATGCTAGAAATAAGTCTTGACCCTTACTGCAGATAAACATTTACGCAAAATGGATCACTACATAAACATAAAAACTAAAACCATAAAACTCCTAGAAGAAAATGTGAGAGGAAATCTTCACAACATTGCATGGACCAAGGTTTTTTTAGGATACAGAAAGTGCAAGCTAAAAAAAGAAAATAAATTGATAAATTTAATTTGGTTAAAATAAGAAAATTCTGTTTTTCCCAAATAACATTTTTTTTAAAAAGGATTTCGGAGCCCTGTGAAGCATTATTTAAATTCATGTAGGATTTTTTAAAAATTTTGGAAAGAAAATAGCATTCTCTCCACTGTATAAGCTTCAATCTTTCTAAATAAATAAACACACGTATCAGCTTTATTTTTTGTACAAGTGAACCAATGGCATGCAGAGTGTGAGAGGACCTTGGTTGAGGTCATTAACTCTTAGGCCCAGGCTAGACATAGTGACCTATTTGTCTAAGGCAAACAATGCCACTGTGGTCAGAAAGACTCCACATTTTGGCCAAAAAGGAAAGCAAAGGCCAAGGCAGAGAAGTGGTGGTAAATATGTGGCCTGGTAGGTAAAGCGACTATAAGCGGCGCTCATGGTAAAGAACTCACCTCCCAGTACAGGAGACATAAGAGACACGGGTTCGATCCCTGGGTTGGGACAATCACTTGGAGGAAGGCATGGCAACCCTCTCCGATATTCTTGCCCAGGAAATCCCATGACAGAGAAGCCCGGCGGGCCACGGTTCATGGAGTTGCACAGAGTTAGACACGACTGAAGCGACTTCGCTCACAAGTGGAGAAAACGAATCACCAAGTATGAAAGCAGGCAGAGAGAGTCAAACGCAAACAGGGAGAATGAAGGGCACAGGGGAACGGTGACTTAGATAGAGGCCCAGAACGCCGCCAGCGACGGGGCTCACTTCTCGTATTCACTGTGCTGCTTTCTTTATAACTTGAAACTGCCAGGGAGGATCAGACGCACTTGAGCTAAGATCCTGTAAGGTGTGGCCCAGTTTACCAACCTGAGAAGGATTTCCCTGGTGGTCCAGTGGCTAAGATCCTGCCCTCCCAATGCAAGGGGCCCATTGATCCCTGGCCAGGAAACTAGATCCCAAATGACCTGACTAAAGATCCTGCATGCCACGACAAAGACCAAGCAGAATCAAATAAATAAATATTTTATTTAAAAATACGTTAAAAAAAAACCGAGGGCTTCCCTGGAGACACAGTGGTAAAGAATCCGCCTGCCAGTGTAGAAGACACAGGTTTGATCCCTGGTCTAGGAGGACCCCATGGAGCAACTAAGCCTGTGCAGTGCAACTACAGAACCTGTGCTCTGGAGCCTGGGAGCTGCAGCTCCTGAAGGCCCAGCGCTGTAGAGCCTGTGCTCCGAAGCAAGAGAAACCCCTGCCCTGAGAAGCTGAGAGATTATCCCCTGCTCACTGCAACTGGAGAAGGGCCTGTGCGGCAATGAAGACTCTGCACAGCCAAATAAATAAAATTTTTTGAAAAGCCTACGTGAGAAAACTCTGATCACCAAGGAGTTCTCTCTGTCAGGCACCACTGCCTGGACAACTGGCATGGCAGTCCCTCTGGGTTTTTATCTTGATCTTTATTTGTTCTCTGCCCCACACTACTTATGATTGCTGTAGATACGTGGCAGTGCCAGGCTACAGGTTCACCTTTTCCATTTCCTCCTCCTGGGCACAAGAGCTGTCTACATTTCCTGGCCTCCCTTGAGTTAGGCTGTGGTCATGTGATGGGGCTTTAACAAATGGAATGTAGGGGGAAGTGACATGCGCCATCTCCAGGTTTGCCCCTTGGGACCTGCCCCATTCTCTCCCTTTGGCCAGCTGAATGCAGGGGGTACAAGAGAGGACTCCAAGATAGAGGAAGTCTGTATTCCATCCAGAAGAGTCTACTGGAAACATACAGATTATGTTAAAGGGAAAAAACAAACGTTTATTGTAGTAAGCCACTAAGAACTGACAGTTGTTTCAGCAGCCAGCACTCCCCTGACTAATAAAGGTCTAAAAAGCTACTCATGACAGCTTCCAACATAGCAGGAAATGATTGGGATGATACATTTATAAGCAGGATTTCCATGAATGTGTTAAGCAGGATACCTCAAGTAGAGCCAGTAAAGATGAACAAAGGTCGCGTAACTGCGGAAAGGTGAGCCAGGATGTGAACAGAGTTGTCTGATCCAAAAAGCCTACACTTTTTTCATTCTGATCTGATTCTGTCTTGCAGTTTTGAGCTTTGAAGAAGTACTATGCTTTTTTCACATTACCCTGAACAAAGAGGTGTTTAGATGTCTTGAGTGATGAGCTTGATGATGACAGATTCTGGGCTTCTGTGTAATTTACTCCGTGGCACATTTGTGCTATATATTCCCGCAGCATGTCTACCACTTTCCACAAACCAGTGAGGCTGCCTGTAATGACACCCTTTAGTCCTCATTTTTATATCAACATCATCCCCAGGTACTCAGAGGAGAGCAACTAAAATTATTATTTTCTGCAGAATCAACCTAAATGTTTACCAGTCTGGTAAAAGATTTTGGGGGCCATGCCATAGAGGTACCTAACTCTTCCTTCTCCTTCTACCCCTCCCTTCCTATCTCAACCATTTCCATCATAAACTGGGCTCCACACCTCTTCTCGTTAAATAATTGCATCTTCTTTCTTCCTGCAGTAGTGAGCGAGAAGGTGACCTAACCTCCACGTCCTAGTTTCCACTTCTGTAAAATGAGTATATGATACCTTGTGTTGTTGTTATTGGGCGTGGCATGCATGCTCAGTCGTGTCTGACTCTTTGCAACCCCAGGCTCCTCTGTCCATGGAGTTTTTCAGGCAAGAATACTGGAATGGGTAACCATTTCCTACTCCAGGGCATCTTATTGACCCCACGTCTTCTGAGTCTCCTGCATTGGCAGGCAGATTCTTTACCACTGTGCCACCCGGGAAGCCCATATGATACATGCCACGTACAATTGTCATGAGATTTACATAAGATAGGCAATAAGCTGGCGGCACATGTGCTATTTGATTTTATGCATGATGCCTTCTCTTGCCCCCAACAATCCTCACTGTTGTTACTGAAAATGAAATGATTCATGGTATTTTGGAAACACACTTGCCAGCCCTATTACATTGGTCGTATGCTTTATATGTGGTTATGTCAGCTTGTATATATTTTTTAAATATTTATTTATGTATTTGGCTATGCTGGCTCTTAGTTGTGGCACGCAGGATCTTTGATCTTTGTTGGGGCATGCAGGATCTTTAGTTGCAGCATATGGGATTTAGTTCCCTGACCAGGGATTGAACCAAGGCCTCCTGCATTGGGAGTGTGGAATCTTAGCCCCTGGACCACCAGGAAGACCCAGCCTTATACATCTTTGATGTTAAACTCTAAATAGGCGGAAAACCAAAACCCATGGTTGCTTAATATTTATTGGCCCCATGTACCATACAATTTGTTCATTATCTTCAACCACAATAAGAGATCGTTGAGCACTTTCTATCTTATGAGATTTATACAAGGAAGTTCTTGGAATAAGAGTCTGTTTCTGCCCATAAAGTCCATCAGAGGTGATTTTAAAAAGCATGAAAGCTTATTCTTCTTTAAAACAGCTTTTTAAACATTTGACTACAGAATTACATGCTCACTGTAAAAATAATAGATACAACACCCAAACCAGAAAATTATCCAAGGAATAATCACTGCTCATCTTTTTAAAATCTATCTTTCTAATCTTTCTCCTTTCCATTTGCATACATGTTTTGCAAAAATGGGATCATATTGCATGCACATTTTTGTTACCTGCTTTTTTCCTACCTGAGAACACATCATGAATGTATTATATATTGTTAAAGATTCTCCTGTGGTGTGATTTGTAATGCTGGTTTAGTGTCTATCGTATGGATAGATAATGATTCTTTTAAAGCAATCCCCTTATGTTGTATAGTTTGATTTTTCCATTCTTCCACCACTATTAGCAATGAACACCTTTGTATGAATTTCTCAGAACCCATGAATAGAAGTTTGCTTCACAGAAAGAGTACCCTGTCAAGGCTTTTCCTACCTATTGCCAAGTTTTCTATTAGAAAAGTCCTATAAATTCACACTCCCACCAGCAGTGTATGAGAATGCTATAATAAGGGCTGTTGGCCAAGATGATGATTATGAAAAAAAATAAATAATCAAGAAGATAAGTATTTGCTAAAGGCTCTCCCGCGCCAGCTGTGTTTATTTATTGAACTCTATAGTCATGTTCCTTGGAGCAAGCACTGAAGGTTCTTTAGACTTTTCGTTTATTTTGTGCCTCTTTCAACTCTGAGACTTTGACCCAAGTTTTATCCGAAGGAAAGATTTCTGGTAAATACAGTTTCCAGTTTGGAAACTCAGCCCAAGTACTTCCATCGCGCGCCCCAGTGTGGACCACCTCTGTGGTTTTAACTGCTAGGAATCAATCAGAAAGTACTGCTGTTGACTTGGAGCTGAGAACTGAAGTGCTTAGAAGAAATGAAAGAGTAAGTCTGGGGTGAAAAAGTCATGTTTCAAGGTACAAAGGGAAACCAATAACCACCCAAGGGGTTGGTGTTTCACTTGACCTGCTCTGATAATATCACTATGGTGATATTCTCCATAAACAGTTGCACCAGAGCAAGATGAAAAAGATCGAGCAAGTTCCATCCAGGAGGTCTGGAGTTATTTTAGGGATCAAGGCAGTGTCATCTGGGGTAAATATGGAATGCAATGTCTGTTCTTTTAATAATCATCCCCTTCTTTTGTGAGGCTGAACGAAGGCCTGGCACATCCGACATTTGGGCCGAAAGCAGCGCTGACCTAGTCCCTTCAGGGCTCAGGAGAAAGCTCGGCCAAAGGAATGGAAATAACGGTTCATAATAGATGCTGGAACGGTTCCTCTCACACCCCTGGCCTCTGAGACTCTCCTGAGCCCGATGTGGAGTCCAAGGGTGGAACAAGGGTGATGTTCTCGGGATGGGCTGGCCCGGTGGAGAGGTGGGGAGGGGGTCCCCAGGGAGCTGAGCTTAGCCGTCTGCCCCGACCTTGATTCCTGGGCCAGAGCGGGTGGAGGCCACAGCCTGTCTCTGGGGCATCACCATCTGCTGTGGATGACATCGGCCACTCCCACCCTCATGGTCTTCTCTTTGAACCCCTGACTCAGCGAGCCCCAGTCCAAACAGCAGAACTAGCTATTTTTGCTTCAAAAAAAAAGTCAGGCAATGCACTTGCTGAACTCCTTCCTCTTTGCACTTAACCCCTTGTTCTTCCCTTGTTCTCCTTGCTCTCTTCTCAGCTGTTAGATTGCGAGGCGGTGTCACTACTGGGAAAGAACCCGCCTGCCAACTCAGGAGACGGAAGAGACCTGGGTTCCATCCCTGGGTCGGGAAGATCCCCTGGAGAAGGAAATGGCAACCCACTCCACTACTCTTGCCTGGAGAATCCCTATGGACAGAGAAGCCTGGTAGGCTATAATGGAGTTGCAAAGAGTCAAGCATGACCAAAGCGACTTAGCATGCATGTACTCTTATCTGGGGGGCTTCCCTGGTGGCTCAGCGGGTAAAGAACCTGCCTGCCAATGCAGGAGATACGGGTTTTGATCCCTGGATCGGGAAGATTCACTGGAGAAGAAAATGGAAGAAATTTCTCTCTCTTGCCTGGAGAAATCCCATGGATAGAGAAATCTGGCAGGCTACAATCCATGAGGTTGCAAAAGAGTCCGTCATGACTTACCGACTAAACACCACCACCACCACCCTCATCTTTAGCGAAGATCTTCAGAGGAAAGGGCTGTTCTGCGGCCGTGGAGGCTGGCACACAAAAGGTTCTCCGTAAGAGTCAGTTGATAGCACGTGAATCCAAAACCCTGTGCCTACCCTGATGTGGAGGTTTCTGAAATGATGGCTGTTTGTTTATTCATTCGTTCAACCTATGTGTATTCAGCACCTCCTGAGAAGCAGAACTTCTGCTGGGGACTGGGGCTTCAGGGACCAACAAGATCCCAGGGCTCTGTTCTTATGGAGATGATGCTCCTGTAGACCTCAGTATCTGAGGGGTGAAAACAGCTGTCATCACAGAGCCTTCTCTGACCATTGGATATAAAATCACCCTTCCTTGTTTTATTCTTCTTCCCAGAACTTAGCATCACAAGGCATAATATATACTTGTTTGTTTGGGGTGGGGTTTTTTGGCTGTGCCATGCAGCCTGTGGGAGTTCCTTGAACAGGAATGGAATCCCTGCCCCCTGCAGTGGAAGAGCAGAGTCTGAACCACTAGACCAGAAGGAAAGCCCCTACTTGTTTGTTTTTGTCAGCCTTCTCACACAAGAAGGTGTGCTCTTTGAGGGTCATTTGTCCACAGCATTCACTGCTGATTTCCCATAACGATGGCCAGCACGCAGCAGGCGCTTGACATATATATTTCAAATCAGTTTGTTCAATGTACTCTGCAATCCTCTGGAAGAACTTTCCAGCAAATCTCTCCAGGGAATGTGTTAAGAAGAGCCTCAGGACTTCCCTGGCGGTCTGGTGGTTAAGATTCTGTACTTCCAAAGCAGGGAGCATGGGTTCAACTTCCCGTAGCTGGGAAACAAAGATCCCACGTGCTGCCCAGCATGGCCGAAAAAAAAAGGAAGAACTTCAGAGGGTCATCACAAACAGATTACAGCCGTCCAGAGCTTTGTCGTGTGCAAAGCGGGGAGGTGCACTGGGTTAAGCTCGGACCTTCATCTCTCAGGGGTCGGGTTTCCTCCTTGTAAAGTGGACATAACGTTGCCGGCCTTTGGGGACCATTTGTCCATTGGAAAAGGGAACAGGTGTGAGCCGCCCCCCTGGGACCTGGTGCTCCAAGCCTGAAGGCTGAGCAGTGTGATTTATTATTGGAGTTTTTCAATTCCATGTGGACGTTATTATTAGCATCATCAAATGTATTTTAACCCACAAGGAAAACCCAGCTCACAGGGTCTTAGGAGTTTGCTCACAGAGGTTCAGGCAGGACTAGAGCACCCCAGAGGGACAGAATCCCACGTACAGCGCCTTGCCTGTCGCCCTAGGGCAGCCAGCTCTGGCAGGACTGCCTCCTGTGCGTCCTCCCCTCTCCTCCTCCGCCTCCATTTTGACGTTCCTGGTTTTCAGTGCATCACCCCACCCACCGCTGTGGGAAAGGGAGAGCTGTGGAGAAAAGCAAGCCAAAGGGGAAGTTTGTGCAGTTGGTTAGTAAGCGAAAGTCGCTCAGTCGTGTCTGACTCTTTGCAACGCCGTGGACTATACAGTCCATGGAATTCAACAGGCCAGAATACTGGAGTGGGTAGCCTGTCCCTTCTCCAGGGGATCTTCCCAACCCAGGGATCGAACCCAGGTCTCCCGCATTGCAGACGGATTCTTTACCAACTGTGTTATTGGGGAAACCTAGCACTGGCAAGCCACTCCAGTACTCTTGCCTAGAAAATCCCATGGATGGAGGAGCCTGGTAGGCTGCAGTCCGTGGGGTCGCTAAGGGTCAGACACGACTGAACGACTTCACTTCCACTTTTCACTTTCACACATTGGAGAAGGAAATGGCAACCCACTCCAGTGTTCTTGCCTGGAGAATCCCAGGGACGGGGGAGCCTGGTGGGCTGCCGTCCATGGGGTCGCACAGAGTCGGACACGACTGCAGTGACTTAGCAGCAGCAGCAGCAGCAGCAGCTCATTAGTAGGTGAAAGGCAAACCCCCTTGGCCCTCACCTCCCCAGCCCATTCTGCCGCTTCCCTCATTGCCTCCCCTGAGTCTCCCCGTAGCCCCCATTTCTCTAAGCTTTGGGGTCCCTCTGCCTCCCAGCATCTAAGTTGATGAGGATTCTGATTCAATCAGGTGGAATGGGCCATGAGACTCAATAGCATAAATCAGAATATTTCTTGCAATTGAAAGGTCCTCAGATTAT
This sequence comes from Moschus berezovskii, assembly GCF_049115385.1. NCBI lineage: Eukaryota > Metazoa > Chordata > Mammalia > Artiodactyla > Moschidae > Moschus > Moschus berezovskii. The sequence goes on from NC_142461.1 coordinate 3,182,392, forward strand.
AAACACTACTAGAAACTCAACTTTCTAAAACTGATTATAATTTTAAAGGGACTTCCCTGGCAGTTCAGTGGTTAAGACTCTGTGCTCCCAATGCGGGGGTTGCAGATTCGATCCTGCTCAGGGAATTAAGATCCCATAGGCCACACAGCCAAAAAAATAAAAATAAATAAGGTAACAATAAGGATAATAAAATAGTTTGAAAAATAAAAATAGTTATAACTTTAAAATATTTATCCGTTCCGTTCTGTCGCTCAGTCGTGTCCAACTCTTTGCGACCCTGTGGACTGTAGCCTACCAGGCTTCTCCGTCCATGGGATTCTCCAGGCAAGAATACTGGAGTGGGTTACCGTTTCCTTCTCCAGGGGATCTTCCCGACCCAGGGATCGAACCCATGTCTCCCGCATTGGAGGCAGATGCTTTAACCTCTGAGCCACCAGGGCAGCTCATAGTGTTATAATTCACAAGCTTCTTCTTGGTTCCAGAGAGTGTAGGCGGAAATTTACAAATACCTGATGACAACCAAAAAGGAAGATATTATTATTCCCATTTTATAGATGAAAAAATTGAAGCTCAAGGATGAAGGATCTCCTCAGAGGTCATGTAGCTACTAAGTGATGAAGGCCCCAGGTTTAAATCCAGGCCTGTCTATATTCAAATCTCCTTCTGCTACAGAAAAATATTCAGAGGTGTGGAGTGAATGTGCCTTAGAACACCTGTTCCAGCAACCCTCTGAAAAAAATTGAAAATATCCTAAAGAAATACAAAAGTCAGTAGATGGCTATGTGAATTATATATAGGTAATATAGCCAGTAAAACATTTTTCAATTATTAAAAATTATATACAGATCCGATGAAATAGAAAAATATTAATACTTATGCTAAATGAAAAATGTAGGATATAAAATGTATCTCCATGGAGTTTATAATTGAAAATGTATGTCCACTACATAAATATGCCTGTGAATTATAAACAAACCTATGCAAAAGACTGAAAGGAAATATATAAATATGATCATAATTTTGTAGTGGAATTTGGAAGGATTTTTCTGACTTCTGGTTACTAATCCTTCTGCAACGTGTTAAATTACTTTGTAATTTACAATTTAAAAGCAAATTCTAAGATGGTCTTCTCTGAAGTACTGTCACTTTGCGACAGAGTACCTGAATCAGGATGCATTGTGGGGGGTTATTTTGTTGTTGAAGTACAGTTAATTAACAATGTTTGAGAAGTATGGCAAAGCGATTCAGTTGTATTTATACCTGTATATATGTATACACATATATATTCTTTTCCATTATCAGTTCAGTTCAGTCGCTCAGTCGTGTCCGACTCTCTGCGACCCCATGAACTGCAGCACGCCAGCCTCCCTGTCCATCAGCAGCTCCCAGAGTCCACCCAAACCCATGTCCATCGAGTCGGTGATGTCATCCAACCATCTCATCCTCTGTCGTCGCCTTCTCCTCCCGCCTTCAATCTTTCCCAGCTTCAGGGTCTTTTCAAATAAGTCAGCTCTCCGCATGAGGTGGCCAAAGTATTGGAGTTTCAGCTTCAGTATCAGTCCCTCCAATGAACACCCAGGACTGGTCTCCTTTAGGATGGACTGGTTGGATCTCCTTGCAGTCCAAGGGACTCTCAAGAGTTCTCCAGCTCCACAGTTCAAAAGCATCAACTCTTCGGCGCTCAGCTTGCTTTATGGCCCACCTTTCACATCAAATACTGAGTAGAGTTCCCTGTGCTGTGGGTCCTTGTTGTCTGTCTGTTTTATATATGGTAGTACGTGTCTGTTAATCCCAGGTCCCTGGTTTAACCTCCCCCCGCTTTCCCTGCCGGTAACAGTCCGTTTAATTTCTGTGTCTGTGGGTCTATTTCTGTTTTTAAATAGCTTTTTTGTATCATTGTTTTTTAGATTCCACATACAAATGATATCATGTGATATTTGTCTTTCTCTGACTTACTTCACTTGGTATGACCATTTCTAGGTCCCTCAGCATGCTTTTTCTTTTTAGTTTATTTTTATTTATTCATTTCTGGCAGCTCTGGGTCTGCACTGCGGTGCGCAGGCTTTCTCTAGCTGTGGCTCGCAGGGGCTTCTCTCGCGCTGTGGCACTCGGGCTTCTTACGGATGGCTTCTCCTGGTGTGAACCTTAGACGCCAGAGCACGTGGGCTTCAGTAGTGGTGGTGCCCAGGCTTAGTTGCCCAGCAGCATGTGGAATCTTCCCAGATCAGGGATCAAACCAATGTCCCCAGGACTGGCAGGCAGATCCTTTACCACTGAACTATCAGGAAAGTCCCAGCATGTTTTGTTTTAAATTGCTAACTAGATAGATGACTCTCCTTGACCAATTGCTCCAATCCCGAAGACCCCATGACCCCAGCCACTTGCAGATTATAGCTCTTCCTGCACACATTCCTGGCCAAGCCAGCACTGGGTATTATCCTCACCCACATCTGCGTTAACTCACACCATGCTTTGGTCTACAGCTACTCCATCCAATAGGGTAGCCATTGCCACAAGTGGATATTTAAATTTAAATTTATTTAAGTAAACACATAGTTGAGCTCTTCAGTCTCACTGACCGTATTCCAAGTGGTCGATAGCCACATGCAGCTAGTGATTATTGTAGTGGACAGTGTAGAGATAGAATGTTCCTATCATAACAAAGTTCTATCAGACAGTACTGCTCCAGCATCTAGACTGAAGACAATTTCTTGAACCCTGGGATAAGGATTTCCTGGCCACTTACTATCAGTGGCTTGAGCGGACAATGACTTTTCCATTCTAAGATTTTGCTCTCATCCTATTTCTACACTCCTGAGACCTCAAGAGTCAGGGAAAATTAAAGATGAGCCTTTACTACAAGGTAGAGGCCTCCCAATTATTGTTAATTAAAAATGCTTCACAGAGTGAAGATTGATTAGGCAAAGTGGGTGAAGGGGGAGAATTAATTAGAGGTTTCTTTCCTTTTAGTATAAATATTATCAACAGAAGCCATTGATTGATGTCTATGATGTCCAAGCACTGTTTATATTTTACCTCCTATTAATCCTCATATCCCTGAAAGGTCAGTTTCACTCCATTGTGTCCTATGATGAAGACCCAGTGAACCAGTGAAGTTGCTCAGTCGTGTCTGACTCTGCGACCCCATGGACTATAGCCTACCAGGCCCCTCCATCAGTGGAATTTTCCAGGCAAGAGTACTGGAGTGGGTTGCTATTTCCTTCTTCAGAGGATATTCCTGACCCAGGGATCGAACCCACGTCTCCCGCCTTGCAGGCAGACGCTTTACTGTCTGAGCCACCAGGGAAGCCATGATGAAGACACTGAGACTCAAAGAAGTAAAGAAACTTGCTCAAATTCATGAGCCAGAATCCACACCTATGGACGCCAAAGATCATACTCTTTCTATTACACTAACATTCCTCATGGTGGGGAAATTACAAATCTCATAGAAGGATCTGATTGGCCCGCTTGGGTAACAACCCTATCCTGGGGCCAATCACATTGGAATAAACATTAGCCAGGCCTAAGTCACTATCCACCGCTGTTCCGACAAGGCAGTGACTGATGGTGCTGTTAGAACCATCCAATATCAGGAAAAGACAGTCACCAGTCAAATAAACACAGACGGAGCACACAGAAACAATGGCACTCACTGCTTTAACCCCACTGCTGCTCTCACTGGGCTTACCTGTGTGCTGACCTCATTTTTTAATATTTATTTATTTATGTGGCTACACTGGGTTCTAGTTGCATCTTATGGGGTGCTTGATCTCGGTGAAGCATTAGTTGTGGCATGTGGGGTTTAGTTCCCTGACCAGGGATCAAACTCAGGCTCCCTGCATTGGGAGCACAGAGTGTCAGCCCCTGGACCACCTGGGAAGTCCTTCAATATTTTTCAAAGTCATCTCAGAGAGAACAGTAATAACAGCAACTACTATCTCGTCTTGAGAGCCCAGGTCCCACGGCCTACGCTTTCTCCGTGCGTTATTCTTGATCCTCACGCTCATACATACTGTTCTTCAATAATGTTGGGCTTCTTTTCTAATTTTGGGTACAAGCGGCAGATCTCATTTCCTGGATACTCAGACTTGACCTTCCTAGGTTTTCCATGGTCTGTTTCCCACAGCTGGCCCACCCCCTGCATGATGCTCTGAACTAATCCAAGACATCCACGTATTAAACATCAAATCCTCTGCCCTCAAGCCTACACTCTGTCTTTGGGAGTTAAATGAGTGAGACATTCACACACAGGATTACTTGTTGGGTTCGGCGCCATGGGGCCAATTCTAAACAAGAACCGAGTCTACATAGTCCAGCCTGGGGACTGGACAGTGGACCAGAGGCTGGACCAGCTGCCCTCCAGAGGGCCCTGTAGAGCCAAGAGGTCTGTGATTTAACGGTCAGGGGAGAAGGAGGAATGTTCCCGGCTGTGGCTTCCCTTGGATTGAATCCAGCCTACACAAGGGCCGCTTAGGGCCCAAGTTGTCTAAGTAAACACTGATTCCTTGACGAGTTTCCAAAATTGGGAACAGAGCAACTGTTTGGTTTGAACAGGCTGTGCTCTGTAAACCACTGCCTGCATATCACCAGGGTCCCGTGTAAATATTTTAGCTACAGATTGGAAGAACACAACTTTAAAAGAAAAAAAAAATCCCATCGCTTTGTTGCTAGACTTAAAATGAATTACGTGTCATCTCCGTTGTTAGTCTTAAGATGAATGATGTCTTATTTCTATGTATTGGGAGGTCCAGTTCTGTGATTTTATTATAAGCGTCTTAGATGTGCCTCTTCTGGGACTATTAGGGTTGGGGGAAAGCCCGATAAATAACATGACACTTTTTTCCTGCTTGAATTTGGAATAAAATGAAGGGAAAACACAGAATCAAGTAAGTAGAGGTGAAAACCTTTTATGACCAATAACACAGATAATGGGAACGTTGGCTGTTGGTGTCTGATGAAGGGGTCTTCTAATTCTTCACCCTAGAATTAGACTGAGCCACTCAGTTTGCGATGGCAGTGGAATGGAGTCTATCACTGCTTCAGGGGTAGAGCCTGCTCCTGTTGGACTGAAGGCTTGGAGGAGCAGAGATGTGTGTTGCCAGAGAGGAGGGCAGAAGGCTCTGAACTGAGCATACCTGGTTCCTTCTCCCAAGCTGCCAATCAGATCGTCACCCCTCCTCCTATGGGCAGCAATATGAGAAGGAACCAAGAGCCGCTGACCTGTTCCTGCAATGGACTTCCTGCTACGTGAGCACATGAAGCCGGAGAAAAGTAGATCGGTCACCAAGAGACACTCTGATGAAGGATGAGGCAAAGTGAGGGCCTGGTCAAGGAACCCCAGACACAGCCTCCTGGCAGAGAGGGCGACCACTGCTTGAACCAGGAAGCAGAACTTCCTCTTGAAGTGAAAGTCTCCCTTCAGGCATAGTTGCAACCACATTGGTAATACTCGGGTCACATTAGAGGTAGAGAAATTGTGACTCAAAAGCATTGCTCCAATAACCACAATCAACATCATGTGCCAAGAACATGCCACCCTCTGCCCAACAAACCCGCTCCCCGCCCCCTTGATGTTGCCAGACAAGCATTCGAATGCTTCGAATGGAAATTGACAACCCAAGTTTGACCCTGATCTTTTGTGTGTCTCCTCTCTTGGGTGTGTGGCAGGATGGGTTTCCCTGGGTTCTGCACTCTCTCTGCTCCTTTTCATTCTCAATCCGAGAAGGAGATAAGAAGGCAGATCTTTTTTTAAATTTTTGGTTGCACCCACCCCATGGCATGTGGGATCTTGGTTCTCCAGCCAGGGATGGAACTTGTGCCCCCTGCATTGGAAGACAGAGTCTTCACTGGACTGCCAGGGAAGTCCCAAGAAGGCAGTTCTTTTATTGTGATAATGTCACAAAGGTCTACAAGAACCTATTAATATTGGTAAGATAGAAATAAGTTTCTTTAGAAAAAAAGAAGAAACAAGTAAGTCTCTTTAGCCTCGACCGCAGGGGGTTGTGGCTGATAAAGCCAGAGGCCCTGGGGCAGGCTGGGGTAAAAGATGGAAGAGAAGGCAAAGCGGGAGAGAGGGTGCCGACGCAGAGAGCACAGGAAGAGCAAAGATGTTTTCCATCATCATCTTGACTTTGAGGATGTTTGTGATTGGGTGGCTGCAGTCAGATGGGGAACTTCCTGGGAGTGGAGTCTGTCTGCTTGCCCTTCCAGAAGTTGGTGGGCATAAGGGCAGGGTTTTACTTACAAGGCTTCATCATCCTCAAAATGATCAGCAGCCTCTCTACCACGTTCCTCCCTCCTCTTTGATTACCAAGCTTCATTTCTTCCTTTTTTTTTAAATGCTTTTTTGTTTGTTTGTTTTGGCCGAGAGGCATGTAGGATCTTCGTTCCAAGATCGAAGTGGAGCCTCCAGCAGTGGAAACACAAAGGCCAAAGCCCGAAGCCAGAGTCCCAGGCCTCGCCCTTTCTTTGTCTGTAAGCTCTTTCTCTCATCTTTCTCGTTTCTATTTCCAGTGTCCTACTCCTCACCTCTCAGTTGGGAACCTTCTTACCTAGACTTCCTGCCTTTATCATGTCCCTTCGTTTCCTGCCAGACTGATATTTCTGGAAACCAGATCTGATCTGCTCAAGGCCTTCTGTTATTTAAGTCTGTGCTCATTCCTTGTTGCCTATAAAGGAAAGTCCAAGATCCGAGATCCTCTGGTGAGCAGTCAGCTCCCCACTGCTGTCATCATTCATACATCCTACACACAAAGGCAAGTGTAGCTAAGCGCGTGAGAGGGTGTTGAATTAGGAGAAAAGAGGCTGGGGGCATAGTGGGCAGATGGGCAGGTTTTGAGAACACTGGTGGGAAGGAGACCTGATCCAGTGTTTATAATACATGCTGAGTCTTCCTAAATGTCCAACCAGAGGGAATAGGAAGTGGTTTATGGAGCCTCTGCCTATGATACTTAACCTACAGTTTAAGATTATATTTTACAGTTCACAATCGGGGTGATGCAAAAGCAAAGATGAGGTGATACGTACGCCAAAAATCCTGTGGTAATTCATATAGTAATTATGAAGCCATTGAAAAATAAGATGTTGAAGATTACTTCATAAGATTGTAATATGAAAAAGTAGAATACATCTATTGTTATAATGATTTCCATGAGGAGAGAACAGACTGGAATGTATTAAAAACACACACTAACAATGCTTGGTGGGATCATAGGAAACTTTTCATTCTTTTTTTTTTGTCTGTTTTTTTCATCATTCATTTTTATACTATTCTATATTTTTCAAATATTCTACAATAAGCCTGCATGCATGCATGCTTGGGCTTGTCTGACTCTTTGCAAACCCCTGGACCATAGCCCGCCACTCCTCTCGGTCCATAGGATTATCCTGACAAGAACACTGGAAAGGGCTTCCATTTTCTCCTCCAGGGTCTCTTCCTGACCCAGGGATCCAACCCGTGTCTCCTGTGGCTTCTGCACTGCAGGCAGAATCTTTACCACTGAGCCATCTGGAAGCGCCTACAATAAGCGTGTACTCCTTTTATTCTACTATCAAAAAAGAATATATTTTCTAGGCGTGTCATAATATGAGGAGATGTAGTTTGTTATAATGTTAAATTTTTAAAGCAGAAAACAAAATTATAGTGAGAGATCTCAACTTAAAAATAAAAATAAAAGCTTTTATTGAAAAGGTGAAAGGAGGGACTTCCTTAGTGGTCCAGTGGTTAAAAGTAGACCTTGTAATTCAGGGTACGTGGGTTCGATCCCTGGTCAGGGAACTGGGAGCTCACGTATATCAAGCAGTAACTAAGCCTGCATACCTCAATGAAACTCAGCCTCCTGAACCCACCTACCACAACCTAAGGTCCCACTTGACCCAACAAGATCCTGCATCCTACAGCTAAGACCTGATGTAGCCAAGTAAATAAATAAAAGGTTGTTGTTTGGTTGCTAAGCCGTGTCCTACTCTTTGCCACCCCATGGAATGCAGCACGCCAGGCTTCTCTGTCCTTCACTATCTCCCAGAGCTTGCTCAAACTCATGTCCACCAAGTTGGTGATGCCATCCAACCACCTCATCCTCTGTCAGCCCCTTCTCCTCCTGCCTTCAATCTTTCCCAGCGTCAGGGTCTTTTCCAATGAGTCGGCTCTTCATATCAGGTGGCCAAAGTATTGGAGCTTCACTTTTGATTTCCTTTAGGATTGACTGTTTTGATCTCTTTGCTATCCAAGGGACTCTCAAGAGTCTTATCCAGCATTAAAACTCGAAAGCATCAATTCTTTGGTGCTCAATCTTCTTTATGATCCAACTCTCACATCCGTACATGACTACTGGAAAAGTCATAGCTTTGACTAGACAGACCTTTGTTGGCAAAGTAATGTCTCTGCTTTTTAATATGCTGTCTAGGTTTCCCATAGTTTTTCTTCCAAGGAGCAAGTGTTTTTTGATTTTGTGGCTGCAATCACAGTCCACAATGACTTTGGAGACCAAGAAAATAAAATCTGTCACTTTTTCCACTTTTTCCCCATGTATTTGCCATAAAATGATGGGATCAGATGCCATGATCTCAGTTTTTTGAATGCTGTTTTAAGTCAGCTTTTTCACTCTCCTCTTTCACTTTCATCAAAAGGCTGTTCAGTTTCTCCTAGCTTTCTGCCATTACAGAGGTATTATCTGCGTATCTGAGGTTGCTGATATCGCTCTTGACAATCTTAACTGTAGCTTGTGATTCATTGAGTCTGGCATTTCACATGCTGTATACTGCATGTAAGTTAAATAAGCAGGGTAACAAAATAAAAGGTGGAAGAAAATATATCTAAATATTAGCAAGGTTGTCTTGGAGGATTTTTGTTAATATGTTCAGTTCAGTTGCTCAGTCGTGTCTGACTCTTTGCAACCCCATGAATCACAGCACACCAAGCCTCCCTGTCCATCACCAACTCCCAGAGTTCACTCAGACTCATGTCCATTGAGTCGGTGATGCCATCCAGCCATCTCATTCTGTCATCCCTTCTCCTCCTGCCCCCAATCCCTCCCAGCATCAGAGTCTTTTCCAGTGAGTCAGCTCTTCGCATGAGGTGGCCAAAGTATTGGAGTTTCAGCTTTAGCATCAGTCCTTCCAATGAACACCCAGGACTGATCTCCTTTAGAATGGACTGGTTGGATCTCCTTGCAGTCCAAGGGACTCTCAAGAGTCTTCTCCAGCACCACAGTTTTAAAAGCATCAATTCTTCAGCGATCAGCTTTCTTCACAGTCCAACTCTCACTTCTCCGCGTCTGATGTCACTCTCCCCGCAGCGCAGGGTCTGGAGCATCCAGACCCCACAGGGACTCTAGGAGAGGCCAGCTGGCCAAGGGCCCCAGCGGAGCAGCACCTCTTCAGGCTAGGAAAAACCATAGCCTTGACTAGATGGACTTTTGTTGGCAAAGTAATGTCTCTGCTTTTTAACATGCTGTCTAGGTTGGTCATAACTTTCCTTCCAAGGAGTAAGGGTCTTTTAATTTCATGGCTGCAATCAGCATCTGCAGTGATTTTGGAGCCCCAAAAAACAAAGTCTGACACTGTTTCCACTGTTTCTCCATCTATTTCCCATAAGTATTATTTTTTATTTTATGGGAGACAACATTTTAATCAAAAATTTATCATGGCAGTGTATCATGTTTTTCAGGTTCCGCCACAGAAGCAGAACCAGTAGGATGGATTCATTTGTCTGTCTGTTTATAAGGAACTGAGTCTCCCGGTGACGGAGGCTGATGAGCCCCGTCTGCAGTGTGGGCAGGCACTGTGCTGAGCATTTTCCTTGAATCACTTCATGTCTTCCTCATTATCATCATTTACACATAGTCTCTCATTTATTCCCATTCGCCAGGGAAAGTGAGGCACAGAGAAGTCAGGTGACTCTGCCAAGGCCACGGGGTCAGTGGGCCGGGCATCAGGACCCTTGACAGGGCCACGGGGTCAGTGGGCCGGGCATCAGGACCCCTGACAGGGCCACGGGGTCAGTGGGCCGGGCATCAGGACCCCTGACAGGCAGGCTTCTCCTTTAGGCACAAGAGGCTCATCGAATAGGATCCATGAAAACTTTAGGGGATCCCACATCGTTTTAATTTTCATTTATTTTTAAGTCAGGATAAAAAAACCCCAAATCTAATGATAATGAATAAATAATGCATTTAGTCTGGATTCGATTCATCTTTATTCCAAAAGAGTCATAAGATATATTTAATAGTTTTTTATGGAGGGAAAAGCGCACAAAGACAGGAGTGCCTGGGGCCCACGAACCAGGCCCTCTCACTCTAGCCTCCTGGACTTAAACTATTTATGGCCCAGCCCCTCTGGAAACCCCAGAGAACCGACTTTAAACGTGGATGTCTGTGTGGACTCAGAGAGGTCACCCTGTCCGTGCCGCAGCTCCTCCTCTGTAAATGGAACTCATAACGAGTGTGGACTCGTCTCTGGCCATGAGGGTGCCCTGATGCTCTGAATGTCCGCGCACAACATCTCAGCTACATGCCTGAAGCTGAGTGAGGGCTCCGGAATGATGTGCCGCGTCTGATGTCACTCTCCCCGCAGCGCAGGGTCTGGAGCGTCCAGACCCCACAGGGCTCCAGGAGAGGCCAGCTGGCCGAGGGCCCCGGTGGAGCAACACCTCGTCAGGCGCACCAGGAATGCCGCATCTCCGCAGCAGTCTCGGGGGATATGCTGATGAGTTCTTCCACCAACCGGGGGAGAGCTGAGCGTGTGAAAGCTTCCAGGCCTGGGCGATCATCCCCACTCCTAGCTCCCTGGAGCCCTTTCTCATCTTAGCTCCATTTCTGTAGGAAGCAGAACAAAAAGCTCGGTTTGATGCAACTGGAGGAGAGAGCACAGACTTGGAGCTCTCGGGAACCGACTTTAGAGCCCGGTGCTGCCGAGACTAGCTTGGATAAGTTACGCAGCCTCTCTGGGCCTTCATGGAGTAAGGGGAACACACAATTAAAGTAGGAATATGCATATGACTCTAGCAGTAGGAGGAGTGTAAAGGTACTGGGATCAGAGTCCTTCAGTTCAAATCAAGGCTTCTGCCTCTTGACAGTACCTGGCTTCCCTTTTCCAAGTCTAAGTCTCTCATTTGTGAAATGGGGAACAATGATAGTCTTAACTCGAAGGGTTCAATCGGGAGGATTTGATGAGATAACTAGATTTAAAGTTCTTTGCAGCAGGGGCACACAGTAAGTGCCTTATGAAGGTCAGCTTTATAATTGTGTCACTACAACTGTGTCTCTTTAAGAGCCCTTTAGCATATAGTCCAAATTCCCAACTGCACACAGTAGGTGCTTAATGGGTAGCTGCGGAATGAATAGATAAACGAACGGATGGAACGAACTCACCGTCCCTTTTGACCCAGGACCCTTCTTCATGCCAAACCCCCTTTGACCTAAACGCAATAGAAATTTTAGCAGCCTCAAGGCATTCAGTCTTCGGTTTCTTCTGGACTGGGTGAGACAGTTGAAACTATGTCTGCAACTCTGACACTCCCTTCAAAACGTGGACCCTAATTCCCCTCCCCTTGACTCTGAGCTGGACTTACTGCCTTGCTTCTAACAAATATAATAAAGTAGAAGTGAAAGGGTGCAAATTTTAAGACTAGGTCATAAAAATCATGGTCTTCCTCTTGGATCACTTGCTCTGGGAGAAGACAGCGGCTATGTCATAAACACGCTCAAGCAGCTCTATGGAGGGGTACCTGTGATGAGGAGCTGAGTTCTCCTGCCAACAGCCACGTGCATGAGCCATCAGGGAAGCAGAGCCTCTGGCCCCAGTCGAGCCTTCTGATGAGGCAACCCCAGCCAGCAACATCAGAGACTCAGCAAGGACCACCCCTCTGAGTCTTTCCCTAGTTTCCTGACCCACAGAAATCTTGAGATAACAAGTGCTATTTCAAGTGGCTATGTTTAGGGGCAATTTGTTGTTGCAAAGCAACTCATAACTGCCATACTTTGCATGAATATTCTTTTAAAGAATTTATTATGTATTTATATTTTTGGCTGCACTGGGTCCTCACTGCTGAACAGGGCGTTCACTAGTTGTGCCCAGTGGGGGCTACTCTTCATTGTGGTAGGCAGGCTTCTAGCTGCGGTGGCTTCTCTTGTTGCAGAGCACGGGTTCTAGGGCACGTGGACTTCAGCAGTTGTGGCACACCAGCTTCGTTGTCCCTTGGCATGTGGCATCTTCCCAGACCAGGGATCAAACCTGTGTCCCCTGTGTGGGCAGGTGGATTCTCAACCACTGGACCATCAAGGAAGCCCTGTATGAATATTCTTGATAAAAATTTGAAATGAAGTCTTTTCTAATCATACCTGGCTCGTGGAGACTTCTGACCATTCTACATAATGTTTGAACTGTATTCAGAAAACCGGAACCCATACTTTCCCTGTGATGCTACTGTTAATAGACCATGCCTGCTAACCAGTTAAGGGACACCCCCCCCACCACTGCCGCTCCGAGATCTCATGGGGGCTGCAAGTTGACCTCTGCTGTACACCCACCCTTAATGGGATCGGCATGACTAGATCCCTGACCTGCAAGGGGGCGTCAGGCTCGGTGACAAGCAGGCTTCCGTCTTGTCAGTAGCTCATATGTGAAAGCATTGTATTATCAATTTCAGGAGGGCTCATCTCAGAGAGACTATTTCCTTACTGACAACTCGCACGCTGTTTCAACATCAGCTAATCCTTTCAGCTTATTTGGAGAGAACTTCAGAATCTTTCCCTGGCTAGCCAAGTCTCGGCGCTCACTGGAGAGAACTCTCCGAGGCTTTGCCCCTGGGAAGTGTCTGCCCACTGTGGAAAAGAGCCTGGAAAGAGTGTCCAGGCCTCATCAGATTGAAGGCTTGGGGCTGAAAAAGACAAACCAGCTCCTCTTATTTCCTGATGAGGACATTAGCAATACAGCTGTCCTGAAGGAGTGGCCAGGGTGGTTGTGGCGGTCAAGTTCATCAGTCTGACTGAGCACCTGCTGTGTGCCAGTGAGACACTGCAGACAAGCCTGGACAACGACGAGCAGACAAGGTCCTCATCCTCAAAGAACTCATGGTCTAGATGGGGAGACAGGCAGACCAGTGAATACTTTTAGTTCAGAGCAGTAAGCAGAGAAGGCGTCCCTGGGGGTCCCGCGGCTAGACTCCACACTCCCTATGCAAGGGGCTTGGATTCGATCCTTGTTCAGGGAACTAGATCCCACAGTTCAGTTCAGTTCAGGTGCTCAGTCGTGTTCGACTCTTTGTGACCCCATGAACTGCAGCGCGCCAGGCCTCCCTGTCCATCACCAACTCCCAGAGCTTGCTCAAACTCATATCCATTGAGTTGGTGATGCCATCCAGCCATCTCATCCTCTGTCGTCCACTTCTCCTCCTGCCTTTGATCTTTCCCAGCATCAGGGCCTTTTCCAATGAGTCAGCTCTTCACATCAGGTGGCCAAAGAATTGGAGTTCCAGCTTCAGCATCAGTCCTTCCAATGAATTTTCAGGACTGATTTCCTTTAGGATGGCCTGATTGGATCTCCCTGCAGTCCAAGGGACTCCCAAGAGTCTTCTCCAACACCACAGTTCAAAAGCATCAATTCTTCAGTGCTCAGCTTTCTTTATAGTCCAACTCTCACATCCATACATGACCACTGGGAAAACCATAGCCTTGACTAGACGGACCTTTGTTGGCAAAGTGATGTCTCTGCTTTTTAACATGCCGTCTAGGCTGGTCATAGCTTTTCTTCTAAGGAGCAAGCGTCTTTTAATTTCATGGCTGCAGTCACCATGTGCAGTGATTTTAGAGTCAAAAAAATAAAGTCTCTCACTGATTCCCACACGTTGCAACTAAAAATATCCCGCACGTCTCAAGAAAAATCGAAGATGCCATGCGCTGCAACTGAGACCGGAAGCAGCCAGATAAATGGTTGTTGTTTTAAGAGCAGCGCGTGGACTGATCCGTGCACAGCGAACTGGGGGCAGGAGAGAGCAAGGAAACGCTCACTCCTTGGGGATGGACAGGGCGGGGCAGATTCGGGGATCCCAAGAAGAATGGTCAGCCACGAGCCAAGCAGAACGGAGGCAGGCCCATGCTGAGGACTTGAAGGTTCTTGAAGGTTCCTTGAAGGTGCAAGGGTTCCTCTGAGTTCTTGGTCATAACTGCTCAGGGTTGGCAGGATTTAATTTATCCTCTTCCTATCTCTCTTAACGTCTAGCTGGGTCATTAAGCACAAAACCAACTTTGAGATTTGAAGGCAAATCTCACAAAAAGAGGCAGACTTTTATCAAGGATCCTGAGACCAAGATTGAGTGCAGATTTCCTATCAGAGCTGGGGTCTGTTGACTTCGCCCATCCACATCGCCTCACCCTTGGACGACTGCTGAAGCCACTTTACGTCGTCTCCACATTTCCACTCCCTGATCTAAATCCAGGCTTCCCAGGTGGCGCAGCAGTTAAGAATCCATCTTCAGTGCAGGAGATGCAGGAGACATGGGTTCCATTCCTGGGCTGGGAAGATCCCCTGGTGGAGGGCATGGCAACCCACTCCAGTACTCTTGCCTAGAGAACCCCAGGGACAGAGGAGCCTGGCGGTCTATAGTCCATAGTGTCGCAAAAGCGTGCATTCTGAATCCAACTCCCTCAGGGCAGCTACCACGATGCCCTAAGATTTGCTGATTGGATAGTCACACTTCCCTATTTAAAACCTTTGAAAGACCTTCAGTCACTCTTTGGATAAAACTTGCCCTCCTTTCTGTGTCCCGACCCAGCTGCTCACCCTGTCCCATGCACTGGCCTTCTGTTGCCCAAATATACCATGCGTTTTCACTCTCAGAGCCAATCACTCACTCAGAACATATTTACCCATCACCTTTTATGTGCCAGACACTGTCTTTGTTTTTTTTTTGATTTTTTATTTTTTTAATTATAAAAAATAAAGAAAAAAATCAAAGAAATGAACAGAGGAAAATTTATGCGTCGAACCTGGACTGGTCACTTATGATAATATACATGCTACAATTCCATTCTCCCCAATCATTCCACCTTCACCCTCTCCCACAGAGTCCCAAAGACTGTTCTCAATGCCTATGTCTCTTTTGCAGCAGACACTGTCTTTGGCACTGTCCTCAGCAGGGAACAAAATGCACACACATCATTGCCCTTGGGAAGTTTACATTTTAGTGAGGGCAGTCAGACTGTAAATAAGACACATCAATAAGTACATTATGTTGGATGAAATTATATGGTGGAAGTGACAAACAGGTTCAAGGGATTTGATCTGATAGACAGGGCCTGAAGAACTATGGACAGAGGATCTTGGCATTGTACAGGAAGCAGGGATCAAGACCATCCCCAAGAAAAAGAAATGCAAAAAGACAAAATGATTGTCTGACGAGGCCTTACAAATAGCTGTGAAAAGAAGAGACGTGAAAGGTAAAGGAGAAAAGGGAAAGATATATCCATTTGAATACAGAGTTCCAAAGAATAGCAAGGAGAGATAAGAAAGCCTTCCTCAGTGATCAGTGCAAGGAAGTAGAAGAAAACAATAGAATGGGAAAGACTAGAGATTTCTTCAAGAAAATTAGAGATACCAAGGGGACATTTCATGCAAAGATGGGCTCAATAAAGGACAGAAATGGCATGGAACTAACAGAAGCAGAAGATATTAAGAAGAGGTGGCAAGAATACACAGAAGAACTGTACAAAAAAGATCTTCACGACCCAGATAATCATGATGGCATGATCACTCACGTAGAGCCAGACATCCTGGAATGTGAAGTCAAGTGGGCCTTAGGAAGCATCACTACGAACAAAGCTAGTGGAGGTGATGGAATTCCAGTTGAGCTATTTCAAATCCTGAAAGATGATGCTGTGAAAGTGCTGCACTCAACATGCCAGCAAATTTGGAAAACTCAGCAGTGGCCACAGGACTGGAAGAGGTCAGTTTTCACCTCAGTCCCAAAGAAAGGCAATGCCAAAGAATTCTCAAACTGCCGCCCAATTGCATTCATCTCACATGCTAGCAAAGTAATACTCAAAATTCTCCAAGCCAGGCTTCAACAGTATGTGAATGAAAACTTCCAGATGTTCCAGTTGGATTTAGAAAAGGCAGAGGAACCAGAGATCAAATTGCCAACATCCATTGGATCATAGGAAAAGCAAGAGAGTTCCAGAAAAACATCTACTTCTGCTTTATCAACTATGCCAAAGCCTTTGACTGTGTGGATCACAACAAACTGGAAAATTCTTCAAGAGATGGGAATACCAGACCACCTGATCTGCCTCGTGAAAAATCCATGTGCACGTCAAGAAGCAACAGTTAGAACCAGACATGAGACAACAGACTGGTTCCAAATTGGGAAAAGTGTACGTCCAGGCTGTATATTGTCATCCTGCTTAGTTAACGTATATTCAGAGTACATCATGAGAAATGCTGGGCTGGATGAAGCAAAAGCTGGAATCAAGATTGCTGGGAGAAATATCAATAACCTCAGATATGCAGATGATACCACCTTTATGGCAGAAAGCGAAGAGGAACTAAAGAACCTCTTGATGAAGGTGAAAAGAAAAAGTGAAAAAGCTGGCTTAAAACTCAACATTCAGAAAATCAAGATCATGGCACCTGGTCTCACCACTTCATGGCAAATAGATGAAGCAACAATGGAAACAGTGACAGACTTTATTGGGCTTCAAAATCACTGCAGATGGTGACTGCAGACACAAAATTAAAAGAGGCTTGCTCCTTGGAAGAAAAGCTATGACCAACCTGGATAGCATATTAAAAAGCAGAGACGTTATTTTGCCAACAAAGGTCCGTCTAGTCAAGGCTATGGTTTTTCCTGTGGTCATGTTTGGATGTGAGAGTTGGACTATAAAAAAAGCTGATCGCCGAAGAATTGATGCTTTTGAACTGTGGTGCTGGAAAAGACTCTTGAGAGTCCCTTGGACTGCAAGGAGATCCAACCAGTCCATCCTAGAGGAAATCAGTCTTGAGTGTTCACTGGAAGGACTGATGTTGAAGCTGAAACTCCAATACTTGGGCCACCTCATGCGAAGAACTAACTCATTGATGCTGGGAAAGACTGAAGATGGGAGGTGAAGGGGACGACAGAGGATGAGATGGCTGGATGGCACCACCGACTCAAAGGACATGAGTTTCGGTGAACTCCGGGAGTTGGTGATGGGCAGGGAGGCCTGGGGTCCATGGGGTCACAAAGAGTCGGACACAACAGAGTCACTAACTGAACTGCACTGCACTGGGTGAGCATTAAGGGGAAAGAAAGCCAGCTGAGAGGAGTCAGAGAGGCTGAGGAGTGGGTTTGCAGTTTTCAGCACGGTAGCCAAGGATGGTCCCAATGAGAAGGTGACATTTGCTACTTGAAGCGGGTTGAGGTAACAACTGAGGCAGGAATGTGGGGCTGAGGCCCTGAGCTCCGAGGCCCTGCAGCTGGGGCATGCCCAGTATGTTCACAGAACAGCAAGGATGTCAGAGGGGCTGGCAGAGAGTCAGAGACGAGATTCAAGAAGTAACCAGGATGTTGGGACTTCCCCAGTTGTCCAGTAGTTCAGACTCTGTACTTCCATTGCAGGGGGCATGGGTTCAACCCCTGGTCAGGGAAGTAATATCCCACTCTCTGCACCGAGGTCAAAAAGAACGAAAGAAGGAACAGGAATCCCGGTCAAGTGAGTCTGACAGGCTAGCACAGAAAGTTCATCATCTGTAGAAACCTCTGCCTGGAACATTCCACCCCAGCTCTTCACGCGTTGGCCCCTTCCTGTCTTTAAGAACTCAGCCTTCCCTTGCTCATCCTCATTCGTCACCATGGCAACACCCTCTCTTCCTCATTGTAAGGACCAGAACATGCGACTGTCCCATCCAGTTCCGCTCCCATTTCTGCTTACCGTTGCAAAGCTCCGCCGAGGCAAAGTTCCAGCTGCCCTGTTGACCGTCGCAAACCCAGCACTTGGCAGACTGTCCGGCACTCAGTGAGGGTTCAAGAAGTCATTTGTTGGATGAAAGAAATGGAGAATTCTGTAATTATTATTCTTAGTTGGAGCCCTATGGGATGTGAGGAAATATGTTTTGACCTTGGAAGAGCATCCCCAGGAGACTTGTGGGCATTGGCCTGGAGGTCAAAAAGCTTTCAGATGGAGAGAGACTAAGGAAAGAAAACCAGAAACATGCCACATTTATGGACTTGGAAACTAGAAGGGGCTTCAACTTGTCAATAATAAATTACATAGGCGCTAGAAAGCAAAGGGACAAAATCTTCAAAATACTAAGTGAAAAATGCTATTAACAAAGAATTCTACATCTAGCCAATCTATCAGTCAGATGGGAGGTAGAATACATAGTTGCAGACACGCAAGCTCTCAAAACTTTTACCTCTAATGCCCTTTTTCTTAGAAAATGATTGATGATGAGCTCCACCCATATGAGAGAGAAAAACACAAGAAAAGACAAGTATCCAGGAGACAGTGGCTCCAACCCAGGCCAGAGGCGAGGGATACTCCCACACTGATGGTAAATGGAAGACTCGCATGACTGCTGTGCAGACAGCTCAGTCCAGATGGGTACAGGAAGGCCGAGATCGCCTGAAAAACAGGGAAATTCACACACCATCCGATACTCCACGCACCCAGGCCTGCCTGTGTCACTCGCAGAGCCTGGGGCAAAGTGAAACTGAAGAGGCAAAGCCTCTTGCTTGAAAATTATTAAGAATTTCAAGATGGTGGGACTTCCCTGGTGGTCCAGTGGTTAAGAATCCAAGCTTCCACGGCAGGGTGTGCAGGTTCAGTCCCTGGTTGGGGAACTAGGATCCCTCATGCCTTGTGGTATGGCAGACCCATGAGAAAGAATTTCAAGATGGTAAAAGCCCAGGAAGTCGGCCTTGCATGTGACCTTGTGAAAAACTCTAATGATAGCCATTCCTATGTGTGGTCTAAGAGAAACCAACTTTAGTTGACTCATGGAGAAAGAGACTTTATTCAAAGAATGTCAAATGGTCCATAAAACCCCAAGAGGGTTAGAGAACACTGTTAATATGTACCCTACTAGAAAAGCTTCTCAAGCAGTCTGTAAATTGGTACAATGAGGGTGATGCCAAAGCTCTCCCCAAGTACCAGGCACTGCATCTTGCAGATCTGATCCTGCTGGGTCCCTGGGCATGGTTCAATGCTATTGCCTCTCACTGCTGCCCCGAGCCAGCTTCTTCTATCCAAAAAGGGTTTCCTGCATTTTCTGCTTCTCCAGTCATTAGTTAACTATTCAAAGTCAGAAATGTGTGCATCGGACGGGTGGAGCCCAAGCCAAGTGCCCATGACCTAAACTGCAAGAGGCTGGGAAAGTGAGCTTCCAGATTCTTCCTCTTCTGTGTTGGAAGTTACACAAGTCTCATTAGGGACGATTTCCCAGATACAGAAGGGTTTAAGATCTGAGAAGCCAGGAAGAATGACAAATATCCACTATCACAGTATGGAAAGAATTGGTCATACGTAGACTGAAACAAAAGGAGACAACACAAAAGCTAAGCAAATGAAATAAAAAATAAAGCAAGTAGAACTAGAGACTAAAAATAAAAGTGTCAGAAAGGAAACACAAGGGTAGTGTACTATCTGGCTCATGAGGGTTCTACATTTGCATATTCCGAACAACATCAAAACTGAGTGTGGATTCAGTCCCCCAGATTTCATGTGTTTCACCTTTGGAAGGTGGAAAGAAAAGAATCAGGGTACTTGGTTGTGTCAGAATGCTAAAAAAATCATCTTCCATGATGGGACGTCAATAGATAATGCCGGACACGACTGAGCGACTTCACTTTCACTCTTCACTTTCACGCATTGGAGAAGGAAATGGCAACCCACTCCAGTGTTCTTGTCTGGAGAATCCCAGGGACGGCAGAGCCTGGTGGGCTGCCGTCTGTGGGGTCGCACACAGTCGGACACGACTGAAGTGACTTAGCAGCAGCAGCAAAATTGATACACAAAAAATGAAAAGTAAACTTGTATGTAGAGGGACTTCCCTGGTGGTCTAGTGGCTAAAACTCCATATTCCCAATACAGGGGGCCTGGGTTCAATCCTCAGTCCAGGAACTAAGATCCCACCTGATACAACTAAGTATTCACATGCCACAAAAAAGACCTGGAGAAGTCAAATAAATAAATAATAAATTTTAAAAATCATATGTAGAAATAGAGACATCAATGCCCAAAGAAGCTACTGAAATATTGAAAGTGGTCCTCTGGGGAATAAGGCTAGAAAGTGAGGCGAGGTCACGTAAGGGAAGTGAAGTGAAGTCGCTCAGTGTGTCTGACTCCTTGCGACTCACGGACCGTAGCCGACCAGGCTCCTCCGTCCATGGAATTTTCCAGGCAAGAATACTGGAGTAGGTTGCCATTTCCTTCTCCAGGGGATCTTCCCGACCCAGGGATCGAACCTGGGCCTCCCCCATTGCAGGCAGACGCTTTCCTGTCTGAGCCACCAGGGAATCCCCAGGTAAGGGAACTGCATTTTTATTGTTGTCTGTTTATGTCCTAAGCCTTTCTGTGCTTGTTTTGATCAGGCTGCATTGTGCTATGCCGTGCTAACAAATAAATCCTGAAAATCTCAGCGGCTTATGAGAATAGCAAGTTGTTTTGTATTTTTTCCCTCACTCATACAGAATCCAATGTGAGTTGGGCAGCCCTCTTAATTTTATTTTCTCATCGTCTAGATCAAGGTCATTGCAAAAGGAAGAGAAAACTGGAGTGTGAAGGGGATATTTGGAAGGGCCAGGCCTGGAGATGACTTCCACCATTTGTACCCATGTTCCACTGCTCAGCCCTCAGTCACCTGGGCCCAACATAACTCGAAGAGAGCTGGGAAATGTGATCTTCTCAGGAGGACACATAGCGTTGTCTTAGCCACGATACCTCTCACATTTTTAAAAATTCATAGGCTTTAGGGACTTCCCAAGGGGTCCAGCGGCTAAGACTCCAAGCTGCCAATGCAGGGCGCTCAGGTTCTGTTCCTCTTCAGAGAACTAAGATAGACACCACATGTTGTCACAACTAGCAGTTCGAATGCTTCAGCGAAAAATCCCACGTGCTGCAGCTAAGGCCCAGCAAGGCCAAACAAATAGATACGTAAATATTTTAAAAATCGATGCTGTGCTTAGCTGCTCAGTCGTGTCCGACTCTTTGCGACCCCATGGACTGTAGCCCACCAGGCTCCTCTGTCCACGGGATTCTCCAGGCAAGAATACTGGAGTGGGTTGCCATGCCCTTCTCCAGGGGATCTTCCTGACCCAGGGATCGAACTAGGTCTCCCCCATTGCAGGCAAATTCTTTACTGTCTGAGACACCAGGGATCATTTAGAGCAGTTTTAGGTTGACAGAAAAATTGGGCAGAAACTATGGAGAGTTTTCACATATCCCATCTCCCCGTTTGTGGCTTAGACAGTAAAGAATTTGCCTACAATTCAGTAGACCTGGGTTTGATCCCTGGGTCAGGAAGATCCCCTGGAGAAGAAAATGGCAACCCATTCCAGTATTCTTGCCTGGAGAATCCCATGGACAGAGGAACCTGGCGGGCTACAGTCCATGGGGTCGCAAAGAGTCGGACACGACTGAACGACTAACACTTCACACTTCACATTTCCCTCCACTACACATCACGAATTCCTCTTTTTTTAATATCTTGCTTTGGTGTGGTACGTTAATTATAATTGATGACTCTATATTGATACATTACTGTTAACGAAAGCCCATAGTTTACAGTAGGGTTCACTTTTTGCGTTAATTCTTTGCGGGACTTCCTTGGTGGTCCAGTGATTAAGACTCCCCTACAAGGGGCATGGAATTCCATCCCTGGTCAGGAAACTGAAATCACAAAAGCCTGAGGCGAGACCAAAATCTCCCCCACAACAGTCACTTGCATTTTAAGAAGCGCATAGTGTCATTTATCCATGATTATAGTGTCATATACAGCAGTCTCACTGCCTTAAATGTCCCCTGTGCTCCTATTCATTCCTCCCCACCGTCCGTGCTCCCTGGGTTAGGGATCAGGAACCTCTGATCACTTTACTGTCTCTATGTGTGTGCTAAGTTGCTTCAGTCGTATCCGACTCTTTGCGACCCCATGGACTGTAGCCAACCAGGCTCCTCTGTCCATGGGATTCTCCAGGCAAGAACACTGCAGTGGGTTGCCGTCCCCTCCTCCAGGGGATCTTCCTGACCCAGGGATCGAACCTGTGTCTCTTAGGTCTCCGTCATTGGCAAGTGGGTTCTTTATCACTAGCACCACTAGGAAGCCCACCGTCTCTCTAGTTTTACATTTTCCAGAAGGTCATAGAATTGGAATCATGCAGTTCTGTTCTGTTCTGTTCTATTCAGTCTCTCAGTCGTGTCCGACTCTTTGAGACCCCGTGGACTGTAGCCTACCAGACTTCTCCATCCATGGCATTCTCCAGGCAAGAATACTGAAGTGGGTTACCATTTCCTTCTCCAGGGCATCTTCCCGACAAAGGGATCGAACCCGGGTCTCCCACATTGGAGGCAGACGCGTTAACCTCTGAGCCACCAGGGAAGCCATGCAGTAGTCAGCCCTTTCTGAATGGCTTCTTTCATTTAGCGATACGCATTTAAGTTTCCTCCATATCTTCTCATGTCTGGATAAACTCATTTCCTTTTAGCACTGAATAATATTCCATTGTCTGCATATATCACCGAATGTTTATCCACCCAATCTGCTGAAGAACATCTTGGTTGCTTCTAATTTTTGGCAATTATAAATAAAGTTTCTATAAATACTCATGTGCTGGGGTTTGCATGGACATTTTTCACTTCCTTTGAGTGAATACAAATACAATTGTGGGGGTGAGATTACTGAATCACATTGTGAGACTTTGCTTAACTTTGTTTAAAAAAAATTACCAAACTGTCTTCCAAAGTGGCCGTACCATTTTGAATTCCTGCCAGCAGTGAATGGGACTTCCTCTTGTTGCATATCCTTGCCAGCATTTGATGTTATCAGTGTTTTGGATTTTAGCCATTTTAACAGATGAACATCATGGTTGTATCATATTGGGGTTTTAGTCTGCAATTCCTTAGTGACCTATGATATTGAACAACTTTTCACATGCTTATTTGCCACATGTGTATCTTCTTTGGTGAGATGACTGTCAGATCTTTTGCCTACTTTT
Organism: Moschus berezovskii; assembly: GCF_049115385.1. Taxonomy (NCBI): domain Eukaryota; kingdom Metazoa; phylum Chordata; class Mammalia; order Artiodactyla; family Moschidae; genus Moschus; species Moschus berezovskii. Next base: position 3,205,577 of record NC_142461.1, read on the forward strand.
TAACTGGTATGCTTGATTTCTGAGTGTAGAATTTTAAAAGTTCTTTGTATGCTTCAGATACAAGTCCTTCATCAGACATGTGTTTTGCAAAGGTTTTGTCCCAGCCTGTGGCTTCCCTTTTCACTCTCTTAACTGTATCTTTCACAGATAAAATTTCAGCTTTAATTAAGAACAACTTATCAATGTTTTCTTTCATGGTTCATGCTTTCAGTATTGGGTCTAAAACCTCATTATCCTATAGGGGGAGGAGATTAACAGGTACAAGCTATTATGTATAAAATTAGCTATAAGGATATATTGTACAACACGGAAAATATAGCTGATATTTTATAATAACTATAACTGGAGCATAGCCTTTAAAAATTGTGAATTACTATGCTGTACACCTGTAACTTACATCATATTATACACCAACTATACTTCAATTTAAATAATAATAATAATAATAAACTCATTGCCAAACCTAAAATCAGCTAGATTTTCTCCTGTATTTTCCTTTCTAGAATTGCATGGGTCTTTTTGAGTACTTACTTTTAATTACGTATTTGGTTTTATTTTTTATTTGCTTTTTATTTTAGTTTTTTATTTACTTGTTTTTGCTGGGTCTTAGTTGCAGCATGTGGAATCTTTCATTTAGTTGGAGCTTGTGGGCTCTAGTTCCCCAATCAGGGATCGAATCCAGGCCCCCTACGTTGGGAGCACAGAGTCTGAGCCACTGGACCACCTAGGAAGTACATAGAAACTTTATGGCTTATGTTTTCCTGTTAGCTTTATGATCCACTTTGTGAAAGGTGTAAGGTCAGTAGCTAGATTTATTTTTATTGCATGTGGATGCCCAGCTGTTTCAGCATCATATGTTGAAAAGACTATCCTTTTGTTATTGAATTGCCTTTGTTCTTTTGTTAAAGACCCTTTGTGTGGGTCTAATTTGGGGCTCTTTATTCTGTTCCATTGATCAAGCTACCCCTTTAATACCACATGTCTTGATTACTGTATCTTTATAGTAAATCTTGATGTTGGGTGGTGTCAGTCCTTTGACTTTGTTCCTTGATATTGTGCTGGTTGTTTAGATCTTTTGCTTCTCCACATAAACTCAGTTTGTAAATATCCACAAAATAACTTGCTGGGAATTTTATTGGGGTTGAAGTGATTCTATAGATTGAGTTGGGAAGAACTGATCTTAACAAAAGTGTTCCTATCCAAGAACAAAGAATATTTCTTTATTTATTTTGTTGTTATTTGATTTCTTTCATCAGATCTTTGTAGTTTGCCTCATATGAATCTTCTGTCTCATATTTTGTTAAATTTTGTACCTATTTCATTTTGGGGAATCCTAATGTAGATGAAAAAACAGTGGAAACAGTGTCAGACTTTCTTTTTTTGGGCTCCAAAATCACTGCAGATGCTGATTGCAGCCATGAAATTAAAAGACGCTTACTCCTTGGAAGGAAAGTTATGACCAACCTTGATAGTATTTTAAAAAGCAGAGACATTACTTTGCCAACCAAGGTCCGTCTAGTCAAGGCAATGGTTTTTCCCGTGGTCATGTATGGATGTGAGAGTTGGACTGTGAAGAAAGCTGATCGCCGAAGAATAGATGCTTTTGAACTGTGGTGTTGGAGAAGACTCTTGAGAGTCCCTTATACTGCAAGGAGATCCAACCAGTCCATTCTAGAGGAGATCAATCCTGGATGTTCATTGGAGGGACTGATGCTAAGGCTGAGGCTGCAATACTTTGGCCACCTCATGCGACGAGTTGACTCACTGGAAAAGACTCTGATGCTGGGAAAGGTTGGGGGCGGGAGGAGAAGGGGACGACCGAGAATGAGATGGCTGGATGGCATCACCGACTCTGTGGACATGAGTTTGAGTGTACTCCGGGAGTTGGTGATGGACAGGGAGGCCTGGCGTGCTGTGATTCATGGGGTCGCGGAGAGTCGGACATGACTGAGGGACTGAACTGAACTGAATGTAGATGAAGATAATCACGATGACGTGATCACTCACCTGGAACCAGACATCTTGGAATGTGAAGTCAAGTGGGCCTTAGAGAGCATCACTACGAACAAAGCTAGTGGAGGTGATGGAATTCCAATTGAGCTATTTCAAATCCTGAAAGATGATGCTGTGAAAGTGCTGCACTCAATATGCCAGCAAATTTGGAAAACTCAGCAATGGCCACAGGACTGGAAAAGGTCAGTCTTCATCCCAATCCCAAAGAAAGGCAATGCCAAAGAATGCTCAAACTACCACACAATTGCACGCATCTCACACGCTAGTAAAGTCATGCTCAAAATTCTCCAAGCCAGGCTTCAGCAATATGTGAACCGTGAACTCCCAGATGTTCAAGCAGGTTTTAGAAAAGGCAGAACCAGAGATCAAATTGCCAACATCCACTGGATCATGGAGAAAGCAAGAGAGTTCCAGAAAAACATCTATTTCTGCTTCATTGACTATGCCAAAGCCTTTGACTGTGTGGATCACAATAAACTGTGGAACAATCTGAAAGAGATGGGAATCCAAGACCACCTGACCTGCCTCTTGAGAAACCTGTATGCAGGTCAGGAAGCAACAGTCAGAACTGGCCATGGAACAACAGACTGGTTCCAAATAAGAAAAGGAGTACATCAAAGTTGTATATAGTCACCCTGCTTATTTAACTTATATGCAGAGTACATCATGAGGAACGCTGGGCTGGAAGAAGCACAAGCTGGAATCAAGATTGCCGGGAGAAATATCAATAACCTCAGATATGCAGATGACACCACCCTTATGGCAGAAAGTGAAGAGGAACTCAAAGGCCTCTTGATGAAAGTGAAAGAGGAGAGTGAAAAGTTTGACTTGAAGCTCAACATTCAGAAAATGAAGATCATGGCATCTGGTCCCATCACTTCATGGGAAATAGATGGGGAAACAGTGGAAACAGTGTCAGACTTTATTTTTTTGGGCTCCAAAATCACTGCAGATGCTGATTGCAGCCTTGAAATTAAAACACGCTTACTCCTTGGAAGGAAAGTTATGACCAGCCTAGATAGCATATTAAAAAGCAGAGATATTACTTTGCCAACCAAGGTCTGTCTAGTCAAGGCTATGGTTTTTCCCGTGGTCATGTATGGATGTGAGAGTTGGACTGTGAAGAAAGCTGATCGCCGAAGAATCGATGCTTTTGAACTGTGGTGCTGGAGAAGACTCTTGAGAGTCCCTTGGACTGCAAGGAGATCCAACCAGTCCATTCTAAAGGAGATCAATCCTGGGTGTTCACTGGAAGGACTGATGCTAAAGCTGAAACTCCAATACTTCAGCCACCTCATGCGAAGAGTTGACTCACTGGAAAAGACTCTGATGCTGGGAGGGATTGGGAGTGGGAGGAGAAGGGGACGACAGAGAATGAGATGGGTGGATGGCATCACCGACTCTGTGGACTTGAGTTTGAGTGAACTCCGGGAGTTGGTGATGGACAGGGAGACCTGGTGTGCTGTGATTCATGGGGTAGCGGAGAGTCGGACATGACTGAGCGTCTGAACTGAACTGAACTGAGTGAATGAAACGAGTATGTGTTAGCTGCTTAGTCATGTCCGACTCTCTGTGACCCCGTGGACGGTGGCCCTGCAGGCTCCTCTGTCCATAGAATCGTCCCGGCAAGGATACTGGAGTGGGTTGCCATTTTCTTCTCCAGAGGCTCTTCCCCACTCAGGGATCGAACCCCGGTCTCCCACATTGCAGGCAGATTCTTTACCATCTGAGCCACAGGGAGGTCCCAATGTAAATGGCATTGTGTTTTGTTGCTTGTATTTTCTTTTTGGCCACACTACACAGCATGTGGGATCTTAGTTCCCCTACAGGAATCAGACCTGCACCCTTTGCATTGGAAGGTGAAGTCCTAAGCACTGGACCACCAAGAAAGTCCCCCTCCCTGCTCCCTTTAATTTTTGAGATTTTTTAATGTAGACCGTGTTTAAAGTCTTTATTGAATTTGTTACAGTATTGCTTCTGTTTTATATTTAGGTTTTTTGGCTGCGAGGCATGTGGGATCTTAGCTTCTCAACCAGGGATCAAACCCGCACCCCCCTGCATTGGAAAGTGAAGTCTTAACTGGACTGCCAGGGAAGTTCCCATTGCTTACTTAAAAAAAAAAAGAGTCCTTTTCACAGCACGCATTTAGTCCATCGTCTTTGGAACATGACGGATTATTTAAATAAATAAAACAGAAGCGAGTAATGTGAATGAGCGCCTTACAGATTTGGTCGTCTGTTGTCATGAATGTCTAAACATCATCAAATCCGTCACTTCCAAAGACAACACAACTCCAGGGCCAAGTGAAATTCATCTCGTGAGGCAGAAGGAAGCAATGAAACATTAGGGGCAGACCCTTCAGTGAATATATTTCATGTCTCCTTGTAAACAGGAAACATACGGCTCTAACAGGCAAGCAGTTGGTGAGGCGAGGAGGAGGGAGGAAGCTTGGGACCAGGAATGAACTAGTTCTGGGGCCGTTATTGTTCACTGCAGGCCTGACTGGACCTCCCGGGAAAGAGGTAGAAGCTAAAACTATGCAGTGAGGAAACTCTTAAACACATGGATGCATCATAAATCAAGATGACACTAATGACTTCTGTTCGTGGTAATCTGCTTTGGGCTGTTTCTCCAGAAGTGGGAATGAGGGACTTTGAGTTGTCCTCACGCTCCCTTCTTGTTTTATTTTTTTCCTTAACATCTATTTATTTGGTTGCACCAAGTCTTAATTGCATCACATGGGATCTTCAATTTTAGTTGCAGCATGGGTGATCTAGCTCCCTGACCAGGGATCGAACCCAGACCCCCTGAATTGGGAGTGTGGAGTCTTAGCCACTGGATCACCAGGGAAGTCCCAATCCCTTCTTCTTTTCTTTCCTAAGAGCCACATAGAATTAAATGAAATTGAGTAAGTGTTGCATCAATCAAAGTTCTTGGGTGCAAGCTACAGAAAATGACTCTACCTTCAGCAAAACCAAAATTCACGGCAAGGGTGCTATGGACTGAATGTTTACGTCTCTCCTAAGTTCACATGTTGAAGTCCTATCCCCCACGGTGGTAGTATCCTGGAGCTGGAGTCTTTGGGGGATAATTAGAACAGGATGAACCTTGAGGGTGGGGCCCTCACCATGGGATTAGTGCCCTCATCAGTGCCCTTATAAAGGGAGACACCAGAGAGCTAGCTCTCTCTCTCCCCTCACCCTCAGCACACATGAAGAGGAGGTCATGGGAGCAGGATGGAGGCTACCTACAAGCCAAGAGAAGGAACCCCACCTTGGGCTTCCAGGTGGCTCCATGGTAAAGAATCTGCCTGTCAAGGCAGGAGACAGAGGTACAGTCCCTGAGCCAGGAAGATCCTACATGCCATGGGGCCACTAAGCCTATTTGCCTGTGCTCTAGAGCCGGGAACCTCAACTACTGAAGCCTGTGTGCCCTCGAGCCATGCCCCCCAGCAAGAGAAGCCATGGCAATAAGAAGGCTGTGCCCTGCAATGAAGAGTAGCCCCAGCCCACTCCAACTAGAGAAAGCTTGTGTGCAGCAACAAAGGTCCAGCACAGCCAGAAATAAAGAAAAGATCACTTATTAAAAAAAAAAGAAGAATTAACCCCATCTTGAAAGCACCTTAATACCGGACTTTGTGGCCTCCAGAACTGTGAGGAAATAAATCTCAGTTGTTTAAGCCACCCAGATGATGATATTTTGTTATGGCAGCCTGAGTTGACAAGAAGGACTGATGCTAAAGCTGAAACCCCAATACTTTGGACACTTCATGCGACGAGTTGACTCATTAGAAAAGACTCTGATGCTGGGAGGGGTTGGGAGTGGGAGGAGAAGGGGACGACAGAGAATGAGATGGCTGGATGGCATCACCAACTCGATGGACATGAGTTTGAGTGAACTCCAGGAGTTGGTGATGGACAGGGAGGCCTGGCGTGCTGTGATTCATGGGGTCGCAAAGAGTCGGGCACAACTGAGCGACTGAACTGAACAGAACTGAACTGAAGGATACGGGGATTCATAGAATCAGAAAGAAGCTATGGGGCCAGCTTGGAAAGCCAGGAACAAAAGGATCTCTGAAGACCTAACAGTCATCTTTGTACAATTCCTGGGGCAGAAGACACTCACTTTGACCAGGATTCAGCAAACTGTGACCCACCAGCCAGAATTCTAGCTTTCTTTATGTTCTTATAGGCTTCCCAGGTAGCTCAGCTGGTAAAGAATCCACCTGCAACACAAGAGACCCCAGTTAGCTTCCTGGGTCAGGAAGATTCCCCTGGAGAAGGGATAGGCTACCCACTCCAGTATTCCTGGGCTTCCCTGGTGGCTCAGATGGTAAAGAATCCGCCTGTAATATGGGAGACCTGGGTTCAGTCCCTGGGTTGGGAAGATCCCCTGGAGGAGAGCATGGCAACCCACTCCAGTATTCTTGCCTGGAGAATCCCCAGGACAGAGGAGCCTGGTGGGCTACAGTCCACGCGGTCGCAAAGAGTTGGACATGACTGAGAGACTAACACATATGTTCTTACAAATAAAGTTCTATTGGAATGACCTCTTTCTTTCAACATTGCTGGTTTGTTCCCTTAGGGCTGGAGAGAGCAACTGCCCCCAGAATGTTCATTGCTTTGCGTGTTGTCTATGGCCCCCTTTGCTCTGACAGCAGAGTTGAGTAGCTGTTATAGAGATGATATGGCTCACAAAACCTAAAATATTTGTGGGTAAAGTTTGCTGACTCCTACCGTAGACTAAGATAGAATAGCAAGAAATGGCGCCTCCTGCCCTGGAGTTGTGCAATACACTAATGGCCTTGTCTGAGGAAGGCTGGGTAAGAGAACCAACAGCAAAGGCTGTTCTCCAGATGGGCTGTGCGGCCCCTGTGATGAACCTGGGGTTTCCAGACCCTTTTCCACTCTCTTTGTGTTTGGGGAGTCCATTGGCTGAGCTTATGTCATGGACCCACCCCTAAGGGACAGAGGGTGGAAGGATCCAGCCCTCTAAGCTTCATTTGTAAGTGTGAGTAAGACTGTCAGGAATAACCCCTCCTGTAAGATGCCAAGTGAGTTCCAACAGAAGGGGCTTGATATATTAATAGGAGGAGGTGGGAGTTGGATACCGTTTGGCACAAGTCTATGAATATTCTCCTGAATCATTGCAAATATCCCCATCATTGTCAAATGGCCCTTCCAGGTACGCCTGGTTGGCTCATTCATTGTCTTGCCCACATCCAGCCTGGGCCACTTTTCACTGCGGACACTGGCTGCCTGAGTCCAGGCCAGCATCACGTCTTTCTTGCGTTATCGCGGCAGATGCCTGGCCCACCTCTTTGCTTCCAGCCCTAATGCAGTCTCTGCTCCACACAGCTGTCGGAGTATTCCTTCTGTTGTGGGTCGACTGGTGGGTGGGGTGATTCTTTAAGACCCAAAGTCAGATCATGCTACACCTCTGCTCACGCTGTCCAATGGCTCCCTGCCCAACTCAGGGTAGAAGCCCAAGTTGTCACCAGGGCCTCCCAGGGTACGATCTGTCCTTCTGTTGCCTCTCTGATCTGCCCGCCTACCATTCTTCCCTTCGCTCACTGTGTTCCAGCCACACCAGCCTACGGGCCGTTTTTCCAATAACACAAGCATCCTCTGGCCTCAAAGGCTTTGCTCTTGCCCTTCACTCTGCCCAGAACTCTGCTCCCCCAGAGAGTTGCATGGCTCTATCCACCAAGTCCTTCTGTCTCTGTTCAAATGACTTCTCAATAGAGAGCACTCCCTTGGCCACCGTGGGACCCTCTCTTCCCCTCACCCAGCGTTATCTTTTGTCGTTCCAGTCACCAAACCTGCTCTACAAGGTCCGCTGATTACTCCTTGTCCCGCCTCATCATATTGAGGGGACTCTGTGAGGGCTGCGGTATCACTGTGAGCTTTGCCTGAAGCCAAGTAGGCACTGGATGGACAATGTGAAGTGGAAGAATCCTGACCCGGGATGTGGCTTCACTGAGGCTCCTGGGAAGCTCAGGACCGAGGAGCCCCCATCGTGGGAAAACGAACCTCTTTCTGGAATGTTGATCCTGAATTCCCTCGCTTTACACCCAAGGAATCTCCAGACCATGAAACAAAATGCTGATGGCATTGACCTATTAACCCCCAAAATGTCCCAAGAGCAGGGAAAGGGCGCTAGTGCAGGGCGAGAAGGCACGGTTTTCCTTTTCTTGTCCCCATAGCCCTGCTCTATTTTGCTTCATAGCATTTGTCACTATTTGAAGTGAGGACCTGAGGCCTCATCTTGTCACTTGACTAGTCCTGTATTTTATATCTGTTCTTTCTGAAACTTCCCGTCTCTTCTGATTTTCCCCCACTCTGGGTCCATATGACTTGATTGGCTTAACTGTCACCCCAGCTCCTGGAATAGGCATGTGAACCAGACCTACACTTGTCAGTCTGCTTCATCCCTGTGGCCACGGTGACTGCTTTGAACGTGACTCCATTCAGACAAAAGGAAATTGGGACTAATTCAAGTCAATGGGACTGTCGAGGAAAGAGAGCATCATCTTCCCTGCGGGTTTTAAGACAGACCAAGGTGTAACCCTGGAGCTGCTGGTGAAAGTGCCACAATGTGGGTGGACTCTTCCTACATTAAGTTCCACAATAAAGGGAGAGACTAATCTTGGTATGTTTGAGCCCCTGGATCCAGCCATACCTGAAGCTAGCACACGTTTCAGATACATGTTGCCTAATTCAGTTTAGGTAGAATATTCTGTTTCTTGCCACCACAGGATCTTTACTTTTTTATTCACTCTTCCCTCCCAACTTACTGTTCTTTAATTTCCTCTAACTCCTCTTCTGTTAATAAGAGTTACATTTCTAAGTCAGATATTAAACCTTGAAATAGGATGCAAAAGCACTTCCTGCTCAAAGCCAAAACAATTGGATCCAGATGGGAAAGGTCAGAGTCCATTTTCCCCATGTTTCCAAACATTTGGATGTTGTCAACATGAAGATAGAACTTCTAACTTTTGATCTGGTAATATCAGAGCTCTGTTAATGCCAAAGGGTGTAATTCTCACGCTCTCCTTAGAACTTATTAGGCTTATTAGAATTTGACTGAAGTCTTACAAATGTGCATTGTTGAGACAGAAGGACCCCGAATACATTTACCAAGATATTTGCACAACTTCCTATTAATCTATTAAAATGATGTCATTGTTTTCAGAGCATTTAGATCTATTTTTTACTTATAATGCTAAAAAATAGCATTAGATACATATATAGATCTGTACCTTCATTACTTTAAAATATTAATTTTAATTGTCTATTATTTTTTAATTATTAGTTTTTTTTAAGGTGACAGTCTGGGTGCTTATTTTTCTTTTTTTCTTTAATTAAAAAAAGTTTATTTCTTTATTTTGGTCTGTGCTGGGTCTTCATTTTGCGAGAGAGTCTGTCTAGTTGCAGCAGGTGAGTGGGCGCTCCTCTCCAGCTGCAGTGTGTTGGCTTCTCATTGCAGTGGCTTTTCTTGTGGACACTGGCTCTAGGCGCTTGGGCTTCAGTAGTTGCAGCACACGGGCTCAGCAATAGTGGTGCACGGGCTCAGTTGCTCCACAGCGTGTGGGATCTTCCTGGACCAGGGAGGGAACCCAGGTCTCCTCCACTGGCAGGCGGGTTCTTTACCACTGAGCCACTAGGAAAGCCCAACTTTAATCATTTTTTAAATTGAAGTCTTAGATGAATAAAACATTATAGGAATATATTAAAGAGGATAGGTAGGACTTGCCTGGTGGCAGAGTGGATAAGAATCCGCCTGCCAGTTCAGGAGACATGGTTCCATCCCTGGTCCAGGAAGAATCCACATGCCGCAGGGTAACAGAGCCCCTGAGCCGCAACCAGAGCCACCGCTCTCCAGTTAGAGAAAGCCCACACACCGCCACGAGACCCCACGCAGCCAAAGAGGAAAGAAAATTAAGAGGATATGGCAGTCTTGGGCTGTCTAGAGATGACAACAGTTGGCAGTCTGGTGGGTATCCTGCTGCTGCTGCTGCTGCTAAGTCACTTCGGTCATGTCCGACTCTGTGTGACCCCATAGACGGAAGCCCACCAGGCTCCCCCGTCCCTGGGATTCTCCAGGCAAGAACACTGGAGTGGGTTGCCATTTCCTTCTCCAATGTGTGAAAGTGAAAAGGGAAAGTGAAGTCGCTCAGTCGTGTCCGACCCTTAGCGACCCCACGGACTGCAGCCCACCAGGCTCCTCCGTCCATGGGATTTTCTAGGCAAGAGTACTGGAGTGGCTTGCCATTGCCTTCTCTGGGTGGATATCCTAGCACGTATTAAAACATAAAGTTCTGGGATTCCTTGGAGGTTCAGTGGTTAAGGCTCTGCACTTCCACTGCTGAGGGCCCAGATTCAATACCTAGTCACAGAATTAAGATCTCACAAGCCAAGTGGTGGGGCCAAAATAATAATAATAAAGTTCTTAGACACATCAGTTCAGTCACTCAGTCGTGTCCAACTCTTTGCAACCCCATGGACTGCAGCACGCCAGGCTTCCTTGTCCATCACCAGCTCCTGGGGTTCACTCAAACTCATGTCCATCGAGTCGGTGATGCCATCCAGCCATCTCATCCTCTGTTGTCCCCTTCTCAGACACATAGATTATACCATATAGCACTGCTGTGACTTTATATGTATCAGGGACAATCCACCCTGTCTTTATGCAGACCTATCACAATCTAAAGTGTAACATTTCACGGTGTGCAGGGCTGTATGTGTTATGTGAGTCGCCACTGTGTAATAGCTTTGACTGTATAGAAATTCTATAATTTATTTTTTCCATTCTCTTTTTGATGGACATTTGGGTTCTTTCTAATGTTTGCACTAACAAATAATTCTATCTTTACATCTTTGCATGCTTGTGCAAGTAGGTAGAATTATCTCTAAATGTGGAATTGTTGGGTCAGGTATGCAAATTTTTATAAGTAGCACCTAACTTTCCTCTAAAAACTTTTATCAGTTTTTAACATTAGCGCATGAGAGTGTTTGAATGGAGAACATGTTTTCCCCTGTTATTAATAAAAATGATAGGTTGATAAACCACCATAGACTAAGTGGCTTATAAACAATGGAAATTTATCTCTCAAAATTCTGAGGCTGGGAAATCCAAGATCAAAGTTTGGTTTTTGGCAAGAACCCAATTCCTAGTTCATATACTACCATCATTTTTGCTGTCCTTTTAGGTGAAAGAGACAAGGCAGCTGTCTGGGGTCTCTTTTATAAGGTCACTAACCCCATTCTTGAAGGCTCCACTCTCATGATCTAATTATTTCCCAAAGTTACCACCTCCAAAGATCATCACATTGGGGATCGTGGGTGTGTGCTGTAGCTCAGTTGTGTCTGACTCTTTATGACCCCTATGAACTGTAGCCCGCCAGGCTCCTCTGCCTATGGAATTTCTCAAGCAAGTGGGGTGCCATTTCTTACTCCAGGGGATCTTCCCAACCCAGTGATCAAACCCATATCTCCCACATTGGCAGGCAGATTCTTTACCACTGAGCCACCAGGGAAGCTCAATTCATTCCCTAATACTGACTAAATAGTCAAATAAAAAAGTGCAATCCTACTTCAATAGACTGAATGTTTGTGTTTATTCATATATTGAAATCTAATCACTGGGCTTCCCAGGTGGTGCAGTGGTAAAGAACCACCTGCTGATGCAGGAGATGGAGGAGATGCCAGTTCGATCCCTGGGTCGGGAAGATCCCCTGGAGGAGGAAATGGCAACCCACTCCAGTATTCTTGCCTGGAAGATTCCATGGGCAGAGGAGCCTGGCAGGTCACAGCCCATAGGGGTTGCAAAGAGTCAGATATGACTGAGCAGTTGAGCACAGGGAGTGTATTGCAATGAGCTATTTGCTTTCATTTATTTCCGTTGTATCAGCCAGAAGCCAAACTGAAGGTGGCTTGGCAAAAAAATGGACTGAACAGTGAAGTAAACGGTTTCAGGCGTGATTGGATTTAGGGCTCAAATAGTGATATTGGGGCTTCCCTGATAGCTCAGTTGGTAAAGAATCCACCTGCAATGCAGAAGACCCCAGTTCAACTCCTGGGTTGGGAAGATCTGCTGGAGAAGGGATAGGCTACCCACTCCAGTATTCTTGGGCTTCTCTTGTGGCTCAGCTGGTAAAGAATCCACCTGCAATGAGGGAGACCTGGGTTCGATCCCTGGGTTGGGAAGGTCCCCTGGAGAAGGGAAAAGCTACCCACTCCAGTATTCTGGCCTGGAGACTTCCATAGACTGTATGGTCCATGGGGTCACAAAGAGTCAGACTCAGCTGAGTGACCTTCACTTCACTTCAGTGACGTTGGGGCTCATTTTCTGTTTCCCACTGGGTTGGCCTCATTCTTCTGTTTTAAGTCGTGGCCCCGGTTATCTCCAGGCTCTCTCCTTTCAGTGACAAGGTGGTGGCAGCAGCTGCATCCTTCTTACCCTCTCAGACTCGAGTTCTGCGCACAAAAGCAGGTTTGTTTCCCAACAGTCTAAGGCAAAGTCCTGATAGCCCCTCTTACTGGATGTAAATATCACTGACCCAATCGTAGTGGCCCAAGGAATAGCGATGATTCATCGAGGTCTCGGGTGGTCAAGCTCTCCACCCTGGGAGGACTGGGGGAGGACAGAGCCAATCCCCATCACCACCGCAGGAACTGTGGCTGTCAGAGAGGAAGCTGCTGACAAGCGCTCAGTGGCCGACTCTCTGCGACCCCGTGGACTGCAGCCCTCCAGGCTCCTCTGTCCTTGGGATTTTTCCAGGCAAGAATACTGGGGTGGGTTGCCGTTTCCTTCTCCAGGGGAGCTTCCCAACCCAGGGATCGAAGCCGGGTCTCTTGTGTCTGCTGCATTGCAGGCAGTTTCTTTACCATCTGAGCCGCCAAGGAAGCCCCGGGAAAGGCAGAGCCCTGAATGAAAATCTGTGAGCGCCGAGCGGCTGTTGGGGAGTAAAACCTGCCTCAGCTCTGCCGGCCACTGCTGACTCCAGTGTCTTTCTGAACTACACTCATTCTCCACACTGCACCGGAAAGAAGTTCTCTAAAAGGAGCAAATCTGAGCCTTTTAAAAACTCTTCCATGGTCCTTCCTTGCCCTCGGGGTAAATTTTATTCTCCTTAACAAAGCCGCTGAGATCTGGCAGGCCTCTCCTTAACCACCCCAGCTAGGACCAGAGTTTTGGATGCCTGCGTGCTCAGTCGTGTCTGACTCTTTGCAGTCTAACTAGATCTCTTCCCAACATCCCTCCTCACCCCCACTCCCTAGCATTCCTCAGTAAAGCCATGTTGAATTGCTGAGCTGTCTGAATACACCCTGTTCTCTCTCCCACTTCTTGGCCTTTGCATAATAGTCGTGTGATTTATAAAGAACTTACTCTAAGTGCCAGGCAACGTGCTAAGTATTATATGTGTACTTTATATCCCGCTCGCGTCCTCACGATAACCCTAGGAAAAGCAGTAGGGTGTGCGAGGTGAAAACACTCCAGAGACAGTCTGCTGAAGTCCAGTCTCATGGACTAATCATGTTTTTATTTTCTGTATTTAGGATGCTTTGGCATTCCAGGTCCTTGCTAATCCTGGAGAGACAGCCCCTCCCAGGGCCAGCTCATATCTACAGATAGTAAACAACTTGCCTAAGCACCCTAAGAGCTGTTCCTACGCAAGCCAATCAATCCAAAGCCAAACACCCAACCACCTCCTCTGACTCTCACAGCCAAGTCAATATTGCTTCTTCCATCAATCAGCCCAGGGCTCTGTACCAGATAACTCGGGGCTGACCTAAAGCCTGGAGCCTGCTGAAATCATCAAACTAGCCAGTCCTGATTTACGTTGCCTCTTTCCTTCCTTCCCATGAAAACTACAAAAAACCATTTGCTCATTTTTTTTTTTCTATCTAACTAACCCTGGTGTTTTCCCATACTACCCTGTGTAGCCTGGCAAGCTCCACTCCTCTTGAGAATTGTAAATAATACTGTGCTTAGTCACTCAGTCGTGTCCGACTCTTTGTGACCCCATAGACTGTAGCCTGCCAGGCTCCTCTGCCCATGGGGATTCTCCAGACAGGAATACTGAAGTGGGTTGCCATTTCCTCCTCCAGGGGATCTTCCCAACCCAGGGATCAAACCCAGGTCTCTTGCATCTCAGGCGGATTCTTTACCAGCTGAACTACCAGGGAAGTTCAAGTAAGTAATACATTCTTCTATTAAAGACAGTTATCTCCACGTCTGTCATCTTTCCATACCTGATTAAAATAAAATCTTAGGTACATTTCACAACAACTCAGCCTCTTACTAGGTGTGGGCCTTGGACTCAATCTCTCTCCGCCTTGAGTTCTCTTTATCTAAAATACGGATAATAATACCTCGGATGGTAATGAATCTGCCTGCAATGCAGCAGACCTGATTTCAACCACTGGGTCAGGAAGATCTCCTGGAGAAAGGAATGGCTACCCACTCCAGTATTCTTCCCTGGAAAATCCCATGGACAGAGGAACCTGGGTGGCTCTAGTTCATGGTGTAACTGGAGGGAAAAGGGCACAGATTTTGAGAGAATGACTCAGGCCAAGGACATAACATAAACTGATTAGAATCGAACGGGTCCAAGATGGCAGAGAAGCTGACTTTGATTAGACCTTGATCTTCAATCAGCAAGCTGAGTGACACACCTAGAGGCATCATGAGAGCCCCTGGAGGAGGGCATGGCAACCCACTCCAGTATTCTTGCCTGGAGAACCGCTTGGACAGAGGAGCCTGGCGGGTTACAGTCCGTGGGGTCACACGGGGTCGGACACGACTGAGCGTGGACGCAGATGCAGAGACGTCATGAGAGTTCCCAGGCCAAGGGGAGGGTGTCGGCCCAGTCCCTGGAAATCTCCATCCCTTCGCTCAGACAGTAAAGCATCTGCCTGCAATGCAGGAGACCCAGGTTTGATCCCTGGGTCAGGAAGATCTCCTGGAGAAGGAAATGGCAATCCACTCCACTATCCTTGCCTGGAAAATTTCATGGACAGAGGAGCCTGGCGGGCTAGAGGCCATGGGGTCCCAAAGAGTCAGACACGACTGAGCAATTAACACACTCATACTCCCCGAAATAACTTGGAATAATCCTCTCACTTACTAGAATGTGGAAATTACCTGCCTATAAAGACTAACCATGCCGTATGTGGCCACCGCAGAGCCCTCTGTGATGGCCACAGTCTGTCATGAAGTGTGCCTCACTATCTGAATAAATCCACTTATCTATCACTTTGTCTCTCACTGAATTCTTTCTGTGATGAGACATCAAAAACCTGAGCTTCATTAGGTCCTGAAACCAGATACACCATGGGTTTTAGGTAGGTTCTAGTCCCAGCCACATGAGTTCAAGTCCTAAGCAGGGTTTTGGCTGGGTTTGAATGCCAGAAGACAAAAGATGGAGAAGTTCTATACAGTCAGCAAAAATAAGACCAGGAGCTGACTGGCTCAGATCATGAACTCCTTATTGCAAAATTCAGACTGAAATTGAAGAAAGTAGGGAAAACCACTAGACTATTCAGTTCAACTCAATTCAGTTGCTCAGTTGTGTCCAACAGCACGCCAGGCCTCCCTGTCCATCACCAACTCCCGGAGTCCACCCAAACCCACGTCCATCGAGTTGATGATGCCATCCAACCATCTCATTCTCTGTCATCCCCTTCTCCTGCCCTAAATCTTTCCCAGTATCAGGGTCTTTTCAAATGAGTCAGCATTTCGCATCAGGTGGCCAAAATATTGGAGTTTCAGCCTCAAAATCGGTCCTTCCGATGAACACCCAGAACTGATCTCCTTTAGGATGGACTGGTTGGATTTCCTTGCAGTCCAAGGGACTCTCAAGAGTCTTCTCCAACAACACAGTTGAAAAGCATCATTCTTTGGCACTCAACTTTCCTTATAGTCCAACTCTCACATCCATACATGACCACTGGAAAAACCATAGCTTTGATTATACCGTCCTTTGTAGGCAATCAGTGAACTAAAATAGACTGGAATGGGTGAATTTAACTCGATGACCATTATATCTACTACTGTGGGCAAGAATCCCTTAGAAGAAATGGAGTAGCCATTGTGGTCAACAAAAGAGTCCGAAATGCAGTACTTGGATGCAATCTTAAAAATGACAGAATGATTTCTGTTCGTTTCCAAGGCAAACCATTCAATATTACAGTAATCCAAGTTTATGCCCCAACCAGTAATGCTGAAGAAGCCGAAGTTGAACAGTTCTATGAAGACCTACAAGACCTTTTAGAACACACACCCAAAAAAGATGTCCTTTTCATTATAGGGGACTGGAATGCCAAAGTAGGAAGTCAAGAAACACCTGGAGTAACAGGCAAATTTGGCCTAGAAGCACAAAATGAAGCAGGGCAAAGGCTAATAGAGTTTTGCCAAGAGAACGCACTGGTCTTAGCAAACACCCACTTCCAACAACACAAGAGAAGACTCTACACATGGACATCACCAGATGGTCAACACCAAAATCAGATTGATTATATTCTTTGCAGCCAAAGATGGAGAAGCTCTATACAGTTAGCACAAACAAGACCAGGAGCTGACTGTGGCTCAGATCATGAACTCCTTATTGCCAAATTCAGACTTAAATTTAAGAAAGTAGGGAAAACCACTAGACCATTCTGATATGACCTAAATCAAATCCCTTATGATTATACAGTGGAAGTGAGAAACAGATTTAAGGGACTAGATCTGATAGATAGAGTGCCTGATGAACTCTGGACGGAGGTTCGTGACATTGTACAGGAGACAGGGACCAAGACCATCCCCATGGAAAAGAAATGCAAAAAAGCAAAATGGCTGTCTGAGGAGGCCTTACAAATAGCTGTGAAAAGAAGAGAAGCGAAAAGCAAAGGAGAAAAGGAAAGATATAAGCATCTGAATGCAGAGTTCCAAAGAATAGCTAGGAGAGATAAGAAAGCCTTCCTCAGCGATCAATGCAAAGAAATAGAGGAAAACAACAGAATAGGAAAAACAAGAGATCTTTTCAAGAAAATTAGAGATATCAAGGGAACATTTCATGCAAAGATGGGCTCGATAAAGGACAGAAATGGTAGGGACCTAACAGAAGCAGAAGATATTAAGAAGAGGTGGCAAGAATACACAGAAGAACTGTACAAGAAAGATCTTCACGACCAAGATAATCACGATGGCGTGATCACTCACCTGGAACCAGACATCTTGGAATGTGAAGTCAAGTGGGCCTTAGAAAGCATCACTACGAACAAAGCTAGTGGAGGTGATGGAATTCCAATTGAGCTATTTCAAATCCTGAAAGATGATGCTGTGAAAGTGCTGCACTCAATATGTCAGCAAATTTGGAAAACTCAGCAATGGCCACAGGACTGGAAAATGTCAGTCTTCATCCCAATCCCAAAGAAAGACAATGCCAAAGAATGCTCAAACTACTGCACAATTGCACTCATCTCACACGCTAGTCAAGTCATGCTCAAAATTCTCCAAGCTAGGCTTCAGCAATATGTGAATCGTGAACTTCCATATGTTCAAGCAGGTTTTAGAAAAGGCAGAGGCACCAGAGATCAAATTGCCAACATCTGCTGGATTATGGAGAAAGCAAGAGAGTTCCAGAAAAACATCTATTTCTGCTTCATTGACTATGCCAAAGCCTTTGACTGTGTGGATCACAATAAACTGTGGAACAATCTGAAAGAGATGGGAGTCCCAGACCACCTGACCTGCCTCTTGAGAAACCTGTATGCAGGTCAGGAAGCAACAGTTAGAACTGGACATGGAACAACAGATTGGTTCCAAATAGGAAAAGGAGTACGTCAGGGCTGTATATTGTCACCCTGCTTATTTAACCTCTATGCAGAGTACATCATGAGGAACGCTGGGCTGGAAGAAGCACAAGCTGGAATCAAGATTGCTGGGAGAAATATCAATAACCTCAGATATGCAGATGACACCACCCTTATGGCAGAAAGTGAAGAGGAACTCAAAGGCCTCTTGATGAAAGTGAAAGAGGAGAGTGAAAAGGTTGGCTTGAAGCTTAACATTCAGAAAACGAAGATCATGGCATCTGGTCCCATCACGTCATGGGAAATAGATGGGGAAACAGTGGAAACAGTGTCAGACTTTATTTTTTTGGGCTCCAAAATCACTGCGGATGCTGATTGCAGCCATGAAATTAAAAGACACTTACTCCTTGAAAGGAAAGTTATGATCAGCCTAGATAGCATATTGAAAAGCATGACATTCCTTTGCCAACAAAGGTCCGTCTAGTCAAGGCTATGGTTTTTCCCGTGGTCATGTATGGATATGAGAGTTGGACTGTGAAGAAAGCTGATCGCCGAAGAATTGATGCTTTTGAACTGTGGTGCTGGAGAAGACTCTTGAGAGTCCCTTGGACTGCAAGGCAATCCAACCAGTCCATTCTAGAGGAGATCAATCCTGGGTGTTCATTGGAAGGACTGATGCTAAAGCTGAAACTCCAATACTTTGGCCACCTCATGGGACGAGTTGACTCACTGGAAAAGACTCTGATGCTGGGAGTGATTGGGGATAGGAGGAGAAGGGGACGACAGAGAATGGGGTGGCTGGATGGCATCACCGACTCGATGGACATGAGTTTGAGTGAACTCCGGGAGTTGGTGATGGACAGTGAGGCCTGGCGTGCTGTGGTTCATGGGGTTGCTAAGATTCGGACACGACTGAGCGACTGAACTGAACTGAACTGAACTTGTAGGCAAAGAAATGTCTCTGCTTTTCAATACGCTGTCTAGGTTGGACATAGTTTTTCTCCCAAGGAGCAAGCATCTTTTAATTTCATGGCTGCAGTCACCATCTGCAATGATTTTGGAGCCCAATGAAATAAACTCTGTCACTGTTTCCATTGTTTCCCCATCTATTTGCCATGAAGAGATGGGACTGGATGCCATGATCTTAGTGTTTTGAATGTTGAGTTTTAAGCCAACATTTTCAGTCTCCATTTTCACTTTCATCAAAAGGCTCTTTAGTTCTTTTTCGTTTTCTGCCGTAAGGGTGGTGTCATCTGCATATCTGAGGTTATTGATATTTCTTCCCACAATCTTGATTCCAGCTTGTGCTTCATCCAGTCTGGCATTTCACATGATGTACTCTGCATATCAAATTGCCAATATCTGCTGGATCATGGAAAAAGCAAGAGAGTTCCGGAAAAACATCTATTTCTGTTTCATTGACTATGCCAAAGCCTTTGACTGTGTGGATCACAATAAACTGTGGAACATTCTGAAAGAGATGGGAATCCCAGACCACCTGACCTGCCTCTTGAGAAACCTGTATGCAGGTCAGGAAGCAACAGTTAGAACTGGACATGGAACAACAGACTGGTTCCAAATAGGAAAAGGAGTTCATCAAGGCTGTATATTGTCACCCTGCTTATTTAACTTCTATGCAGAGTACATCATGAGGAACGCTGGGCTGGAAGAAGCACAGGCTGGAATCAAGATTGCTGGGAGAAATATCAATAACCTCAGATATGCAGATGACACCACCCTTATGGCAGAAAGGGAAGAGGAACTAAAGAGCCTCTTGATGAAAGTGAAAGAGGAGAGTGAAAATGTTGGCTTGAAGCTCAACATTCAGAAAACAAAGATCATGGCATCTGGTCCCATCACTTAATGGGAAATAGATGGGGAAACAGTGGAAACAGTGTCAGACTTTATTTTTTTGGGCTCCAAAATCACTGTGGATGCTGATTGCAGTCATGAAATTAAAAGACACTTACTCCTTGGAAGGAAAGTTATGACCAACCTAGATAGCATATTAAAAAGCAGAGACATTACTTTGCCAACCAAGGTCCGTCTAGTCAGGGCTATGGTTTTTCCAGTGGTCATGCATGGATGTGAGAGTTAGACTGTGAAGAAAACTGATCGCCAAAGAATTGATGCTTTTGAACTGTGATGCTGGAGAAGACTCTTGAGAGTCCCTTGGACTGCAAGGAGATCCAACCAGTCCATTCTAAAGGAGATTAGTCCTGGGTATTCACTGGAAGGACTGATGCTAAAGCTGAAACTCCAATACTTTGGCCACCTCATGGGAAGAGTTGACTCTGATGCTGGGAGGGATTGGGGGTAGGAGGAGAAGGGGACGACAGAGAATGAGATGGCTGGATGGCATCACCGACTCAATGGACATGAGTTTGAGTGAATTCCGGGAGTTGGTGATAGAGAGGGAGGCCTGGCGTGCTGTGATTCATGGGGTCGCAAAGAGTCGGACACGGCTGAGTAACTGAACTGAACTGAGCTGAACTCTGCATATAAGTTAAATAAACAGGGTGACAATATACAGCCTTGGCCTACTCCTTTTCCCAATTTGGAACCAGTCTGTTGTTCCATGTCCAGTTCTGTTTCTTCCTGACCTGCAAACAGATTTCTCAGGAAGCAGGTCAGATGGTCTGGTGTTCCCATCTCTTGAAGAATTTTCCACGGTCTGTTGTGAGCCACACAGTCGAAAGCTTTGGTGTAGTCAATAAAGCAGATGTTTTTCTGTAATTCTCTTGCTTTTCAATGATTCAACGGATGTTGGCAATTTGATCTCTGGTTCCTCTGGCTTTTTAAAATCTAGCTTGAACATCTGGAAGTTCTCTGTTCAGGTACTGTTTAAGCCTAGCTTAGAGAATTTGAGCATTACTTTGCTAGCATGTGAGATGAGTGCAATTGTGCGGTAGTTTGAGCATTCTTTGGCATTGCCTTTCTTTGGGATTGGAATGAAAACTGAGGTTTTTCAGTCCTGTGGCCACTGCTGAGTTTTCCAAATTTGCTGGCATATTGAGTGCAGCACTTTCACAGCATCATCTTAGGATTTGAAAGAGCTCAGCTGGAATTCCATCACCTCCACTAGCTTTGTTCGTAGTGATGCTTCCTGAGGCCCACTTGACTTCACGCTCCAGGATGTCTGGCTCTAGGTGAGTTATCACACCATCATGATTATCTGGGTCGTGAAGATCTTTTTTGTACAGTTCTTCTGTGTATGCTTGCCACCTCTTCTTAATATCTTCTGCTTTTGTTAGGTCCATACCATTTCTGTCCTTTATTGAGCCCATGTTTATGTGAAATGTTCCCATGGTATCTCTAATTTTCTTGAAGAAATCTCTAGTCTTTCCCATTCTATTGTTTTCCTCTATTTCTTTGCATTGATCACTGAGGGAGGCTTTCTTATCTCTCCTTGCTATTCTTTGGCACTCGGCATTCAAATGGGTGTATCTTTCCTTTTCTCCTTTCCCTTTAGCTTCTCTTCTTTTCACAGCTATTTGTAAGGTCTCCTTAGACAACCATTTTGCTTTTCTGCATTCCTTTTTCTTGCGGATGGTCTGATCCCTGCCTCCTGTAGAATGTCATGAACCTCCATCCATAGTTCTTCAGGCACTATATCTATCACATCTAATCCACTGAATCTATTTGTCACTTCCACTATATAATCGTAAGGGATTTGATTTAGGCCCTACCTGAATGGTCTAGTGGTTTTCCCTACTTTCTTCAATTTAAGTCTGAATTTGGCAATACAGAGTTCATGATCTGAGCCACAGTCAGCTCCCAGTCTTGTTTTTGCTGACTGTATAGAGCTTCTCTGTCTTTGGCTGCAAAGAATATAATCAATCGGATTTTGGTATTGATCATTCAGTTTGACCTAAATCAAATCCTTTATGATTTAACAGTGGAAGTGACAAATAGGTTAAAGCGATTAGGAGATCAAACCAGTTCATCCTAAAGGAAATCAGTCCTGAATATTTATTCATTGGAAGGACTGATTCTGAAGTTGAAGTTCCAATACTTTGGCCACCTGATGTGAAGAAGTGACTCATTTGGAAAGACCCTGATGTTGGGAAAGATTGAAGGCAGGAAGAGGAAGGGATGACAGAAGGAATAGATGGTTGGATGGAATCACTGACTCCATGAACATGAGTTTGAGCAAGTTCCAGGAGATAGTGAAGGACAGGGAAGCATGGCGTGCTGCAGTCCATAGGGATGCCAATAGTCGGATACAACTTAGCAACTGAACAACAATACCAGTGTTCATTTTATTGTACTGGGGTTTATTTACCCTGAACTTATTCAGGTTAATTGATCAAGCAAGCTAGCGTTATTCCTGTGTAACATTTATAACAATGAAGAAATGTTGAAAAATGATTCAAGTGAATGGAATCATTATTCTGACAAATCTTCACAGTGATCTTGTCTTACAGTGTGCTAGCAGTAGATAATATCCAGGATCTTCAGATGACCGCAAACCTTGTGTGTGTGTATGTGTGTGTGTGTGCACTCAGATGTTTAGTCTTCTGACTCTTTGTAATCCTCGTGGACTGTAGCCCACCAGGCGCCTCCATCAGGGGATCTTCCAGGCAGGAATACTGGAGTGGGAATACCACTTCTTCCTCCAGGACAGCTTCCCAATCCAAGGATAGAACCTGTTTCTCTTATGTCTCCTGCACTGGCAGGCAAATTATTTTCCATTAGCACCTGAGATGATATTAAATCAAGTAATTTCATCTTTGATACCTAAATAATTTGTAAGGTAGAATACTGAAACATTATTAACCAAGTATACCTTTAAGTTTATATATTCTGCATACCTGCTATATAAAAGTTATGTTTCGGGTTTTGTTAACGAGCATTTAAAAAATGTGTAAAAGAGACACCTGTGGTTGTGGAAAGTTGCACTGCAAGCTTTGATTGTCCGCTAGAATACCTAGGTAAGGCAGACAGGTTTTAATTAATTTACACCCCCACACACACACACCCCCTACTGTTATCTGTGAATCACTAGTTGGTTACTTTGGTAAAAAGTGAAACTTTGGTTAAAAGTGAAACTTCTGTAAGCGGTTGATATTAGACTAGCAGTCACAGAGAAATATAATGTGTATGTGAGCAGAGATCCTCAGGCTTTTGGTGGGGACCCTGCCTTCTGATCCCTTTACATTCTTTTTCTCTCTCTCTTTTTTAAAAATATTTATTTATTTCTGGCTGTGCTTGGGTTCTTTTCTGCGCACGGGCTTTCTCTAGCTGTGGCAGGTGGGGCTCCTCTCTGACTGCGATGGGCAGGCTTCTCACTGCCGTGGCTTCTGTTGTTGCAGAGCGCCGGCACTAGGCACATGGGCTTCAGAGGCAGTGGCACATGGGCTTCATTGTTCCGAGGCAAGTGGGCTCTTCCCTGACCAGGGATTAAATCTGTGTCCCCTGCATTGGCAGGCGGATTCTTAACCACTGGACCACCGGGGAAGCACCCTTTATATTTTTGAGACATATTAAGGACCCCAAACAACTTTTGTTATGCAATTTTAAAAAATATATAGATTTTATTTATTTTTCCATATAAAGATTTTATATTTTAATATATGCTATCTTATTTTGTTCATACGAACTTAAATTTAATGATTCAGTTCAGTTCAGTTGCTCAGTCGTGTCCGACTCTTTTAACCCCATGAATCACAGCACGCCAAGCCTCCCTGTCCATCACCAACTCCCGGAGTTCACTCAAACTCATGTCCATCGAGTTGGTGATGCCATCCAGGCAACTCATTCTCTGTCGTCCCCGTCTCCTCCCGCTCCCAATCCTTCCCAGCATCAGAGTCTTTTCCAGTGAGTCAACTCGTCACATGAGGTGGCCAAAGTATTGGAGCTTTAGCTCTAGCATCAGTCCTTCCAATGAACACCCAGGATTGATCTCCTCTAGAATGGACTGGTTGGATCTCCTTGCAGTATAAGGGACTCTCAAGAGTCTTCTCCAGCACCACAGTTCAAAAGCATCAGTTCTTCGGTGATCAGCTTTCTTCACAGTCCAACTGTCACATCCACACATGACCACGGGAAAAACCATAGATTTGACTAGACGGACCTTGGTTGGCAAAGTAATATCTCTGCTTTTCAATATGCTATCTAGGTTGGTCATAACTTTCCTTCCAAGGAGTAAGCGTCTTTTAATTTCATGGCTGCAATCAGCATCTGCAGTGATTCTGGAGCCCAAAAAAATAAAGTCTGACACTGTTTCCACTGTTTCCCCATCTATTTCCCATGAAGTGATGGGACCAGATGCCATGATCTTCGTTTTCTGAATGTTGAGCTTCAAGCCAACATTTTCACTCTCCTCTTTCACTTTCATCAAAAGGCCTTTGAGTTCCTCTTCCCTTTCTGCCATAAGGGTGGTGTCATCTGCATATCTGAGGTTATTGATATTTCTCCCAGCAATCTTGATTCCAGCTTGTGCTTCTTCCAGCCCAGCGTTCCTCATGATGTACTCTGCATATAAGTTAAATAAGCAGGGTGACTATATACAACCTTGACGTACTCCTTTTCCTATTTGGAACCAGTCTGTTGTTCCATGTCCAGTTCTGACTGTTGCTTCCTGACCTGCATACAGGTTTCTCAAGAGGCAGGTCAGGTGGTCTGGGATTCCCATCTCTTTCAGAATGTTCCACAGTTTATTGTGATCCACACAGTCAAAGGCTTTGGCATAGTCAATGAAACAGAAATAGATGTTTTTCTGGAACTCTCTTGCTTTCTCCATGATCCAGCGGATGTTGGCAATTTGATCTCTGGTGCCTCTGCCTTTTCTAAAACCTGCTTGAACATCTGGGAGTTCACGATTCACATATTGCTGAGGCCTGGCTTGGAGAATTTTGAGCATGACTTTACTAGAGTGTGAGATGAGTGCAATTGTGCGGGAGTTTGAGCATTCTTTGGCATTGCCTTTCTTTGGGATTGGAATGAAGACTGACCTTTTCCAGTCCTGTGGCCATTGCTGAGTTTTCCAAATTTGCTGGCATACTGAGTGCAGCACTTTCACAGCATCATCTTTCAGGATTTGAAATAGCTCATTTGGAATTCCATCACCTCCACTAGCTTTGTTCATAGTGATGCTTTCTAAGGCCCACTTGACTTCACATTCCAAGATGTCTGGTTCCAGGTGAGTGATCACGCCATTGTGACTATCTTGGTCATGAAGATCTTTTTTGTACAGTTCTTCTGTGTATTCTTGCCACCTCTTCTTAATATCTTCTGCTTCTGTTAGGTCCCTACCATTTCTGTCCTTTATCGAGCCCATCTTTGCATGAAATGTTCCCTTGGAATCTCTAATTTTCTTGAAGAGATCTCTTGTCTTTCCCATTCTGTTGTTTTCCTTTATTTCTTTGCATTGATCACTGAGGAAGGCTTTCTTATCTCTCCTTGCTATTCTTTGGAACTCTGCATTCAGATGCTTATATCTTTCCTTTTCTCCTTTGCTTTTCGCTTCTCTTCTTTTCACAGCTATTTGTAAGGCCTCCTCAGACAGCCATTTTGCTTTTTTGCATTTCTTTTCCATGGGGATGGTCTTGGTCCCTGTCTCCTGTACAATGTCACGAACCTCCGTCCAGAGTTCATCAGGCACTCTATCTATCAGATCTAGTCCCTTAAATCTGTTTCTCACTTCCACTGTATAATCATAAGGGATTTGATTTAGGTCATATCTGAATGGTCTAGTGGTTTGCCCTACTTTCTTCAATTTAAGTCTGAATTTGGCAATAAGGAGTTCATGATCTGAGCCACAGTCAGCTCCTGGTCTTGTTTTTGCTAACTGTATAGAGCTTCTCCATCTTTGGCTGCAAAGAATATAATCAATCTGATTTTGGTGTTGACCATCTGGTGATGTCCATGTGTAGAGTCTTCTCTTGTGTTGTTGGAAGAGGGTGTTTGCTATGACCAGTGCGTTCTCTTGGCAAAACTCTATTAGCCTTTGCCCTGCTTCATTTCGTGCTCCAAGGCCAAATTTGCCTGTTACTCCAGGTGTTTCTTGACTTTCTACTTTTGCATTCCAGTCCCCTATAATGAAACGGACATCTTTTTTGGGTGTTAGTTCTAAAAGGTCTTGTAGGTCTTCATAGAACCGTTCAACTTCGGCTTCTTCAGTGTTACTGGTTGGGGCATAGACTTGGATTACTGTAATATTGAATGGTTTGCCTTGGAAATGAACAGAAATCATTCTGTCATTTTTAAGATTGCATCCAAGTACTGCATTTCGGACTCTTTTGTTGACCACGATGGCTACTCCATTTCTTCTAAGGCATTCCTGCCCACAGTAGTAGATATAATGGTCATCTGAGTTAAATTCATCCATTCCAGTCCATTTTAGTTCACTGATTTCTAGAATGTCTACGTTCACATCTTGTTTTGTTCATGAAAATTTAAATTTAATGATTACCATATTAGAATTCGAGACTGGGAAAAAATTTTAACTAATCTTAAAGTATTTATTGATTCCTTTGAAGGTAAAAAAGGATATACTCATTGCTTATTAACATAATATTAATATGAAAATTGTTCTGGCCTTGTGAGCTCACTGAAAGATAAACACTGTACTAAGATTAAGCATCAGTTTGATTCAGAATATAAAAGAGCTTTTATATATAAGTAAATTTTACATCCTTTGGTTTGCCATACCTGAAACTGAAAGGAAGCTTGAAATATGTCAAAATTACAACAAAGTTTGCTCAACTTTGACAGACTTGCTTCTTTGGTTTACTGATTAATGCTTTCACCTGCTCATGTAATGCTTTTCTTTACTTTCTGTATAATTGCCTAGATAGCAAACTTTCCACATCTTAATAATTTTCTGTGATTTATTTGTATTTTATTATATCCTTGATTATTTAAGGGTGGGAGAAAGATCCATCATTTCTCACTTATGAAAAAGCTGATTTTCTTTACTATCTTGTTACCTTTTATGTTTATTTTTAAATGCTTTATTATCACATACAGGCACTCAAGATCCCCTCTTAATCGAATATCCAAATCTCTTCTGATGACATTTTCGAATTTTTGCTTTCCCAGACTGGATCCTAAATATGGAAAAGAGTAAAGAAAAATTTCAAGATATCCCCTACATCTAAAACTATCTTTGAGCTTTCCCATAGGGTCTCTGGACAATCACAAAAATTTGTTCTTTCACTTTATTAAAAAAAAATATGCTACATATAATCAATTTGCTTGAATATTTGCATGTGAAGAGTTATCAAATCAGAGGAAATGCTAAGCTTTCTCTAGGTTAAATCTATCTAGAGCAGATGTTATTTATATAAACATTTTAAAATTGTGTCCTTTATGGGAAGTCCCTGGGACTATGTCTTTGCTCTCCTTGGTAGGTATTTACCCTCAGGAAAAGCACTCTCATGGACTAGTTCTCATAAGGGCCAGAGCCATTATGAAATAGCTCTGTTGAGTTTCCCTCCTTTCCTCGGGGTCCCGTCAGTGTTTTGCTGATGAGATCGGCCACAACAATACAGTGCATCAGCCTCAAGCTCAGTTCAGTTCAGTTCAGTTCAGTCGCTCAGTCGTGTCCGACTCTCCGCGACCCCATGAATCACAGCACGCCAGGCCTCCCTGTCCATCACCAACTCCCGGAGTTCACTCAAACTCAGATAGTATTTAAAATATTTACTTGCTGCTACAATACTTGGGTAAGTCTTCCTTCTTTTCTTTTCTTTTTTTTTGCACCAAGCACGTGACTTGCAGGATCTTAGTTTCCCAACCAGAGATGGAATCCGATGCCCCTGGCAGTGGGGGGCCAAGTCCCAACCACACCACCAGGACGTCCTGAGGGCTCCTTTAATTTGAATCTAGCATGGTCTGGGCCAGCGGAATGCACATCAAACTCAATGGAATGGAGATCTGTAGACATCTGTGAAATATCTAGATTCTACTCCAGACTTACTGAATCTCTTTACTCGATACTCTTGGTACAAAAAACCAATATGTCTCAGGATTACTATATGTTATTTCTCAAGATTTATTTCTCTCTATAAATTATGTTTATCCATTTTTATGAATCAGATGCAACATTTACTGACTTCTTTGAAAGTAGGCTTAATCACTATTTTTAGAGATATTTTGCCTAAATTTTCTTCTTTTTGGAACGTCTGATTATCTTTGTTTTACTTGCCAGAAACAACAAAATTTCCTTGTGTTTCATGATTCTTAGTATGAACTCTCATCAGACCTCTCACATTGGAAGACTATCAGTAATAAACTAACCACATCCATTTTGGTCATTGCTATCTGTGAGATCTCTGAGGCTTGCCCTGCTATAAACCACAGACCAGAGTTTGTGTTCTCAACAGAGGACAGTTTCAGAGCTTCATAGAAAAGGATTGTACCAGATACCTCAAACGATTGACATTCAAAGCTGAGTTGACCTGGCTTAGATAATTTTTAGGCTCTAGAAGGAAATGGCAACCCACTCCAGTATTCTCGCCTGGAAAACCCCATGGACAGAACAGCCTCTTAAGCTGCAGTCCATGGGGTCGCACAGAGTCGGACACAACTAAGTGACTTCACTTCACTTCACCGGTGGAGTGAGCCAGGATTTCTAGGACTCAAGTACGCATGCTTGCTAAGCTGCTTCAGTTGTGTCTGACTCTCTGCAGCCCTGTGGACTGGAGCCCACCAGGCTCCTGTGTCCATGGGATTCTCCAGGCAAGAACACTGGAGTGGGCTGCTATGTCGTCCTCCAGGGGAACTTCCTGACCCAGAGATGAAGCCTGCATCTCTTATGTCTCTGGTATTGGCAGGAAGGTTCTTAACCACTAGCGCCACCTAATCAAGCAGACGGCTTCTTAAGACACTAACTCAAGAGTCATCAGAGGACATCTCTGGTGGCGCAGTGGATGGGAATCTGTCAGCCAATGCAGGGGACATGGGTTCCGTCCCTGGTCCAGGAGGAGTCCACGTACCTCAGAGCAAGGAGGCCTGTGAGCCACGACTGCTGAGCCTGCAAGCCCTGGAGCCTGTGAGAAACCTGCATTTCACAACGCAGAGTAGCCCCTGCTCGCCGGAGTATTTGTTTGGAATATTGTCGATCTTGGTTTAGTGCCCTCTGTTCCAGATTTATAAGAAGCGCTTTGTCTTCTTAAGCCATCTGAAACCCATAACAATTTAGCAGCTTCTGCTTTCGTCAGTGGAACTAAACATTCACTGACTTTGCAGAATTCGGAAACTCAGTACACCCCTGCTTGTCATGGCAAGAGTTATTTGCATAGTTTCAGTAAGTATACGCCCTCCTTCTTAACCAGGATAAACTGATCACACTTCAAGGCCTGGAGTGTCATATTTTAGAATGATGCTCTTCAAGTCAGATGTAACAAGATATTTCAGGGAATAAAATTTGATACCGAACTGAACATGGTCAGCTTGCCCTTGGGCAGCAAATCCAACCTACTAACACTGGTTTGTGGGGAAGGAACTTACAGCATTACTGATGGGCCAGGCGAGGAGAAGGGGCAGCTCATGCTCAAAAGATACAAACTCCCCAATGACTTTCAGGGAAGAAGTTTTAAAGGCAAAATTAGTGGTGAGGGCTGCGAGATGCGTGATCAGCTCATGGACTTTCTTGCGATGGGTTGATGGTGAGGTAGCAGGGTGATGTTTCAGGATTCTTAATCATCAGCCTCCTGGTTCCAATCAGTCTGGTGTCTACGTGCTTGTGGTCAGCATTGAGTAACCATCCCGGACCTGGGTGGGGGTCATAGTTTCTGCAGAACAACTCAAAAGTTATGTGTAAGATTGTTAAGTACATCCCTTGAGACGGACCTAGGACTCTGTTTTATCACTAAAGTATTGTTCAAGGGATCGTGACTTTTCTTGCTGGACTGCTTTTCCTTTGTTTCTGCATCCCATCACTTCTGTAATTAGTAACTGCTTGGCTCTGCTCTCTGGAAGACCTAGGAGACTAAAGCGGTTTTGACAAACAAGATACAGCAGACATGGAAGGCCCCTTGTATCTGGGAGGGCTCTGCAGGGTCCTGCTCCTTTTCAATCTCTCCATTTCTCTGATACTCCTCAATCCTGAGGGGAACAGGGCGGGACAAGAAAGGGAATAATGTTTTGAGTACAGAGGTTACTCACAAACTCCACAGGGTAACTCAGTTTTAAGGAACTCACTTTCAAACTTGGCTGTACTTACAGAATTAATCCTCGCAAAGCTCTCCAAGAAAATTGGTCTGGTACCTGGTTTAAAGACCCTAAGGAATGATATTTGTGTGCGTGTTGGCTCAGTCGCTCAGTCGTGTCCGACTCTTCGCAGCCCCACGGACTGTAGCACACCAGGTTCCTCTGTCCACGGGGTTTTCCAGGCAAGAACACTGAAGTGGGCTGCCATTTCCTAACCCAGGGGATCTTCCTGACCCAGGGATTGACGCCACATCTCTTGAGTCTCCTGCCTTCGCAGGTGGACTCTTTACCACTAACGCCTCCTGGGAAGCCCAAGGAATGGTATTTGGATATTTGGGGGACCTCAAAGAGGAATTCATCAAAATTTATAAGTGCAACAGATGAGAGAAATCTGCTGAAAAAAAGTTTCCTGGCTTTCTTATCTACGAATAACAAATAACAGAGCCTTTAGAAATCTCAAGTGGAAGAACTTCCCTGGCAGTCCAGTGGTTAAAACTCTACCCTTCCATTGCAGGGAGAGCAGGATTGATCCCTAGTCAGGGAACTAAGATCCGACATGCGGCTCCGCCCCTCAAAAAAAAAAAACAACAAGTGGACATCCCTTGTAAAAAATTCTAGACAAAAGTTAATTTTCAGTCGTTTCAATTTGTATGGCTTTAAATTTTGTGAAGCACATTTACAAGACTTGTAATACAAATTAACACTCTCACTGCACCTACATAAACAATTAGGACAACTCTAACGAGACCAGCTTTACTTTGTGATCAGGAATAATTTTTCTTTGAGACTCTGACCATAAGGGGTTTGGAGAGACCGTAGGGACAGACAGGAAAGGCTCCAAAGTGTGTTGGGTGCCCTGACTCAGCAGTCAGGGAAAGGCTGCTTCTATCCTTCATTATCTGTGACCTACTTTCCAGCTCTGTACGTCAGAGAAAACGAACAGTAACACAAATGATTCTTGTCTATAGAAATGCAAATTGGTCCCATGAAATGCAGTTTATGATTTATTGTTTTGTGGATATTGACCAACTTTGCCAGTTTTGTATCTATTTATAAGTTAATTTCATTGATCCTTATCTCACTATTCTTGTGGAGTACTTCGGAGTTTCTTTCCTTCTTTTTTTTTTTGACCATGCCACATGGCATGTGGGATCTTAGACCCCCTACCAGGGATGAAATCCGTGCCCCCTGAAGTGGAACTATGTCTTAACCACCTAACCACCAGGAAAGTCCCAGTTGTGGGGTACTTTCATTCCTTCTCTGAATGAGTCGTAACATCTTTCTGGTTCCCTCGTTACCTAACAGACTCCGTGCAATCTTTGATTCATTTCATATCTGTATGAGAGTCAATACAGATATGACTTTTTTGGGGAAAATTATCTTTGAGTTAATATGTATTGGATGTTTGAAACAGTGCCTGGCACTCAGTACAGGCTTAGTAATTGTTAACGTCTGCAAGTAAAGGATTCAGATTATCCCCATTTCACAGATGGGGAGAATAAGGTACAGAGAAGGTAAACAAACACATTTGCTTGAATGGCACTGCTTGTCAGAGGCAGACTAGAAGTCCCGTCTGTATGTCTTCAAATCTTCTGTCTTTTTGTCCTCACCCTCACCACACCCCTCTCTTACCCATAGTCCTCTCTGGCTGAGCTTTGCTAACTCCCAGTCAAGTTTCATAGTTGGAGTTGCTCTGGGTCTTTCTGGGCTGGATGAGCAGTGCCCCCTCCAGCCCTGTAACTTCCCCTATCAAGCTCATATCATAAGTATGTTACAACCATTAATTTCTTCATCTAAAGGAAGACCAGGGACCAAGACTTTCCACCCCTACCCAGCACAGAGCCTGGCATGCAGCAAGGGCCCGAAGTGGAGTGTCATGCAGGTGTGGCATTTTCTCCACCTGGGACAGAGAACAGGATGCTTTCTGGAACTCCTGGAACCCCTCTGCCTCTCTGTCCTCTGCCAGCCCGACACTCTTTGGGCTCCCGGCCACTCTAGGGAGTAGCAAGTCACCTAAAGAGGATGCCCAGAGCCACTGGGCTCTCAGGACTTGGGTTCCTGGTTTTTGTTGTTGTTTTTCCAAATCAAATTCCAGAAATCCAGGTTTAAAAATAACCGAGAAATGCAAGCTTCTCCACCAAGCTGCCTGGCAAAAACAAATCCTCAACAAAGATCGAATTGCGGCCTCGCTTCACACTTACTCATTTTCAGACACCAACTCGGCTCCGTTTTGGGTGGGGAGGAAAGGGACTTCTTGGGGTCGAAGGACAAGGGCCCGGTAGCAGGGCACAAGCCGGGCCCGATGCGTGGCCAGTACACGCCCTTGTGGGCAGACAGCTGTTCGAGACTGCTGCGAAGTCCGGTTTTCCTTGGAAGCCCAGCTTGCTTGGTCCCCAGCCCTGGTTTGGGCAGGAGATCAAAGCAGCTCTGGAAAATGGCCTCTGCAAGTGATCCAGAATTCCTTCTCCTTCCCTGGGGGGACATTGGCTTCTGCTCAAGCCTGCCTTTCCCCATCATGACTTAGGGAACAGGTTGGTGGTAAGAGCGAGTAGCGTTTATACTCACACTGACCAACAACCTCCAGCTCCCTCTGCTTTTCTCCGTGGTCTATTTTTGACCTGTCATCTTTCTTAATGCCCATTTTGTGGGCGAGGAAAAAAAAAAGTGTGATGGAAGAGAGGAAATTTAGGAGCAGGGAAGGCCTGGAAAACTGTCAAACGTCATATTTCCTCCTTATTTGAATCAGCATTTATGTCCCTCGATGGGGTTTTCCTGCATATGCTTGTATAACTCCCTTTTAAAACAATTTTTGCTGTTTTTTCCTTTCCCTGCCCCTGGGTGAGTTATTCCAATGACTACTTTCCACCTCAAAAGAGGAGTCGTGGACAGGAAAAAAGTGGTCGTGTGGTATGTTGGCTACAACTCCAAGTGGAGCCAGGAGACTTTGGTTCTATTCTGAGCCTCTTTTGGGAATGCGACGAAAGCGAGGGACAAGAGCCCTACCCTTTTACGGGAGTTCCCGGGACCCTGTGCCAACAGGACGGGGTTGCTGTCTCCAGATCCAAAGGGGCTAAGAATTAGCATTTATGAAACACCTGCCCAGTGCTTGGAGGAGGAAACAGCAACCAACTCCAGTGTTCTTGCCTGGAGAATTCCATGGGCAGAGGAACCTGGTGGGCTCCATGGGGTCACAAAGAGGTGGACACGATTGAACAACTGAGCACATGTAATCAAGATAGGCCTCATGGAGGAAGTGATGTTTGAAGACTCAGAAGAGACATGAGAGGGACTTCCCTGACTGTCCAGTGGTTAGGACTTCACACTTCCACAGCAGGGGCCAGGGTTCGATCCCTGGTTGGGGAATTAAAATCTCTCAAGCTGCATAGCCGAGCCAAAAAAAAGAGATGTGAGACTCAGACGGAGGATTGCTGGTATTTGAGGGAAGATTATTACTGTCAGAGGGAACAGTCAGGTCAGCGCAAAGGCCCTCTAAGGCCAGAGCTTGTCTAGCATATTTGAGGAGCAGCAGGGAGCCCACAGCGAATCTGAGATATGTGATTTCTCTCCATACAGGCCCAAATAAACAACATCCAAAAGCGTGAGTGGAGAGGTCCGTTTATGAGGAGCTTCCAAACAAGCCAGCCAATTCCAGAGTTTCCCCACAACCGCCCTCCTCTCAACCAG
Source organism: Moschus berezovskii (assembly GCF_049115385.1). Lineage (NCBI taxonomy): Eukaryota > Metazoa > Chordata > Mammalia > Artiodactyla > Moschidae > Moschus > Moschus berezovskii. The sequence goes on from NC_142461.1 coordinate 3,239,233, forward strand.
CTGTTTTGAACCCAAGGGTCCGTGAACTTGGATGGGAAAAAAAATTACATCTTTTTTTTTTTTCCCACTAACCTCTTACTCAAATTTAGCACTTCCTTCAGTTATGAGTGTAGGCAACAAATCGCATAGTCTTAGCATAACCAACCGCTGCTGCTGCTACTAAGTCGCTTCAGTCGTGTCCGACTCTGTGCGACCCCATAGACAGCAGCCCACTAGGCTCCCCTGTCCTGGGGACTCTCCAGGCAAGAACACTGGAGTGGGTTGCCATTTTCTTCTCCAATTTGTGACAGTGAAAAGTGAAAGTGAAGTCACTCAGTTCTGTCTGACTCCTAGCGACCCCATGGACTGCAGCTCACCAGGCTCCTCCATCCATGGGATTTTCCAGGCAAGAGTACCAGCAACTGACACCAATAAGAATCATAGATATGTTCATTTCACGTAACAGGAGTTATAGATTATCCCCAAATGTCTTTTACGCTCATCACTTTGAACTAGTAGTCATCATAGAGCCTGCCACTAGCACTTATGATTCATTCCAGTTACAAGCCCATAGGTTGTTGTTCAGTTGCTAAGTCATGTCTGACTCTCTGCGACCCCGTGGACTGTAGCACGCCAGGCTTCCCTGTCCTTCACTGTCTCCTGGGGTTTGCTCAAATGCATGTCCATCATGCCGATGATGCCATCCACTGTCGTCCCCTCTCCTCCTGCCTTCCGTCTTTCCCAGCATCAGGGTCTTTTCCAATGAGTCGACTCTCCGCATCAGGTGGCCAAAGTATTGGAGCTTCACCTTCAGCATCAGTCCTTCCAGTGTTACTATAATACAAATGCAAATTTAAAACATCTTTTTTTTTTTTAATTGGAGGATAATTGTTTTCAATGTTGTGTTGGTTTCTGCTGTACAACGAGAATCGGCTGTATATATGTGTGTGTGTGTATATATATAAAAGCTTCCCTGGTGGCTCAGACAGTAAAGGATCCGCCTACACCATGGGAAACCTGGGTTTGATCCCTGGGTTGGGAAGAGCCCCTGGAGAAGGCAATGGCAGCCCACTCCAGTATTCTTGCCTGGAGAATCCCATGGACAGAGGAGCCTGGCGGGCTGCAGTCCTTGGGGTCGCGAAGAGTAGGACACGGATGAGTGGCTAAGCACAGCATATATATACCCCCTCCCTCCTGAGCCGCTCTCCCACCCCACCCACCACCCCAGCCCTCCAGGTCATCACCAAGTGCTCGGCGGGCTCCCTGCCTTGTACAGCAGCTTCCCGTTAGCTAATCTGCACACGGTGATGCGTATATGTCAAGGCTGCTCTCTCAGTTTGCCTCACCCTCTTCTTCCCCTACTGCACCCACAAGACCGCCCTCTACATCTGCGTCTCTAATTAAAACATCTTTAATAACGATATTTCAGTATATTTAGTTCCCTTTGTCATCCTATGCATTTCATTGTTTGTATCTCAAATCATTCTGAGAAAGCCTGCATCAGCTGCCCTAAACTGCTAAAGGGGTTCAGGGCATAAAAGAATTAAGACCCCTGATCTAAGTTGAATATCCTTGACAAGACAGGAAGCAAAACTAACAAATACATAAGTCACTACAGTTTCTTGACCCATGCTGGACCCGTGCCAGGAACTTGTTGGACATTACCTCGTTTGGTTCCTACAGTTGCAAGGAGATGTGGCTATTAATGCCATTTTAAAGTTGAAGAAATTGAGGTTCAAAGAGGTTAAAGTCACCCAGCTGGTCAGTGGGAAATCAGGCATTCAAACTCAGGGCTATTTCTAAAGTCTGTTAGTTTCATCAAAACAAACTGGGTCGTGGGTTACAGCCTAGATGCCCCTCTGAGTCAGCAGTGTCATAGTCAAGCCCAGAGTGGCGTTAGTTTAGAGTCTGCAGACTGGGGCTAGTCTCCTGGGCTCGAGTCCAGCCCGTGCTGCTTCTTTTACACATGACTTCAGGTAAGTTATACTTAACCTCTCTTGGCCTCCATTTCCCTGTCTGTAACATAAGGCGTGATGGTGACATCAACGCCACCAGCATAGATCCAGGGGCACCTGGAATGCAGAAGGAGCTTGCTTTATGCGAATTTGTTTTTATTAAGACCCCTGGCTCTAGAGAGAAAAGTGTTGGGTTTGAGTATCAGCATACCTAGCTGTGTGGTCTTGGCCAACTCACTTAACCTCTCTGAGCTTCACTTCCTCCTTGTGTAAGTGGGGATCACATTATTTGCCTCGTGGGGCAGATATAAGGATCAGATGAGATAATGGATATAGGATATTTAGATATTCACTGATCACTGCAAGCAATCTCTAATAGACACACCTCAGTGAGTGCTCACATAATTTATTATCACTATTTTCTATTTCTTTTCAACCTCGTCAATTCCCTCACTCCTTGCTCTTGTCTTTAAGATTTCCTAGCCTCATTCCTTACTCAAGGATTTCACGGAAAGTCTAACACAATCAATTAATTTATTAAGTTTAAATTCAGACATATATTACGCAAACATTTATTGAGCTATTACCATGTGCCAGAAGTGTCTAGGCATATGGGTAGGTCACTGAACAAGAGTCTAATGTCTTCACCCACAACAGCTAATATTCTAGAGTTTAGACATGCTGCCTCACGTGAAGTCCCCTTTACTGATTTGAAAGAAAGTGAACTCGCTCAGTTGTGTCTGACTTTTTGCGACCCCATGGGCTGCAGTCTACCAGGCTCCTCCGTTTGTGAGATCTTCCAGGCAAGAGTACTGGAGTGGGTTGCCATTTCCTTCTCCAGAGGATGGAATCCCGGTCTCCCGCATTCCAGGCAGATGCTTTACCGTCTGAGCCACAGGGAAGACCCCTTTACCGATCTAGAGAGAATCAGATTAATATTTGACAATATTAACTTCATATCAGCATATTGAACATAAGTCTATGCTGCCTTCCTCTAGAAGACCCTCTCTAAGGTGGGCTCAGGAGCTCTCCAGTCCCACCCCCACCCCTGAGAACTATCTTCTCCTCTCGACAGGCAACGCCCATTCACAGTGCCGTGCTTTTTACACGCTTGCCCCTTTCCACCTGTTTGTTCACTGGAGCCTGAGTCAAATGTCCACTTCTGATGAAGTGAGCTTCAGAACTTTATATTCAGACTGGTGAGTATAACAGCAAAGAGGCAGGCATAGATACAGAGGATGAACTAGTGGCTACCAGTGGGAGGAGGGGAGGCGGAGGCCAGTGAGAAGTACAAGCCATAGCCTTAAATAAGCTATAAGGATCTAACATGCAGCACAGGGAATATAGTCCCCAGTTTATAACTACTATACATGGAGGATTAGCTTTAAAAAGCAAGAATCACCATATTCTGCACTTACATACATAATATTCTACATCAGTTATACTTCAATTAAAAATACGTCCACTTCCTCCACGACGCCTCCTTAGGTTCCCCCATGGCAGATGCCTACTCTACTTGAGCCCCCCAGGGGACATCTGCTCATTTTCCTGATCACCCCAATGTCTTAGGTGTCCTTTTGGGAGTCATCCCCTCCTTGCTTTCAGTCTAGTGGGCTCATCTTAACCCTACCTCATCCCTCATTCCAGGACTAAGCACATGATTAGACCTAGCCAATCAGAGTATCCCATTCCCTTAGCCCCAGCCATTGGTTCAGGATGGACGTAGCCCAAGCCTGACCAATGAGATTCAAGCCTGGGACTTTTTGTTTAAGCCAGCTCAAGCTGGGTTTCTGTCCCTTGCAGTCGAGACTTCTGTCCAGAACAAGCAGTCTCTGAGTAGCTTGTTTTCTCATCTCTCAGTTACCTTCTGTCTTTCACCGTGCACTGTGAAATAGCCCAGGGCAAGGATAGGTTCTTTTTCATGAGATGAGCTGGGGTCCAAATCCCTTCAGACAAACGGCAGTTGACATAGCCCTAGGATGAGACTGTCAATAGGCTCTTGTCTGTTCTATGTGAATGTGAACTGCTTGTGACCCTTCTTCTTCTTTTATTTATGTTTATTTATTTATTTGGTTGCACTGAGGCTCAGCTGTGACTCATGGGCTGAGTTAATCTGAGGTATGTGGGATCTTAGTTCTCCGACCAGGGATCAAACTAGCATTCCCTGAGTTGCAAGGTGGGTTCTTAACCACTGGACCACCAGGAAAGTCCCTGGCCTGCCTATCTGGGAAGGATGGAAAAGAACACATTTGCCAGACTCGTGATCCCAGACTATGCATCCGAGGCTGTGTTTATCGGCTGCAGCCACAACACCACATCTGGCATAAGAGCTGCAATTTGGTGCTACTCCTTGGTGAAGTCTACAGTAGTCCGTAGTCATCTTCCAGGCTCTCTCTGGGTCTTGTAGAGAACACACTGGTGAGTTCACCCATCACTGGTGATTAATCGCTCTCCCCTTTTCCTTGTCATTCCCCAGTGCGTTGGTAGCTTCCAGCAACAGCATTCCAACTCCAAAGTCTTTAAGACTCCCCAGTACTTGATGGATTGCACCCAGCAGTTCATGCTCCTCTCCTCATATCCCATTCCAGTTCATTACCAGTGAGAAAATTTTAAACCGCGTTGTAATTGCACGCCAGAGGCTCCTACTGCTCCACAAGCCACCACTGACAAGGTGTTCATTGCCAGGCAGCTGGCAGGCGACCCAGCTCTAAAATCTCATTTTCATTTGCTTCCTGAGACCCTTTCCAGGATCAGCGGACCTCGTCTGGGTTCTCTGTGAAACGGATTCTGAGTCTGACACTTGCATGTAAGAAGTTTTGAGGGGAGACGCTCTCAGGAACAAAACCCATGAGTAAGAGAAATAAAACCGGGCAGAGGGAGAAGCTACACTCTGATGAAATTGCTTGCAGGACCCCAACAGAGCCATGGGGAGCTCTGGAGTGCAGCTGGGTCTTCAGACTGGTCCTGCCTTGAGGTGAGGAGCCTAAGGGTTTATGCTCCTTCCTGGATCGGTCATTGGATGCAAAATGCCTTTAGGAAGGGGGCTTGATCTTGTACCAGGCACCACCCCGCCTGTTAATGTGCCACGGTCCTGAACTGGGGGATTTGAGCCAACACCGCTCCATCCTCTGTGGAGCGTCTGCATGTCCATACGCTTGTGCCCATGCTCCATGTACACCTTATTTTTGACTTTTTATCTATTTGTCAATTTGAAACATACGTCATTTGCAATGTTGTGTTGAGTTTCAAGTGTGCAACAGAGTGACTCAGTTATATGTAACTGAATATACATATATACTCTTTTTCGGATGACTGTCCGTTACGGGTTATTACCAGATAGTGAGTATCACTTCCTGTGCTATACACTTGTCCTTGTTGTTAGCCTATTTTAAATCTTTTTAATGTCTATTTTTATTTATTTATTTGACTGCTCTTTCTGCTTAGTCGCTCAGTCGTCTGACTCTTTGCAACCCTATGGACTGTAGCCCACCAGGCTCCTCTGTCCATGGAATTCTCCTGGCGAGAATACTGGAGTGGGTTGCCATTTCCTCCTCCATTATTTGACTGTAGGATCCAGCACTGGATCTTAATTGCGGCAAGTGGGATCTTTTAGTCGCGGCATGCGAACACTTACTTCTGGCCTGTGGGATCTAGTTCCCTGACCAGGAATTGAACCCCTGACTGCTGCATTGGGAGCAAGGAGTCTTAGCTACTGGCCCATCAGGGAAGTCCCTACCTATTTTATATATAGTGGTGCACGCATGTTAAGTTGCTTCCGTCCTGTCTGACTCTGTGTGACCCGTGGACTGTAGCCCGCCAGGCTCCTCTGTCCACGGGGTTCTCCAGGCAAGAATGCTGGAGTGGGTTGCCACGCCCTCCTCCGGGGATCTTCCCGCCCCAGGGATCGAAGGCTTGTCTCCTCTGTCTCCTGCACTGACAGGTGTGCTCTTCACCAGCAGCGCCACCTGGGAAGCCCATGCGTAGTAGTACGGATACGTTAGTCTCAAACTCCCAGTTTGTCTCCTCCCGCCACGTAACATTTTAAATACTCGTCTCGTTATTTGTAGACACTAAACACATCTCCTTTCAGCCTGTCGTCTATGAACTGTCTCAGTGTCACTTGTTGAGCAGGGTTCCTTAATATGATATAACCAAACTAACAGATTTTCCTCCTTAAGGATGTGTCCCTATTGCCTAGGTTAAAAAGATATTCTCTTACACTCTGCTTTTTCATTAAATATATGTTTACCTTGAATACTTAGGTCTTCGGTCCTTCCAGAGCCCACAGTGCACGTTGAGCCGCGTGTCGGCATCTGGGTTTCTTCCCTTTCCTTGTACAATGACAGCTTTCCCCACTCGCCTTCAACTCTCTGCTCTCCGGTTTCTGCTCCCACCACGGCCTCAAGAGGCCACACCCGCAGGGAATCACTGACCTCTTGCCACTTGCACTTCTTGGTTGTCAGACGTTCCCTCTCAGCCGGCCCTCTATGAAGCTCTGGTCGGTTTGGACCACCTCCTCCTCTTGCGGCTCTGTGTGCGCCCTTTCTAACTTATTGTTCATCTTTTCTTCCTTTCTCTCTTCCCCTTCGTTCATCCCTAGGGTTTCATTGACTTGACGTCCTCTTGCAGCCCCGTATAATCGGTGCAATTTAAGGCTCTATCCTGATCTTTATGTTTATCCCTTGTAATTCCACATTCTTTGAGAAATTCATCCATTTTCAAGATTTTAATACCTTCAAGTGGGTGAGTCCCCTACTGGCAAATCCAGCCCTGACCTCTCTTGTGAATGCCAGTGACAAATTTCAAACTGAAAACTGAAGATTTCTTAGTCCATCTGAATTCAAATTAATCTTAAACATGAAAGTGATTTTATGTGATTTGCCTATATTTTATATGCTTCCAAATCCTCCAACATTCTGTCACAGTATCTTCCATAAACTAAAGTCTTCAACATGTATTTATTCACTGCACAAGAGGATCTCTCATGTTTAGAGATATTAAAAGTCAAAATTAAGTATTTTTATCCATGGTTCAAAAGATCAGAGTCACATAAACTTTCAGAGAAAAGCTCAGCCTCAAGTCAGCTTACCTTCTTCCCTTGGGACACGAGTGGCTGTCTCCTGGTTGATCACATGCTCCTATCTTTTTTCTTAATTTACTTATTTTTTGGCCGTGCTGGGTCTTCCTTGCTGCATGAGGGCTCTCACTCGGTGTGGTGAGCAGGGGCTGCTCTCGTTGGGGAGTACAGGCTTCTCAGTGCAGTGGCTTCTTGTGCTGCAGAGCACGGGCCAGCAGTGTTGTGATAGGATGGCACCGAGCACGGGCCAGCAGTGTTGTCATAGGGACGGCACCGAGTACGGGCCGTCAGTGTTGTGATAGGGATGGCACCGAGCACGGGTCGTCAGTGTTGTGAGAGGGATGGAACCGATCACGGGCCAGCAGTGTTGTGAGAGGGATGGCTCTGAGCATGGGCCGTCAGTGTTGTGACGGGGACAGCACTGAATCTGTAGATTGCCTTGGGTTGTTGTTCAGTGGCTCAGTCATGTCCAACATTCCAACTCTTTCTGACCGCATGGACTGCAGCACCTTGGGCTTCCCTGTCCTTCACTATCTCCTGGAATTTGCTCAAACCCATGTCCATTGAGTAGGTGATGCCATCTTACCATCTCATCCTCTGTCGTCCCCTTCTCCTCCTGCCCTCAATCTTTCCCAGCATCAGGGTCTTTTTAATGACTTGGCTCTTCACATCAGGTGGCCAAAGTACTGGAGCTTCAGCTTCATCATCAGTCCTTCCATTGAATATTCAGGATTGATTTCCTTTAGGATTGACTGGTTTGATCTCCTTTCAGTCCAAGGGAGTCTCAAGAGTCTTCTCCAGCACCATAGTTCAAAAGCATCAGTTCTTTGGCAATCAGCTTTCTTCACAGTCCAGCTCTCACATCCATACATGACCACGGGAAAAAACATAGCCTTGACTAGACAGACCTTTGTTGGCAAAGTAATGTTTCTGCTTTTTAATATACAATGTTATGAAGCTCCTGTCCATAGTTCTTCTTTACAAATTAAGAATCTGAGTGTCAAGTACCACCCTGAGGGCATCAAATGAGCACTTTACAATTGACAATAGCTCAGAACTCAGACTCTCATGAAGGGAGGTTAGTTTTCACTTTTCAGATGAGGATTGAGGGAAAAAAATGTCAAATGGGACTCATCCTCCGTGACGCCTTTCTTTTTTTAAGAAAACAACATTTATTTATTTGGCCGCACTGGGTGTTAGGTGCGTCACACAGCAGCTTTGGTTCCAGGATGCAGGACATTGATCCCTGACCAGGAATTGAACCCAGGCCCTCTGCATTGGGAGCGTGGCGTCTTAGTCGCTAGACCACCAGCGAAGTCTGTCTCAGGATGATGCTTTCAAGTGGCCTGGGCAGTATGCACAAGCTGACGCAGGGAGGAGACTCGCAGGTCTGCCTCAGGAATCCTTCCAGACCACCTGCTTGCATCTTCTCGCCCTGCTGCTCCTCATTCACAGACTCCTTTGTTTCCGCCCCTTGCGATGTGTCCTGTCCTCCACCCAGCCCTTTGCTGGCTGTCCCTCCAGGCTCGACCCACTCTCCTGGCCCTCGGCAACCACACCAACCCAAGCCGCTGCTTTTGCCCTTGGCCCTTCCCTCTCCTGCCCTGCTCCAGGGGTAGGAAGCGCCCCATCTGTGTGACCCTGGACGGGCCCCACTTTCACCAGGACTGTGAGGGCCGTGGAGGCCGGACAGGTTCAAGACGGTGGAGCAAAAGCGTTTCTCCCCACCCCATCTCTAAAAATCACTCAACAAGAAATGAGACGAAAGTGCGGCTTAGGAAACCAGGAAACAACAGCAACCCTTAACCACACGAGGTGAGGTAGAAGCAAAGCACCCCAGCTGGTTCTGACCACAGTGGACATCAGGTCACCCTCTGAGAAGCATCAGGCTAGATCTTAACAACAGAGAGTTCGTCATATGCGTCTGTTTATTCCCGGAGCTTAGCACAGGACTGGCCAAGTCAAATCCTCATGAAACACTTGTCGAATGAATTACATCATTATACATATATATATATGTACGTATATATATCACTGGCTTTCCGTAGGAGATGCAGGTTTGATCCCTGGTCTGGGAAGTTCCCCTGGAGAAGGAAATGGCAACCCACTCCAGTATTCTTGCCTGAAAAAATTTCATGGATGGAGGAACCTGGTGGGCTATACAGTCCATAGTGTTGCAAAGAGTTGGACAGAACTTACTGACTGAGCACATATATATATATATTATATAGAAGTTATCAGCATATGAAAGCATATTTTTCTCTAAAAAGAACTGTTTACTGCATTGCTAAGTAGTTTACTACATTGCTAACTGCCATTATTTCTATTAGCCAGAGGGCTTTTCTAAACCCACACATTAAGGAAAAGAACTGTAAGCAATTCCCTTGTCTTGATGCTCAGCGTTTCATTGCTTCAGATATTTTTCAAAACTCATAAAATCTGCTCTTTCATCAGCTCAGTTTTAGTCTTTCATAATCTTAACATAGGAACTTGGTTCCTATGGAGGTCAGGACTTGATCACTGCATTTAGCCCGTTGCAATCATTAGGAACCAGGTAACAGCCCTGACATTTAATATTTAATTGTTTCTGATCAGTATTAATTAGTCACAGATGCACACTAGATTCCTATTTAATTAAATACTCTTGGGAACACATTGTGGGCTCAGGGATTCTAACCACATCAAAAAAGGAAATGTTCAAGTTTAAAAGTTGAGCCCTAGAGACACAGGCATCCATGGAAAGGAAATTCCAGATGTCTGCAACCTCTCTCTCTTCTCAGAATCAAACCTCCTACTTTCAGCCTCCTGGAGTCTAAAAATCTTAGCATTTCTAATGAAAACTCCCAGGCTGCAGCCGTCTCCTCTCGCGTCTCTTTTGGATCGTCAGTTTGACCTGCTCTCCTGGAATCATCCCTGTCCACACACAAACATGAGTAACTTCTCCCATCCTAAGAAACCTGCCAGCAGCTCCACCCCCCTCAAGCTGTTGCTCCTTTCCTTTGTCCCTGCTTGGAGAGAGACGCCTGGGAAAGACAACGAGCCCTTACTGTCTCCAACCCGCCCCCTTTGCTCTCTCAAATCCACCGTCTTCGCTCTTTGGCTCTGGCTCCTCTGAGGAAATTGTCCTTGTCAGTGTCATCAAAGCAACTCCCTGATGCAAAATCCAACGGCCAGTTCTTCATCTCCATTTGACCCAGTTTACCATGTTCTTTTTCTTGAAGCATTCCCCTCTGTGTGGCTTCCAGAATTCCATTCTTTTTGGCTTTCCTCCCACTAATAGTTATCCCTTCTCATTCTTCTTTGCTGGTTCATCCTCAGCTCCACAGCCGCTGTTAGAATGTGGGGGGTGGGATAACTCGGTGCACTGGGATTGAGGCATACACACCACCATATACAAAATACATAACTAATAAGAACCTACTGTATAGAACAGGGAACTCTACTCAATACTCTGTGACGATCTATATGGGAATAGAATCTAAAAAAGAGCAAATATATGTGTATGTGTAGCTGATTCACCTTGCTGTACAGCAGAAACTAAGACATCATCGTAAATCAATAAAAAGTTATACGTGCTCCAATAAAAGTTGACTCTGAAAGTGTTACGAGTGCCACAAAGCTCAGTCCTTGGCCCTCCTTCCTGTCTGTCCGTACTCTTTCCTTTGGTGATCTTAATTTTAAAAACAAAACAATTTTTTTTTTTTTTGCCACACCATGTAGCTTGTGGGATTCTAGTCCCCTAATGTTCTATTTTCAGCACAATGATCAGAGTTGTCTTTGTCAGACACAAGAGAAATGGTGCCACTCCTCTCCTCAAACCTTCTGATGTCTTCCCAGCTCACTCAGAATAAAACCAAGGTCCTTGCCATAGCCTACAAGGCTCTGTGCCGTCTGCTTCCACCACCCGTCTGATACCGTCTCCCATCTGCACACTCTGTTCCAGCCATGCTGGGCCTCTTAAAGGGTCAAGCAGGCTCCCACCCCAGGGCCTTTGCACACGCACCTCTCTGTGCCTGTAAACCTCTCCCCACAATTATCTTTGTGGTTTGATTCCTCAGCCTTCCAGAGTCTTTAATGAAGCTGGAGACTCAGCCACCGTGCACTGGTGCCAAATTGAATCTCAGAGACAGAGTTTTGGATGAAGTAGAAAAGAATAGCTTTATTGCTTTGGGGGGGCGGGCAAAGGGAGACACAGCAGGCTCCTGCCCCCCAGAAACTGTGTGTCCAAACTCAAGAGGATTTGATGAGGAGCTTTATAGCAACAGTTCAAGATCAGGGCATGTGCGGGGCCTGCCCTCCTCTCCTCTGGCCTCAGATGATCTTCTTGGTGAGCTTTTCTGCTTCCTTTAATTTTGCCTCAGATAATTTCTTGACTGCTCTTCCCCTGATTTCAGGCTTTCCTCATAGCTTAATCAGTAAAGAATCTGCCTGCAATGCAGGAGGCCTGGGTTTGACCCCTGGGTTGGGAAGATTCCCCTGGAGAAGGAAATGGCAACCCACTCCAATATTCTTGCCTGGAGAATTCCATGGACAGAGGAGCCTAGCAGGCTCCAATCCATGGGGTTGCAAGAGTCGGACACGACTTAGCGATGAAACCACCACCACCCTTGATTAGCAACTGTTTGAGTCTGCCCTTTGGAACTCAGGGAAGGTCAAGAAGCCAGAATGAAACCTATTTCCTACAAACAAGAAATGGGGGACACTGAAAGGACCTGTATGCAGGAGGGTCCAACGTCCTGCTCTGTTTCAACCTTATGTGGGAGAGGAGAAAAGAGTTGAAGGGGACCTGAACCATTCTCAAGTGGCTTTGTATGCAAAGTTGAGGAGCTAAGTGTTTATTCTATAGGCAAAGGTGTCCAAGTAAGAATCAAAGTCAAGTTTCCATTGAGAAATATCTTCCAACCAGAACCTCTGAATCAGCATTTGCTCAGAGGTGTAAATATTTCCACAGTGGGAGCAAGAAAAACCAGCATTAAAAAAAAATGTATTTGTCTGTGTTGGGTCTTTGTTGCAGCCTTTGGACTCTTAGGTGTGGCATGTGGGATCTAGTTCCCTGTACAGGGATTGAACCCAGGCCCCCGGCATTGGGAGCACAGAGTCTTAGCCACTGGACCACTAGGGAAGTCCTAGAAACTAGCATTGTGACAAAGGAGCGAAAAAGCTTAGAAAAATGTGTGTCCTTGAGAAGAATCTTCTAGGCCCTTTCAGGAAGTGGACGAGAGAAGGTGGTCTTCTCCAGAGTCTCTGCTTGAGAGCTTATGTGCTTCATGATGTGGTAACTGGGGGGTTGGAAATGGGATTTGAAAAACACCCCAACAGGGAGAGCAGGGAAAAGTTGGCCTTCTCTTTTGGTGCTCTTGGGTGAGCCCTACCTGGCTCAGCCTTTCCCATCTCTTAACAACCAATGTTGTAAGGTCAAGGAGGTCATTGAATGTGGGAGCCACCACCCTCTGCTGGAGGGACTGGCCTCATCCCCAGTATATCTCCAAATACGGACCTGTATTTGGCTCCATGTCAATAGTTCTTAACCTTCTTTGAGAACCAGAAGAAAGCTACAGATTCAAAGGGAAAAAAAATGTACTCATACATAAAGATTTGCATAGAGTTTCAGGGATTCATAGAGAGACTTTTTGGTGAAACACATCCATCAACCTCCCAGGTAAAGTTGTGACTTTAGAAGCAGACACAGCGGGAGTGCATGCTGTGAGCTCAGTCATGTCCGACTCTTTGCGACCGCATGAACTGTAGCCTGCAAGGCTCTGTCCATGGAATTCTCCAGGCAAGAATACTGGAGTGGGTTGCCGTTTCCTCCTCCAGGGGATCTTCCCAACCCAGAGAGCGAACTCGCATCTCTTGTCGTCTCCTGCACTGGCAGACAGATCCTTTACAACTGCGTCACCTGGGAAGTCCAGAACCTAAGACCCAATTTAGGGCTGAGACACTCTGGCTGTGAAACAGGAGAGAAATTGAGAGGCTGCCCAGTCTAGTTTTTGTCACAAAATGCCCCTTTCTCCCCTTGTTTAGAAATATTTTCTCTACCAAAGAGATTGCATTGATCAAGAAAGCCTTTATGCACTCCCTAATTTTTTTTTATTAACCCATAAAACAGACAAGTGGTATCCAGTTACACAATAATGGCTGCATTCATATAATCCAGGTCAAAAATCAAAGGTAACTTGACATTGACTTGGTCAGGGGAGCTCTGCTGTGGAAAGATGTTGGGATGATTTTGGTTGGTCCTCGAAATGTTAATATTCAAGCTATGTTGATTACGCCTGTGCCAAGAGTTACTCAGTTACATGCTTAAATCCAGACGAAATCGGCGGTGCTATCTGTCTTAAATTCACGATCTCCAACACATTTGTGTCAAACGCAGGTTATGGCAGAAAATCACACGTTTTAAAATGTTCCTTCAGACTCACTCTAAGGTCAATTAAAAAAACATAATGAGCACAAAGCTATGATTAGATCCACCCTAGTCGTTCCTCTTGTGCTTCACACCGGGAGCCTCTGGCCTTTAAGGCAGGACCATGTGAGAACATGGAGCGTCAGTTGAGCGCCACTGAGTGCCTGGTGTGGAGAGTGTTGAAGAAGGAAACGTGAAGAAGCATCATTCTTGCTCCTCCTGCCTTCATTCACTTAAGAAATTGTCATTAGATGGCTCTAATGTAGGAGACGGGAGAAGAGAATGGCCACCCACTCCAGGATTCTTGCCTAGAGGATCCCATGGACAGAGGAGCCTGGAGGGCTGCAGTCCGCAGGGTTGCAAACAGTCAGACACGACTTAGCAATGGAACAGCAATGATGTACCGGACACTGCACGGGCACTGGGAATATAAGCGATCATGAAACAAACGAAGGCCCTGCTTTCATGGAACTTACGATCTGGTGGGAGAAGCAGGGTTGGGTGACCGAGGGGGAGAAGGCAGGAGTAAATAGATAATTGTGAATTGCGATGTGCGCTCAGAAGGAAGCTAAGGAGGTGGGCAGAGTTAGGTAGAGGATGGAGGCAGGGTGAGGACCACTCAGAGGGTTCGGATCAGGGTCCTGGCAGAAAACACAGGGTCCACTCCAGCTGGGAAGTGGAGGGGAGTTTGTACAGTCACTATTTACTAAGCGAGAGGAATGGCACAACACGCTGGGGTCAGCAGCAGTGGGAGCCCCTGCGAGCCTCAGGCCGAATGGTAAGAGCGGGAGAGGGCTGATGGGGGTGAGAGGAGTGCGTGTTGGGAGCTGCTGTGCCTACACGGTCTCCAGTTAGTGGCAGAGGAGCCTGGCATTCGGCTCTCACGATTTCCAATCTAGTGTATTTCCCTGCTAGTTTAGATTCCTAGGGCTGTTATAGCAAAGAACCTCAGGCTGGCTGGCCCAAAACAACAGGAGTTTATTCTCCCTTGGGTCTGAGGGCTAGCTAGAACTAACTCCAAGTGTCGGCAGGGTTGGTTTCTTCCTGGAGACTCAGGGAGACTCTGTTCCACGCCTCTCTCCTAGCTTCTGGTGGTTGCTGGCAATCCTCGGCATTCCTCGGCTTGCAGCAGAGAACTCTGATCTCAGCCTCCACCATCACGCAGCCATCTTCCTTCTGTGTCTGCCTGTCGCTGTATATATCTCTTCCTCTTCTTGTAAGGACACTAGTCATTTTAAATTTGGGGTTCCCCTTGTTCCATTATGATCTGATGTTAACTAACATTTGCAATGATCCTGTTTCCAGATAAGGTCATATTCTGAGGGTCCAGGAAGGACATGATTGTGATGGGGGAGGCGATTCGTCCCAGTACAGCTGCTTCAAAGGTAGAAAAGTCACATCTGTAAAGTGCCTCTGTCATCTTCTCTTCTCCTCCAGGGACACTTTCATTTAATTTGAACCCTCCGTTCCTGCTATATGTTCAGAACATACGGTCTGGTAGCTTAGTCGCTTAGAAAAGTAAGGATTACCCCCATGAGATATCACCACACACCTACCAGACTGGCAAGTATTTTAGAGTATAATCTAAAAAATCAATTCTTGTGCCATGTAACCCAGCAATCACACTCTTTGGCACATATCCCGACAAAACTGTAATTCAAAAAGATACATGCACACCTATGCTCGCAACAGCACTGTTCACAATAGCCAAGACATGAAAGCAACCTACAGGTCCATCAACAGATGAATGGTATACACACAATGGAATATTATTCAGCCAACAAGAGAGCAAAATAATGCCGTTTGCAGCAACATGAATGAACCCAGAGATTGTCATACTAAGCGAAAGAAGCCAGATAAAGATAAACATCGTATATTACTCATATGTGCAATCTAAAAAATGATACAGATGAACTTATTTACAAAACACAGACTCTCAGATATAGAAAAGACACATGTGACTACCAAAGAGGAAAGTGGGGAGGGATAAATTGGGAACTTGGGATTAACAGAAACACACGACTATATGTAAAACAGATGAACAGCAAGGACCTACTGTATAGTATCAGGAAATACATTCAACATCCTGTAATAACATACAATGGAAAATAATCTGAAAAGGATTGAGATATATATATATAATTCCAGGGTATCAGGTGGTGGTGGTTTAGTCGTGTCAGACTCTTGCAATCCCATGGACTGTTGCCCGCCAGGCTCCTCTGTCCATGGGGTTCTCCAGGCAAGAATACTGGGGTGGGTTGCCATTTCCTTCTCCAGGGGATCTTCACAACCCAGGAATTGAACCCAGGTCTCCTGCACTGCAGGCAGATTCTTTACCAACTGAACTATGAGGGAAGCCCCAGGGTATTTATATATATATAACTCCAGGGAAAGATTGAAGGCGGAGGGAGAAGGGGACGACAGAGGATGAGCTTGTTGGATGGCATCACCGACACAATGGATTTAAGTTTGAGTAGGCTCCAGGAGTTGGTGATGGACATGGAAGACAAGTGTGCTACAATCCATGGGGTCACAAAGAGTCGGACATGACTGAGAGACTGAACTGAACTGATATATAAGTATATTACTGGAGTGGATTGCCATTTCCTTCTCCAGGGGATCTTCCCAACCCAGGGATCGAACCCTGGTCTTCCGCATTGTAGACAGATGCTTTACTGTCTGAGCCACCAGGGAAGTCATATATATATATATGCTTCCCCATGGCTCAGTGGTAAAGCATCCACCTGCAATGCAGGAGATGCAGATTCAATCACTGGGTCAGGAAGATCTCCTGGAGGAGGGCATGACAATCCACTCCTGTATTCTTGCCTGGGAAATCCCACGGACAGAGGAGCCTAGCAGGCAATGGTCCAACGGGTTGCAACATGACTGAAGCAACTGAGCAGACATACATATATGAGCATATATTATGTGTGTGTGTATATGTACATATATGTACCTGGATCACTTTGCCGTACACCTGTAAATCAACATATTTCAGTTAAAAAACCCAAAAAATGAATTATGGATAGACTATAATGGAATACTATATAGCAATGAATTGAGAATGGATTATACATACAATAACATGGATAAATAACGGGCAAAAGAATACAGAATGTATAATTTATGTAAAGTTCAAAACTAGGCAAAATTAAATCACGTTGTTTAAGGATGCCTCTGGTGGGCTGCAGTTCATGGTGTCGCGAAGAGTTGGACACGACTGAGCAACTTCACTTTCACTTTTCACTTTCATGCATTGGAGCAGGAAATGGCAACCCACTCTAGTATTCTTGCCTGGAGAATCCCAGGGACGGGGAAGCCTGGTGGGCTGCCGTCTGTGGGGTCGCACAGAGTCGGACACGACTGAAGCGACTTAGCAGCAGCAACAGTCAGATTTGGACTGCAAGGAGATCCAGCCAGTCCATCCTAAAGGAGACCAGTCCTGGTGTTCACTGGAAGGACTGATGCTAAAGCTGAAGCTCCAATACTTTGGCCACCTCATGCGAAGAGTTGACTCACTGGAAAAGACTCTGATGCTGGGAGGGATTGGGGGCGGGAGGAGAAGGGGACGACAGAGATTGAGATCGCTGGATGGCATCACCAACTCGATGGAGGTGAGTTTGAGTGAACTCCGGGAGTTGGTGATGGACAGGGAGGCCTGGCGTGCTGTGATTCACGGGGTCACTGAGTCGGACACGACTGAGCGACTGAACTGAACTGAACTGAATCAGACTACATCACTTAAAAACAAGGAGGGACTTCCCTGGTGGTCCTCCCAATGCAGGGGTCATGGGTTCAATCTCTGGTTGGGGAACTAAGATCCTGCATGCTTGGTGGGGCCTGGAGGCATGCGGGCCCAGCATAACCACTATGCGGTTATGGTTATGCTGGCCGAGAAGGAGGGGACATGATCTGGCAAAAGACACACCAGAGATAGGGCTTCTGAGGTGCGAGCTGAGTTGTTTTTGCAATAATGTATTACAGTGTGTTTATGCTGTTAGCAGTGTTCTGTATGCTTGTTACATTTCACACATAAATGTTTTAAAAGAGACAGTGTGGAGGACAGCCCCTGGGCTTTGGAACCAAATGGGGAAGCTGTTCAGTAGCTTTTCTGCCTTTGAATGCGTTACAGAAGGGGCAGAACGACACAAGAGCCCTCTTGGGGGTGATGGTGGTTTAGTTGCTAAGTCATGTCCGACTCTTTGTACCCCATGGACTGTAGCCCGCCAGGCTCCTCTGTCCATGGGATTCTCCAGGCAAGAGTATTGGAGTGGGTTGCCATTTCCTTCTCCAGGAAGACCCTTCTTAGAGAAAGAATATATGAAACAAAAAATGCAAATCGCCCTTTAAGAAAAGAATTAGTCTTTAATTGAAGGGGAACTGAAAAAAAAATACTGGAATATAAAAGACTTTTATTTATGCAGGTGCTGTGCTATAAAATATTTTAGTTTGTGTTGTTAATGAAACTGGATTTACAACCTAGTAAACCAAACAAAGAGCTTATGTTTAGTTGATTAAGAAGTTGAGGTTAAAATCTACTCAACTTTTTTTTCACGTTTTTTCTATTCAATGTAAAAAGGTATTGGCTCTCTTACTGTGAAATTGTTCTAATAGAAGACTGTCTTTACCAATTTGAAAGGCAAACTTCTATCTTTGTGAAATTTGCTCCACACAACTGGAAGAAGTTCTAATGATGGTAATAATAGCTTGTACAAAGAGTTCCAGTTAGGAACCAAGCAATTCTTTAGGCAGTTTATAGTTGCTAAAATATTTGGACATGACACTGTCATCCTTTGAT
Organism: Moschus berezovskii; assembly: GCF_049115385.1. Classification (NCBI taxonomy): domain Eukaryota; kingdom Metazoa; phylum Chordata; class Mammalia; order Artiodactyla; family Moschidae; genus Moschus; species Moschus berezovskii. The sequence goes on from NC_142461.1 coordinate 3,257,451, forward strand.
GACTTCCTTGTGATACAAGAACAGATTCTAGGGTCATCTGGAATTTTCCCGGCTTGAACCCTGAAGCCTTGGTCATTTTTCCAAGGTGACCTGGGTTCTTTAAATAGAGAATGTTATTTAGAAGCCAAGATCTAGGCTTGCTTATTGCTGCTGGTGTAGCATTGTTTTTAGGCGCTCTCAGCAGACAGGATCGGGAAACACACACTTTATATCTATATTTTAAAAAACATATTTATTCTGCTGTGTCTGGGCTTAGCTGTGGCACACAAGATCTTCATTGCAGTGCGAGGATGCTCTAGTTATGGCACAAGGGCTTAGATGCTCCATGGCAAGTGGGATCTTAGCTCTCCAACCAGGAATCCTTGTACTGGAAGACCAATACTTAACCACTAGACAACCCTATCTCTATTAAACACAATGGATTCATACTGATAGTCTCAGTTCCAATCCAACAGCAAAAAAATTTTTTCAAGCTTTTTCCATGTTTGTAACTCCCTGCTCCAGCATTGAGAAATCTATTTTTAATAATTTTGAGTATAACTAAAATTATATTGAGTGTATTGCTGAGGTTCTTTTGTAGTGATGTTCCTAAAAAATTTTTTTTTCCCACTTGTATCAATCTTTTTTCTCCAAAAACAATAAAAACTCGAGTCTTCATTTATTTTATTCATTCAACCAACATGTATTCATCAAACAAACACTATGTGTCCCATGAGGCTCTTGGGCTGGGGATGCAGCAGTGAGCAAAGCATCACATTGGGAAAGGAGCCACAGAAAGAGAAAACAGATACAGACCAGGAAAAATCTGGGATCTGGACCCAGACAGCCTGGCCCCGGAGTGCACGCTCCACCGTCTGCCTCTGATTGCTTTCGTAACTTGCTCTCTGCCTTCGACGAAAGTTTACAACCCTCTTGAATCCAATAAAAATGTGTCTTTCAGCTTCTAAATCTACACAATGCAGAGCCTTGTGCATCTTCCATGTCCTTTAACATCTCTGAGACTCAGTTTCCAAATCTTTGAAAATCCAGATACTAAAATCACCTGCTGTGAGGATAAATGAAATTACAGGAGTTGCCTGGTGCTATCTGTGACACGTCATAGGGATGTGGTGAAGTTAATTTTCCTTTTCAACACAAATACTGCACTATAAAGTTCCCCCAGGACAGACTTTGTTTTCTCCTACTCAATCAATCATTTATTCATTCTTGCATCATTTAAAAAGCAGTTACTGAAAATCAATATATACTAGGTTCTCTGCTGGTCATCAGGGATATAGAAATGACGCAGGCCCCGTTCTCACGGAACTCACAGTCACGTCCAAGAGTCACACAATTACCACACAATCTGATATGCTGCTGAGATGAGGGCTGGATGAAGAGAGGCTATGGAGGAAGGCTTCCTGAAAGAAGGGGCCCTGTCACAGCAAGGACTACTACAGCAGTTCTGCTGTTAAGGATGCCAAGAACAAACGGATAAGTAAATGAGGGAATGAATTCAGTTCAGCTCAAAAAATACTTCTCAGAAGATCCTATTGTCCAAGGCCTTGTGCCCTGAGCTGGGAGCGTGCAGATGAGCAAGGGGGTAACTCATGCCTTTAAGGAGCTTCTAGTTTTACTGGCAGATACACATATCTATAACACTTGTTCCAGTATAGAGACCCCACGGGTCAGGTGGGCTCCTGCCACAGCAGGGAGGCGGAGGGAGGCTCCAGGCTGTGTGAGTGGATGAAGGGGGTCTCTCTTCTATTAGTGCGGGTTTCCTAAAATGAACTCACTGAAGCTTGAATACAACCAGTAGATGAATAGGGGTCACTGACAGCTTCTAATCAGAGGAATGAAAAGGAAAAGTGTTAGTCGCGGTGGTGTCTGACTCTTCGCGATCCCTTGGAGCCCGCCAGACTCTGTCCATGGCATTCTCCAGGCAAGGATATTGGGAGTAGGTAGCCATTCCCTTCTCCAGGGGATCTTCTCAATCCAGAGATCCAACCTGGGTCTCTCCCACCGGAACCACCAGGGAAGCCCCATAAGAGGAACAAAAGGATCACATCTGTATTTGTTGGTAGGCTAGAGGATGGAGATGGGAAGGGAAAACTAAAGGACACAGGCAAAGAGGCTGAATTATGAATAGGAAGGTTGATCAGGAGACAGAATTTAGCAATGCTTGCAGTTACTTAGGGAGAATATGTAAAGAGGATTGACGGCAATCCAATGAACCAACACTCCGAGCAGGTGGAAGAGAGGAAGCAACCGGCAACGGGCCTCTGAAGAGTCAGAGGAGATTCAGCAGAGACTGGTGTCCTGGAGGCCAAATGAATACAGAGACGGCAGCGACAAGGAGGCTCAACGAGAAGGCGGCTGCGTCCGAGGCCGTACAGAGGTCACAGGCGTCCCCCTGGTTTGGCAACAAGTGACCTTCGCCGGGGCAGTTTCCGTGGTAAGAGGTGAGGGCGGGAGCTCCACGGCAATAAATGAGGGAACGCGGGAGGAGAAAAAAGCCAAGGTCAGGCGACGAATGCAGAGACCCTAGCGCTGTGCCCTCACGCGCCCTGGGGAATTTCCAAGGCCAGAGTCGGGAGCTGGTGTGGTGAAAGGAACCCTCCCAGACAGGGCTCTGGATGCCGCCTAGGAAACGTGTCTGCCTCGCAACCCTTAGGTAGGCGCAGCTCCAAGGTCAGGGTCACCTCAGGCCTCCGCCACCCGTCACCTTGACGACCAACTGAAAAAAAAAAAGAAAAAAACAAAACCGGAAAGAACGGAAGTAGTCAGATCATCTCGCGATATCTGGTGCGCCGGCGCCGTCGGCCTTCCGGGCCTGGGACGTACGGCCGGCTATCGCGAGACTTGCCTGGGGCGGTGGGGGAGGGGCTCTGAGCGCGGGGCCCGACGGTCCGGAAGGCTGGAGCGGCTGCTGCCGGCGGGGGAACATGTCGGAGTCAGAGCTCGGCCGGAAGTGGGACCGGTGCTTGGCGGACGCCGTGGTGAAGATAGGTGAGGGCTCCTCGTCGTGTCCGGCGGATGCCGCCGGGAACCGAGTTGGCGGGCCCCCGACTGGGAGGGTGGAGGAGAAGCCCCGGGAGAGGGCCACTCGCGGGGTGAGAGGTCAGGCCGTCCGGCCTGCTCCAGCCACTCAGGCCGGGGCTGGGGGCCCCCGGGGTCCCGGTCGCTTGAGCGGGCTGGGGGACACGGGCCGTAGGAGCCTGGGGGGGCTGCCCGAAGTGGGATGGGTGCAGCTGCAGCAGCCCCGAAGCAGTGGGGGTCGCGTCGGCAGGCGGCCGGAGAGTTGCGGGGCCCTGCGAGTGGAAGCGGCGTGTGCAGCGGCACAGGGGCCTGGGGCTGGGGGTTCTCCCTGGGGTCACGGCTCTCTGAGGCCACGTTCCTCCCCTGCTGAATCAAAAGTGCCTGGCGAGAAGGTCATCTTCAAGCCTTTTATAGATTCTGCCAGGCCTCACGTGGGTCGCTGCCATTCCCGACTTGGAACCTGATTTATCAGCCTCGGAGTAGTTTGAGGCCTGAAAGCGGGGACATTAGTGCTGTTCATCTGGAAGGAGAATCGACTTGGAAAGTTAAGAAGCTGATTGGTCCCTTTTGAGCCCGTCGTGTCACTCGTGTAGCCTTTTAACATGCGCTCCGTGACGGCACGGACTGTGAAGTCAGTGCTTGGAGGGGATTTCGGTTCAGTCGCTCAGTCCTGTCCGACTTTCTGCGACCGCATGGGCTGCAGCATGCCAGGCCTCCCTGTCCATTGCCAACTCCTGGAGTTTACTCAGACTCATGTCTGTCGAGTTGGTGATGCCATCCAACCATCTCATTCTCTGTCATCCCCTTCTTGTGCCTTCAATCTTTCCCGGCATCAGTCTCTTTTCTAAGGAGTCAGTTCTTCGCATCAGGTGGCCAAAGTTTCAGCTTCAGCATCGGTCCTTCCGGTGAATATTCAGGACCGTTTTCCTTTAGGATGGACTGGTTGGGACTTGGAACTTGATTTATCAGCGTCGGAGTAGTTTGAGGCCTGAAAGCAGAGACATTAGTGCTGGTCACCTGGAAGGAGAATTGACTGGGAAAGTTAAGAGACCGAGTGGTCCCTTTTGAGGCCGTCGTGTCACTCGTGTAGCCTTTTAACATGTGCTCTGTGACGGCACGGACTGTGAAGTCAGTGCTCCGAGGGGAGAGGAAAAGTCTTGCTAAGTGCCAGACTCTGTGCTCAGTGTGCAGCTTAAGTGAAGGAATTTGATCAAGGCCTGGTGGCGGTTTAGTTGCTCAGTCGTGTCCCACTCTTTGTGACCCCATAGACTGTAGCCCACCAGGCTCCTCTGTCCATTGGATTTCCCAGGCAAGAACACTGGAGTGGGTTGCCATGCCCTCCTCCAGGGGGTTTTTCTGACCCAGGGATCGAACCCGGGTCTTCTGCATTGCAGGCAGATTCTTTACCGACTGATCGGGGCCTAATCAATGGCAAAGTTTTGAATTTAACCCAGGTATTTTAGCTTCATGTCCCATGATTTTCTTCAATGCTTTTATTACCTGAATTTGATATCTTTGTATGAAAATCTTAAAAGAGTATTTAAGAGGATTTAGGATTGTGCTCTTGAATGAAAATATTGGAAAAGAAATAAAACTGTAAGCAGGGATGTTTCCTGGTTTATTCACTGTTGTAGCTTCAGTCCCCAGAAGAGTGTTTAATAACAAATGTTGAGAATGAGTCAGTAAGTGAATTTATCGCAGCTTTCAGTTCACCACTTACCAGCTGTGTGATTTGGGGCAAGTTATTTAACCTCTCTGTGCCTGCTTCCTAATTTGTATTGAGTAAATTGGCTATAATGTTATTACTGTCTTACAGAGTTGTTTTGAGGATTCAATGAGTGAATTTACGTAGAGGCTTAACTGTGAAATGGGGATTAAGAGACAGATTTACCTAAAAGGATGCTGAATGTTGAAGGACAGAAAAGTATACAAGATATTTGTGCAATGCTTGGCACTTACTGTGTAGTCACTAAATAGTGATAGTAATAATTGCTGATGTTAGTATCATGCCACTGATGATCAGGCTTCTCAGGTGGCTCAGTGGTAAAGAATCTGCCTGCGGACGTAGGAGACGCAGGAGACATGGGTTTGATCCCTGGGTGGGAAGATCCCCTGGAGGAGGAAGTGGCAGCCCACTCCAGTGTTCTTGCCTGGAGAATCCCATGGACAGAGGAGCCTGGCGGGCTGCAGGCCACGGGGTCACAGAGTCAGCCTGACTGAGCGAGCGCATGCACACACACCGATGGTCACCTGAGGCGGTAAGCAGTGTGTGTCATTCGTGAGTGGGATCTTGGGGGGGGCGGGGGCATAAACAGATGGAGTAATTAAATGAAGCACGAAGTGACGCTCTGCTGTGTCCGAGTCTTTGCGACCCCATGCACTATACAGTTCGTGGAATTCTCCAGGCCAGTATACTGGAGTGGGTAGCCTGTCCCTTCTCCAGGGGACCTTCCCAACCCAGGGATTGAACCCAGGTCTCCCTCATTGCAGGCGGATTCTTTACCAGCTGAGCCACAAGGGAAGCCCAAATGAAGCATGGTGATATGTAATTAGAGATGAAAATTAAAATGAGTTAATCCAATTTTTTGCTGTAGAGCTGCTGTTATAAATCAAGTAAGTGCAGTGGTAGGTTGGGAGAAATGGGCCTGTAGCAGAGCTTTGGATAATAACTTGGATAGTTGGGGAGAGTGGAAGAACTTGAGCAAAGGCTGGTTAAACTTTTATGGAGGAGGAAACTGAGGCACGGAGAGGCTAAGTGGCTAGAAGTGAGGAGCTGGGGTCAGCGCCCACTCCTCCCGGAGGAAGGCTGACTTGAGTGGAGTCAGGGCTGGGAGACAGCTTAGGGAGACCCTACTTTTTCTTGAAGCTTTTGGAGCTGCCTTTGGCTTTTTCATACGCATTGTGCATATTCACCACCTCTGTCGTAAAAATCTGTTACTTTCTACTCCCAGGGCTCAGTAAGCTGAGGCTGGTGGGGGACCATGAGCTACTTAACACATACATACTGAGCTGTGGGCCAGCCAGTGGGCAAACAGAGAAGCAGAAGGCATTTCACTGCCCTTAACAGGGAACTGATGTGAGGTAAATGGAATTTTGGTATGATTGTTCTGGCAGCGTTTTATACAGAACAAATCAGGACTAGAGAAGGCTGTGACTGTGAAGTGAAAAGTCTGAACTGTTAGACCAGAAAGGAGTAGGTATATTTGAGACACTTTACACTTTTCCCTCCGTTTATGGAATGGAGATAGTAATACCCACCTCCTAGGCCAGCACAGTGCCAGGTACATACCGGGAACTTGATAAATGCTGTTTTCTTTATCTTCTCACCAACTGGGTTAACTTTGTCACATTCCTTTTTTTATGATCAGGATGGCTGCAAGGTTAGAGCTTGGTTCGGCGGTGATGTCACTGGTCAGAAGTTGGCAGTGAAGCAGGAGGGGTTCACGTGCACCTCACTCCACTCAGTTCCATCTGGGTCTTGGTACCTGGTCGCGTGAGGTGGCAGGAGAGAGACTGCAGGGAGAAGGAAAGCTCGTAACTTTGGTGGTTTTTCTACTTACATGGTTGGATTTGTTTGAGAATGGTAATGAGGTTGACAGGTTTTGTTTTTTTTTTTTTAAAGATTTTACTTATGTGTTTTTGGCTGCTCAGGGTCTTTATTGCTACGTGGGCTTCTCTCTCGTTGCGGTGGGCAGGGGCTGCTCTCTAGCTGCGGTGTGCGGGTCTCCTGCAGTGGTCCCTCCTGCGGAGCCGGGCTCTAGCTCCTGCGGGCGTCGGTAGTTTCGGCGCGTGGACCCGGGCTCTAGCGCACAGGCGCGATGATTGCGGCGCACGCGCTGAGTTGCTTTGCGGCAGGTGGAGTCTTCCCGGATCAGGGGTCGAACCCATGTCTCCTGCGCTGGCGGGCGGACTCTTTACCACTGAGCCACCAGGGAATCCCCGCGAAGACGTTTTTAATTTCGAGCGAGAAGCTGAGTTCAGATTTTGAGGAGATATCCCTTAAGTAATGGACTTCGAGGAAGGGTATATGAGAAATGCAGTGTAGAAGTGTGATTCTGGGAGGCTTCCGTCTAAGAGGATTGAGACTGTGGGATGAACGCTCTTCTGTCGTGAGTGTTCTACTTCTTATTCCTATAGGCAGGGAGATTATAGAACTCTTGAAACCTCTTTGGCTGCCTGCTTTTCTGGTACTTCAAAATGGAGATGGAAACTCAGGGAATGGCAGCCTGCCGTAAGATAGAGGTTTGGTAGAAGACGTAGGTAGGGAAGAAGGGCCAAGACAGGCTTTCAGCTGCATGTGGATAATTTGCTATTTTCTGCCTTGAAAGAGACTGAAGGGAGGTCACGGTGATCGGACAGCTCCCTTGGTGAGCACTGCTCAGTTTGGCACCTTCTACATAAGTATTTTCAGTCTTTTCCCACTGGTTCGCTGAAATATGAGTTTTATTATTATTTTTTTAAAGTTGGTGGTTTTTTTTTTTCCCATGAACTGTTGTTGCCTTTATCTGTTTTTTGTTGGAGTATAATTGCTTTACAATATTGTATTTGTTTCTGTTTTACAGCGAAGCGAATGGTCTGTGCATGTGCTTGTATCCCCGCCCCCCTGCCCCTCCCTCCCGCAGCCCCACCCCCCGGGTCACCGCAGAGCCCCCAGCGAGCTCCCTGCGCTCTGCCGCAGGCTCCCACTAGCTGTTTTACACAGGGTAGAGTGGAAAATGACTGTTTCCACTGCTCATGTGTAGCCTGGATATTGTACAGCTGAGTTGAAGTGCTCTCGTAAGCATGTACTTTAGGCACAGGTTTTTAAAAATCTGTTCTTCAAGGATTTACTCTGAAGCTTGAGTAATGTTCTCATATAAATTGTCCTATAGGAAGAGCTACATTTGTTTTTATAAATACCCCCTCTCTTTCCTATCATAGGGAAAACAATTTTATTTCTCCCATACTCTGGATTTAAAATACCTGTTTATTTGTGTGTAATAAAAGTGTGTGGGTAGAAAATTTCTAATACGATTTGACCTGGTGTATTGAGCCTGTTGAATCAAGGAAACCAAATGCTCGGCCCCTGGTAACAGGCGCAGTCGGCCGTTGTCCGTCGCACATCTGTTTCTGTCTTCTTCTCATTGCTTTCTTTTCCTTGCTCCCTCGCACATTTTTACCTTTCCCTTTGGCCTCCATTCTTATTCCTGCTACTGCCACCCATATGCATTGTCTAGTTTATCCAAACGGAGATTAATGCGTTTTTTTTTTTTAAATAACCTTGCTAGCATTTAAAAAGGTCCTAGGTATCCTATTTATTCTCCATCACATCACTGATTTTTCTTAATAGCTTATATCACCATTTGAAATTTGCAGTCTGTTTCTTTACTTGATTGTCCCCCCACCCTAGAATGTAAGCTTCATGAGAGTCAGAGACTGTTTTGTTCACTGTTGACCCCAGCCCCTGGCATACAGTAATTATTGGTAAATGAATGACATGCATTGCTGAAAAGTTTGTAGACTCTATTCTCTGCCCATACTTGCTACCCAGTATGTTTATTAACTGAATGAATTAGCTCTTAAATTTTAAAAGTCCAAGTAAAGTCAATTTCATATGAATTTCTGCCAGTTCACACTTTGATCACATGTGCTTGTACTCTGGGAACTTTTGCCAACTTCTTAAATTTCATATGGGCATGTAAATTAGTGTCAGTAATCTTAATAATGAAGTAGTATTAGAAATATTGGGGACTAGTCAGCGCAGAAATGTAAACCAGAGAGCACTTTTTTATTTAAACAAGGAGAAGGTGGTGTTGGTTTAAGTGGCAGTGCCAAGGTCTTATTGCAGGAAATGAAAAGGGAGCGAAGAGTATTACATTTTATGAATGTTCCGTTAGTTTTCTGTGAATGCATCATTAATAGTTTTTGCTAATTTTATGGATTTATTTTTAAGATTTATCAGACTTATTGAATGCTCTGGTTTTCTTCCGCAGTTGGCTCACGGGCTGTGCCGCTTGTTTTTCTGGTACATTCTAAGTAGTTAAGTCTTGTGTGTGCCCTCATGAATGAGACACCCGTTTTGCTGGCGAGACTGGCAGGCGTGTATAGTGCTCACGTCAGAGTCTTAGTGGTTCTGGGACGGGCCTGATGCCCTCGCTTTGTGTTTGTCACTCTGGACTGGACAGGAGGGTCTATTTTTCCCAGTGAAAGTGAGATTCTAGGAGATGGGAAAAATCGGGGTTATGAGACTTACGGAGATCCTTCATTGCAAGTTTAGAATTTCTAAGCCCTGAACGTGTAAGTCATGGAAGCGTTGTTGTTGCCCTCAGAGTCCTTTTACAACTCACTCTTGAGCACAGAAGGCCTGCACTGGCAGACTGTGACCTCGTGACCAAGTTGATGTCCGTGTGACAGGGGCCAGGGCCCCAGATTCGATGGGGGGAGCTCTGAGGAAAGTCTCCTTCTGGCACTTCATGATGCATTTGGAGGCCAGGCACCTCTCGGTCCATGGAGTTTCCCAGGCAAGAATACTGGAGTGGGTTGCCATTTCCTCCTCCAGGGGATCTTCCTGACCCAGGGATTGAACCTGGGTCTGCTGCATTATAGGCAGATTCTTTACCATATGAGGCACCAGGGAAGCCCATTTAGAGGCCTTCAGAATCCTTAACCTGCCTTGAAGAGCTGTTGTGTTGGCTGTGGTTCCTCCCCTGCAACCCCCATCTCACCCCACTGTGAGACCAGAGTAAGGAATCAGTTCAGTCTCTCAGTCGTGTCCAACTCTTTGCGACCCCATGAATCACAGCACGCCAGGCCTCCCTGTCCATCACCAACTCCCGGAGTTCACTCAAACTCATGTCCATCGAGTCGGTGATGCCATCCAGCCATCTCATTCTCTGTTGTCCCCTTCTCCTCCCACCCCCAATCCTTCCCAGCATCAGAGTCTTTTCCATTGAGTCAACTCGTCGCATGAGGTGGCCAAAGTATTGGAGTTTCAGCTTTAGCATCAGTCCTTCCAATGAACACCCAGGATCGATCTCCTTTAGAGTAAGGAATATCTAGTACCTAATCCACATATGGGCTGGGAAATCCAAAAGAGAGGAAAGAGACGTCTTGCCTGTGAAAGGGGTTTCCCAACACCCTGACTTTCCTGAAAAAGGTTGTTCTTGGAGGCTGGGTGTGTTAAGCATAAGGAAAAATGTGAGCCATGGATATTTACAAGCAGCCCCTAGAATGTATTCCTTTTAATGGACTGTGATAGCCTTCACATACTTTGCTTTTCTTCTGCTTGATTTTTGGCATTAGAAATAAAAGTACCATTGAGGGCCCCTCTGTGCCTTAGTTCCCTCGGTTATAAAGCGGTAGTTGTTACAGTAAGGATAAGGGGAGGTAGCCTCAGAGCGGGTGATACACTACCTGTGCTTGGTAAGTACTTGCCACAGGCGTTGAATGAAGGACAACAGTCGTAACTTAAGATAATGAACACGTTTGCTCTGAGTGTGAACACTGCGGGTGGCGTGGAGGTCTGACAGTCAGTACTCCAGTTATGTACATAATAGTAATTATAAATGTATATGTCCCCAAACAGTTTAATACCAGGCCTTGTGGAGAGTCCCACCCTTCCTGAGGAATATGAAAAGCAGGTGGTGACATTGGAATTCAGTCTTACAGAATATGTGGGTGTTCAGTAGGCAGGATGGGTGGAAGTCTGTATTTCAGGCCTCAGGAACCGTCCAGGAGCAGTCCCAGAGGAGACAGAGACTTCGGCTCCTTCCGGGAATGATGATAATGGCTACCGTTGATTGCGCATAGTGTGTACTGCACTCTGATAAGCTCGTAGCATCATCTCGTTTAATCTTCATAATGTTGTGAGGTGTTTTCCTCTAATTTTTTTTATTGTGACAAAATACATGTAATGAGATTTACCATCTAATGGGACAGGTAAATTAGGAGTTTGAGGTTAACATATATACATATTACTATATGCAGTATAAACAACAAGATCCTGCGGTATGGCACAGGGAAATATATTCACTATCTTGTAATAACATATAATGGAAAAGAATTTGAAAACATGCACACTTGTGTATAAAACTGAATCACTTTGCTGTATACCTGAAGCTAACACAACATTGTAAATAACTATCCTTCAATAAAAATATTTTTAAATTTTAATTTAAATAAAGATTTGACGTTTACCATCTTAAGCATCTTTAAGTATCCCATGAGACGGTATTAATTCGTTCACCGTGTCGCGCAGTCGATACTGTCATCCGTCTCCATGATGCTTCGTCTTGTGAAGCTGAAACTCTGTCCGCAGTTAGCAGTAGCTGTCCACTCTCACGCCCCTGCAGCCACCTCTGTTTTCTGTCTCTGTGACCTTGACTACTCTTAACTACCTCATGTAACTAGAATCTTACAGTATTTGTCCTTTTGAGGCTAGCTTATTTCGTGTTAAGGACTTTCCTGGTGGCTCAAATGGTAAAGAATCTGCCTGCAATGTGGGAGACCGAGGTTCAATCCCTGGCTTGGGAAGATCCCCTGGAGAAGGGAATGTCTTCTACCTTCTCAATATTCTTGCCGGGAGAACTCCATGGAAAGAGAGGAGCCTGGCAGGCTGTAGTCCATGGGGTCACAAAGAGTTGGACACGACTGAATGACTCACACTTTCACCATTTCACGTTAAAGTGCTGCACTCAATATTTCAGCCAATTTGGAAAGCTCAGCAGTGGCCAGTTTTCATTCCAGTCCCAAAGAAGGGCAGTGCCAAAGGATGTTCAAACTAGCGTACAGGCATACTCATTTCACATGCTAGCAAGGTTATGCTCAAAATCCATCCAAGATAGGATTCAGCAGTACATGAACCAAGAACTTCCACATGTACACGTTGGGTTTTGAAGAGGCAGAGAAACCAGACATCAAATTGCCAACATTTGTTGATCGTGGAGAAAGCAAGGAAGTTGCAGAAAAACATCTGCTTCATTGACTATACTAAATTCTTTGACTATGTAGATCACAACAAACTGGAAAATTGTTAAAGAGATGGGAGTACCAAACCACTTTGCTTGTCTCCTGAAAAACCTGTATTCGGGTCCAGAAGCAACAGTTAGAACCAGACATGGAACAGCTGTCTGATTCTAAATCGGGAAAGGAGTCTCACAAGGCTGTGTATTGTGACCCTGCTTATTTAACTTCTGTACAGTGTACACAATGTGAAATGCCGGGCTGGAGGAAGCACAAGCTGGAATCAAGATCGCCGGGAGAAATATCAGTAACCTCAGATACGCAGATGACACCACTCTAAAGGCAGAAAGAGGAACTAAAGAGCCTCTTAATGAAGGGTGAAAGAAGAGAGTGAAAAAGCTGGCTTAAAGCTCAGTATTCAGAAAACTAAGATCATGGAATTCAGTTCCATCACTTCATGGAAAATAGATAGGGAAAAAAAATGGAAACAGTGGTAGATTTTATTTTCTTGGGCTCCAGAATCACTGCAGATGATGATTGCAACCACAAAATTAAAAGACCCTTGCTCCTTGGAAGGAAAGCAATGACAAACCTAGACAGCGTATTAAAAAGCAGAGATATCACTTTGCCTCCAAAGGTCCATCTAGTCAAAGCTATGGTTTTTCCAGTAGCCGTATATGGATATGAGAGTTGAACCATAAAGAAGGCTGGGCGCTGAAGAATTGATGCTTTTGAACTGTGGTGTTGGAGAAGACTCTTGAGAGTCCCTTGGACTGCAAGGAGATCCAGCCAGTCACTCGTAAAGGAAATCAACCCTGAATATTCATTAGAAGGACTGATGCTGAAGCTGAAGCTCCAGTACTTTGGCCACCTGATGCAAAGATCTGTTTCGTTGGAAAAGACCCTCATGCTGGGAAAGATGGAAGGCAAAAGGAGAAAGGGACAGTAGAGGATGAGATGGTTGGATAACGTCACCAACTCAACGTGAATCTGAGCAAACTCTAGATAGTAGCAGACAGAGGAGGCTGGTGTGCTGTCCATGAGGTCTCAAGGTGTCGGACATGACTTAGTGACTGAACAACAGTGGCAGTTCTATTTTGAATCGTTTGAGGATCTGCCATACTATTTTCCACAGTGACTGTACCGTTTAAATTCTTAGCAACACTGTGCATGAGTCCCAGTTTCTTCACATCCTCAGTAATACTTGTTTTCCTTTAAAAAAATTTTTATAGTAGCCATCATAATCAGTGTAGTGTAGTATCTTATTGTAACTTTGACTTGCATTTCTCTAATAGTTAGTGATGATGAGTGCAGCTTTTCATATGGTTACTGGCCACTTGTATATCTTTGGAGAAATGTCTGTTTGAGTCCTTTATCCGTCTTTGAATTGTTATTGCATTTAGGATTTCTCTATATATTCTTATATTAACACCTTATCAGGTCTGTTGCTGCTGCTAAGTCGCTTCAGTCGTGTCCGACTCTGTGTGACCCCATAGACGGCAGCCCACCAGGCTCCCCCATCTCTGGGATTCTCCAGGCAAGAACACTGGAGTGGGTTGCCATTTCCTTCTTCAGTGTGTGAAAGTGAAAAGTGAAAGTGAAGTCGCTCAGTCGTGTCAGTCGTGTCTGACTCTTAGCGACCCCTTGGTCTGCAGCCTACCAGGCTCCTCCATCCATGGGATTTTCTAGGCAAGAGTACTAGAGTGGGGTGCCATTGCCTTCTCCGCTTATCAGATCTATGATTTGCAAATATTTTCTCCTGTGTATGTGGGATGCCTTTTGCCTCTGCTCTTATCTTTTGGTATACAAAATTAAAAAATTTTTATGACGTCCAGTTTGTCAGTTTTTGTTTACTGCTTTTGGTGTCTGAGCAGCAAAAAACCCCTATGTTTCTCCTCTACTCTCATACCCACGGTTCTTCTAATGTCGCATGTGTGGGTGTTCCACACCAGCCTATTCTCTGACACTAGCTGAGTGTTCCATTAAGGAAGGAAAGGAAGGAAAGTCACTCAGTCGTGTCCGACTCTTTGCGACACCGTGGACTGTAGACTAGCAGGCTTCTCCGTCCATGGGATTCTCCAGGCAAGAATACTGGAGTGGGTTACCATTTCCTTCTCCAGGGGATCTTCCCGACCCAGGGATCGAACCCAGGTCTCCTGCATTGGAGGCAGACACTTTAACCTCTAAGCCACCACGGAAGCCCATTACACAGTTCAATTTTGACACTAACAAGACAGCGCAGACCCTCCGGGCTCAGGGCTTAAGTCCCCTGAGAGCCTCACTTCAGAGGTCCAGATTCTTACTGCTGCTTCTGACTGGCTGTGAATCAGAGGTTCCCGTGCTTCCCTTCTAGTGGTCAATAACTTGTTAAGAGTGGCTTACAGAACTCGGGAAAACAATTTACTTACTAGGCTTCCTTCATAGCTCAGGTAGTAAAGAATCTGCCTGCAGTGCAGGAGACCCGGGTTCGATTCCTGGGTCAGGAGATCCCTGGAGAAGGAAATGGCAACCCATTCCAGTATCCTTGCCTGGAGAATCCCATGGACAGAGGAGCCTGGTGGGCTACCGTCCATGGGGTTACAGGAGTCGCACCACCACTAGATTACCAGTTTATTACCAAGGATACTAAAGAATATGAATGAACAGCCAGTTGAAGAGATACATTTGGCGAAGTCCCGAAGGGTCCCAGGCACGGGAGTTTCTGTTTCTGTCGAGTTGGTTGTACCTCCTAGATGTATTCACCATCCTGGAAGCTTATAGAACCCCATACTTTTTGTGTTTTTCAGACGCTTCATCATGAAGCCATGATTAATCATTAACTCAGTCTCCAACTCCTCTTCCCTTCTTGGAGGCTGAGGGGTGGGGCTGAAAATTCCAAGGGCGGCCTGGCTTTCTGGTGGTCAGCCCCCATCTTGAAGCTATGCAGGAGCCCACCAAGAGTTGCCTCATTATAGCAAAAGACATGTCTGTCACCCAGGAAGTTCTAAGCAATTTAGTAGCTCTCTGCCAGAAACTGGAGGCACAGATCAGTATATTTATATATATATTTTTTATGATTTCCAAAAAATCATTGCCACATCCAGTGTTGTGACACTTTTGTCCTGTGTATTTTTTTGCATGTGGATATCCAGTTTTCCCAGGACCATTTGTTGAAAAGACAGGCCTTTCCCCACTGAATGGTGTTGGTACCCTTGTCAAAAATCCTTTGACCATTTATGTTGTTGTTGTGGTCTGTAGCCCTTCAGGCTTCTCTCTCCATGGAATTTTCCAGGCAGGTATCCTGGAGTGGGTTGCCATTTCCTGCTCAGGGATCTTCCTGACCCAGGGATCGAACCCACATCTCCTGAATCTCCTGCATTGTAGACAGACGGATTCTTTTACCACTGGGTCACTTCGGAAGCCTTGACCATATATGCAGGGGTTTATTTCTAGCCTTTCTATTCCATTGATCTATCTGTCTTTATGCCAGTACTACACTGGGTTGGTTGGTGGTTTTGTTGTGTTTTTACTGTGCTGTTTGACTTGTGGGATCTTAGTTCCTTGACCAGAGGTTGAACCCAGGCTCATCAGGGAAAGTGCTAAATCCTCACCACTGGACTTCTAGGGAGTTCCCAGTACTGTGCTGTTTTGATAACTGTAGCTTTGTAGTAGGGCTTCCCGGGTAGCTCAGATGGTAAAGAATCTGCCTGCAATGCAGGAGACCCCAGGTCAAATCCTGGGTCAGGAATTTCCCCTGGAGAAGGGATAGGCTACCCACTCCAGTATTCTTGGGCTTCCCTGATGGCTCAGACGGTAAAGAATCTGCCAGTAATGCGGGATACCTGGGTTTGATCCCTGGACTGGGAAGATCCCCTGGAGGAGGGCATGGCAAGCCACTCCAGTATTCTTGCCTGGAGAATCCCCATGGACAGAGGAGGCTGGCGGGCTAAAGTCCACCAGGTTGCAAGAGTCGGACACGACTGAGTGTCTAAGTACAACACAACACAGCTTTGTAGTAAGTTTTGAAATCAGAAAATATGTCTCCTGGTTTGTTCTTTTTCAAGGTTATTTTGGCTATGCAGGGTTCCTGGAGATTCCATATGAATTTTAGGATGGGTTTTATGTTTCTGTCGAAAATGTTGAACATTTGATTTCAGAAAGAACCCTGCAAGAGCACGAGGAGAATGAATTGGAAAGGGCCAGAACGAGGGCAGGGGATGGGTTAGTATATTACTTCAAAGTCATGTCAGAGTGCAGTGATTAGAGGCTCCGTTCCGTTCCGTCGCGCAGTCGTGTCCGACTCTATGCGACCCCATGGACTGTAGCCTACCAGGCTTCTCCGTCCATGGGATTCTCCAGGCAAGAATACTGGAGTGGGTTACCGTTTCCTTCTCCAGGGGATCTTCCCGACCCAGGGATCGAACCCGGGTCTCCCGCATTGGAGGCAGACGCTTTAACCTCTGAGCCACCAGGGAAGCCCGATTAGAGGCTAGAGGGGCGCAGATCTCAGATGAGGGCAGAAGGAGTGGATGAGCCAGGGGCAGTGGTGACAGTGCAGCAGATGTTTACAGAACTTGATGTGGAGGCTCACGAGCCGGAGTCGTCAGGGCTGACGCAGACCTGTGTAAGTGGAGAACAGAGCTGCGGTTGACAATTAGGAGAGGCAGGAGGGGAGTGAGACCAAGTAACATTTTGCAGTTAATTTATTCCTGATATGTCTTAGATTTGCCTCTGGTTATATGCAACTCGGTCAACAGAGATGGAAGTTAACTGCTGTGTCATCGTTCATCTTCATGAAAAGAAAGGTTTTGGCCTTGTTCCTTCCTTGCTAAGAAAGTATTTAGGACAGTAAATGGTTTAGCAGCTGAGCTCCCTTAGACTTAATCAGCAGTTTTGTGTGTTCATCTGATAATCAAGTAAAAGTGCAGTTAAGTTGATTGTTTAAGACCATTTTAATGTTAAAAAATATACTGAAAGGAGTGATTGGATAGTCATGGAAAAAGAAAGCAAATTATTGTTTTTCTTTAAGTATCAGTTCATCTGATAAATGTGGGTTACCACGAAGTATTGGTGGCTCACCAGAAAGTGCCTTTTGGTAGCCTGTGTTTGCAAACTGATCCCTCTCCATTTCATGGAGTGATATCAGTTAGGCTAAACTAAAATACTTCAAAGGCTTTTGATTGTTCATAGGTTTGGGTTTCAAATTAGTACATGTTAATTGTTGAATTAGTAGTTGTATTTTGTTTGTTATGTGTATTTCTAAACAATGTTTGGAAGCAGGAATCCTTTTTCCATTTGCGGCAGGATTGTGAACAATGGAACGTTGTGATCTCGCTAGAGGAGAATTTTCTGTTAGTATTGTAGAATAATGTAATTAGGCCCTATATGGAACTTGAAAACAGATTTGGATTTTTGTTCTGGCTGTGGTTTTATGCTTTCCTAAAATGTGGCCTGAAACAGTTTATTAGTAAATATGCTGAATTGCTTTTTCTGGCAAGTGCATTTCAGTATCGAATCCAAGTAAAAATACAAATATTTACTTAGAAAAGTCGTTTGGTGTGGTAATAATTTTACCATGGCCATTGACCCACTAGTGAAATGTTAGGGCATTACTAGATTGGATCCTGTTTATTTAAAGGCCAGGAGAGGGGAGAAGAGAGGAAGCTGACATTAATTGAGGACCTGTTATGTGCCACCAGACTTGGCACACCATCATACTATCCTTTTTTTACTCTGCTAGCAGTTCAGTGAGGAAGTTTATTTATCTCTTGTTCCAGCAAGAAAAATAATGCTCAAAGGTACTTGTAGAAATTGAGGGATTCATTCAAAAAATCCTTATGAAAATGTAAACAACCCAAAACAAAGAGATTTTTTATTTTTGGCCATGCCAGGTGGCATGGGAGATCAGGGATTGAACCTGTGCCCCCTGCAGAGAACATGCGGAGTCTTAACCACTGGATAGCTGGGGAAGTTCCCAAAGCGATTTTTTAAAGAGAAACGGTTGGAAGACTAACATTACCTGATACCAAGACTTCCTGTAAATCTTCAGTAAACTAGACGATGTGGTGCTGGAGAAAGGGATGCACATATGCATCAGTGAGATCAGCTGGTGTCTAGGAGTAGACCCGTAAGTTTGTGGTCAGTTCATCTGTTATTTACTTTCAGTTGTGCTGGGTCTTTGCTGCTACACGTGGGCTTTCTCTAGTTGTGGCACGTGGGCTTTCTCTAGTTGTGGCACGTGGGCTGAGTTGCTCCAAGGCACGGGAATCTTCCTGGACTGGCAGAGTCTTCACCCCTGAGCCGCCAGGAAGCCTGGTCAATTCATTCTTGACAAAGATGCCAAGGCAATTTAATGGGGAGAGTAAAATCTTTTCAACAGATTGTGCTGGAGTAACTGTGCATCCATATGCAGGGAAAAAAATGTACCTCATTAGCATACATAAAAATTAACTCAAAGATCACAAAGCTGAAACTTGATAATTCTAAAAGCATAGGAGAAAAATCTTTGTGACCTTGAATTAAAAAATTTTTCTTTAAAAATTTTTTCTTAAATCACAGAAAGCAAAATCACAAAGAAAAAAATTATATGCTGACTGATCAAAATTTTAAACTTGCTCTTTGAAAGACACCATTAAGAGAACAAAAAAGTTGCTTGTTTCCAGAATAAATAAAGAATTCTTAAATTTCATCATAGCAGTAAGGAGATAATTCATTTAAGAAAATTGGTAAAATGTTTGAAAAGATTCTTCACAAAAGAAGTTATACTAATGGCAAAAAAAAAAAGATGTTAACATTAATGGTGTGGAGATGTACAAATTAAAATCATAATGAGATACCACTATACACCGATTAAAATAGTTTAAAAGACTGATAACATTAAGGGTTGACTAACATATGGAGCTGACCTAGAGCCAGACATCTTGGAATGTGAAGTCAAGTGGGCCTTAGAAAGCATCACTACGAACAAAGCTAGTGGAGGTGATGGAATTCCAGTTGAGCTATTTCAAATTTTGACAGATGATGCTGTGAAAGTGCTGCACTCAATATGCCAGCAAATTTAGAAAACTCAGCAGTGGCCACAGGACTGGAAAAGGTCAGTGTTCATTCCAATCCCAAAGAAAGGCAATGCCAAAGAATGCTCCAACTACCGCACAATTGCACTCATCTCACACGCTAGTAAAATCATGCTCAAAATTCTCCAAGGCAAGCTTCAGCAATATGTGAACCGTGAACTCCCAGATGTTCAAGCAGGTTTTAGAAAAGGCAGAGGCACCAGAGATCAAATCGCCAACATCTGCTGGATCATGGAGAAAGCAAGAGAGTTCCAGAAGAGCATCTATTTCTGCTTCATTGACTATGCCAAAGCCTTTGACTGTGTGGATCACAATAAACTGTGGAACATTCTGAAAGAGATGGGAATACCAGACCACCTGACCTGCCTCTTGAGAAACCTGTATGCAGGTCAGGAAGCAACAGTCAGAACTGGACATGGAACAACAGACTGGTTCCAAATAGGAAAAGGAGTACGTCAAGGCTGTATATTGTCACATTGCTTATTTAACTTCTATGCAGAGTACATCATGAGGAACGCTGGGCTGGAAGAAGCACAAGCTGGAATCAAGATTGCTGGGAGAAATATCAATAACCTCAGATATGCAGATGACACTACCCTTATGGCAGAAAGTGAAGAGGAACTAAAAAGCCTCTTGATGAAAGTGGAAGAGGAGAGTGAAAATGTTGGCTTGAAGCTCAACATTCAGAAAACAAAGATCACGGCATCTGGTCCCATCACTTCATGGGAAATAGATGGAAAACAGTGGAAACAGTGTCAGACTTTATTTTTTTGGGCTCCAAAATCACTGCAGATGCTGATTGCAGCCATGAAATGAAAAGACGCTTACTCCTTGGAAGGAAAGTTATGACCAACCTTGATAGTATATTAAAAAGCAGAGACATTACTTTGCCAACAAAGGTCTTGTCTAGTCAAGGCTATGGTTTTTCCCGTGGTCATGTATGGATGTGAGAGTTGGACTGTGAAGAAAGCTGATTGCCGAATAATTGATGCTTTTGAACTGTGGTGTTGGAGAAGACTCTTGAGAGTCCCTTGGACTTTCAGGAGATCCAACCAGTCCATTCTAAAGAAGATCAATCCTGGGTGTTCATTGGAAGGACTGATGCTAAAGCTGAAACTGCAATACTTTGGCCACCTCATGCGACGAGTTGACTCACTGGAAAAGACTCTGATGCTGGGAAAGGTTGGGCGCGGGAGGAGAAGGGGACGACAGAGAATGAGATGGCTGGATGGCATCACCGACTCTGTGGACATGAGTTTGAGTGAACTCCGGGAGTTGGTTGATGGACAGGGAGGCCTGGCGTGCTGTGATTCATGGGGTCGTGGAGAGTTGGACACGACTGAGCGACTCAACTGAACTGAACTGAAGATATGGAGCAGCTGGAATTCTTGTGTACTATTGATGGGAAGGTGTAATGGCAAAGTCTTTTGTAAAACTGGTAGTTTCTTATAAGGTTAAACATACCATCCACTCATTCTACTCCTGGGTGTTTATTTACTCAGGAGAAATGAAAACGTATTCACAGAAAGTCTTGGATATGAATGTTCATGGCAGCTTTATTCATCATACCCCCAAGTGGTAAGAATCCAGATCTCTGTCAACAGGTGAATGGATTAGCAAACGTGAACCATCCATAGAATGGACTAGTCACTAATAAAATGGAACATAGAAAACTTATGTATACAACAACATATATGCATTTCAAAATCATCATGTTGAGTGAAATTACCCAGACACAAAAGAGTATGTATTGCATGAGTCCATTTCTATATAAAATTCTGCAAGATAGAGGCCAGTCTGTAATGACAAAGTAATTAAGTGGGAAAGGGTAGCGAGAAGGATGGACTGCAGAGGGTCACAAGGAAACGGGGGTGATAACAGTACGCTGTTTCTTGATTGCGGTCGTAGTTTCCCGCGCACGCGTGTGTGTGTGGTGTGTGTGTGTGTGTGTATACTGCCAAACTCATTGAGTTTTACAGTTTAAAAGGGTGCAGTTTATTCTACATAAATTATACACCAGAAAGTTATTTAAAGCCAAAAAAACAAAAAGTGAAATGAAAGCAAAAAGATGAAATATACCCGGTGTTTGTGCAGATAGAAGCAAGCAGAACCTTCAGACTCAGCTTGTGGGAGTTCGAATCAGTGTGAACACTGGAAAACTGGCAGCATCTCCTAATGCTAACTCTGTGTGCATCTTATGACAGAGCAGCTCTATGCCTGGGTGTGCCCAACAGACATGCGTACGTGTGTTTACCAAGTAACTTACACTAGAACACTCACAGAACATAACTGTTCATAATAGTGCCCACTGGAAGCTACCCACATGCCCATCAGCAGAATGGGTTAGTAAATTGTGACACTATGCAATTGAATACCGTACAGCAGTGACAATGAACAGACTGTGTCTATTCACAACCAGCGGTGGGCCAGAGTACATGCTGTGAGACTGTTTACGTACGTTTAAAACCAGGCAAAACTGTGCTGTGCTTTGAGGAGTCAGAATCTGGTTATCCTCAGGGGGACAGTTTTGACTAGGAGAGCCCAAGGCAGACTTGCGGGGTGTTGGTCGTGTTTTGCTTCTTGCTCTGGTTGCTGGCAACATGGGTGTGTTTAGTCCATGAAAATTCAGTGAGTGGTACACTTAATTGTGCAGCTTTATGTATATATGTTATAGTTCATGAGAAGTTTTAAACAGGCATGTGCTGTCGCAGAAAGGTGTCCTGATAACCATAAAGTGAGAAACGTAAATCTTAGAGCATTGTGTACGATGAATGATCCCGCTGATGTAAATGGGATGGTAAACAGCAAACCTAATCCACATTACCTCTTGTGAGTAATAATCATGTGTGGTGGGGAGAATCATTAACTTTGTTGTACTTACGCTAAGTTGCTTCAGCCCTGTCTCTTTGTGACCCTATGGACCATAGCCTGCCAGGCTTCTGTGCTTGGGATTCTGCAGGCAAGAATACTGGAATGGGTTGCCATGCGCTCCTCCAGGGAATCATAATGTAAGCAAATAAACAATGGGAACAGTTTCTGTTCAAAACATTATTTATTGAGCTGAGTTGGTTCCTGTAGTTGAGGATTATGAATTTGTTGTTCAGTTGCTCAGTCGTACCTCTGACTCTTTGAGATCCCATGAACCACAGCACGCCAGGCTTCCCAGTCCTTCGCTGTCTCCCAGAGTTCAAACTCATGTCCATCGTGTTGGTGATGCCGTCCAACCACCTCATCCTCTGTCCCCCTTCTCCTCCCACCTTCAGTCTTTCCCAGCATCCGGGTCTTTTCAGATGAGTCAGTTCTTCACATCAGGTGGCCAAAGTGTTGGCGTTTCAGCTTCAGCATCAGTCCTTCCAGTGAATATGCAGTAATCTTTAAATAAATATGTTAAGTCTAGTTTTGTATTTAATAGAGTAGTTTAAAGTGAAAATCTCTCTAAGCTTCTCATTAACTTTGAAATTACATGCAGTTCAGTTCAGTCGCTCAGTCGTGTCTGACTCTCTGCGACCCCATGGACTGCTGCACGCCAGGCTTCCCTGTCCATCACCACCTTCCAGAGCCTGCTCATGTGCACTGCGTTGGTGACGCCATGCAGCCATGCCTGTCAGTGCCGTTCCTTCTTGATTGACAGGTTAAAGGGCTTTGCCCTTGTTGGCTGTGCTGTCCCATTGTTGCTCTCCTTGGTTGGCCCCACTTGAATAACTTCAGTAAATCCATAGACTTACAGAGCTATCGATTATTAGAGCTGGTAGGAACTTTACCAGTTTATTTGGTCTGGTGTGTGTGTGTTTGTTTTTTTTTAAATTTTTATGTATTTATTTTTGGCTGTGCTGGACCTTTGTTGCTGTGAGGGCTTTTTCCCTAGCGGTGGTGCCCGGGCTTCTCATCGCGGGGGCTCCTCTTGTGGAGCAGGGGTTCTAGGGCGCCAGGGCTTCCGCAGTTGCGGCTCCTGGACTCTGGGGCGCATGCGCCGTAGTGGTGCCGCGCGGGCTGAGTTGTGCACGTCCACGACGTGTGGGATCTTAGTTCCCCCGAACATTGAGTGAGCCCGCACCCCCTGTGTTACCAGGCGGATTCTCGACCACCGGACCGCCGGGGAAAGTGGAGTGCTTTTTAGAGAGCATGGTAGAAATAGGAAACAAAGGATAAATACAGAGTGTGCTCGTTTTGGCAGCGCATACACTAATGATGCAGAGAAGATTAGCGTGGCCCCTGAGTAAGGATGGCACACAAATTCATGAAGCGTTCCGTGTTTTAAAAGAGGGGAGGTACAAATTAGGGAAAAAATGGAGAAGAATATGGGATATGAAAATATGGTCAGTCTTAATGGATGACGGGGAGTGAGGTGTGTCTGGGAGCGAGGGCAGTCGGCGGCGGGTCCCAGTGTGGCCCAGGTGCTTGTCTAAAATGAGAGCCCACCATCAAGTTGCTTCAACTGTGTATCTTCAGGTAGAATTTTAAAGCTTTCTGCTTTAGCAGTGTACAAGGGAGGAATTGAAATGCATCTCATCACTTTTTACTTCAATTTTCTTTATCCAACCTAAACCTGTGTTAGATTGCTTTGGATAATTTGTAATTATTGTAACACTGACATAATTGTTGATGGATTTGTAGATCTACTTTACTTTGGCAAATCTTTATGAGTTAGAACAAATGTTTCTGATTGTCAGAACCTGCACATATAAAGTACTCAAAATTCCTGTTTGATAGATAGATTTTAAATGATTAACTGAAGCAAATGATTTGAGCAGCATAATTCACTTTTTACTAGGAAGGTAGTCCTAAGAAAGCTGCTAGTTTCTTGGCATCATTTCGGGTGACTAAATTGAAGTTAACGAGTGGTAGGAATTTTTGTTTTAACCATTTCCGCATAAGCCTGTATGTGAGTTCACAGTGTCCCTCTCTAATTAGGAGTGAAAGCACAGTGCCTTACCGCTCTGATCTTACGTTTTCCTGACGTTAGAATAAATGCTGCCAATCACGCTTTCCCAGAGGAGATTGGCTGTGACCGTTGAAAAAAACCCCAACGTTTTTCCCCTTGTTCCAGCTGCAACTTGAAATTCATTTTATTTCAGCTCATATCTGTTGGAAGACTTTTTTTCTTCACTCAGTATATGAAAACTAAAATTTTTATTTCTTAATGTATGCAAGTCTAGTGATTTGGAGAGGTTTATTTATGGAGCTTTGTAGAATACTGCTGTCTTTAAGAAAGACGGGTGTTGTTGTTTGGTCACTGAGTCATGTCCGACTCTTTGTGACCCCATGGACTGCAGCACGCCAGGCTTCCCTGTCCTTCACTATCTCCCGGAGTTTGCTCAAACTCATGTCCATCGAGTCGGTGATGCCATCCAACCATCTCGTCGTCTCTCATCCCCTTCTCCTCCTGCCCCCAATCCCTCCCAGCATCACGGTCTTTTCCAGTGAATCAGCTCTTCACATCAGGTGTAGAATACTATTGTGATAGAAAGTCACCTGGTACTGTTTCCTAAACCTCATAGTCTTGGGCACCCTGTGAGAATCAGATTGGACAGCACAGAAAAAGTTGTTTTGCCCATGGAAGGCCCCGGAATTCAGGCAAGTCATTCCCACACTTTTGTGAATGCTGATCTGCGATAGTAGTCACCATTGGCACCAGCAGTATGTTAAATGCAAAACCATTGGCATGTTTAAGAAAGTATTTGACCCCCATTTCCATCTCTGTGTGTCTCTGTCCATGACTTAGCTAAGGATTCCTTAGCTAAGAATGATCATTGAGTGTGGTCACTCCCACTTCGCAGAAATTCCTCAGCCCTGGTCAGAGTCCTGCTTTAACCTGTCCTGCTCAGCTTTAGAACTGTCTCTTTCATTTCTGCTCAGCATGGAATACACGAAGGAGAGCGGGGTGTTGAGGAGAGACCAGAGTATGTGAGATCGCATTTTTCAGGCAGATGGCAGAGAGGAGAGAATCTGAATCTGGACCTAGCTCCCGCCTGGGTTACTGTCTCTGTCTTTGATGGGGCTTTCTTCAGCTCTGTCCTCATTGCTATGAGTGGGCTGTTGTGAAGTACACATCTGATATGTTGTTTCCCTGCTTAGTTTGTGTCATTGCTTCTCTGTGGCTTGTAATAGAGACCAAGATCCTTCAGTTCAGTTTAGTCACTCAGTCTTATCTGACTCTTTGCGACCCCATGGACTGCAGGACGCCAGGCCTCCCTGTCCATCACCAGCTCCCAGAGTTTGCTCATACTCATGTCCATTGAGTTGGTGATGCCATCCAACCATCTCATCTTCTGTTGTCCCTTTCCTCGCACCTTCAATCTTTCCCAGCATCAGGGCCTTTTCAAATGAGTCAGTTCTTCACATCAGGTGGCCAGAGTATTGGAGTTTCAGCTTCAGCATGAGTCCCTCCAGTGAATATTCCAGGACTGATTTCCTTTAAGATGGACTGGTTGGATCTCCTTGCAGTCCAAGGGACTCTCAAGAGTCTTCTCCAACGTCACAGTTCAAAAGCATCAATTCTTTGGTGCTCAGCTTTCTTTATATTCAAGATCCTTAGTTTGCCAGCAAAGACTGTCCTTGCTGTATCTCCTGCCTCACACATTAAGGTAATTTGGCATCCAGGAGCTCCTTGAAGTCTTTTTCTCTTGTCACCTTCTCTCCCACTCCCTTCTCTAACCCTCCAGGTGGTTTGGGTACCCTTCTCAGTGCCTCTGGCTAGGTCCAGACTTCAGATTCTCTCCTCACTGCCATCTGCATGAAAAATACAGCCCTACACACTTGGGCCTCTGGGCAGCCCCGCCCCTTTGTGTGCTCCATGCTGAGCAGAAGCAGCACCTCCCGTTTCTCATTATCGCTTGGTTCCGACACTAGACCGTGAACTTGGTGTGCAAACATTTCCTGGGGCCTGGAGTAGTGCCTGGCACACAGTGGGTGCTCAGTTCATGCAATGAAGGAAGAGCCCACACGGAATGTTGGCTCGGATGAATCTTGGAAGGTTGTTTCATGTCGTTTGGTAAGTCATGATGATTATAATGGTTTTCATGTCTCTGAGGAGGCCACACTGGTGGCAGAGGAACGTGGCAGCCGGAGACCAGCTCTCTGGAGTCGGATGGCCTGGGTTCCAATCCCAGACACGTGACCCAAGGCACGTAACTTCACCTTTCTGTGTCTCAGTTTTCCAGTCTGTAAAATGGGGCTAATAAGAGGAGCTTATTAAATGTGAATGTTAAATGAGATAGTTTAATCCTGATGTCTAAGAGCTTAGCAAATACTCTTCATTTTATTTGATATCATTTGGTGTTCGTGAAAACATTGTAGATGTTGCATTTGTATAAATCAAGTTACAGTCTAGCTTTATTAAGGGAATTTTGTATTAAAAGTTTATTTGATGACTTTTAAATAGCACCAGTGTTTTTATAATTATCCAGGTAGAAGTTCTCTGCATTTTCTTTGACAGCCTTCCCCACTGCACCCCCCCAAAACCCCAGATACACATACACACACTTAATCAGTTGTTAAATCCTGTAAATTTTGCCAACAAAATGTGTCTTCCTTTCCAAGTAATCCTGCACATCTTAGTTGGATGACTCTTCCTAAAGCATAGCGTCAGTCGTGTTTTGCCTTTTTAAATAAAAACTCTTCAGGGAAGCCCCAGCCTATTGAATTCAGTGCCATGCAGACTCCTTGGCCCACCTCCTGGTGCTTCAGAGGCTCCCTCCCTCTCCAGCCTTACTTCCTGCTCCCAGGGATGCGCCTTGAGCTTCGGCGTGAAACCCCCCCCCCCCCCCCCCCCCCGCGCCTGGCGGGTGTATCCCCCCCACCTCAGCTCTGGCTGTTGAAAGTCTACCATTTAAGGCAACTGAAATGCCACCTCTTTCTTGAAGATTAAAAAAAAAATAAAAACTTCTCAGCTACATGTGTTCCCCCTTTCCTGTGGACTGGCAGCACTGCCCCTCTCTGAAAGGCAAGATTCACTTTTGTTCAGTTTTCTGGATACCTAGCTTGTTACTCCTTCCTGAGCCCAAGCTCGGCAGGGAAGAGACTATCTTATTTCTTATTCTTGTTGAACCCAGTATTCTTTTTTTTTTTTGCCAAGTTTATTTATTTATTATTTATTTTAATTGGAGGCTAGTCACTTTACAGTATTGTAGTGGTTTTTGCCGTACATTGACATGAATCAGCCATGGGTGTACATGTGTCCCCCATCCTGAACCCCCCTACCACCTCCCTCCCCATCCCATCCCTCAGGGTCACCCCAGTGCATTGGCCCTGAGCACCCTGTCTCATGCATTGAACCTGGACTGGCGATCTGTTTCACATATGGTAATATACATGTTTCAATGCTGTTCTCTCAGATCATCCCACCCTCGCCTTCTCCCACAGAGTCCAGAAAGACTTCTTTACATCTGTGTCTCTTTTGCTGTCTTGCATACAGGGTCATTGTTACATCTTTCTAAATTCCATATATATGTGTTAATATACCATGCTGGTGTTTTTCTTTTTTGCTCTGTATAATGGGCTCCAGTTTCATCCATCTCATTAGAACTGATTCAAGTGCATTATTTTTAATGGCTGAGTAATATTCCATTATGTATATATACCACAGCTTTCTTATCCATTCATCTGCCAGTGGACATCTAGGTTGCTTCCATGTCCTGGCTGTTGTAAACAGTGCTGTGATGAACATTGGGGTGCATGTGTCTCTTTAAATTCTGGTTTCCTTGGTGTGTATGCCCAGCAGTGGGATGACTGGGTCATATGGCAGTTCTGTTTCCAGTTTTTTAAGGAATCTTCACACTGTTCTCCATAGTGGCTGTACTAGTTTGCATTCCCACCAACAGCGTAAGAGGGTTCCCTTTTCTCCACACCCTCTCCAGCATTTATTGTTTGTAGACTTTTGGATAGCAGCCCTTCTGACCGGCGTGAGATGTTACCTCATTGTGGTTTTGATTTGCGTTTCTCTGATAATGAGTGATGTTGAGCATCTTTTCATGTGTTTGTTGGCCATATGTATGTCTTTTGGAGAAATGTCTGTTTAGTTCTTTGGCCCATTTGTTGATTGTGGACCCAGTATTCTTGCCCTTCAGTGCTCAGTAAGTATTTGTTCTTGAAATGCTTTTGTGGGAGAAGAATACATTTATAATGACTGTGTGCAGTGCACTGTTCTTCCAAGCTTTTTACACATTTTATGTTGCTTCATCCTTGCTCTTCTTCCCCAGTTAGTGACAGGCACTGTTAGTATTCCCGTTTTCAGTACAAAGAAGCTGTTGCCTAGAGAGGGTATATAGTTTGTCCAAGGAAGGGACACACCACTAGTAAGTAACCAGTATTCTCAATCCTGTTTAACCTGTCTTACCCCCAGATCTGCAGAACACTATAGCTGAAATGTAACCACTGTGTGTCCACTACCCACTGTTTGAAAACTAAGCACTACATATGCCAGGAGAAAAGAAATTTATCCCAGGTGCTTTCTACCTAATAAATGTTGGTTAAATAAATGTGTAAGGAGAAGAAACTATTGGTTCTTGTTTCTCTGTTGATTTTTCATTTCCGTCAAGAAGGAAACCACGTAACAGCTATATCATGATGTATACGTAGGGTGTAATGAAGCCTTGATTTTTCTCATTGCTTTCACCAGGATGAGACTCCAGTTACTGATGTTGATGAGGAGGGGTGGGGGTGTAGGGAGGGAAGGCACTTTTCTCTCCAGCCAGTGCCCAGAAGTAAGCTCCTCCCAGCTTGACTTATTGTCTGTTTCTCCTTGATTCTAAATAATTGGGGGGGGGAGCGGTTGTTATCACTCTTGATAAATCGGACATCTGTGGTTTCTGTTGTTTTCTTGAGGGATTGAAGAGTTACACAGTCATTATTACCCATGCAAAGCACTACAATCCAGAAAATCCAGAAAAGCACTGTTGTCCTGTGTAACAATAGACTAGTCTCCGTGCAGCTCTTCTGACTGACCTCTCCCTGAGGTTTTTCTCTGCCAGTAGAAAAGAGCCATGTCCCTGGAGTCAAGCAGCCTGGGTTTGCATTCTCTTTCTTAGTCCTGTGTTCCTGGGTAACTCACTTCACCCCTTTCTTTACACTGTTTCCTCTTCTGTAAGTCCGGGTCATAATCACCTCCTCAGTGGTTCTGCGGTTCAGATGAAATAATACATGGAAACGTTGGTACGTCAGCCCACCAGGCTCCTCTGTCCACAGGATTCTCTAGGCAAGAACGCTGGGGTGGGTTGCCATTTCCTTCTCCGTCGTCCGTGTCTGCCACTCTATAAATGTTAGTCCCTCAGAAGTGGCAGTCACTCAGTTGTGTCCCACTCTTTGAAACCCTGTGGACTGTAGCC
Source organism: Moschus berezovskii (assembly GCF_049115385.1). NCBI lineage: Eukaryota > Metazoa > Chordata > Mammalia > Artiodactyla > Moschidae > Moschus > Moschus berezovskii. The sequence goes on from NC_142461.1 coordinate 3,286,783, forward strand.
CACCAGGCTCCTCTGTCCATGCAGTTCTCCAGGCAAGAATACTGGCGTGGGTTGCCATGCCCTTCTCCAGGGGAACTTCCTTACCCAGGGATTGAACTTGGGTCTCTTGCATTGCAGGCAGATTCTTTACCATCTGAGCCACCAGGGAACCCCAAGGTACCCCTTCCCCCCAGTAAATCCAGTGCATGGCATCTACAGTCCATGGGGTCACAAAAGAGTCAGACATGACTTAGTGACTAAACAACAGCAGTGGCATCTTTTCTTGTGTTTTTTGAAACAGTAATTCTGCATTTTCTTCACTGTCCCTTTAATAATTAGTCATCAGAGCTGCTTATTTTCCTGCATCCTCTCCCTGCATGTGAATAAACTAGATTTTAGTGAAATGGATACAGCCATGTTTCCTTTGTGCGTTCTTGAAAAGCTGTACAGCTGTCGGAATTCTGAAAGCTGGATCGTGTGCTGTATGCTCTCATTTAAAAGGACCCTTGTCGTGAGTTGACTTTTCTGGAAGCAGCACACTAGTGCTGTAATGGCTTCCACATTTACCTTCCTCCTTTTTATCCCTTTTGGCTGACTTCTTTACTTGTTCTGATCAGAATCCTGGTGATTGATGTCCACCCTAGAAATTCCTACAGATGTTTCGGCCTCTGTATAGTCTGAGAGGCACGGGAGGGTTAAGGTCTTGTGAAGTAGCCTCCTTCTTGTCTGTTTCTTGCACTCCCTGCAGCAGTGCTGACTCGGGAGAAGCGGATTAACACGGACCGCATTTACCATCTCTGGGCCGTTGGTCTGGCACCCCTTCCGGGTTAATTCACATGACTTGGCATTTTACACATGGACACCTGGGACAATCTGTCTTTGCCTCAAAGGATTAAGTAACATAGTTTGGAGTTGACTTAAAACTGTTTTTTTTCCCCTCATAAATTGGGCCCTGAGCATCTTTCATAAATCAGGAATGTTTCTTGGAAATGTAATTCTCACTGAACTCAGTCCCAAGGGTACTTTTCTATAAAAGCACATTCTTGTTTGTTCTGTCACAACAAATGCATCTAATGATTGCAACAGTGTTATAGAAACACGACTGAGGAGGAACGGACACCCGTTATAAATAGTGTGATATTAACCCATGCACAGAGCATGAATACAGCTTCAATAAACACAAGACAGCTCTAGGGAAATGGTGTATCTTAAAGCAACATGTTCTAGTTCAGCAGTGAGTCTGAAGGAATCCCCTGTTTTGTTTAAAAAAGTATTTCTATAAACAGTTGCTAATGCCTGTGGAAAAAAGCTGTGCAAAGAGTAGATAAAAAAGATTCCAGTTTTCAGCTGTGGTTCACCCACAGTGCCATCTTCCTGTGGAGTTGTGTTGTAATAGAGGGTTAACTCTTACGTTACACTTCTGACATCTTGTGAGTGTGTTTTTAGAGAGGTCGCAGACCTTACTGCCCTTCATTGAAGTCTGTGACAGATGCCTTACGTTTCCCCAACACAGCGATGCTCTTGGGTGAGCGTGCTGGGGCAGGTGAGGCTGCAGCGCTCTCCCTGGGGCCAGAGGGCTGGCCGCTGAGGACAGCCCAGGGCTCTGAGCTGGACCTGCCTCCCAGCAGCAGCAGTGCTCTTGCACCACACGCAGTGCGAAAGTAAGTCTCTCAGATCTCAGAAGCTGTATCTTTTCTTTCCGTCATTTAAGAATAAAGTTGTTTGGCATATGGCTCCTAGACTTTTAAAAACTTGCATGTAATTGCTGTAGTTTCTCATATTCGTAAACTGCCAGTTGAATATGGTACTTAAGTGTTCGCTATTACATCTTGATATGTTATTATGCAGAGTAAAATGGTAGATGTTGATCAAAGATTTAGCATTGATAAATGACACATTGGACTTAGGCATTTAGAAGCTTTGTTTAAAATGGTAACTTGGAGTGAGATCTTAGCTATATAATCAATTATTGATAAATAAAAGGTCTGTGGTCTTCTTTCCCCTATGATCAGTTTTTCATGGACATGTTTTTTAAGTGACTTCCTGAGGGTTTTTTTTAATGCTTCCCCCAGCAATGCCTTATTCCTCAATTGAATGTTAGTTGACAATGACAACTTCTACAAGCTTGATTCCATAGGAACCTTTATTTCTCCAACTTGTTCTGCTTAGGGACTAACATCCAAAGTACATTTCTGGGACTTCCCTGGCTGTCCAGTGGTTTAGAGTCCATACTTCCACTGCAGGAGACCTGGGGTTCAATCCCTGGTCGGGGAACTAAGGTCCTGCCTGCCTTGTAGGATAGCCAAAAAACGAAAACATTTGTGCCTCAGGCCTGCAGTCAGGTTATGTGGCCTGCTGCTTTACTTGCTGGTTGTGTTTGCTTTCTCAATATTTCAGTCAAGTCAAGCTTCGTGATCTGTGGCGTGGTGAATTGTGCATATGTCACAGTAATGGCCGTCAACATAGATCCCCCCCCGCCCCCACACATGTGGCTTGGGGTGTGTACTGGTATAGTGCTGTTAGTTCATTCTTTTAAATTTATTATAAAATCCACTTGGGCAACTATGAGGCAGTATTTTTTTATGTAGTTAGTGGAGTGAGTTCTCTGTTGTTTGTTACTAAAATAGTATCAGATGAACTGTTAAGGAATTGCTTCTTTCTAAAAATGTGTGTTTATCTACTGGCCTGTTTTATGGTGTCCTTTTGGGCACTAAGCATGCATTAAAGTGCTGGGTTAGATTGATTTGGAGCAATTTCTTTTTGAAAGAATTTGTGCCAATTCTTTTTCCTTTCCAAAAGAAATGGTTTCAGAGCATGGGCTTCTTGCCTAATGTCAATTCCATAAGGCTTCTCTGTTTGGGGGTGGTTTTTCTTTTTGCCTTGTTCCCTGCCTTCCCCTTGGTGGACATTGCCATTAGGAAGATGTGTACCCACAATCAGGCATTTCTTTACTTTAGAGTTATTTGTCATTCCAGACAGCATGGGCCAAAAGAATAGGCTTAAAAGGGGAGGCAGAGTTATATAAATTTTATTCATAGTTAAATATTTGCTTCCACGGAAGGTGAAAAATGCTTTGTACTTTTTCCTCTGGCTTTTTCCTTCTAAGAGAACTTGAAATGCAACAACAAAAAAGAAGTGGCCAAAGGCTGAGAGAACTCTCCTCTTTTTCCATGTTGGTTTGTTTTTATTGTAAGACAAACCTTTCATGTTTTATTGTTATGAATTTTAAACCTGGCCTAGAGGTGCCAATCTTTAGTGGAAACAGCTGTGGAGTTGGTGTCCCCTGATCAGGTGGGACTTTCTTTGAAGCAACGTGTTGCCTTTTAAAAGAAAATTGAGCATGTGAGAACTTGAACCTGTGAAACTCATCAGCAGTTCCACCATTGTTTCTCTCTTAAATAACCGAGGTAGCTAACTGAAAGTAAAACGTTGGCATTTAAACATCATCTTCTGTGGTATTTTTTCTGAGGGGAGCAGACTTGGTATTTTGTGTCTTAAAAATATAGAAATGGAGAAAAAAAAACTCACTCATAAGAACTGAAGATGTAGCAGCTCAGCTTAAGAGCACAGAGTGTGCTTCTGCTTCAGGCTGATCTGACTGTGGTTTTGGTCCCAGGTTATACTTGGGAGTAAATGCCTCTAATAGGGCTGCCCTGGTGGCTCAGATGGCAGAGAATCTGCCCGAAATGCTGCAGACCTGGGTTCAGTCCCCGGGTCAGGAAGATCCCCTGGAAAGGGGCATGGCCACCCACCCCAGTACTCTTGCCTGGAGAATTCCATGGACAGAGGAGCCTGGGGTCGCAAAGAGTTGGACACCACTGAGTGGCGTGCGCACACACACACACACACACACGCAGAGTGGCTAACACACACACACGCGCGCGCGCCTTTAATAGTAGCAAAGTTGAAGTGGTCAGGCATATACCTGAGCTTAGATAAAGTCTAGCGAGGAAAGAGGTTCTGCTTTGTCCTGGTTGATGTGAAGCCTTTCTCCTCTTTGTGGCTGAGTGATAACTCGTAGCAGTGGCTCTAGCATTGTTCTTGATCTGCTGTTAGGAAAAGTTGAGCGTCAGAGAGCTTTCTTTCCTTGGGGGAAAATAGAGACAGGCATGGAATCAGAGGGACAAGGAAAGTGCTGAAATATTTTCCTTTTTGGCTTTTGATTTGTTTGCCAAAAAAATTGCCTTCCAGATGGACAAGACCAAACGCTCTGATTGTGAGCCATTGTGTTTGTACTGGCCTACCTCCCCATCCCACTGCCTGGTTTGAAATCTGTGGGCCTGTCCAAATTCTTTACCTCATTTTCTAGGACCAATTTACTGTCTTACTCATCTTCCAGCTGCAAGGGGGTGAGGCAAGTTACTTTGAAATGGAAGCCCATGCCATTTTAGAAAACCAAGCAACAGCAGCTTCTTACTGGGGAGTATCAGTCGCGATGGCTGTGTCTCTCTGAAGTCGTTTCAGCACACCTTCCAGGTAGACTTGTGTCTGTGACATGTGTGGCAGGAGCAGCCTGGGGATGGATCTGAACACGCCCAGTTGACCTTGTGTGGGCTTGTTGCTGCCCTGGTTGCCTGGCGTCCTGGGCTGTCGCATGGGAGGCACACTGGTTCTGGCTGAATCCTGCTTCGCTGGCAGTAGGACTCTCGATACTCCCGTTTCTCTCGGGGGTATCAGTTGTTCAGGGGTTGACACTGAGGGGGATCTATGGCTTTAGAGTCTGGCAGACTTGGGCCGAGTTCACTGCTCTTCCACCAACTGAACATGTCCTTGAACAAGTTATTTTGTGCATCTGGAAGCTGGGGGATAGTACCGTGTCAGGCTGTTGTTTGGTTTAAAAGAATTTTTGGTGGAGTAAGGAGGGAATGCTGGGTACTCGTGGGCGATACTGAGGTTTGTCCCTTTTCCTTCTCGTTATGTCAGCTTGGAATAGGTTAACCGCTGTGGTCTCTAAACTGACTGGTTTTCCATCACTTCATTACTTTGCATGGAAATTGGGATGACATGAGAGATCTTCAGATGTTGCATTTTAAAGCTGGCAACAGTACCTAGTGCAGGGCCGGTCGGACAGTACAAAGTAATGATTTTCAACTAAAATTCATATTTTTGTAGGATACAGTCATAGGAAGGAAACGCATCATGGCCACATGTAGAGGGTAAGAGGATTATCAGAACTCGCTCTGGGTCACAGCATAAACACTTCGATCAGGCTAGCGTCAGCGGGATTGTTGCACAGGTGAGGCAGAAAAGCTGTGCATTAGCTGACTTGCTTAAGATGAAGCTCTCTGTGTTTGGAGCAGAGAGGTCAGGGTTGCTCCCTGAGCAGTGCTTTGAGTGCTCACACCGCCTAGCCTACATTCACGGTTAGACAGGGAAGAGGCTCTCGGAATCTCAGCAGCACGTATTTGAAAACCATTAAGGCAAGTGAGAATTGGGACCTTTATGTGGTGCTTAATCGTGAAGTTGGTCAGGGCTCTGTTGGACCATGGGGCGGACACTTAGTAAAGAACATCAGGATGCTCTGAAAAGTCTGAAAACATTATCTGCCAAGTCTGAGGAAAAAACAGGTCTTGGCTCTCTTCCTTGGCGTGTATAACTTTACTTTTTTGATAATGGAAAAATACGTTTATCTCAAAGTTTGGGACATGTGTCTCTACAGTATGTGAGATGATTTTTTTCCTAAAGTAGTACCACAGGTAAATGTTTTTATTTTAATTGTTCTGCATTCATTTAAAACGTGCCTTATTAAAAAAGTATAACTAGCACTCAAATCTGTGATTATAGATACTGTTTTAAGTTGAAGTTGAATTTATATAATTAAATACATTCATTAATGGTTTTTTTCTTTTTTAAAGAAAATAAATTATGACCACATCAATACAATGACCATGGTTGAGAAAGGTTGGTCAAAAAGGATTTAGCTTTTCTTTTTTGGCCCCAAGCTTAAGGTTGGTTCTTGTGAAGTTTGATTTAAAATTAGGTATTTAAAGTATTTTTTTTCCTACCAGATCATTAAAACAGGGTTGCATTTTTTTTTTTTCATCTTGAAAGATGATGGTTAAAAGTGCCCCGTGAGTCAGCGAGGAGAGGGGATTGATGTCCACGTTTGAGGACGTGCTTTCCCCCTGTCTGGACACTGACTTGTGATGGCCTTTGGCAGCTCTTCTGGATCGCTGCTTTCCATTTTCCTCAAAACGTCGCCATCACTCAAAATGCTGAAACAGCCAGGGGAGCTTCCTGCTGAGGGTGCTTACCTGACGCGCCGGCCGTGGCGTGCCTGGGGAAGGTGGCGCGGGAGCCCGAGGTGCTGGAGGCTGTCTGCAAGCCGTGCAGGAGCATCTTCTCAGAATTGTCTCCTGGCTTGTCCCCCCACCCCTGAGACTCGTCTAGACAGAATGGGGGAGAAAGTTCTTCTTATCCCCTGGTGGGGCAGAGCGGGCCACAGGCATAGACAGAGCCTCTGACGACAAGAAGGAAGTTAGAAATGAGAAACTCGTCTCTCTGCCAAGTTAACAAAATCTGTCTTGTAGATGTACACATTTATGAAATGTTCGTTTTGTTTTTGTCAAGTTACTATTAAGGTGTTTAACATGTGTTTCCTCTCTCTTTTGTAGGTACTGGCTTTGGATTAGGACTTGTTTTCTCACTTACCCTCTTTAAAAGTAAGTGTGCCTTCCTACCTGCGCGCATAACATCCTAGCGTATACTACGCACGGCAGGGATGCTGCTGGAGGCACAGCTCCACCGCTGCCACTCTGTCCATGGGTATGGGGCTGGGTAGGCCACTGTCAAATGAGCTAGACGAAGACTGTAGGCTCAAAAAAGGTCAGAACGGGGCGGACATCTCCAGAACTCCCCCTGGGCACTAAGTCAGGGTGCCTGATATCTTAAATATGATATCTTTTTTTTAAAAAAAAGCCTGTACTTTATGGCAGTGAGTTGTTTGGCCAAATCTACACTCTCAAATAATTCTACTTAGTTAAAATTTTTTCTAAAGCAGCTTGAAAACGAAAGTCCTGCTGGTAATAAAAAGAAGTGGACCTGAAATAAATAGGCTTTTTGGCCAGAAATTCTCCTGAGCAAAGGGCAGGCAGTGTCCCTTTCATTTGGTGGAAGAACTTCTGAAGTTTGGCTACTGAATAGAAGCCAAAGGGGCCACTTTGACCTCTTTCCATGAGGAACTGATGGGGAATACACGCTGGAGAATCCCAGTGAACCAGTGCTGGTGTGAAGGAATCATCTATGGCATTAGCTTAAGTAAAGTTCATGACTTAGTAGAATCAAAATGTGTAAATATTGGTGAGGTTCTTACATACTTTAAAAATTCAAAGACCTTACTGGTATTATTTATGCTAAGTTTTAAGAATTAGTTAAAATGAGCAGATGGTTAGAACTGGCATAGAAAAATTAACAGGTTCAACTGTGTCTGCTGTTTTCATATTGTACCACTTACTAAGACTTCAAGTCTAGCAGCATGGCTACTTAATTGATCCCCCCTCCCTTTTTTGGACTGGTGATGCAACACTGACAGAAATGTATGGCATATAATAGTCATCAGCATGATGCATATTGAATGTTTACTGAACCCTAAGCAAATGTATTGAAGCCAGAGGAAAACTTTATTTTCTCCTCACAGTTCCCTCTTGGGATTTTCCTTTTCTGCTTACCAGGAAGAATGTGGCCATTAGCCTTTGGCTCTGGAATGGGATTGGGAATGGCCTACTCCAACTGTCAGCATGATTTCCAGGCTCCGTACCTTCTACATGGAAAATATGTCAAAGTATGTACAGAATTGATACTTCTCTTTAGAACACAGATAAATACGATAACTGATGGATAAACTTAGGTCTTTGTGGCACCACTGAGCTCCTAAGTGCTCAGGAGCCTGCCTAGACTTGAATCCTCACAGGAAAGCAGATTCTTATTAAATTCTCCTTTCTGTAGGCAGCGCTTTTGTTCAGGATCTCAGAGTGCCCGGTAAACCTCACACACATTCAGGCTGAACCTAAAGACTTCTGAGCTCAGTCATTCTTCTGCTTTCTACTGAAAAGGGCACGTTCTTGACTGTGAGTCCCGCCCAGTTCTGCTGCAGTCTTGTCTACAGATGGGTTTTTAATGATGCAGACAAGATGCGAAAGTTTAACACATGCCTCAAGTGAAAGGACGTATCACATTTCCTAAAAGTTTCTGTGCATAGCAGCCTCCGGATGGAGATGCTGTTTATTTTTGTATCCTCGGGGCTTGGAACAAAGTAGGTGCTCAAATAAATGTAAAATAAATGAATGAAGTAAGCTGTATATCTTATTAGACGCGCTGATGGCCTCGGGGCCTCAGGCTTACTAGGGCATCATCGTTACACAACACCACCTTCATGAAGAACTTCTGCTTCTCAGGATGTGCAGAGTCGTCTGCCTTCTTGGTTAACCTCGAGCTAGAATCACTGGTCTGGGCCGCAGCGGGGGCTAGGGGAGAGAGGCCAGAAGCCAGGACACCCCTGTGTGTGCTGTCTGGGTGCTCTGGAGTTCTTCTCTTCTTTTCTCACTTATGAGGGTGGTAATTTCTGCCTATGGGATTGCTGTGCAGATTAAATGTGAAAATGTCTTCAAGCTCTGAGGTGCTGTATAAACAGAAATACTGGTTATTACAGTGGAGGCCAGCCAAGAAAAGGTGACTGACTTGTCCACTGTCCCACCGTACTAACAAGCAGGGCAGAGAATGGGGTACAGATGAGCGCCCCAGCTTGGTAGCCCCTCTCTGAGAAGGTGCATGGACTGCCGGCTGCCCGCTGGCCAGCCTGTGCGGGCCTGGGGAGAGGACTGGGAGCTGGGGAGGCGGGAGGGCCTCGCGCAGGCAGACCCTCAGGCGTCATGACCCGCCCCTGCGCCAAGCCGGGTTGGGTGCCCGGGGACCCGTGAGGGCGGAGGGCAGCTGCATGGCACCGGCGCTGACCACGGGCAGGTCCCTGCTCCCAGCTCCTCCCCTTGGCCCTGCAGCTGAAAGGAAGAGGGCAGAAAAGAACAGGGAGAGGAGCCTTAGGTCTTTTAATTGTTTGAAATGTTCTCATTGCTCCAAACTGAGTTGTCATGGATAAATGGCTCAGGGGTGATTATATGTGTGTATATTTAATGGCTGGGAGTTACTGTGGAAAATACTGTTAGAGGTTTTATAGCCTCGTGCGTACTGCTCGAGCACAGCCTTGTAACTTTATCTGAACTTGAGTCTGTGCCTCGATGCTGTCACCCTCTAGTCTCTGAAGAGAGGAACAGAACCCTGGCTTGGGGCTTTTTCCGTGTAGTCATAATATGGGGTGATGATTGCTGAGCGCCTGCTATGCCCCGTGGGCCATCCTGGGTGCTTTATCTTTGTGTTCCTTCTCTAGACCTCTCCCAGGAGATGTGCGACAGGGGTTTTATGACCCTCGTTCAGCAGATGAGAAAAGTGAACAGTAAGAGGTTAGGAACTTGCCAAAGCTCCCAGCGTTAGTAGGCCGTGTGATTGCAGAGTGCTCTCTCCACCCACCTGGGACCCATCCCTTTAATGGGTGTTAGGAGCTGAGTTATCCAGGGGCCGCCCGTTGAGTCCTCTCGTGTTCCTTTCTTGCTCCACCCTCAGAGACTGAGGAGCCGCTCTGAAGAACGTGGTGGGGTGGAGACGGTCCTCTTGTGAGTGAGACAGATTTCAGGCAAATGGTAGGGCCCTCTGCATCTGCCCCACAGTGGCAGGTTAGAGGGGCTCATCAGAAGGCCGTGTGTACCTTCTAACAGAGTGTCCTTCCTTTCCAGGAGCAGGAGCAGTGACTCACACCTGAGAGCATCCCAGTGGGCGGGCAGGAGAAACCACGTTTATTCCTCAGGAATACTGAAGTGCCCTGGAGTGAGCCAGCACTCTCCGTAACCGCGTCACCAGTAATGCTTTCAACTCCAGCACACTGTGTACGTGTTTGAAACCAAGTCTGTTTCTTGTTTTGTATTTTCTCTCTGGAAATTGCAAGGAGGTGGTCTTAAAAGAAATAAATAAAACTAAAATCGGCAGCCCAGCGCGTGGCCTGCGTTTCTTTGCCTTTGGTCTGTGAGCAGGAGGAGTCTGTCTGAACTGTCAGCAGCTGTAACCGCCTGGTCCCAGCCTCTCTTAGAGCCTTCCTGGAAGCTCAGCCATGGTGTGTTCCTCCCCACTCGCCCCATGATGTGTTGTTTTCAGAACTGCTTCCACCTCATAAATCGGAGCTTGGAGAGCGTGGTGCGTTGTCCAAGGAAGACGACGAATGTCCAGAGGAACCGCGCTTGCTCTGGCAGTTGGTTCTTTAAAGTCTGTGTCGTCCTGACCATTGGACCCGGCCGGGCCGCATCTGCTGTGCGGAGGTCGGGCAGCCGGCTGTCCTGGCGGGGCGGAGCCGCACTCTGTGGGTGGCTCACCCCATCGATGTCACGGTTCCTCTTAACTTGAGGAGCTCGGCGCCCACCGGGCGGGCCTCAGCGCTGGACTTTGGCCCGGGGACTGGGGAGAGGTCTTGGTTTGCACGGCTGGCCGGAAGGCTGCGTTTGGGGTTGGTTCCATCTTCGGGTGGCACCGGAAGTCTGAGGACAGAAGGGCTGCTGCTGCTGCCCCTCTGTGGGTTTGTCCCTTTGGTTTCGCCGGAGCCAAAGCGGGCGCTGCAGCAGAGTGTTCCGGGAACATGCAGAGCCTCACAAGTCAGGCCTTCCTATCTCCGTTCTCTCTCTCTGTTAATGAAATTAAGATGGGCAGGACTTGATCCCACCCGGCCCTTTAAATGTTGCCTGACCATCTGCGGTGAGCTCAGCACCGTTACAGGCAGTGGTGATAAATGGATGCAAGGAAGACACAGGCCCCTTCGAGGAGCTGAGAGTCTGATGCACAGACAGACAAACTCTTTTGATGTTGGGTGAGGAGGGGTGTAGACAAAGGGCAACCAGAGCGAAGGAGATCCTTCGGATGGCCTGGCAGAGGAGGAGGGACCGTGAAGTTGATTGGACCTTTCAGACAGGAAGAGAGGGAAGGTAGCTTTTGCACAGGCTCAGAATCACGGCAGTGTGTTCTTTTGTTTGGGAGTCACCAGAAGTCAGTTTTGCCAGAGTGGTGCAGGGTCCGGAGAGGTGTTGGGGGCAGAGTGAGCGTCAGGGTAGAGTTGGGGTCTCTACCGATGGGGAACGTTGATTAGACAGTTCTTGCAAGTATCCCAGTGAGCAGATTCAAGGCCGAACTCCCTTCTCCCCGCTTCCTTCCTCAGCCTTCGCCCCGGCTCCCTTCCCAGAGAAGCATGCCGCGCTCTGGACCAACAGGCAGCAGAGGGCCCGCAGACCGCCCAGGCCCCTCTGCCCTCGGCGGTGTTTCATTTCTGAGGGTCAGCTGACGCCCACAGGTGGGCTGGACCCCAGGACTGAGAGACCCTGGCTTCCACCTCCCAGTCACTCTGCTGTTTTTCACTTCGCTCTTCATTCCGTGATCGAGTGCACTCATGCTCAGTCGCCGCAGTCATGTCCGACTCCCTGCAAGCCCCTGGGCCGGAGCCCACCAGGCTCCTCTGTCCCTGGGGTTTTCCTGGCACAAATACTGGAGTGGGTGCCCTCCTCCAGGGGATCTTCCCGACCTAGGGTCAGACTTGCGTCTCCTGCGTGGCAGGCGGGTTCTTTCATCTCTTCCACTTGTCATCTTCATACTTGCTTTAAAAATTCTGTTTCCCCCTCCCCCATCTTCCCATCTTTATTCAGGCAGAGAGGATAACAGGTCCCCTTTCCAAAAAAGACAAAAACAGAAAACACAACACGCCTACTACTTCTTTAGATACGCCAGGAGACAATGAAGTGGAAATGGACACTGGAGTCCCACTTGTCTGTCGTTAGTTGTTAGGTTTTAGGCATTTATTTGCTTGGATCCCTTTGCCCAGCATCTTGCAAACACCACCCGTGTGTTTTGAGAAACTGAGCTCTGGGGGGCAGTAGTTCTGGGCAAAGGCCAGCCAAGGGACGCACTGGCTGTTTGCTCTCCCTGCAGAGTACTTTGTCTTCCCGCCCTGTAGCTCTGAGCAGAGACAGGCCCCACACACAGTGCTCCGTGTTGCCCCATCTCCCTTCCCCCTCCTCTCAGATCAGCCTGCAGAAAGTCCCAGCATGCTGGCAAAGGCTAACCTTCTGTTCCACCCAAAGTTTCATTAGAAATTCACGTCTTCTGCGGCCCTGTTCCCTTGTGGGATTGTGAAGCTTTGTTTCCTGCCTGCCCTCCTGGAACCAAACACCAGGGAACCCATGGGTTTGGGGAGAGAGCGGTGGGGACCCCGCTGGGCCCAGGACACCAGGACGAAGCTGCGGCGCCCCAGAAGCGGCCTGCCCTGCCAACACACATAAATACACGCAGTCTGAACTTGACACTGTGTAATTTGGCCCAGAACAATATGTATTTTGAACTCACTCACATGAATGACTTTGACATTTGGGGACCCACTGGGGAACCTTTATCAGGCTGCATTGGCCTTGTGCAGAAGTCTTTGTTCTGAGAAGTGGCCTTGGAACACACCCTCTTGAGCTGTCCCCTGGATTGTCGTCCCCTCGCCCATTTCACAAGATCTGCGGATGCAGTCTTGGAATCCTGTCTGCATGAGATGCAGAAATTGAGAATGAAGGAAATATCTATGTACTTCTGCTTTTCCTTTTCCCAAACCTCACTGTTTACTTTTTTTTTTTTTAATGTAACCAAGCCATAATTACATTTTACTTGTCCTGGTTCAATCTGATTGTATTGTTGAAGGACTATTTTTGAACCTGTCCAAATAAACTCTTCAAAGTCTTTCCACAAGGATGTACTTCATGGGACTGGAACAACCTTCATCCCGAGTGGTGCTGAGACAAACCATCTCCTGTTGTATGCTTTCTAATTACATAAATGCCAAGGGGTGGAAGGGAGAAAGTGGAAATTCTCAGTACCAAAAGGAATGTTAAATTTAGAATCACCAGCTCATCTGGAAGCCATCACTACTCTCTCTAAGTGTGCCGCAAGCGCCATTTCCCCTCGGACACCACCAGGGGTGATGTCAAGCTTAACAGACCCGGACAGGAGCCGGGCAGGCGTTCCCGGGCTCGCGGAGCAGCCTCGTGGGGGGCGAGTGTGAGAGTCAGGGTGACCGCTAAAGCGGTGAGGCTCCACAGAGGCGGGGCAGGGGGAGGAAGAGGCGGGTCTTACACGAGAAGAACGGTAGGGTTCCCAGTTGATGACCTGGGTCCAAGTTCCTGCTCCCCAACTTAGCTGGATGTGACTGGGGGTGGGGGGTGGGTTTCCTCAGTCTCTTCAAACTTCAGTTTCTTCTTCCGTAAAGAGGAAAAGCTCATCTCTACCTTATAGACACTGGGGGTCAAATGTATACGCTGACATGAGTATCCCAAAGGGGGTGCTGCTATGGTGTTACTGGTAGGTAGTCAGGGGGCTGTTCTAGAATGCTGCTGCTGCTAAATCGCTTCAGTCGTGTCTGACTCTGCGATGCCAGAGACAGCAGCCCACCAGGCTGCCCCGTCCCTGGGATTCTCCAGGCAAGAGTACTGGAGTGGGGTGCCATTGCCTTCTCCAGTTCTAGAATGAAAAGGGCATAATCCTTGGGCTCAGGGAGTTGGTTCTTAGAGTCTAAGTTGGTGAGATCTGAGGGAGAGAATGGGTATCTCCGATGAGTTCCTGGTGATAAAGAGGCTGAAAATGGTTGGAAAACAACGCATCTTCATGAGCCAGTATTGGTGTCTTTATTGCTCTACTCCACCGAGACACACCCGAACGAGAAAAGCGTCCTGAAACTCCACCCGAGCTTCTCAAAGACCAGTCACAGCACACGGCCTCAGTGCCAGACCAAGCGGCAGAGGAGGGGAAAGGCCACTGAAGAAATGCAGTGGGAACCCGAGAGCTCCAGGAGCTTCTGGTGTGGTAGGAAACATAGGACCGCATTCGTCCTAATTCCGCGTTCCGGGTACTTGGCTTCAGTTGTGCGATCCTCACTTAAGGGCGCTCAGAGCCAATAGGCATAAGCGGAGGAAGATGATGTCAAGAATCCTGGAGGAATTCAGGAGTGGGCAGAAGCTGAGTCTTTAATAGGGAAGAAACTGGGACTAGAAAAAGGAGCTCATTATCAACTGTCAGTCATCTTTTTTTCTGGTCTAGCCAGTGTGAGCCTGGCAGAACGTAATTCGATCACTTCAAATGAATATATAATAATAGTTTGTCTTTATTGGGCACCTGCTCTGTGCTAGTCATTATTCTAAGGTTTTATATACATTGTGATGCTTACTTTTTACAACAATCCTGTGAGAAAAATACTGTCACACTAATTTTATAGGTGAAGAAACAGGTTTTGAAAGGATAAGTTCACTTGTTCAAGGATAAACAGCTAAGAGGTGATATAGGCAGGATTTTTGCCAGATTCCAGAACCCAGACACTGAACTGCTCTGCTGTGCTGGTTGAAAGCTGGTTTAAACTGGAAAGGGTCATACATGAATACACATGATCTGATACAGACCTGATGGAGTCAGTTGAAAGTGACCAGAGTCAGCGTCATGGAGTTTAAACTGATAAGAACAATTGATCTAATTTGAAGTTAGCTATATTTGTTAAAAATAATTCCTTTGTTTATTAGTCAGAAATACAATTGTCAAAGGAGGTAGTCTTAAAAGAATAAAAACAATATAATTGTTAATCAGAGTTTCATGTCAGTATTATTGATGAGTTCTGCTAAATCCTTGCACGTATAATAAAGCATCATGACTGTATTGACTGGCATATCTTAACAACTAGAAACACTTTTGAACCCGTCTTGTTATTTGTCTTTGGCTATGCTGGGTCTTCGGGCTTTCTGTAGCTGCGTTGTGTAGGCCTCTCGTTGCAGAGCGCGGGCTCTGGCACGGAGGCTCGGTAGTTGTGGTGCCTGGACTTGGTCGCCCCAAGGCACGTGGAATCTTGCCAGACTAGGGATCAAACCCCTGTCCCCTGCACTGGCAGGCAGACTCTTAACCACGGGACCATCAGGGAAGTTCTCAGTTTGTTTTTTTAAAAGACAGTATTCGTAGAGAGTAGCATGCACCCCCATCACTGGGCAGAAGATGGAAACCCTTATAATAATGGTGATTTCACTGCCTTTATGGTTTACTTCTAAGGGGTTAGTTTTTTTTTTTTATAACTTTTGATTTTGATTCTGTTTTATGCTTAGAGAAAAGTTGGGAAAATAATGCAAGGAATCCCTTTGTACCCTTCACCCTTGTTTACCAGTTGCTTACATCGTCTCTTTTATCATCCTTGATGTGTGTGTGCAGAGTATTTTTTTGAGCCATTTGAGAGGAAGTTGGAGATATGCCCGTTTCCCCTAAATACTTCAACGTATGTTTTCTAAGAATATTCTCATATAACCATGGCACAGTTATCAAAATCAGGTGGTTAACATCAATGCAACAGTGTCTAATCCATAATACATGTTCAAATTTTGTCAGTTGTCAAAAGAATATGTTGTCTGTCTGTTTCTCCAAGTCTAGGATCCAATCCAGCATCATGCATTGTGCTTAGCTGTCCCGTCTCTTTCTTTAATCCAGAACAGTCCACCAGCTTTTGTTCTTGGTCTTGACATTTTTGAAGAGTGCAAGCCAGTTATTTTGTGAAGTGTGTCTCAGTTTGGGTTTGTCTCATGCTTCCTTGCGATTAGATTCAGGTTTTGCAGTTTTGGCAGAGACGCTTTTGAGTCCTTTTCAGGAGGCACCTGGTGTCCATTTGTCTCAACATTAGTGATCTGAACTTTGGGCACTTGGTTAAAGTGGTGTTTGCCGTGTTTTTTCCCTGTAAATCTATTATTTTTTTCTTTTGTAATATATAAATAAGTTGTGAGGAGATACTTCTGAAGCTGTTCCTTATCAAACGATCAGAGTTTTAGCATCCATTGATGGTTTCCTAAATTCGCTGTTCCTTATTATTTGACATTCTCTGAGGAAAGAACTTTAACTTCTCCCTCATGTATTTGATCGTCAATTTATATCAGTGTGGACTTGTGGGTCCTCGTTAAATTAATTATTATAATCCATTACTGTCAGTATTTGTTATCAGGTTGTCCAGATTTGTCTAATAGGAGCTCTTTCAATCTGGGGCGTGCATCTTTTGACATCTAGTCCATTCTTTAAGTATGAGATAGCCCAGACTCTTCTTTTATTTGCTTTACCCCAGCCTGGGAGTCAGCCATTTCTCCAAGCAGCGCTCGATCCTTTTAGAGGAGAATGGTGGTTAGAAACCAAGGCCAGTGAGAGCGCCCGTTGCCATCAGTGTGTTGTTGCTTCTGGGCCTCTCAGCAGGTGGGGCTGTGTGTGTGGTCTCCTGCCTTTTGTTCTTTGCATGTCTTCCAGTGTCTGTCATTCTTTGCTTGTCCATATCTTGTCTGTTGCTTGTCTATCAAGACCTAGAGTACGTTTTCATTATCACTATATTTATGGAATAGTTTCATCCGTAGTATGTTTCAGTTAGGAATTTGCGTTTAATGTTTCCCATATTCTTAAAACCCCTGAATTAACTAGCTTTTTAAGTGGGTGGCCCAGTGGGCATTTCCACGGGTCAGTGACTTGCAACTGGAAGAAAGGCTTCCCCCAAATTCTGACCACAGAGCATCCTCTGTTCTCACCCGAGCTGCCTCCCTGGGTCACTGTGTAATCATGAGCAAGTCACGTGGTCGCTCTGGGCCTCCTTGTGAGACGGTTGTCACGGTCCCTGCCTGTCACACAGCGTACGTGTGAGGCCAGCATTCTGTTGCTCAGGAGAAATGGAAAACAGCGAAACAGGATTCTCTCATATGATCAATTGTGTGGCAAATTATGATCAAAGGACCAACCCCCTTTAACCTGGAGGTTGGGCCGTTGTGATATCGCCCGACAGACTCACAGAAGCTAGGAGAAGGCCCACCGCTGGCCCAGACTTGACTCCCTCTTCTCCATGGAGGGCTCCTTGGTGGCTCAGCTGGTAAAGAATCCGCCTGCAATGAGAAAGGGAGAAGGGAAAGGCTCCCCACTCCAGTATCCTGGCCTGGAGAATTCCATGGACTGTATAGTCCAAGGAGTCGCAAAGACTCGGACACGACTGAGCGACTTTGACTTCACTTTTCTCTCCATGGTGGACTTTGTGGATAAAACCCAAGTTCTGCTTTTTTTTTTTAAAAAACCAGGAAAAGTCCTCTTATCAAGGAGCAGCAAGGTAATTATAGATCTTCCCTTAACCTGTAGAGATACCTTCTTGAAGACCAGGAGGCAGAGCCACAGAAGGTGAGACTCAGAACGTGTCCACCAGTGTCCACGTCTAATAAGGTTGCTTGACTCTTCTCCCTTGGCCCCAGAAAACAGCCATGCTTCTGTTTGGCCCGGACCTGTGCTCTGTAAAACCTCGGTTCGGCTGAGGAAGGGGACCCTCAGGGAACTGTTCTCACCCTGCCAGGATCTCTGCCCAATCTTCCAGGGGCCTCCCGGCCTTCAGCCTCTCCTCTTCCTGTCCGAACTCAGTCTGAGGCATGTTGTTCCCTGTTCACGGGTTTTCAGTGGTTTCCCAATAATGAGCAAAATAGCGTTCCACATTTCTCCGCCTAGCATCGAACGTCCTTCACCATGTGGAATCCACCTGGCAATGCGGGAGACATTAAAGACGTGGTTCAATCCCTGGGTCGGGAAGGTCCCCTGGAGGAGGCACAGCAACCCACGCCAGTGTTCTTGCCCAGAGAACCATGGACAGAAGAGCCTGGTGGGCTACAGTCCCCGGGGTCGCACAGAGTCAGACACGACTGAGCGGCTTAGCGTGCCCGTGCCTCAGTCTCCTCATCTGTAATGGGAGCAGCCATGCTAGTAGCCATCTCCAAAGTTGTCATGGAGAACATACGAAACTCCTGCGAAGTGCTTGGTATACGGTCATTTGAGACTGTGTCGCTGTTGTCGCCCCCTTTGAGTCCGTTCTCCACCCGGCAGCCAGTGAGCGTTAACCTGGATCATGTCAGTCAGGCTCACAGCCTTCTGGTGCCTGTTCATCCCCCTGGGATAAAAAGCCAAAGTCAGCAAAATGGACTCTGGGACCCTCTCTGATGCTGCCCTCCTGGTGCCAGCCTCACCTGCCGGTCCACCAGCTCCCTGTTTTTCTGTGCAGTCCTTCTGTCCCCGCTGTGTCAGCACACTGGTTGTTCCCGCTCTTCCCCCAGGGTCCCCACAGCTCACCCCCTTACCTCCTTCCAGGCTTTATTCAGCGGGCCCTCCTCGGGGAGGTCCCCCCAGACTGCGCTGGGTTTTGTAACCCTCCCTCCCCACCCCACTTCTCTGCTTTTCCTCTTTGGCCTTTGTCACAACCCCACAGATTGTGTCTTGACCTACGTATTTTGTTGGTTGTCTGTCTCCTGCCACCAAAAGGCAAGCTTCCTGAGGGCAGATATCTTTACTGTTTCGGAGAGGTTTTGTTTTATTTGTTTGCTTGGAGGGTTTTTGATTGCTTCTTTTTTCTAACTGCCACATCCTTAGTGCCTGAATGGAGCCTGGCACATAGTAGGCGCTCAACGAATGTCCACGGGATGTTAGCCTATTACCTCTGTTTCAGTCGTGCTAGTTCTCTGTTCCTGAAACGCATTTTTCCTTGGACTGACAGATGCATTCAAACAAAACACATTTATTTCACAAGCCATCGGTATCCCTTCTGGTGACTTCCTAGAGGAGCTATGTTAAGAAGGATTCTGAGGCTGGGGCTTCCCTGGTGGTCCAGAGGCTATGACTCCGCACTTACCGCATGCCACAACTGAAAGGTGCCGGGTGCCACAGCTAAGGCCTGACGTGGCCAAATACACAAATATTTAAAGAAAAAGCATCCTGAGGCTGTTTCTGGGCCAGTCCAGAAAGTGTATGTTAGTGGTCTCTGCTGTGGGGCTCTGGAGGTCTGAGGGTCGCATGTTTGTCTAGTGCAAATCAGTTTTTCCAGGCGCTTTCTTTCTGAGTGTGCACTGCTTTCTCAACTGGCCCAAGTCCTGCTCATGCCTCGAAGCCCTTGTTTAACCGTTCATTCCTCCAGGAAGCCTTTCCCAGGCAGACCAGCCCCCCGAGGCTACCGCCTTCTCTGAACCCTGTGGCCTCATTCCGGGCAGCTTCCTTGCCAAAGAACTTTTCCTCTGTCCTCTACTTCCCAGCTCTGTGTGTCTGCCTTCTTCCTTCCAGGGCAGGCTTATGCTTTACTCCATCTCCCGTTCCTGGCGCTGTGCTAGACACTTAGTTGTCAAATATATATATATATATATATATGTGATAATATGGATCAGTTCAGTCCAGCCGCTCAGTTGTGTCCAACTCTGCGACCCCATGGACTGCAGCACGCCAGGCCTCCCTGCCCAGCACCAACTCCCGGAGCTTGCTCAAACCCATGTCCATCAAGTTGGTGATGCCATCCAACCATCTCATCCTCTGTCAGCCCCTTCTCCTCCCGTCTTCAATCTTTCCCAGCATCAGGGTCTTTTCCAGTGAGTCAGTTCTTCACATCAGGTGGCCAAAGTATTGGAGCTTCAGCTTCAGCATCAGTCCTTCCAATGAATATTCAGGACTGATTTCCTTTAGGATGGACTGGTTGGATCTCCCTGCAGTCCAAGGGACTCTCAAGGGTCTTCTCCAACACCACAGTTCAAAAGCATCAATTCTTCGGTGCTCAGCTTTCTTTATAATCCAACTCTCACATCCATACGTGACCATTGGAAAAACCATAGCCTTAACTAGATGGACCTTTGTTGGCAAAGTAATGTCCCTGCTTTTTAATATGCTGTTCTAGGTGGGTCATAGTTTTTCTTCCAAGGAGCAAACGCCTTTTATATATTGTTTCAATCAAGACTTTTAAGGACATAAATAACAAACTCCTTCAAATCAGCTTAAGATTGTAAGACACTGGAGAAGTTCAGAGAGTCCAAGGAAAGGTGAATCTTGAGGGGTGAGAACCAAGCCCTCGTCAGCTCCTTCAGCAGGTATTCTCTAGAATCCTGTCCCTAACGCAATCCAGCTCACCAGCCCAGTCCCCACGCGTCTCAGTTCAGACTCCGGAGAGACAGGACTCTACTGGCCCGGCCTGGGTTGGCTGTCTCTCTGGGCCACGCTCTGGCCAGGAGCACAGGCTCCTGGAGAACACACTTGGCAGCTGACGTCCTTTGTGCTGGTCGGTGGGTGTGGTCGGAAGCCGGGTCCCTGGTAGAGGGCCTGCACAGATACCCACTTGATGTTCTTTTGTGCCTTCTTTTTCGCTAATATCCATGTTCCTGAGCAGGAGGATTCTTCAATGAATTTATCTGGAGCATAAAAACCTTGAGGGGAAAACAAAACAACTGTTCTGTGGGATGTTAAATACTCACAGAAGGACCAGCTCTTGAGAGAGAAAATTTCTACTCTCTGTGGATATGTGTGGGCAGCTGGGAGCTGAGAAGTGGAAGAATGGAGAAGGAACTTTATAAAAGAACGAACTTGCCTGACACTGCCCAGCACCCCAGCCCGGGTCTCCGCGCTGACCACAGCGGCAGGGTGGAGGATCCCAGGCACGAGGCCCTTTCTGGAGAGCCCAGCTCTGGGGCTGTCAGTTGGAGGTGGGGGGTGTTCCCCGGGGGTCCGGGGACCCCAGCTGAGGGAACCTGGGGGTTATGACGGGGAGGAAGCAAACAAGCAGCAAAGTGAGAGGCTGGGGGTCGCCCCCGTCACCCCAGTGCTGGCATTTAGGCCACAATCCTGGTGGCATCGGTGTCCTCATTATTATGATGAGGACACAGCCGTAACCACCACTGGGGTGGAAGCAGGACCGTCCTTGGAGTCAAACCGACGTGAGTTTCCATTTCCGCTTTGAAGTTCCCGGAGCTGAGGTCTCTCTGACCCTCCTCGTTTCTGTCTCCGCCGTCTTAGCTCTCGGTCCGTCTTGTTGAGATTCGGTTCCCTGCCTTACCTGCAAAGGGCGTCTGGCATCCTCCCACGGTGCCCAGCTCCCCTCATTTCTGTGCTCATCCAGGGCCAGGTCCACACCTCCCACGCCCCCAACAGCCTTCCAGGGGCAGACCCCAGAGGGCCTCACACCATCACCGCCTCCCGCTTTCTGTGAACCCACGGTGGGGCCCAGAGTCCTCCCGAACCCCCAGCGACGAGGAGGAGCAGGCCAGAGCCAGCTCCAGGGGTGAGCCCCCAGCCAGGCGATCTGATTCTGCTCTCGGATCTGCTGCCGACTCGCCCAGGGAAACTCGGCACATCCTCTGCGTCTGTGGGAAGGGATCATGCGACTCTAGCAGCTCTCCCTGCCTCTGGGCCAGCTGGGGCTAGGCTCCGGGCTCCAAGTTCACGTCCCTCAGCGAACTCTCCCTGTCAACGTGCGCCTGGGCACTATTAAAACTCCTGTTTCGCAGATGAGGAAACTGAGGCTCAGGGCACGCATTCCGTGGGTGAGGTGAGAGAAAGCTTGGCGCTGCAGCCTGGGTTTGATCCAGGGACTCTGACTCCCTGCGCAAACCTCCCTAAAATAGCTTTCATTTTCTGGGGCGTGTGCTATTTTCCAGGAACCGTGCCGAGTACTTTGTATCCATTTATCTCCTTGAGTCCCGGCTCCTTGTCTTCATAATCTGCCTCAAACGTCGCCTCTTTGCCATGTCTTCTGAGGCTCAGCCCTCACCCTGGCTGGGTTAGTTCCTCTGTAGCACTCGGATTATGAGAAACGCATTCTTCTGCTTCTGCATGCCTGCTCTGGCTCCCAGTGGCAGAACTGAAGCTTCCTGAGGCCTGCGACCTTGTTGGTCCAACCCGTTGTGGCCCTGGCGCCTCTGTGCCGGTCTGGCTCATAGTCGGCACCATAAGTGTTTGCTAAATAGATCAGTGAGTCCCAGCAACTCTACAGAGGACACGCCATTACCAGCCGCGTGGTGCAGGGAAGGAAACCAAGGCCCAGACCGGAAACAGCTTGCAGAGTCGCTGGGTGATGGAGCAAGGATGCAAACCCAAGCAGGAAGCCTCCAGAACCTTCCGTGATGATTCCTCCACGGCCCCTCCCACCCACACACTTGGACATTCGGACACCCTTGGTCTTTATCTTGCAGGAGATGGAGGGACTATGGCTCTCCTGGGCCCCGGTACCAACCTTCTGAGTCAGCGGGCCAGCCTGGGAAGGAGGGCCCTGGCTCGCTCTCCCTCTCTCTCCGGGAGAGCGCAGGGCTTTGGACCCCTGTCGAGGCCAGGCTGACGGGATTAGAGGAAACAGCTGGCCCAAGCCCGTGCCCTGCGGGAGGGAGCTCACATTCCCGGGACTCCGGGAGGGAGTAGCTCCCCGTGGCCCCGTCACATTCCAGGTCGGTCATTTTCCTGAGCCCAGATGTCTGCTAATGAGCTGGGGAGAGAGGCTTTCAGCCCTCTACCCCAGAGCTGGGCCCCGCATTACCTCGGCCCCAAGAGGCTGGCCCAGGGCCAGCAGGCTCTGGCTGCGGGCCCGTGCCCGGTGCCAGCCAGGCCTGTTGGGGCAACTGGCGCGCGGCTGCCAACCAGGTGCATCTCCGCACGCTTGGAGACTCTGACGTGACAGGTTCTGCCTTTCCCACTGGGGCCCACCACCCTGGGTCCTAGCAGTGCCCGAGGCAGTCAGGAGGGGGCGGTGGACAGAGGAGCATGGGCTTCGGGGTTGACGGGTCTCAGTTCAAGTCTGAACTTCGTCTGTCACTAGTGGTGTGATCTTGGGAGGGTAACTAGGCTTTCTTTCTTTTTTGTAACTAAGATTTTGATGCCTTGATTTTTCTCATCTGTAGAATGGGAATACTAGTAGGATTGTGATCAGGATTCCATACAGTAAAGCAGGCGTGGTGCTTAGCATAATGCCTGGCACACAGTGATAGCTGTTGACAGTATTAGCAAGTCACCTTCTTGACCCTGTGTTCACATGGTAGCCCTCCTATAATTTACCAGGCTTCACCAGACAGATGTGACCTAATCCCAAACCCCATGTCCTTGACTAGATGGTTGGGTGGCTGAACTGTCAAGGGCTCTCTGTATGATTTGACAAACTCATTAGGCTACCCAGTTTGCTTCCTGCAGTGGGTTCTTACAAAGTGTGCTTCCCTGGTGGCTCAGACGGTAAAGAATCTACCTGCAATGCAGGAGACCCAGGTTCGATCCTTGGGTCAGGAAAATCCCCTGGAGAAGGGAATGGCAACCCACTCCGGTATTCTTGCCTGGAGAATCCCATGGACAGGGGAGCCTGGTGGGCTACAGTCCATGGGGTCGCAAAGTCAGACATGACTGAGCGACTAACACTTTCACTTACGAAGTGTAGACATCCAGTCCCTGCCCCACCAGGGGTCACATTGAGAGTGGCAGTGGTGAGCACAAGGGTCAGTTTGCTGAGTGCCTACTGTGAACCAGGCAATTAGGCTAGAACCCGTAGGACGTGTTCCTCCAACAGAAGGTCACTGGCATTCCCTTTACCAAGTGGCTTTAAGCCAGTTCCTTAACCTCTCTGTCTTGGTTCTTTCACTGATGAAATGGGGACAATAGTGTTTATTTCATAGATTTATTGTGAGGGTGGAATGTGCTTAGAATGGGACCAGGCATTTGTACAGGAAGGTGCTCAATATGCCTGAGCTATTTAGCACGAGTGCTATACAGTGATCCTCGTGGGAACACTTATGGGGAACAACAGTTCCTTAATTCAGCCAAATATATTGTACCCCTGTTTGCCAAGCCCTGGGGACACTAACACAGGTGATCCCTGCCTTCAAGGAGCCCACAGTCAAGTAGAGGATAGAGATCTACTCAGCTGGTGTAGAGGGAAATTACCAGGAACAGAGGTGTGTATCCTGTGCTTCCAGGATCACACCAGAGGAGGGAGGCGTTTATGCTCTGCAGGTCTTGGGAAGGCTTTCCAACCTGGGGCTTGAAGAGTGTCTTTACTAGGAGATGGAAGGAGGGGAAGGGATGCCCAGGCAGAGGGAACAGCATAAGCAAGAGCTTGGAGGCATGGAGAGGCAGTGCCCAGGGTTGGAGAGGCGGACAGGCCATCCTACACCATGGAGTTAGCAGCAGCCCCCTGGAAGCCACCAGAATGCTCAGCAACCTGTGACATCGAATGTGCTGGGCCGCTTCCATCTGGGAGCTTCCAGCCAGGATAGGGTGAAACGAACCCACACCAACCACTGCGAAAGAAAGCCAAGTCCTGCAACTGGATCTGTCCTGAGCTACTACTTTTCAACAACACAGCTATTTGTTTCACTTTATTGTAGAACATAACAATGAGGGCACGACCGAAACGCGCCCGAGTGCCCAAGTGCAGCCTGATTCATTGGGTACCCCTCCTCCCCCAGGAGCTGAGACTGGCCGCCTGCGCTGGGCGCTGTGCTCATCCCAGGAGCCGGAGAAGTGAGTCCATTTCTGGCATTCGGAATGGTCTTTCTCGGGACTCTCAGACCCTTCTCTGCACGCGTAAGCCAAGTGTCCGGAGCTGAGGCGAGGCCCGGCGGAGGTCGTGTGCCACAGGAATCTGAAGAGCTCAGACCGGCCCCGGTCGCGCAGCCGGGAGCGGGTCGGGTTGGGCGCGCGGCTCGCGGGGCTGGGGCGCCACGCCCTCGGAGCAAAGCAGCAGCGCCTGCTTCCCAGAAAAAGGAGCGCCCCTCCATCTTTGTCACCCGGAGGCCCGGCACGGCCCGGTAGCCCCGGGCTCGGGGAAAGGGAGGCGGAGAGCAGTGCGAGCGCGGAGAAATCCGGCGGAGGGTGCTTTAAAGGAACGATCGGGGGGCCCCGGGCTCTCGGCCCCGCCTCTGGGGCGCCCCCGGTAGCTCCGCCGCGCCGTCGGACCGCGTCCGGCCCCGGCCCGGGGCTCCAGGGCGGCGCGGGGAGACGGGGCCGGGGCGCGGGCGGCCGAGGCGCCCCCTCCTGCGCGCCGGGAGGGGCGCGGCCCCGGCGCCCGCCCGCTCTTTCTTTCTCGCGTCCCTCCCTCCGCGGCGCCCGCCCTCGCTCCCTATTTGGAGCGGAGACACCCCTGACGTCGGAGCCGCTCGGCTCGCCGCTCCCCCGCACCGCGCGCCCGCCCGGGGCCGCAGACGGCGCTAGCGCAGCCCAGCCGAGCCTCGCGGGGCCGCCGCCAGCCCTGCCGGCCGCCTCCCCGAGCCCCCCGGGGGCGCCGCGCCCGCCCGCCGCGGCCCGCAGACAGCCCCGCAGGAACCGGCGGGCGCGCCGCGCTCCCCTCCGCCGCGCGCGGTAAGTCCCGCCTGGGCCGGCGCGCGGGCGCCCGGCTTCCAGAGGCTTCGGCCGCGGGCGCAGCGCCGCGCGCCCCCGGGCACCGTGCGGAGGCGCCGCCGCCGAGCCCCCGGAGCCCCAGGCGGCTCTGAGACGCCGGGGCCGGGGGAACGCGGGCGCGGCGCGGGGTGGCCACGGAGCGCCCCGGCCGCCCCGAGCCGGTCCCCCCGACTCGCCGGGGTTTACCATCGCTTGGTCGGAGATCTGCGGCCGAGCGAGGGGGTGCGCGGCGGAGAGGAAGCCGGGCGGCGGGTGGAGGGCCGGGTCGGGCCGCGCGGGCGCCGGGGCAGCGCCCGGAGCTCGGCCGCCGGGGCCCGCGCGTCCCCCCGGCTCTGTCCCGGGGGCCTCGCCGCGCGCGAGCCTCTTCTCTGCGGGACGTTGCTGCCTCCTTTCTGTCTCTGGGCGTCTGTCTGCCCATCGGGCTGTCTCCGTCTTTCGATTTCCGTCCCCTCGTCCCCTGGGTCTGCCCCTTTCTGTTTCTCCCCTTCTGCCCGCTTCCCGTTTCCCCGGGTTGGTGCCTGCCTCTCTGTTTGCCCTCCGCGCTCCGCCTGCCCCGCGGTGGGAGTCTTTCCCCCTCTCTGTCTCCCGGTGTCGGCGCGTCTCCCTGGTGCCCCCCCCCCTCGAATTCAGACATCCACCCCACCGGATCGGAGGCCCGGGGCCCCCAGCGGAGTCCGGGAACAGTTTCCTAGACCCGGGAAAAGGAGCGAAAGCCTCCCCCTGCCTTCCGCCTGCCCCCCGGGGCCGGGCCGGGGTGGGGGTATCTTCCCCCTGGAACTGAGTCAGGGGCAGGGGAGTCGGCCTTTCCGGGGGCTCAGTCTCCTTGAGTTCCACCCCTGCGAGGCGGCCTGGACAACTGGGCCGTGCTACCGGCCACCTGCCCGCCCCGCTGCCTGGGCGGGGCGGTTCGGATCTTTTACAAGACGCAGCAGAGAGGGCAGCTGGCCGCCTCGGCGTGGCCCGCGGCGCCGGGCGGGGGGCGAGGGGGTGGTGGTGGTGGTGGCCGGCACCCGGGGACAAGGGCACACTGAAGCGTTTCTGAGGTCCTCACCCAGCTGGAGGACAGCAGCGTGTAACTCCGGGAACCCCAGGAAAACAGAGGTCAGGACTGGAGGCCAAAGGCTGGGCTGCTGGCCGGGGCAGTGGGGGTGGGGAAGCAATTTGTCAACAAGGAGCCCCTCACCCTTTGTTACTGTGGCAACCACCGGCCTCCTGAAACTCCTCCAGATGCTGGGGCTGCTGCTGGGGTGTGGTTTGCCCTTAGTTGGGGCCAAAGAAAAGGCGAGGCTGGAGCATGGGTGTCCCCACCCCACCCAACCCCCCACCCCGCACCCCCTAAACTGGACCTCCTTCTGCTGGGCCTGTGTGCTGGAGGGGGGCCCGGGAGGATGTGCGTTTGCCCGCGGAACTGTCTTTATCCTTTTACAGTGAAATTTCCAAGTGAGTTAGCGCCTTCTCCCCACCCCCAGCCCCTGGGGTCGCAGGCGGCAGGGTGGGCGGGGACGCTGGTACCCGCTGCAGTGGGACTTCTGCCGAGCAGATGTCTAGGCGAGCCCTGCAGCCGCTCATTAGCATCGATTTGTTTTGGAGACAGTTTGTGGCCAGGAGGGTCTGCGGGCAGGAGGGCCGTGGTCGGGTTGGGGGGGCCAGCCAGGGAGGTGGAGCTGCCTGGCGGCAGGCAGGCCTCCTGGGCCTGGGCCTGGCCCTTCGTGCACCCCTCCGGGTTGGGGGGCTCCTCTGTACTCTGCCAGTGCTGCTGGTAGGAAGGAAGACACGCCGCGCTGACCGGGGGTCATGGAGTCACAGTGGCTCTAAGCGGCATGCTGGAGCTGGACTCCTCTTGAGACCATCTGCTAAGATAGGCTCTGCCAGGCCCTGCTTCCCATTTCATGGGACCAAATGGGAAGCTGGGGCAGGTGAAACCAGCGATCAGTGGTCTGGCCCCTAACTGTGGTCCTGTCCTGGCCCCAGGCACATACAGTGAGGCAGAGGATGAGCTTGGGCCCGAATCTCTCCCCGGACCCCAGAGAGGGCCTGCTGAGCAGATCAGGGCCGGGGGTCAGAGCCTGCCGCCCCCACCCCTTCAGTGGCCCCATTCGAGGAAGTCCCGGCAGGCACTCCTTCCAGGACCTGCGGTGGTTGCCTCGCCCTTGCTGGTCACCCAGCCCAGGGCCGTGGCCGGGAACGCCACGCCCTCCTCACCGGCAGCCTGCGCGGCCTGGCAGCCAGGCCCGCCTGTTTTCACCGAGTTGCTGGTGTCTCGGGGACCCTGGCCCTTCAGCCAGGGGCGCAAGGATTAGAGTCTGAGTGGGATCTTGCTCTCGGCTCCCACCCTGGCAAGCAGAAAACCCTTGCCCAGCGGTCATCTCCTCTGCTTGAGTTTCTTCCCCTAAATTCAGTTCCTTCAAGGCAGACGCAGCTCTGGATTTAGATATTCTGGGACCCGCTGGGGATCCAGTAGGAGGGAGGGGTGGGGGGGAGAGAGGCAGAAGGGGGAGGGGGCGTGGGAGGCAGAAGGGCGTGGGCAGGGTTCAGAGAGGGTGAGTAGCCCTGAGTGACTCCAGGCCCGTGCTCCCAGGGACATCTGCTGAGCACCGCCTGTGACGGGCGCCCTCTCCTGAAATTTCCGTGCACTCTGCAGTTTAACTCTCACAGCTGCCCTAAGAGGTGCCCCCATCTTGCAGATGTGGAAACTGAGGCACAGAAAAGTCCAAGTGAGGGAATTCTCTGGCGGTCCAGCGGTTAGGGCTTGGTGCTTTGACTGCTGGGGGCCTGGGTTCCATCCCAGTTCAGGGAACCAAGGTCCCACAAGCTGCACAGTGGCCAAGACAAACAAACAAACAAAAAAGGTTCAAGTGGGTGAGCTAGGGTTTGAAGGAGACTCAGGCCCTGTCCTCTGTGTGCATTGGGGTGGGGGCAGGGGAGGGGAAAATGGGGAGGGGCATCCGGTTTGACCCACTGGAGAATCAAGTCCCCACAAACCCCGCCTGCCTTCTGGGCAAATCCAGGTGTCACCTGAGCCCACAGGGAGGAACTTCCAGCCTCAGGTGGGAGAGGTTTCCAGAGAGGTTCCAGAAAGCAGAAGTTGGAGCTGGGGAAAGGCTTGCCTTCTTCTAAGGAAGGCTTTGCTGGCCCTGCATGTGTGTGTGTGTCTGGGGGTGAGTGGACCATTGTACCAATACAGTGCTGGATTCCCTGGCCTTAAGGACCCTGAATATTCAGATTTATCCAAGAGAGGAAACGGAGAGGGTGATGGTTCACTTGTTTTGTGAAGCTGACTCTTTGCTCTGCACTGGGTATTCTACAGTGGGAAGGGGTGGGCCAGGGGTCTTCCTTGAAACCTGAGTCCCTCTGGTGAATTTAATGTTTGATTGCAGGCACCAGGCCCGGGCAGGGGCGTGGGTGGCTGCTGTCAGCCGTGCTGTTCTGGGGGCCCTTCCCTGGGGAGTTGGGGGGCTCCTGACCTGACCGGGCCTCAGCTCCACGTGGGACCGGGCCCTCATGCCTGGCTCCGGACTGTGGAGTTGGCATATCCAGGGCTGAGCCCCGGGTGCCTGAGTTGTTGGTAAGGATCTCCGGGAAGATGCTGGGTTCTGGAGGGTGTGAGGACCAGCAGGCCTGACTCGGAAGCCGGTGTCCTTGCTGCCCCAGCCCCGTCTTTCCCCAGGAAGCTGCCAAGGCAGGTGTCCTGTGTCTTTTCACTGCGCTCGTCCCCGAGTGGGAGACACAGGCTGTCCCTTCCTTGCTCCGTACCTCCGTTTCCATGGTGCTGGGTCAGCCTGTGTCCCCTCCCCTCCCCCAGGGAACCTCTCCCTGTGTTGCTGGCAGCCTCGGATGTATCAGAGGTTGGCATGAGGCCTCTGGGGATCCTGAGGGCTTGCATCTGGGAGTGGATGGTGGGGTGGTAAGAAGGTACGCAAGCTGGGCTAGGGACGCCCTAACTGTGGCCCCCCAACAGCTCCAAGGAAGGCTGGAAACTCCAGGGAGCCGGGGTATGCCGTGGCCACACGCTCGTCTGCGGGG
This sequence comes from Moschus berezovskii, assembly GCF_049115385.1. NCBI lineage: Eukaryota > Metazoa > Chordata > Mammalia > Artiodactyla > Moschidae > Moschus > Moschus berezovskii. The sequence goes on from NC_142461.1 coordinate 3,316,039, forward strand.
GATCCGGAGTGGGATTTGAACTCTGCCCTGTGGGGCACCCAAGCTTCCAGCCCTGGCCATGGCTGAACCCCAGAGAGCTGCTCGGCCTAAGAGACACAGCCTCAGCCGCTGGGGCGGGGCGGGGAGCCCTGGCCTCTTGCGTGCTGCAGACAGTTCCTTGCCTTCCTCTCCTGTGAACCTTTCCGGGTTATCCTGCTGTTTCAGACCTCGGCTTTAGTCAACACTGGTTGTGTCCGTCAGCTTGAGCAACTCTCGTAACCTCTCGGAGCCTCAGTTTCTTCATCTGGAAAATGGGGGAAATGCAGTATCTATTTCCCAGAACTGGATAAGTGAATATGTATATGTATGTATGTGTGTATATAAGCCTTGGAGGGCTTCCCTGGTGGCTCAGACAGTAAAGCAGCTGCCAGCAATGCAGGAGAACTGGGTTTGACCCCTGGGCTGGGAAGATCCCCCGGAGAAGGAAATGGTAACCCACTCCAGGACTCTTGTCTGGAAAATTCCATGGATGGAGGAGCCTGGTAGGCTACAGTCCATGGGGTCGCAAAGAGTCGGACACGACTGAGCAGCTTCACTCACTGTAAGCCTTAGATCAGCGTCTGGCCCACAGTCAGGAGCAGCTCTAACTACTGGGAAGCAAAGAGGGAGTGTGCCGGGCTAATACCCACAAACCCCTCCTGGCCTTACTGTGCTGATAACTGTACTCCCGAGTTCAGTCCAGAATTGAGGCTCTCCGCCCTCCTCACCCCCCAGCTGTCTGACTGCTGCTCTGAACAGCTGCTTCCTCATCACCCACCTCCCTCAATCTCCCCTCCAGACTCTGAACCCCTGGGGGTCCCCAAACTTGGGAAACCAGCATCCAACTGCAGGGAACAGCACGGTCTAGAGGAAGGACACTGCTCGGCCTGACCTCTGGGGGCCCTGGGACCACCCCTCTGCAAAGCACGGGGGTCGGCTTGGGGGACCCCCTTCCCGCTCTGGCATTCTGGGTGACCCATGACTTGTTCTGTGACCCTCAAGGCAGGAGGAAGGGACGAGACCCTGGGGGATGTTCTCAAGTCTTCAGGAAGGAAGGTCCAACGGTTATATTAAAAAACAAACAAATAAACAGCTGAGCTGCTGCTTAAAAAAACAAAATACAAACCAACAAAAAAAGCTGCTAGCAAAGAGCTGACCCCAGCATGAAGTTGGGGGTAGTAGGGGTTCTTGGGGGCTGGGTGGGAGGGCGGGCTCCCTGTCTCCTGGCCCAACCCAGACCAGCCTCCTGGTCACCCCCCAGGGGAAGGGCACTGCCCTGAGTGGGGTGCCTGCTGGCTGCTCTCATCGCATGCTGGCCGTGGTTTTCAAGGACGGGGCTCCGCTCCTGTCGTGGGGCTGAGGTTGCTGGGCGCAGAGAGGTGAACCTTACCGCTGGACCCACGCGGCTCCTCGATGGGGGGCCTGGGGATGGAACTTAGGGGGCTCCCAGGCCGGGCTTCTGCTGGAGCTCAGGGCTGCTGGCTCAAGGAGGCCAAGCGTGGCCGGGCCAGGGCTTAGGGAGAGGCTGGGCCTGGTGGACTGGGTTGGAGCACCCCATTGTGGGCCCAGCTGGCCCTTAGCTGTGCCTGAGATGGGGTGGGGAGCTAAGGGAGGCGGCTTCTTCCTCAGCATCTCTCCTTCCTTCTGGGCGTCTGCTACAACCTGACCCAAGGGACCAGTCCTCACCCTCCAGGGCGGCGGGTCTCCTGAAGCATCGTTATCCCAGCTCCACTGAACCTTGTTATGAACCTCACGCCCATCTGAGTCCCTTAGCGGGGTCCCGGCCCCCAGCCCCAGTTCCAACATCCCCCCATCCCAGCCCCAAACCAGCCCCGCGCTTGCCTCCGCACGGCTTCTGTTCCCAGGCTTCACTCCTATCCCAAGGGAGCGTACCATCCTTCCCTGCCCGCCTGACCTGGCCTTGCTGAGGAGCCCTGCCAGGGTTAGGCATTGGACAAAAGTCCCTGGACCTCTCTGAGGTCTCGCCTGGGGAGCCCCAGGGAGCTCCTGAGGTGGGCCTCTGCTGGCGTGCTAGGCTCAGACCCCGACTCAGAGCCTAGGCCCCTGGGGATGGAAAGGGAGTTGGTGGGGTGATGGAGCCTCCTGGGTGCTAAGGGTGCTGGAAAATTATGTTGCCAGTTAGGAACACGTCCATTCTGTTTTCTTAGGTGTGGTTGTCCTAACAAAACACGGGCTTTGCTGTGGGTCTAGGGAGTGAGACTGGAAATGTGTGGGTGAGGGCCTGGGTCAGGACGCAGACTCCCCTGGGATGGGCAGGCTGTCTGGACTCGCCTCCCACCACTCTGCCCGCTGCATCCCTCCCCGCTGGGCTGGGAGCAGGGGTCCCCGGAGCACTGGGATCCAGCGAGATGGGACTTGTCTCTGCTTCCGGGGACTGTGTGCAGGGAGAGGGGGCAGGATCTGAGCTGAACTTGCTCAGAGCCCTGTGGAGGTGGTTGCAGCCCTGCAGGCCAGCCCCCGGGCCCTCCCTGGAAGCCCCGTGGAGCTCGCCCAAAGGGTCAGCCTGCAGGGGCCGGCAAGATCCCCAAGCACCTCTCACATCCCGGCTCTTCACCAAGTGCCTGCCCCTTTTGGCAGAAAGTGGGCTGAGGGTAAGGGTGGTTCTGAAGGAGGTGTCCAGTCCTTGGCCAGCCTGATGGAACCGGGCATCCGTGGGGCTGATGGGACCATACTTGGCCCTTGCTCCCAGTTCAGCCCCACCCAGGCTCCTCTGGGGACTGTCCTGTGGCACAGAACCCCAGTCAGACTGAGCCAGACCACTTCTTAAGCCTGCCCTGCGTGTGAGAACCACCATGGAAGCTTGTAAAAAAATAAAGGCACATCCCACCCTGGAACTTCCACTCCACGAGTACCCAGGGAATTCTGATGCTCTACCAGGTTTGAAAATTGGCAGTCCATGGCACCCCACTCATTTTACAAGTGGGGACCCTGATGCTGGAGGGTCCAGGGTCTCACAGCACATGTGGATGCCTGACTCCCAGTCCAGTGCCTTTTCCCCGGTGTCCTGCCCCCAGAGGACCGCCTTGTAAGCATTGCCCTCATTTCCGAATGTCTCTGAAGTTTCTCTCCACGGTTTTTGCATTGGGGGCGTGGGTGAAACCTGCAGAGGATGAAGCTGGGGGACTCTGGGAAAATCCCCCCGAGCCCGCCCTTCAGACACACATGCTGCCCTGCAGCGCCCTCTGCTGGCAGATTCTATTATCGCCTTGGTGCCTTGCTCCAGGCAATTCCAGGGTCAGGCAGGCCTTTGGCTTGGACTGTCTCTGACTCAGCGGGTAGAATGGAGCTGCAGACTGTGATGTGTGTGTCGACTGGACTTGGAGCATCCAGAAGAGAAATACAGTCTAGTTCGGGTTTTTTTTTTTTTTTCCACCCGAGGTTCAGCCAGTCAAAGCGGCCCAAGATTTCACAGTGACACGGAGATGGTTAGCTTTCCTGATGCTGGAATGCTGACAGCCACGGTGACAGGAGATGTGGCCCTGGAGGACCCACAGCAGTGCAGTGAGGAGGGAGCTAGTGACTGCTCAGTACTCAACCGGGTGCTTGGAAACAGTCGGGTTTAGTACGTGCCACAGTCCATTGTCACACAGCATCACCGCTGCCCTTTATACCACCCCCCTTTTTAGTTGAACAAAGTGACGTCCAGAGATAAAAAGTAATCTGCTCGGGACTTCCCTGATGGCCCAGTGGCTGGGCCTCTGCACTCCTAATGCAGTGGGCGGGGTTTAATCACTGGTTGGGAACTAGATCCCACGTGCTGCTGCAATGATCGAAGATCCTGCAGGCCCCAACTCAGACCGGTGCAGCCTGATAAATACATGAAAGTTAAAAGTAACTCTTGAGAGCCCCTTGGACTGCAAGGAGATCCAGCCAGTCCATCCTAAAGGAGACCAGTCCTGGGTGTTCATTGGAAAGATTGATGCTGAAGCTGAAACTCCAATACTTTGGCCACGTGATTGTGAAAATCTGACTCATTTGAAAAGACCCTGATGCTGGGAAAGCTTGAAGGTGGGAGGAGAAGGGGACAGCAGAGGATGAGATGGTTGGATGGCATCACCAACTCAATGGACATGGGTTTGGGTAAACTCCGGGAGTTGGTGATGGATAGGGAGGCCTGGCGTGCTGCAGTCCACGGGGTCGCAGAGTCAGAGACGACTGAGCGACAGAACTGAACTGACTGAAAAGTAACTTACTTTAAAGCTACAAAGCAAGTTCTAAAGGTGACTGACACGTGGAGTGTGTATTATCTGTTGGTCTCTCTGCTCAGAGCTTTCCATGAAATGCCTCATTTAATCTCCACGGAGCCTATCTGATCCTTGTAGGATTAGCAGCCCCGGGTCTGAGGTTCCTACAGGAGAAGTAAACGTGTCCAAGGCCGTGCTTGGCAAGGAAGCGGTAGAGATAGGGCTTGAACCCAGGGAGTCGGGTTGGCGGGCACACCTGTAACGCCACTGCCGCAGCCCTCTGCCCAGCCTCCCGGGCCCTGCCGGCCTCACCTGCGGGCTGTGCTCAGTCCTAGGGCTCCAGAAGCCGCGGGCACAATGCTGCGGGTCCTGGTGGGGGCTGTCCTGCCCGTCATGGTGCTGGCTGCGCCTCCGCCCATCAACAAGCTGGCCCTGTTCCCGGATAAGAGCGCCTGGTGCGAGGCGAAGAACATCACGCAGATCGTGGGCCACAGTGGCTGTGAGGCGAAGTCCATCCAGAACAGGTGGGATCCCGGGGGGCGGCGGCTCGGCGGGGTCCGCACAGGGGAACAGAGGGGAGGAAGGGGACGGGCGGCCCGCGCGTGACCCCGCCGCAGCGGCGCGGACAGCGGTCTGTCCTCTCACAGGGCCTGCCTGGGACAGTGCTTCAGCTACAGTGTCCCCAACACCTTCCCGCAGTCGACCGAGTCCCTGGTGCACTGCGACTCCTGCATGCCGGCCCAGTCCATGTGGGAGATTGTGAGTACAGCCCGCCTCGGCCTGCCTCTCAGAGCCTGGGCCCCGCGGGTGCAGGGGTCGGGGCTGGGGCTGGCCGTCCACGAGTGCCGTGTGGTGGTTCACACGTCTGCCCACAGCGCGTGCAGGATAGGAGCTCTTCCTGAAGCTTGCCTCTGACATCGGCCCCTCATTGAAATCCTTCCAGGGGCGTCCTGCTGTTCGCGAATGAGACCCAGATCTCCGCTGTGTCCCTTAAGGCCCATCCACAAGCCATGCTCTGGCTCCCCAGTCTTCCAGGCTTCAGCCTGCCTTTCTCACCTTCTGTACCAGCTTGACCCTTGACACCAACCCACCTCCTTTCATTCTCTCATACCTACTTGGCTCGCGGTCACCACAGGGTCTTTGCACCTGCCCTTTGCATCCAGGAAGCAGAGTCTGGGCTTAGATCCAGAGGTTCAGGGGAAGTTAAGTGGGCAAAGTCTGGGGCAGCGGGGAGCGGGGTGGGTGGGTGAGGCCCTCCCAGACAGAGGAAATGGCACGTGAAAATCTCAGGCAGATGAGGCAGCAGGGAGCTGGCGGGAGGGGGGCAAGGTCGAGGGCAGGGGCGGGGGGTCTGCGGCAGGCGGCCTGTGGGGAGTCAGGAGCTCTGTGCGAGGGCAGTGGGAGCCCTGGGGGCTGGTTTCAGGCAGGGCGGGCCGTTCGGGGGTCTCCTGGCTGCCTGGGGCTGGGGAGGAAGGTGGCAGGACGTGGGAAGACAGGCCAGGCAGCAGGCTCCTGCAGGGACTCACCCCCTTGTCTCCCCCGACTGTGCCCAGGTGCTCCGGGGGGGCTCAGGCTTCCGGGGTCTCTGGGGTGATTCTTGGTCCTGTGATGCGGGTCGCCCTTGGGGCCTCCCTGCCTGCCCCAGGCCCTTGGAAACGCCGCTCCTCTTCCATCTGCCCTGCCCAGGTGACCTTGGAGTGCCCCGGCCACGAGGAGGTGCCCCGGGTGGACAAGCTGGTGGAGAAGATCCTGCACTGCAGCTGCCAGGCGTGCGGCAAGGAGCCTAGCCACGAGGGGCTGAGCGTTTACGTGCAGGGTGAAGACACGCAGGGCGCCCAGCCCGCCGCCCACCCCCACCCCCAGCCCGGCGGGCGGACCCCCGAGCCCGAGGACCCCCCGGGAGCCCCCCACGCCGAGGAGGAGGGGGCTGAGGACTGAGGCCCCCCGAGTCTCCTCCCTCCCGCTCCCTGTGGAATGTGGGGGTCTCGCCCTCCTGGGGAAGAGTTGGGGGGAGAGACTGAAGCCCCCCCTTTGGCACTGGACGGACTTGGATTCAGACTTGGACTTGGAACGCTTCCCGGTTGCCACGGAGATCTGAAGGGAGTGGGGCTGGGGCCAAGCTGCACGATTTAATATATTCCAGAGTGGGGGGCAGGGGCGGAGATCTTCAGGGATCTTTTTCGGGGCCGGGGGAGCTCACTTCCTGACCGCCTCTGAGATATGTGCCCTTGATTGGCGGGGACAGGGGTCGCTGGCTAGGCTGCTGAGTTGGTGAGGCCATCCAAATTGTGCCAAGGCCCACCGCCCCCCCCAGAGCAGTATCTCCTGGTGGCACTGAGGTGACGGAGGCCCCCACGCCCCCAGGGCAGCGTCTCCTGGTGGCACTGAGGTGGCCCTCCTATGGTTGGGAGTCAGGCCTGGGCAGGCCCCCGCTGACTCCTGGCCCTGGAGTGGGGAGCCAGGCTTGCTGGCTTCCTTGGCTTCCCTGGGGGTGGCGGGAGGCAGGGGTGGTGGGACCTTCTGGGCTGGGGGGAGGGGATGACCCCCTCCATCAGACAGCACCCCTCCCTCCCCCCTCCCTCTTGCCCACCCAGATCTCAGTGCCCCCTCCATGTTCCAGGCCCCTCAAAGTTGATGGAGCCAACCTCACCCTCTTGGGGAACCCTCTGATGCTGGGGAGGGGGTCTCCCTTACCCAGAGAGTTCCCAGGAGGGACGTGGTGGGGCGTGGACTCGGGCTGAGCCTCAAGAAACGAGGGAGAGGAAGCATGAGGACTCGTGGGGCGCCCCGTGACCCTGCGGTGCTCCAGCAGCCCTGCCCCGCCCCCGCCCCCAGCTGCACTTTAGCCCCAGAGGGGGCGGGGGTCCCCGGGGGGGGGGAAGGCGGGAAGGGAGGAGCCCCCCTCTACACCCACAGCTGCCTGCATCCACTCTTTTGTCCCAGGGCCCCTGCCAGCCCCCCAGCCCCCTGCCAGGGGGAGCCCTGGCCCTCACAGCTGACCCGACAAGAGCTTCTGGAGCTTGTAACCAGTAGACTGTCTCCCCGAGGGACCCTGAGTTTTCTCATGAATAAATTCCTTCAACGCCCGTGTTATCGTCCTCGCCGGGAGGCTCTGCTGACCCAGGGCGCCCCTAGGAGAGGCCTCAGGCTGTGCATCGAGCCCTGGGAGGACCCCCAAGGCAGAGCGTGGTCTTCAGACCCCCCACATCCTAGGGGTCCCCACTTCCTTGCAGCCCCTCCTGGCTCCCCCACCTCCTTCCTGTGGAGGCTATTTCTGGCCTCACACGTACCTTGGGTGGGCCTCAAGAACCCCGCTTCTGACTTTGACCTTTGACCCCCTGGGCCCATGACATCTCCTACCCTCAGAGTGACCCAGCTTCAGCCCTTCCCAGTGCCCCAGCCTAGCTTGGCCTCAGAAGGGGAAACAGACAAAAGCAGTGGTTACAGACTGATATGCGAAGCGGGATGCTTTGCTAACTTTATGTGAATTGACTCACTTCACCCTCACCACTCCCTGGCGATGCAATAACTGCCCTCATTTTATAGAAGAGGCATCAGAAGTGCAGAGGAATTAAGTAACTTGCCTAGGGGTTGAGAAAATTCTCCACTAGGACTTGAACCCAGGCAATCTGGCTGAATCACTCTCCCCGTATAATCTTAGGAACTGCCATTGGTTCAGTTCAGTTCAGTTGCTCAATTGTGTCTGACTCTTTGTGACCCCATGAATCACAGCATGCCAGGCCTCTCTGTCCATCACCAACTCCCGGAGTTCACTCAAACTCATGTCCATCGAGTCGGTGATGCCGTCCAACCATCTCATCCTCTGTCGTCCCCTCTCCTCCCACCTTCAATCTTCCCGTTTGTTGATTGCCTACTATGTGCCGGACTTGGTGCTTGACAATGCTTGGAGTCCTTTTCCCCTCAAAATGACCCTATGGGTTTGGTATCATTATCTGCATGTGGCTTCCCATGCTCTGGAAGTCCTGGCTCACGGACTCTGCACTGAGAACGGGCAGGTGGTGGGAGAACTCTGTGATCCTTCCTTCCTCCTGGGCACGGCTGTAGCCACCATACCAGGCAGTTTGTAGATCCCTGCTAAGTTGCTTCAGTCGTGGCCGACTCTGCAGCCCTACAGACTGTAGCCCACCAGTCTCCTCTGTCCATGGGCTTCTCTAGGCAAGAACACTGGAGTGGCTTGCCATTTCCTTCTCCAGGGGATCTTCCCAGCCCAGGGGTCGAATCCATGGTTCTTCTGTCTCCTGCATTGGCAGGCAAGTTCTTTACCACTTGCGCCATCCGGGAAGCTATATCATTTCTCACCCATGGAGGATCTTCATCTTGCAAATGTGAAATGAGCGCCTTTTTGCTCTCGGAGTGCTTTCCCCAGGCTGGCAGACAGTGGCTCCTGGGTTCCAGTCTAGCGCCTTCTGGTGGTAACAGCTGTGTGTGCACACCTGGTCTGTCCTGGGCACCGAGCGCTTCCTGCACGGCTGCTCTTCACTCTTGCGTAGGTTGTGGGCTTCCCGACTACAGAATGGTGCTCCTTGTGATTGAGCAGGACACAGCGACCCTGGGTGGTCCTTTGTCCCTGGTCGTGGAGTTGGGTTGGAGAAAAGTATGTTTCTCCCGCACGCAGCCCTCACTGACCCCCCAGTCAGGCCGGGGCGATCTCTGGCCATATTAGTGAGTCCTTTGTTTTCCAGGTGGCTCAGAGGGTGAAGCGTCTGCCTGCAGTGTGGGAGATGCGGGTTCAATGCCCGAGTCGGGAAGATCCCCTGGAGAAGGAAATGGCACCCCACTCCAGTACTCTTCCCTGGAAAATTCCATGGACGGAGGAGCCTGGGAGGCTACAGTCCAGGGTGTCGCAAAGAGTCACGTACAACTGAGCAACTTCAGTTTACACAACTGGAGGTGGGGGCTGACTGGAGGGCACAGAGAAAGTACGCAGGGACCAGGTTCAAACGGAGGACTTCCTGGGGTGGTGTCCTTGGTTCTAGGCCTCTGAGACCCGAGCATCGTCTTGGCAGAATGAGTCTTGATTAGCGGCTGCCTTCATCCTGTGTATGAAACAAGGTGGGGCACAAATGGATAGATACATAAAGAAATTAATAAGAGGCTGGTTGGAAAGGTGGCAGGAAGCCGGGCTGCGATGCCAAGGAGGTGGCCTGCTGGTGGCAGGCCTGGAGAAGCAGCGGGAGCTCAGACTTCACATTCTTTGCAGGAAGAGCCGAGGAGGTGTCTGCATAGAACCGGGTTTCAGCGAGATGAAAAGCAGTCTCGTGGGAGGATGAGGTTTGTCGGGGAAGGGGGTGCTGGTGACCAGCTGGGAACTGCAGGAGTCCAAGCAGGAGGTGATGGAGGCCAGAGATGGGGGTGGGGTGGGGGAGGGCTAGGGAAGCAGGGGCGCACAGGGGAGGCGCTGCTGATGGGCGTGCGGGCAGCCGGTGCAGAGGGCCAGGCCGAGAGGACAGGGACGCGCCGCTCGTTGTGCCCGTTTGCCAATGGGAGTGAGATGCGAGTCTCTGCCTGCTGATCTTTCCCTTGGTCAGCCTCAAATTGAACCAACAAGAGGACCCAGAAGAAAAATTGCAGGTCCCCCCGCCACCGTGCACCCCCAAGCCCCGCAAAGGTGGAGGAATTGAAAAGCTTGACAAGGGAGAAACCCTAATGCAGCACTGTCCACCCTGGCCTTCCTTCAGATGGGCGTGTGATTAGCGCCGGCTCCCTGCCTTGTTTTTCCCTGTACAGAGCCAGGAGCTCCCGTCTAGTTTTCCTCACCTGCTCTGAGCCTCTGGGAAATCCAGAATTTCCAGATTCAAATCCTGGCTGGGCTGTTTCTTGAGCCAGTCACTGAAGATCTGAGTTTTCCCTTAGCAAGCTGGGGAATATTGATCACACCCACTTCCCTCCCAGGGTCGTGGTGAGCTTTGTATGAATCAGTGCACCTGTAGAGCTTGGAGCAATGGCTGACATAGAGTAGGGCCTCAACGAATGTCAGTCATTATAATAATCATTCTTCATGGGGCTTCCCTGGGGATCCAGCGGTTAAGACTTCACCTTAAGCTCACGGGCTGCAGGCTTGATCCCTGCTTAGGGAGCCACCACCCCGCATGCCTCAAAGCCAAAACACCAGGACCCAGAACAGAAGCAGTACCATCATAAATGCAATAAAGACTTTAAAAAGCGCCCACGTTGAAAATCTTTAGAAAACAATTATTGAGAATAAGTGATTGGCCTGCAACTGCTGATGGTTGGGCTGAGAGTTTTGTTCATTCCCTCACTGAACATGTATTTATGGCAACCTAGCACATGCTGAGGTCACAGCGGTGAACAGAAGGTGGCTCCTGGCAAAGAATCAGCCTGCCAGTGCAGGAGACGCGGGTTTGATCCCTGGGTGGGGAAGAGTCCCTGGAGGAGGAGATGGCAACCCACTCCAGTACTCTTGCCTGGGAAATCCCATGGACAGAGGAGCCTGGCGGGCTGCAGTCCGTGGGGTCGCAAAGGGTCAGACAAAAAGGAAGAACAATATATGCTGAGGATACAACAGTGAACAAGAGACAAATCCCTGCCCTTAGTTCACCAGTTGGTTCATGGCTCCCGTGAGAGCCGCTCTGAGCAGGCCTCCCAGCCCGCCTGGACCCTGGTTTCCCATCTCTGTCATGGAATGCTCTTCTTGGTCCCTGTGCTGATAGGCAGGGAGGCTTGGGACAGAAGACTTCCTCAGTCTTGGCACAAGCCTTCTCTCTCGAGGGAGGGAGCACCCCGTGGCTAGAAATAATCAAGAAAAACTGAGCATCCTTGATGGTCCCTCTCTACCCCGAAATGTTAAGGACGTCTAAGACTGTATTATTCCATGACTGAAATGACAAATTTAAGTGCAGAAACTTCTGAAAAGGTCCTAAATTCAAGATAATAACTGTGGCCACAAGGTGGCACCACTACCCAGGCCCAGTCTTGAAAAAGTATTTTTTTGAGTATAGCAAAGTACAGTTTATAATGTAACAAGCATCTGTGAATCTATCACCCAGAACAAACAAATGCTAACAGTTTTGGTCACATTTTCATAGTATTTGTTTTTTTCCAGGCACACCATGAGGCTTGCTGGAATCTTAGTTCCCCAAGCAGGGATGGAACTCAGCTCCAGAAGTGAAATCTCAAGTTCTAACCACTGGACAGCCAGGGAATTCCCTAGATTTTAAAAATATTTTATTTTTAAAAAGAAGCACAGTTGATTTACAATGTTGTGCCAATCTCTTCTGTACAGCAAAGTGACTCAGTTTATATACATATACATTCTTTAAAAAAATATATTTTTTCCATTATGGCATTCAGTTCAGTTCAGTTCAGTCGCTCAGTTGTGTCCGACTCTTTTCGACCCCATGAATCACAGCACACCAGGCCTCCCTATCCATCACCAACTCCTGGAGTTCTCTCAAACTCATGTCCATCAAGTCTGTGATGCCATCCAGCCATCTCATTCTCTGTCGTCCCCTTCTCCTCCTGCCCCCAATCCCTCCCAGCATCAGAGTCTTTTCCAGTGAGTCAACTCTTCACATGAGGTGGCCAGAGTATTACAGACTATTGAAGATAGTTCCCTGTGCTATACATTGGGACCTGGTTGCTTATCCATTCTAAATGTAATAGTTTGCATCTACCAAACCCAAACTCCAAGTCCATCCCTCTCTTCTTCCCTTAGATTTTTAAAATTTTAATAAAGGAATCAAACTGAAAGAGTTAAAGCAGGGGGCGCTTGCATGCTAAGTCGCCACAGTCGTGTCTGACTCTGCAACCCCATGGACTGTAGTCCGCCATGCTCCTCCGTCCATGGGATTCTCCAGGCAAGAATACTGGAGCAGGTTGCCATTTCCTCCTTCAGGGAATCTTCCCCACTCAGGGACCGAACCGGAGGCTCTTATGTCTCCTACACTGTCAGGCAGGTTGTTTACCACTGGCGCCACCTGGGAAGGCCAAAGCAGAGGGAATAATATCCAATTTCACTATATACTTAAACATCTTAAAATATATTTAACTGACTTAGTTTTGGCTGCACTGGGTCTTCATTGCCGCCCGTGGGCTTTCTCTATAGTCAGTCTCCTGTTTGCTGCAGAGCACGGGCCTCTCACTGCGGTGGCTCCCCTTGCCACGGAGCATGGATTTCAGAGCCCGAGGGCTTCAGCAGTTGGCACGTGGGCTCTGGAGCATGGGCGCAGTAGTTGTGGAGCATGGGCTTAATTGCCCCACATGTGGAATCCTCCTGGACCAAGGATCCTAACCACTGAACCACCAGGGAAGTCTTCACTATATACTTCTAACTTTCTCAAAGCTAAAATGTACCAAGCACATTCTCCATGCCAAATGATTTCAAGGCTCAACCCAGGTGTGTGTCCACTACCCCAGTTTTATAGCTGCAGGGACACGAAAAAGCTTGGCCAAGGTCACAGAGCAAGTAACAGAATTGGGATTATGAACCCAGGAAGCCTCACAGACTCAGTGGACACGAATTGGAGCAAACTCTTGGAGACAGTGGAGGACAGAGGAGCCTGTCGTGATGCAGTCCACTGGGTCACAAAGAGATACGACTGGGTGACTGAACGACACCAACAACACTTGGCTCCAAAGTGTATTCCACACAGGACTTCTCAGCTTTGCTGTTGCTCACATCAGAAATCCCTGGGCTGGGGAGCTCTGCTCAATGTTATGTGGCAGCCTGGATGGGAAGGGAGTTAGGGGGAGAATGGATACATGTATATGTATGGCTGCGTCCCTTTGCTGTCCACCTGAAACTATCACAACATTGTTAACTGGCTATATTCCAATATAAAATAAAAAATTAAAAAAATTCCTGGGCTGAAGAAGTTACTGCAGAGCTGAATGCATTCCCATTTTACAGATGGGAACACAGAGGCTAGTAGCTAAGACTGACACAGCACCATGGTTTACTGATGACACCAACAACCCTGAGAGGTGGGTGCTGTATTGTTCTGCTAGTTACTGCAGAGGAGCAAACAGTGGCCCAAGGAGATGGAGTCGCTGGTTCTAAGTCCACAGAGCTGGTTAGCAGTGGAGCTGGGATTCCAAGTCTGCACTTTCTTGCTCTCTGCCCAGAGCTTGGTATTCTGTTCCCTGAGGCAGGACAGAAATTGTCATGATGGTGCAGGTGGTGTTGGGGGGAGAAGGCAAGCCTCCCCTTGCCACATGGACCTGGCTGTGGGCAGGGACGGGACTCTGGGTGCCACACAGCAACTCGGGGCACGGTATGCAGGGTCTTGAACTTTCTCTGGCTGTTGGGCAGGCCTGAGTTTCAGTTCCACTTGATCTCTTGGCAGCTGGTGACCTTGAGAGAGGCCTTTGGCCTTTCCTAGCCCAGTTTAACAGTTACATCTTAGCATTGGTCTGTGGGTAGGAATAATAAAATAAAGCCCCTGGAACATAGCAGGAGGCATTATTTTCCTGTTTCTGTGGAAGAAAAAGACCCCAACCACCTGAGATTTTCTTTACATTCTTCCCCATTTCCTTTATTTCTATAGCAATTATCATTCTGGGTTTCCTAGGTGGCTCTGTGGTAAAGAATCCACCTTATAATGTGGGAGATGCAGGAGAAGTGGGTTTGATCCTAGTTGTGAAGATCCCCTGGAGGAGGAAATGGCATCCCAGTCCAATATTTTCCCTGGAGAATCCCATGGACAGAGGAGCCTGCTGGGCTACAGTGCATAAGGTCACAAAGAGTCGGACACAACTGACCACACACACAATTATCACCCTATGGCCACTTTAAATGTTTTTTATGCTTAGTCAACTCTGTGAAGTTGGGTCTTTGCTCTGGTTTCTGTCGTGTCCCAACTGGATGGAACAGTGTCTGACACCTACTAGGTGTCCTTATAAATGTTTATTTATTGATGATCAAGACCGTTCCCAAGAAAAAGAGATGCAAAAAGGAAAAACGGTTGTCTAAGGGGGCCTTACAAATAGCTGAGAAAAGAAGAGAAGCTAAAGGCAAGGCAGAAAAGGGAAAGATACACTCATCTGAATGCAGAGTTCCAAAGATTGGCAAGGAGATATAAGAAAGCCTTCCTCAGTGATCAATGCAAAGAAATAGAGGAAAACATTAGAAAACAATACAAAGCAGAAACATTACTTTGTCAACAAAGGTCTATCTAGTGAAGGCTATGGTTTTTCAAGTAGTCATGTATGGATGTGAAAGTTGGGCCATAAAGAAAGCTGAGCGCCGAAAAATTGATGCTTTTGAACTGTGGTGTTGGAGAAGACTCTTGAGAGTCCCTTGGACTGCAAAGAGATCCAACCAGTCCATTCTAGAGGAGATCAATCCTGGGTGTTCATTGGAAGGACTGATGCTAAAGCTGAAGCTCCAGTACTTTGGCCACCTCATGTGAAGAGCTGACTCATTGGAAAAGACCCTGATGGTGGGAAAGACTGAGGGCAGGAGGAGAAGGGGATGACAGAAGATGAGATGGTTGGATGGCATCACCGACTCGATGGACATGAGTTTGAGTGAACTCTGGGAGCTGGTGATGGACAGGGAGGCCTGGCGTGCTACAGTCCGTGGGGTCGCAGAGTCAGACACGACTGAACTGACTCACTGAATCCATGACACTAACCTGTGACACGTCCAGTAGAGACTCCTAGTTCCGGTTGTGAGGGGCGGGAGGAGGAGGCAAGGATACACATAGCAGCCTCACACAAGGTGTTCCAGGCCTATCTACCTGCAGTGACTGCACCCCATCTGGCCTGGGGATCCCCTGTTCCCACTCTTTGGTAGACTGAGAGTGCCAACAGCTTGATCCTTCACCGTTAGTGCCAGGCACTGTCAGGGGACAGGATGGTTTCCGCTGGGAAGGACTTCCAGGAGGAGGTTGCCATTTAAATTTAAGGTCTGAAGGAAGCGCAACAAATTATGTATTATATAGGGCTCCCCAGGTGACTCAGTGGTAAAGAGTCAATGCAGGAGATGCAGGTTCCATCCCTGGGTGGGGAAGATCCCCTGGAGAAGGAAATGACAACCCACTCCAGTAGTCTTGCCTAGGAAATCCTATGGACAGAGGAGGCTGGCGGGCTAGAGTCCATGGGGTTGCAAGAGTCAGGACATGACTTAGCGACTAAACAACAACAACAAAATATATGCGTAACATATATGTACACATGCCTCAAGCGATCTGCCCAGTGTCTCCCCACCGGCTCGCCCTGGTAGCGGGTGGGCAGCCCCCTGTTGGAAGCAGTCCTGGGTGAAGGTGGCCCACAGCTCCCTTCTCCGAGTTCCTCCTGCGCCAAGTGTGAGTGGGGAGGCGCAGGCAGGGGGTGGTTGGTAGAGGCCGCTAGAGCTGGGAGGCGACCTGGCCCGGCCCGGCCCGGCCCTCGGATCATCCCTCCACAGGCCCAGGGGTGCCGGGGACCCCGCCCGCCTGCGGGGCCAGGGCTCGGCTCTGCCCGCCCACCGCGGGGCGGGACGCAGGCTCCGCGGCGCGGGGACCGCGCGCTCCTGGAAGCAGCCACCGCGCCTCCGCGCGCGCCGGGCCCTCGCGGCGTCTCCCGGGTCCCTGGGCGCCGGCCCGGCCCGCGGCCGCCGCCGTCTGTCCCGGGCCCGCGGCTCCTGCCGCAGTCGCCGGCGGCGGAGCAGCGCTCCAGGTACCGAGCCCGGGCGGGAGCGGGGCGGAGACACGCGGCCGGGTGGGGAGGGGGTCCTTCTCTCCCGGCGGCCCGGCCGGCATCCTCCAGCTCGCCGCGGGGACCGCGTCCGCCCGAGCCCGGGGTGCCTCTGCGCTGGGTCCGAGACCTGCGCTCCCCGCGGGGGGCTTGGCTTTGGCGCGTGGGGCCCCCACCCTGCGACGCCCAGCACCCGGGTCCTCCTTGGCACCTGTGTCCACTCGCCGAGAGGGGCCTGCCCCGGCCTGGAGAGCGCCCAGTGGCCCGGGCTCTCACCTCCCCGGGTCCCTGCCCTCGACCCAACGTACCGCCCACCCCTTCCCGGGGCTCTGCGCCCACCCGGCCAGACGCCCCGAGTCCCCGTTCCGTCTCCTGACTTCCCTCCCACTCGCTCCTGCCAGAGGACCCTGCTCCTCAGGTGCCCCCTCCCAAACTTCCTCCCCAGGTGTTTGCTCCAGGTGTTTCTGCATCCCACCCAAGGAAGCCCCAGACCCCCTCTCCATCCCCCTGGGGTGCTGACCCTTGACCCAGAGGGCCCCGCCCATCCCCGCCTTCCCACCAGCCAGCCTCCACGCCCACCCCGCCTCGACCTCCGGACCTCCGTGGGGCCTCGCGTCCTCGCCCTCCGCCCCCATGGTCCCAGAGCAAGGCCCCGCCAATCACAGCACCCCAGACTGGGGCTCGGGGCCGCCGTGGGCTCCCGGGGGCAGCGGCTGGGTGGCCGCCGCGCTGTGTGTGGTCATCTTGCTGACGGCGGCGGCCAACTCGCTGCTCATCGCGCTCATCTGCGCGCAGCCCGCGCTGCGCAACACGTCCAACTTCTTCTTGGTGTCCCTCTTCACGTCGGACCTGATGGTGGGGCTGGTGGTGATGCCGCCGGCCATGCTGAACGTGCTGTACGGCCGCTGGGTGCTGGCGCGGGGCCTCTGCCTGCTCTGGGCCGCCTTCGACGTGATGTGCTGCAGCGCCTCCATCCTCAACCTCTGTCTGATCAGCCTGGACCGCTACCTGCTCATCCTCTCACCGCTGCGCTACAAGCTGCGCATGACGCCCCCGCGCGCCCTGGCTCTGGTCCTCGGCGCCTGGAGCTTGGCCGCGCTCGCCTCGTTCCTGCCCCTGCTGCTGGGCTGGCATGAGCCGGGCCGCGCGCGGGCACCCGTGCCGGGTCAGTGCCGCTTGCTGGCCAGCCTGCCCTTCGTCCTCGTGGCGTCGGGCCTCACCTTCTTCCTGCCCTCGGGCGCCATCTGCTTCACCTACAGCAGGATCTTGCTGGCCGCCCGCAAGCAGGCCGTCCAGGTGGCGTCCCTCGCCACCGGCACTGCCGGCCAGGCCTTGGAGACGCTGCAGGTATGGGGCGGGGGCGCGCAGGGAGACCCGGGCGTGGGGGACGGAGAGGAATGAGCAGTCATTGGGTGCCCACTGGGCATCCACAGCTCAGTATACAACTGCTGGCACTTCCAAGTGGTCATTCCCAGCGCCCATCTTCCTTCTGAACTCCAGACTCAATGCCCAACTGTCCACAGGACCCGCCAGGATGTGGGCAGGTTTCTCAAGGGTAACCTGTGCAACAGGGCATTCAGGGGGTCCCAGCTGTCTCCACCTGCTCCTCACCCGTCCTCCCCATCACGGCATCATCATGGCATCATGGCCCAGAAACTTAGGAACAATTTCTCGCTCATACTCATGGGATTCATCCACAAACCCCTCTGTACCTGTGTCATCTCCATGGACACCTTCCTGATCTCCTGCTCCAAGCCACCCTTGCTTCTTACTTTGGAACCTTTTTCTTCCTGTGCTGAGTCTTCAATGAGGTGCTTAGCTGCCCCACCACTCTTGAGCTCTTTCCCCAGCCAGGGGCTGAACCTGTGTCCTCTGCATTGGAAGACAGACTCTTAACTACCGGACCACCAGGGAAGTCCCTTACCTGGGAGCCTTTGATAGTCTCCCGCTGCCTCCAGCCCAGATGCACTCCTGTCCATTTTCTGCACAAAGGAAACAAAAGGGCGATCCCCTCACTCCTCTCCTCCAAACCCTTCAGCGGCCCCTATGGCTCTTAAGATGGAGAGACCTGGGCCAGGATTTGGCCTGGGACCTGGTCCCGCCAGCCTCTCCAGCTGCACGTCCCCCCCTCTACCCACTCCCCGCTTCTCTGCACCAGCCCTGTGTGTCCTTCTGACGCTCCTAGAACGCGCCAGACTGTGTGCCCAGGGCTTTGCACTGGCTGTGCCCTCTGGAATGTTCTTCCCCTGGGGCTGTCCTTGCCTGACTCTTTAGTTCACAGGTTATTCCTTCCCAGAGGCCCACCCTGACCACCCTGTCTGCCGTCCGCTACCCTGTTATCCCCATCTCGACCCCCAGTTTATTTGTTGCTTTGTTCATTGTCTGCCTCCCTCACTGGTGTGTAAGCTCCCACAAGGGCTGGACTTATCTGGGTGGGTTTCAATCTCCACTGCACCTAGTAGGTGTCCCCTGATTCCTTGTGAATGGGGTGGGTGCTCTTAACTGCAGGCCCTGCATTGTCTAGAGTGGAGCAGGTTGCACAGCACCTGAGTGCTAGCACCCTACTGTCCAGGGATGGGTGTTCAGACTGCCAGGCCTGAGCCTCGGAGAATTAGACCACAGGCCCCCAAGAAGGTCCCAGTGGGCTCTCTAGTATCCTCCAGGTGTGGCCTCAGGTGTGGGAGGTGTCTGCAGGATGGCAGGTCCCTTGAGGGGTGGCGGTTACTGGATAGATGGAGCTGAGAGGCTGATATCCTGGTTGGCAGCCCCCAGGTGGCTCGTCCATGTCACCCCTGCAGTGAGGCCCATCAGCTAGGATGATGGCGTCCTGGGTAGACAGGAGGCCTTGGCTGCAGGCAGCTCTCTGCGCTGATTTGCACTCACTGGAGAACCTTCTCCAGTCTCCGCAGGTGGCTGTGACCCTGACTTGGTTCTCGAGCTTCAGGATGGCTGCCGTGGGCTATCCACACTCTCTCCCTGGGTTCTTGTGAAGGAGCGTTTCCCAAACTTCAGGCTTTTGGGAACTGCCTCATGGCATCTGCCTTGCTAAACTGCCGCCCAGCCTCACACAGTCTGCGAGTCTCTGCAGCCATATGTACTTAGCTTGGAGTCATCTCATCTTTTTACTTCCATGAATTTATTTAGAAAGGAAACTTCTCATCTCTTTCACTAACGGAAATATCAGTACCCTTGCCAGAAATAGAAGGTGATCAGAACCATGACTTCAATGAGGCCGCAGAAGCCCCAGCAGCATTGCTGAGGTCCAGCTTGGATGGCTGGCGATGCTGGAGCCCAAGGCCTGCTTTCTCCTTGTTAGAGGTTGGAGGGCCGTTAAAGATACAGCAGCAGCAGCGTGAGACTTTCTCTTGACATAAGCAGAGGAGCTGGGAGGCGCTCTTCAGGCCTCTGCTCTTTCCCTGTAACTCGGTTATTTTGTTGGGGGCTCACTCACCACCCAAGCCCCTCTTCCCGCCTCGGTCTGCCCTAATGACTGAGGAGGTGTGGAGTTGGCTGGTCGTGGTGGGCTGCAGTGGAGAGGCCTATGTTCTTGGTGTGGCAGTGCCTGTGACGCGCAGACTTTCTTTCCGTGAAGCTACGCAGCTGGCACTTGGACTTTTAACAATACTTTTATTTGTTTATTTTTGGCTGTGCGAGCTTTGCTCCAGCTGTGGCTCCCGGGCTCAGTTGCTCCGTGGCGTGTGCGATCTTCCCGGGCTGGGGATCGAACCCGTGTCTCCTGCATTGGCAGGCGGATTCTTTACCACTGAGCTACTGGGGTAGTCGCTGGACACCCCAAGGGGCCAGTAACCCCGTCCCTGTTTGACAGGTGGAGGGCTGCGTGTGGATGAGGGGAGGTGACCTGCCCACAGTTGCACGCCTGGTCAGGGAGTTTCAAGCTTGGAGCCCGGGCCTGAGCCTTGTGCTGCCGGCCGGTGGTGACGGGCCCCTGAAACCCGGCTCCAGGGTCCCCACCCTGGGCCCCGTGCTCGGCTCCACTGGCTGTGCCTCTCGCTCTCCTCTGCCAGGTCCTCCTGCTCTGCCACCATCCGAGGCACTCCCCGGCCTCCAGCCTCGGACCTGCTTGCTGTGTTCCCCGTTCACTTCCTTGGTGAGCTCGCTTCATCCCGTGACTGGGAGTGCCACGCACACACTGCGGGCCTCCAGCCTGGACCACTCACTTACTTTGCCCCCAACAGAATTTGGGATATTGTTTTCCAGGCTCCAGAGGTAGTCCTTGACTTTTCTTCCTTATATCGACTAATTGATGTGAGTTGCTCAGGCCAGGAACCTTGGAGGCTGCCTCTTTTTCTCTTGCTGCACACCCTGTGTGCTTTCTATGTTTGAAACACATGTAGGCCCGGACCACTTCTCATGTGCCAATTGCTGCCTCCGCACCCCCACCCCCACCCCGCAATGGCTGAGCCCTTCATCTGATGCCCGGTTAGTGCATTGATCTTCTGCTGGCTTCCTGAGCCCATTCTTGCTTCCTTTCGACTTACACTGCAGCCATAGCAATCCCTGGGAATTCCCTGGTGGTCCACAGCTAGGACTCAGCACTTTCCCTGCTGTGAGCCTGGGTTCGATCCCTGGTCAGGGAATTAAGATCCCACAAGCCGGGAGGTAAAGCCAAGACAGAAGAAAAGTGCAGCCCTGCCGTGTTATTCCTTGCCCCTGGTCTGGTCTCCTTTCCCCCCACCACCGCCTCACTCTTTCTGTTTCAGCCGCGCTGGGCTCCTTGTTGCTCCTTGAGCACCAAGCACACTCCTGCCTCAGGACCTTTGCACCTGCTGTTGCCCCTGCCGGGAGAACCTCACGTCACCACACAGATCTCCCCCTAACTTCCGTCCCTTTCCTCTGGCCTCTGCTTGGCTGTCTCACTAACCGCTTGGTTAGTGACAAGACCACACTTGCACAGAGCCCCTCCAGCCCTTATTTCCTAAGTTGCTCTCAGCAGCAAATAGCACCACCTGACAAGTTGCATACTTTCCATTTATCGTTGGCGTGTTTGCTTCCTCCTACTAGAATGTAAGTTCTGTGAGGGCGAGGACCTGTCTTGACTGCTGCATTCTCAGCATCTGAAGGAGTGTCGTGAGTGTCCATGCAGAGTGATGGAGGGAGCGAGATGGACGCAGTGCTTCCCAGAGCCCAGGGCTCAACCCCAGCTCACGTTTCCCCTTTCTCTTGCACTGTAGCAGCAGTTCTTGTAGCTGATGGACCTGCGCTCTTCGGTACATTCATTCACGTCCTCGGTGCTGTGTTGAGTACTTCTCTTTTTATTTACTTATTTAACTGCACTGGATCTTGAAAGTGAAAGTCGCTCAGTCGTGTCCGACCCTTTGCGACCCCGTGGACTATACAGTCCGTGGAATTCTCCGGGCCAGAATACTGGAGTGGGCAGCTTTTCCCTTCTCCAGGGGATCTTCCCAAACGAGGGATCAAACCCAGGTCTCCTGCACTGCAGGTGGATTCTGTACCAGCTGAGCTACCAGGGAAGTTCCGGGCCTTAATTGCAGCATATGGGATCTTCAATCTTCATTGCGGCATGTGGGATATAGTTCCCTGTCCAGGGATGGAACCTGAGCCCCCTACATTGCGATCACAGAGGCTTAGCCACGGGACCACCAGGGAACTCCGCTGAGGACCTCTCTTGTGCAGGAGCTGTCCAGGGCTGTGAGTGCGGGCGTGAGAGAGTCTGAGAAGGTCCTGCCCTCTTGAAATCTACGTTCTAGTTGGAGAGAGAGGTGGTAGTCAAGAAACCCTATCATGATGAGGGTTCTGGAGCTTATCAGAAGGGTGTCTCTTCTAGTAAACATCAAAAATCTATCACTCGCTGTGCGTATGTTTGCAAAATCAAGGAAGTCACAAAACCAAAGGCTGAGAGGCATCTTCATGGGTCATTTAGTCTCTGGGCTTCCCAGGTGGCGCTAGCAGTAAAGAATCAGCCTACGAGTGCAGGAGACATAAGAGACGTGGGTTCAATCCCTGGGTTGGGAAGACCCCCTGGAGGAGGGCATGGCAACCCACTCCAGTATTCTTGCCTGGAGAACCCCATGGACAGAGGAGCCCTTCTTGCCTGGAGAACCCCATGGACAGAGGAGCCTGGCGGGCTATGGTCCACGGGGTCACGAAGAGTCGGACACGACTGAGCGACTTGGCACACACAGGCACTGCCTCTGAGGCAGAATGACTCTCGGCCTCTCAAGCCTGAAATACATCTGTGTGAGTATCTCCCGCTTTCTGGAGCACCTTTTCTCTTGATTTGAATAAGGAAGTGTCAGACTGCACCATCCAGCAAGTACCTAGCTTACAGTCGCTCAGCTTGCTTTCCAAACCACCCAGATCCTAAGCAAGCTTTCTGCCGGCTAGCTTCCGTACTGCCTGGAGAACTGCCTGTGTTTGGGGATTTGGCTTCTGGGAGGCCGCCTTACTCTGGCCTCCTGGGTTGTGACCCTCTTTCGCCACCTGAGGTGGCGCATCCGGCCTGGGGGTGGAGGCGTTTTCATTGTCTGGACCCAGCGGAACTGATGAGAAGGAGCAGAACTTGGAGGGGCGGTGCTAGGCCCCCTTCCTCCCCTTCCCGGTCCCACTGAACCCTTGGCTGCTACCTTGATCCAGTCTCTCGCTTTCCCACAGAGGGACGGGGGCTGGCTCCCAGTCCCTGAAGTCCTGGCCCTTCCGGAGTTTCGGACATGGTTGCCGAGCTGGCTGGAGCATCTTTCTCTGCCTCTATCTGCCTGTTGATGCGAATGAGCTCTTAGAAGGCCACTGGCTGGCTCAGTGGTTTCAGCCAGGTCCTCCCAGCCCCGGGGGCTATGAGAAAGGAGTCCTGCTTAGAGGTCAGGCAGGGGCTGTGGGCTGGAGGTGCAGAGAGGGGCGTGAGACGTGATGATGGAGCCCGTGAGACAGGGCAAGTGTGTGCACGTGCGTGTGTGTGTGTGTGTGTGAAAGGTGGGCGCCCCTGTGGTGATGGCGCTCACCCTTGGGGGGCTCCGGAGGGACCGCTGTGGGCACTCAGCCTCCTGGGGAGCAGCAGGCGGCCCGGCTGGGCGTCCCTGTGCCCTGCGCCCTTTCCTCTCTGCCAGGACTCTGTGACTCTGTGGTCACGCGCTCTCCCCAGCACCGTCCTCTCGCCCCGTCGCCCCCCGTCCCTCCGCCCCGTGGCTCCGCCTCACCCCCTCTCCTCTGCACCAGCATCTTCCTCTTCCTCCCTCCCTCTGTTTCTCCTCCTGGCCCTCCTCCCCCGGCTGTCTGCACCCTCCATCACCCAGCTATGCATCCCCCTGTCCCAGCGATCGGTCTTCCCTCCCATCTCTGCCTCCTCCCCCTCAGAGGAGGCTGTGATCCCAGAAATATCTCGGAGGCGGAGGAGGGGGTGAGCAGGAGCAGAGCTGAGCGTGACAGGCTGGGCTGCCGCTCTGAACGAGGAGCCTGCTGCAGCCGGGCCGGGCGGGGGCTTGTCTGTCTGTCTGGGCCCAGGTTCAAGCCTCTTTCTCACTGCAGCCGGGCCGGGGCGGGGGCTTGTCCGTCTGTCTGGGCCCAGGTTCAAGCCTCTTTCTCACTGCAGCCGGGCCGGGGCGGGGGCTTGTCCGTCTGTCTGGGCCCAGGTTCAAGCCTCTTTCTCACTGCAGCCGGGCCGGGGCGGGGGCTTGTCCGTCTGTCTGGGCCTGGGTTCAAGCCCTGCGTCTTTCTCACTGCAGCCGGTGACTCTGCGTGGGTTGCTCACCTCCCTCCCTCCCAGTCATCACCTGAGGCTGTCTGAAGCGTCATGAGGTGATTTCTATATACCTGGTGCACAGCAGTTGCTTGTTGCTGGACAAATGTTAGCTCTGTCCTTTCCTCTTGATGGTAAAATGCGTGGCGCTGGGAAGTTCACCCCTTTGAGTCTTCCTGGGGGAAAATAACCGTGGCTGCCATCAGCAGCCTCATCACCGTTATCAAGAGCTGAGGTGAATACAAATAGCAATGAACACCGACCGTGACCACTAACTTAGTAACTAGCAGTGCTCACTGTGAATAATGGACAGTACTCACACAGCACTCGCTAGGTACCAGGCGCTGTTCAAGTAACTTTCTATTATCCTACTTAATCCTTATTACAGGCCTACAAGGTGGATGCCGTGCAAATTACCATTTTACAGATGAGAAAGCTGAGGCCCAGAGACGCAAAGTACCTTGCTTAAGGTTGCTCAGCTGGTTAGTAGCAGAGTCACGGTTTGAACCAGGCAGTCTGGCTCCAAGGCCTATCTCGTCACCCTCACACTACGATTAGATGGCTGGGCTTCCCGGGGGCGCAGTGGTAAAGATTCTGCTTGCCAATGCAGGAGGTGCGGGTTGGAACTCTGGGTCAGGACGATCCCCTGGAGCAGGAGATGGCAGTCTGCTCCAGTGTTCTTGCCTAGAAAATCCCGTGGACAGAGGGGACTGGTGGGCTACAGTCCGTGGAGTCTCAAAGAGTTGGACACAAGGTGACTGAGCACACACATGCTTAGGTGGTCATGCAAATTTGAAATTACACGAGGGGATGTGTAAGTGCACTTTGTTTATTTTTTTAGTCCTGGTTGCAGGTCACGAGGCATCTGATCTTCATCCAAAGATAGATCACTGAGATAAGCTTCAGAAACAAACTTAGGGTGTTCTTTAAGAATTCAATTAAATTTTACATTAATAACACATAACAGCAAGGAACTATCCAAGAAATGACTCTTACCACCTCCATTGGTAGACCGCCACTAACAAACTGGGATTTAACGTTTATTGAAACATCCTTTTCTCCCTAAAATCACCCTCATTTTTACCAAATATAACCAAATTAAGACTTGTTTAAAAAAATAGATCTGTTCTCAATAAACTTGACCTGATTATTTATATAACCATAGACCCCCCCCTTTTTTTTTTTGCTGAGACTTTTATGGAGTCTCAAACTTTATTTTTTTTTATTAGAGGCTAATTATTTTACAATATTATATTGGTTGGTTTTGCCATACACTGACATGAATCCACCCCGGGTGTACATGAGTTTCCCCTCCTGAACCCCCCTCTCACCTCCCTCCTCCCTTTATCCTCCCTCTGGGTCATCCCCGCACACCAGCCCTGAGCATCCTGTAACATGCATCGACCCTGAACTGGTGATTCATTTCACATATGACAACATACATGTTTCAATGCCATTCTCCCAAATCATCCCACCCTCACCCTCTCCCACAGAGTCCCAAAGACTGTTCTATACATCTGTGTCTCTTTTGCTGTCTCGTATACAGGGTTATCATTTGCATCTTTCTAAATTCTATATATGCGTTAGTATACTGTATTGGTGTTTTCCTTTCTGGCTTACTTCACTCTGTAAGTACACTTTAAAGTGAAAATTCATCCATAGCGATAAAGTAAACCCCACTGACCTCATCCCGTCACCTCCACTCCTGTCTCTCCGGGCCTCGCCAGTTCTTTTTCCCTGTCTGTGTGTTTGTTTACGAGCCTGAAGAAACGTACGGCCTCGCTTTGTGTCTTCTTTTAAACAAAGGTCACCATGCTGTCTCTGCCTTGCACCCTGTCATCACTTGATCATGCGTCCTGGAGATCTTTCCGTGGATTGATTCATTCTTTTAAACATCTGTATAGTATTTTATAGTGGGAATGTATTTATCCTTTTAAACATCTGAATAGTATTCAAAGGCTTCCCTGGTGGTTCAGCTGGTAAAGAAGCCGCCTGCAATGTGGGAGACCTGGGTTTGATCCTTGGGTCGGGAAGATCCCCTGGAGAAGGGAGTGCAACCCACTCCAGTATTCCGGCCTGGAGAATCCCATGGACTGTGTACAGTCCATGGGGTCACAGAGAGTCAGACACGACTGAGCGACTTGCACTATGGTGTTCTAAACCAGGGCTTATTTAACCACTCTCCTCTGACGGACTTGTGAGCTGTTGTCAATTTCTTTCTGTCATGAATGGAGCTGCAGTATACATCCTTGTTTGTGCTGAGTGAACAGACAGGTGTACGGGTGTTTATGGACATAGGGACCTGCAAGCAGACTTCCCTCCTGGAAGGGCACTGCCAAATTGTCCTCCGATGGCTGCCCTTTGACAGTGACAAATGCCACAGATGTGTGCTGATATAAGCGACGTGCAGACAACAGAACATGCCACGAGGGATCATGAGGTGGCTTTAGGGCAGAGAGAAGTGAGAAGGATGGCATCACCCGGACCCCAGGGTGTGGGCTGGTGGTGGCCCTTGGCTTCTGTTCCATGAGGGCCTCTTGGTGAGAGTGGTGGGGCTTTGCTTGGGGCTGTCATCCTCCAGAATGGAAGCAGCTTGGTAAAGTGGAAAAGGCTCAGCGTCTGGAGCCGGAGGTGACTTTAATTCCCTGAGTCAACTCTTGTCTGCTGTGTGACTCCTGACTAGTTATTTTGCCTCTCTGAGCCTCATCTGCAAGATGGTTATCCTACCTTCCTCCCGGAAACACCAAATGACAGAATGAAGATCAGGTGCAGATGCACTGTGAGCACTCAGTAAGTGGGGATGACAACGAAGGGTGACTGTGGTGCTTTGGTGTGAGAACAGTGTGACCTTGGGAAGGTCCCCCACTCTCTCTGAGCGTCAATTTCTTCCCTCTTGCCTGCTTTCTTGAGTCAATTCTTTGGGGAGAAGAAGAGGCAGGAAAATTCAGGTTTCTTTCCTGGAAGACTGGAGAGGGACCCTCGGATCACGATTGACCCCTCTGGTTCGCCCTCCCATGATGACGGCCCCTATCTTATCTTCCTCAGTGCCTTGATTCCCTAGTGCCCGAGAGCCCTGGCAAGATCATGGCTGTCTCTTTCCTCCTCACCAGGCTCCCAGGGGTGAGGGGGTACCTGTGTGGCTGGGGCCTGCGCGAGATGGTGTCTCCCTCCTCCCCTTATGTCTGTCCCCATTGACGGCAGGAATCCAAAGTCAGAGCAGCTTTTAGGAGATTCCTTTGGGAAAGCAGGTGTCTCTCCCTCCAGGCTGACCAGTGGGGCCACAGGAGGCATGGAGAGTCCAGTCTGGAGAAGAGGAAATGCGCAGGGAGAGAGCAGCAGATCCCTTTTCTCCCTGGCTGCAGCGCAGTGAGGCAGAGCATGTGTCCCGAGCTCTGCGCTGCTTTGGAAAGCCTGAGCTGTCGGCAGGAGACGAGGCTCCCGAGGGCGCTACGAACTTCCCCAACCTCATCCGCACACCGCTGAACGACATCAGGGCTGCTGTGCGCTTGCGTTAACTGGGCGCATGCGTATTATCCGCAGCCTCACAGCGACTCCGTAAGCTGAGCGTTTCCTCCCATCTGACAAATGCGGAAGCGGATTCTCTCAAGATCGCTGAGTGAGCGAGTGGTCGGGCACAGTTTGAAGGCTGGTCGCTTGTCTTAAAAGCCCAGCTCTCACCTCTGCGCAGTGCTGCCCCACCAAGAAAGCAGGAAGAATTAAGGGCCTCTTTTAGGCTTCCCTGTGTGAATTTGCCCTTGATATTTGTCTAAGCAGATTTCACCTGGACAAATACATCGAAAAGCAGGAGTTACCAGGTGCCTGTCTCCCCTCTCCTGCTCACCGCCACCCCAGATCCCATAGGACAGGATGCAGCTGGGGTTTCAGCACCATGGACAGGAACCAGGCCTGGGTGTCCTGACAAGCCGGCGGGAGCAAGGCCGGGAGGGGGAGTTCCTGCACGTGGAGGGTGGGCGTGGGGTGGGTGGCTTTAATGCTCCCTGGGGCTCACGCATCTTGGCTTTGCTTCCTCCACCCCCTTTCCATCTGCGAAGGTTGCCTGGGAACCTGGCTTCTTTCTTCCTGCCGCCTCCTGACTCGTACCCAACCTGTCTCTGGTTGCCTCAAGAGCTAAGCTGGGCTCTTGCATTTAGGAAGTATTGGGGGGAATCTCTGGCCTTTAAATCCCAGGTGTATTCCCAGGCACCACACACACCCTTTCATAGTCCAGTGAATTATGCTCACCCCAGTATTTACATAAGATCTCAACAGAGGTGGGTTTCACTTTGTGAAAAGCAGACGTATGAAAATCCAAGTTGATTACAACACGTGGTTTAGAGGAGGGCTTCACGTTGCAGCTTTTGTGGATTCCTAGGTTTCAGGGATGGACTTCACAGTGGTCTCTGAACTCTCTGGCTATGTGGGAAATTTTCTCTTCTGTGTATGTGTGTGTGTGTTTGTAAACATTTACAACCTGTTTTCTGGGGAGTCAGTTGTGTAGATTCCATTTGAATTTCAGTGGGCTCACAAAGCTGAAACAGTTAAGAGAACTGCTGGGCTAGTGGGTCATCTGGTACAGAGGGCCTTTTAATGTTTTGGGACTCTGGTCTTCAGTTTGTAAAAGTCCATTCGAGCCCCTTATGCCTTGTCTCCCGTGGAGCCTCTCCGTTTTCCTCCTCTTCTCCCCCAGCTCCTGCTCATGAAGTCCATGTGTGGGAATAAAAGATGTCTTTAAGTCCACAATGAAATCTGATTTTAAAATACCAAGGTCCCTCCTGTCCTTAGTGATTTAAAAGATATTTAATTGTACACATTTGTTTGGGGCTAATGTTTTCAAAATAAACTTTATTTTGTGGATCATGAAAACAGTGGGGCAAAATTGTCACTCCACAATATGAAGAGAATCAATTCACAGGCAGAGAGATTGCCAAGCCTCGGACAGCAGCTGTCTTCTTTCGTCAAGTTCTGTTTAATTGCAGCTAATTCTTGAAGTGCCCAAGTGCAGTGCAGGACAACACCGCGCCCAGACACAAACCCGACAGTTCAGGAGGCCCACACTCCCTGCAAAGCACAACACCTGACACTGTCCAACATACACGATCACGAGCCCCTAGGAAATCTCACCGCCCTTCCTAGAGCTCCTTATGCACTGCTAAGTCAGGGTCAGGGCTTGGTGCAGGACCAGGACAAAAGCTCAGTCTATTTCTGGGATCAAGGCTCAGTCTGGAGCTAAAGTTGGGCTCTGTCTGGTCCAGGGTGGAGGCTCAGTTTGAGGCTGTGGTTATGTAGGGCTTAGGTATCAGGGGTCAGGGCCATGAGCAGAGCTTAGTTCATTGCTGAAGGGCTCAATCTGAAGCCAAGGTCAAGGTTCAGCCTGGAGTCAGGGTCAGGGCTCAGTCTAGGACTACAGTTGGAGCCCATTCAAGGGTCAGGGCTCAGTGTATCAGTCTGGGGCCAGGAATAGGTTCAGACCAAATCATGTGGCCTTCCTCTCTGCAGGTGCCCAGGACCCCACGCCCAGGGGTGGAGTCAGCCGACAGCAGGCGTCTAGCCACCAAGCATAGCAGGAAGGCCTTGAAGGCCAGCCTGACCCTGGGCATCCTGCTGGGCATGTTCTTTGTGACCTGGCTGCCTTTCTTTGTGGCCAACATAGTCCAGGTAACGCTGCCGCTGGGGGTGGGTGAGTCCCCGCCTTGCTGGGGAGGCCCCGAATCCAATCCCCCCCACCCCACACCCCTGACCCCGCATCGCCAGAGCTGGGGAGGGAGGCGGGCGGGCAGCCACTCGGAGCGCACATGCTTGCGGGTCTGTCCCATCCATGCTGGGTGGGGTGGTCTGCGCCCCGGCCCCAGGATGTCTCCCACCTCCAGGCCGTGTGCGACTGCATCTCCCTGGGGCTCTTTGATGTCCTCACGTGGCTGGGCTACTGCAACAGCACCATGAACCCCATCATCTACCCACTCTTCATGCGAGACTTCAAGCGGGCCCTGGGCAGGCTCCTGCCGTGTCCCCGAGGCCCCCGGGAGCAGCAGCCGGGCCTCGCCTCGCCCTCCGTGCGGACCTCTCACAGCGGCGCGCGGCCCGGCCTGAGCCTGCAGCACGTGCTGCCCCTGCCCGTGCCGCCGGACTCGGACTCGGACTCGGACTCTGGCTCCGGGGGCTTTGACGGCCCGCAGCTCACGGCCCAGTTGCTGCTGCCTGGCGAGGCCACCCGGGATCCCCAGCTGCCTGCCAGGGCCACTACTACAGTCAACTTCTTCAGCATCGAGCACGCGGAGCCCGAGCTGCGGCCACGGCCGCCTGGGACCCCCACGAACTGACGCGGGCTTGGAGAGCTGGACAGGATGGGACCAGGTCCCCTGAGGCCTTGGACCAGCTCTTGGCTAAGACCAGGAGGCTACAGGTCCTCCGGGGAGCCATTCTGAGCTCCAGTGGGTGGCACTGAGTCAGCACCCCTGCCCACCGCGGGCCTCCAACCTGGACGCTTAGTTGCTGGTTTTAGGACAGTTTTCTCCAGGATGCCTCACCACTGAGTGTAACTGGTGGGTGTGTAGAGCAGGGTTGGAGGACTCCTGGGATTGGGATAAGGCCCTCTTGTTCCAGCTTAGGATGCAGGCAATCATCTCCCTTGCACATCCTATCAGCCTGCAAGGGAGCCATGCCTCTGTCTGCAAAGGTGGCTCAGCGCTGGGCCAGACCCCTTGCTCCGCAGGCCATGACCATCAATCAGCATTAGCTCCTGGGAGTCTGTTAGAAGTGCACGTCCCTGCCTCACCCCAGACCTGCTGGTCGCCAGGTGAATCGTGTGCACGTTATGGTTTGAGATGTGCTGGCTCAGGGGATCTTTAACCTGAGGATGTCTGGCTAGACAGTTTTCAGACCAGCTAGGCTCTCAGGATATACGCACTGCATAGAAAATATCTGAGCCTGGGAGTCAGGCAGGCAAAGTTTGAACCTCTGCTTCACTGCTTTCCAGCCCTTGTACAAGTGACTTAACCTCTCCGAGCCGGGTATTCCACATGCAAATGGGGAAATGATGCCTGCCTCCCAGGGCGTTATGGGCACAGAACGCCCAGCACTCGGCAGGTGGTTAGTGGGTGGTCCCTGCTGCTGTTATAACTCCCGGCCATCCAATCCCCCGGCCCCTGGTGGAGGGCCAGGAAGGGCCACTGTTCCCACTTTCTTGCCCCCGCCTTCCTCCTCCTCCTCAGCCCTGGCCTGCAGCCCACGATCTGACTCTGTCTCCCCAACTCCTGGCTAGGCTGCTGCCCTGCCCCTCCCGGGGGCACATGGGTAGCTGCTGGGTTCTTGCTCAAGATCAAGGATGGGTGTTCCCTACCGTGGGCTTCCTGAGGCCTAGAAGGGAACCATCTGATGAGGACATAACCAGTCCCTCTCCCGCTGCCTTCTGGCATTCCCTGGGGTCAGTGAGGGAAGCAGGCAAGGGCACTGGGTCAGCAGAGTTGTAGAGAAGCCATCCCTGTACAGGGTGGTGCCCTGGGGTAGGCAGGTGGACTCCGGCGCTGGACTTTCGTTTTTCTGTCGGGGAACTCTTGGTTCCCAAAGTCTACCCGCTTTAGGTTCCCTTTCACTCTGAGGTTTTTCTTACTCCATTGCCCGCCTCCCTCCCATCTTCCCATCAGGTTCTACCAACCCCAATCCCAGGGGCCTCCCTGGGTGGCCCGGTGCTGTCCATGGTGCCGAGCAGACTCCATTCTGGCCACGCCACTGACTCTACAGGGGCCACGGTGCTTGTCGGGCTCCCCTCTACCCCAGGCTTGCCCCAGTGGACTCTCAATGAGCCCGAGCTGAGGTAGCAGCTGCAGTGTGGGCTGAATCTACTTGAAGGGCCACTCGGGCTGGAGAAGCCGCTGGTGAAGTGGGAAGAGACTCTGGGGGCGGGTGTCCTGTGTTCTGGTCCAGACTCTGCCCAAGCTTGCTCCCTCAGCAACGTCCTTTCCTCTCTCGGGGCTCAGTCTTCCATAGGTGACATGAGTGGTTTGGACCAACAGCAGCAGGGGCTCTGTGAATATTTGCTGAAGGAACAAATACACATCCCCCTGAGAACCAATTCCGCTCCAATACTCTATTCCCCCAATTCTCTCCAATCCCAGCTGCCTCCTCCCGCGTTTGTCAATATTTTCTCTGCCTGGGCTTCGGTTCCCCCGAATGCACAGTGCAGGAGAGGGATCATCTCTGGCTCTGTCCAGAGCCAGTGGGGGGACCCAGGAGGAAGGTTTCAGGGATGCGGTTACAGCGACGAAGAGCTCGGGCTCTGGAGGTTAACTGACCGGGTTTTGAGGCTGATCACGTGTGTGTGATCTCGGGCAGGTTCCCTAAACGCTCTGGGCCTGACAGTGAAAATGAAGACAATAATAGTACCTACCTCATTGGGTTGTTGTGAGGGCAACTGAGACAATCCGTATAAAGCGCTCTGCACACGGTAAATACTTAATAAACGGTAACAAGTATTATTCTCTATTATTATGACCATCACACCTCTGTTCCTGCCATAGGAAATTCTGCCCCACACACTTCATTCTTGTCCCAGGCCCAGTTCCTGTC
Source organism: Moschus berezovskii (assembly GCF_049115385.1). NCBI lineage: Eukaryota > Metazoa > Chordata > Mammalia > Artiodactyla > Moschidae > Moschus > Moschus berezovskii. The sequence goes on from NC_142461.1 coordinate 3,348,193, forward strand.
CACACTGCCTGCCGATCCAGCGCTTGTGCACCCTGCTCTGTAACAATTCTATTCAGGGCCCCCCTGTGGCATAACTTTGGGGTGGGGGGGCCTTCACGTCACATGTTTCTGATGGCCGCCCCTGTGGTTGTGCAGGGCTCAGCCTGGATGGCTGCATGCAGCAAATCTCGTCGGATCTCCCAAGGGCAGAGAGGGTAAGCTGTCCGCTCCCCACTGGACCCGCTCTGCGGGTGTTTCCACGGCGCCTGTGGGCTGGAGCACAGCCCTGGACAATGGTTGGAGGGTTGGGTGGACACCAGGCTCTTGAGGCTGGAGAGCATGGCAGGGTGGCTCCAGAGAGCTCCGGATGGGCAATCAGACCCCCAGCACTGACCTGAAGCATAGGTCAGCCTGCCTGGCTGGTTCAGCCCTAGGGATCCGTACTGTGCTGGCTTGACTCTGTGAAGCTCTGGCCTCCATTCCTCGGGGAGGGGACAATGTCTTCTTACAAGCCCCTGTCCTTCCAGTACCAACGTCTTCAATTTAGCAAAGGCAGTGGTAGAGATTCTCCACCTCTAGAGCTCGCGGCGGGGGAGACGGTGAAGTGGGGTAAGAGGGTGCTCCATGTAGCAGTCTGGGAAGGTGACTCTCCTCGGGTCAGTCCAACCCTGGGCAGGGCCCCTGCGTCTCATGGGCACAGGCAGGGCAGCCCAGTGGGTTGGCGCCTAGGCCATGGCTGCAGAGAGGGGGGCTCTCAGCAGGCCTGGTAGCAGCAGGAAGGGAGGCCCCTTCAGACTGGTCCAGTCCTGCTGGCACCTGGGCGTGGGGGAGGTCAGGAGGCGTGGCTGCTTTGGGGGTGTCTCCAGACGTGGGAACCTGGGTTTGCCCATCCTGGTTGGTGGTCTGATCCGATGAAGAGGTGGCTGCTGCCTGGCGGGATTCCTCTTGGGGCAGGCTGCCTGAGGCCAGCAAGAGCCCCTTCTCTTCCCAGCTGGGCTTGGTGCGGATGCCCGTGGCCTTCAGGATGACGTCCATCTGCCTGGCGTAGTCCAGGTGGCCACTGACCTGCAGGAGGGCGGGACGTGAGCACCACAGAGCCCAGTCCTCCCAGGACCCCTGGGCCTCTCCAACCAACCCTCAATGATTCTCCAATCCAGAGTGAGTGGGAAGCCTCTGGGTTCAAGGCTGCTCTAGAATTTATTAAATAAAGATAAAGGAAGCTTGAGAAGACTCTAGAGAGTCCCTTGGACAGCAGGGAGATCAAACCAGTCCATCCTAAAGGAAACCAACACTAAATATTCACCGGAAGGACTGATGTTGAAGGTGAAGCTCCAGTACTTTGGCCACCTGATGGGAAGAACTGACTCACTGGAAAAGACCCTGACGCTGGGAAAGAGTGAGGGCAGGAGGAGAAGGGGACGACAGAGGATGGGATGGTTGGATGGCATCACCGACTCAATGGACATGAGTTTGAGCAAGCTCTGGGAGTCGGTGATGGACATGGAGGCCTGGCATGCTGTGGTTCACAAAGAGAAATGACTAAGCGACTGAACCACAAAGGAAGCTTCTCCACAGAGTCTGGGTCCTGTGGGGGCAAGAAAGAGCCTCCCGATAGAAGTCTGGAGTGGCAGTTCCCATTCTCTGTCTGCAGCTTTAGGTTGCAGTGGAAGGGCTCTGTGGCTCACCAGCTGAGGGACCATGGGCAAGCCCTGTACCCCCCTGACCTCCACTTGCCTCAACTGTAAAATGGGGGCAGTAAGAGTGAGTACCTCAGAGGGTTGCTCTGAAGGTTCCCCCAGGAACAGTTCTGAAATTGAAAATAGAGCTATGGCTAGAAAGACTGCAAGGTACTTTCCACAATTCACTCCTCCTTCCTCTTAGTCGTAAGAACCACAAGTGATAGCTGGACATATTCTCCAGCTTCCCTGGCCGGTGAGTGTACTGTGGAGATGTGCTCTGGCCTGTGAGATGAAGCACAGTGTTATTCGGTGCTCCTTGGAAGTCTCTTCAAAAGGGGGAATGCTTCTGCTTTCTCCCTGTTTCCTCTTTCCTGCTGGCTGGGATGCAGACGGGATGGCCAGGGCTTCAGCAATCATCGTGAGCCATGTAAAGATGGCAGAGTAGCAAGACAGAGAATTTTGGCCCCTGAAGGCTGTGGAGCCTCTACACCAGCCCTGAAATGCCTCTTCTGGCCTTTTCCTATGTGGCAGCATCACTTCTTGTGTGTTTAAGCCACTTTATCTGGGCCTCTGCTACGGACAGAATCTTCACTGACACAGGGGTCAAGAAGTGCCTGCTCCCTCCCTGAGAGAAGAGAGACTGCTCACTTCTGTGCTGGGATACATGTCAGTGACTGAGAAACAGGGCTGTAACTGGGGTGCCGACGCCTAACTGTGATAACGGACAATGCCTGGCACACAGCGGGTCCCTAATACACTGGAGGAAATGCACTTATCGGATATACTCCTTTGACAGGTCCTGGGCTAACTGCAGATGAAGCAACTGAGGCAGAGATAAAGGGGCCCGCCCCGGATCACACAGATGTCAGAGCTCCTCTCCTCATGGAAAATCAAGTGTGGTGGGGAAAACCTTAAAAATCATACTCATTTTACAGATGAGAAAAGAGAAGCCCAGAGAAGGGCGGTGATTTGCTTAACGACACACAGCATGTGAAGAGTGCAGCCGTGTGGGGTGTTTGACAGGCTGAATGTGGAAGCTGCTTCGCTCAAATCTTCTCCCTGAAACAGAGCCTCACGCTATCCCCAGCCAGCTTAGGGGGCCTGCTTTAGTGCCAAAGGCAAGCACAAGACTGAACAGTCCCTCAAGACTGAAGAGGAAGGTTTTTGTTTGAAAAGAAGACATGAAAAGAGAGGGGAGGCTTACTGGAAACCCGAGGAAACTACACAAAGGCTCAGCTGGTAGCATCAGCATTTCCATTCAAATCACAAATTACACTGGGTTAGTCCAGGGACTTTTCAAGAACACAGAAGACAATTCCCTGTACAGTTTTGTTATTTTCTCATGATAACCAGAACCTGCCTACTTCCTGCTGTTTTCTGTACAACTGCTTTTGAAGACCGTTCAGTGAAAACACATGCATACACACAGAAGAGGCTTTTCAGATCCCTGGGTTCAGGGTGGAGGTCAAGGTAGGGAGGCATCCTTTCCTAGAGGGTGGACATTAGTGGCTGCATGGTGCTAGAAAGCACCTAAGTTTGGAATCAGAGAAATCGGGGTTCTAGACTTGGCTCTGTCTCTTACTAGTAACAGAGGTGAGTCTGTACAATGTCCTGAACACCAGCTCCTCCATCTGTAAAAATGAGGGCCATGATACCTCATACCTTGAATATCTGCTAAAAGAGTTCAACAGCCTGGGACTTTGCAGGAACTATTCTGCTCCATATATGACCCAACACTCTTTTAAAAAAGGGACATTCCCCAGTTGGAATTAGTGATACCCATCTCATGGGAGTGGTGGGAAGAAATAATATAAACCACAAGGCACAGCTCCTGGTACACAGTAGGTATGCCATACATATGAGTTCCTTTAGTTTTCTTGGAAGGAGAGATAGAAGGTAGGGAGTTAGCTGGGCTGATCCATTTGGGAACCCAAAATGGCTGCTGAAGCTCAAGCCATCACATCTGAATTCCAGCCAGCAGAAGCCCAGACCCAGAGGGATAAACAAGGATGGCCTCCTATACCTTTTCAATGTTGGCAAAGGGCCGGTACTAGGGCTGGGTGGAGGCAGGCAGGACAGGAAGGAAGGGAGGTATTTGTGGCCACAGCCAATGCCAGATGGAAATTCCACTGTGCAACTGCCCCAGAATGCACAGCTCTGGCCTTTCTTGGCCACAGGTTGGTCCAGGCCTCAGCCAATCCTGGCCCCTGAGCTGCTATTCTGCAAAGACGGAGAGGGAGAAAGAACTGGCTGGCAAAGTTCTAATTTTACAGGGATCTGGGGGAACAGGAGAGCAGGAACGAGGTGGGTGGGAAAAAATGTCTTCTGTGCAGAGGAACACTGCTGTGGCTGACGCTGGGTGAAGGTTTCAGGACTTCCCCGGTAGTCCAGAGGCTGAGACTCCGCACTGCCAATGCAGGGGGCCCGGGTTCAGTCCCTGGTCAGGGAAATAGATCCCACGTGCCACGACTGAAATACCCAGCATACCACAACCAAGATGGAAGACCCCGGGTGCCACAACTGAGACCCTGGGCAGCAAACAGAAAAGGCTGCCGTCCAGACCATCTCCCTGGCCACCCGGACTGGGGTTTTCCTCCTGCCTGGGGACACGCGGAATGTCCCTAGGGTCGCGACGCCTCCCTGGTGCTCCCACGCTGCTTAGGGACCCTCTTGGGGGCTCCCCTGTGACAACACTCACAACATGCCACCATTCTCATCTGCTAGCTTCAGTCTGAGTTCTGATAGACTATGTGGGGGAGGGCAGGACCCGAACCCCCACATCCAGCCCTGAACCTTGTAGAGGTTCAGGCTTATCTACGTGGGCTGAGGGGGCCTCAGGGCTTCCTGCTTCCTGCCTTGCAAGACACCTCGACTTCCTAAACCAAAGCTGCTGCCACCTGCCCAACCGTTTCCAAGACTATCAGACCCCTTGGGGGCGCCTTTACCTCTCAGGACTCAGTTTCCTCTTCTGTAAAATGGGGCTAATAAAGATACATACACCACATGGGCTGGTTGTGAGGATACAATGAGATAATACATGTCACAGGCTTAATGGCTCAGGGCTGGAGGTCACTGACAAGAAGCCACAGAAATGTGTGAACAAAGGCAGCGTGAATGCAGTGGTTAAGAGTCCCAGCTTGAGGGAGGGTCTGGGTTCATCCGGCTCTGCCACTCACAAGCAGCGTGCCCTCCTGCAGCCTCAGGTTCTATACCTGTACAGTTCAGTTCAGTCGCTCAGTCGTATCCGACTCTTTGTGACCCCATGGACTGCAGCACGCCAGGCTTCCCTATCCATCACCAACTCCTGGAGCCTGCTCAAACTCATGTCCATCAAGTCAGTGATGCCATCCAACCATCTCATCCTCTGTTGTCCCCTTCTCCTCCTGCCCTCAATCTTTCCTGGAATCAGGGTCTTTTCCAAGGAATCAGTTCTTCACATCAGGTGGCCAAAGTACTAGAGTTGCAGCTTCAGCATCAGTCATTGCAATGAATATTCAGGGCTGATTTCCTTTAGGATTGACTGGGTGGATCTCCTTGCAGTCCAAGGGACTCTCTAGAGTCTTCATTAGCACCACAGTTCAAAAGCATCAATTCTTCAGCGCTCAGTTTTCTTTATGGTCCTGCTCTCACATCCATACACGACCACAGGAAAAACCAGAGCCTTGACTCGACGGACCTTTGTTAGCAAAGTAATGTCTCTGCTTTTTAATATGCTGTCTAGGTGGGTCATAGCTTTTCTTCCAAGGAGCAAGCGTCTTTTACTTTCATGGCTGCAGTCACCATCTGCAGTGATTTTGGAGCCCCCAAAATGAAGTCTGCCACTGTTTCCATTGTTTCCCCATCTATTTGCCATGAAGTGATGGGACTGGATGCCATGATCTTAGTTTTCTGAATATTGAGTTTTAAGCCAGCTTTTGCACTCTCCTCTTTCACCTTCATCAAGAGGCTCTTTAGTTCTTCTCTGCTTTCTGCCATAAGGGTGGTGTTATCTGCATATCTGAAGTTATTGATAAATCTCCCAGCAATCTTGATTCCAGCTTCTGATTCCATCATTCCTCATGATGTACTCTGCATATAAGTTCAATTAGCAGGGTGACAATATACAGCCTTGACATACTCCTTTCCCGATTTGGAAACAGTCTGTTGTTCCATGTCCGGTTCTAACAGTGGCTTCCCGACCTGCATACAGGTTTCTCAGGAGGCAGGTCAGGTGGTCTGGTATGCCCATCTCTTGAAGAGTTTTCCACAGTTTGCTGTGATCTACACAGTCAAAGGCTTTTGCATAATCACTAAACAGAAGTAGATGTTTTTCTGGTATTCTATTGCTTTTTCTATGATCCAACAGATGTTGGCAATTTGATCTCTGGCTCCTCTGCCTTTTCTAAATCCAGCTGGAACATCTGGAATTTCACAGTTCACGTATTGTTGAAGCCTGGCTTGGAGAATTTTGAGCATTACTTTACTAGTAAAGAGATGAGTGCAATTGTGCGGTAGTTTGAGCATTCTTTGGCATTGCCCTTCTTTGGGATTGTAATGAAAATTGACCTTTTCCAGTCCTGTGGCCACTGCTGCGTTTTCCAAATTTGCTGGCATATTGAGTGCAGTACTTTCACAGCATCATCTTTTAGGATTCGAAATAGCTCAACTGGAATTCCATCACCTCCACTAGCTTTGTTCGTAGTGATGCTTCCTACGACCCACTTGACTTCACAAAATGTCTGGCTTTAGGTGAGTGATAACACCATCATGACTATCTTGGTCATGAAGATCTTTTTTTGTACAGTTCTTCTGTGTATTCTTGCCACCTCTTCTTAATATCTTCTGCTTCTGTTAGGTCCCTACCATTTCTGTCCTTTATCAAACCCATCTTTGCATGAAATGTTCCCTTGGTATCTCTAATTTTCTTGAAGAGCTCTCTAGTCTTTCCCACTCTATTGTTTTCCTCTATTTCTCTGCATTAATACCTGAACAGTGGGGTTATTATTCCTACTTCACTGGACAGCTATGGGGATCAAGTGACATAAGGTCTGTAACCCATGCAGAGCAGTGTCTGGTGTGTTGGCTACTGTTACTATTATTGAGTGTCTATTCTGTGCCCTGGTGGCTCAGTTGGTAAAGAATCTGCCTGCAAAGCTGGACACCCAGCTTCAATCCCTGGGTTGGGAAGATCCGCTGGAGAAGGAAATGACAACCCACTCCAGTATTCTTGCCTGGGAAATCCCATGGACACAGGAGCCTGGCGGGCTGCAGTCCAGGGATCGCAAAGAGTTGGATACGACTTAGTGACTAAACCACTGCCATTTAGCCCTGGGCTAACTCCGGGAGTTGGTGATGGACAGGGAGGCCCGGTGTGCTGTGATTCATGGGGTTGCGGAGAGTCAGACACAACTGAGCGACTGAACTGAAGTCCTAGAAATCAGTTGGCATTTCTTCTGGAACACCAAGGTTCCAGAGACCCTTGACTGGGTCTCTGCCCTCTAAGAAGCCTCATGAGGTGGTCCCTGGGGAGGCAGAAACCCCCATCTGCTGCAAACCAGTCCCCACACAGGAGAGGCTGAGAGCGTCAGGCAGCCTGGCCTTCGTCTGCTTCATTCCCTGGAGATGCGCTCTGACTGTGTCAAAGCCTGACCCCGGCTCACCCCTGCTCAGGCATGTCCTGAGGTCAGGAGCCTCTGCAGACCAGGTCTGTGTCACATGACTGCCGCTGGGCTAATGCAGAGGGCTCTGTCCATGTGGGCCCGGCCGGGAGAAGGCAGGTCCTTAGGTCTCAGCCCTGAGCACGGGGCAGGCAGCGCTTGCCAACAGCGGTCATGAGGACTCTGTTGCCAGCAATGTCTCCTCCAGCAAGAATCTTCAAGGAAAATAGGGGGGCAGCACGAAGGCAATGCTAATTACCTCTAATTACCCAGAAGAGAAAAGCACTGCTTTCTGTGATGCATCCTAATGCGATAAAGAGCTATTATTAGGCAGGAGCTGGGAGGCTGCCATGAAGTCATCTGAGCCCGGAGAGGAACCTCTGCAGCTGCTGGTCTCGGGGGCATAACTGAAGGTGGAGACGGGGGCAGGCGAGGGGGGACTAGCGCTAAAGGGCCTCCTGCGCACCGAGCACCGCGCATGCGCCCTGAAAGGACGCGGCGCCTGAGGCAGAGAGGCCAAGTCACTGGCCTGAGGTCACACAGCCAGCGCACCAGCAGCGGAGGCCGGGTTCCGAGCCGGGCCTCTGGCGTCAGCGGCGGGGCTCTTCCCACTGCACCCCATTCAGAGGCTTCCCAGGGCAGAATCGGCATCTTTCAAGGGCTCTGTAGCATCTCAAGGAAAGTTTCACTGAAAAGGAAATTTCAGCCACGCTTTTCCACACTTGGTTCCCGTGGCAGAGGGAGGCCCTGGTGCGGTGGGGCATCAGGTCACACAGAGACCCCTGGACACGGGCCGGGGGCCTCAGCGTCTGGTGGTCTCCTAGTCTCGTGGGCCAAGATCTCCTCACGCCCACTGGAAGGCGGACTGCGCAGACCCGGTTTCAGAGACCGGCTCTACGCCTCTGGTTCTGAGTCTGTCGTCTCAAGCCTCGCTCCGTCATGTCTTAGCGTCGCCCGCCAGGCTCCTGTGACCATGGAATTCTCCAGGCAAGAATACCGGAGTGGGTTGTCATTCCCGACTCCAGGGAATATTCCCAACCCAGGAATCGAGCCTGGGTCTCCTGTGTCGCTGGCAGATTCTTTACCGTCTGAGCCACCAGGGAAGCCCACTGTCTCAGGCCTCAGTGTTCTCATCTGTGACTTGGGGACGCCCACATCCTACTCAGCGGGGTTGCTGTGAGGCTGATATTGCATGAAGCAAGTCTCTCAGGGGAAACGATGATCTAAAGAGATTACTCCAGGGTTGAAGCTCCTATCTGTCCCGGCATGACTGCCTCTTGAACTAGGAGTGATCAGTCTCATGGGTGGATGAGCCTAAAAACTCCTTACTCTTGGACCGACATCAGCCTCCAAAGCTGCCAGTTAGGAAGACACAGGGCTGATTTAGTTGCCTTCCTCTGGTGGGTCAGGACTCGTAAGCCAGGGCCCTGGGAGTCTGGGGGAGTGGAGATATGAGCCAGGACAAGTTGGCCCCCGCAAGATGGTGGCAGCCCGGGTGAGACACCCAGGGGTCCTCAGGGCAAGGTCACGGCCCATGAGCTTCAGGGCTGGCAGTGCCTGATAACGTTCTAGTTTATGTTTCTGTGCCAGAACCCCCCCATGCTCTCTTCAGGCCTCGGTTCAGCTTTAACAAACACGCAGCCAGGGACTTCCCTGGTGGATCCAGTGGCCAGTGCAGTGGATGTGGGTTCGATCCCTGGTCGGGGAGCCAAGATCCCACATGACTCTCAGCCAAAAAACCAAAAGCAGAAAACAGAAGTAACACTGTAACAAATTTAACAGAGACTTCAAAAATTTTCCACATCAAAAAAAAAAAATCTTTAAAAAGCAAGTCAAAAAACCCCCAAAACGTCATGCAACCTAGCTGTGCTGGTGGGGTCAGGGTGTCCGGCTTCCCCTACCACAAGGTGAGTGTGTGTGTGTGTTGAGGGCTGGGGTTGGTGGGCCAGGCTGTTGTTGAAGCTGAAGGGAGGAGCCAAGGTCGTCCCGGGTACCCCTCCCCAGGGACGTTTTCAGATGCCCAGGGAGGGACCTGGTCTGCCTGCTTTCAGACAGGATGGTGTGGCTGGCTCGAACCACACTTATGCGGTACCTGGGGAAACTGGTTTATGCTTTGGAAATGCTTGGCACTTGATAAACGGCAGCCGGTAGTGTCGTAACTGGAAACCAAAGCTCCTGTTCTCGCGGGACTTTCATTGCAGGGACTTCCCCTGGTGGAGTCTGCTTGAGAATGTAACTGCAGCCCACGACCCTCCCCTTCCCCGCGGCCAGTGTCTCTGCCACTGGTTCCCATATCTACCCAACCAGGGGCGATGCCCACTGGCTTCAGACCTGGGCTTGAGTCCTGCTCTGCCATGCTCCTGCTGTGAGACCCTGGGCAAGTCCCTTAGCCTCTCAAGCCTCAGAGTACTCATCTGTACAGTGGGGATGCGGACACTGAAAAAGGCTCAGGGCAGAGCTGGGCGTTGCGTCAGTACATGAAGCTACCGTTAACTCTCCAGGACAGTCATGTAGCGGGGGGACGAGGTTCCTTTAAGCCTGAAGAATGGATCTAGAGACCCGGATTAGGTTTGTGCGGCTGCTGGGGTGGGGCCGTCTGCCCTGCTTAGTGAGATGTGGAAGGATCCTTGCGGAGTATGTTCAACATGCAGACGTACAGGCTCCATGCCTAGAAAATGACGGAGGAGGTCTGGGCAGCGGGGCTCTGGGACCTGCATTCTAAATAAACTCTCCGATGAGTCAAAGGTCAGGGACCCTGGAACACACTTTGCCTTCCGATGCAGGGGGTGTGGGCTCAATAGCTGGTGGGAGAGCCAAGATCCCACACGCCTTGCAGCCAAAAAACCAAAAGCATCAAACAGAAGCAATACTGTCACAAGGTAAACACCTTCCCTGCTCCCTATCCCAAGGTTCTGTGCGTGCGCGCTAAGCCACTTCAGTCGTGGCTGACTCTGTGCAACCCCACGGACTGCGGCCCGCCAGGCTCCTCTGTCCACGGGATTCTCCAGACAGGAATACTGGAGTGGGTTGCCACGCCCTCCTCCAGGGGATCTTCCCGACCCAGGGATAGAACCCACATCTCTTACTTCTTTTGCGTTGGCAGGCGGGTTCTTTACCACTAGTGCCACCTGGGAAGTCCACTCCATGGCTTCACAGCCTGGCAATCAGGTGCTTCTCTTCTGGTCCAGCCTGAATGCCTCCCCCTGTGTCCTCTGGTTGTTCTGGTTACTTTCCGGAGAAACAGACTGTCCTGACTAGTAATCTGTGCTCGGGGAGTGAGTGAGGGCTGTGGGAGGAGGAGTTGGGGGAGGAGTGGAAAGAGGGCAGTGATGTAGGGGCAAGAACATGGGGTTTGGAGGTTCAAATCCAGGTTATCAGTTGCACGTTGTATGATGGGAACTTTCCTAAGCCTCAGTTTCCTAATCTGTGAAATGGGGATAATGATGCCTGGCCCTCAGGCCATGTGCAGGTTAGAGAGGATATGTGCCAATGGCCTGGGGGTACTGCCCTGGCACGGATGGTGCCTGTGAACAGGAGTTACCGCTTCCCAAGTGACTTCTTACAATCGCTCTCTTCCGGGGTGTACCAGGCCAGGGCCAGTGTCCCTGGGACGTGGGTCGCTGGGCTGGAGTAAGATGTACACCGTCCCCACCCCTCAAAGTCGGCCCCAAGGGGTTCGGGGGTGCTCACCACGGAGGACAGGTCCACGTTCTCCACCCTCCTGTCCTGCAGCAGCACAGGTTGCAAGCCGGCCACGCGGAGCCGCGCGGAGGACGTGCGGTAGACAAAGCTCAGCAGCCAGTCCGCCCTGTGGGGGAAAGGACGCAGTGAGAAAGGGTGGATGTCAGCCTTAGGAGGGCCTGGCCTGGCCCCAGCGAGCCTGGTGGGATGGGCGCTTCTGCGGGAAACCGGGGCTCACTGCGCCCAGGGATGGCGGTGGCAGCTGCAGGCGCCGATGCTTTGGGAGCACCACCGGCCTGGCAGCTCCGAGGAAGCCGCTTGGTTCCCTGCCGGCTCCCCAGGGCAAGAACAGCGCTGACGAGCAACAGACAGTATCTGCTGAGCGGATCTGAGGGAACTGGATGCCGTGCTCCAGAAATCAGCACGAGACTGGGAGCGATGCATTCAGCGGCTTGTGGGCTCCCAGTTCCCCAGGATGTCTGGGCCGAGGCTCCCGGGGAGATCAAAGAGAGGCAGCAGGACATCTGTCTCGGGGAGAGGACCACGGGGGTCTCAGACACATGCTCTGCAGGCTGGGACTCTGGGTGTGGGGGCCCCGCCATCTGTGAACGGGAGGGACTGAGGCAGGTCCGGCCTGCAGCCTCCTACCCTCAGCCACTAGGAGGCCAGGGCGACCCCCAGGTGGGTCACAGCCTGCAACACCCCTCCTCCGCTCTCAGGGGTGCTGTGAACCCCGCACTCTGTTCCCCATCACTCCTAGCCAGACATCCGCCCTACACTCCGGGGAGAGGGTAACCGGGCCCTCTGCAGCCTGACTCTTCAGGTATACCGGGCCGTGTCCACAGCAGGCCTGGTCTACAGGGCCCATGGGTCAGCGTTCCCCCTCGAGACCCTCCGCCCCGTCTGGGGTGAAGCTGGACCCTGTGCCCCAGCAGGTCCATGCGTGTGGACACTTCTGTTCCCCTTCAGCCTCCAGGACTGGAACTCTACTCAGCACATCAGGCTGTCTTTGGTTTAGACCGAGTCTGACTCTGGTTAGGAAGGTCCCCTGAGTGCATTATTTTTGTGAGCTTGTTTGAAAGCAGGGCTCTCCCTCCCTGCCATGCTGGGGGGACTGGCTGAGAGTCAGGGCTCCCTGCCCTGCCTGTCTGACCCACTGTCTGACCACAGGCGAGGCCCCCGAGCTGTATGGGACCCACGGTGTGGCGGGCTCTCTAGGCTCCCTGGTAGTTTTGACCCTTTAGGATCTCTGACCACGTGGGTGCCTGTGTGGTTACCACCCTGGACACCCCTGGAAGGACCAGGGTCCAGAGTTGAGGGGCTCTCAACAGACCGTTGGGCTTCCCAGGTGGTGCTAGTGGTAAAGAACCTACCTCCCAATGCAGGAGGTGTAATGAGACGTGGGTCAGGAAGATCCCCTGGACGAGGGCATGGCAACCCACTCTCGTATTAGTGCCTGGAGAATCCCAAGGATTGAGGGGCCTGGTGGGCTACAGTCCATGGGGTCACAAAGAGTCGGACACGACTGAAGCACTTAGCACGCTCACATGCAGACAACAGACCCGCCTGTCGTGTCCCCCCGACTCCATCGTCTGAATCACCCACCAGGCCCCTCAAACAGAAGCCGGCAGGACCACGTCCCAGGTCCCCCTTCCCCACCATGGCCACTGATCACTGAATCCCCCTGCCCTGCTCCCCCAGGACCTTCTGCTCCAGCTCTGAAATCCAGCAGCCTCTCCCCCCAGCCCCTCCCCTTCCTTAAACTCTCACCCGACCACGGCCCTGTCCTCTCAGAAGCTGACCGTGACTCCCCATTGCCCACAGGCTTTCTTTCCTAGAAAATTCCTTAACTCCCTCCAGAGTTAAGCAATACTTGCACATCCCAATGGCTAGCCTCATACTGAAGGCCCAAGAGAGTGTCCCTCAGAATGATGGCTAAGGGGAGGAGGGAGACTGATCCGAGCTGTTCTATCAGCTAATCATGAGACACGTGCATCAAACACAGGGTGTGAGGGAGGCCCCCGAAATGGTTCTGACGTGGAAAGTCATAAATGAGAGACCTGCCTGCGGTACAGTGGGTAAGAATCCACCTGCCAGCGCAGGGGACACGGGTTTGACCGCTGGTCTGGGGAGAGCCCACACGCCGTGGAGCAACTAAGCCCGAGGACCCCAAGTACTGAGTCCGAGCGCCCAGAGCCTGTGCTCCCCAACAAGAGAGGCCACAGCATCCAGGGGCCCGTGCCTCGCAACTCGAGAGTGGTCCCCACTCACCGCAAACGGAGAAAGCCCGCGCCTGGCAACAAAGACCCAGAACAACCAGAGAGATAAGACAGAAAGAAGGTCGTAAACCGGCAAGGTCGGCATCGTTCCTGCCACGGTCCATCTTAACGGCGACCACGCTCCACTTAACAACGTTAACTGCACTTGTTTATACACACGTACAGATGAACTTCCAAGGACAGAGGGTGGTCTACAGTCCACGGGGTCGCTAGAGTTGATTGTCACTTAGCGACGACAGACAGGGCGAGATCATGTGTCAGAAGGTTCCACAGCCTCGAAACTGTGCTGAACGAACCCAGCACTTTTGTTTCATTTTGCGGTTTTTGCAGAGGCCTGCCAGACCCTCTGCACCCAGCGTCTGCCTCTCTCGCGGGGGGTGGGCCACCAGCCCCTGCCTGGGACCACACGGAGCTAGTCCTGCCCTGTCAGTCACCGGCTGCATGACCTCGGGTAAGTTGCTTGACCCCGCTGAGCCTCAGTCTCATCACTGTGAGTTACCTCGCGGGGAGGGCAGGAGCACGCCCAGAGAGGGCGCACTGTGCACCCAGCACTCACGCCCGTGAGCCCTGGGAGGCACTGGGTGTGACGGCGCCCCTCGCTCTGGGCCTTGGCGGTGCTGCGGCCTCTCTTGCTGGGCCCACTGTTTCCGGCTCTTGATGGGCTCCTATCCACCCCTTCACCGTCGAGCTTGCATGTGCCCCTCCAGGGAGTGGCCCTGGGCCCCCACCTGATATTAGTGACCCCTGTCCCTCCGGCGCCTGCCGCGTGCTCCCCTTGGGGTGTCTGTTGCATGTCCTCCGTGTGTCCGTCCCTGGGTCTTCTCCTTTCCCGGGCAGAGAGCTCACTGAGGGCAGGACCGTGTCCTGGACCTGCATCCTGCCTCCCAAGTGAGTCGTGAGCCCCCTTGCGGGGTGGGGTGCCCAGCAAGCCCGGCCTCAGTGGCCTCAGTGCTCCAGGCCAGGCGGACGCATGAATCCCCTGACAGGCACCACGGGACCTGCGGAAGGCTGTGCCCTGGGTGCTCACAGGCCTGGAGCCCCTGGTGGGCAGGGGTCCGCCCTCCCACCACCTGCTCCTTCTAGCATCAGCCCCTCCCCACACGGTGCTGGAGGAGAGACCACGCGGGGAGTCCCCTGGAGCTCAGAATGAGACCCTCTCACTGCAGATGCCCAGGGGTCAGGCAGACAGCTCACCTGAGTTCACGTCCTGGCTCTGCTGTGTGACCTTGGCATTTGACCCTCTCTGAGCTTCAGTCTCCTTGCAGAACAACAGGGAGCAGCACCACTCAGCCCGCCGGCTTCCAGGGAGTGTGTGAAAGCGGGCGAAGAACTTGCAAGTTTTATTAACATACATTATAAATTTATAAGTGTGTATAGTTTGGTAGCTCTGGCCTGAAGCTCCCCTCACGCCCTCACTCACTCTCCATCTTAAGTAAGTTCACCGCAACTAAAGCGTCTTGGGGGCCAAAAATGTGAATGCCTGGCTGCCGCTTAATTTAATCAAGAAACTACAGTTATTGTTTTGGTTTGGACATTCCTCGCCTCTTCTCTCCTTCCTCCTCCTCCTCCTTTTTTCTCTCTGAGAGATGGCTCAGGATCTCACACAGTGATGGAAACCCAAGCGTATGAGCCTCAGGCTCTCAACAGAACAGACGGGTTTAATAAGATTTTGCTGCTTTCATACCACACACATGCAATTTTAATTCTTTCCCTTTGCTGTTTATGAAACACACTAAAAAAAATCCTGTGCTGTGACTGTGCCCATGTTGCTTACTGGGCACCTACAAACAGCTGATCCTCACCCCACATAATCTCCTTTAATCTTCCCAGAACTCCTGTGCAGGACGGCCTCTTATCCCCATTGTACAGGTAGGAATACTGAGCTTCAGATTTGTTTGTACAAAGCCATCCGAGAGGTAAAGGATGGAGCCAAGATTTTAACCAAGGACTGCTTGATGTCAATATTGTGTCCATTCTTTTTCTTTTCTCATTTCTTAAACTGTCCTTACTTAAAAATCTCTTTTATAAATATATAAAAGTCTCTTTTATTAAAAAAGGAGTACATATATACACATATGTAACTAAATCACTTTGCTATGTACTTGAAACTAATGCAATCCTGTAAATCAACTATGTATCAATGGAAAAAAAAATCTTTTAAGCCGTCCTTCCAATCCCTGTCTACTCTTCATGGGTATTAACTGTTATTCGTGTCTCATGGTCCCTCTGGACCTCCCTGTTCATTTCTAGACATACAGATACATATATGCACACGCAGAAACTTTTTCTTTTGAAAGTGGGTCCATAGAATGTATTGTTGCCCTTGCTTTTTTTTTTTAAATTATTCCCCTCTTCGTGGTCATTTAGGTCACTGGGTTGCTTTCAATTTTTATTAAGGAAGCTGCAAGGATCCCCTCTGTGCATCCACCTCTGTGCATGTGAGTATCTATTTATGCAGGATCACAGGAGCCAGAATCTGTGGTATCAGAAGGCTGGCACATTAATAACTTGGATGAAAGTGAAAGTGAAGCTGCTCAGTCATGTCTGACTCTTTGCGACCCTGTGGACTGTAGCTCACCAGGCTCCTCTGTCCATGGAATTCTCCAGGCAAGAATACTGGAGTGGGCTGCCATTTCCTTCTCCAGGGGATCTTCCCAACCCAGGGATCAAACCCAGGTCTCTTGCATTACAGACAAACGCTTTATCCTCTGAGCCACTAGGGGAATCCAATAACTTGGATAGATATTGCCAATTACCCCCCAAAAGGATTCACTAAATTCAGCTACCACCAAGAAATACATACAGTGCCCATTTCACCACATCTTCACCAACACTGAATGTTATTCATGTTTCAGATGTTCGATGATGTGTGGATGGTAAATAGTGTTTTACTTACTTCAGTTGGCATCTATTTCATTAATAATGAGGTTGGATATCTTTTCAAAAGTTTATTGACTGCATTTATTCCATGCTTATGTGTAGATATCTTTTGGCCATTTTCTCTTTTATCTTTTAAAATTTTTCAGGCCATACCATGTGGCATGTGGGATCTTAAGTTTCCAAACAGGGAGTGAACCCATGTCCCCTGCATTGGGAGTGTGCAGTCTTACCACTGGATGGCCAGAGAAGTCTCTGGCCATTTTCTTATTAGATTTTTTAATTGATTTGATTGAGCTCTTTATATATTATGGCTCTTTATCTTTGTTTCTTTGTTCTCTCTACCATATTCTGATTCTAAGAACTCAGCTTAGAATATGAGTGACAGGGTTTGGGTGAGAATGGATACATGTATGTATGGCTGAGCCCCTTCGCTGTTTCCCTGAAACTACCACAACGTTGCTCATCGGCCATTCTCCAACACAAAATGACAAGTTTAAAGTTTGAAAAGAAAAAAGAATATGAACGATAAAGTCATACTAACTGGTTGAACTCTGACGTCTTGGTTAATGCCCTCTATCCATGGCTAAAGATCATCTTTATCTTTAGCTCTGGACATGAGCTAAGTTATCAAAATGATAAAGACTTTCCAAATCTGTTCTATTCAGCTGCAGGTTCCACTTAGGATGGTTGGGCTTAGATCAAAACTAAAGTTAACTGGCCTAGTGACTTAACTTCTCTGAGCCTCAGTTTTCTCACTTGTAAAATGGAATCAATAATACGAACCCCTTAGGGTTTTGGGGTAGGATCTTCCCTTCCTCCCCAGTGTCTAGGGCACCACCTTGGCTGAAGCCCCTCAAGTCCTTCTCAAATCCCCGGCCAGGATGCTTCCTTTCCAGCCCCACAGCCATCAGCCTTTGTAGCCCTCAGCTCTTGCTGGAGGATTGGTCGTATGCGTGGGTGCTGGGACCCCCAAGGCTGTCATCCCCGCCCTGAGACACTGTTCTGAAAGCCTGGACAATACCCACTCCCTTCCTACCAAATAATGCACACGAGGGACTTCCCTGGTGGTCTGGTGGATTAAGAATCCGCCTTTCAGTGCAGGGGACATGGGTTCGATCCCTGGTCAGAGCGAAGATCCCACATGCCACGGGGCAACTCAGCCTGCGTGCTGCAACTACTGAGCTCGCACACCACGACTAGAGAAGACTGCATGCCGCAGCAGAGACCCAGCACAGCCGAGAAATGATGAACAAGTAAAGCACGCCAGGGCTCATTAGTCAGCATTTCAAGACCTCGCATTTGGGGCTCACTCTTTGCTTCTCAGTCTCAGCCCACTCACCCATGTCCCTCTTGCCCCAGATCACGGTGACCAGCCTGGCCTCTCGAGTCATCCTATAAACTGGTCTCGGGCCTGACCCAGGGAAGTCCTCCTCAGGACCTGTCCCTCTCGTGCATCGTCCCATGAAGGAGGCTGCCCACTTCGGAACCCCGGCCTGGGTCTTGCTCCTACCAGGGCCAGTGCCCCACTGTTCCCTGAGAGCCTCCAGGACAAGGGCCTGGCCTCAAACATCTGTGTCCCCAGGTGACACATGGGGACATGAGGTGCTCAGCTAGGGTTGTCACGTCCCCAGGAGCACGGGGTCTGGACAGACCTGCAGTAGCCATTGATGATCCTTCCAGAAACCACCTTCCGGAAAGGCTCCCAGTGCTTGGCTTCTCCATCCACAGGCGCACCCAGCAGGACGACGTCCTCAACGATCCCTTGGCAATCTGGAGAGAGACCCCAGAAAAGATCATCAGCGCCCCTGGCCGCAGTGGGTCCCGCGAGGGACTGTCCAACAGCGGTGGAAGAAATGGATACCACGCCCACATGCACGCACATACTCACTCACTATTGTTCAGTCGCTCAGCCATGTCTGACAGTTTACGACTCCGTGGGCTGTTGCACGCCAAGCTTCCCTGTCCTTGCAGGCGCAAACACACTGGTGCACACAAAGATGCAAACACTCACACGTACTGCGGCTTCTGCTCACCGAGTTTCAGGCCCTGGGTCAAGCCCTCTGGTGCCTAATCTATTCCTACAAAGCCCACACACTGAAACTACCGAGCCTGTGCCCCACAGCTAGAGAAGACTGCCACAGCAAGACCCAGCGCAGCCAAAAAGTAATGAATGAATTAACAAAGCACACATCATCCCTGCTTCAGGGTTAAGGAAAACCAAAGACACTTCAGGGTCACACGGCCCGTGGGTAGCACAGTCCAGGTGGGCACCCACATCTACATCCACCATCCGTGAAGCTCACGGCTGACCGTGGACTCGGATGGAGTGTCTCCCCTTAGAAGGGACTCGTGGCCCCTCACTCGTTGCATGTGCCAGGTGGGAGATACCACAGCCTTCCTCTGCAACAGGTCCCCGGGGGCCTGCACGGCCTGGCGGTAAGGCGGGAGTGCAGGGGAGAGCCGGCGAAAGGGCGTGGAGTGGACGCATTGGCGCTGACTGAGCGGTTCAGGGAATTTCAGGCAAGGGCTCCTCTCACTGCAGCCCGTGGATGAGCACCGGCCCGTGGGGTGTCCGTCCTCTAAGCACAGGTCAGAGAAGCAGCGTCTCTTTGATCCCCCTGCAGACTGGAAGCCCACAGCTCACACAGGGGCGTGTGAGCCGCACTCTGAGAAGCGCTGCTCTCCACCCACGGGTGAGCACGTGCGTGCCCCCCGCCCCCGGCCACTCTGCAGCCCCTGAGCCAGCTGTGTCCTCGGGCCTGGCCTCACTCTTTACAGCTGCCTCCTCCTCTAACCTCTGGGTTCGGGGGGGTGGGGCTCGGCTTGCCTTGGTCACAGCTGTACAGCACAGGGCCTGGTCTATCCTTGGGGTTCAGGAAGGGTGTGAATGAATCGGTGAGTAAATGGCCATCCCCTGGGACAGCCAGGATACGCACTTCGTAGTTGCAAAGCTCTGGGTTCAAATCCCAGCTTAGTGACTTCTGAGCTGAGTCACTTCTCTGAGCCTACAAGTGGCTATGGTACTGCCTTGAGGGTCTCTGGACTGCATGGAGATCCAACCAGTCCATCCTAAAGGAATCTGTCCTGAATATTCACCGGAAGGACTGATGCTGAAGCTGAAGCTCCAATACTTTGGCCACCGGATGCGAAGAACTGACTCATTGGAAAAGACCCTGATGCTGGGAAAGACTGAAGGCAGGAGGAGAAGGGGACGACAGATGATGAGATGGTTGGATGGCATCACCAACTCAATGGACATGAGTTTGAGCAAGCTCTGGGAGCTGGCGATGGACAGGAAGGCCTGGCGTGCTGCAGTCCATGAGGTTGCAAAGAGTCGGACACGACTGAGTGACTGAACTGAACTGAGGGTCTTTAGGGGGATGAAGTCATGGTGGGGAAAAACCCAGGGCAGTGAACGCACAGTGGAAGCTGTCAGGTCGCCTGCCTGCCTTGCTCTCCCACCTCCCAGCACGTAGCTCCTTCTTAGAGTCCTGAGTGCCCCTACATTTGGGGAGTTACCTGCTCCGTGTTATTCTTGGGGAGTGGGCCCTAGAGGGACAACTCAGCCAGCCCTGCCCGTCTCCTGCTGAGAGACACGGGGCAGGTGGCTTCCTCTCCCTGGGCTCCGGTTTCTAACCAGAGCGCGTCTGGTTTCCACTTGAGCTGCGTGTCAGAGTTTGAGTAAGGGGTTCCAGGCTAACGGGAATCTGAGAACCCCTGTGCTCCTCTGGCTCTGGCAGATCAGATTCCCTGGCACAGAATCCTGACGTCACTCCGTGGCTTCCAGGGAGAGGATAAATGTGGCAGAAAGATGTGAAACTTCAGGAAGCTGGTGGTTTGTGTTGAATGGTACAGATGACTCAGATCCTCTTCCACATAAGGGCTATTTCAGGTGCCTGTGTTTCCAGCGAGGCTGTAGATTTTATTCTGAACCTGCTCTTGGCTGATGAAGAAACACAGGGTCTCAGAGGGGATGGGGTGTGCCGAAGGTCACACGGGCAGTGAGAACACAGCTGAGCCTAGAACCAGGTCCTGGGCATCCCTCCAGCAGTAGCAACTCAGAGCGCAGCCATCACGGGGGGCTTATCATCGCCCCCACAGTGCCAGCGGCTGTGGGCCAAGACCAACAACAGAGCTTTGCACTTTCTCTGGACGCCGGCCACTCAGGGCACCTGCCTGATGAATCTCTTTATCTCAGGAGCTTTGCTGCCCCAGGGGCCATCACCTGGCTGGCTGGGACCCCTTGTGGCCAGCAGTGGGACTGCGGCATTCCCCACCAGGTCACCTAGGGCGACCGCCAGGATGCCGTGACTCCCATCCGACAGCTGTGATGAACAGCAAAGAGGTAGCTGCCTTTTGCTGAACTGAGACTAGCAGCTGAAACTCATAAAAACGGCCAGAACAGTCAAATCCAGCCAGGGTGGGCAGCGAGCTGGAAACGTATTTACTGAGGCCTGGTTGAAAACTGACTTAACGAGACCTCCTCCCCTTCTGACGGTTACATAGTCAGAGGTGCCCTCCTTACATTTTAAAACATGATTTGTTCCCTGGGACAAAAGGCAAACCTGGAGATAAGCCACAAAGCAGTCTCTTGGTGACACACAGGTGTCAGCTAAAAAAACTTAGCAGGAATCATTTTAGATCCACCCAAGGGAGAATCCTATGTCCTGTTCCCAGAGTGATACGGTCCAGGAGGGGAAGTCTGAGTTAAGAAAACTGGCCACTGAATTAGATGCCGGGAAAAAAAAATGTCAAAATTCATTGTTTGGTCCAAAACTTTATAATACCAGAAAATTTCGGTCTTCCAGGTAAAACACAGAACATCTTCACTCAGGTACCGCTTTTAGAGTCAAGAAGGTCCCTTCCACGGGCACAGGTGACTCTTCACGTCACAGTGGAGTTCCCTCGTGGTCCAGTGGCTAAGACTCCAACTCCAAATGCAGGGTGTCTGGCTTCAATCCCCGGTCAGGGGACTAGACCCCACATGCCACAACTAACAACACAGCTAAATAAATGTTTTAAAAAAGAAACTGGGATTTAACATTTTAATAATAATAATGAATATAAGACCACCTTACTGCCGTTTAACTGCAGGGACCATAAATGTTTTCTGAAATGTGTGGGATTTATTCCAATTGTTACCATCAACTGTTCTTCCTGTGGATTTTTACGGTGTGAAGATAGTCCCATAGCTTTATGAACAGTCAGGGGTCCAACAAGCATTGGTCACCTTCAAGTAGAGGACACAGGCATGTCCAGCTTTTAGGCATGGATTTCTCATTTTTTAAGCAATCCTGTGTATGTTTTCAATACAAGGCTTTTACTGTGAAGGTGGAGGCCCTTCACCCTGTTAGGACTTTGGAATTAAGGCAGCTCCATCCCTCCAGCCGTGGAGAAGAAATGCTCTATCAGTCCTGGTTTTTTTTTTTTTTTAACTTTTTAGTTATGTATTTATTTATTTGGCTGCACTGGATTGGAGTCGAGGCACACGGGGTCTCCCACCTTTGTCGGGCCCGCGGGGTCTTTCGTTGGGGCAGGTGGGATCTAGCCCCCTGAGCAGGGACTGGACCCGGCCCCGCAGCGGGAGTGGGGCGCCCTGGCCACTGAGGCGCCGGGGAAGCCCTCGCCAGTCCTGTCTTCACCTCTCCACTTCCGGTGCTTCTTGTCACTCACGCGCGCTGTGAGAAGCGTTACTTTTCCAAACTGTCTTTGGCTCCTATCTCTTGTTTTTATTCTTAACACAGCAGCCAAAGTGATCCCTTTAAAAGTCAAGTCATAGGCATGAGGCAGGTACCTTCTGGGGGCGATGGAAATTTTCGACAACCGAGCCGTGCGATGGTTTGGACTGTACGTTTGCTGAAGATCACTGACTTGTACACTGAAGGTGGGGGATCGTGCAACATATAAAATCACTGCAGGGAGAGTCAGACCGTTTCACTCTCATGCTCAAGACCCTCTCCTGGGGTAAGTCATCTTCAGCAGCTCCTGAAGCCCGCCGAGACATCCCCCAGGCGTCCCCTCGCTCGCTCTGCTCCAGCCAGACTGGCCTCGCTGTTCCAGAACATGCCAGGCCTTTCCCTGAGCCCCCTTTCGCTGATCCCCTCTCCCGATGCCCTTCCCGCTGACATCCACATGCCTCCCCCCAGCACCTCTCTGCTTAACTGTCACCCGCCAAAGAGAGGAGGATGCGACCTCCCACCCTGACCAGGAATCCCATCTCTCTTCTCTGATTTCCTTTTCACCACAGCACTTGAGACCATCTGACTTATGACCTAGTTGTCTTTTAAAATCTCCTTTGCAGTCTGTCTGCCACTACATGGGAGCTCCCCGAGGGCTGAGACTGTTCTTTCTCATGTTCCCCAGGGAGGTCTGTATAGTCAAAGCTATGGTTTTTCCAGTAGTCATGTAGGGATGTGCGAGTTGGACCATAAAGAAGGCTGAGCGCCGAAGAACTGATGCTTTTGAACTGTGGTGTTGGAGAAGACTCTTGAGAGTCCCTTGGACTGAAAGGAGATCAAAAGAGCCAATCCTAAAGGAGATCAGTCCTGAATATTCATTGGAAGGACTGATGCTAAAGATAAAGTTCCAATACTTTGGCTACCTGATGCAAAGAGCCGACTCACTGGTAAAGACCCTGATGCTGGGAAAGACTGAAGGCAGGAGGAGAAGTGGGTGACAGAGGATGAGACGGTTGGATGGCATCACTGACTCAATGGACATGAGTTTGAGCAAGCTCCAGGAGTTGGTGAAGGACAGGGAAACCTGGCGTGCTGCGGTCCATGGGGTCGCAAAGAGTCAAACACAGCTGAGCGACTGAACGACAACAGGGAATCCCCGGTGCCTACAGCAAACAGCACCTGGCAGAGGTGCTGTGCTCAGTAAGTACTTGTGGGAAGAATGAAAGAAAGCCACGGGACTCGGCAGTGTGAACCCTTTGTGGTGAGAATACATGCAAAGTTTTTTTTTTTTAAAATTTTCCTCCTGGTACAACTTCTTCCGAGAGGTGCCAGTCGAGGATCTCTGTAGCCGGGATGATGAAGAGCACGTGCTGACTCTGCTGAGAGTAAATGTGAGAGTCTTTAGCCACGGCTCTCAGTTTTTCGGGCTTCCCTGGTGGCTCAGTCAGTACAGAACGCCCCGGCAATACAGGAGACCCGAGTTTCACCCCTGGGGTGGGAAGATCCCCCAGAGGAAGGCATGGCAACCCACTCCAGTATTGTTGCCTGGAGAATCCCACGGACAGAGGAGCCTGGTGAGCTACAGTCCACAGGGTCACAAAGAGTTGGACATGGCTGAAGCGACTGAGCACTCAAGCATGCGCTCAGCTTGGTTTCCAGGGTTCTGCTCCAGGGGAACGGCTGCTACTGGGACTAGCTGCAGTCTGCAGTGGGCAAGAACATGAACGGTCCTTCCGAGGCTGCCCTGACTGAGCCGACCCTCCCTCAGTCTCCTCCCCCTGGCTTCTGACAGCGTGAGCCAGAGGCTCATGGTGACCCTCCCAAGAAGCACCTGACATCAGCCATATTCACAGAATCCCTTGGGCTTGGCCGACATGATAGGAAGGCTTGGGATCTCTAGACCCTTCAGGAACTTCCTAGTGTAGCTCAAGGTGCCCCATCTCTGGGAGCAAAGATGCGGAGCGAATTTGAGGGCCTGCACAAGTGCAAATCACCACCGGCCAACTAAATGCCACCTGTCTCACACGGCGGGTGTCCTGATTCGAAGACAATCAGATGGCTGTTGCAACTCACAGAATTTCTGGATTCAGGTAGCTTTTTGTCATTACATACTTTCTCCACCAGGAGACGCTGAAAGAGTGACAAGTGCCACATGCAGGGCTGGGAAACGTTTGCCAGCAGAAAGGGCCCAGGGGCACAGAAGGTTGGGAATTGCCAGTCTGGGAGAAGTTGCTTGACCCTGAGCACAAAAGAAATCTTCAAATGCTGGTTTTGCCTGAATTGAAGTCAGTTATTTAGTAACTTGGAGCCTTAGCTTCCTGGTGTAAAATGGAGATAAAACAATCATACTGACTTTTCAGGGCTGGAGGGAGGTTGGTGTATGCTCAGGGTGGTGCCTGGCACATGCCCCGTCAGTGGGATCCACTGTTTTTCCCATGCAGACAATCAAGTTGGCAACGAGGTAGAAATGGTGGGCAGGAGGCACTGTTTTTGGAGATGGCTTCGCCATTACAGTACCATGCCTATTTCTAGCCAGCTGCTAATTGCAGGCACTATTTGAGGAGTCAGTGGTGGGGAGTGGTGATGCCGGGCATGTGGTCGGAGGACGAAGCCTCTGGAGGGAAGCAGCTGTACAGTTGTAAACTACGGTTAAACACTTCCTCATTTACTTAAAAACATTTTTTTGGCCCCACCACTCACCTTGTGGGATCTTAGTTACCCAACCAAGGATTGAACCTGTACCCCTGGCAAGGAAAGCACACAGTCCTGACCAATGGACTGCCAGGAAAGTCCAAAAATTAAAAAAAAAAAAAGTTATGGTAAAATACTCGTAACATAAGAGTTTTCATCTTAACCATTTAAAAAAAAATTTTGACGTGGACCTTTTAAAAAAGTTTTTATTGAATTTGTTACAATATTGCTTCTGCTTTATTTTTTATTTTTTAGTTGTGAGGCTTGTGGGGTCTTAGTTTTCCGAGGAGGGATCCCAATCCCTGCACTGGAAGGCTAAGTCTTACCCACTGGCCCTCCAGGGAAGTGCCTTAACCATTTTGAAGAGTGCAGTTCAGTAGCGTTAAGTACAGCCACACTGCTGTGCAAACATCTTGCTTTTTATTACTCAGGACTTAGATAAATCAGTCTCTATTTTGTCTACTGCTCTTATCGCCAGATTCCTGATACGACACTTTTACCGCCTGGTGCTCCTGGCAGTCTGGAGATTGTCTTAGCTTTTCAAAAACAAAACAAAACAAACCACAACCCCCCACCCCCAAGAGCTGAGAATGGCTAGTTCTTCACAACAGCAAGTATCCTTTCACTCTAGAGCCTTGGTCTTTAAAATCCTCTGTGTTGTTGTTTGATCACCAAGTCATGTCTGACCCTTTGCGATCCCCTGGACTGCAGCATGCCAGACCTCCTTGTCCTTCATTATCTCCTGGAGCTTGCTCAAACTCATGTCCATTGAGTCGGTGATGCCATCCAACCATCTCATCCTCTGTCGCCCCCTTCTCCTGCCTTCAGTCTTTCCCAGCATCAGGGTCTTTTCCAATGAGTCAGTTCTTCGCACCAGGTGGCCAAAGTATTGGAGCTTTAGCGTCAGCATCAGTCCTTCCAATGAATATTCAGGGTTGATTTCCTCTAGGATTGACTGGTTTGATCTCCTGGCTGTCCAAAGGACTCCCATGAGTCATCTCCAGCACCACAATTTGAAAAATCAATTCTTTGGCGCTCAGCCTTCTTTAAGGTCCAACTCTCACATCTCTACATGACTAATGGAAAAATGATAGCTTTGACTATATGGACCTTTGTCGGCAAAGTGAAATCTCTGCTTTTTACTATGCCATCGAGGTTTCTCATAGCCTTTCTTCCAAGGAGCAGGAGTCTTTCAATTTCATGGCTGCAGTTACCATCCGCAGTGATTCTGAAGCCCAAGAAAAAAAAAGCTGTCATTGCTTCCACTTTTTCCCCTTCTACTTGCCATGAAGGGATGAGACCAGAGGCCACGATCCTCGCTTTCTGAATGCTGAGTTTTAAGCCAGCTTTTTCACTCTCCTCTTTCACCCTCATGAAGATGCTCTTCAGTTCCCCTTCACTTTTCTGCCGTTAGAGTGGCAGCATCTGCACATCTGAGGTTGTTGATAAACTGTGTTTTTGTCAAACTAAACACTCTTAAAATGTACCAAGTAGGGCTAGCTCTTTCAAAGGGTCCACAGAGAATCCTTCTGTACGATGAGGGGGGACCTGTGTCACTGGGAGTGGCCACTCCCAGCTTCATCTCTGTCATTCTTTCCTCCACGCCGTGGGCTTCGGACAGTGAGGCAGGCCCTGGCGGTGCCCGCCAGGTCTCTCCCACCAGCCTCCTCTAGGAGCCACACAGAAATCTCACCACACGGCAGCAAAGGCCACATCACGTGCTCCCACAGGCCTACCACACTGTCAGTAATGAGATGCTCCCGGGCTGCAGGGACCACAGTCTGAGGAGCAAAAAAGGACGTTCCTCCTCCTGGCAGGGGGTCGTGTGTGCACAGAGCGATAAGGGGGAAGTTGCCTCCTGATGGCGGGTCCAGAAAAGAGACCTTGAAGAAAACGCATCTAACACAAATGAAATCCATGCCAAAGACACGCGTACACGCATGATAAACCCACAGACGCGGCGGAGGGCAGAGGGAGAGGTCCAGGAGCCGGAGAGAAGGGAGATGAAGGCATTTCTGACTGTCCCCCTCCTCCCAACCCTTCAGGGGAATGAGGTTCAGACTAGAAAGAACCGTTTAAGGGAGCCCATCTGGATGGATTATAGGGATTTGGGATGATTTCTTTATGGAAGGAGTAAGCCTTTGATTCCCGTCTCTTCCATTCGGCAAAGTGGTAAGGCTGTTACTAGCATCCGGGGGCCGGAAGAATTAATCTGCATGCCTGACCTCTCGTGGCTGTCCACCCGCCTCTCCACTGGGGGGCTAAAGCGGAGTCTGGCTGCAGACAAAGCAACTGGGAGATGCGATTCCGTTAGAAGGGAAAGGAATCACATCAAAGGCGATGTATGCTATCCTGGAGATGAAAGAGCCAGTTGACTGAATGACAGTCTGCTTTGCATTTCAACTGGTATCCAGTGACAGCCCGGACGCAGTTCTCAGCTAACTGAGAGTTTAGGAACTCAAGGGTCAGGGTGTTTAAGTGTACCTGAGCTTAGTGAGGGGCTCTTTTGCCTGGGTTTTATCCTTCAGATGTCACAGGCAGTGATGTCGGTCTAACTTCATGGGCGCTGGGAGAGGAACTGGACAGAGAGATCTTGCTGCAAAGGTTTTTCCTCTGTTGCTTGTTTTTAAACGAGGTTCTGGTATTTCTATTTCTTAATCTCCTTCTCTTCTTTATCATCATGATCACAGCTTACCTAGCCTAGGTGCTTTATACATACACTGTTTCATTTTCTCCTAGGAGGTAAGCAGGACTCCTCCCATTTTATGATGGGAAAAACTTGCCTCAGAGACACTAAGTAATTTGCCGCAAGTCACACAATGAGGGGCAGGTGGAATTCAGTGATCCCTACATCTTCTCTCCTACTCTACTCTCCTTTCCTACTTCCTTAATCTGGAACCAAAACATGTGTCTTTTGATAACCGCAACATCTTCTGAAACTGAATATTAAAAACAGAACAACACAATTTGCCAAGATAAACAGTTCTAATTCGGTTGATTCAAGACGCACACTAGCAGGCTGGAGTTTGCTGTAAGATTGATATCCTGATGTGGGCCCCAGCCAAAGGCACAGGACCTTTCGCTTTGCTAATCTTGGGAACACCTGCCAAACCACGTGGGTGGAAAGACCACGCAAAGAAAGAGGGGTCTGCATGAAACATGTCACACTGTGCAGTTTCTGATGGGGAGTCACAGCTGTCAGCCCATACCCTAACAAGTGCACTAAATTCCCCATCAGAAAGGTTAAACTGAGGATGATGACATAGCTTAGAAATACAGCTGCTGGTCAGCTTCAGGCTGTGAGCCAGTATAAAGGCAGCAATTTCATTATCTATATGCATTTACATAAATACAATGTCTTATATACTCTATTGGTTAGCTACTGCTGTGTAACAAATAATCCCCAGACTCAGTGACTTGAAGAAGCCATTTGTTATTTCTCATGAGCCTACCAATGGGCTATGCTGTTCTGCTGAGATTATCCTGGCATGCTTGATCCCACTGGGTTCACTTACGTGTCTACGACCAGCTGGTGGGTGGGCTGGGGGCTGGCTATGATTACATGGCTTTGCCTCACGTGTCCTCCATCCTCCAGTGGGCTAGCCTTGACTTGTTCCTAAGGCAAGGGTGAAACCCATGTGTAAGGCCTTCTGAAGCTTAAGTTTTAAATGTATATGATATCATTTCTTTACTTACTTTTTTTAGTGAATGGAAGTCACAAGGCCAGCCCAGATTCAAAGGGTGGAGGAACTGACTACACCTCTTGATGGGAAGAGCTTCAAGGTCATGTTGAAAAAGAAGTGAAAACAGGGAGGGGTGGAGAAGTCTACCGCAGATATACACAATATATCTGAAACACTGCAAAGTACCACCAGCTCACGTGCAATAAGCAGTGGGTTAAAGATCCCTGGTGATGCCAGTATGAGGCGAATGTCTCTTTGAATTCTCACCCAGTGAGAAGAGAAGTGGGGGGAACCCCGGTGGGACTGTTGCCTGGGGACTAAAACGGCCCAGCCAGGATGTTGGCAAGTGGCTGTTTTCAGGGATGTGGTTTTGGGGCCCTGAATGAAGGCAGGATCCTCCTAGAGAACTGGAAAATAGGCCAAGGCAGAATCCTTTAGGCAAGATCAAGGTGGGGTGTTCAGGCACTGATTTGATCAAGTGCCAGATCAAGCAACCAGGTCCAGAGGGCCAGTGGTCAGAGCTGCAGAGCGGGGTCTGGAGGCTTTTATTCAGTTAAGATAAAGGCAGCTAGTGGTTACGAGCACGGTCCTGGATTCCGGGAACAGTGCTAGATGTTCTGTCTATATTATCACAGTAATATTCACTGTTTTTTGAAGTAGAGTTCCTTGAGGAGTTACTGCAGCCTGGGTCTCTTCAAGGTAAACTTACTCAGTCTTTGAAAATATCTTTTGGCTTTCACCTCGAATGATAGTTTAGCTGGATGGATATACAATTTCAGATTGACAGTTTTTTTTTCTTTTCTGGTTTCTATTGTTTTGAGGAGTCTCATCGGTCTAGTTGAGGTTTCTTTGTAAGTATTATTTTAAAAAATTCATTTTAAAAGTAATTAAATAATTCCTTTTTATCTCTGGAGTTCACTATGATCTGGGTAGGTGTAACATATTTATTCTGCTCAAGACTCATGTTCCTTGAACCTCAGGAATCATGTCTGTCAGTCAATCTCAGTCAACAAATTGTATCTCCTATTCTCTCCTTTTTGGAGTTGGAATCAGGCAACTGTTGAACATTAACTTCTCTTTCCTGTCTTCTATCTCTTTATCGCTCCACAATGCATTGTGAGTAATTTCTTCAAGCCAATCTTCCAATTCACTATTTCCCTCTTTAAGTGTAAGTAAGTGCTGGTCACTCAGTCATGTCCGACTTTTGGCAATCCCATGGCAATCCCAGAGGAGCCCACCAGGCTCCTCGGTCCATGAAGTTCTCCAGGTAAGAATACTGGAGTGAGTTGCATTTCCTTCTCCGGGGCTCCTGTAGGGGAAATTAGAATGGTACGTCTCAAGTCCAAGGGAGCCCCCTGGGCACGTTCATTATCAGAGTGATCCTCTCCTTTGTAAGGCACTTCTGACTGCCAGATTGTTGACCTGTGAGCCATTCAGGAGCCATTGCTCTTCTGACCTTAACATATCTAATATGTACCCTAAAGATCTTTCCTTTGGGAAAGATTTCTCTTCAGCTTTGTCTAATCTGTTTAACTTTTCCACCAAAGTTTTAATTTCAATGACTGTTTTTTTCATTTCTAAACGTTCCACTGGTTTCATTTTAAACTCCCTGTACTTTTTTTTCCCAACGTCTTACTCTTTCCACTTATCCTTCAATGTTCTAATTTATGTCCTTAATGATTGTAATCATGCTTATTTTTTGAGGGGGGCACTCCTTCAGGCCATTCTATGAAATTGAGGATCTAATCTTGATGTTTGCTTCTTTGTGCTTTTCCCATATGGTGTTTTTTGTTTTTTTCAAGTGTTTTTATAAATTTCCTGGAATAAGACCTCATCTTTAAAGCTGCTCTTACATGGGAATCTGTACAGTTCGGATTGAGGACCTGTATGATAATGCCTATGGCTGGGAACCTGGATGAAAATCCACAGTGGCTATTACCATTCTGCTGTTGCTTACAACCTGGTGTCCACAGCATTGTCTATAGTTTAGCAAGTCTGAGTCCACTAAACTTCTGAGGCTCTCTGGACTCCAGTGTCAGGTTCCCATTCTGACAGCAGTGGTCATGTTTCCACCGGGCAATTTACTTAAAGTGCCTAGATCTGGGTTCAAAATAAGATTTCCCCGTGGTTGCTTCCTCTTACCCGCTCCCAAGCTTTACAACTCTTTACTCCATTTCTGAAACAGATGGCACAGTGATTGCTGGTCAGGAACAGTCAGGGCAGAGATCACTGATAAAGCTGCTGGCAGTAATGTCTTTATGACTAACACTGCCATATCCTTGCATGAACATCCCTGCCAAACTGTGGCGCCTCGGATCCCAGAGTGGGCCCAGTTCTGGCAGCAGCTCGCCTCTTTGAATGACCCTGTGAGCATGAACGCATGTCTCCGGGCCTGAGTTCAAGTTCCCGGTGGCGTAACTGGAGGCACACCATAAACTTGGTCATTGCTCTTCCTCTTCTCTGCCCATGACTTTCTCCACACGGGTCTGCACAGGGCAGCGGCCTCTCAGCGACCTCTGCGATGCTGTGCAATCCTCACAAACAACCCCATCTGAGTTCCCTTCCATGTTTTAAAAAAAGTGCCACAGGAACCTGATCTTGTATAGTTTTTGGTCATTAAAGAAAAAGGGGACATTGCTAATGGACTAAAGGGATTTGATTTTTCTTTCTTTTCTTAAGAGAAGTTTTTTTCAGAACACTTCCTCCTGATTTTCATCTGGGGAGGAGAAAAAGTTCACTGAAATGACAGCACATGTTGGGTAGCTATTGCCAAGAAAGCCCAGTGGTGCTTAGGAGGGCAGACCTTCTGCTCGATGACATGAGCAGGGGTCCGATGGGGCCACGGGAGCCAGGCCAGGCCACGCCTGTCCATCTCCTCATCCAGAAAGGGCTGAAGAATCGCTGACTTGCAGGGCTGTTGGGAAGACTCTAAGAGATGATGCCAGGAAACACCTTTCCCAGTAGGAGCTCGGTAAATGCTAGATCCTTCGCCTCTTTTTATCTCCCCCCACCTTTTCTCTGGCCACACCTTGCAGCCTGTGGGATCTTAGTTCCTCGACCAGGGATCAAACCCAGGACTCCAGCAGTGAAAGCGTGGAGTCCTAACTATTGGACCGCCAGGGAACTACCCCGCTGCTTTGTATCTCTGATGTCTAATAAATACAGACAAGGAGGATGTGGCTGGCTGACGTGGAAACCTCTCAGCTGGAGGGAGTCGGTGCTCAGTTCCGCACAAGCCCTCCAGGGAAGGCTGCCGGCCGGACCCTCCCCGGCTGCCGCTTGCTGGAAGCCCGCTCCCTGCTGGGCGCGTGAGGTGCGTACTCCACAAGTCACCACCAGGTGGTGCTGTGGCAGCCACAGACGCTGCAGGTGTCCCGGGACACTCTGCCAGGACCTTCCAGGAAAGCCACCTGCAAGAGTTGGGCTGACCACACCCCAGAGCACCTGCCATGCCCCAGGATCCCTGAGACGAGCCCCAAGAAGGCTTCAGACCTGACCCTGCCTTTTACTGGCTGTGCATCCTGGACAAGCTGGGTAAACACTGAGTTGTACCATTCAAGAGACAGGTCCAAGGTACCCCTGGGGCGGTGGAGAGGGCCTTGCAATGGGTTATGGGGCCTAGGCCCACCCAGGTTGGCTGGGACCACCAAAGAGACACTTCATGGGAAAAATCTGGCGGGAACGGTGACTCAGTCAGCTGGCTTCATTGAGTGCGGTTCAACAAGCCCTTACAGGACTTCCCTTGTGGTCCAGCAGCTAAGACTCTGAGCTCCCCATGCAGGGGCTTAGGTTCGATCCCTGGTCAGGGAACTAGATCTCACGTGCTGCAAATAAGACCCAGCGCAGCCAAATAAATAAATAAATACCTATTAAAAAACAAACAAAAACCCCCACAAGCCCTCTTATGGGGTATCTAAGGCTGGGCCAAGGCTGGAGAAGACTTTTGAGAGTCCCTTGGGCTGCAAGGAGATCCAACCAGTCCATCCTAAAGAAGATCAGTCCTGAGTGTTCATTGGAAGGACTGATGGTGAAGCTGAAGCTTCAATACTTTGGCCACCTGATGTGAAGAACTGACTCATTGGAAAAGACCCTAATGCTGGGAAAGATTGAAGGTGGGAGGAGAAGGGGATGACAGAGGATGAGATGGTTGGAAGGCATCACCAACTTGATGAAGATGAGTTTGAGTAAACTCTGGGAGTTGGTGATGGACAGGGAGGCCTGGCGTGCTGCAGTCCATGGGGTCGCAAAGAGTCGGACACGACTGAGCAACTAAACTGTCTCCCTTGCTTGCTAAGCTGTGAGCTATGTTCAACAACAGTCCCCTGAAGCCTCTATCCCCAGCAACTACTAAATTACTAAATGTAAAATTACACGAGTGAGAGTCCAACTCAGGACTTGCCACCTAATTAACATTCTTTCAAGTACCCAGGTGCTCAAAGCTGAAGAAATCATTGTCTCCCAGTCTGAGTTTCTGGAGACAACCCTGCTACCACCCTCCTGACAATTAGGCCGCACCCTGGAGAGGTCATTCTCAGCCGTGGTGTGGTCTTCACGGTACTGGGTCTGGAAACCTTTCCAGTGAGCAGAAGGCAGAGTTGTTTGAGGCTCTGATGGCTAATTAAGCCTGAACCTGAGCACTTGGCTCCTCAAAGGAGAGCGTGAAACGCTCAGACAGAGTTAGGCAGGTTGAAAAGGAAGGTCTTACTACCAGCAGAGCCGGCATCTCCACGTCCCCTTGTGGACCTGAGAACTAGGATCAGTGCTTTCTGCTTTTGTTCTGATGGCTAGGACGTGAGCAGCTGAAGCCACAGCTCAGTTACAGCGGCTGGACAATAACAGGAGAGGGATTAACCGTAGCAGTGACAGGGACAAAGACGGCAGTTTCCGGGCGCCTGCGGCTGCCAGCCATGTTTGCCAAGTGCCTTACATATATTACCCGATTCAGCTCTTTCAGCCATGTGCTGAAGCAGGTGCTGCTAGAGCCACTTCACGGGGGGAGAACGAGGCACAGGGGCTAGGGGCATGTGCTTGGTTGGCCAGTGCAGGGCTGAGATTCGGGTCTCGGCCTGCCTGCGGGGTCCACTCTCCTGCATCAGAGCTTCTCAGCCGGCTTGTGTCTCCTCCTCACATCCGTGCTTTTCTTTTGGTCCTGATGTTCCCTATTTATCCATATTTCCTGAGAAGTCCTGCAAATCCAGGAGATGGGTTTTGCATAAACAAATAAATGTAGGTCTGAGCACCAGTGAGCCAAAGGTGGAAGAAACAAAGGAGGAAGAAGAACATTCTAGAGACTGGAGAAGTCAGAGTTCACACGGGGACACTTATGCTGGGGTGGTAGGGACGGGGGGCTCCCAAACTCAACCTCTGTCACTAAAATCTGAACTGTGGGGAACACACCACCCACAGGCAGGAAGGTTCTAACCTTCTGTTCTACAAAACAGAACTGGAGGTTTTCTAAAAGACAACCACTTTGGGGATATTGGTTAAGCAGGCTTGCTAGTCACGGACATCTTAGATTCAAGGGCAAAAAAACCCCTAACGGTTTTCTTTACGGAATGCTGTGACTGAGATAGCCCATTACTATGCAAATTGAGGAGACATGAGGTGCTTTCTTCCCCTGCTGGGCTCCCCAAACCCCCGATTCTTCAGTTATTATCAACCAGACTCATGCAAGGGACTCATTTATACAAAATTCTCAGGGGCGGGTGGTAGGGGCGGGGCGGTGAGGCCCAAGAGGGAGGGAAACTGAGAAAGGTCCCTGGATGGGGATGTGTTCGGGAGGGGGCACCAGTGCTCACCATGGCCGGGAAAATAATTCCTGGAGGCCACCATTCCCTCTGCCTGCAGAGAGAAGCTTTGGCAGATAATCTGTTTTCCAGGAGCTCGGACACAGAGCATGGACATCTGCTCCATTTACAGGAAATCGACAATTACTGGTGGACTGAAATGAATCAGCGTTCAGTTCCCAACGCTGTCTCTTGTGAATGTGCTTGATAGGGGCTCTGATCAGCTCTGGGTTCAAAATGGGTAAAATCTTGTTTCTGAAAAGCCTGAGAGAAGACCTGGGGGCATGCTGGCCACCTAGGCGCTGAAGCCCTTGGGGGTCTGTTGTGGTGCCAGTGGCCTCCCTGGAAATACATGAACACGAGCAGCCTTGACAGATTCTCTGAGCAGGGCCTAATGTTCCACAGCCCACAATCCACCGACTCTCGGATTAAACCGATTCCTTCCCACATTCCTAACCAACCTGGGCAGAGTAGTAAGCTTCCTGTCACTGGGAGCAAGTAAGCAGATGCTAGTAGAGACTTCTGATGGATGATGTCAAGGGGATCCTATATATGTAGGGGTCTGAACCAGATGATTCCAAACTGTCTGTTGGAACCCTGAGTCTAGGAATCCATAATTTCTGATGTTTGTGGGATAAAATGAGCACTGAAGAACTGATGCTTTTGAACTATGGTGTTGGATAAGACTCTTGAGGGTCCCTTGGACAGCAAGGAGATCAAACCAGTCAGTCCTACAGGAACTCAATCTTGAATATTCACTGGAAGGACTGATGCTGAAGCTGAAACTCCAATTCTTTGGCCACCTGATGTGAAGAACTGACTCACTGGAAAAGACCTTGATGCCGGGAAAGACTGAAGGCAGGAGGAGAAGGGGACGACAGAGGATGAGATGGTTGGACGGCATCACCGACTCGATGGACATGAGTTTGGGTGGACTCCGGGAGCTGCTGATGGACAGGGAGGCCTGGCGTGCTGCAGTGCATGGGGTCGCAAAGAGTCAGACACGACTGAGCGACTGGACGGTAACAAGCAGCACTGTGCGGTCACGCCCACCGTCCTAAAAGGGCAGCTGAGCCATCAGCCCGGGTCCCAGGCCCTCCACGTGCAGCTAGTGTAGTGTGCCTCTGCTCTGTGCCAAGTCCCCTGCCAGGCGACACTCGGGAGAATGAAATGGACAGAGTCCCTGCCCCCAGCCTCTTCACTGGTGAGAAGGATCTCTACCTGCATCTTAGGTTCGTTTGCACATTAAGGGAAAACTCACGGGACTTCCCCGGCAGCCCAGTGGTTAAGACTTTGCCTTCCAATGTAGGGGCTGTGGGTTCTATATCTGGTCAGGGAGCTAAGATTCCACAATCCTCCTGGCCAAAAATCCAAAACACAACACAGAAGTGATATTGTAACAAATTCAGTAGAGACTTTTAAAACGGTCCACATAAAAAAAAAAAAAAGTTAAAAAAACAAAGGAGAGAAAACATGCAAAGCACTTAGTGTGGGTGCCTGGTACAGACTGAGTGGAAGCTGCTCAGCCGTTTCTGACTCTGTGACCCCATGGACTGTCGCCCACCAGGTTCCTCTGTCCAGGGGATTCTCCAGGCAAGGATACTGGAGTGGGTAGCCATTCCCTTCTCTAGGGGATCTTCCCAACTCAGGGATCGAACCTGGATCTCTGCATTGCAGGCGGGTTCTTAACTGTCTGAGCTACCAGGGAAGCCCTAGGTACAGGGCATGCTCACTAAACGCTTGTGGTTAAGTCCCGAGCAAGCCCAGGAGGCCTCCGTGTCCCATTTAACTCCTCAGCCTGAAGCTTAGAGGTAAAGTGGTTTCGCCTAAGGGCACTTGGACAGTGATGAGCAGGGCCTGGCTTTGCACTCAGGTCACGGTCTCCTGTATCTTGAAGTCTCCAGGAGAAGCAGTTGGATGCAGCCAACTTACAGATGCAGGATGGAAGGGGGAGCCAGGGCTGATGCCATGGGCATGGGTTTGGGTGCCTAGAGTGCAGCAGGCCCTGTGGGCTCTTATTGGCCGAGCAAAAATACGTACAGGTGAGCTGGCATATCTCGGGACTTCTTGCCAACGGTGTGGACAGGGCCACCGGCCAGAGACAATGTGCCGGGTCACTAATGAATTCCCTTCACATCTTTTGAGAATGAAGAGAAGCATCAGTGCATAAACAGCTGAAGCAGAACTGATTTCTCGGTTCACATGGCCACTTCCTGGCTCCTCTTCCATGAATCAGTCTGAATTGAGCTCTCTTTCCACTGTTTTGAGGCCTTTGAAAGTGAATGCATAGGAACAGGAGCAATCCACTGGATCAGGGGCCCAGAGTCTCGTGCTTGGATGGTAGCCCTTCTTGGCATCGGGCCCCACACTCCACCCCCGGCCACCTGCTGGGGGCCAGAAATACCCTTGGTCAGAGGATCAGTCACTTCCAAAGCAAATTCCTCCTGTCGGCGGGCAGATGGACCATTCACCTGCGAGTTCTGGCTGCGTTCCTCTCCTGCCCGAAGTTTGGCAGATCCCCGTTCTGTCCTGGTTCTGAGCGGGCAGATCCTGCACACACCAAGCACGTGCTGGCTGACCATGCATGCCGGGAGGTCCAGGAGCGGAGTGGCCTGGGTCACTAGGAGCTTTGGATGACTCCCTGGCTGAGGTCTCGGGGCCAGTGGGGTCCACGTGCTGATGTAGCTCCAGCCTTTCACCACCCAAAGGCCTTGGCACCGTTCTCTGCAGGCGGCACTCATGGAGGACACAAAACATGGGTTTCATGTCCTTCATCAACTGACAGGTAATCAACCACTGACAGGTTCCGGGTGCCTCGGATGTGCCGAGTCCTGCGCCAGGAGCTGGTGACACACAGGTGAGCAGCACAGACAGGGCCTGACCCAGAGCCCCGGGTGCAGAGTAACGGGAGAGCGAGGGAGCGGGACCGAGGGCCAGGGCCAGGCGCTGGGGGCAGCCTCAGCTCTGCCACCTCCCAGCTCCAACTCTGGGGGCCCCTTCGGCTCTCTGAGTCTCAGAGTCCTTGTCCACGCTTTATAGAACATGGTGAGTCAGATGCCTGCCCCACGAGGAGGCTGTGAGGATCCGAGTTAACAAAAGCGACACCATCAAGCATCGGTACAGACATCCGTCCCATCTGCAGTGACGGATATCAAAGCAAGAGCAGGGACTTCCCTTGTGGCTCAGCTGGTAAAGAATCTGCCCGCAATGCGGGAGACCTGGGTTCGATCCCTGCGTTGGGAAGATCCCCTGGAGAAGGGAACGACTACTCACTCCAGTATTCTGGCCTGGAGAATTCCACGGACTGTACAGTTCAGGGGGTTGCAAAGAGTCGGACACAACTGAGCAACTTTGACTCACTCACTACGTCGTCAGGGCTTCCCAGGTGGCTCGGTGGCAAAGAACCTGCCTGCCAATGCAGGAGTCGCAGGAGACTCAGGCTCAGTATCTGAATCAGGAAGGCCTCCCGGAGAAGGAAATGGCAACCCACTCTAGTATTCCGGGCTGGGAGAGCCCATGGACAGAGGAGCCTGGCGGGCTTCAGCCCACAGTGTCACAAAGAACTGAACACGACTTTGCGACTGAGCATGCACGCACGCACTACTTCTGCAAGACGTTTTTCATCACGTCTTGTCTGATTCTCTGGGTCCTGGGCTGGAGCCAGTCCCCATCACCACAGCTCAGAGTTTTGTCTGCCTGGAGCCTGCTCCCTGCCGGACTGGACCCAGCTCTATACTGGCTTCATCTCTGGTCTTCTGGTGGGTAACCTTCTGGGGATCATCCCTGCTTTACCTGTGTGGGGGTCCCGTGGCTGGAGCTCCTGGGTACCATCAACCTCTGGCGCTCTCATCCTAGCATCCTCAGGACCTGCCACATTCTGGCTTCCCATCAAGGGATTCTTCTATCCTGCAAGCTATGAGGCAGGGTAGGGGAAGAAAGGAAAGTTCCCTGTTTTGTAGATCAAGAAACTAATGTTTCAACGGAGAATTAATTAGAGGCCAGAATCCAAGTAAGGTCTTCCGGGGAAGAGTATTGGTGGGAATACTCACTGCCCTTTCCTGGATGTTAGAAACGTCCATTTGCCTTGCTCTAGCTGAGGAAACATGAGTGAAAGTCATGTGTCAGTTCCAGGTGAAACTGAAGAGCTAGTGTGTAATTCACCACACTCTCGACCTCCTACTGAGGGAGCTTCCACTGGCCTGGATGGTTGAGTGACTACAAAGATCAGAGCCCCGGCCTACCCACAGCGGACAGGAAGCACAGTAAGAAATGAACCTCCGCTGTGCTACACCTCTAAGGATGTGGGGGATGTCTGTCACTGCAGCGTAACCTCACCTGTCCTCACTGATACACTGTGAATGTTTATGTTAGATGCTTCACTTACAGAGCGTGCACTCTCTGTTGGCTTCATCCCAGATACACGAGGCAGAGACTGTTCACACACAGTTCCTGCCCTCAAGGGGTTCGTGGTCCAGACACCTATTTGAAAGGAAGCTGCCCACACTGAGCTTGACGGAGGAGCAGGACCAGGTGAGGGGTACCTTGGGGGTGGCTGCATATCCCCTAAGCAGTAACCCCTGCTGTCTGCAACATCACTCAGAAAGGAAATGAAGCTGTGAGATGGTTAATGCCACAGGCAGCTTTTCTTGGGGGAGGCGGAAAAAGGATGGTCTGTGCCTGGGTGGGAGCAGAGGGCCGGGGGAGGCTGGCTAAAAGATGCTGTGCTCTGGGTGACTCTAGGATTTATTGCTACAGCTCATTACTCGGTCTCAAGGGAACCCAGAAAACAATTAGTACATTCAATTGCATTAGAGTAATTCCTTTTTTACATTTCCCCCAACTCAGATAATGACAGCTTTCCTGCAATTAGGAGAGGGTCTTCTCTGTGTAAAGATTAATTGGGTGTTAAATGAGCAGGGCTGCCTGAAACCAGACAGCTGAGCTGTAATGAATTAGATGTGAAACGGCAGCTCTGGGCAAAGGGTGAATAATTCATTCATGACCACAGTCAGCTGCAGACTTGAAGGTGCCCCGCCAGTAACCCAGGCCAGCGCTTGGGAGAGGCTGTCAAATGAGACGGGGTGCGGGGGGAAGGCAAGTGCAGGAACAGAAAGGAACAGAACCTGGGGGCCCCCACTCTGATGGGCCACGGTTAAGGTCACTTGTGTGTGTGGTGTTCTAATCCTATGAGCCCCCCTGGCCTTTTTTTTGGCCTCACTGTGCAGCCTGTGGGTTCTTAGTTTCTGACCGGGGCTCGAACCTGAGTCCTCGGCAGTGAAAGTGCACAGCCCTAACCACGGAACCTCCAGGGGATTTCAAGCCAGCTCCCTCTTGTAAAGTTTAGTATTCTTGCCTGGAAAATCCCATGGACGGAGGAGGCTGGAAGGCTGCAGTCCATGGGGTCGCTAAGAGTCAGACATGACTGAATGACTTCACCTTCACTTTAGCATAAAATCAATGCTCAGTAGGAATGGCCAGGCTCTCATACACCAGCATTTGTGCGCACGACTGCATGTAACACTTAGAGCCTTGACGAAAATACTGTTACTACTCACGGTGTTGCCCGAGTCCCCTGGAGTTCAGAAAGGTGAGACTTGCCTTGCAGTGGGTGTAGGATTCAAAGGGGATGCCCAGATTCCAGAGCCTACATATTTGCAGCAGCTGAGCTGGGTCTCTTGCTGGGGAAGAGCTCTGTGGCCCCGTCCCCAGCTGAGCACAGAGGCCTGCGTCTGCGCGGCCCTTCCGGCTCTGTCTGCCTCTCATCTTTGATGGGTGGGGACTG
Source organism: Moschus berezovskii (assembly GCF_049115385.1). Classification (NCBI taxonomy): domain Eukaryota; kingdom Metazoa; phylum Chordata; class Mammalia; order Artiodactyla; family Moschidae; genus Moschus; species Moschus berezovskii. The sequence continues at coordinate 3,387,947 of NC_142461.1, forward strand.
GGTGAAAGTGAAAGTGAAGGTCACTCAGTCATGTCCGACTCTGCGGGTGGGCGTGTATTGTTTCTATGAAGCATCAGGAGTTCCCTTCTTTCTCTCTGGAAAGGCAGAGAGAAACGAGGGAAACACAGGACTCTGAGGCCTGGTATCAGAGGCTCACTGTCTACCTGGAGGTGCTGAGGGGGCCAGCAGGGCGGACGGGGTCAAAGGGCAAGGCCTACCCCCCACCCTCCCCTCCCGCAGCATGTCCCACCCCCACCACGGCAGTGCAGCCCACGATTGGAATAAGCCTCGGCCACCACGGGCAGACCCCTTCTCGGAGAGCTCTTAACCAAGGGCGAGGCAAAGGGCGACTGGGGTGCTCTCTCACCTCCTGTCCGGACACGGTGGGATGGATGTTACTAGAGGGAAAACCACCAGGCTGATGGAGACGATTCTCATTCAGAGAGTTCTGGCTTCAAGTTTTTCCTTTAGGAGTGACTGGGTGGGGACAAAAGCAGCTGCACTTTTGACCACGGGGCTTCTATTCAGATTCGATCAAACTCTTGTTATTTGGGAAGCTTCCCATCCTAGCTCCTTCTATGTTTAAAGTCCGCCCTGACACAGAGAACAGTGGGGGCGGCAGATTCCTTGGGGCTGGATGAGTTGCTGCTCTGCGTGTGTTAATGTGTGTGAGTGTATGGGAACGTGTGCAAGGGTGTGTGTGGGTGTGAACTGTCCGGGGCTGCCCCCTGCCCTGCCCCCAGAGCCTCCCTCCGCAGAACCTTCTCTGCTCTTCATTCGCCCCACAGTTCAGAGGCCGAGCGTGTCAGCGTCATTCCAGCGCCTCAGCCTGTGCGGGCTCCTGTCCTAACCGTGACCCGCCTTCCAGCTCGGCCCCCCCACAGGCTGCAAGACCACCAGACTCAACATTTCCAGACACCCGAGAGCCCCTCCTTTGTCCTGCTGGCCCAGCCCTTTGGGATGCCTCCCCCTAGGGCCTGTGGGGGACTCCTGCCCACACTCTCCTCTGCAGCGGGCGGCGCTGGGACTGAGGGCCCGGAAGCCCGAAGCCCTGGGGTCGGATCGCGGCTCCGGCTCTTGAGGGCCCGAGCGGCTCCTCCGTGCAGCTTCATTCGTTTTCTTACCCCGGGAGCAGCAAGTCATCCTCCCCCAGGGCTGCGGGCAGACCGAGGCCCTGGCACACGGGGAGTCTGCACCCGGCTCTCGAGCACATCAGCCCACGCTTGATTCCCTTGCTCAAAGTCAAGTTCCCCGCCCTTTCCTGAGCTCTCAGAACGTGCTGGGTGCCAGCGAGACGGTGGGGCACAGGCAGACCTCATCCACCTGGAGTTTGAGATCTAATATGTGTGCCAGAAAGCAGATGTAAAATGACAAGATCTAATACGTGTGCCAGAAAGCAGACGTAAAATGACAAGCTCCGTGGGCTTCCCTGGTGGCTCAGCTGGTAAAGAGTCTGCCTGCGATGCAGGAGTCCTGGTTCGACCCCTGGGTTGGGAAGAGCCCCTGGAGAAGGGAACGGCTGCCCACTCCAGTGTGCTGGCCTGGGGGGTCCTGTGGACTGTCTAGTCCACGGGGGCGCAAAGGGTCGGGCACGACCGACGTCCACTTTCACTTTCTACCTACTCGACACCATAGTTCCCCACGTGTAGCAGGCCCTCATGTTAGAGTTTAGAGGAAAAGGTGTTTACTAATGGAAACTAAACTGCAGACAACAAAGGTCCGTCTAGTCAAAGCTATGGTTTTTCCAGTGGTCATGTGTGGATGTGAGAGTTGGACCATAAAGAAAGCTGAGCGCCGAAGAATTGAAGCTTTAGAACTGTGGTGTTGGAGAAGACTCTTGAAAGTCCCCTGGACAGCAAGGAGATCCAACCAGTCCATCCTAAAGGAGATCAGTCCTGAATATTCATTGGAAAAACTGATGCTGAAGCTGAAACTCCAATCCTTTGGCCACCTGATGTGAAGAACTGACTCATTTGAAAAGACCCTGATGCTGGGAAAGACTGAGGGCAGGAGGAGAAGGCGACGGCAGAGGATGGGATGGTCAGATGACATCACCGACCTGATGAACATGAGTTTTGAGTGAACTCCGGGAGTTGGTGACGGACAGGGAGGCTTGGCGTGCTGCAGTCCATGGGGTTGCAAAGAGTCAGACACGACTGAGCGGCTGAACTGAACTGAACCTGTGGAAGGTACTTTCACATTCATGGTCTCATTTTAATCTCTCGAAGAGTCTCTAAGGTGAGTGTACCAAACCCCACATCAGATGAGGAAGCTGAAGTTCAGAGAGGTTAAGTGATTTTCCTGAGGTCCCACAGCTCATCAGTGACAAACCTGGCACCCAGATCCAGGTCTGCTTGATACCAAAGCCCCAGTTCTTATCAGTTGGCAGTGAAGATCCAGGGGAGGAAGCAGTGACCAGAAGGAAGCTGGTTTGGGAACCAGCCCTGCAAAGGCGGAGAGGCAGAACACCTTCCTCCCCCTGGTCTCCAGCCTCACTTGCCAGAGGCAGCTGACGGTCGATCTCACTTCTGATGGCCTTGGCCAAATGGTCAATGGAAATGAATTCAACTTGTTTAGCAGGGGAATCGAAGAGTTGGCTTGTATTAATGTAATGAAGCTAACAAGTAATTTATGCTCAGTGGAGCCAAAGGTGTGCCTTTCTCCTCTGAATTGAGAATCGGTCAAGTTAACAAGACCACGTCACCCAGGTGGCCTTGTTCTTTGACCACCTGATGCAAAGAGCGGACTCACTGGAAAAGACCCTGATGCTGGGAAAGATCAAGGGCAGGAGGAGAAGGGGGCGGCAGAGGATGAGACGGTTGGGTGGCATCACAGGCTCGATGGACATGGATTTGAGCAAACTCCAGGAAACAGCAGAGCACAGAGCAGCCTGGCGTGTGGCAGTCCACGGGGGCGCAAAGAGTCAGACACGACTGAGTGACTCAACTGTTGCGTACTGAGGTACTCAGTACTGAGGAGTACTGAGTACACCCAGGTACCGAGGAGCCTGGCAGAGGGCCTGCTGCATGGGCTGGGGGATGGCTGACCAAGAAAGGAGCAGGATGATGGCGGTGCAGAGGGTGACAACCCCCCAGGGTGGGGGGGAAACTAGAGAGAGCAGGGGTGGGTGCACGGCCGCCCTGCACTGGCAGAGACATCCCAGCCTGAAGGCCAGGAGAGGCTCAGGGGCCAGCACTGGGCCGGGGGCCTGACCGCCATGGTCTCTGCCGTTTGCCGCTGCTCAGAGGTAACATGAACCTCCTGCTGCAAATGGAGAGATGGACGCATGGGGAGGCTGCATCCTCATCCAGCCCAGGCTCCCCAGCTGGGCAGAGACAGGACCCAGACCCAGGTCTCAGGCTGGCAAAGCCCACGCCCTCCTAACGCCAGAGTCAGAGTCCACCATGTGGCTCCCTCCCCATCTCCACTGTGGACAGAACGCACTGCTCCACCCTGCTGATCTGAGCTTCCCTGGTGGCTCAAACGGTAAAGAATCCACCTGCGATGGGGGAGACCCAAGTTCTATCCCTGGCTCGGGAAGAACCCCCGGAGAAGGGAATGCTCAGCCCACTCCAGTATTCTTGCCTGCAGAATCCCATGGACAGAGGAGCCTGGTGGGCTACAGTCCCTGGGATCTCAAAGAGTCAGACAGGACTGAGCAACTAACACACAGGTCCTGCTTGTGTGGTTTGACCGTCACTTGCTCTGACCAACAGAATGGGTGTTAAGATTAAAGATCGTTGACAGCTCTCTGCCAGTCGCCCCATCTCTGCTGGTGCTCTGCAGGGCAGTGGACCACCCCAGGCCCCGAGCTCTGCACCTCATCCTCCCGTAACCCGCCCCGGGGGGCATCCCCGGCTGACAGATCTGTCTCAAACCAGCATTCAGTCCCGGAGGCCTCACCCACCTGAGGCTGGGGCAGGGGCATCCAAGCTCTCCGCTGCCCTCACGTTGAAGGCACGTCACTGAACGTGCCACGCTCCCACAGGTGTCTGTAGTGGGTGGAACAGCGCCCCCTCCCCCACCGAGATATGCGCTCACAACCTGTGAGTGGGACCTGACTTGGAGAAACTGTCTTTGCAGAAGACACCAATTAAATCACACACAGGTACTTGGTACCAGGTGGCTCAGTGGTAAAGAATCTACCTGCCAATGCAGGAGATGAGGCGATGTGGGTTCAATCCCTGGGTCAAGAAAACCCCTTGGAGAAGGAAATGGTGACCCACTGCAGTATTCTTGCCTGGAGAATCCCAAGGACAGAGGAGCCGCGCGGGCTGCAGTCCGTGGGGTCGCAGAGAGTCGGACACGACTGAGCACGCACGTGCGCGCACTGAGATGAGGTCGTCCTGGCTCTGAGCGGGCAGCCCTGAAGTCAGCCAAGCTGTCCTTCGGGGAGGAGAGAAGGCGCAAAGGGGAAGGTGACGAAGGTGAGGCAAGGGTGCGACGTCGCGCCTGCCAGCCGTGGAGTACGGCCGGCACTGGACGCTGCGGGAGGTGAGGCTCCCGCAGAGCCTCTGGAGGGAACGCGGCCCTGCCAACACCGCAACTTCAGAGCCCCCCACCCCTCTCCCACTCTAGAACCCACATCAGGATTTCCCAGGTGGTCCAGAGGTTAACAATCTGCCTGCCAACACAGAGGACACGGGTTCGATTCCTGTTCTGGGAAGATCCCACATGCCTTGGGGCACCTAAGCCCGTCGCCACAACTACTGAGCCTGTGTCCCAGAGCCCGTGCTCAGCAACAAGAGAAGCCGCCACAGTGAGAAGCCCATGCACTTCAGCGAAGTTGCAACTAGAGAAAGCCCGCATGCAGCGACGAGGACCCAGCGCGGCCAAATTCAGTAAACACGTAAATAAATTAAAAAAAAAAGCCCCACATCAGAAAACCAAGGCCATTATTGCAGGACTATCTCGCATCCACTCTAATCTACATATGGAAGAAATAAACAATTTTCCAAGTAACTATTTTTTCTTTTTCAAACCATTTGAAGCTTTTAACTAAGATCTGGGAACACAGTCACAAGACTTGAGGTCCCCGGTGTGGAACCTCCGGCGTGGGGGATGGACTCAGGAAGGGTTTTGACCTGTAACAACAAGCCAGCCTTACCTTTCTCCTGAGCCATCTCCTGCAGACAGAAGTAGATGACTCTGGCTCCCAGGCTGAAGCCGATCAGGGTGACAGGCCGCCGGCCCTGGGGGAGAAGGGACACAGGTGAGCACAGCGGTTCCAGAAAGGCTGTCCTGACGACGGCAGCCCTTGTACACTTGTCAGCAGCTGCCTTGCACTTTATGCACGGTGGCTGTGCCGTTCCTGACCCGGGCTCTGATGTCTCCACCAGGAGAGGCGCTTATGCAGGAGGGCACCTGCTCGGGAACCGGCTTCCTCTGAGGCTGACAGGCAGTGTTTCACTGGGTTAATGCCCTTTTATCTCAGACCGTTACCCAGCAGCCGTCTCTCCTTCCCCGTCCACCTCTGTGCGGCAAGTGACCGCAGTGAAGGGGGCCCTTCTGGGCTGGGAGAGGGGCCGGGAGGTACCCCCAGATGTGATGGAGAAGAGGCCAAAGGGTGACATGGAGCAGGGGGACAGCTGTTGTGTTCCGAGACGGGAAAGCAGGGTGTGAAATGCTGGCCTTAAACTAGGAGGGGAGACAGTAAGTTAGACTGCTACGTACAGAATGGAAGGCTAATGAGAACCTACTGTATAGCACGGGGCGGGGGAAGTACAGTCTGTTTGCAGGACGCATATTAAGTTAACCTTGACAATGCACTGAGAGCCCCATGGACTGCAAGGAGATCCAACCAGTCCATCCTAAAGGAGATCAGTCCTGGGTGTTCACTGGAGGACTGATGTTGAAGCTGAAACTCCAATACTTTGGCCACCTGATGCGAAGAGCTGACTCACTGGAAAAGCCCCTGATGCTGGGAAAGATTCAAGGCGAGAGGAGAAGGGGACGACAGAGGATGAGATGGTTGGATGGCATCACCGACTCAATGGGCACGAGTCTGGGTAAACTCCGGGAGTTGGTGGTGGACAGGGAGGCATGGCGTGCTGTGGTTCATGGGGTCGCAAAGAGTCGGGCACGACTGAGCGACTGAACTGAACAATGCATTCCAACATACAGTAGGGGCAGACAAGTACTGTTTGAGTCTACTTACACAAGGTGCCTGGAAGAGTCAGATTCATAGAGTCAGAAAGGACCCTGGTAGATCCAGGGGCTGGGGTTGTGGGGGAGGGGAAGGGGGATGGGGACTTAGTTTCATGGGGTCAGAGTTTCAGTCGAGGAAGGTGAAAAATTTGGGAAGTGGGTGATGGTGAGAGTTATACAGCAATGCCTCTGAACTGTACACTTGGACACGATTAAAGTAGTATGTCTTATATTATGTGACTTTCACCACAATAATAATAATAAAAAAAACATACAAAGGGATTCCCCTAATAAGGCTTCCCTGGTGGCTCAGACAGTACAATGTCTGCCTGCAATGCGGGAGAGCCGGGTTTGATCCCTGGGTCGGGAAGATCCCCTGGAGGAAGGAAATAGCAACCCATTCCAGTATTCCTGCCTGGAAAATCCCATGGACAGAGGAGCCTGGTAGATTATGGTCCATGGGGGTCCCCTGGTGGTCCAGTGGTTAAGAATCCTTTCCAATGCAGCGAGCACAGCTTTGATCCCTGGTTGGAGAGCTAAGACCCCACGTGTCTCAGAGCAACTAAGCCTGAGCACCGCAAATGCTCAGCCTGCGCACCGCAACGGGAGTCCGCGTGCCTCGATGAGGGGTCCCCCACGATGCAAGGAAGACCCGCGGCAGCCAAGTAACAAAACACATAAAGAAAGAAACGGGCTCCAAGTTACATGCACAGAGGAATTTTCGGACTAAAGAACTTGTGGAAAGGGCAACCTGGAAAAGAAGGTCAGGAGAGGGGTCTGAGGACAGGAGCTACAGACATGGAAGCAGACGGCAGGGGCAGGTGAGTTTCACGGGACCAACCGGCCTCAGCACTCCACGCCTTTCCCTTGCTTTTGGGCCAATACGTGCATCCACTCTTGCTGCCCCACCTCCATTTACTTCCACAGAAGTCCCTCCATTGAATCATAGTCCAGTTCCACGGGAACTCTGCGGTCAAGGCTGCCAGTCACTGCCCGACAGCCATTCTCCTTTCATCCTTAGAAGCAAAACTCTTGAGCTTTTCTGCCCCCACCCCCTGTCCCAGCTAACCAGACAAAAACTAAGATTCTCCAACTTCCCTGTAGCCAGGGACGGCCTCAGGACTGAGTCCTGGCCAAGGGATGCGACGGGCTTAGCTGCCCCGAGGCACGTGGGATCTCCTGCCCTTCCACTTGTACTTCCTGCCTCTGACTGTCTGGAATGTGGATGGAACCGTGATGGTTTTACGTGGTATCTGGACCAATGGAGACGTGCTCAGAGCGTAGCTCTCTAGACATCTGCGAAGGAAAAGCTGACCCTGACCACACCTGCAGAGGCCTCTGACAGTCCTCACCTGAGTACTTGCTAGAGAGGCACAGTCTGTAATTCTTACTGGTCTGTCCTAGGATATATTTTTGCAGGGCATGGGCCCACCACACATCATTCGGGACCTTAGTTGCCCAACCAGGGATGGAACCTGGGCCCCCTGCAGTGGAAGTGCAGAGTCAAGCCAGGTAAGTTCGCCTAGGACACTTTCGTGACTTGAGCAGGTGGAGCAGTGCAGACCCTTTAAGGCCACCGGGTGACCCCGACATGGGCTCATCGTAGGTATGACATCCGCCCACCAGTCAGCTCCCCTGCTCCCTCCCACCTCCGCCCCAGCCAGCCCTGGGTACCTGCTGCCGGGAGAGCAGAATGTGGGCCAGGTGTTTGCCAACCTCCGCCGATCGATGGAGGCACACGCCCCAGGGGTTGTCAATGACGTTGGCGATGCTGAGGAGTGAGGCTGGCCAGGTGAGGGCGGCCACAATGCCTGGGGAGGAGGGGTACAGGTGATGAAGACAGTCAGGGTGAGGGAGGGGGTCCTTCTAGGGAAGTGACTGGCTGGCCACTGGATGCCCGAGAGAATGCCTGCAGTCTCTATCTTGGGATCTGTAAGTTTGCCAAGTGCTGCCAAACTGCTAAATAGCACAGAAAAGGGAAGCTCACATGTTTCTGATATGTGGACTAGATCTCTCAGGTTCAAACATCTGCCACGGGTGGGAGTCCAGAGATGGCCCCAATCCGTCACGCCACCTTGTATCCCTCCCACTCTGTCTATAACCCTGCAGTGCCCCTGCCCCCGCCCCCTGCCCGTCCACGCTAGGCTCCATCACGTGACCTGCTTTGGCCAATAAGAAGCTGCTGGATGAGAGGCATGAAATGGACTGGTGCCTTTGGCGCACTTCTCCCGGGGGTGTGGGTTAGCTTGCGACCCCAGGAGGGGAGGAGAGACGAATGGAGCACAGCCCGGTCACCCTGGTCGACCCAGACAAAGCTGGCCGACATCGGTGGGTGGCTAGCTGACACACAGATGCATGAGCAGGCCCAGCAAAAGTCAGCCAAAGGAAGCCGCAACACTCCTGAGCTACTGTGATAGATGACTGCATTTTAAGTCATTGGGTTATGGGGTGGCTTGTTACACAGCAGTTACGAACTGATACACTGGGTGATAATGTGATTGGCTGTTTATCTATTTCCTCCCTATGAAGACCATAATAACCATGTCACAGGGTCCCCAAGGGACTAGCACAGTGCCTGACTCCCTGGGGGCCTCAGGCATGCAGACACAGAACCAGTGTGGCTTGGGAGTGGTGGGCATGCCGCTGGTGGGGGACAGGGGAGGCTTACCAGACAACACCGTGTACTTCAGGGCCTCCTGGGCCACCATGTTGGCAAGACCGCTGAGGATGGTCTCCAGGGCGTTGCCGAGCTCCATCAGGTACTTGGCCTCCCAGGCCAGGCAGTACTGCTCACGGCTGCGGGCCAGGGCAGCCCATGGGGCGCTGAAAGTGCCTGGGGAGAGCACAGGCAGGTGGGGTCTCTCCTGTCTGGGCTGGAGGGGGCCCCCACTGTCCCTGACAGGCAGGGACAGAGGCCCACTCCCCTTGCGGGGGAGACAGGAGGGCCACCCCTGCCCACGGGCAGCAGCTGACGGTGGAGCAGGTGTGCCCCCAGATGGAGCGCGGCGCTGCCCTGTGAGCGGGCGGGCTGGGGTAAGACCCGGTTCCTGCATTCCTGAGCAAGGTCGTTAGTGACCTATACTGAGCACTATCCCCTGCTGAGCCTCACTCTGCAGAGCTGTCCAGTGGGGAGATTACTACTTATCTCCTTTCACCGAGTAGCTGTAAGAATTAAGCATTCCAGCGAAGATGTATGTAAAGGGCTCTTGCCTCGCCCTCTGCAGTGATTCTGACATCAAGCTGCCGAGGGCCTACGTGAGGAACACATGGGCCACACGGGCTCGCTCCCTGAAGCAGACGCATTGCATTCACACCACCGGGGACGGTCTGCAAACTGGGGTGGAGGGCTGGGGCCAGCTCTGCCAGGAGCTCGCTGACTCCCCCGACTTTTCTGAGCCTTCATTTTCTCACCGAGGGATTGGAAATGGGAGGGTGATGACAGCAGCACCACGTGCCAGTGCCAAGCAGGAGACGAGAGCCACGACACTGGCAGCCCTCGGCCGCCTGGTCCTCCCTCGGCCCTGAGGGCAGCGGCCCCTCTCCGGCAGGACACTCGGCCCCTGTGACCTGGCCCTTGCCGTCCTCACAGCCTCATTGTTCGTCACGACACTGGCAGCCCTCGCCCGCCTGGTCCTCCCTCGGCCCTGAGGGCAGCGGCCCCTCTCCGGCAGGACGCTCGGCCCCGGTGACCTGGCCCTTGCCGTCCTCACAGCCTCATTGTTCGTCATGTCACCCTTCGGAGACACACGCTTTTGATTCCATCCCTTCGTTCACTGTTTCATTCCTACACAGACATTAACCGGGGACCCAGACCACGCCAGGCCTGGAGCCTGACCCTGAGGATGCAGACCCCGGTCACTGCAGGAAACATGCAGCTCTGCACTGAGGGTTTTCTCAGGGACTCTCTGATTTAATCCTCAACGCAGCTTCGGAAATGGAGCCCCACAATTACAGGGAATAACGTTATTTCATTTTACAATGCAGGAGACTGAACCACCCAGATACGAAGCCCTCAGCCCAGGGAGGGAGAGGACCGTGCAGACCTCACGGAGTCGCTGGTCTGTGGACTGTGGGAGCACGGAGGAGCCCTGTGCGTCTCTGCCTGTGGCCCAAGTGACCTCCCATCCTTGCTTTTCGTCGAGCTTCCAGCTCGCTCGCCTCATCTCCAGGGAATCCCCTCTGGCTCTCTGATGGGCCTCGCACACCCTGCGCTTTCCTGCCCTGAGTCCTCATCACGGCCTACGACTATCCATTTATTTTTGCCTCATCTGGCGCCCGTCTCTCCTGCAGCCCGTCTGCCAAGCACTCGACTTGCAAAGCCTCATGAAAGCAGGATGAGTGAAGGGAGGAAGGAGACAGCTTCCCCTTGCCTCTGGGTTCCGGGTCAGCCAGGCGCCTCGATCTGCCCAACCCAAAGCCCTCGTCCCTACTGGGGGAGCTCTGCTGACAAAGACCCCTGAGGGGCTGCTCCCCCTCTCTGCAGGGACCTGGGCAGAGCTCTGCAGCAGCTCAGGGGTTAACTGTCTCTAGTTATGGAGGAGAAGACAGCAAGCTCCGAGAGAGGATGTGGGCAGATTGTGTGTGTGACTGTGTGCGTGTACACATGCGTGCATGTATGTAAGGCCGTCCATGTGTAGTATACATGCATATACGCGTGTAGCGCATGTGCAAGCACGTGTGTACACACACATGTGTGCATGTACGTGTGTACATGTGAGTATGTAGATGCATATGTATACATGCATGTAAGTGTGTGTGCATGAGGTATGTGCGTGGTGGGCTGTGATGCTGGCCCAGGCTCTGGACCCAGCTGGGCAGCTTCCTGGTCCCAAGGCTTGCAGCAGGGCCCACCGCCCTTCTGAGCCTCGGTTTCTGCAGGTGTCAGAATGGAAAGAGGGCATCTGACTCACAGGGGTCACGGGGACCACATGATAGGCTGCGTGAAAAGCATCACGTAAACTATAAAGCGCTCTCCTGCATTCTGTCACCCCGTGGCCAAGAACATGGGCCACGGAGCTAGACAGAAAGCGGGTGAGCCGTGCCCTGTTCCCTGACTAGCAAGGCAGCTCTGGGCAGCCCTTATCAGCCTCAGTTTCTTCATCTGTAAAATAGGGGTGATAACAATGCCCACCTTTGTGGCTCGGCATGAGGGCGTGAGTGAGCCAATGCGTGCAGAATGCCTGGCTCAGCGGTGAGCTCCTAGGCCACTATCATGAGTGCGTGCAATCCTATGTATAAAGGGACAGACCCGAGAAAGTCTGTTCCCAGCACAGGCAGGAGCAGTCCTGTGCGGATGTTAGACTTCTTTCCTAGCATCGAGGAGGCAGGCGATATTTCCCTCCGGAACTTCGTCTAGCTCGGCTGCATTTCTTATAACAGTCCCCCTCCGCCTGGGGCGCATACCGCACGAGGCTGCTGGGGGAGAGCACTGAAGACCATCTCCTCCCCGCTACCCCCCAGATGAACTTGACTTTGACCTGGAGCCAACTCAGCCAGGGGGTAAGGCAACCATAAAAGACTTGCTCTCCACACTGGTCAGAGCTGCAAGCTGCTTGCTGGGCCCCTCGTCCTCCCTCCCATCTTGGTCTTTCCGTAGCACAGACAGCGCATGAGACAAACGAGGAGGAGCCCGAGAGCCCTGGGTCAGGAGGCCTGGGGTGGAACCCTGCTGCGCCACCTGTCTGCCACGTGACCCCTCCAACTTTCCTCTCCGTCCAGATCAGGGAAAGAACAGCTCTGCTTCAAAGGGTCACACGAGGTAACGCACATCAGGATCCTAGCGCGTGGGTGAAATGCCTGACTGAGGGTGCCAGCTGCTCAGTCAATGCCAGAGACCGCTATGCAGGGGCTGGCCGGGGTGAGCCTCACCAGTAAGACTCTGGGGCCCAGAAAAGCCTCTCAACAGAGCCTGGGCATTTTCTCGCCTGCTTCCTGCTATGTCATTCAGAAGAACTGTGGGTTCCCCGCTGGGAACCCACCAGGCTCTGAGCGTGTGTATCTGGTTGGGATGCTCCAGCCTCCCGGGCCCACCCTGCTCTCTCCCTGGGCTGATAACCTGGCTCATCCTGTTTGTTGAGCCTCACATGGGCACCTGCAACAGTGAACCAGCAGGAAGCGGTACTCGGACTTTTATTTCTCAGGGCCACCCTGGCTGGAAGTCCCCCAGATCACACATGTTCGAATTACAGCAGCAAAGAGAACTAAGTAATGCTTGTGGAATGTCACGAAAAACCTTCTACAGGTCACCTTGTTTAATCTTTGTGAGTGCCCTGACAGGCAAGAATAATCTGCTTTGCCTCACAAGTGAAACAGCCAAGGCACAGAGAGGTTAAGTAAATGGCTTGAGGTCACACAGCCAAGATGTACCGATTTCTCACTTACGTGCTGAAAGTCCACTGCTAACCTCCACTGGTTCTGAGAAGTCCTCCCGGCCACAGCTGACACACTCCTGCGGGATGTGGCCCCACCCAAACTCGTCTCCCAGCCCCTGGCTCCAGCCATCCTCTGCTTCCTTTGCACCAGCAGACCTTTTAATCTGCCCTTTTACGTGGTATTCATTGCTTCCTCTTTCTTTACCTGGCTAACTCCTAGCTGATGAAACTCTTGGCCGAAAGAGTTTCCTCTAGTGACTTTTCCCTCACTCCCCAGAAACTCTGTGCTTCCCCTATTGTGCCATGCATACAGCATCCCTGTAATTCTCTGCTCAGTGATCTGTCTCCTGCCTTGGACCATATATTCCACGGGAGCAGAGGCCATGACTGTGCTGCTCACCACTGGATTCCCAGGGCCTAGCTCAGTGTCTGGCACAGAGTGTGCTCAGTGCTCTGTAAAGCCTGCTGAAAGGATGGACTATGGGTGGATGTGTGGGTGGATGGATGGACAAATGAACAGATGGATGGATAGATGGATGGATGGATGGATGATTATATGGACGGACAGACAGAGGAATGGATGGACAGGCAGATGGACAGATGGATGTGGGAGGGAGGGTGGGCGGGTAGACAAACAGATGCTGGATGGATGGATGGGATGAAGTAATCTCACCACTCTGAGACTCTGGAGGCTCTCCTACCCACCCCTGGAGACATACACTGGCCAGAAGCCTAGGCAGCGTCTGGCCGCAGCAGCAGACCCAGCTCAGCCGACACCCGCGCACCCCACGCCCTGCTCTGCCCCGGTCCTCACGGTATCGTCCGGATGCCAGCCATCCCGTGACGGCGATGGTGATGTGCAGCTGCCTGCCTTCCGTCAGGGGCAGAAACGTGAACTCCTCAATGGCCCCAACACGCTTCTTCATCTTGTATCCTAAGGGCCCAGACACAAAAACGAGGGTGGGGGTGACTGGGGAGCCGGGGAATGTTAGGCTGCGTGGCTCTGTGCACTCACACACTCATCACGGTGAGTGCCAACTGTGTGCCCTGCTCCTCAGCAAACATCTCAGTTTTGAGCTCGTTAACGCTGGTGCCATGATTGTCCCTGATTACAGATGCGAGTAAGAGGCTTCCAAAGGAGGGTGAGCCCGCGAGCGGCAGAGCTGGGATTGAAACTCAGAGCCCAACTTTATAAACCACTGCTCTGTCCTGATTCGGGGGGTACTATATCTTTTTCCTGCCCACGAACTTCAGGAGCATAAACACACCCATCTTAGTAAAAGTGCTGTGAGCGGACCAAGATTTTTTTTTAAAGATTTTTTAAAATGTGGACCATCTTTAAAGTCTTCATTGAATTTGTTACAGTACTGCTTCTGTTTTATTTTGGTGTTTTTGGCTGCAAGGCATGTGGGATCTCTGCTCCTGGACCAGGCATCAAACCCTTACCCTCTGCATTGGAAGGCAAAGTTCTTAACCACTGGACCACCAGGGAAGTTCCCATGAGCAAGATTCTTAATGTGGGAAGCTACAGGCCACCTGGGGAGAGGAACAGGAAACTGTGTGATGAGGGGCCTAGTGACACACGTGGCTTGGAAAGACTCCCTCCCCGCCCCCACCCAGATGATGCTGGTGAATGAAAGGTAGCCGTGTGTCTCTTACATGGGGAAGCTCAAGCGTCTCTGAGGCATCCTGCCTGGAAACTACCCAGGTGGTGACAAGAGGGCCAAAAAGACCCTCTCTAAAGAGTCTACACTGGGGGCAGTTTCACAACCTCAGCCCTCCTGACCCGTGCCGAAGCCTGCTGCAAGTTCTGGGACTCAGAGAAGAGGAAAGCCACGTCCTCTTCCTCCTCTGTCTCCCGGGGAGTCCCCCTGGTGAGAATCTGGGCATGTCCCTTACGGGGCTGGGCCATCCGGGGCCACAGACCCCTCACGGCCGCCGCTGCTCTGGACCCTTACCTGTCAGGCCGGCTCCAGCCGCGCCGAACAGCGAGGTCATGATGGCGATGCCAGCCGCTGAGCCCAGAGCTGCGGCCCCGGCGCTGCCGATGATGGTGGCGGCCCCGGCAGCGACGAGAGGAGCGGCCAGGCCCCCGGTGACGCCTGCAAGGACAGCCGCCCATGCTGGGGACAGGAGGGCACGAGCACGCGGCCCCCCGACATACACGCAAACACACTGCCTCTGCACGCTGCGGGGAGGCAGCCCCCCAGCTGATCCCCCTGCAGTGGACACCAAGCGGGGGGACGCGGGGGAAGGCCCAGCAGTGCCGCCGAAGCACAGGGTGGCTGGAGCAGGGAGCTGGCAGACAGTGGTGTTCAGGGGGTGGCAGACCACACAGGAGCGGCAAGCTGCGGCATGCAGCCTCAATTTCTCCCCAGAGCAAGTGGGAGAGAGCAAAGGACCTTCAACACGCAAGTGAGCAGGCAGCCCATCGCGACTGTGCGCCCTCAAGCCAATCCCTGCAGTCATCCCACACTCACTGCCCGGCCACGTGTCCCGTCTCATCTTACCAATCACCGTCCCGCCTCCCACGGTCGCCAGGCCTATCAGCAGATAGCGCTTCCACTTCCTCCTGTTCTCCTTCTTCTTCCGGGATGCCTCAGCAGACCTGCAGGAGAAGAGGTTGCTCTCGAGGGCTGGTGGTGCCTGAGCAACCTTGATGCCGCCCCTCCTCCCCAACCCCCCAAACTAGCACCCATGCCGTGGCTCTATCATGCAGAGCAAGGCACCAAGGCTGCCCCGGGTCCATCCACCATCGACGGTCTTAAAAAACTGAAAATGCTCTAAAAACCCAGTATGCGGGATATGCTACTTACCCAGTCGATCCATCCTAACAGGGTTGCAATTTGAATAATGAAAAGACAAAGAAGTAATAACGATAACGGCAGAAGCAGCACAAGGTATCTTTCCACAGATGGACTTGGAACGAGTACCAGATAGTTAGAGACTCCATCACCTCACTCTCCCTCCCCACCCCGCACCTTGCCATCTGCGCCGACCTCCCCCTGTGATGTTTGGAAACCAATTTCCCTTGAGAATAACCCTTTCGGATGTGAGAAATGTCTGTGCTGGAGACCTTGGCCTTGGGGCAACAACTAGAACAGTCCGGACTTGAGATCTGAAGGTGACAAAATGTGGTAAAAGGGAAGCACTGATGGAAACTGGGGTCAGGTGAATCCTGAGAATACTTCCCGGCACTAAGGCCAACTTTCCTGCCGACATGCGGCCCGCGGTGCTTTGGGGCAATAAGGTGCAGGAGACAAGGGTGGGAGGCTGCAGTCATTCCCAGCGCGAACTCTGAACTGAACCTGGAGTTTGGACAACAACTCAGTGCTGGAGCAACAGCAGATGCCAGTGATAATAAATGAAGGGTTAATATTTATTGAGGACTTTTAACACGACTGCCACTGTGCTTTGCACTTCGAATGACTTATCTTATCCCAGAAGCAGTTTTCCTTTTTATTGTCTGCGTGTCACAGCCGAGTTCGGGGATAAGCGTACCCGGCTTCTGAGCAGCAGTGGGGAGCAGCATGGGGAATCTCTGTCGAGCAGAGCCTGACAACCGGCCCTGCACGCGGGGACCCAAATGGAAGCTGTTCCCACGAAGCTCCATTTCCCTGAAATTCAGTCCCTCCTTTCGTAAAAAGGGGGATAGGAACGTCTCCCTCCTGAGGCTGTTGGTTTGTAAAGATTAAATTCATTAAGGAACTTAAGTCTCCTGCTAAGTCTCCTCCTGCTCTGCCCTGAGACCAGCAACAGTTGACCAAGATCACTCTGTCATCCTGGGACCAAGACAGTGGGGACTAAATTTAATTTAATTCGTGCCTTCAATCGACAGACTCTCACGGAACGCGGACAGTGGGCGGGCACTTTTGTGCGCTGGCAAACAGGATCACGTGATCGTCAATCAGCACTGTTTCCTACCCATCTCTCGCCTCCTGAACCACAGTTCACCCTCCAGTTAGTGGGGAGAAGTGGGATTGGAGACGGGCATTCAGAGACCTGCTACGCATTTTGGTTGTCGGCCCGCTCACCTCAGCCAATTGTCTTAAATTCCTTAATGAATTCCTTAATGAGTTTAATCTTTACAAACCAGCAGCCTCAGGAGGGACACATTCTTATCCTCCTGGGGGTATATGGTTGCTTCACTACCGAGCGGAAACCAGTTCTCCATGGTCACAGGCGCTGGTTTCCCATGGTTGAAACACACGCC
Organism: Moschus berezovskii; assembly: GCF_049115385.1. NCBI lineage: Eukaryota > Metazoa > Chordata > Mammalia > Artiodactyla > Moschidae > Moschus > Moschus berezovskii. The sequence continues at coordinate 3,404,678 of NC_142461.1, forward strand.
CTCAGACGTGCGGCAAGAAGTTGAACCACACGCATCCATTATCACACGATGGTGATGAAGGGCCTGGACTGTGCAGTCAGGTTTCAAACCCTGTAAACGAGGCTTGGATCCTCCCTCTGCTGTGGTGGGCCATCAGCGTTCTCCAGATGTTCAGTTATGCCCTGCGCTGGTCCTCCCTAAGGAAAAATGATCCTTCTCTGCCCTGCTGAGCTGAGTGGCCCCATGACCCGTTTTGGCCAGTAGGGGGAAGGGATCTGTGTCACTTCCTGCTAAGACCCCTTCTGCTCTGCCCCGAGACCAGCAACAACGTTGACCAAGATCACTCTGTCATCCTGGGACCAAGACAGCGTGGACTAAAGCCACAGCCAACCTGAAAGAAATTCACCTTTTTCTTGCTGTAAGCCACTGAGACATGGAGGTCATTTGTTACTGCAGCAAAACCTAGCCTATCCTGGTGGACAGAGCCACTTACTAACCTCGGGATTAAGTACAAGTAACTCGTCCTGTCTGAGTTTCCTCATTCATGAAGAGGGGATAATAAAAGTCCTGAATTCCCAGGGGTATTGGGAGGGCTGAGCGAGAGTCCACACAGGGTACTGGCATGCTGTAATCATTCAGTGTGTTTATTGCTCCCATCATTCTTTCCATGGTTATGATAATTTCCTCAACACAGGCTGGAGATATACTTTGGCCCTGAACTGCTAGCACCATTTGGGGCAAACAGGAAGGCTGGAAATGAGTTGCTTTCAGTAGAGTTCAAGGCCTGGGGAGAAATTCCAGCTGCTGGGGGAACACATATGAGGAACATACAGGGGCCACAAGCAGCTGGCTCTGCGGACCGACCAGCAGTATCTGGTTCAACAAATGTTGCCTGGGAAACACTCTGCAAACTGGGGGCAGAAAGGTTTCAGCCCAGCTCTGCCACGAGCTCACCGGCTCACCTGATTTTTCTGAGCGTCAGTTTTCTCACTTCGGGACTGGAAATGATGATAGCCCCAGAAGGTGACCAACATCAACCAGGAGAATTCTCCCTCCCTCCTAGTTCCTCCTCTGCCTTGAGGATGGGGTCACCTCTCCAGCAGGACACTCAGGCCCCCTGTGACCTGGCCCCTGCCTTCTTCGCAGCCTCATGGCTCATCAATTCCGAACTTCCACTTTACGCTCCAGAAACACTAAACTGCCTGCAGGCACACCTCCGAAGCCCCAGTCCTGTGCTCCTGCTGCCCCTTGGCTGCCAAGGACCGTCTCACCTCCCTTTGTCTGGCTAAACAGTACTCTCCTTTCCAGAGTTGTCTCCTCCAGGAAGCATGCCCTGAGCCTCAAGGCTGCCTAACTGCTCCTACTCCAGACTTTCCTAACCCTCTGTACTGTATTAGTCTGGGATTCTACACCATTGATTTTCTTTTTTTTTTGGAAATGTAAAATGGCATCCACATTTTGAATTGTTCTTAACAAAGCATTTGTAGATACATACACGGGGGAAAAGCTTCAACATTTCACCTAAGAAATACAGAACATGAGATTGAGATAGAAGTAGACAGGAAAGAAGAAATGAGAAATCAGAATTGGCAAAGATTTAAAAAATTGAAGGTAAAGAAAATTCTCTCCCCTGGTGGCTCACAGGTAAAAGCGTCTGCCTCCAATGCGGGAGACCTGGGTTCGATCCCTGGGTCGGGAAGATCCCCTGGAGAAGGAAACGGTAACCCACTCCAGTATTCTTGCCTGGAGAATCCCATGGACGGAGAAGCCTGGTAGGCTACAGTCCACAGGGTCGCAAAGAGTCGGACACGACTGAGCGACGGAACGGAACGGAACAGAAATGACGAGGTACACAGAGATCATATTTATCTAAAATTATAAGGGACACTGAATTAAAAGTGAGAACATCAAAAAGAACAGAAATGAACAAAAGCAGTGAGAAAGGATCAGAGAGAAAGTCATAGAGACCGAGGGGAAACACACCTGGAATGGTCAGCTCTAAGACCTATCCTGCTGCTGCCGCTGCCAAGTCGCTTCAGTCGTGTCCGACTCTGTGCGACCCCAGAGACGGCAGCCCACCAGGCTCCCCCGTCCCTGGGATTCTCCAGGCAAGAACACAGGAGTGGGTTGCCATTTCCTTCTCCAATGCATGAAAGTGAAAAGTGAAAGTGAAGTCGGTCAGTCGTGTCCGACTCTTAGCAACCCCATGGACCGCAGCCCACCAGGCTCCTCCACCCATGGGATTTTCCAGGCAAGAGTACTGGAGTCGGTTGCCATTGCCTTCTTCGTAGACAATTGATTTTCAGAGGGTAGGCCCTGGATCAACCACATCAGGATCCCCAGCGGGGAGGTGTTAAAAGCACTACTTCCTGGGTGAGGAAAACTACTTGTAACAAGCCCTCTGGTTATCTCAAGTTTAAGAATCACAGGGGTGAACCTTCAGGACATAGATCAAACCTTTCCTGCACTCCACCCACAGGAGCTGGCTCTGGGACTGGCACCTGGATGGGACTCAGAAGATGTTCCTTGGAAAGGAAGATTTGGAGGTGAACATCTCACTGCAGTAATCTATTCTCCCGCTCATTGTCCACGTCTATGAAAACCAGAAAGCACATACATTTTGGCTGAAGAAAATACTTAGCCAGAGTTCAGGCCACTCACCAGCAAGAATGAAGCTTCCAGGATATTAGAACAAATCCCAGGGAGGTTCGCGCCTGACTGAATTTAAACAAGAGGAGACGCTGGCTGTGAGTCACAGCTTTGATGCTTCCTACACTAGGAGGGGAAAATTCAGAGCACGACGCTAAATCCAAACGAAGCCTTGCTCCTTTTCCTGACGTTGCCTGCTGTGGAGGCACCATGGCCCCCTGTGCCATCACAGAGCCCCTGGCCACACGCACGACCGGGGATGCCGGAAGTGACCTTGAGCTGGAGTTCAAGTCAGCCTCCCAAAGACAGAAGTGAAAGTTGCTCAGTTGTATGTGACTCTTTGCAACCCCATGGACTACACAGTCCATGGGATTCTCCAGGCCAGAATACTGGAGTGGGGAGCCTTTCCCTTCCCCAGGGGATCTTCCCAACCCAGGGATTGATCCCAGGTCCCCCGCATTGCCGCAGATTCTTTACCAGCTGAGCGATCAGAGGCTGAAGCCAAAACGCAGATTAGGGCTAAATCCCAGGCTGAAGTCACAGCTACCTTGTGAGGAGCAAAGCTACCTTGCTCATCTCACGGCTCCACAGAGCAATTTCCCTCACGGCCCCTTACCTCCCGTGAGAGGGGCTCCTTCCTCTTTTCTGCCCTCGTCGTCACCCTTCTCGTTTTCCCAGAATTATTTATTTATGACTGTGCTGGGTCTTCATTGCTGCGAGCGGGCTTTCTCCAGTTTGGGGGAGTGGGGGGCTGCTCTCCAGATGTGGGGCACAGCTTCTCACTGCAGTGGCTTCCCTAGGTGCGAGGTTCTAGGGGCACTGGCTGGGCTCAGTACTTGTGGCTCTTGGGCCCTGGAGGGGGCTCAGTGAGGTACACGGGCTTAGCTGCTCCGCTGCACGTGGAGTCTTCCCACACCGAGGACAGAACCAGTGTCCCCTACGTTGTCACATGGATTCTTATCCACTGGACCCCAAGGGAAGTCCACCCTTTTCTTTCTTTTTTTTTAATCACTTTCTCCAGTCAACAGAGATGGGGTGCTTATCTCTGCGGAGTCTAGAGACACATTCTGAGTAAAAGCTCAGAAAGTCCATAGAAGAGTGATCTTTGCTGCCTTCTTCAGAACTAAGGAGGAAACTGGGGGTTCCCAGCCATGCCCGGAGGGGATGCAGTGAGTGACATTCAGACTGGATAAGGAAGCTGAATCGGATGGTGTCTCCGATCACCTGGGCACCCCTGGGCGAGTGACGTCACCCTCTGACCTTCTGTTTCTTCCTCTGCCAAAGCCTCAGGGGACTGCAGTGAAAATCCAATGAGACAGTATCTTGTACCGGCATCTAGAGGGCACTCCATAAAGGTTAGATGTTGACCATGTTATTATGATGGGCTCAGTATCAACCTCCAGCCCGGCATTCGCTGTTTACTATGTGCCAGGGACTGTTCCAAGCTTTTGACAAGAAGGAACTAGTTTAATCCTCTGGAGAGCCCTATGACAGAGATACGATCACTACCCCTGTGCTAGGGACAAGGAAGCTAAGGCATAGAGAAGTGAAGTCCCCCAACCAGGAGGGAGAGCTCGGCTGGCCGCAGGGCTCAGAGAGGCCCCGAGAACAGAGAGGTGGGACCCTGTACCCTGAGCCCCAGCTGCACAGGATCGCCCCGGGTGCCAAGGAGCTCACCTTGCAGAAACTCAAAACCGCAGGGTTAAAAGACACCTACACGCAACTCGATCCTCTTCTCGGACAGGTGAAAACACGGGTGCTGATGCCAGAGGGGGAAAGTCGCGGGCCCCGGGCCACACAGAATGAGCGGCAGAGTCAAACAGAGGACCAGGCTGCTTGGCTGACCAGTCCCTAGGCTTTCCCTGGGTCCCAGATTCTTCCACAGACCACAGATGGAGCCTAGAGGTCCCCAAAGTCCCTAAAATTTAGTTTAAAAAATGACACCTGTGGAGTATTTTTCCAAGGAAAAGGCCCCACAATGAAATAACAGCAATGTTGTTGCTCGGTCTCTAAATTGTGTCCGACTCTTTGCAACTCCACAGACTACAGCTTTCACTATCTCCCAGAGTCTGCTCAAACTCATGTCCATCGAGTCGGTGATGCCATCCAACCATCTCATCCTCTGTCATCCCTTTCTCCTCCTGCCTTCAATCTTTCCCAGCATCAGTGTCTTTTCCAATGAGTCAGTTCTTTGCATCAGGTGGCCAAAGTATTGGAGTTTCAGCTTTAGCATCAGTCCTTCCAATGAACACCCAGGACTAATCTCTTTTAGGATGGACTGGTTGGATCTCCTTGCAGTCCAAGGGGCTCTCAGGAGTCTTCTCCAGCACCACAGTTCAAAAGCATCAATTCTTTTGGTGCGATAGCAAATGTTGATATTCATCATCTAGTAACTCTGTGCAGAGCTTCCCAGGTAATGCCCGTGGCAAAGGACCTGCCTGCCCATGCAGGAGATTTAGGAGACATGGGTTCAATCCCTGGGTCACGAAGATCCCCTGGAGGAGGAGGGCATGGCAACCCACTCTAATATTCTTGCCAGAAGAATCCCTATGGACAGAGGAGCCTGGCGGACTACAGTCCATGGGGTCACAAAGAGTCAGACATGACTTGGCAACTGAACACACACACACACAACTCTGTGCAAGGCCTGCTCGATGCACTTTAGGTATAGAAACTTCATTTAAGCCCCACACGAACCCTTTGAAGAGAGTGCTATTATTATCCCCATTTGCATGTGAGGAAACTGAGGCTCAGAGAAGTAAAGGAACTTGGCCAGGATCACACGGCTGGTAAGTGGCAGAGGTGGGCTCTGCTTCACAGTCCCTGATCTGGCATGACTGGTATTCTCGGAACAGAACCTCTGGGTAATATGTTTCTTTCTGACAACCGATTTCCAAACAATACTCAAGAGTTTCTTTCCTTTCAAGGCATACTTGAAATGGTACAAATGTCCAATATATCCAAAGGTGCTGGGCAGCCCTTGTGACTATGGTCACTGGCCTTGGGTCCAGGTCTTTCTTTACTGACACAGCTCTGGGAGTCAAAACAAGGCTATTTTGGGGTTACTTCAACAGATTAACTTTCCTTCTTTCTCAAGGAAACAACCCCCTCCCTTTGCCCTACAAACCCGGGGGTGGGGGTGGGGTGGGGAGGGCGGATCCAGTTCTGAGCTTGGCTTCAAAGCTAAATTCTCAGCTGGGTTGAACTGGCATAGTCTGACTGCTCAAAGAAGTCCTTCGTGGCTGAACAAAACTCAAGGCTGGGAGATGTGCCTGGTTGCAAGGAGGACGCAGTTAGGCTATGACTGGGACTGATCTATTACTCTGGGATTAGATCCTCTGTAGAGTGTTCGACAAAGAGCTGAGCTCTGGCCAAGTTTGCCAGGAAAACTTCCCTCGACACACACCTGACCATACAGAGAGAGCAAAGCCCATCAGCCGTGGCAGGCATGGGGCCACGTGGGGAAGGTAAGAACTCCCAGGTGTGGAACCCTTGCTGTGTGCCAGCCCTGGGCCAAGCACTTAATAATACAGTTGCATCTGTTTTCCACAACAACCCTAGGGAGAGATTATTCTCCTATACTACAGATAAGAATATTACAGCTTAGAGAAAGGGGGGCCAACCTGCCCAAGGTCAAAAGATATACAGGTGTCAGGACCCAGGCCACTCTGACCCACAGACAAGGTGCCATATGAGCTGAAGCACAGTGGGGTGTCAAGACCACAGGCTGTAAAAGTCACAAACTCAGGGCTCGAAGCAATCATCTGCTCAATCCCCGTCTCTTGCAAATGAGGGTGGAGGCCAGAGCAAGTCAGGGCTGTACCGGGATTCTCCAGAGTCTCTTAATGGGTGGAAGTGGTGGACATCTCAGAAGTCCACTGGAGTGGAAATCCGAGATTCCAGCTAGATGGGAGGACGGGCAGACCAGACTCCTATCTGAGAAGTGGAAGGCCTCTACTCCCAACAGGCGGGGCCAGGGCCAGGGCTCCCTTACTCAGAGTCCTCCTCTTTGGTTTCCTTCAGGCTCTCGAGGAAGGTCTCTTCCAGAAGGTCGAGCTCCTCCAAGGGCGCTCGGAGGAGGGAGGCCGTGTGGCAGATGAGGACGCGGGCCCGAGCATCGTAGCGTCCTCGAGAGAGAGAGAGAGAGAGAGAGAGGCGGCGGTCAGTTCAGCTCCCAAGCACAGAGATGCTCACCGCAGTGTGATGCACGAGACCCGAACCCGAGCCACGTCCCAGGCTCAGGGCCCCCCGACAGCCGGTCCATTTATCAGAGAACAGCTTCCGGGACAGGGCAGTGGGTGACTATTACAAACATGAATCAGAAGCAAGGTGGCGTGCCGGGAGCCAGCGAGGGAAATCCTACCTGTGGCAAAGGTCAACTGGGGAAGAGGCCTGACGGGCAAAGGCTAATCAGGACTCGAGGAACCCCCTGGACTTACCTGAGCATCTACCCCAAAGAAAACCGGAGTCTGACTGCCTTACTATCTTACACCTCTTATCAAGTCCTCTAATACTTACGGGGGCTTCCCCCCAACCACCTTTCTCTGAAAACATTAATTCAGAGCTGTAGTTTAAAAGTTCTCCTCGGCTTAATAGGAGTGTTCCAATCCAAGCCCCTCTGATAGCTTTCTAACTTGCATGACAAGTTTGTCCGGGCTCTTACAACTATGAGTGTGACTGTTTATAGCCTCCCAGCCATGCAAGGACAGAAAGCCTAATATTTTAAAATACAGGAATCTGTTGAAGAAGTTAAAATCATTAGAGTAGTACTAAAAAAGATTTCATTGTTGAATCAATGCTTGCTGCAAAGTTTCCTCTATCTATTGTATCCTTGGAAATATATTAATCACATATAGAGAATATAAGTAGTAGCCTTTGATTTAACCACATCAGATCTTAAGTTAATAAGTTCCTTTCTTGCAGCTCACTACACCGGTGCCTTATAGGAATGTAACTTTGTTATGTGTCTAGCACCTAACTTTAGGAAAGTCACCTTAAAAGAAAAGTCTTTTACTTGCTAACTAACCTATTGTCAGGAGAGAGGGCCATAAAACTGTTAGCAGGCCCCCTGGCCAGAAGATGATGTAAACCACCTAAAAACTTTTATCACGAGATACACAAAAATAAGCCCTGATCCTGATAAGAGTCAAGACTGCTGACCCCACGTGATTTTGGTGTGAATCTATACCTCCCTTTCTCTGTTTCTTATGCGCATAACTTAGGGTATAAAAGCGGCACTGGAAAATAAAGTTTTGGGCCTTGCTCACTGAAGCTTGGTCTCCCCGTGTCGTTCTTTCTCTTTTTCCGTCCTTTTCTCTATTCTCCTTTTTCTGGTTGAGATCCTTGGAGCGCTGGGCCCTCTGAGTTTACTTATCTGCCTGGGCTTCTAAGACCCACTCGAGGGGGTGCCCTGGTGGGGTGCCTCCAGTGATTCGAGAGGGCACCTGCGGCCTATGTAAACAGAGCAAACCCCGTGCTGGGGTTTTATTGGTTTCCAGCGTAAACCAAGGAATCATCAGCCCCTGTCTCTCTCTTTCTCTCTCTCTCTCTCTGACGCCGACGCCGTTCATCCCGAGGATACCCTGGGCCATATCGAGGCTGGTCCCCGATAGTGGCGCTTTTCAGAAAAAAAAAAAAAAATTCAAATTTTCACATCCCAAAGCTGTTTAAGGAGGTGACGTCATGATGAAAACCAAATCCCATTCCACACTGACTACAAGGCCCCTGGCCCACTCCACGACCTCACCTTCTAGAATGTTCCTGCTACAAGGCCTTTGCTCTTGGGCTGTTTCCACCACTTGGGAGGCTCGTTCCCCTGATCTTGCGGGGCGCCTCCTCCTCCAAGTCTCTGTTCCAACGCCTCCTCAGAGTGGCCTTCCCGACCCCGACACACATCACTAGACCCCTCCGCCTTGTCTTTTGTTCCACACAGAGCTTGCCCAACTCTGACATCATGTCCATTTACTTCTGTTTTCTCTCTCCCCGTGAAGTATAAAGCCTATACGTATAAATTCTGTGTGTTCTCTAGTCTTTAGGAGAACACCCGGCATAAAGAATAAATGTTCAATTAATGACCCAGGTAGGGGCCATTCCGGAGAAGGCAATGGCACGCCACTCCAGTACTACTGCCTAGAAAATCCCATGGACGGAGGAGCCTGGTAGGCTGCAGTCCGTGGGGTCGCTAAGGGTTGGACACGACTCAGCGCCTTCACTTTCCCTTTTCACTGTCACACAATGGAGAAGGAAATGGCAACCCACTCCAGTGTTCTTGCCTGGAGAATCCCAGGGACGGGGGAGCCTGATGGGCTGCCCTCTATGGGGTCACACAGAGTCGGACACGACTGATGCGACTCAGCAGCAGCGGCAGCAGCAGGGGCCATTCGCCTTCACTCAGGCAGAAGCAGAAACTGTGAGAAGCGTCCCACAACGTTTCAAGCAGAGACTCCGGGCCCTGTGAATACTGCAGAACCGGCTTCCGCTGCTGGGCATCTGCAATGCTGCATGGTAACTCTGCAGTCCTTCCTGGAACGAGGGGCCTTGGAGTGAGCTGTGGTCTGGCAGGATGTGTCCCACTGCCCTCAGCTGCCTCCCTGGATGCGGATCTGGTTGCGTGCTGGGAAACAGACACCGGCAGGTCATGTCTTGGGGTTACTGATCTGCTGATGTTCCAAGAATAAGGGAGCTCCCTGATCCCTCCTAGGATCACAGACCATTGAACATAGGTCATAATCGAGCTGTGGAAATTAATAAGCCTTGGCCATGGTGATTAATTGCTGGTGATGATAATCAGCCACTAATTCATACTCCATTGGTCAAGGCTGCCGTGATTTAGTTTCTGGAATATAGACTGCCAGGTACCAGGTGATTAAAACCTTCCAAGGTATTCCTGGACAAGGGACTCTGGAAAGTCAGCCTCGTGGAAGGGTCATTTCAAGGACCTTGACAGCCAGACTGCTGGACTCGGAGCTGAGGCTCTGTTTCACGCAGGTGGCGAGTGGTAAGGAGGTGGGCAGGAATCCCGAGCTACCCAGGACAACTTGCCAGGCAACTAACTGACTCCTCAAGGGCCAGTCCATCCTGTCTCAATAAAGAGCCCAACCTGGGGCTCAGGCCAAAAGCCTGTGCATCGTTTTTGATTTTTCTTGTCGCCCTTCCCCTGACACCCAATCTACCAGCTAATACTGACAGCTGCCCCTCCAAAACGTATCCTGAGTCTGAGCAGAGCTCCCTATCCCTGTTGTCATGGCCACCGTGACAGCCACAGCACTTCGCCAGCCATCTCCCCGCTTTCTCACCTTTCACCTTTGCCCCTACACTTTACTTGCCACACAGCAGCTTGAAAGATAAAGTCACAAATGTGGGAGGTTCTCTTCCCCGACTTGAAACTCCACAGTGCACTTGGAATAAAACCCACATTTTCCCCATGGTCTGCAAGGCTGTACACCATCTGACCCCTTCCTACCAGCTTCTCCCACCTCACTTTCTACTGGTCCCTATTTCATGCACCAGGGTTTGTCCCACCAAGAAGCCAAGCTCATTTCTGCCCCAGGGCCTTTGCACTTTTTCTAACTAGCAAACCCCTGATCTCAGAAGGTCTGGGGCACTCATACCTAGAAGCAGCAGTGTGATGAAGACTCCTCCTGCAACCTCTGCAGGGAAGGAAACCAGCATCCACGGTGCTCCTAAAAATGCCGGGAGCCACCCGACAGGCTTGCAATCGGGACTGCTAATCCTCCCAATTATGAAATTAAGAGACACCTGCTCCTTGGAAGAAAAGCTATGACATACGTAGACAGCATATTAAAAAACAGAGACATAACTGTACTGACAAAGGTCTGTATAGTCAAAGCTGTGGTTTTCACAGTGGTCACGTATGGATGTGAGAGTTGGACCATAAAGAAAGCTGAGCACTGAAGAACTGATGCTTTTGAACTGCAGTGTTGGAGAAGACTCTTGAGAGTCCCTTGGACTGCAAGGAGATCAAACCAGTCCATCCTAAAGGAAATCAGTCCTGAATATTCACTGGAAGGACTGAGGCTGAAGGTGAAGCTCCAATACTTTGGCCACCTGATGCGAAGAACGGACTCCTTGGAAAAGACCCTGATGCTGGGGAAAGTTTTAAGGCAAAAGGGGAAGGCGGTGGTAGAGGAAGAGATGGTTGGATGGCATCACCGACTCAATGGACATGAATCTGAGCAAACTCCAGGAGACAGTGAAGGCCAGGGAAGCCTGGCCTGTTGCAGTCCCTGGGGTCACAGAGTCAGATGTGACTTAGCGACTGAACAGCAACAGCGGCCACACCATCCCAGGCACAGCCCTAGGCTGTGGGCCACAGACACACATACAAGGGACCCAACACCCAGGCAGTCTATTCTCTAGAAAAGCTTGGAGGGGGACACGAACTCTGCCCTGAGCGGAGCCGGAGTAGCAGCAGCCTTCAACTGCTGGGCAGCCCCAGTACCCACCCCAGTCTCCATCCTTGGAGTCCAACTGGTCCCTCTGGCCTGGGAAGAGCAAGGGACAAGTCCACAGTCACCTGGTGTGTTTGGACAGACCCAGGGTTAGAACTCACACCCCTGGGCTCCTTGCTCACCCTTATCTCAACAGAGAAGCTACTGCACTTTGAACTGCACCACCTAACACTGTGCTGTGCATTAAAGGATGAACGGCACCCATGAAGCTTGGCACTAAATGCCAGGTCCCCCCTAGGCACCATGCTAAGCCCCACCTGCCCTACATAGCCACATGCACCTCCTCAGGGGTACAACCTCAGCAGTACAACCTCCACTCCCAGGCACTGAACCAGCCTCTGCTCTCAGTATGGCTCTGAGTTTGGGAGCCGGGATGACCAGCCTGGGGTTGACCTCGCCTCTCGTGGAGAGCAGCAGCATCCCAGACCTTTGGGAAGAGATCACTGCCAAGCCCTTCCCTTGGGGGCGGGGGGCTGCCCTCAAGACCAAAGGAAAGGAACTCAGGCAGAAACTCAGGCAGTTGACACACAGACTGGTGTTTGAATTTTCATCTGATTATCTTTATAGCTGAATGGCTTTGGACAAGTTTCTTGATCTCTCTAAGCCTCAGTTTCCTCATCTGTACAATGGGGGCAAGAATATCTTTTTAATCTGGCTTTCTCTGAGATGCAATGAGAAGACACATGTGATGAACCTGGCCAGTGCCTAGGATGCAGGAAGTGGTCAAGTGTGAAAGTTAAAGTGTTAGTCGCTCAGTCATGTCTGACTCTGCGACCCCACAGATGTTAACCCAGGCTCCTCCATCCATGGGATTCTCCAGGCAAGAATACTGGAGCGGGTTGCCATTCCCTTCTCCAGGGGATCTTCCCGACCCAGGGATCGAACTGCGGTCTCCTGAACTTCAGGTAGATTCCTCACCGTCTGAGCCACGTCCTCAGATAAAGGTGGCTGGAAAGTGAAAGTGTCAGTCACTGAGTCTTGTTCAACTCTTTGCCACCCCATGGACTGTGGTTGAGAAAGGGTGGCTGATAGTACCCTTTTTATGGTAAACTGTCATGTTTCCTAGATCCTTACATGCTAGGAAGCAAGGACTGCTGGAGTGAGGCTGTGAGCTGCTAAGTCAGCCTGGGGATCTGTCTTACCGCTCCCTTAGGGTCCGAGGGCACTCTCAGGCCACGTTCATACAGCCACTTACCCAGCCCACTGCACTGCCATCCCTCAATGGACCAACTTTTCTTTCTTCTTTTGGGCTGTGCCATTTGGCTCGAGGGATCTTAGTTCTCCAACCAGGGATTGAACCTGGGTCCCAGCAATGAAAGTGTTGAGTCCTAACCACTGAACTGCTGGGGAATTCCCCCAACTCTTCTCATTTTCTATTTATTTATTTACTTGGCTGGGCTGAGTCTTAGCTGTGGCATCCAGCATATAGGATCGAGATTCCTCGATCAGGGATTGAACCCGGTCCCCCTACATTGGGAGCGTGGAGTCCTAGCCACTGGACCACCAGGGAAAGCCTCCCCCTAACTTTTCTATTTGTATATGTTGTATAGCATTCGGAATATTAATACCCAGTTTCACGCTCAGTGAATTTTTTTCATACAAAGAAAGCACACCTACCTCCAGTCCCATGCCCCCCGGGCCCCCACACTGGGCGCTGGCTGACTTACAAGCCAGGGTGTTCACACTGGTGGGGACAGCGTGGCTGGAGGGGTGCCGCTTCTCAGATCCACCCGACTCAGGGCAGGACTTGACCTCAGATGGTTCCGGGTGTGACTCCTGCCTTTTTGCGGCTCGTTCCGGGGGGACAGTGAAGGGCACTCGGGTGGCAACAAGTGTAGTTCAAGGCCAGTGGTCATGGGAGCCGAGGGGGCTCTTCCGAGACCCTCCTCCAGCTCTACCTGCTTAGAAGCCGCCCCGTCTGGCCGCTCCTCAGGACCCTGCCGCATGGGGTGCTCACTCCTGGTTCTGGCCTCATCAAATCCCCTTAAAGGCAGCTGTAAGGATGAGGGTTCTATCATCTCCTCGTGGGAAGGAGAACACCAGTCAAGAGTGCATGCTGGGGAACTTCCCTGGCGGGTTCAGTGGTTAAGACTCCAAGCTTCCACTGCCAGGGGCGTGGGTTCCATCCCGGGCTGGGGAACTAAGATCCCACATGCCGCATGGCCAAAGATAAGGGTAGACTCTGGAACCACGATGCCTGGGCTCAACTCCCGCCCTCCTTCTTCCCAGTGGTGCGACCTCAGGCAGCTGATTTCCCTTTCTGGGCCGCCGCGGCCTCGTCAGTACAATGAGGGGGCAGGGGGCAGCATCATCTACCTCCCAGTGTTGTTGATGGGCTGAAACAAATTATAAAAGCACTCTGCTCAGGGCTGGCACACAGTAGGCACTCCATGAGCATCGGCCCTGGGGAGGATTCCTCCTGGCGCCCAGCAGAGGGCCTGGCTCAGTTCTTACTGGCTGAACGGGTCAATCAGTTCAATACTGATAACAAGCTTGCCGAGTCTTGAGGATCCTGACGGAGACCCGGGCCACTAGGTGACAATGTGTGCGTCCAGCACGATTGAAGACGACCTCTCAGGCTTTCCTGATTCATCGGCTAGGAAGGTTTTGCAATTCAGTCATAAAGACTGGGTCAGAAAGTGGAGCTGAGTTTGTGGTGAAGGCGGTTCTGTCTCCTGGAGCTGCACCTCCTTGGGTCCCATCACTCGGAGCCAATGCCATCTTTGGACTCAGGGTACAGAGGGCGAGAACCATGATTCAGCTTACATCTCTGGCTCATAATTCACCACGAGACTCTCTGCCTTAAATGGAATTTGACACTTATTTTGAAATTTCACCTCTGCTTACCTCACCTCCTGAGCCTAATTTCCTCTCAGTGGAGATAACAGTTACCTATTCTAGCAGTTGATCTAAGGATTATATATTACACGATGCAGTCGTTCACCATCTTTGGTACATGACCCAGGAGAGCCACTGGGTAACTTCTATCTATTCATTTGTTTGTGCAGGCTGCGTCTCATCTTAGTTGCAGCATTCAGGGTCTCTGAGGCGTCACGTGGTCTCTCTAGCTGCGGTGTGTGGGCTCGGCTGCCCTGCAGCACGTGGGATCTTAGTTCCCAGACTAGGGATTGAACCAACAAGTCCTGCATTGCAAGGCAGGTTCTTAGCCACTGGACCACCAGGGAAGTTCCTAGGTCACTTATAAAGACCTAGTAAACCAGCCCCACCTGGCCACACTGTGGGTCCTGGACCAATGGTTCTCCACTAGGGATGTTTTTGTGCTCCCCACCCCCACCCCAAGAACATCTGGGAATGTATGGAAACATTCTGATTGTCCCAAGTCAGGGAGTGCTGCTGGCGTCTAGTGAGAAGAGGCCAGGGATGTGGCTAAAGCTCCCACTAGGCACAGCGGGACCCCACAATAAAGAATTCTCCAGTCCCCAACGTCTACAGTGCCGCCGCTGTGAAAACCCAGTTTAATGAGCTCAGATTCAGCTTAACCGTCAACATATAAAAGCCTTATTTTTCCAGCTAGGTGGGCCAGAGGCTTTGTGGGTTGTTACTGGGTGAGGAGAAGAAAATGGTTAGTGTGCAAAGAAATTCCACCCTACCGCTGCCAAGATGGCATCATTCCGTGACTAAGATCCCAATACCATCAGTAAAGGTCAACCTTCCAGGAAGTTCTGAGACGTGCAGCTTTTCGTGTTGATTTCTTGGGCTGATTTCATGACTAATCACCCTGCCTCACACCCAGAGGAATGCAGCCGCACAGACAGCTTTCTTCTGTGCTGTGTGTCCCACCCCCTCAGGCTCTGCAGAAAAAGATGGCTCAGCCCTGCAGTCCAGACAACCACCTTGCCAATGCCTAAGCCTGCGCTCAAGGCAAGCTCCTCCATTCTTCCTTCTATCCATCCATTCTACTATTCCTCCATCTATCCAACAAACACTAAATGCCCACCACCTGTCCATCAGCCTTGCAGACACTGGGAAACAGTGGTGAAGAAGCCAGACAAGAGCCCTACCCTCATGGAGCTTACGAGAAAGGCCTTGAACAACTGGCCGAACCATGACACTGACCTTGGGCTTACAAGATCCTTGACTGTGTTCTTAGGACTAAAGACAGCTTTGTTTTGCTTTGAAGTAGCACTGAGCTCTTGTCTCTTTGTATTTGGAATTAAAGTTCAGAGAAGTTAAGTGACTTGACATCACAAGTGTCTCAGAGACAGGATGAGAGTCCGGGTTTCCTGGTTCCCAGGAGTTTCCCATTTCCGCATGACCACCATGGCCCTGCAGCACTCAGGGCCTGCGTCCTGTGTGCCAGCCCTTTTCTCAGCACTTGACCTGGGTTATTTCACTCAATCCTCACCACCGCCCCATGAGGTAAAGAGTACTGTGGCTCCCATCTGATGCCCAAGGAAACCGAGGCAGAGACATTCAGCAACTTGCCAATGAATCTTAACACCAGGCAGGCAGATCCCCCAGTGCTCCCAGTTCTTGGTCCTTCAGTTCAGTTCAGTTGCTCAGTCGTGTCCGACTCTTTCCAACCCCACGGACGGCAGCACACCAGGCCTCCCTGTCCATCACCAACTCCTGGAGCTTGCTCAGACTCATGTCCATCGAGTCGGTGATGCCATCCAGCACCTCACCCTCTGTCGTCTAGGGCCTTGGTTCTTCATTAACAAGGACAGAGTTGGACACGACAACAGTAGCCACTCCCACTCTGGGCATCATTTTCTCAACTACAGGCTTCCGCTTTACCCTGAAGGCACTTTGCAGATAATGTGTTGTTTTGTTGGTTGGTTTTTTGTTTGTTTTTTACAAATTGAAGGTCTATGGCAACCCTGCATCCAGCATCTATCAGTGCCATTTTTTTTCCAACAGCATTTTAAAATTAAAGTTTGCCCACTGGATTTTTTCAGTTCAGTCACGCAGTTGTGTCCAACTCTTTGTGACCCTATTTTAGACATGGTGTTATTATACTCTTAATAGGCTACAGAATAGTGTAAATACAAACTTTTAGATGCACTGAGAAACCACATATGGTCACGTGACTTGCTTTACTCTGGCAGGCTGGAACTGAACCTGCCATCTCTCCGAGGCCCACCTGTGTCCGATGAGGGCCATCTGGATGGTTTGTAGCGCTACCTACCTCTGCCTTCTGGGGAACTTTTAAGCCCTTCCACCTGTTCCCTCTGGGGGTCTTGGTGTGTCACTGACTGTGCTCCTATTTGTAGATGTCAAAATCTGGTGGGGCTTTGAGACAAACCAAAGATGCTGTCAGAGACTGGTATTCTTTAGACACGCATGCTTAGTCGCTGAGTTGTGTCTGACTCTTTGTGACCCCACGGATCTCTCTGTCCATGGAATTTTCCAGGCAAGAATACTGGAGTGGGTTGCCATTTCCTCCTCCAGAGGACTTTCCCGACCCAGAGATTGAATCTGTATCTCCTGAGTCTCCTGTCTTGGCAGGCAGATTCTCTACCACTGCCCCACCTGGGAAGCTGGCTTAGACATGAGGGATTATTATTTTCCCGTGGGGATGCCTCTGCATCCCTCCAACTCCCACGGGTAAAATCTGAGAAGGTTTTTCTTAACAGCACTTATTTTAGAATGTTGGCTTTGCCATTTAACAGCTCAGACCAGTTACTTTACCTCTCTGAGCCTCAATCTGCTCATTCGTGAAGTGGGAATGTCTACATAAAAGGATGGTGATGAGCATGCTGTGAAACAATGTTTGACAAGGGCCAGGGACAGTCACCAGCATGAACAGGTGCTTCACAAGTGGTGGTTACTCTCAAGAGAAATTTAAAAGGCAATGCCAGTCTAAAACTCCAGTACTTTGGCCACCTGATGTGAAGAACTGACTCATTTGAAGAGACCCTGATGCTGGGAAAGATTGAAGGCAGGAGGAGAAGGGGATGACAGAGGATGAGGTGGTTGGATGGCATCACCAACTCAATCGACATGAGTCTAAGTAAACTCCGGGAGTTGGTGATGGACAGGGAGGCCTGGTGTGCTGCGGTTCACGGGGTCTCAAAGAGTCAGACGTGACTAAGTAACTGAACTGAACGCCAGTTTAAGAGGCTGCCTACGAGAACGCCCCCGGGAGGGCATGAAGTACCAGACGATGATATTACAGACAGGCCATTTCAAACCCACTCTAACTATTCTGTGAGAGCCAGGCCAAGGTCACCCACAGCAAAGGGCAGTAAGTTAAGGTGTCCTGGGGTGCTCATGGGCGCTCAGAAGGGTTGTGATTGGCAGGTGCGGGCAGGTGGCAGGCTAGGATGCACGTGGCTCAGGGAGACAGAAGGGAGAGTCTGGCACACACAGGAGCTGCTTCCCCCAGTGATAAGGCCGTGGGACAGAGGGCTGGCCTGGGAGGCTAGAGACCGGTTCCTACTGGAAGGCCACCGGCCACCGTGTGCTTCTGGGAAAGCCCCTTTCCCTCTCTGGGCCCCAGTCGCTCCTCCTGGAAAAATGAGTCTCACCCAAGAGGACCCTGACCCGCCAGATGGGAACAAGGCCCCCACAGCACCCCTCAGGGGGCAGGGAGGACTCCAAGTCTGCACAGCCCCCGGCAGCCGCCTGGGCTCCCAGCAAGGGCTCGGGACCTGGCGCTTTCTCATTACCATGACGGTCATGTGAGAGTGTGTGTGTGTGTCCTGCTACCCTGCTCTCCAGAAACCTGTGCCCCAGACCTCCGGGCAAACCATCCCTCCCTCTAAGAGCATCCAGGACGATCGAATATTCCCTCATTTCAGTTTGCAAAAATAAAAGGGGTTCCGCTGAGGATTCTCTGACCGACTCCACCACATCCTCAGACCACAGCTCAGCCACGTGGCCTCATCAGCTAAACAGAAGCGTTTCTTCAGGGACTGCCCTGGTGGTCCAGTGGGTAAGAACCTGCGCTCCCAAAGCAGGGGGCCTGCGTTCGATCCCTGGTTGGGGAACTAGATCCTGTATGCTGCAACTAAGAAGCCCTCGTGCAGCGAAGACCCTGAGAGCCCCAAGTAAGACCCAGTGCTGTGCTGTGCTGTGCTCAGTCGCTCAGTCGTGTTTGACTCTTTGCGACCGCCAGGCTCCTCTGTCCATGGGATTCTCCAGGCATGAACACTGGAGTGGGTTGCCATACCCTCCTCGAGGGGATCTTCCCAACCCAAGGATTGAACCCAGGTCTCCCAGTGCAGCCAAAATAAATAAATATTTTTTTTTAAAAGAAGATGTGTTACTTCAGGCTGTGCCTGCCTGAAAGCAGGGGCTGGGCCCGATCACCCTTGGGTGATCCCCATTCAGCTCTGAGATACAGAGTTAAAACTTTCACATGGCTGGAAAAGGGTCACACTGGGGTCTGAGCCTCAGAGCTGCGCTTCTCAGACTGTAAACTCCATGGGAATGGCCTGGGACTCTGTGAACGTGCAGAGCTCACTGGGCTCCGGCCCCTGTGACCCTCCTCTGAGCATTCCCTCCTGCCAACGCTCCTGTGTGTTCTACACGTACTCGTGAAATTCTGTTCTTCCTCCTCTTCTTACCCCTCCAATCCCCCATGAGCCAGAGTTTCGGTGGGGACTCAGGGAAACTTCTCCTGTTTATAAAGTGCTTATTTGGCTGAATTGGTCTTAGCTGTGATATGTGGGTCTTCCGTTGAGGTATGCAGGCTTGCTAGTTATGGAGAGTAGGCTTAGCTGCCCCGTGGCATGTGGGATCTTAGTGCCCTGACCAGGGATTGAACACGTGTCCCCTGCATTGCAAGGCCGATTCTCAACCCCTGGACCACGAGGGAAGTCCCTGAAACTTCCCCTCATTATGTGGTGCGGAGGCTGTTGGAATGTCATTTTGAATTCTGTGTTCCTTCTCCCTGATGTCAGCAGAATAGACCTCGGAGGGCAAGAGCCAGGCTCCAGAGCCACAGAGAAGGTGAGACTGGACGGTGTGGGGAGGAATCAGTAAAACCTCAGGAAGCATCACGCCGCTGGCGCTTGGCGTGAATGGAGAGCTCCCCAGCCCCCCAGCGCTATTGGCTTCCCCTTCCTTTCTTGCTCTGACAAGGCCACGGGCATGAGACCATAGAGGCAACACCTAACACTGGCTTCCCTGGCTGAGGTGGAGACACGTGCCCACAATTTACAGAACTTAGAAACTATCAACTCACCATCCTTGAGTGAGAAGCTCAGAAGGTCCTGAGGGAAAAGTAACAGGAATTAGCAATAGGTTGGTATGTCACCAGCCTGCTCATTGGACATATATTTACCGACTCTTAACAATAAGTGGGAAAACAAGGCAGACAAAACACCTCTGCCCTACACTTGGGTGGCAAGCCAGGCAAACAAGCCAACACATAAACAAGGAAACGTGGAAGAATTTCAGGGAGTCAGATGACAGAGGGGAAGGGCTGTTTTAAATCTGCTCTGTTGGCACCGAGAGTCTGGGTCAAGCGTCTGCCTGCTTCAAGTGCACACAGAGCAGGTGAGTGACATGCCCAAGGACACACAGCAAAGCTGATACTTCCAAAAAGAAGCACCGCAGCTTAATGGTTAGGAACACGGGCTTTTGAGTCAGATGGCCAAGGTTCGAATCAGCTGTGTGACCTTGAACAAGTTACTAAACCTCTCTGTGCCTCAATTTTCTCATCTATAAAATGGGGATGATCACTTTACCTACCTAATAAAATTGCTTTGAGAATTAAATGAGTTTATGTGAGTAAAGGTGCTAGCATATAAGAAGCAAAGTTTAAGTAATAAGTCAACAGTAAACATTCGATAATGATAATTCAACACTAGCTATGATCATCATATCATCAGATATTATGATGTAATATTTAACCTTTGAACTCCCCCCACACAACTAGAAGTGATATTCAGGCTGACTCTGAGAGGAAGCTGTCTACTTTCCCCAGCAGCTGCTACTGGGGCAGTGGGTGTACCTGAGTGATCACCAGTGGGTCATCCTTCAAGATGGGGTCCTTCAACAAAACCTGAGCAAACACGTCTGCTCCTTCACCTCCCAGACCACTGGCAAAAGCAGTCATAGTAGGCAAGACGGCTTCAGACAGGTCCAGCCACTTCACCAGGCCAACCACAAAGTCTGTGCAGAAGGATCTGAAAGACAAACACAGCTGAGATCCTAAACCATGCAACTCACAAGACGAGACATATTAAGGGATGGGAAGAGCTGGCATCTACAAAAAACCATGGCAACTGTGGCCCATGGAATATAACGAGAGAGCCAAACCCGATTTCAGGAGAGCAGATCTGAGCTTACTCCACCAAAACTTTAACCACAAGGAGCTGATAAACCCATAGGAATGAGGGCAATGAGCAGTTAGTTACTGACCAAACACCCTGAGCCCAGCCTGCCCTGAGGGCTGTGAAATCAAACATGAGCAAGACAGGTCTTGGATAAGAAGCTCATCGAGGGGTAGAGACCCAGGCGGAACTAACTGATCCAGCGCCACGGGACACGCTAGGACAGAGGTAGGAATCCAGCCCTGATGAGTCCAGAGAGGGGGCCCTGAATCCACTGGGGAGGCGAGGAGCAGTGACCAGAAAAGGCTTCCCACAGGTGGAGACCTCCTGCTTCTGGAAACAGCCACGGACATGCTTTCTAGAAACACACTGGCCACCGCAGAAGTGGACAAAGTGCGGAGGAAGCTGTGCCCATCACCACCGTGGGGACTCTGTCCATAGTGAGTATTTGAGCTGAGTCCCACAGGGGCCCCTGAGTGGGGGATGGATGGGGTACTCCAGGGCAGAAGGGACTCCAGGAGATGCAGGAAGCCCATGGCATTTTGGGGGGACTTCTCTGGTGATTCAAATGGTAAAGAATCTGCTTGCAATGCAGGAGACCCAGGTTTGATCCCTGGGTGGGGAAGATCCCCTGGAGAAGGGAATGGCAACCCACTCCAGTATTCTTGCCTAAAGAATTCCACGGACACAGGAGCCTGGCAGGCTATAGTCTGTGGGGTCACAAAGAGTCGGACATGACTGAGTGACTAATACTTTTTCACTTTCATGGCATCTTGGGGACCCCGGCAGAGACCACATCAGGCTTTGATTCCAAACTACCACCGGGATGTGGAGCAGGAGAATCAGACGGGAGGTGATTAGACAAGTTCCGAGAAAAGGTTTCCCAGAAACAAGCTGAGATCCCTGGTCGTGGAGGTGACCTTAGGAGGCTCCCCGCTGGCACTGCTTGGCTCTGGTCTCCATGGCTCCCAGGCAGTGCACCCAACCCATTCCTCAGAGCCGCTGCTGCCAAAGCCCAAGCAGAGAGATCTGTGCAGGTGGGTGCAGGACTCAGGTTCAAACCCTGGGAACACCACCATTTTGGTCAAGGTCCCCAGGAAGTAGCTCTGAAATGATTACTGGGGATTCCCTTGGGGTCAACACCTGTGGATGGGCAGGGAGGATGAAGAACTCGGTGGGCGGGAGGGAGCTGAGATCCAGTCTCAACAGAAGTCTCAGCTGACCCTGTGGGGAGCTTTGAAGATGGGGTGACCCCTGAGAGATGTCCCCCAGTGGGGCGAGAGGGCTGGGCCTTCATACCCTCACATCAGAGAGTCATCGGACAACAGCTGCCCCAGGAAGGGGGCAGAACCCTGGGCAGGGTGGCTCTCTGCAGCTGAGGCAGGCTCAGCCCCCTCAGTGACCGGTGGAAACGTCCTTCACTGCTGAGCGAGGCTATGAAAGTAACTTGACCTCTCTGTGCCTCGGTTTCCTTATCTGCAAATGGGTGTAAGAGACTGATTTCATAAAACTGCTTGAGGATTAAATGAGAAGCGCCATATAAAGCACCCCAAGCAGGGCTAGGCACGCAGCAGATAATCAATGTTGGCTAGCAGCACTATTTTATAAAAAATTTTGAACATATTTATTCATTTGGCTGCACTGGGTCTTAGTTTCAGTGTGTGGGATCTAGTTCCCTGACCAGGGGTTGAACCTGGGTCCCTGCACTGGAAGCGCAGAGGCTTAGCCACTGGGCCACCCGGGAAGTCCCAGCGTCACTATTTTATTTACAAGGTGACCAAGGGAGGTAGCGAAGAGGGCTGAGCTGGGCTCTGAAATCTGACCCCGGGGAGAGCCCTGGCTCCCTCAAGGCCTCCTTCAGTTCTCTCAGCTTCATTTTCCCCTGTTGTAAAGTGAGGATGATAACTTGTAAAGTGAGGATGATAACAGGGCTGCTTCAAAGATTGGCCAGAAAGATTAAATCACAAGATAAAAGCATCTGGCACACGATCACCCTCAATAAATGTTAGCTACTGCTATTACAATTATTATGATTTACCCCGCTGGAATTACTGGAATTACCCTGGGGTGATGTGTGGGTGTGAATGGGGGGCAGGGATGACTAAGTGAACCAAGTATTATTTACACGTCAACGTGTATGCAGAAAGGGCCTGGGGCTGAGGGCAGCGGCGTGGCCTGGCCCTGTGTCCATGGAGGAAGTCTGGCAGTAGAGAAGCACTGCATCACAAGAGTGGAAGGGCAAAGAGCATGAACTCTGATCAAACCCAGCTCTGCCGTGAGCTGTGTGATCTTGGGCAAGTCACTTAGCCTCTCTGTGCCTTGGAAACACTGGCGAGAAGAATGAAACCCATTTCACAGGGTTGTTGAAAGGATTAGCTAAGTTAATAGGTGTCATGCGCTTAGAACAAAACTGGCACATGTAAAGCCCTATAAAGGTGTTTCTTTGGATAAACAAATGAATGAGAATATATGTAAAATGCCAGCGCAGCGATCTATTAAACAAGGAAATAGCTTGCAGAATGGCAGGGTCCTGGTAAATGCTTCTAATGAGGCTGGTGAAGAATACTGGGTGGGTAGTCATTCCCTTCTCCAGGGGATCTTTCCGACCCAGGGGTTGAACTCGGGTCTCCTGCATTGCAGGCAGACTCTTTACCATCTGAGCCACCAGGGAAGCCCCAGTCAAAACACATGACAATCAATGGCAATCGCAGAGCAACTATGCACCAGCCTCCGTGCTTGGCGCTCAACACACATGGGCTCGCTGACTTCCGGATACAGACCCACAAGGGTGGGAAGCACTATTTTTACCTCCATTCGGGAAACGAGGATGCTACTCAGACCCACAGAGGTTAAGTGACAGCTCCAGGGTGCAAGCCCCCAAGTCTTGGACTCCAGAGGCCGTGCTGAACCACTGCAGAAACCGCCCCCTCCCCAAGTGCGTTTTGGGTCTTAAGATAACCGAGATCAACCATGTGGAAAGAGATGCACGTCTACGCTGTGTCATGGCAACCCACTCCAGTATTCTTGCTGGAGAATCCCATGGGCAGAGGAGCCTGGCGGGTACACAGGATCACAAAGAGCTGGACAGGACTGAAGTGACTTAACACGCACACTCGCTCAACTTTCAGGAAGGAAACACCCCCAAGGCAAATGCTTCCGGCTCAGTTACAGCCATGTGTGCTTCAGACCAGATTTGGATTTTTTGGCGGTGGGTGGTGGGGGAGGGGGCGCACACAGAACAATAACTCCTCCCTGCGCCCTCCCAGGTGGAGGCAGTGCCCAGCACAGGTCTGGCACACAGCTCAGGTTCATCAATATTTCTTTATGTGAACAAAGTACACAAAGCTCTTCCCCCGCGTATCCACCAGCTTATCAGGCAGGGATTTATCAGACTGGGGAAGCTTCTAGAAAGATAAGAGCTTCCTAAGTATGGCACAGGTATGGGTTGGAGCAGGGAGAGAGTTGGACCCTTGCAGGAGATGGACCCTTGCTTGCTTGGGAACAGAATACCCAACAAGATAAATTCTAACCTCCATAAAGAAGGAGAGAAAGAAAGAAACCAGGGCTTCCCTGGTGGCTCAGACAGTAAAGCGTCTGCTCACAATGCGGGAGACCTGGGTTCAATCCCTGAGTCGGGAAGATCTCCTGAAGAAGGAAATGGCAACCCACTCCAGTACTCTGGCCTGGAAAATCCCATGGATGGAGGAACCTGGCAGGCTACAGTCCATGGGGTCGCGAAGAGTTGGACACAACTGAGCACCGTCACTTTCTTTACTTTCTTGCCAGGCTCTGCAGGGGCCATCTGCACACTCCTTCCCCAGGACCACCCTCTCTGGTGGATGGTCGCTTCTCAGCAGCAGTGACTCCCCAGCGCCTTCTTCTGGGCCAGTAGAAGCCCCCTCCCGTGACGGAGACAGAGAATGACAAGTGTCTTTAGTTTTTCCGTGCCTCCCTTCCAAGCAAGGCTAGTGTATCTGACTGGCTCTAACCAATGACATAGAAGGGGAAGCCTTCACAGGGTATCCTGGGAAAGAGTTCCTGCCTAATGAGAGAGACTTGCAGAGCATCCTTGTCCTCCCCTTTCTTGCCCTGAGTCTTATTCTGTGAGGGTGTGATGTACAGCACTGCAGCAGCCTTTCTGTGATCAGGAGAGGGAGGTAAGGGAGCTACAGAGAAGCCAACCCAAGGCTTTTTGAGGCGCTGTATCAACCCTGGAACTCTCTTCCTTTTGATTTCTTAGCAAGTGAGAAAAACCTCTTATTATTTAACTCTCTTTTAGTACAGTGTCCTGTTACTTAGAGCCCAAAGCTCCCTGACTGGTAGGGGTAAGTTCCAGTTCATTTTATAGATAAGGAGACTAACAAATAAGTAAGTCACAGAGTTAGCAAGCATTAACATTTATTGAGTGCCTGCTGTGGGCCAGACACTGCTACATGCTTTACCTACATTATCTCCTTTGACTCTTGTATCTACCCCGCAGGGTGGGCATTATTAGCCCCACTTTGCAGATGAAGACACTGATGCTCAGGGAAGCTAAATAACCTGCCAGGGGTCACACGTCATCGGAAAGTGGCAGGGGTAGGATTTGAACCCAGATCTAAGTCCTGTGGTTTGTCTCCTGTGCTTACAGAGTCAGTATTTGTCCATTCCTTCCTTTCACAAATCTTTACTGTCTTTGCTACACCAAGCTGTGTGCAAGGCACTGGGAACTCAAGCGATGAACAGGGCAGTTCCTGCCCTCCAGGGACAGGAGTGGGATGGCAGGTACGGGAAGAGCTACAGGGCAACCTGGCAGTGGTCATGGTGACAGGTCACTGGACAGACAGGTGTATCTTGTCCAGGAGGTGAGGAGGATCTGGGAAGGCTTCCTGGAGGTGACCCCCAAGGAGATGAATATGCGCAAGTGTTTGGCCTGGTGAGAACGACAAAGATAAAAAGAACACAAAGCCCAGCTAAGACTCAAGGCACAGAGGCGTTTACTCACAGGGGTCCATGCTGGGACTGAGCGGGCGGTACTTGAAAATAATGCAGATGCGAAAACTTCTTGCCATTTCCTGTCCCCCACAACCCACCACTTCCTGTCTCAGCAACACTATCTGCGTTCTCCGAGGCCCTCCGCCCCAGTTTGGGGCCTCCGTCTGCCCCTCCGCAGCACCCGAGCTGTCCCCAGCCCCAGAAAAGGCCACCTCACCTTTGTTCCTCCACCTCCAGATCACTGTCCTGGTTTCTCCAAACAACTTCACCGGCTTTCCAACAACCCTCCTCCGGCCCTCCAAACTCTCCCCTGCAAATCCCTGAAGGCCAAGGCCATGCTCTTAGCCACTCGACTGTTCTGACTCCAAACACCGAGTCTCACTGAACCCATCCCCCATCGAGGCACTTAGCCCATCCGTCCACTCTTAAAACCAGCCATCTGGGGACTTCCTGGTGGTTCAGAGGTTAAGAATTCGCCTTCCAATGCAGGGGACACAATTCGACCCCTAGTCCTGGAATATTCCACATTCCCTCATAGCTCAGTTGGTAAAGAATCCGCTTGCAATGCAGGAGACCCCCGTTTGATTCCTGGGTTGGGAAGATCTGCTGGAGAAAGGATAGGCTACCCAATCCAGTATTCTTGGGCTTCCCTGGTGGCTCAGCTGGTAAAGAATCTGCCTGCAATGCAGGAGACCTGGGTTTGATCTCCGGGTCGGGGAGATCCCCTGGAGAAGGGAAAGGCTACCCACTCCAGTATTCCGGCCTGGAGAATTTCACGGACTGTATAGTCCATGGGGTCACAAAGAGTCGGACACGCCTGCGCGACTTTCACTTTCAGGAATGAAGCCCACACACCGCAACTACTGAAGCCGGCCCGCCCCAGAGCCCGCGCTCAGCAATGAGGGAAGCCGAGACAACGCACACCGCGGCCAGGGAGAGGCCCCCACTGCCTGCAACTAAGGAAAGCCCAAGCGCAGTAACGAGGGCGCGGCACAGTCACAGATGAATAAATAAAAATTAAAACACACACACAAACCCAGACACCTGATTTTAGCCCCCTGATTGTAAGCGCCAGGAGAACAGGGGCCAGGCCTTGCTTTTCTTTGCTTTCTCCACAGGGCCTCGCACAATCCTCAGTACACAGTAGGTGCTCACTGAATGCACAGACATCTTGTGCCGCTATCAGGGGGTGTCCTTGAGTGCAGGGGCAGAGGAGGCCCTGTTGATCTTATTCACGTACCCTTTCCATGTACTTCAAGCGGTGCCTGGTCAAACAGCAGGTGCTCCTTAAATGTCTGTGAGGGTATAAATGAGTGGGTACCGAATGAGGGATCCTGTCCCCCTACGATGTAGTGAGCTCCCTAAAGGCAAGGACAACAGCTTTCTCCTCTTGGTACCGTCTGGCAGCACCTGGAAGGCTGCCAGAAATCAGCTCCATGAAATATCCCTCTGTGAGATAGAAGCACTCACCTTTGCTCGGGCTCCGGAAAGAGCTGGGACAAGGAGATGCTGCAGAGGGCGGCGTAGGTGAAGCGGTTGGCCTCAGTCAACTCCCGGCCCGTGGGTGGACGTGGCTCCCCCTCCACACCCGGTTCAGCCACCTGGGGCAGCCTCCGGCCCGACCCGTCCCTTGTGGCCATTTCCAGTCCTGTAGGGAAAAATCCCAGTGAAAGACTGCTTTCAGCAGTTTGGCAAAGCCTCCTTCAACAGGACACATGGATTCATGTCAATGTATGGCAAAACCAACCAATATATTAATGTAAGGTAATTTGCCTCCAATAAAATAAATTAAAAAAAAAAAAAGAAAAAATGGATAAATCAGCCCTCATTCAAATGATACATTTCTATTTATCATCTTTAAGAGACTGGGCGGTGTAGGAGGGGGAGATATTTTCAAATGTGTTTATCACAGAGGCTGAGTATCCCCAGAATGATAACAACTCTTACAAGTCACTAAGAAAAAGAAACAAAGCGAATTTAAGATCAGCAAAAGACCTGAATAGGTACTTCACAAAAGATATCACGTATCTTCACAAAAGTGGTGTTCACGCAGAGGTGTTCAATATCATCATGAATCAGAGAAACAGAAGTAAAAACCCCAGTAAGACAAGGCTACTCACCCATCAGAATGGTTAAATTTAAAAGCCTGACAACACCAAGTGTTGACGAAGAAAAAAGACAGATAGAACTTCCGTATATACTGGCGGGAGTGTGAATTAGTCACTGAGGACACGGAAATTAAAACTCCAGTGAGAGACGTCCCTGGTGGTCCAGTGGCTCGGACTCCACTCCCCCAGTGCAGGAGGCCTGGGTTCAATCCCTGGTTGGGGAACTGGATCCCATATGCTGCAACCAAAGGCTTGAATGCCGAAACTAAAGATCCTGCAACTAACACCGCACACAGCCAAACAAATTTTAAAAGGAAAAAAGCCCAAGTCCACTCACCTATCAGGATGGTTAAAATTAAAAAAGACTATAATACTAACAGAATAAGGAGCAAATAGAACTTTCTTACACAGCTGGTGAAAACGTAACTTGGTACAACTGTGGGTAAAATGGTCTCACTTTATCCACTAAAATTAAACAAATGTCTTCCCTACACCCCATCAATTCCACTCCTGAGAAATGAGGGCTTATGTCCCCCCAAAAGACATGTACATGAATGCTCAGAGAAATTTCATTCATAATAGTTCTAAACGAAACCACCCACACGTTCACCCAATAAACAACCTATGTCTATTCATACCACGGAATACTACACAGCAAGGAAAAAGAACAAAGTCTGACTCACAGACTTCAACAGGAGTGAATCTTAATGATAAGCAGACAGTCATTTGCTAGAGTATATACTGTAGAATTATGTTTATATGAACTCGGAGAATAGGTCAAACCAATCTATAGTGAGAAGGGTCAGAAGAGAGGTTGTCACTGGGAGGAATACTGTCTCAGAAGGGATACAGAAAGGCTTCTAGGTGATGAAAACGTTCCATATCTTGACCCAGGTGGTGATTTTAAAATCCACCGGACTGTACACTTAAGATCTGTATTTTGAGGGGGCTTCCCTGGTGGTCCAGCGGTTAAGAATCTGCTTTCTAATGCATGAGACGTGAGTTCGATCCCTGATTGGGAAACTGAGATCCTACATTCTGCGGGGCAACTAAGCCCACACACTGCAACTACTGAGCCTGTGCTCTCTAGAGTCCATGTGGCACACGAGAGAAGCCTGCATGCCACAAAGAAACCCAGCACAGCCACAAAAAAAGGGGCGGGGAGGGAGTAAGGTCTCCCTGCCCTCCGTCTGCCAGGGGCTGAAGTGGACGGAGGGAAGGCAGGGGTGGGGACAAACCAAGCCAAGCCAGGCCTCCAAGGGCCCTGGGAGGGGGTACCAGGAAGGGTAGCCAGCTGTGACCACAGGTACCGTGGATACAAATGCAGGCTCAGGACCAGACAGTGTGAACCCAAGGGGCTCCTTCTCATAGGTGTGGGACTTCAGGAAACTCGACCTCTCTGTACTTAGATTCATTCACCCACAAACGGACTGTAATAGTAGGTGTCTGGAAGATCTGTGGAAGCAACGAGGAACACTGCCATGCAAGTCTGTATTTATAAAGCACTGAAAACAGAGCTTGGCACCAGGCTCATACTACATACACGTTAAAGAAATAAATGTATAAAATAATCAACAAA
Organism: Moschus berezovskii; assembly: GCF_049115385.1. Taxonomy (NCBI): domain Eukaryota; kingdom Metazoa; phylum Chordata; class Mammalia; order Artiodactyla; family Moschidae; genus Moschus; species Moschus berezovskii. The sequence continues at coordinate 3,433,683 of NC_142461.1, forward strand.
CAAACAAATGCTCAGCACAGTGCCTGGCACACAGCGAGGTGCATAAACAAGAGTAAGCGGCAACAAAGGGAGCCGCTTTAGCAGGTTAGCACACACGGCCTCAGCTAGCCTGACGAGCCAGGCACTAACACAGGACCCAGTGTCTCCCTGTTCCTGGGGAGCAGGCTCAGAGGAGGGGGATCTGGACCTGGGTCACATGCCAGGAAACAGCAGAATAGAACCCAAAGCTAGACCGCTCAGCCAAACATCTCACCCACCGTCTCTTGGTTTTTTTTTTGTTTGTTTTGCACCATCTCCATTTTAAACATTCGTCTTATTGCCCAGAGATTTCTAGTTTAATACCCATATGCCACACTGACTTTGGCTCACAACTCATTCTCATCCAGCTGAGCAATAAAATCTTTTGTTCTCAAAATATTACATCTGTGGAGGGGTTATTTAAAAGTTTGTCGGCAACTAACATGGCATCTGTTTTTCAAAATAACTCTGAGCTAGTTAAAAGCCACAAACCAACATCTGGACAGCAGGTAACAGCTTACAAAACACTTTAAATCCATTTAATTCTTACAATTGCCATGTAAGGTTAAGTAGTATGTGAGGCATTACGACTCCTGTAACTGTCAGCTCAGAGAGGTCACGTGGTCTCCCCAGGGTCACACAGTAAGTACGTGATGAAAATCAAACCAGACTTTGGTTCCAAATCCCACGTCCTCTCCTCTGCATCAGGCACAGGGATTCTCCTCCCCTTATTTCAGATGGAGAAACTGAGGCCCAGACAGGTTGAGACCTTGCCCAATGTCACCCAGCAAGACTGGCCTCCAATGGTTGCTCTAGGAACCCAGGTTCGAGATCTTTTGGAGTGGATTTCTCTAGCTCCTTGCTGTCCAAGGGACTCTCAAGAGTCTTCTCCAACACCACAGTTCAAAAGAATCAATTCTTCAGCACTCAGCCTTCTTTCTGGTCCAACTCTCACATCCATACATGACCACTGGAAAAACCATAGCTTTGACTAGACACACCTTTGTCTGCAAAGTAATGTCTCTGCTTTTCATCGTGCTCTCTAGGTTGGTCACAGCTTTTCAAGGAGATCAAACCAGTTCATCCTAAAGGAAATCAATTCTGAATATTCACTGGGAGGACAGATGCTGAAGCTGAAACGCCAATATTTTGGCCACCTGATGTGAAGAACTGACTCGTTTGAAAAGACCCCGATGCTGGGAAAGATTGAAGGCAGGAGGAGAAGTGGACAACAGAGGATGAGACAGTTGGATGGCATCACCGAGTTGCTGGACATGAGTTTGAGCAAGCTCTGGGAGCTGGCGATGGACAGGGAGGCCTGGTGTGCTGCAGTCCATGGGGTTGCAGAGAGTCGGACATGACTGAGCGACTGAACTGAACTCTGGCTCAGACAATCAGCACAGACCATGGCAGTGGACAAAGGGAACAGCAACAAACCATGAACTAAGACGATGACGGGGGCAGTGCCTGGTCTTGATGTCTTGGCAATTCCTACCACCTTTAATCAACACCACCATGTGCCATTTGGAGACTGGAGTGATTGCTGCTCCTGCCCAGAGGAGCCCAAGGTGGTATTTTATTGGGCTTGTATTTGGGGAACCCTATGTTAGTTCTCAGCTCAAGAAGAAACAGCCTTCTAATCAGAGAATCCTAAGCTGGCCTGCCTCTAACCATGGCAGGGAAGACGGTGTGCTGAGTGCCCGAAGAACTCAGCTCAGGCCAAATCCATCCATTCGTTCACCCACTCATTCAACAAAATACACTCATGCTGCTGCTGCTGCTACTCATGATGCCCCTATAAATCCATTCTCTGCACAACAGCCCAAGCGGCCTTGCTGGCATATGCAGCGGTCATGTCACTCACCTGCTTAAAGTCCTCCAGAGGCCTCCCATCGCCCCAGGAGGAGGACTAGTCCTTCCATGGTGGCCTACACAGTCCTGATCTGGCCTCTGCCCGCCTCTAAACCCCGGCTTGCACACCCCATGCCCACCTTGTTCACCGCACTACAGCCACGCTGGCTGTGTTTTCACCCTTCAAATACGGAAGCTGGTCCTCCCCCGGGCCTTGCACCCGCTGTCCTCCCAGCCCGGGACGCTTTGCATTTGTCCTTCACATCATTCTGGCTTCAGCCAGAATGTCACCTCCTGTGAGAGGCCTTCCCTGATCCCCCAGGCCAAGCTACTCTGCTTCTCTAACCCAGCACCCCTGTTCTATTTCTGTAACACTTACTTCCGTCTTAAGTAATGTATTTTTAGATTATTTACTTGTGTACATAATTAGAATGCAAACTTCTTGAGGCAGGCCCCGGGTTGTTTTTTCACTGCTGTACCCCTAACTTTCTGAGCCAGCCATGGAATATGGTTGGTGTTCAATCACTACTTGCTGGATGCATGAAGAAGGGTATATGATGCAGGATGCCCTGTTCCGGGAGGCCTTGGGGCAGATCACGGGACAAAACTGACAAATTCCCTGCCCTTATGGGGCTCACATTCAGGAGGGAGACAGGCAATACTATACCGATATGTCATAATCATAATAATTTAAGTAACTCGCCCATAATCATATAGCTAGTAGGTGGTGGAACTGAGATTTTTTTCAGAGGAACTGAATGCATGATCCATGCTCTTAACAGTCTGCTAAGTAAGTAAGTAACAAGTGAAAGCGGTAGTCGCTCAGTCGTGCCCAACTCCTTGCAACCCCATGGACTGCAGCCCGCCAGGCTCCTCTGTCCATGGGATTCTCCAGGCAGGAATACTGGAGTGGGTTGCCATTCCCTTCTCCAGGGGATCTTCCCCACCTAAGGACTGAACCTGCACTGAGAACCTGGGGTCTCCTGCACTGCAAGTGGATTCTTTACCACCTGAGTCACCAGGGAAGCCCAAGTAATAAGTAAGTAAGGAGACAAACGCATAAATATTCAGTTAAATCCTCAGTGACTGTCAGGGATGAGCTATCAGGCTGAGGGGAGCATGACGTGACGAGGAAGGAGCGGTGACAACGTATCAGACGGAAGGCCGTTCCAGCAGCGGCCTGCAGGAGCTAAGGCAGACCGGGGAGGGCAATCTAGGAGAAACAGGAGTGCGGTAGAGACGGCACACAGATGGCGGCAAGCCAGTGGGATGAAGGCTGTGGCAGCGGAAACGCAGACAGACAGACACACAGACACCCAGAGCTGGCTTCCCGGAGGAGGTGACCTCAGGCGGGGTGGGGTCAGTGGGAAGAGGATATTCCCGGTGGAGGACACAACGTGTCAGTCCCAAACGCAGAGAGAAGATGCTTTCGAAGAACCAAAAGGATGCTCAGTGGAGCCAGCGCTTGGACAATGGGTGGGTGTAGAGGCGGGGAGGGAAGAAAGGAGGTTGGAGGGGAAGCTGCCAGGGGCTACACCCTGCGGGACCAAGTCCAACCTGACTGTGAAGGCCAGGCCACGTGCAGAGCTGAGTGAGGGCACGCTGGACCTCCCAGTGCTATTTCTGCAACTGCCTGTGAGTCCATAATCAGTTAGAAAGAAAAAGCAGTGGGACACTGCTGCAGGATTTGAGAACCTTAAGTTAAAATAAACCCAAAATAAATATTCGCCTCCACTCCAAATCAATCAGTTAATTGACCAAACACGTACCAGGTAAGTACAGCAAATATGCACAGGTGCTGTCTTACGTGCTGGGGACCCAGCAGTGACTAACACACAGACGACCACCTTCCCCCATGGAGACTCACTGTAGCAGGGAGACAGACAACACCTAAACTCAAAACATTTAAATTAAGATCATTCTACTTCATACGAGGAGTTGGAAAGAAAATGGAAAGAAAACACTGAAAAAGAAAGATCATTTTAAATAATGACAGAGGTTCTGAAGAGAAAGAAACCTTATCTAATACTTACCCAGATTTCAAGAAACAACCTTGGGCTTCCCTTCTAAGTCTGAAAACAGGCTGTCCAGATTCTTGTAAGTTCGTCAGAGAAATATGCAAATTGCCCTGGAGGAACAAACCAGAAAAACCAGCCTGTGGGTCCATAGGGTGTGGGACTGGGAGGAGGCCTGTGAGAAAGAGGGAGGTTAGTCCCGGGGCTCAGGGGAGCCCTGACCCTACTTCCGGCCTTTGCCCCCCAGGTCTGTAAGCATCGATCATTCATTGAGTGCAGCCTGGCTCTTGGCATGAATCGTCGGTTCCAGGTCTTCACACCCTGAGCCATGGGTGCCGCACCCACTGCTTGGTTAGCTTGGCGGCAGAGGGCTGGCACTGGATCTCCTCCGTACCAGTATTCCGGGGCCTAACCGTTTGTGTGCCACAGGGTGAGTGTTCAGAAATTGCCTGTGACAGGAGCAAATAATGAACTAGTTTTGAGGCGTAAGCAAAAGCTAGATTTTCCTGGTTATTCTCTCTGGAAAGGCACTCTTCCCCTCCCCTCGAGTGTCAGATGAGGAAGGCAGATGGAACACAGGCCCAGCATCTGGACTTACCCAGAGACGTCCCAGAGCCCAGCAGGGGAGGAGAGGAGGTGCCTCTGAAGAACCAAAAAGATGCTCAGAGACCCAAACCTCAAATCATCTGAGCTTCCTCCTAACAGGCCACTTTCTATGTTCAAGGAGCCAGGATATCTTCTGCCTCTTCAAGCTCCTGTAAGTCCCCTTTTTGGCCGTGCCTTATGGCATGCAGAACCTTAGTTCCCAGACCAGGGATTGAACCCAAGGCCCCTGCAGTGGAAGTGCAGACCCTAAACCCTCCAAAGGGTTTTAATCAATTAACGGTGACAACACCCTTCCCCTGGATGTTACCTCCCTACGAGGCACAAGCACGTAGAATGACTATCAACCAGGAGATTCAAGCCACGAGTGCAACCACATTAAAAAGACAGACACGCACAATGTCTAGAACAGTCATCACAGGGATCTCTGGATGGTCGGGTGCCAGAGACTCTTCTGGATTTCCCCAGTGTCACAGAGATGTATTGCTTGTGAACTCTGAAGACAGTTCTTTTGTTTCTGTCTCTACCTGCATGGAGGGGATGTTGGACTTACATCAGGGTGGCTGACAGTGACTGTGCACTGGGGTGGTGGTGGCTGCAGATTCTGTATGATTTTAATCTTTTCTATATATGTTTAAATTTTATGAATTTTCAATAATGACTGTGTATTGACTATAAGATCAGAATGGATAGATTTTTAATATTTTTTTTTTGATGGGGACCATTGTAAAGTCTATGAATTTGTTACAATACTGCTTCTGTTTTATGGTTTGGTTTTTTGGCCTGGAGGCATGTGGGATCCTAGCGCCCCAGCCAGGGGTCGGACACTCACCCCCTGCACTGGAAGCAGAGGTCGTAACCACTGGACTGCCAGGGACGTCCCCGACAGATGACGACTTTAAATCACAGCATGGTGTGCCGATGTCCGCTCAGACTGGCATCTCTCCCAGCTCTGAGTTCAGTGATGCTGGGAGCCTGAAACGGGCCACAGAGGGGCTATTTCCATCGCAGAGACTGGCAAGCGCCACAAATGAAGGGAGTCTGTTTTCCAGGGAGGTGGTTAACAGTACACCGCGGGATACACAATACGGTGCCAGCTACGTTTCTAAAATGTTTCACAGAGCAAAAAGATTACAAGGCAATACATCAAAATGTTAATGATCCTGACATTCAGTTCAGTTCAGTTGCTCAGTCGTGTCCGACTCTTTGCGACCCCATGAATCACAGCACGCCAAGCCTCCCTGTCCATCACCAACTCCCGGAGTTCACTCAAACTCATGTCCACAGAGTCGGTGATGCCATCCAGCCATCTCATTCTCTGTCGTTCCCTTCTCCTCCCACCCCCAATCCTTCCCTGCATCAGAGTCTTTTCCAGTGAGTCAACTCGTCGCATGAGGTGGCCAAGGTATTGGAGTTTCAGCTCTAGCATCAGTCCTTCCAATGAACACCCAGGACTGATCTCCTTTAAAATGGACTGGTTGGATCTCCTTCCAGTCCAAGGGACTCTCAAGAGTCTTCTCCAGCACCACAATTCAAAAGCATCAATTCTTCGGCGATCAGCTTTCTTCACAGTCCAACTCTCACATCCATACATGACCACGGGAAAAACCATAGCCTTGACTAGACGGACCTTGGTTGGCAAAGTAATGTCTCTGCTTTTTAATATATTATCAAGGTTGGTCATAACTTTCCTTCCAAGGAGTAAGCGTCTTTTAATTTCATGGCTGCAATCAGCATCCATAGTGATTTTGGAGCCCAAAAAAATAAAGTCTGACACTTTTTCCACTGTTTTTCCATCTATTTCCCATGAAGTGATGGGACCAGATGCCATGATCTTTGTTTTCTGAATGTTGAGCTTCAAGCCAACCCTTTTCACTCTCCTCTTTCACTTTCATCAAGAGGCTTTTGAGTTCCTCTTCACTTCTACCATATGTAAGTGAAAGTCATTCAGTCGTGTCCAACTCTGAATAGTCCATGCAATTCTCCAGGCCAGAATACTGGAGTGGGTAGCCTTTCTCTTCTCCAGCAGATCTTCCTGACCCAGGAATTGAACTGGGGTCTCCTGCATTGCAGGCGGATTCTTTACTAACATACACACTACCATATGTAAAACAGATAGCTAATGGGAAGCTGCTATATAACACAGGGAGCCCAGCCTGGCCCTCTCTGATGACCTAGAGGGGTGGGAGGGAGGCTTGAGAGGGAGGGGATATATATCTATACTTATGGTTGATTCTGTTGTATGGCAGAAGCCCACACAACACTGTAAAGCAATTATCCTCTACTTAAACAAACAAAAAAAATGTTACTGATCCTTTTCTCTTGGTGGCAGGGCTGTAGGCCTAAAAGTAATTGGTTTTTATTCTGTTTTTCTGGATTTCTAACATTTTCCTGTTGCAAGCTTATTAGAGCTTTTTTAAAAACAATATTTACCTATTTATCTGGCTGAGTCAGGTCTTACCGTGGCACACAGGCTCTTCCGCTATGGTGTGTGGACTCTCCACTCGTGGGGCAGGGGCTCCAGAGCATGTGGGGTGTGGCAGGTGGGCTTCGTCGCTCTGTGGCTTGTGGGACGCTAGGTTGTCCTAACTGGGGACTGATCCCAAGTCCTTTGCATCCCAAGGTGGATTCTTTACCACTGGGCCATCAGAGAAGTCTCTACTAGAGCTTTAATAATTAAAAAAAAATTGTTTTTAATTAAAAATTGTCGTGTTTTTGATCACTAGAAGGGGAGTGCTTTATCTCACAAAGCCCTGGCCCCATGTGGCTCAGCTGAGCCAGTGTGGGTGAGGTCATGATTAAGTCCCATTCCTTTGACCACCAGGTCTTGTAATCAACAAGATGGACAAGGGCAACTCTCAGCCATCCGTGAAGGTGGGGTGGAGGAGCTCCACAGACTGGCCAGTCGGATGGGACGGGCCCCAGACTCTTGCAATCGAGGGAAGTGTGGTGGCGGTTGAGGTTGGAGGCGGAGGGTGCCACCTGAATTGTATATACTGGTCCTCAGTGGCCTCCACTCCTTGGTCTGGTTAGGGATCAGGATCCAGTCCAAAGCTGAACCGAGAGTCTCAAGCAGGTCTGAGAAGCTGGACTGATTCTGAGAGAGACAGCAAACGGGTGCTGGATTCCTGCAGTGAGAAACAGACCCTGCTGGTCAGGGCTGAAGGTGCCTCTGTGCCCGGGGCCACCTCACGTGTACAGGGCCCGTCCAGCAGCACCCTGGCTCAGCACGTCACTGATTAGTCCCGACTCTCTGGGGGTGTTGTCCCAGGTGACACGAAGATCGCCAGGAACCCTGAGAAAGGGCCCCTCTGACCCAGGAGAGCCCCGTCGCTCAGGGAAACGACATGCACATGGGAGGCGCCCAGGGAGGACACCGGTCCAGGCGGGACTCTCGGCCCAGGGGTGGGGTGGAGGCGGCCAGTCTGGAACACGCGCATGCTTCACTGCAGCACAGTCATGACTTTTGTCTTACAGGTCATATTATCAGTCACCAAAGAAAACACAGGCTGGGTTATTTTTGTCAGTAGCAGGGGGAGATGGCCGTTCCCAAACCTCTGTCCTGGGTTCTACAGGCACCCATGGGAGGTGCTCGACCCACATTTCTTGATGGACGCCATAAACGATGCAGTGGGATTCCTTCGTGGAGCGGCAGAAGCCCCAAAGTTAGTGCTGAGGAGAAAATCAGCTGCGGTCAATACCATCCTTTGTTGTTGCTGTTTAGTCGCTCAGTCGTGTCTGACTCTTTGTGACCCCGTGGACTGCAGCCCGCCAGGCTCCTCTGTCCACGCGATTCTCCAGGGAAGTGTACTGGAGTGGGTTGCCATTTCCTCCTCCCGGGGATCTTTCTGACCCCGGGATCAAACCTGAGTCTTGGGCATTGGTGGGTGGATTCCTTACCACTGAGCCACCAAGGAAGCCCCGAAAGTCCTTTAAATCATCATTAAAACTCCAAGGCCTTTGGACTTCCCTGGTGGTCCACTGGTTAAGACTGCACTTCTACAGCTGGGCGCACAAGTTCAATCCCTGGTTGGGGAAGTTCTGCATCACCGAGTCTTTAAAAGATGTCACGCAAGAATGAACTTCTCTTGTTTTTCTTAAAAGCGAGCCAACTGTGGCCTTTTTTTTTTAAGTTTTGATGTGTGTGTGTGTTGGCAGGTGGATTGGGGGTAGGGGAACCCGGTGCAGCTGGGATGTGATGTCCTTTTTCTCTCTTTCTTCCTCTTTTTCTGAGGTAAATGGCCACAGGTGAATTTTTAAATGAGTCTGCAGTACAGTGAAATAACCATCAGTAGGGAGGCCTTCCCTGGTGGTCCAGTGGCTGAAACTCCACACTCCCAGTGCAGGGGGCCCGGGTTCCATTCTGGACTGAGGAACTAAGAGCCAGTGTTCTATGTCGCAACTAAGAATTTGCATGCTGCAACTAAACCCCCATGCAGCCAATTGATAAATAAATGAATAACATATACATCTGTTTTAAAAATAAGCATTACTAGAGAGATGACTACAGCGGCAGAGGAAGGCTGAGGACTAATTATTCTGGACCCAAGGAGAAGGAAAAGCATCGGGCCAAAGAAATCCTTTGTAACAAACAGCTACAGCACCGTTCTTAACCAGAAATTCTGAAGACTGTAGTTCACACACACACACACACACACACACACACACAACAAGACAATCTTGACATGGTCCTAGAAGTGGGGGTCCTAGGCAGGCCCAGCTTACTCCCCACTCTCAGCATTTTAGGAGACAAACCCATTCATTTTATACCTCTAACAGGAAGTTAAACTGGAAGTCGGTGGTAAATGCACCATCTCAGGAAGTGTCCAGTCAACAGTTTCAACACAGAAGAACCCGGAGGGTTTTGGACAATCCCAGCACGGACTGGAAAGAACAAGAGGGCGTTGACATGGAGGGCAAGCTCCGGCCCACCCTGGCTCTGGGAGCCTGGAGGAGGGGTCGGGGGCTGCGGCGGGGCGGGAAGGGTGACGGGTGCTCGAGGGTGGACGCGCAGGCTCTCGGGTGTTTCGGCCTCATTTATCATCGCGCCCTTCTTCCCTGACTCCCAGCCGAGTACAAGCTGCCATCATCTCTCCGGCAGGAGCCTGCTCTCCCACCGCTTTCTGCCCTTACCCCCAGCTATCCACCCCACAGCATCTAGAAAGCTCCACTCAAACGAGAGTCAGATCACGTCCCTCCCCTGCTCCAAACCCCCAGCCGCTCCCTTCTCACCCAGAGGCTCCTTACGGTGACCACCGGGCCACGTGCACCCTGCCCTTCTCCTCCCCTCTCCTCCACTCATTTGGCTCCAGACACACCATCCTCCTGGCTGCCAGTGGATCCCGCCAGGCGTGCTCCCACCTCAAGGCCTCTGCACTGGCTGCTCCCTTTGCCAGAAATGCTCTTCCCCTAGATAACCACATGGTCAACTCCCTTCTCTCCTTCTGGTCTTTGCTTAAATCTCACAGCTCAGGGAAACCATGCCACCCCCAGCCTCTCATCCCAATCCCTGTCAACCGGCTCCTCTGCCTGGGCCAAAACAGGCCTCACTATCTGACACACCATATCCTTTCCTGGTTTATGTTCACTGCTTACTGTCTATCTCCCTCTGCCCACAAGGAACATAGTAGGAACCGATAAACATCTGCTGAATGAAGGGTGGTTTCCACTAGGGATAACTAAAATATAATTAAAGAGGCAAATCTGCCTGGCAAGGAAGGGGGAGAAATGGCAAAGTCTGCAATGGTTCATTTGACTCACCGGTTTTCAAATTGGTCCACAGGGTCCCAGGGACCTCTCCTACTCTGAGGGGCAAGAGAAGACACTTGCCATCCATGTCCACCTTCAAATTGTAACAGTAAATGATCTAACAATGCCACTTCTGGTTACATACCCAAAAGCACTGAAAGCACAGTCTCAAAAAGGTATTTGTACACCCATATTCATAGCAGCATTTTTCACAACAGCTAAAAGGTGGAGCAGAGTACACCAGGCAAAATGCCAGCCTGGATGAAGCACAAGCTGGAATCAAGACTGCCAGGAGAAATATCAACAACCTTAGATATGCAGATGATACCACTCTAATGGTAGAAAGCAAAGAAGAACTAAAGAGCCTTTAGAGGAACTAAAGAGGAGAGTGAAAAAGCTGGTTTGAAACTCAACATTAAAAAAACTAAAATCATGGCACCTGGTCCCATTATTTCATAGCAAATAGAAGGGGAAAAAGTGGCAGCAGTGACAGATTTTATTTTCCTGGGCTCCAGAATCATCATGGATGGTGATTGCAGCCATGATATTAAAAGATTCCTATTTCTTGGAAAGAAAGCTATGACAAAGCTAGAGAGTGTATTTGAAAGCAGAGACATCACTTTGCTGACAAAAATCAGTATAGTCAGAGCCGTGGTTTTTCCACTCATGGATGTGACAGTGGATCATAAAGAAGGCTGAGCACCAAAGAATTGCTGCTTTCAAACTGTAGTGCTGGAAAAGACTCTTGAGAGTCCCTTAGACTGCAAGGAGATCAGACCAGCCAATCCTAAAGAAATCAACCCTGAATATTCACTGGAAGGACTGACGCTGAAGCTAAAATTCCAATACTCTGGCCACCTGATGCAAAGAGCTAACTCACTGGAAAAGACCCTGATGCTGGGAAAGACTGAAGGCAGGAGGAGAAGGGGGCAACAGAGGATGAGATGGCTGGATGGCATCACCGACTCAGTGAACAAGAATTTGAGCAAACTCCTGGAGATACTGAAGGACAGAGGTACCTGGCATGATATAGTCCATGGGGTCTCGAAGAGTTGGACATAGACTCAGTGACAACAACAACAACAAAAAAAGGCGAGCCAAGTGGCCATCGGTGGATGAAAGGATAAACAAAACGTGTTATACACATACAACGGAACATTTTTCAGCCTTAAAAGAAGGAAGGAAATTCTAACACGCTGCAACATGGATAACCCTTGAGGACATTATGCTGAATGAAATCTACTAGTCCCAGAAAGACAAACACTGTGTAGCTCCATTTATACGAGCTATTTAGAGTAACCAACATCGTAGAGATAGAAAGTAAAGTAGGGGTTGCAAGCGGTTGGGGAGGGGGTGGGGAAGTTGTTTAGTGGGTACAGAGTTTCAGATTAGCAAGTTGAAATGGTCTGGAGACTGACTGCAGAAGAACGTGATTATACCTAATGGTGCTGAACTGCACACTTGAAAATGGTTAGGAGGGTGAATTTTATATTCTGTGTATTTCATCACAATTAATTTTTTTAATTAAAAAATTATAACTATTAGTACTTGGTAAATGTTAGCCATATGCCACTCTTTTCCATCTCATTTCCTCCCAATAATTCTATAAGGTAGATGCTATTATCTCTGTTTTATAGATGGAGAAAGAGGCCCTGACAAATAAATGGAAAGGTCACTGCATAAGTGATGTGGCATTTGAACGTGTGCCTGGGTCTCAGCTCAAGGAGAGCCTACACTGCTCCTCTTTGGTCTACTTTATACCCTGAGGTGGCCCAAAAGATTTCTAACACAATCTGAAAACTGCCACATTAGAATCTCACTGGCTCCACCTTGAACCGAGCAGGACCTACAGGGCCTTTACGTGACAGACCCTCTTGCCCATGTCCTCCGACTGCCTCTTGTTTATGGAAAAGCTGTAGTTTCCCAGGCCTCCCCGGAGCCAAGAATTCATGATCGAAAGGACTGTGTCATGACAAAAGTAGCAGTTTGGCCAGGAGAACTGGTAACAATTTAAACAGTGAACCAGTCATATGGCAGTCAAAAATTCTTAGTCCTTCCCTGAAGTCCTTAGATAAGAGTATCTGATACACATTCCCTGAGTTGTTTTACAGATGATAAAACCCCTATCAAATGGAAGGATGTAATTACTCGATGACCGCAAGAACACAGCCCCCAGACCTCCTGGAGCCTGAGGCCTGCTAACGTTAACCCCTGTGATGCCACCCCGTGACCTCACCACCAACCACTCAGAGACCTGTGCACAGACTGATCACACGCCCTGTGACTCCCCTCCTTCAGTTGGTCTTTAAAACCGCTTTCCTGAAAATTGACGCAGCCACTATGGAAAACCGTATGGAGGTTCCTTAAAACCAAAAATAAGAGTTGCCATATGATCCAGCAATCTCATTCACAGGTATATATCCAGAACAAGCTATGATTTTAAAAATACACACGCGTCCCAATGTTATATCAGCATTATTTACAATAGCCTAGACCAGGAAGCAACCTAAATGCCCAACAACGGATGGATAAAGAAGATGCATTAAACAGACACACTGGAGCACTGCTGAGCCATAAAAGGATGAGATGATGCCGTTTACAGCAACACGGACGGCCTAGAGACTGTCACACCAGGTGAAGTCAGTCAGTCAGAGGACGACAGATACTGTTTGATATCACTTGTATGTGGAATCTGAAATATGCCACAAGTGAACTCCTCTATGAAACAGAAAGACTCGCAGACACAGATGAACAAGGTCCTACTGTATAAAACAGGGAACTCCATTCAATTTCCTGCAGCAAACCATAATGGGAAAGAATGTGAAAAAGGACTGTGTATATTTATATGTATAACTGAATCACTTTGCTATACACCAGCAACTAACAACACTGTTAATCAACTATGCATCAAAACAAAACCAAAACGCTTCCCTGAAACTCATCAGGGACTTTGGTTTTTTTTGAGAATGGCTGCCCTGAACTCCTGATCTGCCACTGTATAATAAATGCTGCACTTTTTCCTTTACCACAACGGGTCTCCGTAGATTGACAGTAGATTGGTCTGTGAGAGTGAACAGATTCAAGTTTGGTTCATTAACGACCCTACTTTTCAACGTTATTTTCCTCCACTCCCCTTCTGGCCAGCCTTCTCCCAAGCTGAACCGCCTGCTCCTTTCAGCCTGTGCTGGGTTTCCCGCCTTGGGACGCAGCTCAAGCTGTTTTTTTTCCTTGGTGTGGATCCTCATCTCCAAATAATGCCCTTCTTCAAAGTGAAAGTGAAAGCCTTAGTCGTTCAGTCGTGTCTGACTCTGTGACCCCACGGACTGTTGCCTACCAGGCTCCCCTGTCCAAGGAATTCTTCAGGCAGGAATACAGGAGTGGGTTGCCATGCCTTCTTGCAGGGGATATTCCCCACCCAGGGATCAAACCCGGGTCTCCAGGATTGCAGGCAGATTCTTTACCATCTGAGCTACCAGAGGAGCCCCCTTCTTCAAAAGCACAGCTTAAAAATAAAATCAGGGACTTCCCTGGTGGTCTGGTGGTTGGGAGTCCACCTGCCAATGCAGGAGACACAGGTTTGACCCCTTCTCCAGGAAGATCCCACATGCTGAGGAGCAACCTGTGGCCACAGCTACTGAGCCTGCACACATTACTGAAGCCCCTGCACCTACAGCCTGTGCTCTGCAATGAGAAGCCACCGCAGTAAGAAGCGCACACACAACTGGAGAGCAGCCCCTGCTCGCTGCAACCAGAGCAAGCCTGCAGGCAGCGATGGAGGCCCATACAACCATAAATTCAAGTAAGAAAACCAGTGACGATCTCCTGCAGACTTACTCTCCTGATCCCATTTCAGCCTCACCACTGCCTTACGAGGAAGAGACCAACACTGTCCCCACCTTACAGATGGGAAAAACTGAGGCTCACAGAGGGGAGGGCCACACAGGTGGCAAATGGCAGGACCGGGATATACACCTCCCCAGGTGCATGTGACTTGAGACCTAAATCCACCTCCATTTTACTGAGGGGTCTCAGGGGCTGCCATGAGGCTTCTGGGATTTATCCATCCTGCCACCTCTGAAGTGCTGCTTATGCTTTCTCTGAGGGGCCTCACCTCCTCTCAGGCACGAAGGCTGGTTGCCTGCATGCCTGTCTCCCCAACCAGGATGGTCAGGGCGGCAGTGGATGATGCCCAGGACACCTGTGCTTTCCCACCTCCTCAGCAGAGCGCCTCCTTATGCAGGTGCAAGATAGCATGTGCCACCACTGCCCCGTGTGGCTTTTCTGCATCCGATTGGCCACCACCAGGCAGTGGCTGATAGGTTTGTTTGGTTGTGCTCTGTCTCCCTCACTAGAGAAAGCTCCGTAAGGGCAGTGGCTTTTGTGCCACGTTCCCTGACGTCTCCGAGAACAGTGCCTGGTAGAGCAGAATGAATGAATGAACACCTGCCCTCACAACTAAGAAGCGATGTCTGCAAGTTTCCTTTTTTGATGCAGGACAACAGAAGGTTAGACAAAGCAAGTCCACATGTGCGCTCAAGAGCTACTCCCAAAGACATTTCGTCACTGAGCATCTCAGAGCAAACTCCCAGCAGCCCCAGAAATCATCAGGGTTACAGCTGGAGGTGGGAGCGTGTGACCGGGTGGAAGCTGAAATTAATCCCAGTGATATCCTACACAATTACACACAAGTATAATTACACTTTGACATAAACCTCCCACTTACCTGGGGAAGTCCTGTGGCCCGGGGAACTTGGAATGCCAGTCAGGGTTGGGATCAGATCTGATGGATGAGGTGTTAGCCTGGAAAAAGGGAGGTGAGGGAGGAGAAGCAATCCAGAAGAGCCTGGGCAGCCGCGCGCTTGAGCGCAGAGGGCTGATAGAGTGGTCTGAGACGGAGCTGGAGGAGATGGCCAGGCGCAGGTGGGGCCCAGGCGCAGGGCCTCATGGGCCATGCTGAGGTTTTTGTTCTTTACCCTGAGAAAGTAGGACGCCACAGAAGGGTTTTGAGCAGAGGGTGGTACAACTGGATAGGTCTGGCTGTCAAGAGGAGGGTGGCAAAGTGGCAGGTGGGTTCAATACCCTTTCTAGCCCCTTTCTGCTCGTTGTAACATACTCAAGGCAGCGAGCCCCCCCTCCCCCCCATTTCATCTGCTGCCGCGGTTTAAAATGTACAGCAATGGTTACAAAGCCATCAGGTCATAAAGGATGGAGTGAGGATAAACCACCCAATGGCACTTCTCAGGTCCCACACGTGTGGGCCCAGGAGGCTGATCCAGCCACTTGTAGCCTTGTGGTCCCAGAGCAGGGAAAGGTGATTTCAGGCTCACGAGAAACTCTCCAGGCTGTGACCGTGATGAACCTCCCTCCCCGCCACCCCAACCAGGGCGGCATGCGTCTTGTGGACCGCTGTACCCCCAGTGTCTAAATGGTGCCATTCTGGTACATGCTCGGCCACGGCAACCAAGGCAGCCAACTGTGCCATCCAACCACTCCTAGGCCTTGGAAAGGCTAGCCTTGAAAAGGCTCCCAGGGTGGCAGCTTTACACTGGGCCCTTTGTGGCTTTGGCCTCTTTCGTCCCCATGACAACCCTGGGGACAGGTATTTTACAGGTGAGGCAACCGAGGCACAGAGAGGTCACTTAGCTTGTTCAGCATGACTCTGGCAGCTGCAGACTGAGGGCCTGAGCCACCTCTGTGTGATGCAGTACATGTGACTGTAAAGGTTCTGAAAGCTGAAATGCAGATGGTGGCACACACTCTATTTCCTGAGACAGCAAAGCAGGGAAACTCAGGCTCCCAGCCTTCAACTCAGCCACTCCGCTCTGCCTCTTACATTTCTTTACAGACAGCACTCACAGGTTATCCACAGGGTCACTAGAGTCTCTAAATAAACACTACACCCTGGCTCACGCCTGATTCGGCAAGGCCTCTGATGTGAGCCACAGCCTGTACCCTGCTTACGACTTCCCAAGCCTTTCAGCACAGCACCACCAATGCTGTGGAGCATCGTGACTCCTGCCGTATGATGAGAAAACAGGCCAAGAGAGGTAGAACAACACACCCAAGATCACACGGCTAGCAGCTTTCCAGACTCAGGTCAGTTCAGGGCTGCCCTCTACCCACCCAGCCCCTCCTCCCAAATCCCTGGGGGTGGGGGAGCTCAGGCTGGCAAAGCATCCCAAACAAGGCCCGGCAGGGCCAGAGACTCAGAGGACTTGGAGTTGTGAGCTTTCATCTCTTCCTGCCCTCTTCTCTGACTACAGGGGGAGAAGATTCCAGTGCTCCTCCTCCTCCCTCCTCCCTCTCAGGCTGAAGGGCAGGGTTTATTCCACTCTTTGCAAGGTACCCCCACCCCACTACTGCTCGCCCACCTCCCCCAGGGCAGTCTTGCCGACTGCTGTATTCTCAATGCCTAAACTGTACATAGTAGGCGTTCAATAAATATTTGGTGGACGCCCCCAAAGCTTAAAGGGCTTCACGTTTCTGCCCTGAAAGGAAGGCTGAGTTAGTTAACAGAGAACTCACTGTTGACTCCCACGCAGTGTTAGGCAGTGGTGTCCAGACCAAGGCCTGGAGTCTCGCTGGGCTGTGGCCCTGCCTTCCTGCGCCACCCTAAGCAGGGCAGACAGGAGACTGGAGCGGGGTGTGTGTCTGTGTGAGGCCCTCCTCTGTGCCAGGTGCTGGGTCAGGCTCTGGAATCGGAGAACCCAGGTTCTTATCCTGACCGCCTTCCCAGTCGAGTGGTCTTGGGGAAGTTCCCTCCTCTCTCTGAGCCTCAGCTTACCCAGGTGTAAAATCCCCGCCAAAGCTAGTAAATCAGTAGCAGAAATTCATCCTTCCTCTAACAGGAGTCAGGAGGAGGCCACCTGGGCTCCCTGTGACCCCGGGGCCTTTTCTCCAGAGGTTATTCTCAACACTCTCTCCTCCCTCCCAGTTAAGTGCCTCCTGAAAGCTCATAAGACTGCAGGCCCAGACGGCGGCGGGGTGAGGGGCGCCCGAGGGGCCCCGTGAGCCAAGGGGAAGCCCGGCGACCCCGGGTGACCTTGGGTTGGGCAAGCACCGTCCCCGCCGTGGCCCGGCCCAGAGTCCTCATTGAGCAGGGGCGGCCCGGCCTCAGTGTCCCCATCTGCGGCCAGGGCGTGTGGCTCTAGCGCACTTCCGGCTCGGACGGAGGGCAGGAAGCCGCCCGGCGGCCTCGCGTCCGGGCCGGTCTGCGCCGGGCCGCCGCCGCGCGCTTGGCCCCGGGGCCGGTGGGGCGGGGGCCGCGGGCCGCGGGCCGGGCGGCGCGGGGCGGGGGCTCCGGCGGGCGCGCCCCTTACCTGGAGGTGGCGGCGGCCGGAGGCGGGGGCCGGGCTGCTGCGGCCGCGCCCCGCGCGCTCCCGGCGCTTCCGGCTCCGGGCCCGGCGCGCGTCCCGGGGCGCCCGGCTCGGGCAGTGGCCCGCCGGCCCCGCGCCGAGCTCGCTCCGGGGGCCCGCGCGGCGCCCTCGCGGGCTCGGCGCTGCGGAAAGTGCGCGCCGGACTCTCGGTCCCCCCGCGCGGAGAGCCGCGCGGCCCCCCGGGGGGAGTCGTGAAAAGCAGATGATGTGAAATCAAAGAGCCGGCCACCGACACAGCCTTCCCGCCTGGTAGGCAGCCCTGTGAAGTTCACAGAGCGTTGAGATCTATCCATGCTGTCAAGTTTCCCTTCCGTTTCTTTGCCTTTGAGGTTTCCCCTGCCTGGCGCTGCAAAGATTGCAGGCGGGAGGAGAAGGGGACGACAGAGGATGAGATAGTTGGAGGGCATCACCGACTCGATGGACATGAGTTTGAGCAAGCTCCGGGAGCTGGTGATGGACAGGGAGGCCTGGCCTGCTGCAGTCCATGGGGTCGTAAAGAGTCGGACACTACTGAGCGACTGAACTGAACTGCCTGGTGCTACGACCCTGGCTCTCCATGCCTCTGACTCCCCTCCTCACCCTCCTCCACACCCCCCACCCCCACCCTTAGCGTGGCATCTGTGAGGTTTCCCCATCCACCCAGCACGTCCAGTCAGCGAACAAATCGTTCTGAACACCTACTATGTGCCAGGTATTGTTTAAGTGCCTGGGAAATCCCACTCCAGGCTTCCCACTCTGTTCTATGTTAACTGTAGTGCTTCTCACTTGTGAAATTGTTTTGGTTTATCTTCCCGTTTCTGTTTATTGCCTGCCGTCCCCACTAGAATTTAAAAGCCAGGAGAGTCAGTCAGCCCCAGGGACTGGGAATGATTCTGAACCTAGTAGTTGGTTCAGAATGATATAACGAATGTGTTCAGTTCAGTTCAGTCGCTCAGTCGTGTCTGACTCTTTGCGACCCCATGAACCGCAACACACTGGGCCTCCCTGTCCATTACCAATTCCTGGAGTCCACCGAAACCCACATCCATCAAGTTGATGATGACATCCAACCATCTCATCCTCTGTCATCCCCTTCTCCTCCTGCCCTTAATCTTTCCCAGTATCAGGGTCTTTTCAAATGAGTCAGCTCTTCACATCAGGTGGCCAAAGTATTGGAGTTTCACCCTCAACATCAGTCCTTCCAAAGAACACCCAGGACTGATCTCCTTTAGGATGGACTGGTTGTATCACCTTGCAGTCCAAGGGACTCTCAAGAGTCTTCTCCAACACCACAGTTCAAAAGCATCAATTCTTCGGCACTCAGCCTTCTTTATAGTCCAACTCTCACATCCATACATGACTATTGGAAAAACCATAGCCTTGACTAGATGGACCCTTGTTGGCAAAGTGATGTCTCTGCTTTTTAATATGTTGTCTAGGTTGGTCATAACTTTCCTTCCAAGGAGCAAGTGTCTTAATTTCATGGCTGCAGTCACCATTTGCAGTGATTTTGGAGCCCAGAAAAGTGTGAATGGACCTTATTCCTCTAGCAATCCTGTGAATTCTCATCACACCTATTCTACAGGAAAGGAAACTGAGGCTTAGGTCAAGGTTGTGCCGAAGTCACAGTGATCTCAGGTGGCCTCGGCCTGCAGTGACTGAAGCAGAGCTTGGGTTCCCAGACCAGAGATTGAGGTCAGGTTCCTTTAGTGAGAGCACCAGATCCTAGCCACTAGGTTGGCCAGTGGCCAGTGACAAGGCCCTGACCCTTTGGCTGTGCAGAAAAGAATTCCCACAAAGATAGAAAGTAGTTAAACAAGTGAGGTGTTTATTAGGAGGTAAAAAAGAGTACAGTACTCAGAAAGAGTTGCTAACCTGCATCCTCATGGTAGTTTGAATTACCTTTATGGGGCATTTTTTCCGGGTTTTCTTTGACCAATCATTTTGATTTGCCTGATTCTGAGTCTGTATTTGGTGTATTTCAGGATCCTGTCTGAGGTTTCCCTGGTGGCTCAGATGGTAAAGAATCTGCCTGCAATGTGAGAGATGTGGGTTCCATCCTTGGGTTGGGAAGACCCCCTGGAGAAGGGAATGGCTACCCACTTCCAGAATTCTTGCCTGGGAAATCCCACGGACAGAGGAGCCTGGCGGGCTGCCGTCCATGGGGTTAGACATGACTGAGCGAGCATCAGTTTCACTTTCAGGATCCTCCCACGTGTCCTTGCTCATCTCTCAGCCAAGGTGGATTCTGAGGAACACGCTTATGGGTACTTGATATCACTTACTATGCGGTGATCCCCCCTCCCTTTTTGACCTCCAAGCAGCCTTTCTGTACATGTGCGGTCAGGGAGTTCTTGAGAATGACGAATATATGGTCTCTTATCTCTTTTTCTGGGCAGGGCCAAGCCTCCGTCGTCATCCCACTGTTGCGGAGCTTCTGTCTCGTCATGCCACTGTTGCGGAGCTTCTGTCCGCAGGGGAGAAAGTGTTCAGCCCAGGGCCCATCCGTCTCCTGCCTCTGAAGCACTAGTGATGAGCCCAGGTGAGCCACTGTGGCCACAAGGCTGTTGCTGCTCCTCCAGGTGAAGACAGCCCAGTGCTGTGAGTGGAAAAGGCACTGGTCAGGGTCAGAGACCAGCTTCCAAGAAGCCTGTGACTCACGCATCTTGTGGAATGTTCTAGGCTTCTGTCTCCTCATCTCACTGGGCACTCAGGACAAAGAACAGCAGCTCTCCTTTCCTATGCAGCCATTGTGAGGGTCAAATTGGTGTGCACCCCTCGGAGGCATGGGAGGTATATCTCTGAGCATACAAGCCTTGTCAGTTGCAGAATTAATAACTACATGGACATGAACATGGACAGAAAACCTCCAGCCAGCCATCCTGGGCTCAGTGTCTCTTTTAGCCAGATTGGCTTTGTGGTTCCAGGCACCACTCTGCCCAACAGCCTTGCCCTGTCCGTAGTTCAAGAGAGACCCTGTGTCAAACGCTCTTGACTCTAGACATTGGAGCAGTTACAGCTTTGCGGAGTGTTCACCCCTGACCCCAGTTTCCTCCCCACCCCAACAATGAACAGCACATGGGACCTGACCCAGAATCCAGGGTACAGGAAGGAAACGTAGAGAAAGTACCTTTGTCCCTCTGGTGTATGCACTGGAGGTTTTTGAGGTCTGCTGTTGAAAAATTTACTTTCTTCCTCTTAAAATGAGGATCATCATGGTTCCTACAAGGGTTGTCATAGAATGAAAGATGCAGATGAAGTGCTTTGAATGCTGCCTGGCACACAGGACAAGCTCAGGAAACATTAGCTGCTCTCATTCTCAGTAAAAGCTACCTCTACTGGAGCTGGGACGTGCCTGGTGTTCCAGGGGCTGAAACTCCACACTTCCAGTCCAGGGGGGCCCGGGTTCGATCCCTGGTCAGGGAACTAGATCCCACATGACCACAACTTAGAGTTTGCATGCCGCAACTAAAGATCCCGTGTGCCACAAGCAAGACCCGGTTCAGTCAAGATAGCTATCAGCTCCTCCCGAAGGAGTGTTTAGGGAGTTGTGCTGGAAGGAAGAGTCTTTTTATCCCCCATTAACTAATTCAGCCCGAATTTACTGAGTAGCTGGCAGGGTTCTAGGCATTGCAGAGACAGCGAGGAAAGAACCAAAGTGTCTCCAACAAGTCATGGAGCTGACAGTCCAGGATGTGGGGGAAGGGAGATGGACAGCCAAACAAATAATACATCATGTTGTGTGATTACTACAAAGACACAGTAAGGCAGGGTGAGGAGAACCCTGGGAGGGGGTGCTCTTGCAGAGGTCAGGGAGGCTTGCTGGTGTCTGATACAGACAGGGCATCCCAGGCAGACAGCAACTGCGAGCTGTAGAGACGGGGAAGGCAGCTGACTCTTTAAAGGAGAAGGATGGAGTGGAGGGATTTGAGGGAGAGGAATAGATGAACTTAGAGAGGTGATGCGGGCCGTTTCACTGTGAACTCTCTTTAATACATAATTTAATTTTATTTCTTTCTTTACCCTTGGCTTTGCTGGGTCTCTGTTGCTGCACGCGCTCCTCTCTGTGCTGAGTGGGGCCACTGTCTAGTTGCGGTGGGCTGGCTTCCCACTGAAGCGGCCTCTCCTCTTGCAGAGCATGGACTCCAGGGTGCTCGGACTTTAGTAGCTGCAGTATCTCGGCTCAGCAGTCGTGATCCTGGGCTCCAGAGCACAGGCTCACAGGCCAAGCGATCCTGCAGCATGTGGGATCCTCCTGACTGGGGATCAAACCTGTGTCTCCTGCATTGGCAGGCAGATTCTTTACCACTGAGCTGCCAGGGAAGCCCCACTATGAGCTTTTTAGAAAGGCTAATGTGTGGCCTAGGGTTTCCAGGTTTAGCAAATGAAAATACAGGATACTCGGTTACACTGGAATTTCAGATATACAAGAAATAGATACTTTTAAAGTATAAATATGTCCCCATATTTCCCAGGACATACTTATACCCAAAAGCTATTCAATGGGTGTCTGAAATTCCACTGTAACTGGGCATCCTCTATGTTGTGTAATGACCCTACTTGCGCCCTACCCCTAGAGGTTCTGATTCTGCTGGGCTGGGGTTAGGCCAGGCCTACGTATTGTTCACAAACTCACTAGGTATTTTTAATGTGTGCCCAGGAGCTGCTGATGTAGGGCCTTGTTCATGAATTTTATTCGGTAAGAAATGGGGAGTTGTAGAGGGTTTGGGGGCAGTGATGTGACATGATTTCACGTTTCTAAAGGATTCCACTGGCTTCTGGAGGTGGACACATGGATAAGAGTGGACACAAGTGAGTGGTTAGGAGACTGTTGCAATAGTCCAGGCCAGGGATGAGGCCTGTATTTATTGAGTGCCTACTACAGACTCGGCACTGTAAAACTCTGTAAACGTATATTGTGGAGCTGTAGGTTCCTGGGTACTGCCCCAGTCTGGCCCAATTTAGAATTTCTCAGGTGTGTGGAAGACTAGGAATTTATATTTTAAAAAGTTCCCTGGGTGATCAGTCAGGTTTGCAGCAACCACATAATTGGATTTGATTCTCGCAGAAATTATAGACATTGCCATGGATATTGTTCAGAGACTGTTACCCTCACGGCTAGCTCTTCATGTCCCATGTATACTTTCTATCATTTAATCTTATGCAGTTTATACTGTTATTAGCCCCACTTAACAGAGGAAGGAACTGAAACTTGGTGCTGCTGCTGCTGCTAAGTCACTTCAGTCATGTCCGACTCTGTGCGACCCCACAGACAGAAGCCCACCAGGGTCCCCCGTCCCTGGGATCCTCCAGGCAAGAACACTGGAGTGGGTTGCCATTTCCTTCTCCAATGCATGAAAGTGAAAAGTGAAAGTGAAGTCGCTCAGTCGTGTCCGACCCTTAGCGACCCCACGGACTGCAGCCTACCAGGCTCCTCCATCCATGGGATTTTCCAGGCAAGAGTACTGGAGTGGCTTGCCATTGCCTGGGGGGGGTGTTAAATAACTTGGGCAGGCACATCAAGCTACATGATCGCAGAGCCAGGATTTGATCCCAGATCTGATCGGTTCTGCTATCCTGCCATCCCATAGGGTCAAACATCAATTCAGGTTTAAAGATATTTAGATGAGTTTTAGAGGATGGCTTCCCAACAGAACGAGACTCCTTCACTGTGTTCCACTGATGTCTGTCCTTCCAGGATGTGGGTGGGGGCTGGCCTGGCATGAGTGTTTGTTGGATGGTTCTGAATTCTGGGGGTGACGTCTCTGAAAGCAGCCCCGTATCCCTTCATGTAGAATATCCGTATGACGCTGTCATGTTGAACTTGATACTGAATGACACAGAAGATCGTTTATGGTCACTTCTTTCCTAATGACGCTCAGAAATAAACAGGGTACCATGGGGAAGGACTGGACACGCCTGCAGAGGAGAGTCAGGGTGGAGGGTACTGTGGGTGGTTTCTTGTTACCATGGATACTGCTATGTTGCTGACCAATCTCTTGTTTGTGTTCCTAAGGCGTCTTTGACCGAAAGAACTAAACATCTTTCTGTTAATGGGACCA
This sequence comes from Moschus berezovskii, assembly GCF_049115385.1. Taxonomy (NCBI): domain Eukaryota; kingdom Metazoa; phylum Chordata; class Mammalia; order Artiodactyla; family Moschidae; genus Moschus; species Moschus berezovskii. The sequence continues at coordinate 3,457,335 of NC_142461.1, forward strand.
TCAACTAGAATTGGCTAAGCTGAATGGCAGTCATTTAGGGTCAAAGTCACTTGGGTTAATATTTTCCCCCACTGTTCTTGTGTGTTAGGTAATACTTTTGTAGTTCTCTGCTTTATCTCTTACGTGGAGGCATGAGTGATGACCCCTACTTGCTTCTCATCTAAGAATGTTTGTACTTGCCCCTGATCTAATATTTTCTAGTGCATGAGACTCTTATCACTGGTGATCCATGAGGTATCTTCAGCTGGTACAAGAACTTGCATTAAATCACCTTGAGTCCTACATGAGAAAGTTATTCCCTTCAATCCTTATTCTACTGAGAACACAGTTTGATACTATTGAATCTTTTTGTTGTTGAGGTACAATTTTTATTTGTTTCTCATAAACTGATGATCAAGGCCATTATTTAAACCATTTTTCTTTGTGACTTACAGGCTCACAAACAAAAGGTATGTATATTTCTTTTTATTTTTTTAAAATAACTTTATTGGATATCTTTGACATATACAATTATATATATTTAAGGCATACAATTTGATGTTTTGATATATGTATACCTTGTGAAAAGACCACTCCAAACAAGCTAAATAATTTAATCCACCATGCCTACATAGTTTCTGTGTGTGTTGAGAAGATTTGGTTTAATTTCTATCCTCTTAGCAAATTTTCAGTGTACAATACAGTATTGTTGCCTATATGGGCTTCCCTGGTGGCTCAGGCGGTAAAAAATCTGACTGAAATGTGAAAGACCTGGGTTCGGTCCCTGGGTCGGGAAGGTCCCCTGGAGAAGGAAGTGGCACCCCACTCCAGTATTCTTGCCTGGAGAATCCCAGGGACAGAGGAGCCTGGTGGGCCACAGTCTGTGGGGCTGCAGAGAGTCGGACATGACCAAGCGAATAACACTTCCACATTGTTGCCTATGGTCACTGTGCTGTGTGTTCCATCTTCAGAACTTACAGTCATTCATCTTGTATGATGGAGACTTTGTACCCTTTGACCAACGTGTCCTGGTATCTCCCTCCCCCTTCCCACCAACCCCTGGAAACTTCCATTCTAGCGCTCTGCTTCTGTGGATTTGACTATTTTAGATTGCACACCCAGGTGAGAGCATGCCATACCTGTCTCTCTGTGCCTGGTGTGTTTCATTGAGCACAGTGTCTTCCGGGTGCAAGCATGTTGTTATGGTGGGAGTGCTTTCTCCTTTTCTAAGACTGAATAGCATTCCACTGTGCTCCTATAACAGCTGCTAATCATGCGACGAGCTGACTCACTGGAAAAGACTCTGATGATGGGAGGGATTGGGGGCGGGAGGAGACGGGGACGACAGAGAGTGAGATGGCTGGATGGCATCACCGACTCGATGGACATGAGTTTGAGTGAACTCCGGGAGTTGGTGATGGACAGGGAGGCCTGACGTGCTGTGATTCATGGGGTCGCGGAGAGTCGGACACGACTGAGCGACTGAACTGAACTGAACTGAATCTTTGTTTAGCGAAGGGAGAACAGGCTCAGCTCAGAGCCACTGGCTTTCCAGAATACTGAGTTAGGAGTTAACCACTGTATTATTTATTCAATAACCTTTTTACTTTGGAAGCAAAGGAGTTTAGATTGACGGAAATGTTCCAAAGACAGTACATAACTCTCACCTAAGAACCATATAGTCCTTCACCGTGTTTCCCCAGTGTTCACCTCTTGTATAACCAGGTTTTTTAAGACAGAGAAACCAGTACTGTAATAGGGAAGAACAAATCTGACTGTATTAGATCTGTTTCTTTTACTTTAACCTTTGTATTCCTTTGCTCTTGCTTCCAGTTAAGAATGTTGCCTATGGCTTGAAATGCACAGGCTAGCCCATTCTCAAGGCTCTGATCTTTAAAGATACAACACTTTTCCATTCACATAGAGATAAAAAGTTGCAGAGCAGAGAATAGCACTTGCCTTGCTGGAGGTTCACAAGAACATCCTGACCTGACCTACGTGGACAGCTTCAAGAGTAAAGGATTTTGGCACCAAGAAGCTGGTGTCAACCAACCACACCCTCTCCCCTTTAAGTGTAGAAGAAGCCTGCATTCTACCTCGGGGAGGATGGCTCTTTGGGACCCTAGTCCACCATCTTCTTGCTCTGCTGGCTTTCTGAATGAAGTCACTATTCCTGCCCCAACAGCTTGTTTCTTGGCTTGCTGACCTGTTGTGTGGTGAGCAGTACGAGTTTGGACTTCAAACAGCATTGGTACATCACCATTAACTGAAGCATAGACTTTATTGGTTTTTGTTTTTTTTTCCTGGGCTTCCCTTGTGGCTCAGCTGGTAAAGAATCCGCCTGCAATGCGGGAGACCTGGGTTCGATCCTGTGGTTGGAAAGATACTCTGGAGAAGGGAAAGGCTACCCACCCCAGTATTCTTGCCTAGAGAATTCCATGGACTGTATAGTCCATGGGGTCACAAAGAATTGGACACGACTGAGCAACTTCCACTTTTTTTAAATATTTACTTATTTGTTTGTTTTTGGTTGTACTGGGCCTTCATTGCTGTGCATGGGCTTTCTCTAGCTGCAGTGACTGGGGGCTACTCTCTTGTTCTGGCGCTCAGGATTCTGACTGCGGTGACTTCTCTTGCTCTGGAGCACAGCCTCTACAGTGCTTGGGCTTCAGTAGTTGGGGTGCACGGGCTTAGTTGCTCCCCAGCATGTGGGATCTTCCCAGACCAGAGATTGAATCCACATCCCCTGTATTGGAAGGCGGGTTCTTAACCACCAGACCACCAGGGAAGTCCCATTGGCTATTCTACTAATGTCTTTTACAGTCCCAGAATCCAGTGTGGGATACCACAAGGCACTTAGAGTTTTTTATTTTCAGCATGGATTTCACTTAAAAAATCTCTTTATTACTTTCTATGATAGCAAATCATCTTGGCTTTTTATTTATAGTAGTGATATGTTGTCATTCAGGAGCTAGGTCATGTATGACTCTTTTGCGACCCTATGGACTGTAGCCCACCAGGCTTCTCTGTCCATGGAATTTTCCAGGCAAGAATACTGGAGTGGGATGCCATTCCCTTCTCCAGGGGATCTTCCTGACCCAGGTATCAAACCCAGCTCTCCTGCCTTGGCAGGTGGATTCTGTACCACTGAGTCACCAGAGAAGCCCTAAATAGTGACATAGTTCATTTTAGACCATTAGGCAAAATGGGATTATTTTTTAAAGACAATAATAGTAAAAGTAGCATGCAGGTATAGCAAAAAATTCTCAATTTCCTCTGGTTTGACTTCACCCATGGGGAATCCTCCCCACAGACTGGCAAGATGGTCACCAGCCAGACTGATGATCTTCCAGCCAGACTGATTTCTGTCACTAGTCTTTAGAAAGCATGTTTCTGGGAATTCCCTGGTGGTCCAGTGGTTAAGACCCTGCACTTCCACTGCCAGGGGCCAAGTTTGATCTCTGTTTGGGAAACTAATATCCTGCAAGCTATGCAGCATGGGCAAAAATACAAAAAACAAATTAAAAACCACAACATTTTTGTTAGGCTGGCTGGCCACTGCCGTATCACACACTGCCCCAAGTGCGGCCAAAACCATGATGACACTGATGAGTTATGGAGCATAAAATCCAGAGGGGATGGCTCCAGAGCTGGCCCCTAAGCTCCATGACCTAGGTGGCACTAGTGCCAGTGCAGGAGACGTAAGAGACTTGAGTGCAGTCAGGAAGATGCCCTGGAGGAGGGCATGGTGACCTGCTCCAGTATTCTTGCCTAGAGCATCCCACGGACAGAGGAGATGGGCAGGCTACAGTCCATAGGGTTGCAGAGAGTCAGGCACAACACAAGCAGCTCAGCACGCATGACAAGACCAAGGTCTTTGCATCTTTCATCGTCCCGGGATGTTGGCTGTTGTCCTTCACTGTGTCATCCTGTGCCCCAGAGACGGTTCTTAAGCAGTTGTGTTCAAAAGCAGAAAAGAGAAAAAGGAAGCTCTCCTCATGAGCCTTTCCTCATAGGTTTCTCTTCCATGATCAAGGTAGAAATGATTTTCCGGAAGCCCTTTGCTGGGATCACATATCTGGATCACTTGATCATTCCCGGCTGCAAGGGAGTCTGGGAAAGCAAAGAATCTGGCAAAGGGAAACTGGTTCAGATCCCTGCAGCCAGGAACAGGCCAGTCCTAACATTTGTGGAGCTCAGGGCAAGAACGTAGAATGATTAAAAAAAACATGTCCTAACCTTCCAAACAGACACACCTTCAAACAACATGGAAGATCAGCTGTGAATTTAGAATCCTCCAGCTTCTCAGAGTTTCAGGCCAGGATGTGGCTCCTGGCTCACTGCCCCTCTTCCTTCTCTTTCCAGCCCTGGTTCCTTCCTGTCCCACACAAGGACTCCCACACATCCAAGCCCTGTCTGCCTCCCTCCTGCAAACAGCTGCCCTTTCACCACTCATCAAGCCTAGGATTGTGGGCAGTGGCTGCACCCTTAAGAGAGTGGGTCAGGGGAGAGACTCATTCCAGCAGGCTGGAAGTGGGCTTGGGGCTGTTTGGAAAGGGAATATTGAGGTACCGGGTACCCACAGTGTGGGCTAGGTGGGCACATCCTCTTGGCCTTGTAGACTCTTCTCTCCATCAGGAGGGGTATGGCTGGGAGAGGCCAGATGGGGGCCCTGTAAAGGATGGGGCCCTGAGCCGGGACTACATTGCTGGCATTGATTGAACACGTTGCTGCATGGACAAAATCAGGTTTCTCTGAAGCAGAAGGTGGAATGGCTGTTGAGCAGGTGGCCCTCAGTGCCCCAGGGTAAGTTCAGTGGGGCCAGGAGTCTTGTGTCTCACTGACTCTTGTGTCCCTAGGACCTAAGCTAATGCTCATGTTAGTGTTAATCACTAAGTCGTGTCCGACTCATTGTGACTCTGTGGACTGAAGTTCACCAGGCTCCTTTATCCATGGGATTTCCCAGGCAAGAACACTGGAGTGGGTCCCCATTTCCTTCTCTAGGGGATCTTCCTGACCCTGGGATCGAACCTGGGTCTCCTGCACTGCAGGCAGATTCCTTACCACCTGTGCCACCAGGGAAGCCTGGTGATGCTTAGCGTATGGTGTTATTGGATGAGTGAGTGAGTGAATATCTGTTAGCACCACTTGAAACTGTCCCGCGTCCCCTCACACAGGGTTGGATGCTGTTGAAGGCCAAGGAGGTTTATTTAGGGTCTGTTGTAGTGGAGCAAAGCCCTGGACTCTTCACACCACCCCTTCGTAGCCCCCTCTCCCCGCCACACTCACCTCAATGGACACATCATTTCATGCACACAGGCACAGGCCTCCCTGTCACGGGCTGCCAACAGGAGTCTGTGCTGCCAGTGCAGAGTTTCAGAGCCGGGGGACCCTGAGCACGTCTGTGCCTGCACTTTCAGAAGCACGAGTGGGCCCCAGAGTCTGGCATGCAGCACCCTCTGCCGCTAGGTACAGCCCTCTTCCCTGTTCCTGGCTGATTCCTGACCGAGGCAGGTCCACCCTCTGCCTCTGACTATGCTGTGCATTTTGCAGTTTCTATGCTTTTCTCACACTGTTCCTTGCAATGCTGTCTTTCACTCCACTCTTTCTGGCTATTCAAATCAAACCTTTGCTTCAAGATCCAACCAGTTCCCACATCCTTCCTGAGGCTTGCCCTGGCCACCCAAACCTCCTTCCTCACGACTCTCCTAAGAGTTTACATGTGCCATGTCCTGTCCTGGGGCACTCTTCCATTTACTGTTCAACAGAGATTGTAGGAGAGAATGTATGTTGTGGGAGTGGATCTGGTAAGGTGTTTCTATTGTTAGTTCTAATCCTGTTATCTTAAAATGTATGTTGTGGGAATGGGAACGTTTTGTTTGTTTCCAAGGCAAACCATTCCATAGCACGATAATACAAGTCTATACGCCTACCAGTAATGCTGAAGAAGCCGAAGTTGAATGGTTCTCTGAAGACCTACAAGACCTTCTAGAATTAACACCCCAAAAAGATGTCTTTTTCATCATAGGGGAATGGAATGCAAAAGTAGGAAGTCAAGAGATACCTGGAGTAACAGGTAAATTTGGCCTTGGAGTACAGAACGAAGCAGGTCAAAGGCTAACAGAGTTTTGCCAAGAGAACCCCTGGTCATAGCAAACACCCTCTTGTCCTTGGTGGGGCAAGATGGTCACTGGAAAGTCTAGACAAACATTCTAACAGCCTAGCAACTACGGCAGAGGAAACAATTCCTCCAGGTAACTCCAATAATATTCCTGGGTAGAGCTCTCATTGGCTTAGCTCTGAACCAGATCCTATGGCCAGGGAGCGTGATGCTTTGATTGGCTGGTTTGGGAAACATGCTCTACCCACAAAAGATGAATATCGTAATATTACTATCAGAACTCACTTGGACTGAGATTGGGTTGGGAGGAGGCAGGCCTCCCAAAGAAAGATCCAATCAGGTTGGAGTTTATTTCTAATTAGCTTTGGTGGGTGGAGGTTGGCTCACACACCTGCTGCTCTGTTTACTCAATGGCCCCTTGTTCTTTTGCAAACTGCATCCTCCCTTGTTTGAAGTCCTTCTCCTCCCCAGTCACATGATTCTGTTGGGGCAGCCAGTCACAGCCCTGTTGGTCACAGAGGAGGGCATGTGACCCAAGATGACCAATCAGAGCCCTTCCTTGGGAGTTTTGATCATTTAACCAAGGGAAGAAAGTCTTTTCCTTTCTTTCTGGACATAAAGCTAGGAAGACATGATTTGGAGCTGGCCAGTTTCCAAAATCATGGAAAACAACTGGTTGGCGAGAACAAGACTCAAGTGCAGAGAGAAAAGGAGACGGAAATGGAGAGAAGCAATCTTTATGAAGTCCGTGTCTTAGTTTCATCACTGCCAAGACCCGACAGAAACCTGCCTTTGCCACCATTTGGTTAAAGGGGCCAGTCCATCCATCTTTTTGCCTATCTTGGGCACATCCTGTGTGCAGTTTATGGTGCTAAATGGTGTCTACGGTGAGCTCATTTGATGCTCATAACCCCATGATTATCTCCCCGTTTTGTGGATGCTGACATGAGGATTAGAGAGTTTGAGAGTAAGTAGCAGCCAGTAGCAGAGTCAGGATTCAAGTAGCAGAGTCAGGATTCAAACCAGACAGTCTTCAGAGCAACTCAGAAAGCTCTAAATCCCTGGGTGAGTTGGGCATGGATGGGCCAGGCATTTCAGAGTGTGGTCAGTCCTGGGTACCAGTCTCACACCCGGCCTTGGCTCTCAAGCTGCCTAGACTCTATAGTGTTGTTCTGTTAGGCTTAACGTCTTATTTTTTCACTATGAAATACGTACAGAAAAGCACATGCAAAATGTAGACACTGTTTATAAATAATTAGGAAATAAATATCATCTATGTAACTATCACCTGAGTCAAGAAATAGAGCGTGACCAGCGTTCCAGAAGCCCCACTGGGTCCTCCTCCACAGCCAGAACCTCCTCGTCTAGAGTTACCCTTCGTCTTAGACTGTTCAAGTCGAGAAACAGAAGGGAAGAAGACGGAGCACAGCCTTTAAAGAACGACACGGCCATTGTTGCTGCTTAGTCGCTCAGTCGTGTCTGACTCGTTACAACCCCATGGTCTGCACAGCACGCAAGGGTTCCCTGTCCTTCACTATCTCCTGGAGCTTGCTCAAACTCATGTCCATTGAGTCAGTGATGCCATCCAGCCATCTCATCCTCTGTCGTCCCCTTCTCTTCCTGCCTTCAGTCTCTCTCAGCATCAAGGTCTTTTCCAGTGAGTCAGCTCTTTGCATCAGGTGGCCAAAGTATTGGAGCTTTAGCTTCAGCATCAGCCCTTCCAATGAATATTCAGGGTTGATTTCCTTTAGGATTGACTGGTTTGATCTTCTTGCTGTCCGAGGGACTCTGAAAAGTCTTATCCAGCACCACAGTTTGAAAGCATCAGTTCTTCAGTGTTCAGCCTTCTTTATGGTCCAACTCTCACATCCACACATGACCACGGGAGAAACCATAGCTTTGACTATGCTGACCTTTGTCGGCAAAGTGATGTCTCTGCTTTTTACAGGATACGACAAAAACTGGTTAGAACCAACTAGGTCCAAAATGGCAGAAGAGTCAACCTCCAGTAGACCTTGAGCCTCATCCGCTGATGAAATTGCCCAGCACATAGAAACGAGCGACACTGTGTTCGGAGGCTCTCTCTTGCCCTCTGAGATAGCCCACTCTCCAGCTATGCCGCGTGCTTTTCTCCAAGTGTTAATATTCTTACCCGTCATTTCATCTCCAGAGTCTTTGGTAATGAAGCAAGGACCTCACGTTCACTGGCCACAGTCTCACGGGTGGTCTGATTTGGGCACATGTGTGCACACCCTATTTCCCTAGCTAGGGAGAGGCTGACGGGCATGATGGCGGTGAAGACTGTCTCTTCCACTGTGTTTCTTTGCCGCCCCTACTCGCCAGGTGAGTAATAGACGCTTATCCGTATTTGTTGACACGTTGCCTGGGATGGGTGAGCACGTGTGTTGGGCGCTGTGCCAGGTGTTTGACACATTATCTCATTGAATTGTCACAAAACCTGTATCAGGCAGGCTTGATTTTCCTGAATTTCCAAACAAGGAAACTAAGGTTCAGGAAAGGCATCTATCATGCTCAAGGTCACACAGACGATAAACAGTAGGACTTGGTTTTGAACCCAGGTATATCTGCCTGAGGGCCTGCCTTTTTTTCCTGGTTCATTCTGATGGAGGCAGGGAAGATGAGGAAGGGAGAGAGGTGGGCGTAGGAAGCGGTTTTAAGTGCAGTGACTGAGAAGGGCTGGAGCCGGGTTAGACCCCTGCTTTCAAACTCAGCGCAGCCACTCAGGCAAGTTCCTTATCTTATCCATGTCTCAGCTGCCTTCCTGAATAGGGGCTCTGTGTTGATTCGTTGAGATGACAGTGTCAAATGTCCAACAGAAAGAATAATAGGATTGTTGTAAGAACAAGAGAGTTAGCTCTGAGGAAGAAAGCTCTAAGGAAGCACTGAGAACAGTAGCCTGAGTGTAGGAAGCACTTGCTAAACATTAGCCAAGATGGTGGCTGCTGTGGTTTGGGGACCGCTGCACCCACTGCTACTTTGCAGGCACTTTCTTTTGCAAACGGACTCCAGTGAAGAACCCTGGGCTAGTTGTCTACACAGAGCTAGAGTCTGTGGACTTCCCTGGCAGTCCAGTGGTTAATAATCCACCTGCTAATGCAGGGGACATGGGTTCAACCTCTGGTCTGGGAAGATCCCACATACGGTGGAACGACTAAGGCTGTGTGCCACTGCCAGAGAGTCTGCATGCCTACAGCTCACGCTCTGCAATGAGAAGCCCACGCCCCACAACTAGAGAGCAGGCCCCACTCATTCCAGCTCGAGAGAATCTACACGCATCAAGGACGACCTAGTCAGCCAAAAAAAATATGCATACATACATACATATATATACACATATGTACGTAAGAATGAGACTTTGTTTCTTCTGGGGATTCTGAAACCAAGAAACTGGAAACCAGTCTCCCCCAGCAATGGCTGGCCTGAGATCCAATTCCATGTTTTCCTGTCCAATCCCACATTTGAGCAGAGCTGACCTGGCCACCATTTCCTTGGTCCTGACATCTGGGCAGCCTCACCACAGATTCAGGCTGGCTCTCAGGAGGGCTGGGGCAGGGGTGCAAGAGGTCCTTTACTCCTTGGCCTGTGGCATTGCCTCATTTTCCAGGTTTTGGAGGGGCTGAAGTTCATGGTGGGATTTTTCAGCAACCAGGAGCCTGGACGGCTCCTGTATTAGGTCATGAACTTTGGTTGCAAGGAACAGAAACTGACTCTGGCAATCTAATGAAAAAAAAATGTGGGGAAGGAAACTGAGAGCTCACTGAAGCAAGTAGTGGCTCAAGGGTCAGGGCCATGGGGACCATCTGCTTTGTTGCTGCCACTTTAAACACTCGTCTCTCCTTCATCACTGACTCCAGATTCCAGTTCTGGAAAAGATCATGTGGTCTGTATCGTGTGACTCCTTCAGTTGAAACGGGGGGTACCCGGAGGAAGGACCAAGCACCCCAACTGGTGCAGGGGTTGCTGGTGGGACTCTTCCCTGGCTGAGGTTAACCGCAGAGCAGTTTCCCCAGCAAGAGAGATGGGGGATCCACAGGAGGGGCCGTCGAATGTAACAAAGTCAGAGGAAACAAGGCAGATAGCCCTGTCCTCTTTGAGCAAAGAGGCTCCTATGGGGAGTTCCTCAAGCATCTGAAAAGATAGGCTTTCCTGCTTGTCCATGCAGACAGGCTGCTAAGAAACAGTGTGAGGCGGTGAGAAGCGTAACTTTAGAGTCAAAGTGTAGGTGCAAATTCCGGCACCTCCCTCACTCACTTGTGACCTTAAGGTTGCTCAGGTGTCTTAAGGACTTGGGTTTTAACTCTTTAACCTGTGAAATGGGGATGATTATTCAGTAGTTCCCATATGGTTGTTTCTAAGGTTAAGAATAATTTAGGAGCTGTGGGCTCTGATTATAATTTCATCTCTGACGTATTGGGCTCTGTTTGGGGGGAAATCACAGGGCTTTTCTGAGCCTCAATTTGCCATGCATGAAATGGGAGTGAGAACTTAGTCTTCGGTTACCAATCAGACTTGATTTGGAGCCTGACATGTCTATGTGTGTTGCTACAAGACTCTGGGCAAGTTATTTTGCTGAACTTGAAGCAGCCCAGCTAAGGGGTCTAGTTCAAGCCCAGGCACAGGATAGATTCCATATCGGTTCCTAGGGCTGCCATGCCAAGGAGCCACAATCCCTTGTTCCTTAAACAACACTGGTGGCTCAGATGTTAAGAATCCGCCTGAAATGTGTGAGATCTGGGTTTGATCCGTGGGTTGGGAAGATCCCCTGGAGGAGGGCATGGCAACCCAGTAAAGTATTCTTGCCTGGAGAATCCCGTGGACAGAGGAGCCTGGCGGGCTACAGTCCACGGGATCGCAAAGAGTCGGACATGACTGAGCGACCAAGCACAGCACAGCACATTGAGTCCAAGTCTGGTCTGCTCCCTCCCTGACAGGCCAATAAACCAGGAGATGAAGTGTTGAGGCAAGAATAGCAACTTTATTTGAAAAGCCAGTGTCCAAGAAGATGGCTTACTGGAGTCTTAAGGTACCCTCTTATTGGGGTCTGGATGTTAGTTTCTTTTCTAGAACAAGAGGGAGAGGGAGTGAGGAAGTAAAGGGAAAAGGCCACAGTGGTGGTGTTTTAGTTGCTAAGTCATGTCTGGCTCATTGCGACACCATGGACTGTAGCCTGCCAGGCTCCTCTGTCCATGGGATTCTCTAGGGAAGCATACTGGAGTGGGTTGCCATTTCCTTCTCCAGGGGATCTTCCTGACCCAGGGATTGAACCCTGGTCTCCTGCACGGTAGGCAGTTTCCTGCATTGCAGCTGGATTCTCAACCAACTGAACCACCAGGGAAGTCCAAAAAGGCCATAAGTCTTGCAAAATATCTCCTGGTTTGGCCAGCCTCAGGAAGGGGATGTACTAATTTCTTCTTTCCTGTGGCCAGTCACAGATAGGCAGGGTCAGGATGTTTCCTTGTGAGCTGAACATTCAGGCAGAGGGGCAGGGTTCCGGAGGCAGGCTGCCGTATATGCTCATGGCTGGAGACCACACGCTGTAGTGATTGCAGTGACAGAAGCAATGAAAGCAAAGGTTAAAGAAACACATCCGACACGGAACCAGATTTTGTTCTTCCCTGTTACAGTACTAGAAACTTCTTGTCTCATACTGTTCTGGAGGCTACAAGTCCAAGATCAAGATCTCAGCAAGGCTGGTTCCCGCTGAGAGCCCTGAGAGAAAGTCTATTCCAGGCGTCTCTCGGAGCTTCTGGTCACTTTCTGGTCGCCTTTGGCATTCCTCGGCTTGTAGAGACATAACCCTTTGCTGCCTTCACCTTCACGTGGCTGATCTTCTGATGAGTCTTCATGTTGTCTTTCTTCTAAGTGTGTCTCTCTCCATGACCAATTTCCCCGTTTTTATAAGGACACCAGTCGTATCGGATTAGAACCCATGCTGATGACCACCTCATTTTAATTTGATTATTTTTTGTCAAAATCTATTTCCAAATAAGGTCACATTCTCCTGAATGGAAAGGAAGTCCAAAACAGAGGGGATATATATATACATCTCATATATTTTGCTATATAGTAGAAACTAACACAGCATTGTAAAGCAACTACAATAAAACTTATTAAAAAAGCAAAAAATAAATAAGTTCACATTCTGAGGTAGTGGAGATTAGGGCTTCAACATATATTTTTTGGGGGAAGGGAGACACAGTTCAACTTTGTACCCATTAGTTTCCCTTTTTCATCAAAGTTCCTTATCAAATAAGATTAAATATCTTGTTCAGTACCTGGCACAGAACAGACCTTCAATAAATATTTGTTGCGTAAATGCACCAATGTGTCTTAGATTTCGTGGTGTCCTGAATTTTCAGAGAGTTCCCTACTGACTCAAGAAATAGCCTCCTTTAAGAAAGTGACTTCAAGGTCCTCATGCAAGAATATAAAGTTCATGTGAACAGCTCCAGGCAGATTCAAGAGCTCAGATCTAATTTCTTTTTGAAGTGCTCCGTGCTCTTCCCATAGCCTGACAGACTGCAGGAAGGTCCTTCATTCCTGGAAATATTTTCCACTGCCACAAAGAAATTCATTGTTCCAGCAAAGACCGCAGCGCTCCCTCCAGTCATTTGAGAGAGCTTCCAATGATGAACAAGTGCTGTAGGCTGAGATGAGAACCTGGCTGTAGGTAATGGGACCAGTGACCTTCCACAAGCTTCTACCCCTGGGGTCCCCAGAGTCCCCCAGCCAAAGGGGGAATGCCACCTCTTCTTAATTTTTCACCCTTCAGGCGATGGGCTCACAACGTGCCCAGGAGTGTTTCATCTGATATAGTACAGTGACTAAAAGTCTAAACTCTGGAATTGGACTTCTGCTGTCTGGCCTTGGCTCCAGCACCACCTTACTGTGTGATCTTGAGCAAGTTACTTAACCTTTCTCTGTGCCTCAGCATCCCTATTGGTAATTAGAGTTAATTAATAATAGCACCTACCTTATAGCAGAGCGCTGAAGAATTGATGCTTTTGAACCATGGTGCTGGGGAAGACTCTTGAGAGTCCCTTGGAGTGCAAGGAGATCAAATCAATCAATCATAAAGGAAATCAGTCCTGAATATTCATTGGAAGGACTGATGCTGAAGCTGAAGGTCCAGTACTTTGGCCACCTGATGAAAAGAGCCAACTCATTGGAAGAGACTCTGATGCTGGGAAAGATTGAGGGCAGGAGGATAAGGGGACGACAGAGGATGAGATGGCTGGATGGCATCACCGACTCAGTGACGTGGGTTTGAGTAAGCTCCGGGAGTTGGTGGTGGACAGGGAGGCCTGGCATGTTGCAATCCATGGGGTCGCAAAGAACTGGAGACGACTGAGCGAATGAACTGAAGTGAACCTTATAGCAGATGTGATATCATATGTAACGCACTTCACTCAGTGCACACAGACCATGTTAGGGATGATTGTTTTCTTATATTACTGAAGACATTGCTGGTGTTGAGGCTGGTTAATGGAGGAGGTAAATTCTAGTGTCCAAGTTTTTTTTAAAAAAAAAATTATTTATTTTATATAACAGCCAGGTCTCTGTTGCAGCACGTGGGATCCAATTCCTTGACCAGGGATTGAACCCAGGTTCGCTGCACTGGGAGTATGGAGTCTCATCCACTGCACCTCTAGGGAAGTCTCTAGTGTCCAGGTTTTAATCCATGTCCTTATAAATAGGATTGAATAAAATAAAGAGAGTCTGTACTCATCGTTCCTGTTAGGGCTTTCTAGAACTCAGTCCATTTCTCCTGTCTTCTCTCTTTTCTTCTTTACTTCCTTACAATCCTAAATGCTCAACCATGGATTTTTTTTTAAAACTAATTTCCAGACAACTCTATGAAATTCGTTTCATGGATAAGGAATCTGAGATGCAGCAAGGTGCAGTGACTTCTGAGTGAGAAAGCTAGAATACAAGCCAGGTTTTGTCTGACTTTAAGGCCACAGAATAGGGAGACAGGGCTGAAGGGGGTGGAATTTGGCCTCTCCCTGCAATTCCTGTCCATCCTGAGGACCTAAGCATAAAGTTGGCTGCTAGATTGGCCTGTTCTGGACAACGCTCCTACCCCGGACGGGTTTCTCCACCCCATTACCAAGGCTGGGCCCCTGCTCTCTGTCACACTGAACAGGCCCCATGGAACCCAAGGGGCTCGATGATTGATGAGAAAGCCAGCCTGTTGGGACGGGATTCTCATTCAGTAGCACTTAAAAAAAAAAAACAAACTACAATGTTGTGACAGTTTCAGGTGAACAGCAAAGGTATTCAGCCACACATATATGTGTATCCATTCTCCCCCAAGCTCCTCTCCCATCCAGGCCATCACAAGCTTTTTGTTCTATGTTTTTTCTTTTTAATGTTTCTTTATTTATTTAGCTGCCCCACATCTTAGTTGAGGCATGCGAACTCTTATTTGTAGCATGTGGGTATTAGCTCCCTGACCAGGGATTGAACCCAGGCCCCTGGCATTGGGAATGCAGGCCACCAGACCACCACAGAAATCCATCCGGCAGCACTTTGAATGCCCAAGGAGCCCCGGGCAGGTGGGTGGCACCCTTCCCTACTTTATAGCAAAGCGCGGCTCAGGAAAGCCCTGTGAGTCCGGCTGGCCACAGCCTGGGTCTGAGCCCGGCTTTGAGCCCTGGCCTGCCACTCCGGCTTCTTCACTCATACCCTTTCGCAGCACTGCTGGTCTCCTCTGTTTCTCTCCAGGGCAGCCTGGGCTGACATTAGCTTCCAGTGCTGTCTCTCCCGACACTGCCAGGAGCCGAAAGGTACTCAAGGACCAGTTTTGCTTCAGGACAAAGGGACAGAAATGTCAGCATAGAGGACACACTGGTGGGGTCGGTGTGCCAACTCGGCTTCCTTTGGGGGAGGCTGGCACTGGGTGGCAAGAGTAAGGAAGGTCAGCCCCTTTTATCATTTTCTGTTCTTTCTCTTTAGCATGGACATTAGACGCTAGGATTCTCTGGCCTCTCTGAGGACCTGACTACTGGAGTTCGAAGACTCCAGAGGTTAGTTTCCTATGCTGCCCCACAAGCCCACTAGCAGTGACCAGCTTCCTGGTTGCTTTGGAACTGCCCGCAAAGGAGGCAGTATATTGGAGCAGGCAGAACCCTGGGTTAATCTCCTAGGGAGCTCTGGCCGTGGCTGGCTGAGCAAACTTAGGCAGATGAATTGGCCTCTTTGATCCTCAGTCTTCTCTTTGGCATGGTGGGCTCTTCTTCATAAAGTTGTTGTGAAGATTCAACCAGATAATGAATGCAGAGCAGTGAATGTTGTGCTTGGCACATGGTAAGAACTCGGTAAACATGAGCCCACCATTACTTTGGTGGAAACGGTGCTGTTATTAGCGATGGAAGCCTTGGTGGAGGGTCCAAGAACAAGGTGGAATGGGAGTGAGGTGAATGAAGAAAGAACGCTCTTCCCCTAACCTACTGGCTACCCTCCCAAACTGCACATGCCCCAGGCCAGTTCTGGAAATGCCAAACAATTCTTGTCATGTCTTCATCCTGGGGAGACAAGGTGTTCTCCAGGCCCACCTGGCCTTGGCTTAAAAGGATGGGGACACCCACACACCCTCACTCATGCTCCCTCCCAGTACCTGGAGGTAATAACGCCAATAGCGTGGGTGTCACAGAGTTGCCCTGAAAGCATCTTATAAGAAAAAAGGGAAGATTTTGTTTGCAGATTGCAAGAGCTAATTGAATACAGACTTATACCTCGACTTTTCTGTACATGACTCCAGAGGGGGCTGTGACCCTTGTTCATTGTTTGGGAGCCCAGCAGTGCCCTCATCTTCTGGGTTTCAGGAGACTTAGGAATAATCCAGTCCTACTAGCTCATTTGGGGGAAATGAAGCTCAGAGAGCCAGAAGGCCCAGTCAGGAACACACGCAACAACTGTCAGCAAGGGGGCCTGGGGGGGATGATGGATTGGGCTCAACGAGCCCCTCTGAGGTTTCAAGCCTGCCTCTCAACTATGGGGTCTTTGGAGGATATCACATGACATCGCCCATCTTTCACCCCCCTGCACCCCGACGGGTCCCCCGGGCTGGTGCCCGGCTCTGGGAACCACAGAAGGTCATTCCCCCAGCAGAAGTCTCCTCTTTGTTATGGAGCAGAGATGGTCAGAGAAGACGCAAGAGCCTTTCAGATGACTGACTCCCCGTGCGAGGTGGGAAAAATGGGTTTATTGGAGAGGACCGTTGCATTTACGGGGCCTCTTATCTTTACGACAAATTCTCAACTGGGCATCAGGATGCAATAAGAAAGAAAACAACATCTGTAAAGATTTGGTTCTAGGGTGTGGGATTGTGTGCCTCAGATGGGCAGCTGGACCTGCCCCTGGAGGGGGGTCCTTGTAACCCTGAGGCTCTCTGTTGTGTTAGGGCCTGACGACATGAAACTGAGAAATCCTGGCAGAGCTGCTGGGAGCAATTCCCAGACCCACCGGGGTTCTCCCCACTCCTCCCCAACTCAGCCAGCCAAACGTGGGCATCCCCTGGCCGCAGCAGGAGTATCACTGCTCTGCACAATTTCTCTCTCTCTATCCCTGGGAGCAGGTCAATGGGAGACCTGAACCACCAGGACCTTTGCAGAGGCAAAATGGGCATCAGACAGACAGCATCAGGGAGAGCACAGGAGGACTTCCTGTGGGCTCTGACTTCCCAGGAGGGAAAATATGTCACAGCCAGAAACAGAAACAAACTACCCAAACACATAAAATCAAAAGGAAAGAAAGAAAGAAAAAGCCCAGAGAAATTCCAAAAAAAAAAAAAAAAGGAGTTCCAGTTCTATTTGTTCTACAGTACCATTAATATTTGCAATACTCTCATCCAGGTATAGAAAGAAAAGTCAGGGGCATTGGACTAAAAGGAACAGGACAGCCCCTTCCTTTGCCGAGTTCAAGTAGTTCTTTCCCCATCCCCAAAGAGTTTGTTAAAAGCCATGCTATACCCGTGGCAGGCTTAAGTCCATTGTCCAAAAGCACAGTTCTTGACCCAAGACAGCCGTTCTGGCTTTGGCTGGCAAGTCCAGCGGGCATTTACCCTCCCAAGGGAGCCGGTCCGCTGCTTAACCGCTTCCTCTGTTCACTGTGATGGTAAGCGGGCGGCAGAGGCAGAAGGGACCTCCGGCTCCGCCAGGTCGGAGATCGCTCAGGCGATGGAGGCGATCTCGCTGGGTTTCTGCTCTCTGCAGAAGAGAGTCCTGGGGGAGGGCCCGCAGCAGCCCTGCTGGCCGGGGTGAGAGCAGAAAAGCAGAGCCAGCAGCAGGGCCAGGGTGACGAGGAAGCTGAGCACCCACCGGATGACGCCGGGGTAGATGAAGGGCAGGATGAGGACGATGAGCAGGACCAGGAGGAGAAGGTGCGCGGCCAGGCGCCGGGCCGCCGCGCGGTTGGCGCTCACCGCGTCCTGCTCCTCCTCTCCGGCCGCGCTGGGCTGCCCTGCCGTCGAGGCGGCAGGGGTCGCCAGCCCCTGAGGTCGGAGCGGCACCTCCAGGCCCGGCCGGGCCAGCCGCGCCAGCACGCTTTCCTGGTCGCGCAGGGTGCAGACGAGGCCCCCGGGGACGGCCGTGACCTTGCGGCACAGCGGGCAGGGGATGGACCAGGCGTCGTCCTGCACGCACAGCAGCAGCTTCAGGCAGACGGCGCAGAAGGCATGCTGGCAGCCCAGCAGCTTGGGCGGCCGGGCGCCGCTGTAGGGCTCCCGGCACACCAGGC
Source organism: Moschus berezovskii (assembly GCF_049115385.1). Classification (NCBI taxonomy): domain Eukaryota; kingdom Metazoa; phylum Chordata; class Mammalia; order Artiodactyla; family Moschidae; genus Moschus; species Moschus berezovskii. The sequence goes on from NC_142461.1 coordinate 3,475,195, forward strand.
ACTCCAGGTCGCCCTCCGTGGGGCCGCCAGGACCTCCAGCGCAGCCCGTGGGGTCGGAGGGGGTGGCTTTTTGGCAGACCGGCTGGGGCTGCTGCGGGATCTCGGGGCAGGCCATTCTGGGCACCGGAGCCCCCAGGACGTGGCAGCTCACGGCCTGGACATCGACAGGCGGAAATCGGTGGGTGTTGCTGGAGCCGGAAGGCCGTCTGGCCGCAGGCTGGCTGGCTTGAGCCTCCTTCTCCTCCTTCTAGTCTGCCACCACTTTCCCAGGGCTGCTCAGCTTGTTTCTTGGCTCACATTGTCCCTTCAGTTATTATTATTTCTTTCCTTGAAACCTAGGGTTAATCAGTAACTCTCCGCCCGGAGACTTTGAATTGCCTGATAGAAGGGCCACAGGGGCAGGGAGGGCCAGTGCGGGAATCAGGATTTTCCTGTTAGGGCTGGTGCGTCATGAGTGCCTGCGGGACTACAGCTTGTGAGCTTCAGGATACATTAGAATCACCACCATCACCACCCCATCCCAGGAATCTCTCTTTTTTAAAAAAAAAAACCAAACATTTATTTAGGGCTAAGTCAGGTCTTGGACTTCCCTGGTGGCTCAGCAGTTAAGAATCCCCCTGCCATGCAGGAGACGTGGGTTTGATCCCTGGGTCACGAAGATCCCCTGGAGAAGGAAATGGCAACCCACTCCAATACTCTTGCCTGGAGAATCCCATGGACAGAGGAGTCTGGTGGGCTACAGTCCGTGGGGTCACAAAAGAGTCGGACACAACTTAGTGACTAAACGGCGTCAGCTCTTAGTTGCAGTGTGTGGGTTTTCTCTCTAGTTGCAGTGCTTGGGTTTAGTTGCCCCACAACATGTAGGATCTTAGTTCCCCAACCAGGTATTCAACCTGAGCGTGCTGCAGTGGAAGGCAGATTCTTAGACCACCAGGGAGGTCCTCCCAGGAACCTCTCAAAATACAAGTTTCCAGGTCCCCAGACCCAGAGATTCAGCAAGGTCCTGATGGAAATCTCAGAATTTGCCCCATTTATAAACATCATCATCATTCTAACCCAGGTGGATTGCGGGGACCCCGATTTAAGAAACATTGTCATGGGTGGATCTCCGTGAAAGGTTTTGGATGTCAGGATTAATGGGGAAAAGTTTGCACTTTGAGCCCATTTGCAAGCAGGCTGCCTTGTGAAGAAGAGAGAAGTGATGGGAAAAGTATTCTGAGTGTCAGGGGGTGAAAGCCCAACCAAACCCAGTAAAACCCCAGCAGCTCATCGGTATTTATCACCTGTCACGGCCATCTGTTCCTTTACAGAAACGGTAGTTTTATCAACTGCTCCTGATTCCCGAGCTGTGCACGTCGCAGACCTAACAATAGGTGTGTTTGTTGTGTGCCAGACACACTGCAGACCCAGGGGTAACACGAACAGCTGCTGTTTATTTGGGCCTCCTTGGAGCCGAGCCTCGTGACAGAGTCCTCACTGTGATCGCCCTGCACCTTGCCACAGCCCTGGAAGGACGGCGCTGCTGAGGCCTGGAAGCAAAGGCGGGGTGTGGTCAGGGCAGGCCTGCTGGCCACCCGCCAAGGGGCCTTCCGTGGGGCCAGGACCCCGGGGACCTACCAGCACGCAAGGTTGAGTTCCCAGCTTCTTGGGTCCAGGACCTCAATCTCATCTGTTGGTGTGGGCAGTTGGCCTTCAGGCAGCTGACTCCAGTTAACAGGACTCACGTGGGACTGACAGATACACACTGCTTGGCGGTTAAGAAGTCGTGATTCCTGGGACTTCCCTGGTGGTCCAGTGGTTAAGACTCCATCCTCCCAATGCAGGGGGCGCTGGTTGGATCCCTGGTTGGGGAATGAAGATCCCACATGCCACTCGGTGCGGTAAAAACAAGCAAGTTGTTGTTTCAGTCACTAAGTTGTGTCTGACTCTTTGTGACCCCATGGACTGCAGCATGCCAGGCTTTCTTGTCCTTCACTGTCTCCCAGAGTTTGCTCAAACTCATGTCCATTGAGTCACTGATCCTATCTACCCATCTCATTCTCTGCCTCCGTCTTCTCCTTTTGCCTTCAGCCTTTCCCGGCATTAGGGTCTTTTCCAATGAGACATCTCTTTGCATCAGGTGGCCAAAGTATTGGAGCTTCAGCATCAGTCCTTCTAAAGACTATTCAGGGTTGATGGCTTTTAGGATTGACTGGTTTGATCTCCTTGGTGTCCAAAGGACTCTCAAACGTCTTCTCCAGCACCACAGTTCAAAAGCAAACAGCAAAAACTCTCAACTTCTCCCCCGCCCCCTGCCGTGACTCTCATAATGGGAAAGAATATGAAAAAGAAAAAAATTATATATATGTATAACCGTATCACATTGTTATACAACGGAAACTAACAAGACATTGTAAACCAACTATAATTAAAAGCTAGGGGAAAAAATGTGATTCCGTTGCTTGCCCTGAATATCAGAGAGTGGGGTGACATGATCCACTTCCTCAAAGTAATCTCACCGAGGCCATGCTGAATCCAGAATCATGAGCCTGGCCCTCCTTCACTGCTCCTGCCGCCTGCTGAGGTCCACAGGGTCCAGCTCCTCTGACGCAGCCCTGCTCTCCTGCCTCAGCCCCCCAGGCCCGCTGTCTCTGAAACCCACTCCACTCTCTCCCTGTCATCACACCTCTTCTCCTGCACCTTCCACGTGACAGCTGTTTCTTTCCACTCTGCTCTCCCCCAGGTCAAGCTGAAGGGTGGCTCAGATCCAGCCTGTCTCCTCCGCAGGCCTGACATCCCTTTCTCCTTCTACGGTGGCCTTTTTGGGGGTAACTGCTGCTGTCCACTCTCATTCTGTGTGATTTGCAGCTCTGCAGCAGTGGGGAGGCAATGCAGTTCAGGGCAGGCCAATCAGCATGTTCACCCCACTGGCTAAAAGAAGTGATTCAGACTTCAGAATGTGAGCTAAGCCTAAGCAACGAGATTCAATTCTGGGACTTCAGCTGGAATGACTGGCAAGTTTCTCTTTCCAAGCTAGAGGACAGAACCCTTAGTTGCCAGGACCACACCACGTGGCACAAAAGAAAGATGAGAAAAGAATCAGAAAAAGGTCTGATGACATTGAATGCCTGGATCTAGCCACACCTGAAGCCAGAACTCTTTGGATTTTTTTTTTAGTTATAATAACCGATAAAATCCACCTGGATTTTTATTCTTAAGTCAGTTTGAGTTGGATTTTTTGTCCCTTGTAAGGGCAAGTCATTTGAGTAACATAGCAATAGATGAAGAGATGAAGAAAAGTAGCCTTTAATTGCTTTCTGACACGGACAATCCAAGTGTACATGGCCAAGAGAGAACGAAGGCCTGTGGGTTACTGTGCCAGACAAGACTGCCTCTTCACTGCTTTGACCTGCATTATATAAAGCTCCTTCTGTTTGCTAGACCCCAGGGAGGGTTGGGATAGGAGAAGAAAGAAATCTGTTGATCTGCATTCATTTATAATAAGAAACAGAAAATCAGCTGGACAACACAGTTCAGTCAGCTTGGCTGTTGACACCCCCTCTCTGCTAGCCAGCGTGTGTATGGGCTACGTCGCTTCAGTCATGTCCTACTCTGTGTGGCCCTACAGACTGTAGCCACCAGGCTCCCGTGTCCATGGGATCTCCAGGCAAGAATGCTGGAGTGGGTTGCATGCCCTCCTCCAGGGGATCTTCCCGACCCAGGGATCAAACCTGCTTCTCTTAGGTCTCTTGCATTGGCAGGCAGAGAGATTCTTTACCACTAGCGCCACCTGGAAAGCCCCTAGCCAGCTCTGAGTGAGTGATAGTGGCTCACTTCTCTCCGACTCTTTGCGACCCCATGGACTCTGACCTGTCATGCTCCTCTGTCCATGGAATTCTCCAAGCAAGAATACTGGGAAGCCAAATAATAATCAGGAAGGTAGCTGGGTGAGGTTGAAGTCAAACCAAAGGAAGTTATTTGGGGTTAGTGTCTAAAGAATAACCTTTGATGTTGTTGGCAACCACTGTGAAGAAAACATATATTGAGTATAACAACTCAGGTATTATAGAAATATATAAAGTAGAAAGTGAAAGTTCATAAAGGTGCCTTGGCTTAACCATTTACACTGGTTTTATAGTTGGGCATCTGGCTCCAGTCACTTCACTAGCTGTGCGACTTCTGGCAAGTCTTCTCAACTTCACTGAAGCTCAGTTTCTTATTTTGATAAAATGGAGATGGTAACACTGTAGGAAATTGTGGGAGATTACTTAAGGCCCCACCTCCATCAAACCCTGCTCAGGACAGACTGAGTAATTTATACACCTTGCTAGGTAACTGACCTCAGTGTAACTGATCTCACATAGGGACACACAGATAAGACATTTTGATGATCTGTTTAGCTGGTGTTTCTTAAAGAGAAGTGAAAGGGGCATAGCCTGAAGAGGGGATACCAAGTGGGGATACCAAGTGGGAGATTGGGATTGACATATATACCCTGCTGCTGCTGCTGCTAAGTCACTTCAGTCGTGTCTGACTCTGTGTGACCCCGTAGACGGAAGCCCACCAGGCTCCCCCATCCCTGGGATTCTCCAGGCAAGAACACTAGAGTGGGTTGCCATTTCCTTCTCCAATGTGTGAAAGTGAAAAGTGAAAGTGAAGTCGCTCAGTCATGTCCGACCCTCAGCGACCCCACGGACTGCAGCCTACCAGGCTCCTCCATCCATGGGATTTTCCAGGCAACAGTACTGGAGTGGCTTGCCATTGCCTTCTCCGCATATATACCCTGCTGCTGCTGCTAAATCACTTCAGTCCTACTATGTGCAAAATGGGCTTCCCTGGTGGCTCAGCAATAAGGAATCTGCCTGGGTTTGATCCCTGGGTTGGGAAGATCCTCTGGAGAAGGAAATGGCAACTCACTCCAGTATTCTTGCCTGGGAAATCCCATGGATGGAGGAGCCCAGTGGGATACAATCCATGGAGTTGCAAAGAGTAGGACACAACTTAGCAACTAAACAACAACAATATGTAAAATAGGTAACTAATGAGACCATACTGGATAGCACAAGGAACTCCATTCAGTGCTCTGTGGTGACTTAAATGAGAAGGAAATCCAAAAGGGGATATACGTATAAATATGACTGATTCCATCCCCAAGAAAAAGAAATGCAAAAAGGGAAAATGGCTGTCTGAGAAGGACTTATGAATAGTTGAGAAAAAAGCGTAGCGAAAGGCCCAGGAGAAAAGGAAAGACTTATCCATCTGAATGCCGAGTTCCAAAGAATATCAGGGAGAGATAAGAAAGCCTTCCTCAGGGATCAATGCAAAGAAATAGAGGAAAACAATAGAATGGGAAAGACCAGAGATCTCTTCAAGAAAATTAGAGACACCAAGGGAACATTTCATGCAAAGACAGGCACAATAAAGGGCAGAAATGGTATGGACATAACAGAAGCAGAAGATATTAAGAAGTGGCAAGAATACACAGAAGAACTGTACAAAAAAGATCTTCATGACCCAGACAACCACGATGGTGTTATCACTCACCTAGAACCAAACATCCTGGAGTGTAAAGTCAAGTGGGCCTTAGGAAGCATCACTACGAACAAAGCTAGTGGAGGTGATGGAATTCCAGTTGAGCTATTTCAAATCCTGAAATATGATGCTGTGAAAGTGCTGCACTCAATATGCCAGCGAATTTGGAAAACTGAGCAGTGGCCACAGGACTGGAAAAGGTCAGTCTTCATTCCAATCCCAAAGAAAGGCAATGCCAAAGAATGCTCAAACTACTGCACAATTGCACTCGTCTCTCATGCTAGCAAAGTAATGCTCAAAATTCTCCAAACCAGGCTTCAGCAGTATGAGAACAGAGAATTTCCAGATATTAAAGCTCAATTTAGAAAAAGCAAAGGAACCAGAAATCAAATTGCCAAAATCTGTTGGATCATAGAAAAAGTAAGAGAATTCCAGAAAAACATTTACTTTTGCTTCATTGACTACACTAAAGCCTTTGACTGTGGGGATATCAACAAACTGTAGAAAATTCTTTACACCTTAGCCTCCTGAGAAATCTGTGTGCTGGTCAAGAAGCAAGTTAGAACCAGACATGGAGCAATGGACTGGTTCCAAATGGGGAAAGGAGTACATCGAGGCTGTATATTGTCACCCTGCTTATTTAACTTATATACAAAGTACATCATACGAAACGCTGGGCTGGAGGAAGCACAAGCTGGAATCAAGACTGCCAGGAGAAATATCAATAACCTTGGATTTTCAGATGATACCACCGTTATGGCAGAAAGAGAAGAGGAACTAAAGAGCCTCTTGATGAAAGTGAAAGAGGAGAGTGAAAAAGTTGGCTTAAAACTCAACATTCAAAAACTAAGATCATAGCATCTGGTCCCATCACTTCACGGCAAATAGATGGGAAAACAATGGAAACAGTGACAGACTTTATTTTCTTGGGCTCCACAATCACTTTAGATGGTGACTGCAGCCATGAAACTAAAAAATGCTTGCTTCTTGGAAGAAAAGCTATGACAAACCTAGATAGCGTATTGAAAAGCGGAGACATTACTTTGCTGACAAAGGTCCATCTAGTCAAGGCTATGGTTTTTCCATTAGTCATATATGGATGTGAGAATTGGACCATAAAGAAAGCTGTGATGCTTTTGAACTGTGGTGTTGGAGAAGACTCTTGAGAGTCCTTTGGACTGCAAAGAGATCAAACCAGTCCATTCTGAAGGAGATCAGTCCTGGATATTCACTGGAAAGACTGATGCTGAAGCTGAAGCCCCAATACTTTGGCCACTTGATGCGAAGAACTGACTCATTAGAAAAGACCCTGATCCTGGGAAGATTGAAGGCAGGAGGGGAAGAGGATGACAGAGGATGAGATGGCTGGCATTACCAACTCAATGGACACGAGTTTGGGCAAGCTCTGGGAGTTGGTGATGGACAGGGGAGGCCTGGCATGCTGCAGTCCATGGGGTCCCAAAGAGTCAGACACTACTGAATGACTGAACTGATGGTTGATTCACTTCACTGTTATAGCAGAAATTACACAACATTGTAAAGTAACTGTACTCCAATAAAAATTTTTAAAAAAGAAAATTGAGTCCTTCCAAATCTTCAAATAAAATATAATTAAAAATTTCTGTGCAAACTCATTAATTCTCAGTAAAACGTTTTTCCTGCCCTTTGTAATGCAGTTTCTCCCATCCTGTGCTTCACCCAGCCCTGGGGGTGTAAGGAGTTCGAGCAGGACAGCCTCAGTGAGGTTACAGTTTCAGAGTCTGCTGCGAGTTGGGGAAAGCAGAGCCAGGTCTCTTGATGGACCATCTTGGAAATCCCACCAGGCAGGTAACCACAGACCTGTGCCCTGCAAAGACATTTCTGATGTGAGCTTTAGATCTTGTGTCAGGTTTACTGGCAAAGGCATGAGAGGGCAGTGACATCATGAGTCACTGATGTCAGTGACAAATGGCCTGACCCTTGCGTGACCTCTGGTCTTGACCTTGGCCAAGCCACTCTCACTGCACACCCTGGTGGCCCCAGAGAGCTGTGTTCCAGCAGACACCCGCCACCCCCGCTCCCCTCCTCACCACAGGCTGGCTGGGCTCTTCATTCACCCTCTCGGCCAGAATACCCCGCTTCTGTGCTCCCTGGGACGCGGCTGGCTGTGCCTCCGTCCTTCTCAAAGCCTCCATGTGTCTGAGGGTGGATGGGTCGGGGATCTAGAGGAACAGGATTTGGAACCAAAATGACACTAACAGGATAATGAAGACAAGGGAGGAGAGGGAGGGATCACGCAAGAGAGAAAGGGAGGGCTTCGGGCGCCAACTGTGGGAGGTCGGAAACACGGGGTGCTTTCCCGCTTGCTTTTCAAAAGGTGGGAGGGGGGTACGGGAAGGGGAACTCATGTACACCCGGGGCGGATTCATGTCAATGTATGGCAAAACCAACCAATATAATATTGTAAAATAATAAAAAAAAAACTATGTAAAAAAAATACATTCTTACTGTAAAAAAAGAGCCAAAGGAATACTGATGGATTTAAAGAATTTCCCACTTGTTTTTAAAAAATAAATTATGTAAAAACAGATCCATGCTTAATGTAAAAAAATTACTGATAAATATAAAGAAAGATATCAATAGCCTGCCGTCTCTCAGCCCACAGAGGGCCCGTTCTCACTTTGGATGTCTTCCTTTAGCTTTCTTTCTGTGCATGCTTATACAAAAAAAATTTTTTTTCTGGATGAAATGGGACTCTGCTATTATATTTTGGTAGTCTGTATTTTTAATGAATAGTTTACATATACCTTTTCCCAGGTTAATTAGCACCATCACATTCTCATGAAGGTTGTATGGTATCTTGTTGTATTTAAGTATATTCTAGGGACTTCCCTGGCTGTCCAGTGGTTAGGACTGTGTGCTTCAAATGCAGGGCCACGGGTTCAGTCCCTGGTCAGGGAATTAGGATTCCACATGCTTCAAAGTGAAGTAAAAAAAAAAAAAAATTTAATTAAAAAATAAACTTTAAGAATGCTTTTCAGTGGATCGATTTCCACAAGCGGACTATTTAGGTTGTTTCCATTTCCCAGTGTTACTGACAGTCCTATGACTTTCAGAGTGTGTGCCTTCTGGGACATGCACTTCTTATATCTGGCCTTTTCAACCTTGCAGATATGCACATTATCTCCTCAATCTGCCATTTTGGCTGAGGATCATCTGCTGCTTCGGGTCCCAAACTTGGGTTTATGCTGAGTTTTATGAGCCTGATTTGAGACCTGAAGCTTGGGCAATAGAGGAGGCCACTTCTGTCTGACTCAGAGTTACCCCAATGCATCTACGCCTGGGGTTAGAGAAATCAGACAACAAGCCCCTAGACCATGTTTTCTTTGAATTTGGAATGGCTGTAGGGTCTAGACCCATTTCTCACTGCCACCTCTGCACTTCCTTTCCTGTCCCACCCTCCGCCATCTCTGTGGCTAGCTCTCATTAACCCTTAACTTGGAACCCTCCCTTGACCCGCTTCTGACCGGCTCCTGGGGCGCATCCGGTAACTCTTTGAGTCTGTGTCCCCTTAACTGCTGCCTCACTTGCCGCAGCTCATCCCGGGGAGCCCCGCGTTTGCCCCTGGCGCGGGCTCCCGGGAGCACGCCTGGCCCCTTGGTGACGGCGGCGGAGCGTCTCACGGGTTGAGACGCGCCCCCACCCTCACCCTCTGGCTCTTCATCTCGGTGTGTGGGCTTCTCTGGTTGTGGGACACGGGCTTGCTTGCCCTGTGGTGTGCGGGATCTTAGTTCCCTGACTAGGGACACACATGTGTCCCCTGTATGGGAAGGCGGATTCTTAAGCACTTGACCACCAGGGAAGTCCCTCTGCGAGCTTCTAAAAGGCACTTCTGAAAAAAACGGGATAAGTGGACAGGAGGGGTCCGTGAATATGGAAAATAATCCATCCTTTACCTGAGATTGGAGACTCACATGGACACTTGAGTATTTCACACTCCCAGAAATTCTGCAGCTAAAAAACTTGCTTGATTTTGTTTAATCCTGACTTTATCTCCAATTTATTTCCTGTGGAGCTCCAAAAGAACACTGTATACCACTCTGGGGTTCTGAGGAACACAGTTTAGGAAATGCTACTGGATCAAGCAAACCCATTAGAGAGTTGCATTTGACTCTACTTTCTAAAGGCTCTCACTGAGTTGTATTTGGAACTGCTTGTTGTCTTCTTCAAAAGATACTCCAGGAAATAGGCTTAGGAAACCCGTTACAGCCTGTCCATTCAAGGATGTGGCCAGGGACACCTACGTACGATGCCATTCAGGGTCATTTGTACACATGCATGCAAATTTCCTTTTTGAGCCAAGTGCTGGGAGAAGTTTTGTTTCTTCTGAGCTAGTCTGTGTCTGTCTACATGACTCAAGTATTCTGAACTTCATAACTATAGTTTCCCAATTTGCTGTAGCTACCAGGCAGCTCAACCACAGCAGCTCTGGAATAGAACACTTGGCATGTGGACCTGCAGTCCATTCCCAACCCCTAAGTCTAGTTAAGGGCTTCCCTAGTCCTGAAGTCTGATGTTTCTTCTTTGTATTTATATTTCACTTCTATGCCTTTCTTATAAATGATTCCAAAATGTTTTCCAAATCATTTCCAAAATGACAACCTCAATAAAGGAGAAGGCAATGGCACCCCACTCCAGTACTTCCGCCTGGAAAATCCCATGGATGGAGGAGCCTGGAGGGCTGCAGTCCATGGGGTCGCTAAGAGTCGGACATGACTGAGCGACTTCACTTTCACTTTTCCCTTTCATGAATTGGAGAGGGAAATGGCAACCCACTCCAGTGTTCTTGCCTAGAGAATCCCAGGGACGGGGGAGCCTGGTGGGCTGCCGTCTATGGGGTTGCATAGAGTCGGACACAACTAAAGTGACTTAGCAGCAGCAGCAGCAACCTCAATAAAACAAATGTGGCAATAAGAATTTTATTGTTTCACTGTGCATATATAAAAGTTCCATTTGTACTGTACTGTGGTCTGTTGAGCGTGTAATGAATGTTGTGGCTCAGTTGCCCAGTTGTGTCCAACTCTTTGTGACCCCATAGACTGCAGCATGCCGGGCCTCCCTGTACCTCACCATCTCCTGGAGTCTACCCAAGCTCATGCCCATTGTCTCAGTGATGGCATCCAGCCATCTGATCCTCTGACGCCCTCTTCTCCTCCTGCCCTCAATCTTTCCCATCATCTTTCCCATCTCAATCATCAGGAACTTTTCCAATGAGTCAGCTGTTTGCATCAGATGACCAAAATACTGGAGTTTCAGCTTCATCATCAGTCCTTCCAAGAAGTATTCAGGGTTAAGATTGACTGGTTTGATCTCCTTGCTGTCCGAGGGGCTCTCAGGAGTCTTCTCCAGCACCACAGTTCGAAGGCATCAATTCTTCAGCACCCGTCTTCGTTACGGTTCAGCTCTCACAACTGTACATGACTAAAGAAAAAGATGTAAATAACTAAATTAAAAAATAATACTGTTGGAAAAACAGTGCCGGTAGATTTGCTCGATACAGGGTTGCCATGAACCTTCAAGTTTTTAAGGAACGAATTATCAGCGAAGCAGAGTAAAGTGAAGTGCAGTAAAATAAGGTCTGCCTGTGCAGGGCAGGAGACGTGGGTAGCGGGGAAAGTGTAGCCTAGCATCCCTTCCTTGAGATTACAGCCCCGGCTCCTGCCTCCTCAGCTTGGGCCATCCTGGATACGACGTGTGCCCATCAGAACACCTCTCCCCTTGTCCCCTGCTCGCCACGTTCCAGAAAGCATGGACCTGGGATCCGGACCACTGGACCATGTGAAAACTAATCCTCTCAAGCGTGGCCTGTGACTCACTAAACTCCTCTCCAGGGTGATCCGCCCAAGGTGGGGAAGTTGCCAAACCAGTCCCCCTTTACTCTCAAAATGTCCATTCCTAGCCTTTGCAGAGTCCCCCTGGGAGGAAGACACTTGATTAGGAATAATAAAAGATCCTGGGCGCTTGGGCTTTGAGTTGGGGGTGGTTTGGCTGTTTTGAGCAGACTGGCAGGTCAGATGGACTTGTGTCTCCGAGCAGCCAGCTCAGCCTCTCTGATTAGTTTCCTCATCTGCATAACAGAGATCAAACTCTTACCGAGTCCAAGCTGGTACTGCTCACCGCACGGCAGGCCAGTCAGTTGAGAGACAAACTGTAGGGACAAGGAGTAGAGACTTTGTTCAGAAAGCCAGCAGACCGAGATGGTGGGCTAGTGTCCCAAAAAACCATCTCCCCTGAGTTCCAATTCAGGCTTCTTTCATATTAAAAGGGGACAGGGGACATTCCCTGGTGGTCCAGTGGTGAGGACTCTGGGCTTCCACTGTAGGGGGCATGGGTTTCATCCCTGGTTGGGAAACTGAAATCCTGCATGCTGAGCTTTGTGGCAAAGGAAAAAAAAAGAGCGTGGGAGTAACGTCAGACGTCTACTGGTTCAAGTCAGACTCTGGAATGGGTTTGTTCAATTCTTCCTTTCTGCAGTCATTCACAAGCGGGCCTGGTCAGGATGTTTCCTGTGAGCTGAACAAATGTATTTTAGCTTAACACTCATTACACGGGAGACAGGGTTCCCAAAGATGGGCCATGATGTATAATTTAAGCTTTTAGGCAACATCCTTTTAGTGATTAACATGTAAAGCAAAAGAAACAGATTCATTATGGAGTCAGATTTGTTCTTCCCTATTACAGAAATAGGGTCTGTGCCAGAAATCTTTTGGTCGTAAGAATCAAAGAACTCAACTCAAGCTAGCGTAGCCCACAAAGAAAGGCCATTTCTCAGCTCACATGACTGAGAAGCCCCGAGGAGGTCTGGCTAAAGATGAACTGGATTGTGTCACTCTTGTGAGAGTTTACCATCCTCACGATACACCTAGAGATAAGTATTTCTACATTAGGGCTGAGAAATCTAGGTCATGGAGAGGTGAAGTGGCAGCCAGGATGCAAGCGAGGAAATCTGGTTCTACCCACTAGCCACTCTGAGTTAGATTCCTCCGTCAACAGCCGGGCATGAGAGGGAACACTGGCCCCTCAGGTGAAGAGGGAGCCCCAAACCCCTCCTCGCCCCCCCCACCATTTCCATCTGGCCTCAGCAATCTGTCTTGAGCCCCAGGACTCATCGCCTGAGGCCCTGTATCCTGGTGTTTGTCAACAATCACTGGGACTCCAGACTCCCAGGTCACCCTTATCTTGGGCTCAATAACCTCCAGAGGACTCTATCACGTCCTTATCTGTCCCTTCTCTGCCCCTCCTCACCTCCCGCTGTGCCCTCTGGAATTCACAGTTGGTGATCAGCAAAAATCCCCGTGTCCTGACTCCTTCCCTCGGACAGGACCTTGGCTCCTCCTTGGGACACTGCTGACCCTGCTGCCTTCGGGAGCTGTGGCTGTTTTCCCTCCCGCTGCCCTTAAGCTGCTGGGCGTGGAGATGGGCCGCTGGGCTCCTGGTGCTGATGGATGCGTACAGACCCTTCATCCACTCCTCCTCCTAAAACCTCTTCGCTTTGGAGGAGCTTCTGCATTCTACCAGCACTCTCTTTTTAAAACATAATTTCGTATATTTACAAACATCTATTTGTCTTAGTTGTGGGCTGCGGGACCCTCAATCTTCATTGTGGCATGTGGGATCTTGAAGTTGCAGCTTGCAAACTCTTAGCTGTGGCATGTGAATTCTTTAGTTGTGGCAGTTCAGTTCAGGTCAGTTCAGTTCAGTTCATTTCAGTTCAGTTCATTTCAGTTCACTTCAGTCGCTCAGTCGTGTCCGACTCTCCGCGACCCCATGAATCACAGCACGCCAGGCCTCCCTGTCCATCACCAACTCCCGGAGTTCACTCAAACTCATGTCCACAGAGTCGGTGATGCCATCCAGCCATCTCATTCTCCGTCGTCCCCGTCTCCTCCCGCCCCCAACCTTTCCCAGCATCAGACTCTTTTCCATTGAGTCAACTTGTCGTATGAGGTGGCCAAAGAATTGCAGTTTCAGCTTTAGCATCAGTCCTTCCAATGAACACCTAGGATCGATCTCCCTTAGAATGGACTGGTTGGATCTCCCTGCAGTACGAGGGACTCTCAAGAGTCTTCTCCAACACCACAGTTCAAAAGCATCAATTCTTCAGCGATCAGCTTTCTTCACAGTCCAACTCTCACATCCATACATGACCACGGGAAAAACCATAGCCTTGACTAGACGGACCTTGGTTGGCAAAGTAACGTCTCTGCTTTTTAATATATTATCAAGGTTGGTCATAACTTTCCTTCCAAGGAGCAAGCGTCTTTTAATTTCATGGCTGCAATCAGCATCTGCAGTGATTTTGGAGACCCAAAAAATAAAGTCTGACATTGTTTCCACTGTTTTTCCATCTATTTCCCATGAAATGATGGGACCAGATGCCATGATCTTTGTTTTGTGAATGTTGAGCTTCAAGCCAACCTTTTCACTCTCCTCTTTCACTTTCATCAAGAGGCTTTTGAGTTCCTCTTCACTTTCTGCCATAAGGGTAGTGTTATTGCCAAATTCAGACTTATATTGAAGAAAGTAGGGAAAACCACTAGACCATTCAGATATGACCTAAATCAAATCCCTTATGATTATACAGTGCAAGTGAGAAATAGATTCAAAGGACTAGATCTGATAGATGGAGTGCCTGATGAACTCTGGACAGAGGTTCATGACATTGTAAAGGAGACAGGGACCAAGTCCATCCCCATGGAAAAGAAATGCAAAAAAGCAAAATGGCTGTCTGAGGAGGCCTTACAAATAGCTGTGAAAAGAAGAGAAGCGAAAAGCAAAGGAGAAAAGGAAAGATATAAGCATCTGAATGCAGAGTTCCAAAAAGTAGCAAGGAGAGATAAGAAAGCCTTCCTCATTGATCAATGCAAAGAAATAGAGGAAAACAACAGAAGAGGAAAAACAAGAGATCTCTTCAAGAAAATCAGAGATTCCAAGGGAACATTTCATGCAAAGATGGGCTCGATAAAGGACAGAAATGGTATGGACCTAACAGAAGCAGAAGATATGAAGAAGAGGTGGCAAGAATACACAGAAGAACTGTACAAAAAAGATCTTCATGACCAAGATAGTCACGATAACGTGATCACTGACCTAGAGCCAGACATCTTGGAATGTGAGGTCAAGTGGGTCTTAGAAAGCATCACTACGAACAAAGCTAGTGGAGGTGATGGAATTCCAGTTGAGCTATTTCAAACCTTGAAAGATGATGCTGTGAAAGTGCTGCACTCAATATGCCAGCAAATCTGGAAAACTCAGCAGTGGCCACAGGACTGGAAAAGGTCAGTCTTCATTCCAATCCCAAAGAAAGGCAATGCCAAAGAATGCTCAAACTACCACACAATTGCACTCATCTCACACGCTAGTAAAGTCATGCTCAAAATTCTCCAAGCCAGGCTTCAGCAATATGTGAACCGTGAACTCCCAGATGTTCAAGCAGGTTTCAGAAAAGGCAGAGGCACCAGAGATCAAATTGCCAACATCCGCTGGATCATGGAGAAAGCAAGAGAGTTCCAGAAAAACATCTATTTCTGCTTCATTGACTATGCCAAAGCCTTTGACTGTGTGGATCACAATAAACTGTTAGTTGTGGCAGGTGGGATCTAATTCCCCGACGAGGGATCGAACTTGGGTCCCCTTCATTGGAAGCACAGAATCTTAGCCACTGGACCCTCCCAGAGAAATCCTTCCTTTCCTTTTCAAACCTGCTTCAGTCAGGCTTTCATGCCCACCACTCCACCAGTGACTCCATATTTCTAAACCCAATGGACAATCCTTAGTCCTTAATTTACTTCCTGGGATAAGCAGCGTTTGACCTGGTTGATGTTCCCTCTCTACTTGACTCTCAGTACCTACTTTTTTCTCTCATCGCACCAGCCACTACTCAGTCTTCTGTGCTGATCTTCCTTATCAAGAGGACTTGGCTGTCTTCCCTTCACCATCCATGCCCATTTCCTTGGGAAGCTCATTCATCTCATGTTTTCTGCATCACCTAGATGCAGACAACTCCCGAATTTATGTCTCCAGCCCCAAAGTTCACCCCTGAACTCTAAACTGCATATCCAACTGCTACATCTCTCTTTGGATGTCTGGTTGATTTCCCAAACTGAACTTCTGTTCACCTTCTACCGCTGAAACACCCAATCTACCTGCAGCCTTCCTGCTTTTTTTCCAGTTGATGGCAGCTTCATCATCCAAGATGCATGGGTAAAAACCCTTGGAGTTGTCCTTGGTGCTCCCCTTCCTTTCACAATTACAGCCACTTGGCCAGCAATCTAATTTGCTCTGTCTTCAAACTATCTTGTAAATCTAACACTTCTCACCACTGCCCCTGCTGCCACCTTGTCTGAGCCACCACCTTCTCTCACCTGGATTCTTGGCAACAGTTCTTGCTGACGGGTCCTCCTGCCCCCACTCACACTGTGCGCGTTCTCAACACACCGGCCACAGTTACCTTTTAAAAATGATTGTCATCTCATGTCCATCCTCTGCTCAAAACCCCGCAGGGACTCCCAGCTCAGACTAAATAAAAGGCAAAGTCCTTACAATGGATTCTGAGGCTCTCTATGAGCTGCCTCTGATCTCTGCAATGTCCTTCCCAACACACTTCACACACTGACTTCCGGTTCAGACTGAGGGCTTTTGCTGTACCTGTTCCCTCTGCCCAGAATTCTCTTCCCCAAGATACTGACTTGTCTTTCAAGTCATTGTTAAAATGTCATCTGCTCCGTGAAATCTACCTTAACTACCTTATTTATTTCAATAGACTCTCTCTTCCAGCTCAGACTCCTTATTCCATTTATCCTGCTGTAGGTACCCTTCTTCCAAACTTATCATTTAAAAAAATTTATTTATTTGTCTGACTGCGCTGGGTCTTGGTTACTGTGGCACATGGGAACTTCGATCCTCGTTGGGACATGTACGATCAAGTTCCTTGACCAGTGGTTGCACCTGGGCCCCCTGCATCGGGAGCACAGAGTCTTAACCACTGGACCACCAGGGAAGTCCCATAGTTATCATTTTTAACATACTGTATAATTTATGTATTTATTGTTTTTATTGTTGATGGTCTGTTCCTCGTTCTGCTGAGATGTCTGATGGACATCTCAGACTCAGCATGTCCACAACTAGACTCCTGTTCCCCGACTCCAACAACCACAACCACTTGATCAACCAGCAGCCTTCAGAGAACAGGTATCTTTGCCTCTCTGATTCACTCATGTATTCTAAGTGCTTAGAGCAGAGTTGGGTCCACAGGAGGCACTCAGTAAGTGTTTGTTGATGAACAAGTGGCTATAGGTCTGTGTGTCTCCATGGCAGACCGTGTTTTTCTTGGCTGTTGGAGAGCCTTTATCCTCCCTGTCCTTTTTACTTGCTGGCAAAATGTTAATTTATAAGGAATTAACAAGATGGAAGCTGGATTAATCTGCTAGGACTGCCATAATGGAAAACCACTGACTGGGTGGCTTAAACAGAAGAAATTACTTTTCTCAGAATTCTGGAGGCGAAAAGGCTAAAATCACGTTGTCATTAAAATTGGCTTCTGGTGCGGCCCCTCTTTCTGGCTGGTGGAGGGCCGCCTTCTTGCTGAGTCCTCATATGGCCTTTCCTCTGTGCGTATGCAAGGGGTGGGGGTTCTGGTGTCTCACCTTTTCCATATAAGGACACAAATCCTGTTGGATTAGGGACCTATGATCTCATTTAAACTTATTATCTCTTTAAAGGCCTTATGGCCAAGTACATTCACAATGTGGATTAGGGCTTCAACATATGAGTTGGGGTTGGGGACATCATTCAGTCCATAACAGAAATTTATTTTTCTATCCTCTGAAGTCTTGCTGGGGGATCTAGGACTGGTGTGGGACTCCACAACATCAAGGATGTCTATCTTCTTTCTCGACGTTTAGTGGCCCCCATCCCAAGCCGTGCTCCAGGATGACTGCTCAAGTCTGCACTCCAGCCTGCAGGGAGAAGGAAAGGGAGGCAGAGACACTGCCCTCCACTAAGGGTGCTTGCCAGAAGCTACACAGACCAATCCCACTTACATCTCATCGGCCAGAGTTTAATCACATGGCTACTCCCAGCTATAAAGGGGGTGAAAATGTGTCTTTATATAAGACACCATCTGCCTGTTTAAAATTTTGGCTTTATTACTGACACTTGCATAAACCTAATTTAATTAATGAGGCTTTTACTTGCATGTAACCTTAGGAAAATTACTTAGCCTCTTTGAGCTTCTCTTCTGACAACTGTAAAAGAAACTAGTCTGTGTCGGACTTTTTACTTTAATATTTGTTATTTATTTTATTCATTTGGCTGTACTGGGTCTTAGTTGTGGCCTGTGAACTTTTAGTTATGGCCTGTGGGTCTAGTTCCCTGACCAGGGACCCAGGGTCCCTGCCTTGGGAGTGTGGAGTCTTAGCCACTGGACCACCAGGGAAGTCCCTGTGCCATAGTTTATTCATTTGTCCAGCAAATATATATGGAGCACCAACTATGAAGCAGTCAGTGGGTTAAGTATTAAGGACACAGTAGTGAACAAGAAAAACACAGTCCTTGTTCTTGGAGACAACAAATGAAAGATGTCAGTGGTGAGGGAAATAAGGATTTGAAAACAGGGTGAATGGTCCTAAGTGACTGGGTGGTTATTTAGACTGCAGGGTCAGGAAGTGACAGTTATGCTGAGATCTGAATAATCTGAAAGTGCTCAGTCAAATAACAGCCACTGATTTTAGTGATTATAATGGAAAAGGAACTGAATTACCAGGAGTCAGTTGACCCAGGTCTGTCCCTTGCCCTGCCCTCACTTGTTTTGTGTCTTTGCACAAGTCATCAGCTGGTCCAATTCCTTGCTCTCTTTTCTTAGAAAGAAAATGGTTCCCTTTCACCTTGTATTCCTGAACAATTTAGTTCTAAGATCATTATGTGAGGCAGAGCAAAGCAGGGGTCTGCAGTGGTAGGAGGTGGGATGGGAAGCTGCGATGACCTGGAGTAGGGTAGGGAGGGTGACTCCACACAGGTGCAGGGAGTCAGAGGTTAGCAAGGAGAGGAGAATGTCTGCGTGCAGTATTCCTTGGTGTGTGCGGTGGGAGCCCAAACAGTGAGTAGGGTATTCTGGCATGGACTGTCAGAGCCTAGTGGGATGAGGAGATGTCTGCACAGGGCTGAGGTGGTGGTATGTTTGGGAGATTTGTAATAAATAAAGGTTGCCCAAATACGTAAATATATGAAAAATTAGGAAATCAAGGTGATGTCAGTGAAAAATGTCAGAGTAAAGACATCTGAAATTTCTTACCTTTATAAAAGCGAAAAGGAAATATGGTCAGAATCGAATTTTTTTCGGAGCTCTAGAAATTAACCAAAAGCTTGAAGCAGTGCAGGGAACATTTATTCAAAAAAGATGTCTAAATCTTAGTAAGAATAATAAGCTCTATGGTATTTTTTTGACTGCATGGCTTGTAGGATCTTACTTCCCCAACCAAGGACTGAATCTGGGCCCATGACAATGAAAGCCCACATCCTAACCACTGGACCACCAGGGAATTTCCTATGGTATTTTAATGTATGCTAGCCCCATCAATCTCTCTAGCTCTGTGGTAGCCATGAAAATTACAAGCCCACAATCTCAGTAGAAACCAGCAGCCAGGAAGTTGATGGCGAGGGAACAATAGGGTTGGAGAGCCTTCAGAATACTACTCTCAGATAACTGCCATTATTTGATTTGAATGGTGGTTAACTGGGAGACCTCACTTGTAGGGCTGTCTTTATTTGACCTTCACCCAGTTTGAAAGTCCTTTTTTCCAAAGACATTTGTCAGAAACACTTAGAGGGAACTGTTGAACCTTGTGACTACCTGAGGTGGTGAATAACAGTTGGGATAAGCAATAGGCTAAACAAAAAGCTTGAAAGGAAAAGTTAGGGAATGAGATGAAATTATAGGGGCTATGAATAGCTCTGGCCTTTTCCTGGGAATCTAGGAAGCCACATGCATGTGAGAGCTGTGAGTCTGTGGTTATTCATGTGCTCAGGAAAAACTTGCAAAGATCTTACGGTCGTATTTATGCTTGTCCTTGAGGATCGCACAAGAAGGAAGTGAAGACTAAGGCAAGGCTATCAGCTGTCTGGCTAAATGTTGAAGATGTGCCCCAGCACATACATAAAGCCCAGTGGCAAAGACTGGGAGACTTATAGGTTCTTAGTGTTTAGGGCAGATAGCAATAGCAAAAGCAATAACAAATATCAGCAGTAAACCTCAGAGAAGAGCAATGTGATATTGAGAATTGCCACATTATATTATTTAAAACATTCAGTTTTCAACCAAAAATTAAGAGACACGCAAAGAAACAAGAGAGGATAGCCTATACACAAGGGAAAAAAGCAATTATGGAATCCTTCCTTGAAGAAACCACAGACATTGGACTTAATAGAAAAAGGCTTTGAATTAGCTATTTAAATATATTCAAAGAACTAAAGGAAACTATAGCCAAAGAAGTAGAGAAAAGCATGAGAAAAATGTGTCACCAAATATAGTATGTTAATAAAAATATAGAAAAATTGAAAAAAAAAAGAACCAAATAGAAATCCTGGAGTCAAAAAGTGTAATTGAAATGAAAACTTCGTTAGAAGCGCTGACTGGAAGATTTGAGCAGGTGGAAGAAAGAATCAGCAAACCTAAGAATAAGTCAGCTGGGAGTGCCAGTTGGAGGAACAAAAAGGAAAAGAGATGAAGGAAGACAGACCGAGAGCGTGAAGCACCACGGAACGTACCAAGGTGCGCGTCCTGGGGGTCCCAGAAGGAGGGTGGGCGAGAATGGGAAGAGGTTTAGAACGAACAATGGCTGAAAGGTTTTCAGATTTGATGAAAGCTACATTTTACATGTCCAAGAAACTCGAACTCTAAGAAGGAGAAACTCAAAGGGTTCACACCAACACATACTATAATCCAACTGCTACAAGCCAAAGACAAAGAGAATATCTCGAAAGCAGCAAGAAAGAAGGTACTGACCACATATGAGTGACCCTCAACGAGATTAACAGCTGATTTCCCATCAGAAACCATGGAGGGCAGAGGGGCAGTGGGATGACATATTCA
This sequence comes from Moschus berezovskii, assembly GCF_049115385.1. Taxonomy (NCBI): domain Eukaryota; kingdom Metazoa; phylum Chordata; class Mammalia; order Artiodactyla; family Moschidae; genus Moschus; species Moschus berezovskii. Next base: position 3,495,833 of record NC_142461.1, read on the forward strand.
TTCAAAGTGATGGAAACAAGACATGGGAATACCAGACGACCTTACCTGCCTCCTGAGAAACATGCATGCAGGTCAAGAAGCAACAGTTAGAACTGGTCGTGGGACAATGAATTTATTCATTCAGTTCAGTTCAGTTCAGTCGCTCAGTCGTGTCTAACTCTTTGCGACCCCATGGACTGCAGCATGCCAGGCCTCCCTGTCCATCACCAACTCCCAGAGTTCACCCAAACCCATGTCCATTGAGTCAATGATGCCATCCAACCATCTCATCCTCTGTCATCCCCTTCTCCTCCTGCCTTCAATCCTTCCCAGCATCAGGGTCTTTTCAAATGAGTCAGCTCTTCACATCAGGTGGCCAAAGGATTGGAGTTTCAGCTTCAGCATCAGTCCTTCTAATGAACACCCAGGACTGGTCTCCTTTAGGATGGACTGGTTGGATCTCCTTGCAGTCCAAGGGACTCTCAAGAGTCTTCTCCAGCACCACAGTTCAAAAGCATCAATTCTTCGGCGATCAGCTTTCTTTACAGTCCGACTCTCACATCCATACATGACCACGGGAAAAACCATAGCCTTGACTAGACGGACCTTTGTTGGTCTCCGCTTTTTAATATGCTGTCTAGGTTGGTCATGACTTTCCTTCCAAGGAGCAAGCGTCTTTTAATTTCATGGCCGCAGTAACCATCTGCAGTGATTTTGGAGCCCCCAAAAATAAAGTCTGACACTGTTTCCACTGTTTCCCATCTATTTGCCGTGAAGTGATGGGACCAGATGCCATGATCTTAGTTTTCTGAATGTTGAGCTTTAAGCCAACTTTTTCACTCTCCTCTTTCACTTTCATCAAGAGGCTTTTGAGTTCCTCTTCACTTTCTGGCATAAGGGTGGTGTCATCTGCATATCTGAGGTTATTGATATTTCTCCCGGCAATCTTGATTCTGGCTTGTGCTGTAAAGATTGTAGATTAGTGTTTGATGAAGGATAGAGAGAGAAGAGATTTGGAGAGTGACTGCTAATGGATTTGTAGTTTCCTTCTGGAGTAATAAAAAAGCTCTAGATATAGATTCTAATGATGGTTATGCAATTTTGTGAAAATCAATGGATTGTAAACTTTAGACTGGTGAATTTTACAGTATGTGAGTTATATCTCGGAAACAAAAAACAGGACTTAATTTCTCACTGTTGGAGGAGAAAGATACAAGTACCGGAAGGGAGAAAACTAGAATAAAGTCTGAAGTTTTGAACTGGAACTGGATGTCACATGTGAACCCATGGCTTTCAATATATATATATCCAGAAATAAATCTAGGTTTAGGTGTGTGTATGCTTTCCTTTTCTTTCTTCTGAGAGGGCCTAGGAACAGTGACACCCTCATAGCAATGAGCACAGCTAGCTAAATCGGTTCTTGGTTTCTAAATACCATTCTCCACTAAGGACTTTACCATGGAGTCCAAGGAAACAGGGAACCTTGGAGAAATGGCCGAAACCATGGCTGGGATGGAGACAGTACAAGGTGAGCTAAGAATATCAGATTCCAGGAAGTAAGGTTTTCAAAGAACAATGTCCCATTGTCCAAGTCAAGAAGAGTTTGGTACAGAAACAAGTAATGATAATAATAGACTCAAACTCATGAAATAAAATAGGAAGCCACGAGTCTATATAGATCTAATCAATAAAGAAATAACTTGAAAATGTCCTGAAAGGACCTTCCATACAACACTTAATGACTGGGAAAGCGTGAAGAATAATCAAATGGTGAAAAAGCCTGGCAAGCACCGCTGTAATCAAGAGATTAAAATGAACATCATCAGTAAAGGGCTAGAACTCAACGATGCTCCACTTGATAGGATCCAGTGATTCAGCACTGCTTTGATAGTGTTCCTGCCAATGATGTAAAACCAAGATAGAATCGTGAGGAAGTATCAGTCAAATCCTTGATATAGAATATCAAATAACGTTCTATAAAATACATACCTGGTCTGTAATCTTTAAAAATGTCAAGATCATTAAAGTCAAGGAAAAATTGAGGAGCTAGTCTTGACTTGAGGAGTCTAAAGAGACTTGGTGTCTGAATACAACATGTGATTCTCAACTAGATTGTTTTGGTATAAAGGACTTTGTTGGAACAATTGGTGAAACTTGCATGGGGTCTCTGGATTAGTGTTCATTTCCTGATTTTTATAGTTTTAATGTGGCTTAATTTGATGAGGAAATGTCTGTGTTTGTGGGAAATACATGCCATAGAATTTGGGGGTGATGCATCACGTCAGCAGTTTATCCTCAAATGGTTCAGGTAAAAAGTTTCTTTGTCAGAGTTGTGCTGGAGTCCATTATGCTTATATCTTTCCTAGTCTGCCCTCAGTAACATCATGCTGGTAGCTTGCAATTGGCTGTACTGGGATTATTTACACCATGGAAATTAGCAAATGTAACAGCTCAGGGTTTGTTTTTTTTTTTTTTTATGGAAGCCAATAAGTAAATTTATTTGAGATGCATTTTATTTATTTTTTTAAAATTTATTTTATTGGAGGCAAATTCAGTCAGTTCAGTTCAGTTCAGTTCAGTTCAGTCACTCAGTCATGTCCGACTCTCCACGACCCCATGAATCACAGCACGCCAGGCCTCCCTGTCCATCACCAACTCCCGGAGTTCACTCAAACTCATGTCCACAGAGTCGGTGATGCCATCCAGCCATCTCATTCTTGGTTGTCCCCTTCTCCTCCCACCCCCAACCTTTCCCAGCATCAGAGTCTTTTCCAGTGAGTCAGCTCATCGCATGAGGTGGCCAAAGTATTGCAGCTTCAGCTTTAGCATCAGTCCTTCCAATGAACACCCAGGATTGATCTCCTTTAGAATGGACTGGTTGGATCTCCCTGCGGTACAAGGGACTCTCAAGAGTCTTCTCCAACACCACAGTTCAAAAGCATCAATTCTTCAGCGATCAGCTTTCTTCACAGTCCAACTCTCACATCCATACATGACCACGGGAAAAACCATAGCCTTGACTAGACGGACCTTTGTTGGCAAAGTAATGTCTCTGCTCTTCAATATACTATCAAGGTTGGTCATAACTTTCCTTCCAAGGAGTAAGTGTCTTCTAATTTCATGGCTGCAATCAGCATCTGCAGTGATTTTGGAGCCCAAAAAAATCAAGTCTGACACTGTTTCCACTGTTTTTCCATCTATTTCCCATGAAGTGATGGGACCAGATGCCATGATCTTTGTTTTCTGAATGTTGAGCTTCAAGCCAAACTTTTCACTCTCCTCTTTCACTTTCATCAAGAGGCTTTTGAGTTCCTCTTCACTTTCTGCCATAAGGGTAGTGTCATCTGCATATCTGAGGTTATTGATATTTCTCCCAGCAATCTTGACTCCAGCTTGTGCTTCTTCCAGCCCAGAGTTCCTCATGATGTACACTGCGTATAAGTTAAATAAGCAAGGTGACAATATACAGCCTTGACGTACTCCTTTTCCTATTTGGAACCAGTCTGTTGTTCCATGTCCAGTTCTGACTGTTGCTTCCTGACCTGCATACAGGTTTCTCAAGAGGCAGGTCAGGTGGTCTGGTATTCCCATGTCTTTCAGAATGTTCCACAGTTTATTGTGATCCACACAGTCAAAGGCTTTGGCATAGTCAATGAAGCAGAAATAGATGTTTTTCTGGAACTCTCTTGCTTTCTCCATGATCCAGCGGATGTTGGCAATTTGATCTCTGGTGCCTCTGCCTTTTCTGAAACCTGCTTGAACATCTGGGAGTTCACGGTTCACATATTGCTGAAGCCTGGCTTGGAGAATTTTGAGCATGACTTTACTAGTGTGTGAGATGAGTACAATTGTGCGGTAGTTTGAGCATTCTTTGGCATTGCCTTTCTTTGGGATTGGAATGAAGACTGACTTTTTCCAGTCCTGTGGCCACTGCTGAGTTTTCCAGATTTGCTGGCATATTGAGTGCAGCACTTTCACAGCATCATCTTTCAAGATTTGAAATAGCTCAACTGGAATTCCATCACCTCCACTAGCTTTGTTCGTAGTGATGCTTTCTAAGGCCCACTTGACTTCACATTCCAAGATGTCTGGCTCTAGGTCAGTGATCACGTTATCGTGACTATCTTGGTCGTGAAGATCTTTTTTGTACAGTTCTTCTGTGCATTCTTGCCACCTCTTCTTCATATCTTCTGCTTCTGTTAGGTCCCTACCATTTCTGTCCTTTATCGAGCCCATCTTTGCATGAAATGTTCCCTTGGAATCTCTAATTTTCTTGAAGAGATCTCTTGTTTTTCCTCTTCTGTTGTTTTCCTCTATTTCTTTGCATTGATCACTGAGGAAGGCTTTCTTATCTCTCCTTGCTATTCTTTGGAACTCTGTATTCAGATGCTTGTATCTTTCCTTTTCTCCTTTGCTTTTCGCTTCTCTTCTTTTCACAGCTATTTGTAAGGCCTCCTCAGACAGCCATTTTGCTTTTTTGCATTTCTTTTCCATGGGGATGGTCTTGGTCCCTGTCTCCTGTACAATGTCACAAACCTCTGTCCAGAGTTCATCAGGCACTCTATCAGATCTAGTCCCTTAAATCTATTTCTCACTTGCACTGTATAATCATAAGGGATTTGATTTAGGTCATATCCGAAAGGTCTAGTGGTTTTCCCTACCCTCTTCAATTTAAGTCTGAATTTGGCAATAAGGATTTCATGATCTGAGCCACAGTCAGCTCCTGGTCTTGTTTTTGCTAACTGTATAGAGCTTCTCCATCTTTGGCTGCAAAGAACATAATCAATCTGATTTCGGTGTTGACCATCTGGTGATGTCCATGTGTAGAGTCTTCTCTTGTGTTGTTGGAAGAGGGTGTTTGCTATGACTAATGCATTCTCTTGACAAAACTCTATTAGCCTTTGCCCTGCTTCATTTCGTGCTCCAAGGCCAAATTTGCCTGTTACTCCAGGTGTTTCTTGACTTCCTACTTTTGCATTCCAGTCCCCTATAATGAAAAGGACATCTTTTTTCGGTGTTAGTTCTAAAAGGTCTTGTAAGTCTTCATAGAACCATTCAACTTCAGCTTCTTCAGTGTTACTGGTTGGGGCATATGCCTGGATTACTGTAATACTGAATGGTTTGCCTTGGAAACGAACAGAAATCATTCTGTTGTTTTTAAGATTGCATCCAAGTACTGCATTTCGGACTCTTTTGTTGACCATGATGACTACTCCATTTCTTCTAAGGGATTCCCGCCCACAGTAGTAGTTATAATGGTCATCTTGAGAACCCCATGAACAGTATCAAAGGACAGTGGTTGAATAGATGGCTAAATTCTAGTTCAACAGGACATTCCTTGATTTCATCTGTCAATTCTAGATTCAGGACATCAGTAAGTTCTCTCCCCTACCTGGTTGAACTGTCCAGGCAGTCATAAAAGACCAGAATTCTTGGTATTGTGGTCTTTTCTTCCCACAGTGGAAACCCTGGATGGACCCTGGCACTACCCAAACCTTTCTGGTTGGATCACTGTATATCACGAGGCTACCTCTTTGGCAGAAAGGTGGTATGAATCAAGGGTCTCTTGAACCTTTACAGCAGTAAACACAGCTTACACATGTTTAGCCCTTATTCTATGTTGATAGCCTGTTTTAAGGCCCCCTGGGAACATTCAGGTCACCACTCCTCAGTTCCATCTTATAGTAAAGAAAGAGAGACAGAAACGGACAGAGAACAAATGATGGATGATATCCTAGGCGTTACTGCCAGCCCAACCTTGGTTCAAATCCCAGGCCTGACGTTCATTAGCCCTGTGATCTTAGGTAACTCACTTCTTGGGCCTCAGCGACTCCATCTGTAAAATGGGAGGGGAAAAACAAGTATCTCACAAGTTTGCTGTGAGGATTGAAATGATAGTGGAAGGAATGATAATAAGAAAACATATATAAAGGGCTTAGCCCAACTGTTGGAAATACCTATGTAATCACGCACAGAAAAAAACTTAGGAACTTCCCTGGTGACCCAGTTGTCAAGAATCTGCCCAACAGTGCAGGAAACATGGGTTCACTCCCGGTTGGGGAAATAATGTCCCATATGCTGTGGAGCAACAAAGCACTACACTGCAACTACTGAGCCCATGAACCAGAACTAGAGAAACTGCACTGCAACGAAAAATCCAGCCACAGGTAAGACCCGGCACGGCCAAATAAATATGAAATATTTTAAGAAAGAAAAAAATGGAAGGAAATTGGACATATGCACAGTGGTTAGGTGAATGACTAAATGAGGAAGATCCTGAAAGATGCTTATCACTAATAGTCACTCAGAGAAATATAGGTATATTTTTCTATTAGTATTTATTGGTGATGGCCTCATGAATGATGCTCATTTTGTCCTTTATATTCTTTGGTCTTTTCCTCTGTATTTTATAAAGTAAAAGCATAATACTATTTGAGACAGCAATTACTTCTGGGGCACCCACCAGATCCTGGGCACTGTGTTGGCTGCTTGGCATGAATTCAGAACAGACGAGGTCTTTGTGGAAACTTCAGGCTGAGACAACAGGATGGTATGTTTCCTGCTTTGGTGTGTTGCACTATCTGTAGGCTAGATATCGTGCATGGGATATGCAGTGGTCATGTGTGGATGTGAGAGCTGGACCGTAAAGGAGGCTGAGCGCTGAAGAATTGGTGCTTTTAAACTGTGGTGCTGGAGAGGACTCGTGAGAGTCCCTTGGACAGCAGGGAGATCAAACCAGTCAGTCCTAAGGGAAATCAACTCTGAATACTCATTGAAAGGACTGATGCTAAAGCTCCGCTACTTTGGCCACCTGGTGTGAAGAGCTGACTCCTTTGAAAAGACCCTGATGCTGGGAAAGACTGAAGGCAAACGGAGAAGGGGGCAGCAGAGGATGAGATGGTTAGATGGCATCACTGACTCAATGGGCATGAATTTGAGCAAACTCAGGAGACAGTGGAGGACTGGGAAGCCTGGCGTGCTGCAGTCCATGGGGTCACAAAGAGTCGGACATGACTTAGCTACTGAACAATGGGATAAGCAACAAAGCCCTCAAGGGCTCAGCACTTCTCTCAGGCTTTTGGATCGTTCTTCACCATCACACACCCTCTTTCTGCTTCCCTCACCCTCTCTCCACTACCTTCCCATCATAAAGTACTAGAAAGGGGCATTAAAGGTCATCTACATTGTCCATCAGCTTTACAATGGAGCATCAACCTGCAGGCTCTCTTCTCCCACCACGTTTTCGATTTTTTCCGTTCTGTTCTCTTTCCTGCCCCTGACACCCCACTGCTACTTTTCTCCTTGGTGAACCTGCGGTGGTAGGAGAGGTTCCAGGCTGATGCTTTTTCTCTTGCTGGCCTGCCATGTGCCCTGTGTCCTCAGGCTGCAGGGAGCACCTATACCCCTCCACTGGTGGGGGTGTTTACTACCTCCCCGTCAATGTCCTGATCTTTAAGAGACAGAGTGGGTAATATCAAAATACTGTAGACCGGATGTTAAGAGTCTCCAAGTTCAAGTCCCCAAATACCAGTGATACAAGTTGTAATATAGTCTCTGCTTATTGTATCCCAGGCTCCGTACTGAGCCCTTGTGATATGTTTTCTGGCTGATGCTGAGATACCCAGGAAGATGATTGATGAAAGATAACTGCACAGGGTAGTTTATTCTAAAGAATGGATGAATACTAGCAAGGCCACTCAGTTGAATCCAGTGGTTTCAAAAATTGCTCAGGTGCTGAGAGTCCCCTGATGACCTAGTAGTTAGGATTTGGGGCTTTCGCTGCCGGGGCTTGGCTACAATACCTGTTCGGGGAACTGAGATCCTACAAGTCCCATGGTGAGGACAAAAAAAAAAAAAAAAGTTAAAAAAATAAATGGTTCAGTTGGTAAAGTATCTTTGGTTACAGTGGGCTTCCCAGGTGGCGCTAGTGGTAAAAAACCTGCCTGTCAATGCAGGAGACGCAGAGATGTGAGTTCAGTCCATGGGTGGGGAAGATCCCCTAGAGAAGGGTATGGCAAGCCCTTCCAGTATTCTCGCCTGGAGAATCCCATGGACAGAGTTGCCTGGCAGGCTATAGTCCATATGGTCGCAAAGAGTCGGCCACGACAGAAGCGACTTGGCAGGCACGTGCATGCACTTTAGTCACTGTACTCTTTGTGGAACATTATAAACCTTATATAGCTGTATCTCTGTATCTCTATCTCTATCTTTATATCCTTCCCTCAAAGAACAAATTAATACAACTACAATATATGATCCCTTCATTAAAAAAAAAAGAGAGTGGTTGAAACATGGCTTCCTTTGAGTTTTCTCTCTAACTTCAGACTGTGACTTCTTTATTTGATTACTAATTTTTGATCATTTATCGGATCGTAAACAAATACTATATTTATTGGGAGCCTTTATGGGTCAGATTCTTAGCAGATGAAAGTTTGGAGGGAAAAACACTTTTAAGTGAGAAAAAAAATTAAAATTGGCAAAGTTTAGAACCCTCCTGGGAATGCTTACATTTTCAAAGAAGTTTCCCTTCTTTTTCACCCAAAAGGGACAGCTTTAATTGTGGAATTTAAGCTAGTGGTGGTCCCAGTGGTTAAGAATTGCCTTCCAGTGCAGGGGACATGGGTTCAATCCCTGGTCAGGGAACTAAGATCCAATATGCTGAGGGGAAACTACTGAGCCCTTGCACTCTAGAGCCCACACACTGCAACTAGAGAAGCCTGCATGACACAGTGAAGAAACAGTGCAGCCAATTAAAAAAAATTTAATTAATTAATTAAAAAAACGGTAAGCTAGTGTAACATGTCAAAATAGAAGGTCTGTCTGGAGGCACAGACACCCTTCCAAAGTCATGCAATTGAGGTGGCATCTACCTTGTCCTGGAGAAGCCTTTCTAGTGCGTGGGCCTCAATGGCTAAACATTCTCCAAGCTTCTCGCTCAGATAAGGTGGGAATAGGAGTCCTCAGGAGCCCCCTCACGGGACATGACCTTTGTACAACTCTGAAGAAATGAGAACACAGTAACGGCTGAAAGAGCATGACCCAAGTGGCATTGGCCCCATCTGGGTGGTGGAGCAGGTGTTTCCAGGTGTGTCCGGGTTACCATGTGGACAAGCACGCAGCCACCTGCTATTTTCAGAGACACCCTCTCCCCTTCCCAGTGTCATCTGCTCTGGGTTTTAGCTTCTTCAGTTGACTCTGAGTGAGCCTGGGCCCCGGGGAAGCTGTCTGTCCCCACTTTGTCTTTTAACATCTAGAAACACATCTGTAGGTGGGGAAGGAAAGGCAATGGAAAATCACTGACTTCAGAGTGTTGGACCGAAGTCCTGCTGCTTCCTAACTAGGTGGCTATGGCGAGGGCCTTAACCTCCCAGGCCTCAGTTTTCCTGAAAGTGAGGGTCACGATAGAATCCTCATTACAAGGTTAGGCGAGAATTAAATAAATAATACATGAAGGTGTTTTTAACACAGTGGGGAATGCTCAGTTAACAGCAACTTGGAGAGTTATTAATGTCCTGACAATTCAAGGTGTGGACTCACCCAATCCTTAGGGAGACTCATGGGCCTGCATCTGTCTCCCATCGCCCTCTCCCCGGCACTCCAGTGTCTACTCCGCACACTTCTTAGAAGACAAGTGGCTTTCTCTCCACGGGGGTAAAGTCCCCCCACCGCTGTAGGGCATTCGGGGGGGAGCGGAATGGAACGGGCGTTGGATTCTGATCTCTGTAGGTGACTCACCTGCTTTGGTTTGAAACCTGCCTTTGCAAAATGGGGACAATAAAACATTTTCCCCTTCACGGCCCCACCCTTGTCTCCCAATTTATGAGGCTGACAGAGCACTGATTAGCCTGTAAACTGTCCCGGTCTCCCTTGGAGAATAACATCTAACAGAAGCGATGAGGATGGTTGCTTCTTAAGAACTGAAGATTTGTTTTCAGAGCAACACTTCCTGTTACCTGCAACTGAAGACTTTGTTCTATACAGACTCGGGCAGGTATAGGTGGAAATATCATGGAGTTCCATCTTGGAGAACCAAGAGTCTTTGAATTGACATTTGTGCCTGAATCTTTGTGGTAAGATAAGTGACTCTGAGACCCTTGACACGAAAGTTCTTGTTTAAAACTTTGTGTTTAGGAGCACAGACTTGAGTGGGACTCTCAGGTTTGAATCCTCACAGCTCAACTCTTGCTGCTTATGTGGCTCTGGGCTAATTTATTAATATCTCTGTGACTGAATTTCTTCATCTGTAAAACAGGAATAATGTTAGTCCCTAACTTACAGGATTGTTGTGAAAATTGAATGAGTTAAAAAAATCTAAAGTTTTTAGAACAGAGTGCCTGACATAGCAGGGAGCTTGATACATGTTAAGTTTCTGTTTGTATCTATCCATCTATCCATCTGTCTTTATCTATTATCTGTCAATCTTCTGTCAATTGATATCATTATCTAGACTGAGCAGTGTAAATTAGAAGAAAGAATCTAGGGTTTGAAACAGATATATCTCTTGCCCCAGTCCTGCCTGTACCATTTAAAAGCTTTGTGATCTCTGAGCACAACTGTTCCTAAGTTTTTGTATCCAGTAATAGCTGGAAGCTGGAGATGTTACCCGAGTCCAAGCTTGCTCTACTTGCCACATGACAGGCCAATAAATCCAAGAAACAACACGTTGAGGGAAGGAATACAACTTTATTTGGAAAGCTGGCCCCGAGAAGATGGCAGACTAATGTCTCAAAATAACCATCTAGTCTGGGTCTGGAAGCCACGTTCTTTTATAGAACAGGGGTGAGGAGGGAGAGGTGAGGAAGCAAAGTAAAAAAGCCATTCATCTTTCAAATATATCCTAGAATGGCAAGCTTCTGCGAGGGGGTTGTAATTTCTTCCTTCCTATAGCTATCCACAGGTGGACAGGGTCCTGAGCAAAGGAGCCTTAATATTCAGGCAGAGGGGTAGGGTTCCCCAAGGCAGGCCATTATGTATAAACAGTGTCCTTTCAGCGAACAAGGAGACAAGAAGAAAAGGTTAACGTAAAGGAAACAGATCCAACATGGAGTCAGTTCTCCCCTGTAACAGAGATACTTAGCTGAGCTGTATAAAATACAAAAACATCCTAAAAGTGTCAAATAGCTAACAAGATAGTGAGCAGTATTGGTAGAGATCTGAGAAAAGACAGGACCCAAAAAAGTTGAGCCCAACACACAGGGTCACTTGTATTGTTCCACACATTTGCTGAGATCAATAAGTAGCTTTCTCAGAGCTGGTGGAGCTAAAGTAGAGTTGTGAATCCCATCAAGGGTAAGGATCCTGGTAAACCATTCCCACTTTGAGCTGAGACTCAAAAGGGCTATACTCTAGGAGATGGGCTAAGATAGAAACAAGCAAGCTTTAGCTCAGACTGTGGCCAATCTCTGAGCCATCAGGGTAGCCCTGATGGAAAATGCATACAATAATACCAATATCATGCATTCTGTATAGGGTTGTAAGAATTAAATTTAGATAAAACATGTACCAGGCCTCCAGTGATTCAATAATGCTATATATTTGAACACGTTGAGCCTCTGTTTTCACATTTGTCCAGTGGGGAAAATCACTCCAGTAGAGCTGTTTTTGGTATTGGCTGAGACAAACTATACATCATTGCTGAGTTCCCACCATGTGCCATTTGCTGTGCTAGGAGCATGATATTCATTATCTCATTTTCAGGTGGATGAAAACATGAGACATATAGTTGTCTTCTTACCTCTTAGATGTCTGAGAACTAAAAGCCTCACAGGAGTCTCATCACAGAAGTGTCCTGAAGGAGGAGGAGGAGGAGGAAGAGAGAAGAGACGTTTTAGATCTTGGGAGATGCTCTTGATCTTCAAGTTCTACTGCTAATTCTGAGCTCAAGGAGGAAAGAGATCACTTTGTTGAGCAAGATTCTCTCCTCCTGTATCCCAGGAAATTAAAAAAAATTGACAACACAAGTCAGAAAGGGTCCCAATATTTCTCAACCTATAGTCACTAACCTTTTAAGAAATAAGTATCTATTATAGTAAAATCCTTTGGGAAAGGTGAAGGGGTAGGGGGTCAAAAATCTCATGAGGCTGATTTCAGAGGATTCAAAGCCCTGTATTTATTTGTTGGGAGTGTAGTTGCTTTATAATGTTGTATTAGTTTCTGCTTTACAACAAAGTGAATCAGCTATATGGGTCCATACATCTCCTCCCTATTGAGTCTCCCTCCCCACGACCCCACCGCTCTGGGCCATCACGGAACGCTGAGCGGGGCGCCCCGTGCTGTGGAGCAGGTTTAACACATGGAGGTGTCTGTGAGTTGATCCCAGTCTCCCAATGCATCCCGCCCCGAAGCCCAGCTCCGTGCACACATCCGTTCTCTACATCTGCGTCTTTATTCTTGTCCTGCAAATAGGTTCACCTGTCCCAGCTTTCTAGACCCCACACACGTGCATTAATAGACAGTATCATTTTCTCTTTCTGACTTACTGCACTCAGTATGACAGACTCTAGATCCATTCACTTCTCTACAAACGACTCAACTTGTTCTTTTTCATGGCAAACCCCTGTATTTAGTTATGTCCATCCAGCAAGCACTTTGAGTAGGCACTGTATGACACACTCATTCAATTTTCTCAACTTTTTTAAGGTTGTATTAGTTAATGTTATAATACTGGATGCTATACAACAAATACAGCCTAACATTTCAGAGGATTAACACAATCACAGTTTGTCATTCCCCTCCCTTAACAGTCCATTGCAGGTGTTCCTGCTCACTGGGTGGTTTTTCTCTTTGAGGTGGCTCAGGAACCCTGGTCTGGAAGTGACACATTTCTCAGTGGTAAAAATTTGTCTCTGCATCTGGACGCAAGAGGGGCTGGAAAACAGATGGTCGGGCAGTTCAGACTGTGGCAGAGGAGGCATGGGCTTTGGTGGACAGCTAGTCATCTGTTTTGTAAATACCATCGTCACCGCCAGCATCCCCGTTTCTGGATGGGGAAACGGAGGCTGCAGCCTGAGATAGCTCACCTAAGGTCCATAGCTGGTAAGTGATAGAGGCTGGACTCGGACCCCGGTGGTCCATCTTCACATCCCAAATGCTGGCCATGGTATCCTGCTATCTCACCATGATGGATAGCACGCAGCACCCACTGCGAAGGAAAAGAAAATATCAGACACGCTCTTGAAAGTTTATTTTCAAGAAGAAAGCTTTGGGGACTTCCCTGACAAAGGACTTCCCTGCAGTGGTTAAGACTGCGTTTCCACACCAGGGGATGCGGGTTTGATCCATGATTGGGGAACTAAGACCCCACATGCCCTGCAGTACTGCCAAAAAGAAAGAAGAAAGCTCTTGAAATGAGCTCAGCAAGCCCTTGAGAACAAGTGCTCTCACAGTCACTCAGAGCTCAAACGCCGCCCTCTCAGAGAGGCCTTCCTTGCTCCCCCAACCCTCCAACAACCCTGCTCCCCAGATACTCTGCCTCCTGTAAAACTGTGTGTTTTCTCCATAACACTCTCATTATCTGAAATCAGGGACATATTTGTTTCTTGTGGATGGACTACATCCCTGACTAGAATAGAAGCCTCCTGCAAGCAGGGAGCTGGTCCCCCAGCGCCCGGCACAGAGCCCGGCACACGGGAAATCCTCCATAGAGTTCTGCAAGCTGGGTGGGCGTATCTGCAAAGTACAGATGAATTCATTTATTTATTATCAGATTCTCACCATGTATTAGTCATTCAGGCACTCCTTCCCAAATGCCTGGGCCTACTCTGAGGATTCGAATCTGATGCGTAGAGCCTACTCGTTGGAAAGCACCTTGCTGCTGGGAAATACTGAAGGCAGAAGGAGAAGAAGGCAGCAGAGGATGAGATGGTTAGATATCATCACTGACCCAGTTGACACGAACTTTAACAAACTCTGGGAAACGGTGGAGGATAGAGAAGCCTGGAGGGCTACGGTTCACGGAGTCACAGTCAGACACGACTTAGTGACTGAGCAACAGCAACAATAATCTGAGGACAGAGAGATGATAGTCCTTGGTAACTACGGATAACTTGTGAAACCTTGGAAGGCTTCCTGTAGGAGGTGTTATTAGAGCTGGAGGGAATATTTAATTGTGAATTGGAGAAAGGGGTGTGTCATATTACTTCTCTTGATGCTTTTACATCTTCACTTGGTCTGTAACCACATACACTGCTCCCCTGGGCTTTGTAAACTGCTATTGTTCAGCACAGAGACCAGCCTGGCTACCACTTTATGATGGCAAAGGTCCTGAACCCTATCTACAATATAAAGAATAGAAAAAGGACTCACAATGGGACAAGATGGGCTTGTCCTTTCTGTCTCTCTTAGAGGGGACAGGGGCAGGTTCTAGGTTTACAGCAAAGGGTTGGTAGCTTTCTTTAGATTATAAATAAAAATGACCCAGGCATCCTTATGATGGCCAGCCCACCTCAAATTCCTGATGTCACAGCAATGCCAATGTCACAGCTGTAAGCATAAGTGTCCCTAAGGAGAAGTATTGTTTAGTCACTTTAGTCACTCTGCGACTCCATGGATCATGGCGCACCAGGCTCCTCTGTCCATAGGATTTCCCAGGGATGAATACTGGAGTGGGTTGCCATTTCCTTCTCCAGGGGATCTTTCTTATTCAGGTATCAAACCCATGTTTCTTGCATCTCCTGCATTGGGATGCTGATTCTTTACCCATGAGCCACCAGGGAAGCCTAAGGAGAGGTACTCAATGCTTTTCTTAGAAATCCGAGTGGCTACTCTCCAATTTTCTTTCTGGGTAAACCAAGGCAGTAGATATGACAGCTCCTCATTTTCTGATACAATGAATATGCTTAGATAATATCACAAGTGACACGCCTGCAGGAATCAAAGGGTCAGGGTCAGCTGCTGGAGAATGAACCATTTGACCTTTCCCAGTAAGAGACTGCTCCACTGTGAGTTCTGACGCTAGCAGGAAGCTTTAGGAACAGGATAAGAGCAAAGAACCAGGTGTCCCAAAGACATGTTTTTGGGAATGTTTTTCTTATTACCATTGTAATAAAGTTTCAATGTCTGAAATTCAGAAAAATACAAACATGCAGCAATGCAAACAAAAGAAAAATAAAAATCACCTCCATTTTCAAGAGCCCAGAGATAATCAGCTTAGCATTCTGGTGTCTACTCTTTCATTCTTTATGCACGTATATGTGTGTCTTTTTTTATAAACAGAAATAGGATCTTTGTGTGTGCTTAGTCGCTCAGTCCTGTCTGACTCTTTGCAACCCCATGGACTGTGGCCCACCAGGCTCCTCTGCCCATGGGGATTCTCCAGGGAAGAATACTGGAGTGGGTTGCCATGCCCTCCTCCAGGGGATCTTCCCAACCCAGGGAATGAACCCAGATCTCCCGCATTGCAGGCAGATTCTTTACTGTCTGAGCTACCAGGGGAGCTTTATCTCTTTGCAAACTGCCTTTTTCATCTAACGACACACTACATATACATGATTCCATTCCATTTCATTTGATTGATCATCTTTCATGAGACTATTTGGAATGTCTACAGACATTCGATGGTATGACAACATCATAGTTCATTTGTCAAATCTACTCTTGGTGGATATTTAGGTTGTTTATAATTTTTTCCCATGATAACAAATGCTGTAATGGTTATTTCAGAAGCTCAGCATCCAGTCAAGTGGTGTGCATATTTTAAAAGCATAACTTGTTTTTTACCAGCAAAGTGAAGTCCTAGTGGCTCTAGCTGAACAAATTAAAATAAAGGCTAATTTAAATCAAGTGTGTGTCTGTATACAACAGTAAATACAAAAATTAAATGCTCATTTGTTTGAATAGATCTACTCCACGGGGATCATTTTGACCCCAATTCCTTTTTCATCTAACTGGAAAAAAAGGAGATGTTTGCCTGGGGAAGAGTAGGTAGGTGGAACCACCAGATTTTACCTCCTTTTGTTATCAACTAGGGTTTTTGGCCTCCTTAATCAAGAGAAATTGATCAAAGGCCAGACAAGAAATTCAGGCAAGGCTTTACTGGGGCCCCTCCTGCAGCAGGGTGGAACGAGAACAAACAACAGTTTCCCTTGCTGGCTCGCTCCTCGAGGAGGGGCAAGCTGGTTCCTTATGTGCTGTGTCCAGGGGTGGAGCCAGAGGGTGGCTCAGGTGGTTTGCCCGCCTCTTTGGTGATGTGTGTGCAGGGAGTGTGCTCAGTACCCTGCTTTGCTCCCAGGTCTTCAGGAGCGACAGTTGGGCTTCTTGGTCTCTTTGTGTCTTGTTCATATCTGCCCCATCTGAGCCTGCACCCAGGTATTTTTAGTCGCTTATAGTTTCTATTTCGAGTTCCAGGCAGAGACGTTTGTCCAGGTGCAAAGCATTGCAGGACTGCAGCAAAAGGTCGAAGGTCCCAACATGTCTCATTTTCAGGAGGCTTTTGCACCTGGAGATTTCATGTAGGATTCTTAGGTGAGCTTGGGCACATTTTTTTTTTTTTTTTAATTTGCTGATACACACCCTTTCCCCTCTCCATCTTCTCTAAGAAGAGAAAGGGACACAGAACAAAAGGCAGCTTCCTGGGATGTCAGAGATGTACCTTCCTCAAGGGACAGACATGTTCTTGGAGAGGGTTGATGACAGCCATTTCCAGGACCAGCAGCTGGCACCATGAGATTCTGGGTTTTTGTAACTGTGCGTAGTTTTCTTTCTCTCTGAATGAGCAGGTCCAGCTTCAAGTGTCAGAAATAGTTTCTTGCCAAACCAGCCTGCCAGCAAAAGCTGCTCCTTTTTATAGGATAATTGGTATAGACTAGGCAGGTTACATCCATCAGCTTGCAAAGTGGGCATCGGTATTTATTTTGCAGATGAAGAGACAGAAATTGAATGGTTCGCTAACTTACCCAGCGTCACATGTTCAAGAAGCGGGAGGTCCAGGATTCTAACTCTCCTCTGATTCCAGGGGTCCTAAACTCCTGTCGCTGTGCCTTGTTGCTACTCTGGTTTATTGCCGTCCTTGCGTTTTCCAGTTCATTTCACAGATAATATGAACTCCTCAGAGTTAAGAAGATTTTAGCTGCTAAAGGAATTGTTTTTTGTTTTTCTTTTGGTTGTCTGTGTTTTAAGGTTCCAGCAATGCCACTTCCTACCAGTCATATATTTCAATTGTCGAAACTACTGGAGATGAATTCTCAGAGCGTTCTGGATCATGTTGACACATTCTCAATGCCGTTTTCTAAAAATGTGGGCTGTTGCCATGGTGAGAGGGACCCACCATCTTTCAGGAATGGCCTCAGGATCCTCCGGGATCTTTCCCCAATGTTCCTGCTCTGCCCTTCACTTCTGGATGGCAGGTCCTAGCACCCCAAGTCTGGCACAAGAGATGTGACGTCACCGTGAAACGTGCAGCCTTGACGTCCACCTCCCAGACACGAGAGCCTTCTTATCACCGGAGCGCTCTGCCTTGGGCGCCCAGCAGAGGAGTCCAGGCTACATTTTCCAGCACAGCGGTCCTCACCCACTCACTCCCTGCATTTGTCCATCCCACTCAACACCCCTAATGGGGACTCTGAGGCCATAGAAGGTTAATACAGAGTTCCGGCATGGAAAGCCCAGTCTAGTGGAGAGAGGCTGATAGCAACCCTGAATATTTAATAGAAAAATTTGAGAATGAATCAACACAAGTGACATGTATCAGCACGGATAAAGTTAATAAAATATAATGTTCATACAGATGCTAAATAGGTACATGAAAAGATGCTTAATATCGCTGATTGTTAGAGAAAGGCAGATCAGAACTGTCATGAGGTACCACCTCACACTGGTCAGAATGGCCATCATTAAAAAGTCCACAAGTAACAAATGCGGGAGAGGGTGTGGCGCAAAGGGACCTCTCCTACCCTGTTGGTGGGAATGTAAATTGGTGTAGCCAATATGGAAAACAGTAGGGTAGTTCCTTAAAAAACTGAACATAGAGCTGAGTGGGACCCAACAAACCTACTCCTGAGCATGTCTATGGCAAGAACTGCAATTTGAAATGAAGCTTGCACCGCAATATTCAGTGCAACACCATTTACGATAGTAAAGATGTGGAGACAGCCTGACGTCCATTGACGGACGGATGGATAAAGGTGTGGTATACACACACACACACGTACATATATAATGAAATACTACTCAGCCAAAAGAATGAAATAATGCCATTTGCAGAACATGGATCAACCTAGAGTTTATCACACCAAGTTAAGTAAGTCAGAGAGAGAAAGACAAATCCCATATGATACCACTTATGTGTGGAATCTAAAATATGACACAAACGACTTATTTACAAAACAGAAACAGACTTACAGACATAGAAAAGAAGCTTATGATTACCAAAAGGAAAAGGAGATGGGGAGGGATAAATTGGGAGTTTGGGATTGGCAGAGACAAACGAAATATTATATATAAAATATATAAAAATTATGTATAAATTATTATATATAAACAAGGTCCTACTGTATAACACAGGAAACTATATTCAGCATCCTGTAATAAACCGTAATAGAAAAGAATGTGAAAAAGAATAAACACATGCATAACTGGATCACTTTACTGTACACTGGAAACAATGCTGTAAATT
This sequence comes from Moschus berezovskii, assembly GCF_049115385.1. NCBI lineage: Eukaryota > Metazoa > Chordata > Mammalia > Artiodactyla > Moschidae > Moschus > Moschus berezovskii. Next base: position 3,514,422 of record NC_142461.1, read on the forward strand.
GTTTTGATCCCAACTGTTTCAATAAAAATGGCACATTGAAAGGATAATGCTCAGTAAGCAAGTCATTGACGACTCATTCACTTTGGTATCATTTCTGTGAAGTTAAAAATGCTAAACCATACTGCATATTGTGTAGTGACATAAACCTGTGTATGATAAACAACAACTTTATGAGTGTTGTTACCCCAAGGAACTGGGGAGGGAGCAGGTTTTGGGGAGCAATGGCTGTGGGCTTCAGTTCTATGCAACATTTTATTTCCCAAGAGAGGAGGGTGGTCAGGCATGTTAGTGTAGATTGCATTATTCTTCATCCATATTTGTAATCGTTAAAGGCAGATGTTTAAAATGCACACACGTGGACATATAGTCTCATCTCACTTTTGTCTTTAAAAATGCGTTTGTGTTCATCCCAGAGAAAAGATGGGAGGAAATGTTAGGTTAAAGCACATGAAACTGCTATTTTTGTAGGTTATAAAACGGTTAATTGTCAGCGATCTCACATGAGTCAACCTGATACACTGAAATGGCAGCAATCACTATTTCTGAGAGTGGGATTATGGGTGAGTTAAAAAAAAATGTTTAACGTCTTTTCAGGTTTTCTCCCATGATAGGTTATATTTTTCACATCAGAAAAATTTCCCTGCGGCTTGTCTGGGAAGAGAGAAAGCCGTCTCTCTGCTGCCCCCTTGTGGGCCCTGCAGCACAGGGCTCCTCTGCCCAGCGCCTGCCGGTGAGTTAATCCGCGCCGCAGGGTGGGGTCCCGGCGCATGAGCAGATGAAGCGGCTTCAGGTGGTTTGTTTGCCCAGGTGTCTGATGACAACCACGGACACGGCGGGCGATTAGGATCGCTGGCACAGACACACCAAAAAAGAAATTGTTCTGGAGCCACAAAGATAAGTCCTGCAGCTCAAGGGCTAGCAAAGTCATTTTGAGTGAGTATGAGCATCTCCTCCAGGAATGGGGGCTCCCATTCCCAAACCCATCCCTTTCATCACCTTCAAGGGGCATGGCTAAAATGGAGAAATCAAGTGAGGGGCGCGTGGAAATAAACACTCCTGTCTTTAAAATTTTTTTTATTTGTAGAATATCACTTTATTACTAAGGGAATGTTCTTTTCAAAGAAATTGGGACAATTTGGTCTACATTAATTTGGCCTTGGAGCACGGAATTAGGCAGGGCAAAGGCTAATAGAGTTTTGCCAAGAGAACGCACTGGTCATAGCAAACACCCTCTTCCAACAACACAAGAGAAGACTCTACACATGGACATCACCAGATGGTCAACACCGAAATCAGATTGATTATATTCTTTGCAGCCAAAGATGGAGAAGCTCTATACAGTTAGCAAAAACCAGGAGCTGACTGTGGCTCAGATCATGAACTCCTTATTGCCAAATTCAGACTTAAATTGAAGAAAGTAGGGAAAACCACTAGACCTTTCAGATATGACCTAAATCAAATCCCTTATGATTATACAGTGCAAGTGAGAAATAGATTTAAGGGACTAGATCTGATAGATAGAGTGCCTGATGAACTCTGGACGGAGGTTCGTGACATTGTACAGGAGACAGGGACCAAGACCATCCCCATGGAAAAGAAATGCAAAAAAGCAAAATGGCTGTCTGAGGAGGCCTTACAAATAGCTGTGAAAAGAAGAGAAGCGAAAAGCAAAGGAGAAAAGGAAAGAAATAAGCATCTGAATGCAGAGTTCCAAAGAATAGCAAGGAGGGATAAGAAAGCCTTTCTCAGCGATCAATGCAAAGAAATAGAGGAAAACAACAGAATAGGAAAAACAAGAGATCTCTTCAAGAAAATTAAAGATATCAAGGGAACATTTCATGCAAAGATGAGCTCGATATAGGACAGATATGGTATGGACCTAACAGAAACAGAAGATATTAAGAAGAGCTGGCAAGAATACACAGAAGAACTGTACAAAAATGATCTTCACGATGAAGATAATCACGATGGCATGATCACTCACCTGGAGCCAGACATCTTGGAATGTGAAGTCAAGTGGACCTTAAAGAGCATCACTACGAACAAAGCTAGTGGAAGTGATGGAATTCCAGTTGAGCTATTTCAAATCCTGAAAGATAATGCTGTGAAAGTGCTGCACTCAATATGCCAGCAAATTTGGAAAACTCAGCAGTGGCTGGAAAAGGTCAGTCTTCATTCCAATCCCAAATAAAGGCAATGCCAAAGAATGCTCAAACTACCGCACAATTGCACTCATCTCACACACTAGTAAAGTCATGCTCAAAATTCTCCAAGCCAGGCTTCAGCAATATGTGAACAGTGAACTTCCAGATGTTCAAGCAGGTTTTAGAAAAGGCAGAGGAACCAGAGATCAAATTGCCAACATCCGCTGGATCATGGAGAAAGCAAGAAAGTTCCAGAAAAACATCTATTTCTGCTTCATTGACTATGCCAAAGACTTTGACTGTGTGGATCACAATAAACTGTGGAAAATTCTGAAAGAGATGGGAATACCAGACCACCTGACCTGCCTATTGAGAAACCTATATGCAGGTCAGGAAGCAACAGTCAGAACTGGTCATGGAACAACAGACTGGTTCCAAATAGGAAAAGGAGTATGTCAAGGTTGTATATTGTCACCCTGGTTACTTAACTTATATGCAGAGTACATCATGAGGAACGCTGGGCTGGAAGAAGCACCAACTGGAATCAAGATTGCCGGGAGAAATATCAATAACCTCAGATATGCAGATGACACCACCCTTATGGCAGAAAGTGAAGAGGAACTAAAAAGCCTCTTGATGAAAGTGAAAGAGGAGAGTGAAAAGGTGGGCTTGAAGCTCAACATTCAGAAAACGAAGATCATGGCATCTGGTCCCATCACTTCATGGGAAATAGATGGGGAAACAGTGGAAACTGTGTCAGACTTTATTTTTTTGGGCTCCAAAATCACTGCAGATGCTGACTGCAGCCAGGAAATTAAAAGACGCTTGCTCCTTGGAAGGAAAGTTATGACCAACCTAGATAGCATATTAAAAAGCAGAGACATTACTTTGCCAACCAAGGTCCGTCTAGTCAAGGCTATGGTTTTCCCCGTGGTCATGTATGGATGTGAGAGTTGGACTGTGAAGAAAGTTGATCGCCGAAGAATTGATGCTTTTGAACTGTGGTGCTGGAGAAGACTCTTGAGAGTCCCTTGGACTGCAAGGAGACCCAACCAGTCCATTCTAAAGGAGATCAATCCTGGGTGTTCATTGGAAGGACTGATGCTAAAGCTGAAACTCCAATACTTTGGCCACCTCATGCGAAGAGTTGACTCAATGGAAAAGAGTCTGATGCTGGGAGGGATTGGGGGCGGGAGGAGAAGGGGATGACAGAGAAAGAGATGCCTGGATGGCATCACCGACTCGATGGACATGAGTTTGAGTGAACTCTGGGAGTTGGTGATGGACAGGGAGGCCTGGCGAGCTGTGATTCATGGGGTCGCAAAGAGTTGGACATGACTGAGCGAGTGAACTGAACTGAACTGATAATAGTGAAATACTGTTTAAGAATCAGTATTACTTCCTTTAAATTTTTTAAAATTTTATATCAGAGTATAGCTGATTAACCCGCTTCCCTGGTGACTCAGACAGTAAAGAATCTGCCTGCAGTGTGGGAGACCCGGGTTCGATCCCTGGGTTGGGAAGATCCCCTAGAGAAGGGGATGGCAACCCCCTGGGTTGCCTGGAGAATCCCATGGACAGAGCCTGGTGGGATACAGTCCACGGGGTCGCAGAGTCGGACATGGCTGAGTGACTAACATACACAGAGCCAGTTAACAATGTTGTGATAGTTTCAGGTGGGCAGCAGAGGGGCTCAGTCATATATATACATGTATCTGTTCTCACCCCAATTCCCCTCCCATTCAGGCTGAAAAACCTGTGTCTTCTAATCCCCTCAGGAGCCAGGTAAAATATTCTATTTAGTTGCCAGTAAAATTAACAATGTAGGATATTAAACTATTCGCTTTACATATAAATGTAATTTGGTATATGTAATATATTTTTAAATAAAAATTTATATATATATATAATTTATATACATATTTATATATTTATATCAGTTTTACAGCCATTTAAGGGAAAGTGGAGAGAGTCAGCAGTGGTAAGGTGGAAAAAAAAGAGAAGTAAGGGAGAGAGGAGGCAGGAAACCAGCATTTAATGGATCGGGTGCTTTCTTAGGGCTGTGATATGAACGTCTCAGAAAAACTCAGAGAAGGAGCCACCGCTGCCCTCATTTCCGGGATGAGGAAACCGCAGCTCGGAAAGATGACGGAAAGCAGGGCTGGTCACACAGGCGGCTGGCAGCAGACACGGGATCTGGACTGAAATCAGCCTGACCACTCCGAGAGTCTCTTCTTGTTCATCGACCATATGCTGAGGGAGTGAGACAAAGGAGGCACTGGCGATTCAGAGACGACGAGAGGGGAAAACGAGGAGGACAGGAGGCAGCCATGGGGAGCAGCCGCAGCAAGAGCAGCGGCCGCGGTGGGAAGAGGCAGAGGGGCGACAGGGCTGCACGGTGTGCACAGACGCAGCCCCGCCCCGGACAGAGGACGCCCGAGAGACGGGAGGGACGGACAAGCAGCTCATTCGGCTGTGGCACGCGGGATCTAGTTCCCTGACCGGAGATCGAACCCACGCCCCCTGCGTTGGCAGCGCAGAGTCTTAGCCGCAAGACCGGTAGGGACATTCTCAGACTTTTGCTGAATAACATTCTTCCCTGTGGCCCGCTATGAGACGCAACAGAAGGCAATCACACTGTGTTGCATTGTCACAACATTAATGAAAGGCCTGGCCCTGATGCTCTCTTCCTGAACTTGTCCTTCTCTGAGACTCTGCCAACCAGCCAACTGCACGGAGCACCCACCGTGCCCAAGTGAGCCTGCGGGGTGGTTCCGGGCGTGGGGCGAGGGGACGTTCTTCGTCCTGAGTGTTCGATGGCTACATACGCGCTGCATGCCCATCAAATGGAATGACGTGTCGCTAACTCAAATTTTGTACTAAAAAATCTGTGATAGTTTGGACACGGCTGAGTTGACATTTGTTTTTGCTTAGAAAGCCATGTCCTGGGACTTCTCTGGTGGTCCTGTGGTCAAGACTCTGCCCTTCCTGTACAGGGGGCATGGGGTCTATCCCTGGTTGGGGAACTAAGATTCCGCACCCTGTTGAGAGGCCAAAAATTGAAGAAAAAAAAAAGCCAGGTCCTCACAGGAAGAGCAAGTTAACAATACAATGAGATTGATCTGAGGGTGGTACAGTGGGAAAGGCAAGAAAGCAAGATGCTAAGAACACGCTTAAAAGACTCAGGGAAAAGCAATATGCTTATCACCAATTGATCTTACCAGATAAAGCAGGTCCCCCAAAACTCTATTGAGCTTCAATGTGAAGGAAAGAATAGATTTTATTAGTCCAGTAAAAACGATTTTGTTAATTTTGTTATATACATAATACACAACCATATTGTACTCATTAAAAAAAACATATAAAGATAAGTGCACTACCGTTCTTTCCTCATTCCTGTCAATTTGGTATTTATCTTTCCAGACCTTTTTTTTTTTTTTACATATTTAAGAAGATTGCTGGGAGAAATATCAATAACCTCAGATATGCAGATGACACTACCCTTATGGCAGAAAGTGAAGAGGAACTAAAAAGCCTCTTGATGAAAGTGAAAGAGGAGAGTGAAAAGGTTGGCTTGAAGCTCAAGATTCAGAAAACAAAGATCATGGCATCTGGTCCCATCACTTCATGGGAAATAGATGGAAAAACAGTGGAAACAGTGTCAGACTTTATTTTTTTGGGCTCCAAAATCACTGCAGATGCTGATTGCAGCCATGAAATTAAAAGACGCTTGCTCCTTGGAAGGAAAGTTATGACCAACCTTGATAGTATATTAAAAACTAGAGACATTACTTTGCCAACCAAGGTCCGTCTAGTCAAGGCTATGGTTTTTCCCGTGGTCATGTATGGATGTGAGAGTTGGACTGTGAAGAAGGCTGATCGCCGAAGAATTGATGCTTTTGAACTGTGGTGTTGGAGAAGACTCTTGAGAGTCCCTTATACTGCAAGGAGATCCAACCAGTCCATTCTAAGGGAGATCAATCCTGGATGTTCATTGGAGGGACTGATGCTAAAGCTGAAACTGCAATACTTTGGCCACCTCATGCGATGAGTTGACTCACTGGAAAAGACTCTGATGCTCGGAAAGGTTGGGGGCAGGAGGAGAAGGGGACGACGGAGAATGAGATGGCTGGATGGCATCACCGACTCTGTGGACATGAGTTTGAGTGTACTCCGGGAGTTGGTGATGGACAGGGAGGCCTGGCGTGCTGTGATTCATGGGGTCGCGGAGAGTCGGACACGACTGAGCGACTGAACTGAACTGAACTGAGGAATAGCCATGGAACAACAGACTGGTTCCAAATAGGAAAAGGAGTACCTCAAGGTTGTATATTGTCACCCTGGTTACTTAAATTATATGCAGAGTACATCATGAGGAACGCTGGGTTGGAAGAAGCACGAGCTGGAATCAAGATTGCCGGGAGAAATATCAGTAACCTCAGTTATGCAAATGACACCACCCTTAGGGCAGAAAGTGAAGGAACTAAAAAGCCTCTTGATGAAAGTGAAAGAGGAGACTGAAAAAGTTGTCTTGAAGCTCAAGATTCAGAAAACTAAGATCATGGCATCTGGTCCCATCACTTCATGGGAAATAGATGGGGAAACAGTGGAAACAGTGTCAGACTTTATTTCTGGGGGCTCCAAAATCACTGCGGATGCTGACTGCAGCCATGAAATTAAAAGACGCTTACTCCTTGGAAGGAAAGTTATGACCAACCTAGATAGCATATTAAAAAGCAGAGACATTACTTTGCCAACCAAGGTCCGTCTAGTCAAGGCTATGGTTTTTCCAGTGGTCATGTATAGAAGTGAGAGTTGGACCGTGAAGAAAGCTGATCGCCGAAGAATTGATGCTTTTGAACTGTGGTGTTGGAGAAGACTCTTGAGAGTCCCTTGTACTGCAAAGAGATCCAGCCAGTCCATTCTAAAGGAGATCGACCCTGGGTGTTCATTGAAACGACTGATGCTAAAGCTGAAGCCCCAATACTTTGGCCACCTGATGCGAAGAGTTAACTCACTGGAAAAGACTTTCTGATGCTGGGAGGGATTGGGGGGGCAGGAGGAGAAGGGGACGACAGAGAATGAGATGGCTGGATGGCATCACCGACTCAATGGAGGGGAGTTTGAGTGAACTCTGGGAGTTGGTGATGGACAGGGAGGCCTGGCGTGCTGTAATTCATGGGGTCGCAAAGAGTTGGACACGACTGAGTGACTGAACTGAACTGAACTGAAGAATAGCCAGCATGGACTTCCCTGGTGGTCCAGCGGTTAAGAATCTTCCTGCCAATGCAGGGGACACGGGTTCAATCCCTGGTTGAGGAACTAAGATTCAACATGTGCCCTGCGGCGACTAAGCCCGTGCGCCTCAACTACTGAGCCCATGCTCTCGGGCCCGCATGTAGTAGCTACTGAAGTCTGTGTTCAGGCTTCTAGAGTAACTGCTCTCGAGCCCATGTTCTTCATCAAGAGAAGCTGCTATGATGAGAAGCAACTGGGAAAGCCCACGCACAGCAGCAAAGACCCAGCAGAGCCAGCAGTAAATAAACATAAATAAGTAAAATTTTAAAAAAAGAACAGTCAGCCTCTGTGTCTGGGAGTTTCCCACCCATGGATTCAACCAGTGGTGGATCCAAGGTTGGCTGAATCTGCGAGCGGGGAAACTGCGGTTACACAGGAAGGACTGTGTTACAGCCACTTTGTATAATGGGTTTGGTACCACAGGGGTCCTGGAGCTGTTTTCCCATATACCAAGGAGTGACCATGCAGATGTAGAGTAGAAAACACACGGTTCTTCTGTTTTGTCGTTTTTTACAACGGTTACCTGGGATGGATTGCTTTGCCATATGTTCTTTCATTCCCCCAACATCCAGGAAAGCCACCCATGTGAGCTCCTCTTTCCCTTCGCCATCCCTTTAAACGGCTGCATAGTATTTCACGAATGACTACTTCACAGCTGAAGCAGCTCTGTTCCTGTTGATGGATTTTTACTCTAATTATTTTCCTTTACTCACACTATGCTGCCTCCTAGTGCTCGTGTGTAAGATTTGTTTTAGAATAGTTAATGAGATGCGATATTTCTAAGTCACTAGGCCTTTGAATGTCACCAGAGACTGCCCAGACTAGTTTACCTCCCAAGAGCAGTGTGTGAGATTTCTCATTTCCCCATACCCTCTCTGTATATTCTTGCAAGTCTTAAAACTGCATTTCTTCACTGAAATTCTACTTTCTTGTTGTTAAGTCACTAAGTCATGTCTGACCCTTTGGGACCCCATGGACTGCAGCACTTCCCTGTCCTTCACCATCTCCTGGAGCTTGCTTAAACTCATGTCCATCGAGTCAGTGACGCCATCCAACCATCTCATCCTGTCGTCCCCGTCTCCCGCCTTCAAGCTTTCCCACCATCAGAGTCTTTTCCTATAAGTCAGCTCTTCGCATCAGGTGACCAAAGTATTGGCACTTCAGCTTCAGCATCAGTCCTTCCAATGAATATTCAGGGTTGATTTCCTTTAGGACTGACTAGTCACACTAAATATTTTTTTAAATTAATTTTTGTAAGGTCGGACCCTGGTGGCCTTCTTGGCTTCCCCTTCCTGGTGGCTATCTTGGCTCCTTCTTCCCCTCTCCATCCCCCGCCAGAGGGAAAAAGTCCCGCCAAACCGCTGAGGAATCTCTGACATAATAACCCTCTGCCGAGATCTATCCGCCCCCTTCCTGACCTCCAGGGTGACCAACCCGGTCTAGCTGACCACTCACAATCTCGCATTCCCGAGCTTTACCTTATCTTAGGCCTGTCCAGGTTATATGATGCCACTTCCTGCCCAGAAGGCATAAAAATCGCACCCTGCCTTTGTTCGGGGCAGAACTCGTGGCCATACTTGCGGTCAGTGGGTTCTGCCCGGGAGCGCACTGCCAATAAAGCCTGTTACTTTCCCTTGGTGTCTGGGTTATTTCCTTACAGCTTGAGATGCCCGTTTCCGCGACCTTACAATTTTATTTGGCTATGCTGGGTCTTAGTTGCAGCATGTGGGTTCTTCATTCTTCCTTGTGGCATGAGGGATACTTTCAGTTGCAGGTTTATGGGATCTAGTTCCTTGATCAGGGATCAAACCTGGGGCCCCTGCATTGACAGCATGCAGGCTTAGCCACTGGACCACCAGGGAAGTCCCTAGTCACACTTAAAAAAAAAAAACTAATTTGGACTATATGCCAGTCAATGATGTTCAATGATTCTTTTAATTAATTCTGGAGAAACCAGAATTAGAACATTTATTTTAATTCACTAGTCCTCCCTTCCTTTGACCTTTAGATATAATTTATAAGCAGTATTGACTTTCACTCAAAGGGAGACATTGTTAAACACAGGCCTGTGAGGACAGAAGAAAGACAAGCTCTTTCAAAATTCTAGGCATGGCTTGACAGGTCAAGGAAGGGCTGTAATAGGGAAGAACAAACCTGACTCCATATTAGATCTGCTTTTTACTTTAACCTTTGATTCTATTGCTTTTGCTTCCAGTTAAGAATGTTGCCTACAGCCTGAAATACACAAGAGAGCCCATTCTCAACGCTCTGACCTTTAAGGGTATAACACTTTTCTATTCATATAGAGAAAAAAAGTTTCAGAATAGAGAATAAGATTTGTCATATTGATGGTTTACAGGAATATTGTCACCTGACCTGTGTGGATAGCTGCAAGAACGAAGGATTTCTACACTAAGATGTCTGGAAAAACCAACTAAGACCCTCTCTCACCTTGTCTTTGAAAATGGCTTGCTGAGACCCTTCTAGGAGTTTGGAGTTTTGGGGGCTCAAGTCACCCATCTCCTTGGGGCTTCCTAGGTAGCATTAGTGGCAAAGAAGCTGCCTACCAAAGCAGGAGATGCAAGAGACACTGGTTTGATCCCTGGGAAGATCCCCTGGAATAGGAAATGGCAACCTGCTCCAGTATTCTTGCCTGGACAATTCCGGGACAGAAGAGCCTGGGGGGGCTATAGTCCATGGGGTTGCAAAGAGTGGGACACGACTGAGCGTACACGCACGCACACACGCACTCCCACCTCCTTGCATGGCCCTGCAATAAAGCTTTCTCTGCTCCAAACACCGATGTCTCAGTTTGTTTGACCTCACTATGCACTGGCCACATGAACTCGTGCTCAATGGGCAAGTCTTTGCAACTGTCAAACTCATGTCCATCAAGTTGGTGATGCCATCCAACCATCTCATCCTCTGTCGGCCCTTCTCTTCCTGCCTTCAATCTTGCCCAGCATCGGGGTCTTTTCCAACGAGTCAGTTCTTTGAATCAGGTGGCCAAAGTATTGCTTTTTCAGGTTCAGCACCAGACTTTCCAATGAATATTGGTGTATGTACTCCTTTCCCAATTTGGAACCAGTCCATTGTTCCCTGTCTGGTTCTGACTGTTGCTTCTTGACCTGCATACAGATTTCTCAGGAGGCAGGTCAGGAGGTCTGATATTCCCATCTCTTGATGAATTTTCCACAGTTTGTTGTGATCCACCTAGTCAAAGACTTTAGTGTAGTCAATGAAGCAGAAGTAGATGTTTTTTTGGAACGCTCTTGCTTTTTTGATGATTCAGCAGATGTTGGCAGTTTGATCTCTGGTTCCTCTGCCTTTCCTAAATCCAGCTTGAACATCTGGGAGTTCTTGGTTCATGTACTGTTGAAGCCTAACTTGGAGAATTTTGAGCATTAGTTTGCTAGTATGTGAAATCATCTATACTCCAATAAAAACTAAAAAAAAAAAAGTCCAGTTTCAAAACACCCCCCACAAATTTCACTGGGTTGTTGTAATTATTAAATAAGGTAGTGTTCGTAAAGCAGTGGACTAATGCCTCGTACACGGTAAACACTATACAGTTTATCATTACGATTGTATGTGTTCTTCGCTGTTACTCCCATTTTATAGGTGAGGAAAAGGTGAAGCAACTCACCCACGATCCTGGGGTGAGTTAGTGATAGACGTGGACCACAGTGTGGGTCTCTACCGTCCTGTCCAGGGGTTTCCCACTCCTAGCACTGCCTCCCAACTTAACCAAATGTAGGCAGAGGGGTTGCTGCAGGCCTTGGAATGTCTGTTGCAATTAAAGACAGGGTCAGGCATAATTCACGTTCTCTCTGAGAATAAAAGCAGGATCTGTAGAGGAGGAATTTCAGGAACTTCAGAGAAGCACGTGAGACATTCCACAACGGTTCAGTCTATTCCTGTTTCCTGAGCTTTTTCCGGCACGTGAATCCGTCTTTCCAGTCTGCTCCTCCTCTTTCTTTCTATCCCAGACTCAGCATCATCTCACCATCACCTGTCTTTGGATGGCTACAGTAAATTTCTGTCTGGCATCCTACCTTCAACACATTCTCCTAACTAGAGCCAGAGATATATTGTAAAGGTAAGCCTACTCATGTCAGTTCTGGATGAAAATGCTTCCGTGTCTCCCCATGGCTCTAAGGACTTGGACTAAACCCTTTCCTCTAGCCTGCAAGACAGGGCTCAGAACGGACCCTTCCTATCTCATAACTCAAGTTCTGGACTCCTTGGTCAAATTAAACCTCCTTCAGTTCCTCAAAATAGAGCTCTGGTGTTGGACACACAATCCGCTCTCTTTTAACCGTCTTAGTCTGGCCAAGTCCTACTGATCTCTGAGCTTCAGCCCAGAATGCAGCTCTTCTGGGAAAACTTTTTGCATTTTTCACTCTTGATAACATATGTCATGCAGCATGGAAACTGCTGTATCCTCGCCTATGTATCTCACTGGATTCTGGGCTCCCTGAGGACAACAGCCGTGCCTCTTTGATTCAATGCTACACCTGCATCGAACACAGGAGCTGAAGATAAATATGCTAGTTCAAACTGAGGAAACGGGGGCTATCCCCAAAGGGGAACTTGTAGGTAGAATGAGAAAATAAAATTATTCAGGCAGAAACTTTAGGACCATTTCCAGAAATGGTGAAAGAGGGAGACAACACAGTGGCAACACCTGTGGAAAGAGGCAGCGTTAAGAAAGAGAGCTCGGAATAAGGCAGAGCAGGGTCTGCAGGGGAGAGGTGACTACTGATGGGGTTAGCTTTTAGGGGAGCTAGATGTGGATTAGGGTTACCCAGCCACTTTGGTTTGCCTGGTGCTGTCCCCGTTTTAAAATCGAAAGTCCTGTGTCTAGTGAAAACCTTTGGTTCAGGCAAACCTAGGTTGGTGGTGTTCGGATGGAATCCAGATTATTAGAGGAGCTAGTGGTTCTGGACTGGAGAAGGCAGTGGCACCCAATTCCAGTACTCTTGCCTGGGAAATCCCATGGAGGGAGGAGCCTGGTGGGCTGCAGTCCATGGGGTCGTGAAAAGTTGGAAACAACTGAGTGACTTCACTTTCACTTTTCACTTTCACACATTGGAGAAGGAAATGGCAACCCACTCCAGTGTTCTTGCCTGGAGAATCCCAGGGACGGGAGCCTGGTGGGCTGCCGTCTATGGGGTCACACAGAGTCGGACACGACTGATGCGACTCAGCAGCAGCAGCAGTGGTTCTGGACAAGGGCCACTTCTCCCTGAGCTATGAGAGAAGGCAGAGAAGGAGAGAAGGGCAGGATTAAATCAGGGGCGTGGGCTAAGCCGTCAGGCTTCCCCGGTGTCTCAGACAGTAAAGGGTTCAGTCACTCGTTGTGTCTCTTTGCGACCCCATGGACTGCAGCTCGCCAGGCCTCCCTGTCCATCCCCAACTCCTGGAGTTTACCCAAACTCATGTCCATTGAGTCGGTGATGCCGACTAACCTTCTTATCGTCTGTGCTCCCCTTCTCCTCCCTCCTTCAATCTTTCCCAGCTTAAGGGTCTTTTCCAGTGAGTCAGCTCTTCGCATGAGGTGGCCAAAGTACTGGTTTCAACTTCAACATCCTTGCAGTCCAAGGGACTCTCAAGAGTCTTCTCCAACACTACAGCTGAAAAACATCAATTCTTCGGCACTCAGCTTTAAGATAGTAAAGAATCTGCCTGCAATGTGGGAGACCCAGATTCCCTCCCTGGGTTGGGAAGATCGCCTGGAGACGGGAACGGTAACCCACTCCAGTACTCTTGCCTGGAGAATCCCATGGACGGAGGAGCCGGGTAGACTACAGTCCATGAAGTCTCAAAGAGTCGGACACGACTGAGCGGCTGTATTATTTATCGTTCCTCACTGGAGGAGAAAAGGAAAGATATAAGCATCTGAATGCAGAGTTCCAAAGAATAGCAAGGAGAGATAAGAAAGCCTTCCTCAGTGATCAATGCAAAGAAATAGAGGAAAACAACAGAATAGGAAAAACAAGAGATCGCTTCAAGAAAATTAGAGACTCCAAGGGAACATTTCATGCAAAGATGGGCTCGATAAAGGACAGAAATGGTATGGACCTAACAGAAGCAGAAGATATGAAGAAGAGGTGGCAAGAATACACAGAAGAACTGTACAAAAAAGATCTTCATGACCAAGATAATAGTCACGATAACGTGATCACTGACCTAGAGCCAGATATCTTGGAAGGTGAAGTCAAGTGGGCCTTAGAAAGCATCACTACGAACAAAGCTAGTGAAGGTGATGGAATTCCAGTTGAGCTATTTCAAATCTTGAAAGATGATGCTGTGAAAGTGCTGCACTCAATATGCCAGCAAATTTGGAAAACTCAGCAGTGGCCACAGGACTGGAAGAGGTCAGTCTTCATTCCAATCCCAAAGAAAGGCAATGCCAAAGAATGCTCAAACTATTGCACAATTGCACTCATCTCACACGCTAGTAAAGTCATGCTCAAAATTCTCCAAGCCAGGCTTCAGCAATATGTGAACCATGAACTCCCAGATGTTCAAGCAGGTTTTAGAAAAGGCAGAGGCACCAGAGATCAAATTGCCAACATCTGCTGGATCATGGAGAAAGCAAGAGAGTTCCAGAAAAACATCTATTTCTGCTTCATTGACTATGCCAAAGCCTTTGACTGTGTGGATCACAATAAACTGTGGAAAATTCTGAAAGAGATGGGAATACCAGACCACCTGACCTGCCTCTTGAGAAACCTGTATGCAGGTCAGGAAGCAACAGTCAGAACTGGACATGGAACAACAGACTGGTTCCAAATAGTTTAGGAGTGCGTCAAGGCTGTATATTGTCACCTTGCTTATTTAACTTATATGTAGAGTACATCATGAGGAACGCTGGGCTGGAAGAAGCACCAACTGGAATCAAGATTGCCAGGAGAAATATCAATAATCTCAGATATGCAGATGACACTACCCTTATGGCATAAAGTGAAGAGGAACTCAAAAGCCTCTTGATGAAAGTGAAAGAGGAGAGTAAAAATGTTGGCTTGAAGCTCAACATTCAGAAAACAAAGATCATGGCATCTGGTCCCATCACTTCATGGGAAATAGATGGGGAAACAGTGGAAACAGTGTCAGACTTTATTTTTTTGGGCTCCAAAATCACTGCAGATGCTGATTGCAGCCATGAAATTAAAAGACGCTTACTCCTTGGAAGGAAAGTTATGACCAACCTTGATAATATATTAAAAAGCAGAGACATTACTTTGCCAGCAAGGTCCGTCTAGTCAAGGCTATGGTTTTTCCCGTGGTCATGTATGGATGTGAGAGTTGGACTGTGAAGAAAGCTGATCGCCGAAGAATTGATGCTTTTGAACTGTGGTGTTGGAGAAGACTCTTGAGAGTCCCTTGGACTGCAAGGAGATCCAACCAGTCCATTCTAAGGGAGATCGATCCTGGGTGTTCATTGGAAGGACTGAGGCTAAAGCTGAAACTTCAATACTTTGGCCACCTCATGCGACGAGTTGACTCACTGGAAAAGACTCTGATGCTGGGAAGGGTTGGGGGCGGGAGGAGAAGGGGACGACAGAGAATGAGATGGCTGGATGGCATCACCGACTCTGTGGACATGAGTTTGAGTGAACTCTGGGAGTTGGTGATGGACAGGGAGGCCTGGCGTGCTGCGATTCATGGGGTCGCGGAGAGTCGGACACGACTGAGCGACTGAACTGAACTCAACTCAACTCACCGGCTTGGGAACCAAGCCTCGCTCTGGCCTTTCCCTGTTCTGTTCTCTCGCGTCCCAGCGGCGCCGCAGCTGGAGGAGCGCTCACCGCTAGGGGGAGGAGCGGCGCAAACAGACACGGGTGCCCCTCTAGCTCTCCCCGGCGAGCTCTCTATGGCGCTTGTCGGCCCGGCCCGGCCGAGGGGGCGGGGCCCCGCCAAGGGACCGCGGTGCCGCCCCTCCACGCCACGTGACCGCGGTGCCGCCCCTCCACGCCACGTGACCGCGGTGCCGCGCCCCCTCCCCGCCACGTGACCGCGGTGCCGCCCCTCCACGCCACGTGACCGCGGTGCCTCCCCGCCCCGCCACGTGACCGCGGTGCCTCCCCGCCCCCGCCACGTGACCGCGGTGCCGCCCCGCCCCGCCACGTGACCGCGGTTCCTCCCCCCCGCCCCGCCCTCAAGCCGGCGCAGGCGCGGTGGTCGCGTCGCCGTCGCCGGGCTCCGCAGCCCGCGCCGCGTCGCCTCCTTCGGCTCCTGAGGCTGCCGCCCCGGCGGTCCTGCGGCTCTTCCTCCTGCGGCTGCGGGCCGCGGGGGCCGAGGCCATGTCCCGGAAGCAGGCCGCCAAGGGCCGGCCGGGCAGCGGCAGCCGCAAAGCCGAGGCCGAGCGCAAGCGGGACGAGCGGGCGGCGCGCCGGGCCCTGGCCAGGGAGCGGCGGAACCGGCCGGAGTCCGGCGGCGGCGCGGGCTGCGAGGAGGAGTTCGTCAGCTTCGCCAACCAGCTGCAGGCTCTGGGGCTGAAGCTGCGGGAGGTGCCGGGGGACGGGTGAGGCGGGCCCGGGAGCGCGGGCTCGGGGGGCGGCGCCGCGGCTCGCGCCGGGGCTTGGCGGCCGTCTCCGGACGACCGCGAGCCCGCCGGGCGCCTGCTCTCGAGACGCCCGGGGCGTCCCCAGTGGTCCTCGGCCCGCGAAGTGTGCGGGGTCCTGGCAGAAGGTCTCCCTTACCTCGGGGCCCGGGAAGCACCCCCCCCAAAAAGGTGACTATGCCGAGACCTGAGGGACTGAGGTGGAGCCGGTCAGTCAGAGAGCAGGGCCCTGCGAAGAGCTGTCACGATGACACACGAGGCGGTGTAAGCGCCGCTTGACGGGACGCTCGGACTCCTCTGAGCCCTCACTGTTGGGTATTGCCCCCCTGCCACACTCGGGAAATTAGGCCTGCGACGGCCTGTCGTTTGCTAAGCTGAAGGCTGCTGCTGCTGCAGCTAAGTCACTTCAGTCATGTCCGACTCTGTGTGACCCCATAGACGGCAGCTCACCAGGCTCCCCCGTCCCTGGGATTCTCCAGGCAAGAACACTGGAGTGGGTTGCCATTTCTTCTCTTAATTCTTCCTTGCATGGACTTCAGTTTGACCTCTGTAAGCAGTGGCGCTTACCCAGGGTTGCTTGGGGGGGTTTAGACAGGAGTCTAAGTCCAGCCTTGTAGGTTCAGCTTTATGAAAGAACACAGGGTAAACAAATGGGATAGTAGGAGGGAGAGAATGGATGATGGGAAGGAAAAGTGACCCCAGGAAGAGGGATATGGATCCAGGAGTGTGGGGGAAAGAAGGGTAGGGAGAGGGAAGGAGATCATTTAGCATCCCCATTGTGGGGGTAGGTGAAAGGGAGTCTGGTTGCAGGAGCGTGGCACTGTGGAAGAGGCAGTATTAATAACAGCCTGGCTATTGTTTCTTCCTTCATTGGGGGGCTCAGCTAGGCCAAGAGGCAAGAATAAGGTGAAGCTGAAGACCATAAAGAATTGCCTTAGCCTTAATCATGGAAGAGGGGCAGGAAAATATTTTTTGAATTACATTTTGTTGCACCTTATTAATCAAGACTGTTTATGACCTGGTCTTAATTTACCTTCCCAGTTTTCCTACATATGTGCAGTGTTTTAGGCAGATTGGATTTAGAGCTCGATTGCAGTTTATTCACCACCACATAACACAGTGCCTGGTACGTTAAAGGCATTCAGTGCATTTTTGTTGAATAAATGATGATAAGAATATCATAGAGGAAGGCCACCTAGACCCTTAGCAGGGCCCCTTAAAAGAGCTGTTTTCTTAGTGGAGTCGCTACAGTTAAAAGGTTGCTTTGCTGGGTCTTGCTTTTAGTCTAATACCTTGATTTTTGTCAAATATAGTTTATTAAATATTCTGGGCATTAGCCACTCATAAGCACAAGACATTGGTATATAAACCGAAGTACCAGTTGAATTTGGCGGGACTGAGCTGGTGTCTGACTCTTCCTTACAAATGATTGGATTGCTTGTGTCTGCTATACTGGGGATGGTATGCCCACTGTCAGTGTGTCCAGGAAACTGACACACTTGACAGAAGGTTGCTTATGAGCAGGAGTTGCAGCACAGGGAGTTGCAGAATCTTGAGGGAATTTTCATAATGATATGGGAAACTTTGGGAGTACTACTTCTGCTCCCCTGCCCCGGAAGAGAACATATTTCTTTAGTTAATTCGGCAAACATTGGTTGAGGAAGGTGCTGGGAATACATTGCCTAGTAAGAGAGAAACAGTTCAACAGGTCTCAAACATTCTGGTCTTAGGATCCCTTTACACTTTTAAAAATGAATGAGGACTCCAAAGAGCTTTGGCTTATGTGGATTATAGTTATCAATATTTACTATATGAGAAAGTAAAATAAAGTAAAAACGTGGTACACAAACACATTATATTAGCTTTCAGAGTGATAACATCAGATATCATATATCAAGTAGCCTCTAGAAAACTCCACTGTACACTTGTGAGAGAGTTAAGAGTGAAAAGGATAACTAACATATTAGTTTCGGAGTCAGAACTCTGAAAAGGTTTCCGAGACACCTTCCCTTCCCAAACTGGGGCCATACTTTAAGAATGAATGGTATAAATAATTAAAATACAAGTTGATGTATTCTTTACAGTGACTGATTGTAGTGTACTATTGAGAAGGAAGCGGCCAGCACTCCCTAAAGTGGCCAGGGAAACCGCGTTCATTCAGCACATGTTTATTGAAACCTACCCTGTGCTAGATGCGTCTCAGAGAAGGTCATTCTCAGACTGGGTCATCAAGGACCAGTAAAAATATGCCAAGAGAGCATTCCAGACTGAGGAGTAATATGTGTAAAGGCCCAGGAGCACTTTATTTTTGAGAGATCTGCAAGTTGTTGAGTATGACAAGGCCGGAGGCCAGCTTGACTGCAGTGCTCATGTCTCTCCCTTCTGGTGTCCCTGTTGTTTGGACAGTGTTAGGTAAAATGATGATGGTAATTCCTCCTCTCTGGGCTCCATGACGCGAACCCCTTCCCACTCATAAGTTCTTCCCATGGATGCCACGCAGTGGGCTGTTTAGTCATCTTTAGTATTGTGTCACTTTTGGGTATGGTGAAGACAGGCTTTATCCCTGTGCAGTGGACGGTGCTTCCTGTGTTTGTTACGGGTTAGTAGATACCAATGGATTATTTTGTTGATGTTTCTTGAGTATTCTTGGTGAAATCCGAAGTTAGGTAATGAAAAAATAATCAAGTCTCCACTCTTCTGATTTTCCATTTTGGTCTGATAAGAATATTGAATAGCCTGAGATAGCATTTCGCTATAAAAGTGTATTCATCGTCGGCAGTGTGACATTTGTAGCATGGTGGAACCTTTGGGTGCTTGGGCATAAACCAGCTGGTATTCTGTAATGTAGCCTTTATGTGAGCTGGATCAGTGTAGTATGATTATACTGGATCCAGTATAATCAGGGAGCTGCTTATGGGGTGTTGTAATGCTTCATGGGCCATCTTCATATTTATTGTGTTGTCTGGAGGGTGGACCCACATAAATTGGATTCAGTTTCAAAACAGGAAATACTTTAACCTTGATGTGGTCCTTAAGAACATGATTGAATGTAGCATGAACAGAATCTCTAATTGGATTAGGCAGTACAATATTAACATTTCTCTGAATTATATCCAGTTGTATCCTCCTAAATGTAGCCTCAAATTACAGGACTAACTAGTAGTGTTCTAACGTTAAAGCATTAAAAAATCATTAATTTTAGCTACTTATTTCTGTCTCAGACAAGTTGTTTTATTTTTTAAGTTTCACCTTGTGTTTATAATTGTAGGGTTTCAGTGATAGAAGGGCATCCGCAATATCCATTAGTTCCTGCATCACCTGTACAGCAGCCTCATCTTTTGGGTCTTGCTCAGTGGTTTTCCACCTTGGTGGCACAGTAGAATCACTTGGGGAACTTTGGAAAAAATACAGTGAATGGACTCTGCCCCAGATCAGCCACACCAGAATTTCAGGCAGTGGGGTCTGGTTGTGGATAATTGAAAAAAAAAACTCCACATGTGATTCTAAAGTGCAGTTTAATGGTGAACTGCTGATTTAGAGTCTAGATCCTAGCTAGTGTTGCTCAAACTTTAGCATAAAACAGAATTACCTGGAGGGCTAATTAAATCTTTGGAGAGACTAGATTGCTGGGTCCCAACCCCAGAGAGTTTGACTCAGCAGGCCTGGGGCGGAGGGCTCAGAATTTTCATTTTGAATAAGTTCTCAGGTGGTGCTCAAGTTGCTAGTCAGAGATCACACTTTGAGAGTCAGTGTTTGAGCCTATCACTGCCTGATTAAAATCAGAAGCACATGTATAATTTGAAAATTTTTCAGTAGCCATATTGAAAAAGTAAAATGAAACAGATGAACTTAATTTTAGTATATATGGCAAGCTACTGTATCTAAAATATCATTTCAACATATAGTCAATGTAACAAATTTCAAATGAGATACTTTATATTTTAAAAATACTGTTCAAAATCCAGTATTCTCCCTTGACAACACACATGAATTTGGATTAGCCACATTTCAAGTGATTGGTATACACTATACAGTCCATGAAATTCTTCAGGCCGGAATACTGAAGTGGGTAGCCATTCCCTTTTCCAAGGGATCTTCCCAACGCAGGGATCGAACCCAGGTCTCCTGAATTGCAGGCTGATTCTTTACCAGCTGAGCCACCACAGAAGCCCAAGAATACTGGAGTGGGTAGGCTATCCTTTCTCCAGCGGATCTTCCCAACCCAGGAATCGGACCAGGGTTTCCTGCACTGGAGGTGGATTCTTTACCAGCTGAGCAACAAGGGAACAAAACCCGACCCACCTCCCATTTTTCTGCATATTGCACTATTACTGCACCCTCTGTGTGTGTGTGAAGTCGCTTCAGTCGCGTCCAGCTCTTCAACCCTCTGGACTGTAGCCCGCCAGGCTCCTCTGTCCATGGGATGCTCCAGGCAAGAATACTGGAGTGGGTTGCCATTTCCTCCTCCAGGGGCTCTTCCCAACTCAGGGATGGAACCCATGATTCTCTGTCTCCTGCATTGGCAGGCGGGTTCTTTACCCCTAGTGCCACGGCGAAGCCCATCTGCACCCTAAGAGCCCGTTAATTATTTTCATGTCTGTGTTGCAATAGTGTCTCAGGCTAAATTATCGAGCGCCCACAGCCCTTGCATGCTGCTTGTGTAATGGATGACTTCTGTATGCGTATCTGCAGGGAGAGTGCCATGGCTCTGAAGTGGGGAGGACACCGGCTGGAGATGCTTCTGTCACAGCTGGCAGGGAGAGCAGCGGTTGTGGTGCTGTTGGTCGGCAGAGGCCAGAGAGGCTGCTGCGCACCCTCAGTGTGTGGGACACAGGACTGTCCAGAATGCCAGCAGTGTGAGGGCGGAGAAGCTCTGCTGGAGTGTAGCAGGCGAGGGGGTGGGCCCAGAAAACAGGCCCTTGGGGCACTGGCCGCACTGCTCTCAGGAGGCTGGCGAGTGCTCTTCCTGGGCTCCCTGAGAGAACCCAGGTCATTCGTAGTGTCTGTTCACATTTCCTGTGAGCAGCCTTGTAACTGTTAGAAAAGGAAGTGATTCATCTATCTTGATTTTTCATTTTGACTGTTTTTAGTGAGCTCAAGGAAATTTTTTTAAAATACAGAAAAGTATATTTAATATTTCAAGTAAGTTTGCCACTCCTAACTCCACTACCCAGGGACAACTTCACTAACATTTTGGTGCCTGGCATTGAATCCTGGATGTGCCACCTACTGATTTTGTGACCTTGGGCACTTTACTGTAGGTGAATAGTAATTGTGCCTGTCTCACAGAGTTGACTGTAAGGACTAAGTGCTTTTTATACCTGTAAAGTGTTTGGAACAGTTCCTGGCACATTGTCAGAGCTGCTTAAATGATGGTTTCAGTGCTTTTTCCTTGCATACATTTGTGTGTGTTTCTGTATCTGCACACAGTATGCAGATGACCATGGTTGAGCTCATGCAGTGTACTCAGCTTTATACCTACTTTTTTGACTTGTGTGTGGAATATTTGCCCCTGTTACTGAGAGTTCTTAGAAAACATGTTACTTTCTGTAGAACACCATGAATTTATAGCAGATGTAAAATAACTTCGTATGTAATTTTTTGCCAAATTGTACTCTTAAATGGAATTTAGGAGTAAACTAGTGGTAGCAGTTGGTCAAGGTTTAAGAAAAGTTTGAGAGAAGCTTAAAATTGAGACCATCTTATCCATTGCCTTCTTTTTTCCCCCCTGTGGTTGAAAAAAGACCACCATTGTTAGATTTTAGCAACAGATCCTTCATTCTAGTGTATAGAACTGTTATGTTCCAGTCCCTTCTAGAATGTTGCCCCAGATAGATGCAGAGTTTCTTGGATTCTTTTGTTTATAGAATCTGTTGCCTTTTAAATCTCCCTTCTTCCCTGACCCCCCCCAAAAAAAAAAGTATAAATCTTTATACGTTTGAAGAGATTCCTGCCTCTCCAACTTTCTGTTGAAAACTTACTTTTCTAAGTTGAAAATAAAAAAACCTCCATCACCAAACACTTAGGTCTAAAGTCCTTTGAGAAGTGATAAGTTTATATTTTGGAATTAGAATGTCATAGATTTTCATTTGGAAGAGTAAACAGTTTGATGTGAAAGTGGGCAACTGTTTGGCTTCAGAACAGCTCTTTGCTTAGTTTTGAGGATGCCAGAGTGTGGCTGGGCTCTGTGTTTGTGATATAGTTTGGAATTTTAGAAGCTGTTAAGGGGTGTGAAAGTAAACTTTCAAAAGTTGTTACCAGCATTTTAACTTTAGGAAGAAAACAAAAGGAACACTAGGAGAATTTTCATTTGGCAGCAGCAGGAACAGCACTGTGGCTCCTTGAGTCGGGGTGGGACACCAGGGAGGGAGAGTGTCCCTGTGAGCTGTGCCTGCGGGCTGCCCCAGTGCTTTCCTTCCCACGCCCTTCTCCACTGTGTCCTCAGGACTCAAAAAACAGGATGGCACATTTGATTGCTTCTATTGGGAGCTTGACAAATGCTATGTTTTTGATACTTATTAGGTGAATGATTAGCTAGCTGGGAAACCATAGTGGAAGGGCTTTCAGAAAAGAGGTAGTAGATATGATTTACCATTTTGGAAGGAGATCTGGGTGTCATAGATAGCCCTTAGGTGTGGAGTGGCCATAGTGTCTGGACCCTGTCTTCATGTGGTTAATAAATCACCAACTCCACTTGTTGAAGCAATGGAGGCTCGGAGAAGTTCAGTATCTTTCCTGAGTCAGCCAGCTCGTAAATGGGGAATAGGATTCTTGTTTGTTGCCTCTCAAAAAGGTGATGTGGTTGACTGTCTTCCCTCGTGCTCTCCTGCCCCTGGTATCTGGGAAGAATCCTGGACAGTCAGAGAGCTGAAGCTTTGGCTCTTCTCTGTGTGAAAGATTTCCTTGGATGGCCTGCCATGAAGCATCATTGTTTTAGATGAACTAAGTTCGTTTTTAAAAGGTCTTGACCAGCATTTTTGTTTTGATAGAAATTGCCTGTTCAGAGCTCTTGGTGATCAGTTGGAAGGACACTCACGAAATCATCTCAAGCACCGACAGGAGACAGTGGACTACATGATAAAGCAGCGGGAAGATTTTGAACCCTTTGTAGAAGATGACATTCCTTTTGAGAAACATGGTAGGTTCACCGTGGGACACTGGATCCTCCAGGAGTAATGCATTGGGTAATTAAATCCGTTAGCATCCCCGACCCTCCCAGCTAGGGGTTTGATTACATAAATTATGGCATTTTTTAATTAAAAAAATATTTGTTTGCTCTGTAATAGGCAGCATGCTCGGCAGTTAGGAATCAGTAGGTTTAGATGTAGGTGCTGTTAATAAAAATGAAAATGTTCGTTAACTTGAAAAGTGACTTTATTTGGGGTGGAGGGGAAGGGAGAAGGGGGGAAGCAGGTTATAAAACAGTGTGTTTAGATTGATCCTATTTAAAAAAGATTCTATTTATTTTTGGCGGTGCCTTGTCTTCGTTGCTGCACACGGGCTTTCTCTGGCTTCAGTGAGGGGCTACTCTTCACTGTAGCGAGTGGCTTTCTCACTGCAGGAGCTTCTCGTGGAGCACGGGCTCTCAACGCACAGGCTTCAGTGGCTGCAGCTCTAGGGCTTTGGGGTGCAGGCTCAATGGTTGTGGTGTGTGGACTTAATTGCCCTGCAGTATGTGGGATCTTCCCAGACAGGGATTGAACCTCTGTCCCCTGCATTAGCAGGTGGATTCCCATCTACTGTGCCACCTGTGCCTTCCAAGATTGACCCTGTTTATAAAAGGTATATTTGTACAAAACAAATTAGGAAAAGTCTGTTGTTGTTGTCTGACTCTCTGCGACCCCATGGACTGCAGCACGCCAGGCTTCCCTGTCTTTCAGTACCTCCCAGAGCTTACTCAAACCCATGTCCATTGAGTTGGTGAGGCCATCTAACTATCTCATCCTCTGTTGTCCCCTTCTCCTCCCGTTTTCAATCTTTCTCAGCATCAGGATCTTTTCCAATGAGTTGGCTCTTCGCATCAGGTGGCCAAAGTGTTGGAGCTTCAGCATCAGTCCTTCCAATGAATATTCAGGGTTGATTTCCTTTAGGTTTGACTGGTTTGATTTTGTAGTCCAAGGGACTCTCAAAGAGTCTTCTCCAGCACCACAGTTTGAAAGCCTCAATTCTTTGGTACTCGGCCTTCTTTATGGTCCAACTCTCACATCCATACATGACTACTGGAAAAACCGTAGATTTGACTATGCGGACCTTTGTTGCAAAGGGATGTCTTTGCTTTTTAATATGCTGTCTACATTTGCCGTAGTTTTTCTTCTAGGAAGGAAGTGTTTCTGAATTTCATGGCTGCAGTCACCACCTACAGTGATTTTGGAGCCCAGGAAAATAAAATCTGTCACTGTTTCCCCTTTTCCCCACTTCTGTTTGCCTCACAATGATGGGACCAGTTGCCATGATCTTAGTTTTCTGAATGTTGAGTTTTAAGCCAGGGTTTTCTCTGTCCTCTGTCACCCTCATCAAGAGGTTGTTTAGTTCCTCTCTGTTTTCTGCCATTAGAGTGATATCATCTGCAAGTCTGGAAAGATGCTAACAGTTTATGGTTGTTAGTTATGGTTTATAACTCTTGGCTCCATTTATTTTTCAGAAACCACTCTCTGTCTTTCAACAACTTCTATTAAGGGGAGACAATAGGACCTAATTTCTAGGGGGTTTTGGTAAAGAGTAAACTAGATTATGAAATAAGTTCTTAGTAAGTGCCAGCCATCTGGGGATCCTGGGACTATTGAGTATTTAAATTATCTTCTGTAAATTTTCTTATTTTTAAGTGATCATGAATTACTTTTATAATCAGAAAAATCAGTAAGGTCATTTTAATTTCTTCCCCAAACACAATCTGATTTCTTTGAGGTAAGTCAGGGATTTAAATTAGTACCTTAATAGGCTCAAATCTAGTAAGAAAATACTTCTGAGTTTTAAGCTTTGATTCTGACAATTATTTACTGAGACTGCTGTGCTAGGTGCTAATATATTTATGTTTTACAAATAGCATTTTCATCGCAGGGCTCACAGTCTTATCTGTCTCAGGAAAGAGAATCATTCTGTGTTTTGGAGCGCGGACTCTGGGAACCAGTCAGGAGTGGGTGGGGGAGAGACTGAGAAGAGGCTGCGGTGGAGGGCTCTGCACATTGGTAGATGAAGGAATGAGCGCATTTCCACCAGGGCTGTTCCTGGGGATGATGAGTGGGTCCAGACCAGCCCCCAGTTTGGTAGTGTAATTGACAGGCCTCACTGGAGGGGGCGGGGGGAGGGGCTGGTGTTGACAGAGACAGAGATGATTTTGAAGTTGTGCTTGGGGAATGGCGAGGGTTCAGTTCAGTTCAGTCGCTCAGTCGTGTCCGACTCTTTGCGACCTCATGAATCACAGCATGCCAGGCCTCCCTGTCCATCACCAACTCCCGGAGTTCACCCAAACTCATGTCCATCGAGTCGGTGATGCCATCCAGCCATCTCTTTCTCTGTCGTCCCCGTCTCCTCCCACCCCCGATCCTTCCTAGCATCAGAGTCTTTTCCAGTGAGTCAGCTCTTCACATGAGGTGGCCAAAGTATTGGAGTTTCAGCTTTAGCATCAGTCCTTCCAATGAACACCCAGGATTGATCTCCTTTAGAATGGACTGGTTGAATCTCCTTGCAAGTCCAAGGGACTCTCAAGAGTCTTTTCCAGCATCACAGTTCAAAAGCATCAATTCTTCGGCGATCAGCTTTCTTCACAGTCCAACTCTCACATCCATACATGACCACGGGAAAAACCATAGCCTTGACTAGACGGACCTTGGTTGGCAAAGTAATGTCTCTGGTTTTTAATATGCTATCTAGGTTGGTCATAACTTTCCTTCCAAGGAGTAAGCGTCTTTTAATTTCCTGGCTGCAGTCAGCATCTGCAGTGATTTTGGAGCCCAAAAAAATAAAGTCTGACACTTTCCACTGTTTCCCCATGAGGGGCTGGTGTTGATAGAGACAGAGATGATTTTGAAGTTGTGCTTAGGGAAGGGCTAGGGTAGCTGTGCTTTAATAAAAGGCAGCAGGAGGAACACATTTGAGCAGGAAGCTTTTCTCATTCATCACTGGAAAAGCACTCATTCATTAGGCACAAGCAGCAAAAGAGACACAGCAGTGAAACTCCATTGAGTAGTTTATTCTAGTCATTGAGTTCTCACGGTCCTCTTCCTGGATAATTTTTTTTCTGGCAGGCACCAGTTAATTAGACGGTCACCAGTTTACAGATTAAATATGAATATATGGAGAAAGTTTTTTTGTTTAATGGTATATAAAATGAGTCATTGATTCAATAAATATTTTATGTGAAGAGAATTTTTAGTTTGTGACTTGAAATTCTGCTTTGACCCTCTTCAGTGAAGACCATGTGGTAGGTTTAGGGGTGTGGCAGGACCTTAGATGTACAGATGCTGTGTCATGGTTTGAGTATCATAGTGGGTAGTGGCTCTGATTGCCATAGCAGAAAGAAAAGGAAACCTGGAAGTCTGCATGTTCTCCTTGTGTGTCAGTGGAAGCCTAGACTCGTTGTATTTCCTGCTCTTATAGTTATGTGTTTTTAATGTCTACCTCGTTACACTGTGACATGGTTGAGGGTGGGAACTGTGTCTGTTCCCCACTGTGGCAATGGCTGGCACATAGTCAACACTCATATTTTTTGATAGAATAATTGAATGGCTCACTTCAGGACCTGGTTATCCTTGCATCTGACTGTGTCTTTGCTTTGGTCTATGGCTTTGGAGAATCATCATCATCTTTTCCCTAACTAAACAGATACACCAGAAACCTGAATGTTCTTAATGCCTTATCATATTACTCACTTTTGTGTCTTGTCACTTTTCCTCCAATGTATTTTTCCTCACTTCTACTGCCTCATAGCATCAGGCCTCTTTGACCATTTGCCTAGATTTCTCCAGTATTTTGGATTGGTCTCATTGCCTCCTGACCCCTTCACTTTGCTTTCCATGTGGAAACCAGAGAGGTGATCTAAACATATATCAAATAGGTCTTCCCCTGTCTAACACTTGTAGGCAGCTCCCCATTGACCTCAAGAACGTTCTAACTCTTTAGCCTTTATGATCTGTGATTTTCTGGTTTCCCTACCCTCTTGCCATTTCCCAGTATATTTTCTTGCTCCCCAACCCTGCCATCTCAGCATTCTAAGTTCCTGCCAATACTCTGCAGTCCGTAAACTCATTGTGTTCTCTTTCTTGCTTCTGCTTGGAACATCATCCATTCCTCTTCTGTTTGTCTTTTACCTGCCCTTTGGGAAGCAGTGTAGTTGTCTCAACTGAGAAGCTTATCTGGTACACCTCCCCTTCCCTCCCCACTGTTCAGACTGGCTTATGTTCCCCACCTGGAGTTAGCCAAGCTGCAAGGTTTGAAGACACAGTCTTACTTCAGACTTCCCTGACTTCTGACACCAGCTGCAAATTTGTGGTTTCTCAGAACCATTCCCAGGTTTGATAATTTGCTAGAAGGACTCACAGAGCTCACTGAAGTCTGTTATATTCACAGTTATATAGTGTATGTACAAGGAAAAGATCCAGGTCAAATTAGTCAAAGGGTCGAATCGTTGGAGAAGACTCTTGAGAGTCCCTTGGACTGCAAGGAGATCCAACCAGTCCATCGTAAAGCAGATCAGTCCTGGGTGTTCATTGGAAGGACTGATGTTGAAACTGAAACTCCAATACTTTGGCCACTTGACGCAAAGAGCTGACTCATTTGAAAAGACCCTGATGCTGGGAAAGATTGAGGGCAGGAGGAGAAGGGGATGACAGAGGATGAGATGGTTTGATGGCATCACTGACTCAATGGACATGAGTTTGGGTAAACTCCAGGAGTTGGTGATGGACAGGGAGGCCTGGTGTGCTGTGGTCCATGGGGTCGCAAAGAGTTGGACACAACTGAGTGACTGAACTGAGAATCTTGGATGGTTACACAATGGCAAAATATCTGAAGGTTACACGATACACAGTATTGTCAACCAGGGAACCTCACGCAAACATCAGTGTCCAGAATTTTTATTAGGCTTGCACCATGTAGATGTTATTGATTGACTGCCTAAGTGGTTGAAGTCATTCTCTAGTCCCTGAGGTCTTTCTAGTGTGCCTTGACCAGAGAGATGCACTGAAAGTCACCTCATGTGTAAACTTAGCATAAACAGTGAGATGTGGCTGAGGGGCCACTGTGAATAATAGAGACACCCCGTCACTTGGGAAATGCCGTGGTTTTAGAGGTGTTCTCCCAGGAGCCGGGGGCAAAGGTCAGACTTCTCTGTGTAAGGCCAGATGCTTTACTGCATGTTTCTTTCCTGAAGCACCTGCGTATCAGTGGTGTCTGTTTTCTTGTTGTTTGTCCCCCACTGGTTGTAAACTCCTTGAGGGCAAATTGTGACAGGCTGTATAATGGAGTGGCCAGGAGCGAAGATCTTGGAGTCAGGATGCCTGGGATAAAACTCAGCTCTGCTGTGTACTGACTTGTGACCTTGAACACAGTTGCAAACTGCCCTCTGCTTTAGTTTCCTCATCTGTAAGATGCTGTGCATGATAATACCTCTTTCACTTCTTTCAGAGGGCTGTTTTGAGGGTTAAAGTGATTTATGAGATAGAATTAGAGAACGAATTATGGACATACACTGACTACTAGACTCTGACAAAGCTATTGAGCTTTTCCAGGCATATACCCTGATTTCTGATTTTTGGAACTAAATAAATACCAAAGCATGTTTGCATTTGGGTTTTTCCATTATAAAGACTTTGTTTTTCTTTCTCTCCTATTTCCTTCCATACAGTGGCCAGTTTGGCAAAGCCTGGGACATTTGCTGGCAATGATGCAATTGTAGCCTTTGCAAGAAATCATCAGTTGAATGTGGTGATTCATCAACTTAATGCCCCTTTGTGGCAGGTAGGTCATCTGTTGAGGAATTTATGTTAAGCCTTATTTAAAAATTAGCTTTGGGGATATCCTAAGATAATGGGGCTGGACTGATGATATTGAATTATGCAGGGTAGCTTGGACTGTGAACCTCACCAAGCTTGTGGTGGCTTGGAATTAAACCCTGCATTACAAATGGAGTCTGAAGTGTAATTCAGAGACTTAAAATGCCAGAATATTACTCAGCAGTTAGTTAATTGGGTGATTTGGGACAGAGAGCCTAATGTGGAAGTAGCATAGATAATTTTGTAAAAATTCTCTCAATGAGAATTCAGAGGATTTGCATACAGATTCTGGTTTGAATATACCTGTTCCATGTGTATGTTTTTTTTTTTAGATGGAGAGAAACAAAGCCCAAACTGACTGTAATAAACTGTTGGTAAAAAAGAACTTTTGAACAGCAAAATTTCATGGCCTAGGGTGTCAAGCTCTATGTCTGTGCTCTCCCCAGCCATCCGTAGTATTCTGTTGGTGTCTCTGCAGCAAGTAAGATTTCAAACAAGTGTTCAGTTTGTGCTGTGGGATGGCAGAGCACGATGTTGAGCCGCTTAGGCCTCCCTTCGCCTCCTCATACCCCTTCGCCCTTGCCTTTGGTATTCTAAGTTACCTTTGGTGTTCTAAATTAACCTGATTTCCCAAACAGTCCATCAAGCCAAACATTCTGGAGTATGGAAGGTCAAAGGTCAGGTGAAAATGTACACAGCCCACCCCTTGTTTGCCCTCCTTGTACTTTTCATCTTGTGGCTCAGCTCCCAGAGTCTGGTCAGGTGGTTTCCATCAGACCTCCTCGCTCCCCTTCTCTACTACTCCCCCATGTCTAGCTTTTTTTAATTTAGAAAGTAAAACATAGTGATTATAGAACAATTTGAAAATTCAGAAAAGCCCATAAAGGCAAATAAAAATCACCCAGTCAAACTCCCTAGAGGTCATTGCTGTTCACATTTTAGTGTGTATCTGTGTTATTCACACATACTCTGAAATATAAAAACATTCATGTTTAACTGGAAGAGACAGATCACAGTGTCACATCTTTAAAACTGGTTCAGTGGTAAAGAATACGCCAGCAACGTGGGAGCTACAGAAGACTCTGGTTCTATCCCTCGGTCCAGAAGATCCTTTGGAGGAGGAAATGGCAGCCCACTCTAGTACTCTTGCCTGTGAGATCCCATGGACAGAGGAGCCTGACGGCTATAGTCCATGGAGTTGGAAAGAGTCAGACACAGCTGAGCGACTGGGCATGCACACACACCTAGATACATCCGTATGTACATATCTGCACACACTGTATATCCCTGTATATCATATTGTTACAAAGATAACAGTGACCTTTTTCTCCTCATTATTTTACTGTGAAAAGTGAAAGTTTCAGTTGCTCAGTCATGGCTGACTCTTTGGGACCCCATGGACTGTAGCCCGTCAGTCTCCTCTGTCCAAGGGATTCTCCAGGCAGGAATAGTGGAATGGGTTGCCATTTCCTTCTCCAAGGGTACTTCCCAACCCAGGGATCAAACCTGTGTCTCCTGCATTGCAGGCAAATTCTTTTTTGTCTGAGCCATCAGGGAACCCCATTTTCTTGTACCATTTATATATATATTCCTTTGTAAATTGCTTATTCCTTTGCTTAGCTTTTGCTCTTTAAAAATAAAGTCAATTATAGATATATAATTTACATATATCAAAATTCACCCTTCTCTGGTGTATAGTTTGTGTTTGGACATAGTCATGTAAACGCTACCACTACCTCAGTTCAGTTCAGTCTCTCAGTCATGTCCGACTCTTTGCGACCCCATGAACCACAGTACGCCAGGCCTCCCTGTCCATCACCAACGCCTGGAGTTTACCCAAGCTTATGTCCATTGAGTCGGTGATGCCACCCAACCATCTCATCCTCTGTCATCCCTGTCCCTCCTGCCTTCATTCTTTCCCAGCATCAGGGTCTTTTCAAATGAGTCAGCTCTTTGCATCAGGTGGCCAAATTATCGGAGTTTCAGCTTCAACATCAGTCCTTCCAGTGAACACCCAGGACTGGTCTCCTTTAGGATGGACTGGTTGGATCTCCTTGCAGTCCAAGGGACTCTCAAGAGTCTTCTCCAGCACCACAGTTCAAAAGCATCAATTCTTCAGCACTCAGCTTTCTTCGCAGTCCAACTCTCACATCCATACATGACCACGGGAAAATCCATAGCCTTGACTAGACGGACCTTTGTTGATAAAGTAACATCTCTGCTTTTTAATATGCTGTCTAGGTTGGTCATAATTTTCCTTTCAAGGAGTAAGTGTCTTTTAATGGCTGCAGTCACCATCTGCAGTGATTCTGGAGCCCCCAAAATAAAGTCTCTCACTGTTTATACTGTTTCCCCATCTATTTGCCAGGAAGTGATGGGACCAGATGCCATGATCTTCGTTTTCTGAATGTTAAGCTTCAAGCCAACTTTTTCACTCTCCTCTTTCACTTTCATCAAGAGGCTTTTTAGTTCTTCATTTTCTGCCATAAGGGTGGTGTCATCTGCATATCTGAGGTTACTGATATTTCTCCCGGCAATCTTGATTCCATCTTGTGCTTCTTTCAGCCCAGAGTTTCTCATGATGTACTCTGCATATAGGTTAAATAAGCAGAGTGACAATATACTGCCTTGACGTACTCCTTTTCCTATTTAGAACCAGTCTGTTGTTCCATGTCCAGTTCTAACTGTTGCTTCCTGACCTGCTTACAGGTTTCTCAAGAGGCAGGTGAGGTGGTCTGGTATTCCCATCTCTTTCAGAATTTTCCACAGTTTATTGTGATCCACACAGTCAAAGTCTTTGGCATAGTCAATGAAGCAGAAATAGATGTTTTTCTGGAACTCTCTTGCTTTTTTGATGATCCAGCGGATGTTGGCAATTTGATCTCTGGTTCCTCTGCCTTTTCTGAAACCTGCTTGAACATCTGGAAGTTCACGGTTCACATACTGTTGAAGCCTGGCTTGGAGAATTTTAAGCATGACTTTACTAGCATGTGAGATGAGTACAATTGTGCGGTAGTCTGAGCATTCTTTGGCATTGCCTTTCTTTGGGATTGGAATGAAAACTGACCTTTTCCAGTCCTGTGGCCACTGCTGAGTTTTCCAAATTTGCTGGCATGTTGAGTGCAGCACTTTCACAGCATCATCTTTCAAGATTTGAAATAGCTCAACTGGAATTCCATCACCTCCACTAGCTTTGTTTGTAGTGATACTTCCTAAGGCCTACTTGACTTCACATTCCAGGATGTCTGACTACCTACATATAGAATATTTCTACTACCCCAAAAAGTTACCTCATGCCTCTTTGTAGTCACGAGTCCCTTCTCTTCTTCCCCAGATTCTTGTCACCACTAATCTCATTTGTCTCTTGTAGTTTTGCCCTTTCGGTTTTTCCTGGTAGCTCAGCTGGTAAAGAATCCGCCTGTAATTCAGGAGACCCTGGTTTGATTCCTGGGTTGGGAAGATACCCTGGAGAAGGGATAGGCTACCCACTCCAGTATTGTTGGGCTCCCCCGGTGGCTTAGACAGTAAAGAATCCACCTGCAATGCAGGAGTCCTGGGTTCAATCCCTGGGTTGGGAAGATCTGCTGGAGGAGGGTATGGCAGCCCACTCCAGTATTCTTGCCTGGAGAATCCCCAGGAGAGAGGAATCTGGTGGGCTGTAGTCCATGTTGTTGCAGAGCTGGACACGACTGAGCAACTAAACACAGCACAGCACAGTTTTGCCTTTTCAGAATGTCGTATAAATGGAAATATTTCACTTTTTGTGTCTGGCATAATGTCCTTCTAACAGTCGTAGTACAACAGGATAAACTAGCTACTCCCTAGACGGGTGAGGACTCTTTACAGGGACACGGTGAGCTGGAGGAAACGATATCTGCATGTGCTGCTTATTCTCTGGGGGTAGTGTCGGCACATGTCCTCCGAGGAGAGCTGTCATGTTGACTGAGGCTCTCTCTTCCTCAGGATGTCTTTGAGTCACAAAGACTGTTTACCTCCTTCATTGTGCCAGTTTTTTGTCCTTAAATCTTTTCTGCTTAGCAGGAGTCATCAGAGTCATTTGAATGCACAGCATGACGATCCTGTTCTTGCAGCCAGCTTGGTAACTACAGCTTGCCCATTCCTCCATCAGTAACTCTTTTAAAGTTTCTTAATTTTCTAGATAGTTTTGGAAGATATTTCATAGTTACTTTTTTCCCCTCAAGTTCATTTATTTCTATTAGTGTCCCCTTTTATGAATTGCTTAATATTCAAAGTATGTGTTTTCAAAATAAATATATTTTCTCTATACTGGAACTATCCACTAGGTTTCCCCCATCACCCCTTACCCCAGTGAAGCATCTTATAAAATTTGAGAGTTAAACCTGAATTGGTTGCTACTGTCATGGGTAGGAGCGCTTCTATTCACAGTGAGGAGGTTTATACTCAGAGCCTACATTTTTTTTTTTTTTTTTGGCTGCAGATGGAACATACGCTTCTGTAAGCAGTACAGACACGTGTAAGGTAGAAAATGAAAGTCCTCTGTGATCTCCCTCGCCGTGAGCAGCACAGTTAACAATTTGGTGACTGGTGCTTGAGTTATGTTTTCCTCTGGATAACGCATACACAGTGTGTTGTTATTATTTAAATATGTGAGTGCTGTAGGGATGTTGTCACTCGGATTCTGATTGGCTAATGTCCTTTCCAGTAGTCTTCCTGGGAGGTGAGCAGTGCTCTCTCTATTTTGTATGTGTCAAAACCAGACTCTGTGCACTTTGAGACCTAGAGACTCTACCTGGAGAAAACTTCTGTGATTCTGACTTCTAGACCTGTGTAGGTCCTGTTTGTTCCATGGTTTTGCTGTGTTTTTAGACCACAGATACTATTTAATGATAATGTCTTAACCGCCTATGACTTTGCGCAGAAATAAGGAGGTGCTAACATTTGGGGGCTTTAACAGACAGACTCAGCTTTGTAAAGGACAGGTTGAGGGTTACCGTGGAGTTTCTGTGGAGGTGGTGGTTGGGGGCAGTGCCCAGGCTCCCTCCCAGGGCGTGTGTTTTGCGTGGCTCCTGGGAGCACTGTCTGGTCGGGTTGAACTCCAGGGGCGCATCCACACAGAGTGCCCTGCGAGCAGTGCCTCCGGGGTGTGCAGTGCGGCAGTGCTGCTCGACTGCGTGTAGTTTCGTTTTGAAATTGATGGAGACGGGACATGTGTGTGTTTCTCAGTATGTGTTTGATGAAAAATGCTGTTTTTGTTTTAAGGACAGGGTGGATTTTCTGTGAAGCCTAAATATCAGGTCCTTCAATTTTATGGCCCCCTTTCAAGGTCTTGGGAGGGATGATAGCAATTTTATATTTGTAATTTTATATTTTTTTTCCTCAAAGAGGGCCCCTAGTTGTCTGTCACAAATTTGCATCTGCCTCTGGGCCTTCCTTCTTGGAAGGAACCTGAGCATTTGAGGGGCTGAGGTGTCCTGATGCTCCTGAAACTTAGACTTCCTTAGCCTCGTGGTAAATTCGCCCCTGGTTTTTGAACATGCCTTTTCAAATGGCTTTATTTCCATTTAGTTGCATATTAAGAACATGGAATCATACACACACGAGTGGGAGAAAGAATTCAAAAATTGCTCAGGACGCG
The DNA here is from genome assembly GCF_049115385.1 of Moschus berezovskii. Taxonomy (NCBI): domain Eukaryota; kingdom Metazoa; phylum Chordata; class Mammalia; order Artiodactyla; family Moschidae; genus Moschus; species Moschus berezovskii. Next base: position 3,549,039 of record NC_142461.1, read on the forward strand.
TCACAGTCATACTCCCAGTTGCTCTTACAGAGAACCTGTTGAGTGGGCACCCTGGGGAATCAGGTGGGCTTTCTCTTCAGAAGCGGACGCTGTGCAGATCCTCGCTGGCATCTCCTCTCCCTCTGCCTGCAGATCCGCGGTACAGATAAGAGCAACGGGCGGGAGTTACACATCGCCTACCGGTATGGCGAGCACTACGACAGCGTACGCAGGATCAACGACAACTCAGAGGCGCCCGCGCGCCTGCAGACAGAGGTGAGCAAGGCCGCTGTGCTCTGTGCGCTCAGCCCCGCAGGGACCCGGTCGGGGGCTCCGCACCCTGGAGCCAAACACCAGTCACGTTTTAATAGAAAGTTGCCTTTAAGAATCTGAGGGCTCAGTTCATTTTTTTAAAACTTCGTTCATTTAGGTGAGGGCAGTGGATAAAATTGTCGTTCTTCTGCTTTCCCTCACAGTGATGGCTGTGATTGCATGAATATGATTTATATAAACATTTAAAATTACTTCCATGTTTTAAAATTAATTCATGCTTCATATCTAAAATTTGGAAACTATAGAAAAAGTAAAGAAGAAAATAAAACGTACATAGAATCAACAGTTTTGTTACTGTTTTCAAATTTGGTATAGCTTTTTCCGATTATTTCATATGTCTTTCCTCACATGATTAGACACTTTCTTTGTAATTTAAAAAAGTGACAGTCACTCTGTCACCCTTGTGTACCTCTCTGGTAAACAGTGGATGGAACCAGTGTTCCTAGTATATCATGAAATTACCTAGAGATGTCTCCATATCAAACAGTTATGTGGGTGTGCACGTGTGTTCTAGCTTTGCTGGGACACAGTCTCCTTATCCACAGTTGTAGCACCCTCTGCATAGTGTTCTGCTCTGCACGTTTCAAATGGAACACATCTCAGAGTTTAATTCACAGCAGGACGTAAGAAACTGCCTACATCTTTTTAAATGGCTCCGTAGTTATTTAGTGTGTGGATGCATTATAATGTGCTTAAATAGGCCCTTCGATGGACTTTTAGATGGCTTTCAAACTTTGTTTTTACAAACAGCATACAGTGCCTTGTATGCATGTCTTTTCACACATGCGCGGGTTTTGTGGAATAAATTCTGGAAGATTCTTACTACATCAGAGGATGTGTGCATTTATAACTTGGAAATGGCAAGCCACTCTAGTACTCTTGCCTAGAAAATCCCATGGATGGAGGAGCCTGGTAGGCTGCAGTCCGTGGGGTCGCTAAGGGTTGGATACGACTGAGCAACTTCACTTTCACTTTTCACTTTCAATCATTGGAGAAGGAGATGGCAACCCACTCCAGTGTTCTTGCCTGGAGAATCCCAGGGACGGGGGAGCCTGGTGGGCTTCCGTCTATGGGGTCACACAGAGTCGGACACGACTGAAGTGACTCAGCAGCAGCAGCAGCAGGTGTTGCCGAGTTGTTCTCTGTAGAAGTCTTACCAGTTTACACCCCCACTTGCAGTGTGTCTCTTCTGTACCTTTGCCAACACAGTGTGTTACCAAGTTTTTAAGTCTGTGTCGCTTAGGGAAAAAATTCTTAACATAGTTTTCATTTCTGTTTTTCTTATTAATGAGCTTATACATCTTTTCTTGTGTTTAAAACCGGTTTGTACTTTGTTGTGTGTGAACTGTATGCATGTTCTTTATTTATTTTTTTTGTTCAGGCTTCTTAATGATTTTTGGGAAATCCTTTATGTACTGGGGAAATTAGCCTCTATTTGTGGTATGAGTTGCAAAATTTTTTTCAGTCTGTTATCTGTCTTTTTATTCTTTCTCATATTGTCTTTGCTATGAAGGAATTTTAGATTTTTATGTGGTTAAATTTGTCTCATTTTCAAGACATAAGGTAAATGTCTTCTAGGTTTTGGGTCATAATTAGGAAGCTCTTTCCCATTCTGACTTTAAAAAGAACTCTCACATAGTTTATTTTAGTACTCCTGTATGTTCATTTTTTTAAAGGAAATTTGGTCATGTCTATTTGGTACTTGTATTGATATACAGATATGAGTGTATGGATTCAACTATATTTTTCCTTGTTGTTACAAACTGTTTATTTTTATAATTATATGTCTTTTTCTCCATTGATTTAGCTTGCTGCTTTTTTCATATACTAAATTCCCATATGGGTCTATTTCTAGACATTGATTCTATTCCACTGTTTTTTTCTGTTCATATGTTCATTGTTTTATGTTTTAAAATCTAGTAGAATTTTTCACCCATCATTACTTTCTTTTTTATGGTTGCCTGTATATTTTTGCTTTTTTGTTTTATATATGAATGTCAGAATAAGTTTGTCTAGCTAAAAAGTCCTGGTAATATTTCCTTTTATTGTAATCTCATTAAGTTAATAAACAAGCAAAAGTTGACATCTGTATGATGTTGAATCTTCCTAGCCAGGAACCTGGTAATCTTTTTATTTGTTTAATTGACTTTTTTTGGTTATCTGCAGGAGTGTTTTTTTCATATAGATCTGTCCCATTTTTTGCTGACTTTATTCTTAGATGTTTTGTTTTCTGTTCCTCTTGTAAGGAAAGCGTCTTTTTTTCCCTTTACATTTGTATGTGTGAAATTTGATAACAAAATGTTAGTCATGTGTGTACTCAGCTATCCTACAGAGTTTTCTTTCTTTTTAATTGAGGTAAAGTTCATATAACGTAAAATTCACCATTTTCAAGTGTACAATTCCGTGGCACTGAATACACCCACAAAGCTGAGTGAACACTTCCTCCATCCAGTTCCAAATAATTTTCAACACCCCGAAAGAAAGCCTGGTGCCTGTTAAGCAGTTCCTGCCCATCCCTTTTCAGCCCCAGCCCCCACCAGTCTACCTTGTGTCTCTGTGGGTTTACCTTTTCTTGGCATTTTTTATCACAGAGTCACGCACTGTGGCGTTTTATGTCTGGCTGTCCTTAGCCTGATGTGTTTAGGTTCATCCACGGCATAGCACACAGCATTACTCGGTTCCTTTCCGGGGTCGAATAGATCTCCATCTTATTGACATACCGCATTTTGTTTATCCTTTCATCTGTTGATGGGCATTGCAGATGTTTCTTTTCTTTGGCTGCTGTGAATAGTGCTGCTGTGATTATTTGGGTACAGTATTTGAGTACTTGCTGTCAATGTTTTGGGTGTACAGTTGGCCTGTGAACAGGGGGTCAGGGATGCCAGTGACGCACAGCTGAAGCTCTGAGTGTGACTTGTGGTTCGCTTGCACACCTGAGCTTCTACATCTACAGTTCTGCATCCTCAGGTGTGGCCAGTCGTGAATTGTGTAGTACTATGGTATTTGATACTGGAGACGTCTGTGTAAGTGGACCTGTGAAGTCCACCTCTGTCAACTGTATATGGGAGTGAAATTGCTGGGTCATGTGGTCATTCTGTCTCTAACTTTCTGAGAAACTACCACACTGCTTTCCACAGTGTTTAGCTGTACCATTTTACTTTCCCACCAGCGGTGTATGGAGGGCTTCACTTTCTCTCCATCCTCACCAGCACTTGTTATTTTTCCTTCTTTCTTTTTAAAATTAATGGCCAACCTACAAGATGTGAAGTGGTGTCTTGTAGTTTTGATTTTCATTCCGTAATGATTAATGATGTTTAGCATCTTTTCATGTGCTTGTTTGCCATTTGTTTATCTTTGTTTTTTTTTTTTTCAGTTTCTATCTTTTATTATAATGATGCTATAAACATTCCAGGACAATAAACATATGCATTTCTGTTCAACTTATACCTAGGAGTGGAATTGCTGGGTGACAGGGTAAGCTTGCATTCAGAATACTCAGAATTGGTGGTAGGAATTTAAGCTTCAACCAGGGTTTACAGTTCAAAGTACCAGAAGCCAATTCTGGCAGATTTAAGAAGAAAGGAATTTACTGAAAGACCATTTGGTAGGTCATAAAATCACTGGGAGGATTTGAATAGGCGGCTCAGGAAAAGGCAAGGCGATTGGAGGGCCACATGGGTTGAAATGCAGCCAACATCACACTGTGAAACTAGTGCCAGGAGAACACTGTTTCAGTCACACTATATACCAGACTCCACAGTTCGCAGAGTCAACACTGGACTCTCGCCATCAGACTCACAACGCTGCATACCCCTGTTACTGCCAGAGAGAAACGCCTTAGTCTCAGCTTCTGCACATCTCTAGCTACTGATTTGAAGTCTGGTGTGTACACAGCTCATAGGCCAGGCCCAGGTCACAGCTGCAAGGGAGCCTGGAAAAGTGAGGCAGGCACTTTCCAAACAGAAGAATAGAATAGAGTGCAGCTATTGGGCATAAAAACCTGTTTATAAGACTGCTTCTTTTTTTTTTTTTTTTTTGAACAGAGGAAAATTTATGCGTCGAACCTGGACTGGTCACTTATGATAATATACATGCTACAATTCCATTCTCTCCAATCATTCCACCTTCACCCTCTCCCACAGAGTCCCAAAGACTGTTCTAAATGCCTATGTCTCTTTTGCAGTCTCTTATACAGGGTTTAGGTTACCATTCTTCTAAATTCCATATATATGCGTTAATATACGGTATTGATGTTCTTCTTTCTGGCTTACTTCACTCTGTATAATAGGCTCCAATTTCATCCACCTCATTAAAACTGATTCAAATGCATTCTTTTTGATGGCTGAGAAATACTCCATTGTGTATATGTACCAAAGCTTTCTTATCCATTCATCTGCAGATGGACATCTAGGTTGCTTCCATGTCCTGGCTATTATAAACAGTGCTGCAATGAACATTGGAGTACATGTGTCTCTTTCAATTCTGGTTTCCTCGGTGTGTATGCCCAGGAGTGCGATCGCTGGATCATATGGCAGTTCTATTTCCAGTTTTCTGAGGAATCTCCACACTGTTCTCCATAGTGGCTGTACTAGTTTGCACTCCCACCAACAGTGTAAGAGGGTTCCCTTCTCTCCACACCCTCTCCAGCACTTATTGCATGTAGACTTTTGGATAGCAGCCATTCTGACTGGTGTGAAATGGTATCTCATTGTGGTTTTGATTTGCATTTCTCTGATGATGAGGGATATTGAGCATTTTTTCATGTGTTTATTAGCCATCTTTATGTCTTCTTTGGAGAAATGTCTGTTTAGTTCTTTGGCCCATTTTTTGATTGGGTCACTTAGTTTTCTGGAATTAAGCTGCAGGAGCTGCTTGTATAATTTGGAGATTAATCCTTTATCAGTTGCTTCATTTGCTATTATTGTCTCCCATTCTGAAGGTTGTCTTCTCACCTTGCTTAGAGTTTCCTTTGCTGTGCAGAAGCTTTTGATTTTAATTAGGTCCCATTTGTTTATTTTTGCTTTTATTTCCAATATTCTGGGAGGTGGGTCTTGGAGGATCCTGCTGTGATTTATGTCGGAGAGTGTTTTGCCTACGTTCTCCTCTAGGAGTTTTATAGTTTCTGGTCTTACATTTAGATCTTTAATCCATTTTGAGTTTATTTTGGTGTATGGTGTTAGGAAGTGTTCTAGTTTCATTCTTTTACAAGTGGCTGACCAGTTTTCCCAGCACCACTTGTTAAAGAGACTGTCCTTTCTCCATTTTATATTCTTGCCATTTGTTTATCTTTGAAGAGATGTCTATTCAAGTCCTTTGCACATGTTTTAATTGGACTTCTTGTGATTTGGTCATTGAGATCTAAAAAGCTCTTTATATATTCTGGACACTAGATTCTTATATGACTTTCCAGAATTCTTTTTGTTTGAAGTAGTTTTTTTTCTGTTCTCTCTCTTTTTTAAAGGTGTAGAATTATCTGCAAATAATTATAACTTTTCTTTCTTTTCAGTTTTATACTTCTGATTTTTCTTTATTGGGGGGCTAATTGCATTGCTGTTCTCCAAGACATTGTTAAATAATCATGGCGGTAGTGAAAATCCTTGTTGTTGAGTGGGAATGTAGCTCCATTCTGTGGGTAATTTAACTACACCCACACTAAGAAGCCAGTGGTTGTTTGCAGTTATTCACCACCCTTCGTGGCAGTGGGATGAGCACTTTTCCGTAAATCCTTTCTATCCTGACATTATTTCCTTTGGATAAATTTCAAAGAATCCTGATACACATAACCGAACTGTTAGGGTAAAATTTTAGAATACGTTTTGCTTTTTATTACACATTCTATGGAATATACTGCACGTTGCTGGCTTCCACTTGCCCTTTTATAGGGCACGTGCCCTTGCTTATGTTCCACTCGCTGCATTAATAGCAAGCAGAGGGAGAAAGTGATTGGAAGCCATGGACGGATGACTTTAGCTTTTCTGAAACGGGCTTAGGTCATAAAGTCCTGTGGATACCAAGTGAGCGGCTCTTGGTGGCTTTAGAATTGGGACTTACGGGTTCCCGTGAGTGTGGTGGTAGCACGGGAGGTTGGCGGAGTCACGCTTCCCTGTGATGATTTGGTTTGGACAGGAGCTCCAGCAAACCACAGCTTGCTGGTGAACAGATAGGGCCTAGGGAACCAGGTGAGAGTCGGATGTGTGTCTCTTCAAGGTGAGTTGTCATGCTGAAAACGTTCATTGGGTGCGTATGTGGAAGATTGAATCTGTTACTAGGTTCCCAGCTCTAGAATCCAGCTGAGACAGGTGGGTGCTGCCCGCGTCAGCAGCCATTGCCAAAATGGTGGTCTCTAATGCCATTTTTACTCAGCAGTTTATCCCGTATCTTGGGCCTGCTTTTAAAAAAAATTTTTTTGCACCAGGTCTTCGTTGTGGCACTTGGATGCTTGATCTTCACCGCGCCTTGCAGGGTCTTCAGTTGTGGCTGTGAACTCTTGAGCTGTGGCATGTGGGATCTAGTTCCCTGACCAGGGGTCAGACCTGGGCCTGCTGCAGTTAGGGTGCGGGGTCTTAGCCACAGGACCAGTAAGGAAGTCCCTGGGCCTTTCTTCTTAATACTTCAAGTTGTGGCCTGGAATCTCAGTGTGTGAATGAAATTTAGCTTAGTGCTTGCTGTTCTTTTAAGATTGTTTCTGAATGTTTTTTCATATATTTGAATGTTTTGAGATGGTGGAGTGTTTTCCTGTATTCAAGATTCTGAACATTGTTTGCTAGAATTCCATGATTACCACTCTTTCTGTGTCCTTTAGTTTCAGGTGCTTCATCAAGATGAATCAAATAAAAGAGAGAAGAGCAAGGTAAAGGGAGTTGACTTTGAAGATGACCTGCGAGATGAAGTAGAAGATGCTGTCCAGAAAGTTTGCAACGCAACTGGGTGTTCCGTTAGTATTTGTCATGTGGTAACCGTGATTTAGCAGCAGTCCCTGACTTTTGGCACCAGGAAGTGGTTTCGTGGAAGACAGTTTTTACACAAATCAAGGGGACCTGGGGGATGGTGGTTTTGGGATGATTCAAGTTCAATACACTTATTGTGCACTTTACTTTTAATCATCTAACGCCACCGCTGATCTGATAGGGACTGGTCCGTGGCCTGGAGGTTGGGGATCCCAGGTTTATAGACAGGCATTGTTGAAAACCCGTCTGTACAGGTTTAACCTTTTGAGAAACTGCCACACTGTTTTATGGCCTCACTCTAGCATGCCAACACCCGGTGAGCCAAAGCAGCCCCATGATATTTGTAGTTTGATTTAGTTATGTAGTGTAACTTACTGAGAGCTGTTTATTCATTTCTGTCTTATTTTCTCCACTTTACCCAGTATTGTTCAAAACCTAAGAAAGTATGTGGATTTATTATTTTCTGACGAGTGCAGTTTTGTACGAATTCACTTATTAAATGGTTATTTCAGGTATTCACCTTACTGAGAATATTAAGACATTTTCTGTATGGAAAGTCTTGAAACCTTGCCTCAGTTACATCGTTTTACGTATCAAATTGTTGATGTAGAGATGGACAGGAAAGTACACCCAGATTTTGATGTGTTCCTTTGTTTCTTTCATAGGATTTTGATTTGATCGTTCAGAACCTGGAAGCTGAAAATTATAATATTGAATCTGCGATAATTGCCATGCTGCAGATGAACCAGGGGAGAAGAAACAGTAAGTCTGTGGTTGATATTCTTAAGCTTTCAAGATGATTATGTTGGTGATTTTTCAAATATTTAATTTTAATATTTTTATTAATAATTGGAGAATAATTGCCTCATAATGTTGTGTTGGTTTCTGCTGCACAGCAGCGTGAATAAACTATAAGTATGCATATACCCTTCCCTTGTGGGCCTCCCTTCCCCAGTCCCACCCCTCTAGATGGGACTAGACCACCAAGCTTAGCTCGCTGTGCTACACAGCGGCTCCCCCGGCTGTCTCTTTCGCCCACGGTGGTGTGTATATGGCAGTGCTACTCTCTCCGTCTGCCGCACTGTCTCCACAAGTCACTGCTTTATGTCTGTGTCTCTGTGCCTGCCCTGTAACTAGGTTCATCAGTGCCGTTTTTCTAGATTCCATGCACGTGCATTAATAGATGGTATCAAATTTCCATTTTTAATCAAGTGGCAGGTAGTTAACTATATTGTCATTTATTCATTTAGCAGTTGTTTATTGAGCACCTTGTGTATGCAGGTGGTTTTTACTGGGTGCTAGCTCTGCATCAGGGAGTGTGTCGTCTGGGGGTGGAGGGGCGTGGTGGAGGCAGGTAAGTAAATTGGCGTGGTCATATGTGATGAAGTTGGGGTACAGGGTGCTAGGGGGTGCATGGGAAGGCCACTTAGCCAGTTTTGGAGGATTGGACAGTGTCAGGGAAGACTTATCCTTTTAGAAAGAAGATTCCCATTATAATACCAAAATGATAACTGAAATGGAATGGAGAGAAAAATTACTTTTCTAATGGAAATGTTTACATTCCTAGCATCAATCAGGAGAAGGCAATGGCAGCCCACTCCAGTACTCTTGCCTGGAAAATCCCATGGACGGAGGAGCCTGGTGGGCTGCAGTCCATGGGGTCGCGAAGAGTCGGACATGACTGAGCAACTTCACTTTCACTTTTCACTTCCATGCATTGTAGAAGGAAATGGCAACCCACTCCAGTGTTCTTGCCTGGAGAATTCCAGGGACGGGGGAGCCTGGTGGGCTGCCGTCTCTGGGGTCACACAGAGTCGGACAAGACTGAAGTGACTTAGCAGCGGCAGCAGCAGCATCAATCAACTGGTGATAATTCAGAATTTTTCTTTGTTTAAGCTGAGTTTATTCTGTGATTCAGAGGAAGGAAAGAAAAATGTTAATATCTGTTTTTGCAAGTTACTTATTTTGAATCATTTCAGTACTCATTGCTAGACATTTTATGCCAGATACTGTTCCTGGCATTGTATTAATAGTCTTCTGATTGGGTATTTTATTATCCTCCTTATATGTTTGTTGTACCTTCTTAGAAAGCTGCTCCATGTGATTTTAAAGCAGCGCTGTGCAGTCTGTGTTATCCCGTACGGTATATACTTGACAGGTGGCTAAGTGAGACTGAGGAACTAAATTTAAAATTTTATTTAACTTATTTTTAATCTAAACAGCCACCTGTGGCTAGTAGCCACTGTATTGGAGAGCAGTTTTAGAGCTTATTTCCTTTCTGTTTTAGCGTTACAAATGAAAGATTTCCCCAAAAAATTCATGTTAAAAAGTGGTTTAATTTGATAAAGCACTCAGCTGGTAGGAAGCTGATGAAAGGACTGGTCAACGGGTTATTTTAAAATTTTTCTTCCAAATTTTACCAATAATTTTTTCCTTGTGTTCCCCACTGTATTGACTTGATACTAGAATTTTGCCTCAAGGAAACGTGCTCTCCAAATGACAGTGGTATAGGGAGCCAGGTACTTTGAGTCTTTTAACACTTACCACAGTGTGTAACTATCTTAGGTTTTCAGTTTAACAAACTGTCTTTCTTTGAAAGATGCAGAGGAGAACCTTGAGTCCAGTGGTGGAGTGCTGACGCAGTGTGGTCCTTTATGGGAAGAGGGTGGCAGTGGCACCAGAATCTTCGGAAATCAGGGTGTAAATGAAGGCAGGACTGAAAACAGTAAGGTGCGGGCCACCCCTACTGAAGAAAACAAAGCACATAAAAACCAGCTCCCAAAGGTAGGCCTGAAGGGCTGCCCGGGTAAACGGTGAGTGAGTGGGTGAGTGAGTGAAGTTGCTCAATCGGCGTCTGTGATTTGGCAGCAGTGGCGGGAACTTGGAGCTCGTGTTCATATGTGATTCTATCTTGATTTTATAAAGTGGTTATTGTTGGAAATATGGGGAGTGCATGGGGGATATCATAAAGCGGAATGAAGACCCCACTTGTCCTCTTTGGACTTCGCAGTGACACATGGAAGGAAATATACTCTGAGTTTCTCCACTGTACACACAGATTGGCTCCTTCTCCTGCCTAATGTCATAGCATGTTGGTGGCTTTCTTCGCTGATTGTGTGACTGCGTCCCGTTTGTTGTAAATGCCGTCACCTTCAGTGAACACTTTGTGTATAAATCTTTGTATTTTGCATTATTTGCTTGGCTAGAGTCCCAGATGGAGAAGGAAATGGCAACCCACTCCAGTGTTCTTGCCTGGAGAATCCCAGGGACGCGGGAGCCTGGTGGGCTTCTGTCTATGGGGTCACACAGAGTCGGACACGACTGAAGTGACTTAGCAGCAGTAGCAGAGTCCCAGAAGAAGAATTAACAGGTTAAAGAGCATGGATATGTGAATCTTTTTAAGATCTTCTGGTACGTTGCCACATGCTTCCAAGAAAGGTGGTGTTTCTCCCTTCCCAGCCCAACACTCACAAGTAATATATGACACTATGACTTTACTGAATTTGGGACGTCTTGTTAAGATTTTTACCAGGAAATTCTGAGCTCAGAATGTAACGTAATGTAAAAAGTCACAGGCAGAGGCTAAGATGCAATAAGCTTGTAAGGATTCTGTTAGGATTCCCTGGGGCATTATGCACAGAAAGGCAGCCTGTGGCATTTTTGAGCATTATCTCCAGCTGGCCTAGGGTTAATATTTCTTTGGGTCATTTTGAATTACTTTATGAGGAGAATGGAATTGACTTGATTTGCCAGCCTAGCACGGGGGTATATGTTTGTACTGACTCAGACAGCAGCTTCCTCTTTCAGGTCACAAACAAACAGAGGCGAGAACAGCAGCGACTAGAGAAGAAGAAGCGGCAGGAGGAGCGGCAGCGTCACAAAGCCCTGGAGAGCAGGAGCGGCCACAGGGACAGCAGCAGAAGCGACGCGGATGCGAGCGCCCAGGTCACCTTGGTGAAGACCTTCGCGGCTCTCAGCATCTGACTCTGGCCTCCTGGGAGTTGAGAGGGGCGGATGGCAAGTGCAGGGCTGTGTGCCAGGCTTTCCAGTGAAGCCGTCCTTTCACAGAACAAAACTCAACCCCCGGAATCACTGAGTTAGTTTCCTTCAGGCTGCCTCTTTTTTGTTCAGAGTTTTGTCCAGTGATGTGTTTTATTTAATGAAAGTGCAGTGAAGCCATTCATGTTCTGTGTTTAAAATATCGAGTTTTCGGGGTGAATAGTTAGGTTAAAAAAAAAAACAAAAACTTTTTAAGTGTGGTTTTATTTGCCCTGAAAATTTAGAGTTTGGTGACCCTGGGATCTGTCCTTAACACTTGCGGTGAGTTTTGCTGTCATTGTTCATGAAATAGTTTAGATTAATTGCTAGAAATTCAGAGGACAAGTTTCCTTTGTTTCTGTTTCATTTTCAAACAGACATTAATATGCAGGATAGTTTATAAATGATCTCCAACTCAGGTACATGTTTAGAATTAACTTTCTTCTACTCCAAGTTAATCAGAGAATAATTCAGGAAGTGTTTTTCCAAAGTAATGTGATAGGGAGGTTGTGGCCTATAGTCAGGGTGGCAATTAAACAACCACATTTCTCTTCCTGATCATGATGTTCAGATGGGATTGCAGGTACTGCTGGTTCATTTGTATTCAAGCCATATGATAAATAGGCCTGACTGTTAATTAGGCCTGGGCCTTGCTGGAGAATTGGTGGTGTTGCTGAGTGTTTGATACTTGTTTCTTAATGGTAAGAAGGTGTTTCATGGCTGCTTATGATACAGGTCTGGAATTCTGAAAGCATGTAGTCCCGAATCTGTAGTCGTGAAGGGGAAGATCATGGGAGTCCAAGGTTTTGCACAGGAGGAGCTTGAAGAGTTCTTTTTGTTTTGTACGGAGAGAGTGTCTAGAAGACTTGCTAAGGTTTTTCATGTTCAGATTTTAAGTGAATTGAGTGACTGTCTTTTCTTTCTTGCTATTCTAGATTTAGAGAACTTCCTTCAGAGGAAAAGTAACTTGAGCTGTTGCTTAATTTGTTGGTATTGTGAAAATGAAATCCCGTAAAATGCTGCACTTTCTTCTTTGTAGTTAAGCCTTGTTTGGGATTTTGCTCTCAGAAAAATTCTCCAGCACCCTCTGTAAGTCGTCAGGGACTTAGACCAGCTGGGCCAAGAAAGCACTGTGGCTGAGGCCTGCAGTGACTGCACAGTGCTGAAATAGTCAGGTTTGGGCAGTGGAGGCGTCATTCCTCAAACTGAGTTACATGGAGGTGAACTTTAAAACTAACCCTTGAAGTGGCCAATCTTGGACCGTTTTTGCCTTTTGAGGACCTAATTTTGGAAGAAATAATATACGCTGAACTGAAAAGTAAACTACTGGTTTTCTCCTCCATCTCAGATTTCAAAATTACAAGAGTTCCAAGGCAAACGGAAAACGCTAAGAAGGTTTTGACGTGTATAGACATTGCATTGTATGGGCTGCTCTTGGATTCAGCAGGTTGTCTTTATCAGCAGGTGATTTGCTTTCTTTGGTTTTGATTATGTGTTTTAATTTTCTGTCTGTTGGATTTGGTAACTTTTCGTGGTTGGAGCCTCAGTGATCTCTTGGAGGTGCCCCCAGGGCATGCTGGTGCAGTGCATCACAATACGCTTTGCACTCCGCAGAGTCCTGAGTTAGAGCTTCTGGCTCTCGGTACGAGGAGGTGAGCCATCTCTGTTGCCTTGCCGTCTCCAAGGGAGCATGGGCCAGTGCTTTAGGCTCTGTTCTCCTGGCTTTCCACTGTGACTGAGCATTTCTGAGTGAGCACTGTTTCTTGAATGTTTGTACTGTGAGGACTCAGGAGACCAGATCCTCTCACACGATTAAGCATAATTAGGAATCAGAAACAGCTGAGGGAGACCCATCATCAGAAGTAGTAGGATTGCTTTATTTCACACGGTTAAAGAACGTGGCCTTGGGCTCTGTTGGGTTTTAGAAGTTGCTAAAGAGTTATTATAGAATATTGGGTGCATTTATTTATGAATTACCTGAGGATGGGCTTCGCCTTTTCTTGGGTAAAGTAACTGGTTTTAAAAACTAATCTAGTGGCTTCAGTAATTTTCTTTTATTACTGTTTCACAGTTTTCCAGTTATAATTGGTCTGTGTTCAGTATGTTAATTTAGGGATGTGGTACATGTATCCAACTTAAGTGATATCTTCTAGCTAAGGGTTTAAATTTAAACTTCACTGCCTCTGTCCCACCAGAGTATGAGGTAGATGGAATCTGTGTGGTTGTTGGTTGCCTTGATAGGCTCTGGAGAACCACGTTATTGGCAGCCAAGTGGGGGCCTGGCGTGTTTATTAGTCCTGGCTGACTGGTCAGTGGTGATTACCTGGTTCAGTTACTCAGGTGTGCTGCATAGTAAGAAGTGAGGTTTTCTTAACCTCTGTGGCTGTTAGATGTTTGTTCTGTGGGTTATCTTGATAGCTTTGGTCAGGAGAAAGGGGATGGGGTGGTGGTCCATAGCTGCTTACTTGTCTTACAAGCTGTACATAAAAGTTTTATGAATTTTTTTTAAAGAAGAATATTTTTAAAGGTCAAAGTAAGAAATAAAATTTTAGTGGCAACAGCTTTGTACTGGAGAGGTAGATGTATTAAAACAGCATAGAACCACAGCTTCTAAATTAGTATAGTTGCCACCAGGAGATGTTAGAGAGAAGTTGTGTATGTATATTTGATTTTTCAATAGTAGCATATGCTTTTAGGAGTGAAGTCTGGTCGAAGAATTGTGGCAAAAAGAAGAGTCTCAAGGGTTGAGCTTGTCTTTAGCTTCCCCTGTAAGCTCTGAACACACTTCCACAGCCCGTGTGATTCTGAGGGCTGGTGAAGCGGGAGCTCTGCTGTGGGGCAGCTGGGGCCGGGCTTCAGGGGGCTAGTTTCTGATGCGCCGCCTTCGCCCAGGGCACTCTGCCGGCGGGAGATGCCGCCTGGGGAGAGCCGCGCCTGTGCTCCGTAGGTGGGGACCAGGTGGACTTGGCGCGGGGCTGTGCTTGCCTCGCAGGGAGTGCCTGTTGTCACTGTGCAGTTTCTCTCCTTCTGAGAAACTCTCAACTGCCTGGGTTTCACCGGGTCCACGTGGAACGCTGTCAGTTTACCTCTGTGAGACGGTCAACTCAGAGCGTGCAGTCGGTTGGAGGAAACTCGGACTCCGCGTCAGGGCTGACTCACCCTCAGCCTGGCCAGAAGGGTCGGGGTGGGGCTTGGTTTCAGTGCCGTGGCCGTGGCCCTCTCTGACTCCACTTGGGGTAGACACGTAGCTCTTCACCTTTTTACCTCAAGGCTCTATCTGTGGCAAACCTTTAGACCCAGAGTCTGATGCAGTTTTTTTGTTTATTTTTGTTTGTTTGTTTTGACGTTTTCATCATTCACTGTTTCGTTCATCTCAGCTTTCAGAACAAGCGTTGCTCAAACTCTGGGGCCTTCCGACGGTTGTTCTAAGGTGATTTGATAATGGCACTTTCTACAAGGTGTGTGTTTCTGACCCTAGAGCAAATTGTATGTTTCCACTGATGTTGTTAAGTTGCAGATCTTGATTTCAAATGATAGCCGATCTTCTGCCATCACCTGCGAGAGAGGGGATGGACCGTTGGTTTACAGCAGAGACACTGAGCACCAGTCACGAAGTGCACGTACAGTGCTGAACTCAGAAGGTGCCCCCAGAACCCAGCCCTGGGCAGAATTCGGGCCTTGCCCACTGCCGTCCCCGTGTGTCCAGGGTAACATGCCCTGTGAAAACCTCAGGCTCTCACCCATTTCCTCTGAGGGATTACCTTCCAGAGTCCTGCTCTCATAGTTCAGACTACTTTGTAACTCGATTAAAATGTTCAGCATCCTTGCAAAGTTCCTCGAGAAGGAGCTGATAGCAGTGAAGAAGAATTTCTGTGAAAGCATGAACGTGTGTGTGGTGACCTCGGTGGAAGCAGGGTGTCCCCCAGTCCAGGACCGCTGGTGCTCACTGTGCCGCAGCTCTGGGCGGTCACGACCACTGGGCGAAAGCTCGGCGGCCCGCCCTGCCCCTCCCAGCTCGGCATCCACCAGGGCACTGTTGCCAGCCGTCCGTGATGGGGGTTTGAGTGTGGCCCCAGACCTTGGTCTACGCTCCGATCCTTCAGCAGGTCCTTGGGCCACAGCTGAGGGGTGTGGCTGTGGGCTCCTCCCATGGTTCATCTTCTGGGGGGAATGGCCCTTGGCCTCCCTGGAGCAACCCATCCAGCATCCACCAGCAGCGAGCTCTGTGAGGGGAAGGGAGGAGCCGGGAGCCTGATGGCAGACCTCTGTGTTCCTTGTGTCGGCGAGGAAGCGCTGGTGGGTGTTAGTCCCCTTGACGAGGGCGGGCAGGTGGGTCTGTGGAGAGCACCGGGGCCCCTGTGGCTCAGCCACCTTCTCTTTTTCTCCTGATTGTACTGTACTTGCTCTTGCTGCAGTCAGGAGATACCCAAGACCTCCGTGGGGTCATGACCCAGAGACTTAGCAAGTCTTGCCTTATCCGTGGAGCTCGACAGGGAGAAACGTGACCACTGTCTGATGTTTGTAGTTCATTTCTTCCTTCTTTCCTCTGAACCATTTTGTTTTTTATTTACCAAAGTACTGTACTTGGCTATTTGCAGTGTTTCCAAAACCAAATGTTTTCTTTTTTTGTGTTTTTAATCTTCAATACTTGGTGCAATAGAAGCTGCAAAGATGTGCCACTTTATCTACGAAATGGAGTTTTGTATACCAATAAATTCTAGTTTAAAGACAGAGTTTCGAGTTGTCTTTGTCACCGTCTGACCGCTGTTTGATGGCACGAGATGGAGAGCCTGCCGGTCTTTCTCAGAGATTTTGCAGGAAGCTGGGCCTGTTCTGCCCGTGAATAGTTGTTTGGGATCTCACTGAGCTCAAGCAACTGATTGCAACTTCCGTCCAGGTGAGTGTGGCCGTGCACACTGGCAGGGCCCTCCTCCACTTTCTGCTTGGTGTCTAAGAACATCTCTCATAGTTAGCAGTTGTCTAAATACAGAGCAGCTATCTTTTGGCTGCCCCAAGGGTTTCTCTAGAACTCTGGGGCTTGGTTTGACCCCCATTCCAGGAGGGATCGCCTTCCCCCAGACACTCGTGGGCAGCAGTGACTGCACAGGCTTACCTGGAAGAGGTGCTCGGGACGGGGAGGGGGAGGCGGCCACAGAGTGCCAGAGGGACAGGGCCCCTGGGCGAGACCGTCAGGGCCAGTCCCAAGGCCGAGGTTGCTGCTGTTTCGCCAGCCGCACCGTGGCCTCGTGGTTCTGGTCTCTAGGTTTCCGCCTGATCTTGTTCTGTGTGCTCATCAAGCAGCCTGTGAATGGGCCCCACGGTACCTTGACACCGAAAGGGGTCACTACCACCCTGGGTGGGTGGGGACTTCTCCAGCAGCTGGCGAGGCCGTCCCTTCCTTCTTGATCACTGTCCACCCCGTGCGATGTTTGCCTCGATCTGTGACTTGGAGACCTCGGGGTGCACAGATGCTATCCAGTTCCTGAGCCCGCGAGGCCCAGACTCCGGACCCTGTTAACCCAGCTGAGAATCTCTGTGAAAGGTCTGCTAGGCCTGGAGTGCTGCCCCAGTGTAGGGGTCTGCTCCCCGCCGCCCCAGGCGAACATCCATGGTCTCCTTGGAACCGTTCCTCAGTGGTTCACCAGGGGCCGGGGGGCTGCTATGGCTTCCTGCCTGGGTCTTGGTGACCTGTGAGGTCGGGTGAGTCTGCAAGGGCAGAAGTGTCCTCAGGCCTCGGGACAATTAAAGGAATACAGTTTGTTGTTTATGTTTTTCTCCAGGCTACAGCCTTGCTTACTCTGGGTGAGTGATAGTTTATGGTGCCAAAGGGGAAAGTGGCTGTTCCCATGTCCCCTCTTGGTAACTGATCATGGTTGTCTAGAAGAAAGCAGGGTTGAAAAACCCAGCATTAAAGTTACCTGTTCCCCAGATGGGCAGAAGGTGTGTGTCAACCTTGAGATAGAACCAAAATTTGTCATAAATGCTCTGCTCCAGTATGGGTTTAGCTGGACTGCTGGACAGAGTGGGCACTCAGACCGTAGTGATACAGTGATTTAGAACTTTGTGCATTAAATAGGATCTAGATCAATCCTGCTGATTCATGGATTCTGGTTTGGCAGCAGAAAAACTTTTCCGTCTTATAGAAACTTGTATGAAATTCCCTATGTAGAGGGACTTAGATATATCAAGATATTCAGCTTTTGTTCAATTTATTCACCAATCCAAACATCCAGGAATTTATCATTTATTGAACCTGTGCTGTGTTGGAATCTTTATTTCTGGGCATTGAATCAGACATGGACCTTGTCCTCAAAAACCTTTCAGCCCAGCAGTGAAAGTGGACACATAACTGTGACCCAAGAGAAGACAGGCCATAACAAGAGGTACTGGTAGGAAAAGGCTGTGAGTTCAGAAGGGAAACCAAGGAATGCTCCATGGAGGAAGTGTCATTTAGATGCGACATGAAAAGGGAAATAGGTGTAAATGGGGAGTGAGGTTTTTGGGATCGAAGGGCCAGCATAATCAAACCCCTTGAGTGGGAGAGTGGGATGTCCCATAATCAAACCCCTCGAGTGGGAGAGTGGGATGTCCCATGAGTTTGGGACAGAGTTTACTAAGTTTGGACAATTCATTTGGAGACAGACTGGGGAGTTGTTTCATCAAACGCTTGTCACATGTCTTTTGCTACCAGAAGACTATTGGGTTTGCTGAATGAATTCCAAACATCAGGCATTCCCAATCCCTCCTGACCACGTGTTACTGGTGTTCCAAGTCTGCCTCTGTGTGCATTTTTGACCTTGACACACATCATAGGTGGCAGCCCTCCAGAAAAACGCTGCACACCATCTCTTGAGCCAATTTTGCCTCACTGCCTCTGTAGGACGTATGTTCAGGGCACAAAAGGTTAATGATTTCCAAACACATGTCTGTTGAAGATAAATGAGCTCTCAGAGTAGTGAACCAAGGGGCCGTTCAAATAAATTAGTACAGTATTTATCATGTGTATGATGCCACTTCTGTAAGATCACCATGATCATGTATCTGTGGATTCAGTTGAACAGATACTTAGCATCCACAGTGTGATGGATTCAATAGGGGAGAAAATGCAAAGTGACCTAGCACAGATGGAGCTCTCTGAGGCTCCAGGCACTTTGAATAAGTTGTCTCATTTAAAACCACCCAGTGAGGCTGATGATCCCGTCCCCATCTTACACAGGAGGGAATAAATGGGTCCAAGATCACAGATTTGAATTCAGGGCAGTCTGCCTGCACCATGTAGGAACCCAAAGTGAGAGCCCAAATAACTGGGGTAAGTATCCCTAGGAAAGGTAAGAACACGTTGCTTGGTCCTTCAGAGGGGGTGAAATCTCCTTCAAGTGGAAAAACATCATGGAAGAGGTAGCATTTGAGATGTGCCTCCAAGCACGCGGATGTGATTGTGGCGATGAGGAGTCTGTGAAGAGGGAGCCTTCTAGGTTGAAGGAAGCTACTGCAGAGCTGCAAAGGGAGGTGGGCCTGTCCTGGCAGTGGTGAGCATAGAGAAATACATGTGGCTGGATAAAGGCCTGGAAAAGCTCATGAAACCGAGCTTGAATGCCAGGGGTTGGTGGACAATGGTGGACAATAGATGGTTCAGGGTGGAAGAGTGATGTGATAGAAATCAAACTCTGGAAAAGGAAGCAGGTGTTGGTGGACTGGATGGAGAATGAAGGGCTGAGGAACATTTGGTTCTCAGAACCCGATTTTGGCTCCAGTACACCACTCGCTAGTGAAGAGTGACTGGCGGTGTCTGTCTGGAGGTTGGCCACACCACTCGCTAGTGAAGAGTGGCTGGCGGTGTCTGTCTGGAGGTTGGCCACATCACTCGCTAGTGAAGAGTGGCTGGCGGTGTCTGTCTGGAGGTTGGCCACACCAGACTTGTCTCTGTCTCCAGATTCAGCGAGGGACCAGGAGCATAGTTTGTATGAAAGTGTATTGAGGGAAAGAATGAAATCTAATACAGTATTGAGTTCTCCAGAGACTACAAAGAACCCTAAGGAAGCAGACAAATGT
Source organism: Moschus berezovskii (assembly GCF_049115385.1). Taxonomy (NCBI): domain Eukaryota; kingdom Metazoa; phylum Chordata; class Mammalia; order Artiodactyla; family Moschidae; genus Moschus; species Moschus berezovskii. The sequence continues at coordinate 3,568,388 of NC_142461.1, forward strand.
CCATGAGGTCATAATTGGACTCATAACTTGGGAATTCCAATGTGATTTGACTTCTAACCACTTATTCAGCAAGTTATTTGATTGAACACTTGGTTCATAGCTTGTGCTAGGGGCTAAGTGGGAACAAAAGCAAAACTCATCCAAATCCTGTTATCAAAATTGGAGAGGCAAGCTAAGAAACATTCAGTAACAGCTTTCTTTCAGCCTTGATTTAGTCCTATGCCCGATTCATTCATTCACGGATTCAATGAACTGAGAAAGCATTTATGACAGTGCCTGGTGAATGCCAAGTGCTTTATAAATGTTAAGAATTGTTACTATGACTGTCATTCATTTATGGGATTCTTTATCAGGTGCTAGGCATTATTTTGTGTACATTCATACATGCTAATTTATTAAAACCTTGATACAACCAACCTGGGAAGTGTCATCATTCCATTTGACAAGTGTGGAAACTGGAGCTATGGCCATATGTCAGGGCTTTTTGATTTCAGTGTACATACGAACCACCCGGGGGTCTTGTTAACCAGCAGGTCTGGGATCAGGTCCACGATTCCGCATTTCTAACAAGCTTCCTGAGCAGTGAGGTCTTGAATGACACACTTATGCTAACTGGCAAAGCAGAGGGCTCTACCTGGAACCTCCAACAACATCAAGTTCACGGTTCTACTTTCTTCCTTTCAGTCCTTTCTACCAAGTCAGCAGCTGGAAATCAAGTGTATGGACTATAGACACACACAAACGGTTTAGATGGAATCACTGACTCATTCACCAAATATTTATTGATTCCTGGGAAAACGGGCTGCACCGAGGCTTGTTCTCAAGTTCTAATTTTCACCCTGTCAGATGCTTAAACGACTGTCACGTCACCAGGGCCTCCTCCCAGCGATACATCACGCCCAGAACACCACCTTGTTTCCATTTCCCCCGAGTCAGAGCCTTCTTCCTGTGTTCCTTGTGTGTGCAGTGGCACCGTCATTCTGAGATGTCTTTAAGGACTTATTATTTCTCAGCTTGTTTATTATTGAAAATATGAGAGGTCTGATTTCACTAGCCCTGAAACACACTTTGCCCCTCTGACAAAGGGAAATCCCGGTTTAAACCAAATTTGTTTCCTCCCGGCAGCCTGAACAAAATGGGCAGCAGAGGGCGCCTCCGGACCACGCTTCCCACCCACCTGCGTCGCGCTGTAAGACCTCACCTCCTGCTGATTTTCCCCCAGGATTTGAGTCAGTCACAGCAGCAGAGCACGCACATCTGCCCCTCGCTTGTTTGTTTGGCCAGCACAGAACTTCTTCACCTTTTAAACTTATGATGATCGTCCTTTCGATGGCATCAGGCTCTTTCCCGCCCTCAGAGCCCTGAATGTTGTCCACATGGCGAGAAATGCAGAGAGGGAGTGAACGTTTCTTCCCTGTCCACCGTGAGCTTTGCCTGTGCGTTATCTCACATGCGTTATCTCACTGAACAGCCTCATCCCAGCCCTGGAAGACTTTATCAGCATATTACAGACAGTGGAGTATCATGTCTATGTTTAGGAGTAGACTCTGCTGAAGTTTATTTCTTCCCAGGTAGGCTGCATTCCAATTTGATGGGAATCCTTTGGTGCATTAAATTGGCTCCAAGTCAGCCTCAGGATGCTGGATGTAGGATATAGACATCTTTCCTCTTCCCCTGCCTGTATCAGGAGCCGGGCCTGGCATGGTATCCTCACAGCTGACCTTCTCTGGGCACTCTGGGCTGTCCATGATGCCAATCAGAGGGGCAAAGACTGACACCGACTCATGAAGGGCCAGTGGCTTGGGAGTGAGGACACCCCTCCAGGCAGAACCTTCCCTCTCTGACCTCCTGGGTGCCCATCTGCCAAGGGAGGGCTATGAATATGATGATTTGAGAGCCTCTTTTCACTCCCAGATGGAATTCCAATGGGAGGGATCTGAAGCCTGATGACATGGTGGGGACAATATTTTTAGGTTGATGTTTTGCTTGCTTTTCACATTACGCCATATGGCCAGAAATATTCCTGCTAGAGACTGCCATTATTATCTCGGATAAGACGGTAAAACGTTAGAAAAAAAGGGAATCACAAAAACTCACTGTAATGGGAGATTGAAAGGACAGTGTTGGAACTGCAAGCAGGGGCCGCCCGAGCCAGACCCATGCCGTGTCCCCGCGCTCAGCACGTTGCTGGATGCTCAAGAAACAGAGGAGTGAATGGAACCGGAGACTGATGAAACCCTACCACGACAGAATCTGAGGGCCAGTGTTAGCATCCTGAAACAGCATTCACATATTCAGAGGAGGGGACGCAGATCCAAGGCGATGGGTTGTAGAATCTTCTGGGTGTCCCAGGGCCCACCCTACCCCGGTGTGGCTCTTCTTAAGGGTGCTGTGGCCAGGGAGGCCAGGGACGGTCCAGGGCTGAGTCGGGCCTCTCAGGGAAGGATGGGCTTACAGGAAAGGAGTTTTCCGGCGGGAGAGCCTTTGGAGCTAACCCTCCCAAGGCCTGGGGCCCCCACAGCTGGAGGCCTTGGCAGGAGGCAGAGCGCACGTTTAGCAGGGCGGGGTGGGCCCGGTGCACAGCTTGTTGGGGTAATGGGCGTATTTGCGGTCGTAGGTGCCCAGGTTCCGGCGAAAGCAGAGCGCGGCCTTCTTGTCACACTCGCAGGTCCGTCGCTGGCAGCTGGTTCTGCCGGCTGGATGGGACGAGGGCCAGTCAGGGCCCGGGAACCTTGGGCCCGCCACTCCCAGCCACGTGCAGGGGAGCGCGCTGGGGTCCAGGGTTGGGTGAGAGAACGGGCAGGGTGCCGAGGCCCTGCTGGGGCCAGGGATGCTGGAAGCCTGGAGATTTGTCCTCGCTGTTCCTCCCTCCCAAACCCACTCCACTGCCCTAAGCCCTTTCCCCACGGGGAGACCCCTGGTTCACTGTCCCTTGTCCCAGCCCAGGGAGGGCTGTGTTTCTGGGCGACCCTTCTCCCACGTATTGGATTGCTAATGGTGCAGGCAGCCATCAGCCAGAGAGGAAAACTATCGAAAGGCGGCAGCTCAATCCCGGGTGACCTGGGCATGCCCCGGAGGGCCTGGGGCTTGGGCCTTCACCTGCCTCCTTCAGCGGGGACGGAGCCCGTTTTTCCAGCATTTATCTCAGGGCTCCCCCTCCATGCGCACCCACACCCAGCCTGGGGAGTGGGGCGGACATCCGTTCCATGGGCTCCAGGGGCCCCGAAGCCTCCTCTACCCCCACCGCCTCTGTCTGCCCTCGGGGGCTCTGGCTCCGTTTTGTCCCCAGCTCAGACATGTCCGGCCTCCTCAGGGTCCCTCGTGAAGGTTAGCCTCATTTCCCATCCAGGCTCTGCTCTCAGCTGCTCTTTCAGCAGAACTCAGACTTGCCGGGGGCTGAACAGCCATGTCAGCTCCCCTGGGGGGTTCTTGCCAGGGGCTGGGCTAAGCTGGCAAGGGCGAGATTAGGTCTCCCTTTTACAGATGAAGAAATAGAGGCTTTTGAGGGGTTCTACCCCTTGCCCAGAGTCACACGCGGGGAGGGGACTCCCTGGACCTGTTCACCTGACCTTCCCTCCACTCACCCTCTCCATGCTGTCCCTAGCAGGCGGCTTCCCAGCCTTGTATGAGCCCCCGTGACGGGGAGCTCATTATCTGCCAAAGCTGCTTTGCTGAGTGGATGGCGGTGGAACAAGAAACTCGTAGCCCAGCCTGCCTCCTGCGGCTCTAGTTCTTGTCCTGCCCCACCCCCAGGACAGACCCCAGAGATCTGAGTCTTCTTTAACCTTCCCAGCCCCGTTGTGCTGTGATCCCCCCAGCTCTGGGCCTGCCCTCCGCCTTCCAGGCTGCTCCTGGCTTTGAGGCAGGAAGAAGAGGGTTTGGTCCTCCAGTGTGAGTTCCCTCCACGGGGCTGGGCTGTGTGGAGCCCTTCGTTACACTCTGACTCGGGTCCAGCTGTTTCCCCAGGCCAGGGAGCAGAGGAGAAGGCTAACTGGTCCAAGTGGGTGTGGGGCCTGGCAAGGAGGCGCCCTGGTGCGGTGGGTCAGCCTTTGGTAGCGGGGTCTGCGGTCCCAAATCCGAGCTCCAGCCTCTGGGTCTGGGGCTCCGCCCTCGAGGCCATGTCCTGGGGACCTGCCCCTAGTGGCCACTGAGGCCCAGGGAAGGGCTGTCTGGGCACAGCTCCTCTGGGCGGGCTCAGCGCTGTCCCTCTGCTCCTCCCCTCAGAGGCTGGAGCTCGGGGGGAGGTGCCTCTGACTGGGGGAGCTGTTCCTGGGATCCCAGGGCAGGAGCTGATTGATGGGTCCTGGGCTCTCCAGACCGGGTGCCATGGGAGCATCTGGGCACAGGGACACGCCTCTCCCTAACGCTGTGACGATGGAAGACCCGCCTCTCCCACCCAGGTGACCAGGCTCAAGGGTCTCCATCAGGAGAGGGCTTCCTGGCTGTGTCCCTTCCCTCTCCCGAGGTCTGGGGGACCCCCAGGTCTGCTCACTCACCGCAGAAGATGCTGTGCCTGGTGGCAGAGAAGAGGTACCTTTCCATTTTGGGTTCGCAGCCCAGCTTCTCCAGGCGCCCGTAGCAGCAGTCATGGGCGTGGCAGCACCTGTGAAGGTCGTGGTTGGCCTGAAGGGGCCTGTGAGCCCAGCTGGGCTGGACCGGGGGCCGCCTGGGGGCTCAGGGCCCAAAGGGGTTCAAAAGGGAGGGGGGTCACGCTTCAGCTTCCTAGGTGCCCCCAGCCCCCCGCAGGATGCTCCCCTGTGCCTCCATCCTCCAGGGAGGGCCCCGGCTGGGCCGCCTTGAGGGCTCAGGGCCCAAAGGGGCTTGAAAGTAGGGGGGTCAAGCCTCAGCTTCGTAGGTGTCCCCAGCCCCCCAGGATGCTCCCCGCTTCCTAGGTGCCCCCAGCCCCCTCCCAGATTATCACCCAGGGTGCTCCCCTGCTGCCTAGGTGCCCCCAGCCCCCCGCAGGATGCTCCCCGCGCCCCCGCCCCCAGGGAGCCCCGGCCGGGCGCCTGCTCACCAGTCCGTCTTGTCCACCGGCCAGCGGGAGCCGCCGACTCCACAGTAGCAGCCGTAGTCATTGTACTGCAGCGCGGGCTTCCCCGTCACCCTCTCGATCATCACCCCAAACTGGACCAAGTTCCCACCAGCCGGGGCCGCTGCAGGGATGGAGTGGGGAGGGCATCAGCTTCCCTGGGCCCCACCCTCTGTGACCAACTGCAGTCCCCACGTCTGAGTGCAGGCGTCTCTCTGATCGTCTTGGGAGCCTCCACCTCCCCAAGCACCTCACTCCCGACGACAACAGTGCTAATCAGTAACATGACAGAGACGACAGAGGAGGAGACGGCTGGACGGCATCACCGACTCGATGGACACGGGTGTGAGCAAACTCTGGGAGCTGGTGATGGACAGGGAGGCCTGGCGTGCCGCGGTCCATGGGGTTGAAAGAGTCGGACACAACTGAGCGACTGGGCAGCTGGGCAATAACGCCAATCAATGGCGATGTCCCTGTGACGTCACTGCACCTTGATCTCCTGGTCCTCACCTGCACCGTGTCCCCACCTGACCTCCCACCCCCGCTCTCCTCCCACCGTCTCCCAGAACCATCCCCACTCATCCTCTAGGCTCCCTCCCGGTTTCCTGATCCTCTCGCCAGGTGTCAGCCCCCACTCCTGCCCCCAGGAGCACTCTGTCCCCATCAAGTCCCATCAGATGTCACTGGATAAGCTTCCTGACCACCTGGACTTCCCTGAGTTCCTCCAGGTCCCGCTGCTGCAGCAGTGGGGGTCTGCCCACCCGGGGAAGGTTAAAGGCAAAAACAGAAACTCAGGTGAGGGGTGGAGCGTGGGTGGCAGGAGCTGTCTGGGGCCCTGCCAGCCCCTCTCCGCTGTCCCCCCAGGCCATCCAGGTTGCAGTCGTCCAGGCTGGCTCCCTCTCCACTGGCCAGTTCTTCCCGGGCCAGCATTGGCCTTGGGGTGACTGATGACACCCTCCCTGGGGCCTGGCTCAGGAGCCCCCCAGGAGTGTTCCCAGTCGGGGCAGAGCAGGAGCGCAGGCATGAAGGTCACTTACCCAGGAGGCATAGGAAGGTCAGAAGAGGGGGCCGCTTCATCCTGGGGGGCAGGGAGGGAAGCAGGGGGCAGAGAAGCTGGGCTGCGGGAGACGGAAGCCAGCAGGGGCACCTCTGATCTCCAGGCACCTCCCTGATTAAATACCCGGGTCCTGTCCACTCCCCATCATTAACCCCCGATCACCCAGTGATGCAATGATGCTTACAGCTCTGACACTCTGGCCAAGTCCCCAGGGGAGGGGCCAGGCCGGGGCCCGCGGCTCTGCTTGCAGAGCCAGGCAGTGGGGCCAGCCTATGGGCCTTCTCCTCCCCCCTTCCCATCACCACCCTCTTCCCCAGAATCCCTGCGCTCGCCCCCATCGCGGAGCTGGGAGCCTGGGCCAGCTTTTCCTTCATGGGGTCTTTTTCTCACCCTCATTTTACTGACGTTGTTCCTGAGGCTCAGAGAGGCTGAACTCAGACATCCTGGGAGCCCCAAGGGCGAGTCTGTCCTGTGTCCATGCTGCTGGCTACTTCAGCTTGTCTCCAACTCCCTGCCCTGCTCCTTGACCAGCCCCCATGTGACCCAGACACTGACTGTAGCTTGGCTCTGGGCACCTGGGTGCCATGTGTCCAAGAACCTAGAGTCCAAAGGCTGGGAGCTGAGCCAGCTGGGCTTGGGGATTTATCTTTATTGTTCTTTCTTAGGCGTGATCTTGCTTGTTTGACAGGCAGCGAAAATCCTCCCAGTTGCGAACTCTGTCTCCCCAAAACCCTTGAGCAGTGGTGTAGCGTGGCTCCCGTAGAAACAGGCTCGGTCTGAGTCAGCTGGAAAACCCACATTCCAGCAGGGACTGGAAGCTTCCATCCTTTTGATGTCATCTTAGGGCCTGCATGGCGGAGACAGCAGCTTCCTACTCCGACTTGGCTCCGAGAGAGTCTGCTGTCCCTGTAGTCAGGTCAGGACATGGAGGCTGGGCTTCAGAGCATGGCTGGAGGTCAGCAGGACAGAGGAGGGGACCCGGCTCTGCTGTGATCAGAAATGTCGGGGTCCCACCGGCCTCAGCCTCACCATGGCCTCGTTTGCTGGCTGGAGTCCACTCAGGGAGAACCGGACACAAGATTCTGGGACCTGGCCTGCGACATCCCCCTGCCTTCCGTGTTCCTGGTCTTCTGGGATAACCAGATCGGCCACTTCCATCAACGTCTGGGGCCTGGGAGCTGCTTGGTCTGTGCCCTTGGAGTCCCGCTTCCACCATTTGTTATGTTTCCTTGTGAGGAATCTTGGTTTTTCCTGTTCCTATTATGGGGATAGAAGCCATCTCCTTTATGGGAAAGAAGGAACAGCTCAGCAGTCCCCGTACCAGTGTTTACTCTGCAGCAGGACATGCTAAGCTCTTCTCCAGCAGGATCCCCAGGAACCTTCAAACAGCCTTATAACTCTGTCGCAGTGATCATCCCATTTTACAGAGGAGCAAACTGAGACACACGCCTAAGTAGCTGGTGAGCCAGAACGGGGGCCGAGACAGTTCAAAGGGCTTACAGGAAGCAATACTAACAGCAGGCAGGGTGCCAGGCACCCATGATATCTTTGAAAAAAGTGAAAGTGTTAGTTGCTCAGTTGTGTCCAACTCCTTCGTGACCCCATGGACTGTAACCCACCAGGCTCCTCTGTCCATGGAATTCTCCAGGCAAGTATAATAGAATGCGTTGCCATTTCCTTTTCCAGGGGATCTTCCCCACCTAGGGATTGAACCCGGCTTTCCTGCATTGCAGGCAAATTCTTTACCATCTGAACCACCAGGGCCTTCAAAATCTCCCTTCTTTAAAGTCAGAGTGACTATAATCCAGCTTGGGTTATATTTAGCTTCATACCATTGTAGTCACAGCATTTGCTTTCCAATTTTTTTTTTTTTTTTTAACGAGGAGAGGGTCCATGAAAGGGAGAGTGGCCAAGGGTTCACAGTAAAAATCGTCCTGTAGCCTCGAGCTGAGCCACCAGGTGTAGGGCCTCCCCTTCAGGAGCTGACTGGGGGTCTGGCTTCAGCATCCTTTCCAGGGGAGGAGGCTGGGCCTCAGCCCACAGGAGGGGAGGATTCCCAACTTGAATTCCCTGGCCCAACTTGATATTCCCTATCCCGTCAGGGATAGAGTCCCTGGGGAGGTGTCACCTTGGGGTGGGGTGGGGAGGGCTGGTGGCAGGGATCTCAGGCAGTGATTTGGGATTAAAGGTTTTTTGACCCTGGACAGTAAAGCTGGGCAAACACTGACATACATTCTGCTGCGGCCCCGCCTCCAGCCCTTCCCATTTCCTGCTCAGGACTTCTCCTGGAACCCTTTCCATGCTGGGCTGTGTTCACCCACTGGGAGAAGACTTGGGGGGAAAGGAGCCAGAGAGGTGAGTCCCCTTGGCTAGGGTCACCCAGCTGTGCTGAGTCACCGTCTCTGGGGGGAGGGGACGTCCCCTTCTCACTTTTGCCTTTTGATTTTAACGAGGGCACTCCTGGCAGCCCCGGGCTCCTGGCCTGGGTCATTATATCCCAAACAGTGACTCACAGGGGAGCTACCTCCTAAATAACTGAAAATGAGCTTTGATTCCTGGGGGAGGTTTGCCCTACAGCTCTTCCTCCAGCAGCATAAAGGGTGTTTCCCAGGAAGGGCTGGGTTTCTGAGACAGTCCCTTTGTTGAGCCATTTTGAGTCCTGGCCTGGCCAGGATGGGGCCCCTGTGAGCTCTGCCAGGGTGCACCTGTGGCAGAAACCTAAGGACCGTGGGACCAGAGTCAGACAGGGAAGTCCAGGCAGGCTTCCAGGAGGAGGTGTCCCCAGCTGAGGTTTGAAGTGGGGACGTTTGGGAGACGTTTGGGGACGTTTTAGGCATTCAGGAAATGTGGTTGGTTTTATGGTTTTCTCACTAGTGGCACAATGTAGTTGAAAGCTCTGGGTGTCTGCATCACCAAGACGGGGACTTGAGTGTTCACCCAAGCTCCACCACTTGCAGGCTGTGTGACCTTGGCTGGTTCCATCACCACCTGAGCTCAGTTTCATCATCTGTGTTGTTGTTCAGTCGCCAAGCTGTGTCCAGCTCTTTGCGACCCCACGGACTATAGCACGCCAGGCTCCTCTGTTTTTCACTGTCTTCCGGGGTTTGCTCAGATTCATGTCCATTGAGTCGGTGATATTATCTAACCATCCCATCCTCTGCTGCGTCATCATTGCTGCTGCTGCTGCTAAGTCACTTCAGTCGTGTCCGACTCTGTGCGACCTCATAGACGGAAGCCCCCCAGGCTCCCCCGTCCCTGGGATTCTCCAGGCAAGAACACTGGAGTGGGCTGCCATTTCCTTCTCCAATGTGTGACAGTGAAAAGTGAAAGTGAAGTCGCTTAGTCATGTCCGACCCTTAGCGACCCCACGGACTGCAGCCTACCAGGCTCCTCCGTCCATGGGATTTTCTAGGCAAGAGTACTGGAGTGGCTTGCCATTGCATCATCATTAATGGGGGATAATTAGGCCTACTTTTCAGAGTTTGGGACCAGATGAAAAGGAAATGAAATGTGGAAAGCTCTTTGCAGGGTGCCATGCCCACGGGAGGAATCCACAAACACTGGGTCCCTCCTTAACCTGGTCGCAGAGGAGGCAGCTGCTGGCCTAGGAGCTCAAAGCCCTCATCCCTGCTGGAGGCCAGCGTGCAGCTGGGCCGAGTCTCCCTGCATTTCAGTGGGGTTATTGCCCCCACTTGCCAGATTCTAACTTCCACGATGGAGGAACAGGGAACAGAGCCCCATCTCTCAGCAATGGCTTCTTTCTCTGGCTTAAAGCTGTCCCTGTAGTGAGAAGTCACCATCCCTCCCCTTCTCGACATCATCATTGTCATCCTCATCACAATAAAAAAAGCAAAACAACCACCATTTAAGTTCCTACAGTGTTGCAGGCCCTTTGCGGAGAGCTCGTCATCTGCTCAATCTCATGACTTCCATGCTTGCCCCGGAGCCCGAAGGATCCTACAGACTCTCCCAGCAAAGTGCAATCCCCTTCATCCGAAAGAATTTATTGCTCTTCAGTCAATAAACTAGACTGAGGATCTCCTAGGTGCTGGGGCTCCACGGGAGAGCAAAGCCAGACCCATGGAGCTGGCAGTCCAGCAGGGAGACTGACATTAGTCATTGTAAACTGAGTGGGAACTTTCAAATAGAAATAGGTAGCCTGACCAAATGTCCCTTGGGTTTATGAGAGCGTTTAGTGGGGATATCTGATCTGGGCAGGGCTTCCCTGTGGAAAGAATGATTTAGCAGGGATCTCGAGATGTTAATAAGGAAGTGGGGAGAGTTTAAATGGAAGGAGAGTCTGTGCAAAGGCCCTGTGGTCTAAAGGACGTGGCACCTGGGAGGGGCTGGAAGGAGCCTGGGGAGTTGGGCTGGTGGTGCGTGGGTCTTGAAGGGCATGATTCACTGGGAAGCTGATCCTGGGACCTTGACCTCCCATTCACCTCACAGCTTGAGTCTGATGGACAAGCGGCCTAGAGCTTGCATGATGCAGGAGAGGGCCTGAGGTCCCCCATGAGAATAAGGCCCCTCTCTTCAAGACCTCAGCCTGGAAAATCCCATGGATGGAGGGGCCTGGTAGGCTACAATCCAGGGGGTCACAAAGAGGCGGACACTACTGAGCGACTTCACTTTCTTTCTTTCTGAAAGACCTGGTGATATTTTCATCCCAATGAGGAACCTCCCTCTGGTGGGAACAGGCTTTGGACAACTGTCGTCACAGAGTTGGGTCCTCCCATTCGTGACGGAGGGTAAAGAACAAGAGTCCTGGGCCTGGGCCTGTTGTCTGTAAGGTCGCTAGCACCCTTGTAAAGTGGCTCTGCTGAGCCTGGCTGAGCTCTGTCCAGGGAACAGTGGAAAGCCGGTAAGGGTTTGAAACAAGTGACTTGCTCGTATGTTTGGACAAGGTGACCCTGGCTGCTGAGAGGTGAGAAGCGGGCAGGAGAGCGGGGTACCGTGGACTCCAGGGCAGGCCCACGCTTCAGGGGACCGCTGGGACAGCACAGGTGGGTGGTGGAGCCGAGGAGGAAGGGTGACGAAAGCACCTCGTGCCACCCCTTGCCGGGCAGGTGCAGGGTCACCAGAGGGAGAGGAAGCCAAGAGTCTCTGTCCCAGGCGACTTCGGTGCCCCCGCTGGTCCAAGAAGGGAGAGGAGGGAGCAGGGACGCCCACACAGCTACGGGCCAGGGTGCTGCATGAGCTCCTGTGTGATGCTGGCGGGGGCTGTCTGTAAGTGCCTGTGCATGGTGGGGGGGGGGTCTGTAAGTGCCTGTGCATGGTGGGGGAGGTCTGTAAGTGCCTGTGCATGGTGGGGACATTCAGCCCTGCCCGCTGGGGGGCCCCTTTGCTCCAGGTTCTGTAGGGTCCTGGTTCAGATGATGCTGTGGGCTTCGCGATCGGGCCACCTGGTGGTGCTGCTGCTAACTGGGTGTTCTCGGGCAAATGACCTCACTTCCCACATTCTGTTTCCTCATCCGCACAGTAGGGACGTCAGTAGCATCCATCCCATAGCACTGTTGGGATGAAATGAAATAGTACCTGCAGGGGCTTCCCTGGTGGCCCAGTGGTTAAGAATCCACCCAGCAATGCTAAGGTTACCAGTTCGATCTGTGGTCCTGGAAGATCCCACTAAGCCCGGGGGCCGCAGCTACTGAGCCCACGCGCTGCAAATACTGAAGCCGCATGCCCAGAGCCTGTGCTGCAGAACAAGAGAAGCCACTGAAACGAGAAGCCCTCACACCACAGTGGAGAGCAGCCCCGCTCGCCGACTCCCAAGACCCTGTCCTGGTTGGTGGTGCTCCGTCTTACTCCTAAAATTTAGCATTTTTCGGGGCTGATGAGTCCTCATAGTGTGTGTCTAAGTATTAAAAGTTATCAATCAAGCCAATGGACTGGGAAATAGAGCATGTTCTATGTTTCCATCTAAATATACTTTCCCGACAATAAATTGAAGAAAATATGGGACGCCACAGTTTTTATAAAATTGAAAATCAGAAATATGGTCAAGTCGATTGAGTTTGATTATTCTCAAGTGCTCTGTTGATGGGCTGGTGATGTTTGAATGACTTGCAAAGACAGACGCGCTTCACAAATTATTATACATTTATTCCATACAATATATTTCTCCTGCTTTCATTTCAGCAAAATCAACTATGCTATACTCAGAATGCTCTCTAATCTGTGTTCCTCTGACAGTAATGATCTAAGAGATTTTTTGAAGATGTAATTATATTCAAAGTGTATGAAATCTAACTACGTCTCCTAAAAAAGTAAATCTAAAGACAAAAAAGTATCAAATATGCAGGTGATACCACCCTTATGGCAGAAAGTGAAGTGGAACTAAAAAGCCTCCTGATGAAGGTGAAAGAGGAGAGTGAAAAGCCTGGCTTCTAAGATCATGGCATCTGGTCCTGTCACTTCATGGCAAATAGATGGGGAAACAATGGAAATAGAGATAGACTTTATTTTCTTGGCTCCAAACTCACTGCGGAAGGTGACTGCAGCCAGGAAATTAAAAGACGCTTGATCCTTAGAAGAAAAGCTATGACAAACCTAGACAGCATATTAAAAACCTGAGACATTGCTGCCAAATGTCTGCATATTCAAAGCTATGGTTTTTCCAGTGGTCATGTATCGATGTGAGAGTTGGATTATAAAGAAGGCTGAGCACTGAAGAATTGATGCTTTTGAACTGTGACATTGGAGAAGACTCTTGAGAGTCCCTTGGACTGCAAGGAGATCCAACCAGTCCATCCTAAAGGAAATCAGTGCTTAGTATTCATTGGAAGGACTGATGCTGACGATGAAGCTCCAATACTTTGGACACCTGATGCGAAGAGCCAACTCATTGGGAAAGACCCTGATTCTGGGAAAGGTGGAAGGCAAAAGGAGAAGTGAGCAGCAGAGAATGAGACAGTCAGATAGCATCAGCAACTCAGTGAATAGGAATCTGAGGAAACTGGGAGATAGTGAAGGACAGAGGAGCTGGTGTGCTGCCGTCCATGGCGTCACAAAGAATCAGACATGACTTAGCAAGTGAACAACAAAACAACTTTTTAAAAAGGTTTTTCTTCTAAAGTACTCGAAATTCTCTATGAAAATTAAAATGCAAAATCTCAGTGATAGCACATGATATACAAAATTTTAAATGAATTTATTTGAATAAATTGACTTTCTGAAAGTTTTTGGTGAAAATTTAATCACATGCCAAATATTTTAATAAGAATAAAACCATTCCAAATTCTAATGTTCACTGTCATTCAGTTGCCAATATAAGAAGTTGCTCTCATGACACAGTGATATGCCCTGTGATTGTTCAGTTGTGTCCGACTCTTTGCAACCCCACGGACTGCAGTAAGCCAGGCTTCCCTGTCCTTGACTATCTCTCAGAGTTTGCTCGAACTCATGTCCATTGAGTCCGTGATGCTATCCAACAATCACCTCCATTTATATAAATGTACAAGTAATACGTATTGTTTGATCTCATCAAATAGTCCTTGGAGGGTTCCTTACTAGTTCACGAGCACCTCCACACCTGTGGTTTGAACATGAACAGACACAGGCAAAGGGTATTTGGAACTCATGGGAGGTGGTACTTTGTTAGGCAAGAACTTCCCAGGTAGTCCAGTGGTTAAGACTCTGCACTTCTGACGCAGGGGGTGTGAGTTCGATCCCTTGTCCAGGAAGATCCCACATGCCATGGGGCAACTAAGCCTGTGAACTGCAACTCCTGAAGCCTACATGCCTAGAGCCCATGCTCTGCAATGAAGAGCAGCCCCTGGTCACTGTAATTAGAGAAAGCCCGTGGGCAGCAGTGAAGACCCAGTGCAGCCAAAAATTAAGAAAGGAAAAAGGAAGAAGAACTAGTGCTTCCATCCCCTCTGAGAGGAGAGTCTGATGAGGTTGTTCAACCCCGGGCTCCTGCAGCTCGTGGCCTCCCTGGGAAGAAGCGTCTGTTGATGACATGGCTAGAGCACCGCCCACAGGGCAGAGGATGCTCTCTGGGGCCAGAGTGATGCTGGATGTGAGGAGGCTGCTGAGGGCTGGGGATGTCCTGCCCTAGGGCTAGGTGCTCGTCAGGGTGTGGAGATACTCCCGGCCTTCCAGCACATTTAGTGTGTGCGTCTGTGTGCTCCTCTGCCAGTGTGCAGGCAGGTGTGCACACGCGTGTCTGTGTGTGCGTCCCTTTGTGTGCATGTGATTACGTGTGTGTGTGACACTTGGAGCCCTCTAGAGCGTGGGGCCCTGGGCAGGGCCTCCTTGGCCTGCCTGTTCGGGTAGTCAGGGCTGATGGTGATGCCGTGTCCGTTCATTCCAGGGGCTTTACCTCTGACCTTCACCACAGCCCTGTGGCGTAGGTCTTAGATTTTCTGTTTCACAGACGGTGGAACTCAGGCTCGGTATCCTGCCAAGGCAGTAATTGGCCAAGGCTACCCGGTTCACAGGCTGGCTCGGATGACAGGCGGCTCTGACGCTGTTGCTCTATGCTGCCTCCCCGCGGTGAGTTCAGGGACAGGGCTGATGTCCCTCGCTCACTCCGTTGCCCCCTGGCTCAGGGTCTCATGAGTCGGTGGGAGCGGATGCACTGAAGCTGACCTCAGCCGCCTCCCTGACCCTTTGTGCTTTGGTCTTCCAGAGCCTGCGATTCCGCCCTCCCTGGAGATACCCAGGTACCTAAAACCTAACACTTGGGGCTTCTTGGTTTGTGATCTGGAGTTCCTGAAACTCGGCAAACTTCCTTCCTCCTGGAATCCATCACTGGATGTCACCACTGCCCTGGCGCTCAGGGATGTTACTCCTTCAGACCTTAAGAAGCTGAATGACAGGCTGGAGGGAAGAATCCCAGGTGGGGAGGTGAGAAACGAGGCTTTGGGTTCTGCCACCAACCCACCGCTCTTCCTGAGCTTCCATGGATTCTAATTTTTAATCTGTTTTTGGTTTCTTTCTGGCCACACCTCAGTGCTTACAGGATCTTAGTTCCCTGGCCAATGATGGTTGGACCCAGGCCCACGGTGTGAAAGCGCTGAGTCCTAACCATCGGACCTCCAGGGAATTCCTAGTTTGTTCCATTTTCTTGCAGTTCTAAACCACACCTGTGCCGTGGCCCTGGACCTGGTGGGACTCTTAGCAAGGAAAATCCCGGATGTGAAAGATGTCAGTTTCCAGGTATCTGTTGCTGGTGACCAGCCATCCCAGACCAGTGGCTTAAAGCATCAGCGATTTCCTCTTTCTCATGTTTCTTGGGATTGATTGTATGGTTCCTCTGCTGGTTTTTCCTGGACTTGCTCATGGGGTTGTCACCAGCTGGAGGGTCCTCTGGGCGGGGAGGTCTAAGATGGCCTCACCCCCAGGTCTGATAGTTGGTACCAGCCATCAGTTGGGACATCTCGACTCTCTTTCTGCCTCGGGATGAGAGATGCAGCAACTCACCCTCCACTTGGCTTGACCGGCTTCCTTCCATGGGAACCTTGGCGTTCCCAGAGGACAAAGGCAGAAGCTGGTCTCCTTCTTGAGGCTCCTGTGCTGAAACCCACCCATGGCAGCCCTTCTGCCACATTCTGCCGGTCGGTGCAAGTCGCAGAGCCAGTCTAGCTGCAAGGAGTGGAGAAACAGAGTCCACCTCTGAATGGAGGACCGAGAGTCCCATTACAAAGGAACCTACGCGCGGGGCCGGGAGGGAGAAACGGACAGTGTGACAGTGCTAGTCGCGCACTTGTGTGCGGCCCTTTACGTCCCCATGGACTGTGCCTGCCAGGCTCTTCGGTTCATGGAATTCTCCACGAAAGAACTTCGAATTCCCTTCTCCAGGGGTCTTTCCAACCCAGGGGTTGAACCCAGGTCTCCTGCACTGCAGGCAGGTTCTCCATCATCTGAGCTCTTTGTAGTTAGTTTGTAACAACTGATTGAGCTTCCCTGATGGCTCAGCAAGTAAAGAGTCTGCCTGCAGTGCAGGGGACACGGGAGATGCAGGTTCAATTCCTGGGTGGGGAAGATCTCCTGAAGGAGGAAATGGCAACCCACTCCAGTGTTCTTGCCTGGAGAATCCCAAGGAAGGAGGAGCCTGGAGGGCTACAGTCCGTGGGGCCTCAAGAGTCGGACACGACTTAGCGACTAAACGACCACCACCAAGAAGTTAAATGGATGCTGCAGAAACACAGAGCCTGTTGCTTTCACTATGTTTCCATGGGTATTTCTAGAACCACAGAGAGTAAATTCAGAAATCCTATTTAATTGGAAGCGGGTAGAGATAACGGGAAGGGCCCATTATTGTGCAGTTGGGGGAAAATACTAAATCCAAACTGATTCAATAAAATTGTGGAGTTGAAACTACTCCCCAAGGAAAATCCAGAAGAACCCCAACTAGATTTGGGTAATTCTGGAGATATCTACCCTAAGCCCTAGAGTCTTAATGTAAAGATATAAATTTTGCTGTTTTAATTTGTTGGGAAGATGCACAAGTTATATCCAGGAAGTCAGCATCCTAAGGCCCACCCAGGCGCCTCCCTGTCAGCCAGAAGACTAAACAATTCGATGCCCTCAGGCAAAGAGAAATGACAACCTTAGGAAGCAAAACTAGAAAGGTAAGATGTGGGAACAAAGAGCACATCTCAAAGACAAAGCAAAGTGTCTCTGATGTGCTCAGCAAGTCTTAAGACCCAGATGAAGGAGCTGCCAGAAGAAAGAGAGAAACTGCCAGAGCAGCAGAACACTCCCCGTGTTGCCTGGAGATACTCAAAATAGGGGCAAATGAATGGTTCCCAAGTCCCTACAAAGAGAGAGAAGGAATCCAACACATTCAGTTTAGCAAACATTTAGGTTCTAACACTGTTGATTGCCATGATGAAAAGATTCACGCTAACCCCAGGGGACAGATAAGCAAACGTGTGAGCGGCTGGAACAGCGTGTGGAGTGGGGCACAGGGGGGCACAGAGGAGGGAGCAATTCATCTGCAGCCTGGCCTTTGCGGAGAGCCGCAGAGAGGCAGAGAGGGGCTGGCCGCCGAGCTGGGGCCTTAAGGAGCGAGCAGGGCCCTGCTGGGAGAGCCCGGAGGCGGGAAGTGCGGAAGGAGCTGCGGTCCAGAGGCTCAGAGGCTCGGAAGTGCTGTGGGCATCTTCGCTTTTCTCGGCTCGGAATGCCCTCTCCTGTCCTTTTCCCTTCTCTCATTCAACGCGCTCCAGGTGGAGCTGCCAATCACAGTGAGGCTCCACCCCCAAAGGCAAGTGCATGACACAAACCAGCCAATCAGGCCCTCTCCTGAGACGCCGTATCTTCCGCAGAACAGTGCGCTGGCTCAAAGCTGATGGAGCAGAGCCATGCTGTTCTTAGAGTCCTAAAGAGACCATTCATGAGGTCTTGCTACTAGGCGTTCTGTGTGTTTGTGTGTTTATGTGACTGGGTGGATATATATATATATATAATACTTTGGCCACCTGATGGGAAGAACTGACTCACTGGAAAAGACCCAGATGCTGGGAAAGATTGAAGGCAGGAGGAGAAGGGGACGACAGAGGATGAGATGGTTGGATGGCATCCCCGACTCAATGGACATGAGTTTGAGTAAGCTCTGGGTTGGTGATGGACAGTGAGGCCTGGCGTGCTGCAGTCCATGGGGTAGCAAAGAGTCGGACACGACCCTGAGTCAATCGAACTGAGCAGGGTGTAGTGGGGAGGGTTTGTGTTAACATCTCTCCATTTTGTAATAAACACTTTTACTTTGAAAAACCATCTCCCCTCCATTCCAAGTGACCCTGTACAATCGTTTGCCATGGTGTCCTGCATTTTCTACCACTAGAGTGGACTTATGACCCAAGATGTCCAAACACAGCGATATTTCCAGGAATAGGCACCCACACTGGACCAATCAGACTCTTTCCTTAGATTTGATTTATGGGTCTCCCCTTTCTCTGGGGCCTTGAGCTATAAAGCCCTGGCAGTGACCATGTTTCTTGACTACATGGGAGAAGCTGTGTGTAGATTAAGCCAGTATGCTTAATGGTGGGTGGTGGAGAAGTGGGGAGACAGAGAGCGCTGTGCTGAGATTCTTGTATCCAACATTCTTTGATTTCCACTCTGAACCTTCAGATTATGTGAATCAACCAGTTCTCTTTAAGACTTATGCTACTTTGACTTCAGTTTCTGTCATTTGAAACTGAGAAGCATCTAGACCAACCCAGAAAGTTTCCATGGGAGGCAGAAATCTGGTCCCACTTGTACTCAGGAGACACCAGGACGAGTATCTGGGTGGTACATGGAGGTGAGATTGCACACCACATGCAGAGGTAAAAACCTCCAGAAAGATGTGTGGGCTCAACCATGGCTTGGAGAGAGAAAAGCCTGAGCTTTCCATATGGGCCAAGTGACCGCTAGGGAGTACAGCCATGGTGTACCAAGATTCCTTCCCAAATGCCCTGGCCTGAAGAAATCCTGAGGACTGTGGGACAAATCCAAGGGAGGTGGAAGAGATTCCTCCAAAACATGACTTAAACTGCCTGCCAACCTGGGTCAGGTGAGCCACATTGATCTGATTTGGAAAGTTAAAGCGATGTGACATTTCGTGGACTTGAGCGCCATGGGAAAGATCGTATTAATGACCTGCACCCTTCCTCCTTATCTTTATCACCGTCATCACCCGTCTTTACCATCCCTGTCATCACACCTCCAAGCGTATGCTGCTCCATGTTAAATGACACCACGTGTGAAACGCCGACAGCCAAGCTCAGGCCCATCCCGTTCTCATTTTTCCTCACCAAGGGTTAAAACATCTTCAAGTCTTTTCCTACCCAGGATCACCCTGTTACACTTTGATCTTAGACACAAAACATCTTCAGATTGAGATCTGAAATAATTTGTCCATCAAGTCCTTAACTGCTGAGATAACAGAACAAAGGTGATCTAAGAACAGATGAAAGCAAAGATAAGTGTATTCAAATAGAAACAAAAGGCCAGAACTAGACAAGGAAAAGTCTGTCAGTGAATTAGACCACATGACATAAGATCTGCCAGACACAGTTTCAGAGTTCCATATGTGGGAGACGGTCTGATCAGGGTAGGGTACCCCATAGAAGCAGGCTCTATTCATGTCCAGGAGTTGAATAATTACTTAACTCATAAAAAACAGACAGTCATGATCATTCATTAAATAAGTGTTTATTGAGCATCTCTTATGTGCAAGGTTATAGCCAGATGAAGAACAAATCAGATCTGTAGTCTATCCTGCAGGTCCGTCATCCCAAAGAGGAGATAACTAGCTGCAGAAATATCTTTGACCCAGTAAAAAGTAATATGTGGCTTAGGAACCATAAATTTAGAGATAAAATTCTACAGTATTTGTGTTAAAATGTTTCAAAATGTTAAAAAAAAATGAGTCAGGTGAAATAAGATGTTCATCTGGATCTGGGTTAATAAGAGATAGAATTTAAAGTTCACTACAAAAACCACCTACATGGGAAGGGAAAAATACTGTTTAATGACCTTCCTCCAAAACCCATATCTGATCTTCATTAGGAATATAAGAAATAAAGAATAGAACTAGGAAGCAAAGTACAGATGGCATCTGAGGCAAATCCTGTTCCCTTTCAGGTGGAGCTTCAGGTGACAATCTTAGCAGACATTGGCAGGTACATGAGAAGGGACTCAGCAAAACATGAACCACATAACTTACCTTGACCTTGAACTTGGAGCCAGCCTTAGCACAGGCACTTGGGATAGCAGAGGTCTTTAGCAGGTGCTGGAGAGCTGTGGGATCTTTAGGCTGTATTCACAATGGAAGCAAGGATTCATGATGATTCACGGTGGGGAAATGAGGCTTCCTGCAGGCACGTCCTACAGACCCTTCGGGTAGGACTTGCTGCATTTCCTGTGTTTCTCCAGCCAGCTCTGCAGACCAGCACTTAAACTTCAGCTAAATTTGAGTGTGTTTTTACAGGTAGTCCTTCTCAAACTTAGCATGCATATGAGTCCTCTGGGGATTTTCTTAAAAGGCAGATTCCGATTCACTGAGTAGGGCTGGACTTCAAGCACACAAGTAGGTTCCACTCCAGAATCAGGATCTGCATTAAAAAAAAATAGTTTTGAAATCGAAGTATAGTTTACTTACAGTACTATGTGAGTTTCATGTGTATACATAGTGATTCAATATTTTTAGAGATTATATTCCATTTAAAGTTTAAAAAAATATTAGCTGTATTCCCTGTGCTGAACAATATGTGCTTGTAGCTTATTTATTTTATGCATGGGAGTTTGTAGCTCTTAATCTCCTGCTCCTATCTTTCCCTCTTTCCTCTGCTGACTAGTAACCGTGAGTTTGTTCTGTATCTGTGAGTCTGTTTCTTTCTGCTAGAGTCACTGGTTTGTTTTTTTAGATTCCACCTGTAAGTGAAATCATACCGTGTTTGTTTTTGTCTGGCGTGTTTCACTAAGCCTAACACCCTCCACGTCCATCCGTGTTGTTGTGAACGGCAGGATTTTCGTTCTTTTTCGTGGCTGAGCAGTAGACTGTTGCGTGTGTGTATCTCACATCTTTGTCATTCCTCTGTGATAGACACTTAGGTTGTTTCCGTAGCTTGGCTATTATAAACAATGTTGCTACGAATGTTGGGTGTAGGTATCTTTTTGAATTAGTTTTGTTTTCCGCAGGTTTATACTCAGTTTTGGGATTGCTGAATCATATGGTAGTTCTCTTTTTAGCTTTTTGAGGAGCCTCCATACCGTTTTCCATAGTGGCCCTAAATGTGAGAGAAGAAACCGGGATCTGCATTTTAACCAGATTCCCGGGGAGATTTTCACACACAGCACATTGTGAGCAGTGCTGCGCTACAGCACGGAGACTTTGTCTTTTAGCTTTAAAGGGTGAAGTGGTCAGTATAGATGGGTCATCAAAATTCCTTTCCCTTTATGTCATTTTGAATGGCCTCAAAGCCAAGGTACTGAACTGTAGAGGACTGTTCTCAGCGTCCCCCGGGGACACCTGGAGGTGTATTTGGGGTCTGCAGGGGTATTTGGGTGGCAACTGGCAGGATGCTACTGGAATCCAGTGGATGCGGGTCAGGGACACTGCTAAGCATTCTACACTACCCAGGACAGCCCCCACAACAGAGAAGTATCCAGTCCCAACTGTCAATCGTGTTGAGGTTGAAAACCCTGCTGTGGAGGGATCAGCCTTGAATTTGGAGGGCTTGTCTAGTGTGGTCAATCCTACAGAAAGTCTCAAGTTAGCTCTGGATTTATCAATGCCAGAAGTTAGGCCCCAGTCAGATTCTAGATCCACCCATGAAAAGGTGGTAGATTTTATAACAGAGAAAAATTAAAAAAGGAATGGACACTTTTACTCTGAACATAACATGCCATCTGCCTGTAGTAAGGTATAGAACTGATGCCATTAAATTATTGTCAACTTGAGGGTTAAGGCAATTTAGGTGGCCTGCATTTATGACACTCTGTCTCTAGGGGTCCAGTTTCTTGGGAAATTAAAAAAGGAGCCAGAATAATTTGAGAAGTATGCCTCAAGGTTTTTGTTGGTTTGTTTTTTGTCTTTAGTCTGACAAGGAGCAGTAGAAGAAGGAAATCAGAATCAAGGAAGTCAGGCAGGTGAATTTAGGGGAGAGATTTCCTTAGAATAGGGGTTCTCAAACTGTGGTCTCTCTTGTCGACACAGCGAGGGGAAGGGTGGGATGAATGGAGAGACTAGCACGGAAACATATACACTGTCCCATGTAAAATAGATAGCCAGTGGGAATTTGCCTTGTGACTCAGGGAGCTCACACTGGTGCCCTGTGACCCGCTAGAGGCGTGGGATGGAAGGGAGGGAACATGTGGACATCCATGACTGCTTCATGTTGACGTATGGCAGAAGCAAACACAGCACTGTAAAGCAATTATCCTTCAATTAAAATAAATAACTTAAAGAAAATGTGGTCTCTTGGACATCCCTGGTGGTCTTGTGGTTAAGCACCTGCCTGCCAGTGCCTGGTCTGGGAAGATCGCACGTGTCTCAGAGCAAAGTCCACGCACCACAGCTCCTGAGCCCGCTCTCTGGAGCCCACGCTCCGCCCAGCAAGAAGCCAGGGCAGTGAGTAGCCCACTTATTGCCATGAAGAGTAGCCCCGACTTGCCGCAACTATAAAGTCCAAGTGAAGCAGTGAAGACCCAGCACAGCCACTAAATAAACAAACAGATAAATCTGGAAAAAAAAAAAGATAACAGCAGCATCAGCAACATCCGGGACCATGTTAGAAAGGCGAATTCCCAGACCCCACCACAGGCCTTCTAAGCCAGAAACCCTAGGAGTCGGGCTCTGGAACTTGTTTTTACAAGCTCTGCAGGTAATTCTGATCTCACTGCGGTTGCAGAACCACTGCTGTGAGAGAAAGACTGAGATGTTGGGAGACGGCCTAGAAACATGAAAGGAAAACTGAGATCTGGAATCCTCTAGCTGAGGCTGAGCCAGTGTGAAGTAATAGCCACAATCCCCTTAGATTCTGCTTGCAAGGTAAAAGAGTCTTCTGTTTAATCTAACATGCTCTGATGTTGGTTCTTCTTATCTGAGTGGTCAATGGAAAGTTTTACACAACTCTGTCAAGGATCCCACCTGTCAGACAATCGTAAAATGATACGTAAGATGGATCTCCTTATTGCTCAGTCCATGGGGTCGCAAAGAGTCAGACACAACTGAGCGACTGAACTGAACTGAGATGGGAAGATGGAGTGAAGCAGTTCTTTGGGGGCAGGTCAGGAGTTCACTCTTGGCTATGCTGACTTTGAAATGCCTACTAGACATCCCTGTGCTGAGTAGGCAGCTGAATAAAGGCATCTCCATTTGTAGAAATGCAGGTATGAACTTGAGAGTCCTTAGTCAACAGATGATACTGAAAAGCCGTGGGGGTTGATGGCGTCACCCTTGGAGTGAGTGTGGAGGCGGGAAGAGGTCCTAAGGCACCCTGGGGCAGCCCTGGGGGAGGCTGGGAGGAAGATGAGGCGTCTCTGGGTGGGAGACCAGGAGAGAGCGGGCCGGGGAGGCCAAGGGGTAGCGTGTGAAACACTGTGATAGGCCCCCTGAAAGGAGCCCTGGGAGTTCACCAACGTGGTCGTCGCTGGTGCCCTTAGGGAGAGCACGTGGTGAAGTTCTGGGAGAGAGGCTGGCTGAGTGGAATGTATATCAAGTCCCAGGGGAGAAGAGGTGGCCCCGTCAAATCGTCACTCAGGGAGACTTTAATAAAGGGACTTTTGGCAAACATGTGGGCAGGTGTAGGGAAATTTGTTATGGTGGGGTAATTGTTACCATGGCCGCATCTGAAAAGTCAAAGTTACTGAGCCAACAGAGAGGGGAGGGGAGGAGCCGGGGGTGTGGGCTTCAGCGGAGGGACACAGCCAGCCCACAGAGAGGGCCCAGGGGCAGAAACACCGCGAAGCGACCGCACTCTCCTCCCGGCTCCCATTCTCCTGCTGGTCCTCCCCAGGGCCCAACCCAACAGGAAGCAAGGGGATCTATTGATTCAGCCATAGAGGTCAGCCTCCCAGGATGCAGGCAGGCAGGGAACAGAACTGGAAGGGCAAACAGAAAATTTCCAGGACCGAGCAGTTTTGAGGAAATAAGGTTTGCTGTGTTTGTGTTTTCCCAGCATTTTTAATTCTCTTGTGCATGATATTTTCAGTAACTGTTAAGAGAAAGAATACACTATGATTTAAATTAAAGGGAAGAGCTTTTTGAGGACGACGACCAAGTCTGTGCAGCTGCCCCAGGAACCAGACCTGCTGTATCCCCTCTTCTACTTCCCGTTGCAAACAATAAAGGCTACTGGTATCATAAAAAATAAATAAATGAAAGGAAAGAGACTTTTTAAAGTTAAAAGTGATGAAGTCATGAGAAATGTTACATGTTTCTGTAGAGTGAATCTTTCAACAGAATGTTTTTTGAGAACAGAAAGCAAATCAGGCAACAAGAGGGACACAGTAGCCCTAAACAGAAACAGATCCTTATCCTCTTTCTTGAAATTCTTTCCTCCCATTTGAACTGTGATATCCTGGTTTTTCCTCATCTCACTGGCCGCTCCTCCATATCCATTGCAGGCCTCCTCCTTGACTTGATAAAAGTTCCCCCAGGCTTGGTCTTAGGCTCTGTACATGGAACTTGGACACAATGGCTGGCACTCATGCAACCGTATTTAACCATGAGATGCTACAGTTAGAATACCAGAGCAGCAAGACATAGGATGCTCAGTGCTCCATGACTGTGGGCTCACTTTTACACTGAGGACTACCTACTTCTGAACTTCTTTTCTGTGTGAGAAAAATAAACTTCCATCTTGTTTAAGACACCATTATTTCACAGTTGAACCTAATTCTGATACATCACCCCAAACCAAAGCTGAAAATCCATTTCACATCCTGCTTCCCATTTCATGTTTAGCCTCATTCTCTAGCATAGAATATGAGAGGTTCTGAAGTGAGCTCAAATGACATCAGAAAGGTACTCCAATAACAAATGCCAACCATAAGGTGCTCCTCATTTGAATATAAATCCTCTCCCATGATCAAATTACCAAGAAGAAAGTAAAATCTGAAAACGACCTAGTTCTAAATTTATTCTAAAATGCACATTCCCCCTTTCATTTAATGCATCTGGATTTAAGGCAATTCAGATACACCTTAAGCACAAGCTGGAATCAAGATTGCCAGGAGAAATATCAGTAACCGCAGATACGCAGATGACACCACCCTTTTGGGAGAAAGAAAAGAGCGAAACAGCCTCTTGATGAAGGTGAAAGAGAAGAGTGAAAAAGCTGGCTTAAAATTCAACATTCAAAAATGAAGATCACGGCATTCGGTTCCATCACTTCATGCAAATAGACAGGGGAACAACGGAAACAATGACAGACTTTGTTTACTTGGGCTTCAAAATCACATGACTACTGGAAAAACCAGAGCTTTGACTATATGGACCTTTGTCGGTAAAGTAATGTCTCTGCTTTTTAACTTGCTGTCTAGGTTGGTCATAGCTTTTCTTCCAAGGAGAACCATCTTTTAATTTCATGGCTGCAGTCACCATCTGCAGTGATTGTGGAGCCCAAGAAAATAAAGTCTGTCACTGTTTCCACTGCTTCCCCATCTATTTGCCATGGAGTGATGGGACCAGATGCCATGATCTTAGTTTTTTGAATGTTGAGCTTTAAGCCATCTTTTTCACTCTCCTCTTTCACTTTCATCAAGAGCCTCTTTAGTTCCTCTTTGCTTTTTGCTGTAAGAGTGGTGTCATCTGCATATTAATACCTAAAATTTTCAAACTGCATAGCTTTTATTTATCCTCAGCATCTTTTCCATATTCTCTTCCTTCTATATAATTTACTTTTAATTATATTTGTTCATTCACTGTCTCCTCCCTCCTGCAGATCCCCTCCTCCCAGAGCAGGAAGCTTGGCCAGACATCTGCTTTATGTGATGTGAGCTGAGTGCGTGAGCAGTGCTGGAACAGAGCAAATGCTTAAGACATGTTCACTGAATGGCTGTACCAAGAATCTAATAGATCTAACTCTATGCCCAGTAAACAGTGGCTATTCTTCCCAGTCTAGTATGTGTGGAGCGCAAACAAAAACTGATCATATGTTAGGTGCCAAAGAAAACATCAATTAGGGATTTATACAGGGGACACGGGTTTGATGTCTGGTCCAGGGAGATTCCACATGCTGTGGAGCAGCTAAGCCTGCGTGCCACAACTATTGAGCCCACCTGTGCTGTAACTACTGAAGCCCATGGGCCTAGAGCCCGTGCTTCACAACTACACAACTTCACTACAGTGAGAAGCCCATGCACCGCGGCGAACAGCAGCCCCACTCGCCAACTAGAGAAAGCCCTTGCAAAGCAGTGAAGACCCAGCACGGCCATAAATAAATGAGGAAACAAAATTTTAAAAAATCAATCAAGTTTTTTACAAAGTAGAAATAGTCCAGACCTAGTCTGCAACACAATAGGAAGCAGTAGTAACTAACAAAAGGAGAAAGAAAAGTCTCCAGTCACTGGAGAAGGGAACTCTTCTAAACGACTCTCATAGATATGAAGATATTCTTAATACTGCAGAATACGGAAAAGACAATAATGAAAACAACATTTCACAACTACAGGTTACAGATTAAACTGGACACAGAAAATGGATAGCCTTAAATGCGTTCATAAGGGAGGAAGAGTGAAATGAATAAATTAAGCATTCTGTGCAAGAAGTCAGAAAAAGACAGAAAGAAGTGTAGGTAGGATACAACAGAGATAGCAGACTGTAACAAGTAGAAAAGAAAAATAGAACCAGCAAGTCAAAGCGCTGATTCGAGAGGGGAACATGTCTAACAATAAGGTCTGTGCTTTTAATGAAGACAAAGGGTGGTGGGTTTAGTTGCTCAGTCACGTCTGACTCTGTGATGCCAGGAACTGTAGCCCGCCAGGCTCCGCTGTCCATGGGATTCTCCAGGCAAGAGTACTACAGTGGGTAGCCATCCCCTTCTCCAGGGGACCTTCCCCACCCAGGGATCAAACCGCGGTTTCCTGCATTGCAGGCAGATGCTTTACCCCTGAGCCACCAGGGAAGCCAACGGGGGACAAAGACAAAGCGGGACAGAACAAATGTGCAAAATCAGAAGTGTGACCAAGAGCTAACCACGGCTAGAGCAGCGATAGGTGCACCTTTTCTTCCCTTCTCCTAGGGCTGGGGGTGGGGACCATTTGCCCACAGCCCAGTCACCGCTGAGCCACAGCTGAACCACCGAGGTGAGGTTGTCCAGCTTCTCAGGGGTCAGTTGCAACACTGGGAGGATTTCCCGTTGTCCCTGCAGTTAGCTGTGCCTGGCTTCTCCCTGGAGAACAGCAAACCTGCGCCCGGCGTTGTCCCTTCTTCCACGGTCAGCACAAGTCTCATTCTGCTCTTAAACAAGGGCTCAGGTTTGAAGTCCTCTCCTTAAGGTCCAAGAGAGGCTTCCTGATTCCCAGTACAACTGAGCAGACGTCACCGGGTTTCTACTGTGGGTGTTGCCTCTCCCTTACGACCAGAAAGGATACAGCCACCCACCCCTGCCTCCTTGTCCTTGAGTCAGGGGGCAGGCAGGGGTCCTCTCTGGCCTGCTGCGCAGTCCTGGCTGTTTCTGTCTTGGGACTGGGTAGATGCTCCTTAGTTCTTTGGCCGGGCGATGAAGGATGGATGAATTGGTCTGTGTGGTGGGGAGGAGATGTAAGAGCTAGGGTGCAGAGCGCGGTGAAATTCACCACTGCTAACCTTATGATTATACAGTGGAAGTGAGAAATAGATTTAAGGGACTAGATCTGATTGATAGAGTGCCTGATGAACTCTGGATGGAGGTTCGTGACATTGTACAGGAGACAGGGACCAAGACCATCCCCATGGAAAAGAAATGCAAAAGAGCGAAATGGCTGTCTGAGGAGGCCTTACAAATAGCTGTGAAAAGAAGAGAGGCGAAAAGCAAAGGAGAAAAGGAAAGATATAAGCATCTGAATGCAGAGTTCCAAAGAATAGCAAGGAGAGATAAGAAAGCCTTCCTCAGTGATCAATGCAAAGAAATAGAGGAAAACAACAGAAGAGGAAAAACAAGAGACCTCTTCAAGAAAATTAGAGATTCCAAGGGAACATTTCATGCAAAGATGGGCTCGATAAAGGACAGAAATGGTATGGACCTAACAGAAGCAGAAGATATTAAGAAGAGGTGGCAGGAATACACAGAAGAACTGTACAAAAAAGATCTTCACGACCAAGATAGTCACGATAATGTGATCACTGACCTAGAGCCAGACATCTTGGAATGTGAAGTCAAGTGGGCCTTAGAAAGCATCACTACAAACAAAGCTAGTGGAGGTGATGGAATTCCAGTTGAGCTATTTCAAGTCTTGAAAGATGATGCTGTGAAAGTGCTGCACTCAATATGCCAGCAGATTTGGAAAACTCAGCAGTGGCCACAGGACTGGAAGAAGTCAGTCTTCATTCCAATCCCAAAGAAAGGCAATGCCAAAGAATGCTCAAACTACCGGACAATTGCACTCATCTCACACGCTAGTAAAGTCATGCTCAAAATTCTCCAAGCCAGGCTTCAGCAGTATGTAAACCATGAACTCCCAGATGTTCAAGCAGGTTTTAGAAAAGGCAGAGGCACCAGAGATCAAATTGCCAACATCCGCTGGATCACGGAGAAAGCAAGAGAGTTCCAGAAAAACATCTATTTCTGCTTCATTGACTATGCCAAAGCCCTTGACTGTGTGGATCACAATAAACTGTGGAACATTCTGAAAGAGATGGGAATCCCAGACCACCTGACCTGCCTCTTGAGAAACCTGTATGCAGGTCAGGAAGCAACAGTTAGAACTGGACATGGAACAACAGACTGGTTCCAAATAGGAAAAGGTGTACGTCAAGGCTGTATATTGTCACCTTGCTTATTTAACTTCTATGCAGAGTACATCATGAGGAACGCTGGGCTGGAAGAAGCACAAGCTGGAATCAAGATTGCTGGGAGAAATATCAATAACCTCAGATATGCAGATGACACTACCCTTATGGCAGAAAGTGAAGAGGAACTCAAAAGCCTCTTGATGAAAGTGAAAGAGGAGAGTGAAAAGGTTGGCTTGAAGCTCAACATTCAGAAAACAAAGATCATGGCATCTGGTCCCATCACTTCATGGGAAATAGATGGAAAAACAGTGGAAACAGTGTCAGACTTTGTTTTTTTGGGCTCCAAAATCACTGCAGATGCTGATTGCAGCCATGAAATTAAAAGACGCTTGCTCCTTGGAAGGAAAGTTATGACCAACCTTGATAGTATATTAAAAAGCAGAGACATTACTTTGCCAACCAAGGTCCGTCTAGTCAAGGCAATGGTTTTTCCCGTGGTCATGTATGGATGTGAGAGTTGGACTGTGAAGAAGGCTGATCGCCAAAGAATCGATGCTTTTGAACTGTGGTGTTGGAGAAGACTCTTGAGAGTCCCTTATACTGCAAGGAGATCCAACCAGTCCATTCTAAAGGAGATCAATCCTGGATGTTCATTGGAGGGACTGATGCTAAAGATGAAGCTGCAATACTTTGGCCACCTCATGCGACGAGTTGACTCACTGGAAAAGACTCTGATGCTGGGAAAGGTTGGGGGCGGGAGGAGAAGGGGACGACGGAGAATGAGATGGCTGGATGGCATCACCAACTCTGTGGACATGAGTTTGAGTGTACTCCGGGAGTTGGTGATGGACAGGGAGGCCTGGCGTGCTGTGATTCATGGGGTCGCGGAGAGTAGGACACGACTGAGCGACTGAACTGAACTGAACTGAACTGAACCTTGGGTGTTGGGGAATCTGCTTAGTAGCCCTGGGAGTCAGGAAGTCCCTCCTCAGCCCCTAAGGCAGAGGATTCAGAATTTGAGCCCATCCAAGACCAGAGTGAAGCCAATGGTGACAGAGGAAGAGGAAGCAGAGCAGAGCTGGGGTCAGCGTCCAGGTGAACTTTGAACGGTGGCAAGAGGATTGGTCAGTCTACCACCAGCCATGGTGATGCTATTTCCCCAGTTCTCTGTAAGGCGCAGTCTCTGGACTGCCCATCCAAGAAGCTGCCCAGGTACCGACACCACCTCCCCTCATGCACGCTATTCTGGGTGGCAGTCAGCAGGCTCTGAACCATTGGGAATTGGCCTTCTGTTCAACTATCCAAGGCCTGCCATAACACCAGCTGCCAGACAAGCACAGAGACCTCCCATCTCCTTCTCGCTCCTCGGGAGTGCTCTGTCATCTGCCTGTTTATCAGTCTAGTCTTGCTTTCATTTCCTATGCCTACTTGAAAATTACCACAAACTTGGTGGCTTGAAGACGCCACTTTTTGTGGCATAAGATGGCAGATAAGAAGGACGTATTCTCATTTCTCCCGCGAGAACTCTAAAACTACAAGTCGCTGCTGAACAACCATCCACTGGAGAATGCTGGATCTCACCAATAAAGATACCCCACATCCACGGGCAAAGAAGAAGCCCCAGCAAGACAGTAGGAGGGGCGAAATTGCATTTGCAATCAAACCCCATACCCGCCAGAGGCGCTCAGGGGCTCAGACAAACCTTGTGCAGCAGGACCCAGCGACCCCACTGAGACTGAGACAGACCGTGTGAGCGTCTCCCGTGGGTGCGGGTCGGCCGGGGCCTGCCGCAGGGGCAGGGGCTCCGCGTGCAGCAGGCCTGGGTGACGCATAAGCCCTGTTGGAGGAGGCCGCCATTAACCCACCATGGAGCCGCCAGAACTTACACAGAACTGGGGACAGACTCTCGGAGGGCACACACAGAGCCTTGAGCACACCAGGACCCAGGAGAAAGGAGCAGTGACCCCACAGGAGACTGACCCAGGCTTGCCCGGGAGCGTCCAGGAGTCTCCCGCAGAGGCGTGGGTCGGCGGGGGCCTGCTGCAGGGTCAGGGGCACCGAGTGCATGGGACCTTCTGAAGGAGGTCACCATTATCTTCACTACCTCCACCATAGTTTGGCTTCAAATCAAACAAGGAGGGAACACAGCCCTGCCCATCAACAGAAAATTGGTTTAAAGATTTACTGAGCCTGGCCCCGCCCATCAGAACAAGACCCAGTTTCCCCCACAGTCAGTCTCTCCCATCAGGAAGCTTCCATGAGCCTCTTATCCTCCATCAGAGGGCAGACAGACCGAAAATCACAATCACAGAAAACTGACCAATCTGATCACGTGGACCACAGCCTTGTCTAACTGAATGGAACTATGAGCCATGCCGTGAAGGGCCACCCAAGACGGACGGGTCATGGTGGAGAGTTCTGACAAAACGCGGTCCACTTCGGTATTCTTGCCTTAGAACCCCATGACCAGTTGAAAAGGCAAAAATATAGGACACTGAAAGGTGAACTCCCCAGGTCAGTAGGTGCCCAATATACTATGGGAGATCAGTGGAGAAGTAACTCCAGAAGGAATGAAGAGATGGAGCCAAAGCAAAAACAGCACCCAGCTGTGGATGTGACTGGTGATAGAAGCAAGGTCCGATGCTGTAAAGAGCAATGTTGCATAGGAACCTGGAATGTCAGGTCCATGAATCAAGGAAAATTGGAAGTGGTCAAACAGGAGACGGCAAGAGTGAACATTGACATTTTAGGAATCAGTGAACTAAAAGGGACTGGAATGGGTGAATTTAACTCAGATGACCGTTATATCTACTACTGTGGGCAAGAATGCCTTAGAAGAAATGGAGTAGCCATCATAGTCAACAAAAGAGTCCGAAATGCAGTACTTGGGTGCAATCTCAAAAACGACAGAATTATCTCTGTTCATTAGGCAAACCATTCAATATCAGGGTAATCCAAGCCTATGCCCCAACCAGTAACGCTGAAGAAGCTGAAGTTGAATGGTTCTATGAAGACCTACAAAACCTTCTAGAACTAACACCAAAAAAAGATGCCCTTCTCATTATAGGTGACTGGAATGCAAAAGTAGGAAGTCAAGAGATACCTGGAGTAACAGGCAAATTTGGCCTTGGAGCACGGAATGAAGCAAAGGCTAATAGAGTTTTGCCAAGAGAACGCACTGGTCATAGCAAACACCCTCTTCCAACAACACAAGAGAAGACTCTACACAAGGACATCACCAGATGGTCAACACCGAAATCAGATTGATTATATTATAGCCAAAGATGGAGAAGCTCTATACAGTTAGCAAAAACAAGACCAGGAGCTGACTGTGGCTCAGATCATGAACTCCTTATTGCCAAATTCAGACTTAAATGGAAGAAAGTGGGGAAAACCACTAAACAATTCAGGTATGAGCTAAATCAAGCCCCTTACAGTTATATAGTAGAAGTGAGAAATAGATTTAAGGGACTAAATCTGATAGAGTGCCTGATGAACTATGGACGGAGGTTCATGACATTGTACAGGAGGCAGGGATCAAGACCATCCCCAAGAAAAAGAAATGCAAAAAGGTAAAACGGTTGTCTGAGGAGGCCTTACAAATGGTTGAGAAAAGAAGAGAAACTAAAGGTAAAGGATAAAAGGAAAGATCCATTTGAATGCAGAGTTCCAAAGAATAGCAAGGAGAGATAAGAAAGCCTTCCTCAGTGATCAAAGCAAAGAAATAGAGGAAAACAACAGAATAGGAAAAACAAGAGATCTCTTCAAGAAAACTAGAGATACCAAGGGAACATTTCATGCAAAGATGGGCACAGTAAAGAACATAAATGGTATGGACCTAACAGAAGAAGAAGTATTAAGAAGATGTGGCAGGAATACACAGAAGAACTGTATAAAAGAGATCTTCAAGACCCAGATAACCACGATGGTGTGATCACTCACCTAGAGCCAGACATCCTGAAATGCGATGTCAAGTGGGCCTTAGGAAGCATCACTATGAACAAAGCCAGTGGAGGTGATGGAATTGCATTTGAGCTATTTCAAATCCTGAAAGATGATGCTGTCAAAGTGCTTCCCTCAATATGTCAGCAAATTTGGATAAGTCAGCAGTGGCCACAGGACTGGAAAAGGTCAGTTTTCATTCCAATTGCAAAGAAAGGCGATGTCAAAGAATGCTCAAACTACCGCACAATTGCACTTATCTTGCATGCTAGCAAAGTAATGCTCAAAATTCTCCAAGCCAGGCTTCAACAGTACATGAACCATGAAATTCCAGATGTTCAAGCTGGATTGAGAAAAGGCAGAGGAACCGGAGATCATATTTCCAGCATTTGCTGGATCATCGAAAAAGCAACAGAGTTCCAGAAAAACATGTACTTCTGCTTTATTGACTACACCAAAGCCTTTGACTGTGTGGATAACAACAAACTGTGGAAAATTCTGAAAGAGATGGGAAATCTGCCTTGAGAAATCTGTATGCAGGTCAAGAAGCAGCATTTAGAATTGGACATGGAACAACGGACCGGTTCCAAATAGGGAAAGGAGTACATCAAGGCTGTATATTGTCACCCTGCTTATTTAACTTCAATGCAGAGTACATCATGGGAAATGCCAGGCTGGATGAAGGACAAGCTGAAATCAAGATGCTGGGAGAAATATCAATAACCTCAGATATGCAGATGACACCACCCTTATGGCGAAAAGTGAAGAACTAAAGAGCCTCTTGATGAAAGTAAAAGACGAGAGTGAAAAAGTTGGGTTAAAACTCAATATTCAGAAAACTAAGATAATGGCATCCGGTCCATCACTTGATGGCAAATAAATGGAGAAACAGGGGAAACAGTGACAGACTATTTTTTTGGGCTCCAAGATCACTGCAGATGGTGACTGCAGCCATGAAATTAAAGGAAGCTTGTTTCTTGGAAGAAAAGTTATGACCAACCTAGATAGCATATTAAAAAGAGAGACATTACTTTGCCAAGAAAGGTTCATCTAGTCAAAGCTATGGTTTTTCCAATAGTCATGTATGAATGTGAAAGTTGGACTATAAAGAAAGCTGAGCACCGAAGAATTGATGGTGGTGTTGGAGAAGACTCTTGAGAATCCCCTGGACTGCCAGTACTCCTAAAGGAAACCAGTGCTTAATATTCATTGGAAGGACTGATGCTGAAGCTGAAACCCCAATACTTTGGCTACTCGATGCGAAGAACTGACTCATTGAAAAAGACCCTGATGCTGGGAAAGATCAAAGGTGGGAAGAGAAGGGGACAACAGAGGATGAGATGGTCAGATGGCATCACTGACTCGATGGACATGAGTTTGAGTAAGCTCTGGAGTTGGTGATGGACAGGGAAGCCTGGTGTGCTGCAGTCCATTGGGTCACAAAGAGTCAGACACGACTGAGCGACTGAACTGGTGACTTAAAATAGTATACAATTGAATGAAATAAGGCCATTTGCAGCAACATAAATGGACCAAACTGCTGCTGCTAAGTCGCTTCAATCGTGTCCGACTCTGTGCGACCCCATAGACGGCATCCCATCAGGCTCCCCTGTCCCTGGGATTCTCCAGGCAAGAACACTGGAGTGGGTTGCCATTTCCTTCTCCAATGCGTGAAAGTAAAAGTGAAGTCACTCAGTCATGTCCGACCCTTAGCGACCTCATGGACTGAAGCCCACCAGGCTCCTCCGTCCATGGGATTTTTCAGGCAAGAGTACTGGAGTGGGGTGCCATTGCCTTCTCCATGGACCAAGCTATTATCATATTAATCGAAGTAATCAGGGAGAGACAAATATCACACGGTGTCCTAGCCACAGTTGCTGTTGCTCAGTCGCTCAGTCCCTGAGAAGGCATTCCTAGTCGCTGAGAGTCATGCAGAGTCCTGCCCTGCTCAGCTTATTTATCTCCGTTTCATTAGGGCTTTTCCCCCCTAGGTTTCTTACCTTGTTCTTTCACTTTGAACATATTCCTCTGTCATCTCATTTTGTATGATTGCTCTGTCTGTGTCTGTGAATTTAGGAGGGCCAGTTTACTGCCTGAGTCTTGAAGGAGTGTCCTTGTGTGGGAGAGTCCCTCTGCAGCCTGTGTGTGCCTGGTGGCTTTGGTGGGTCTCAAGAGAGCATGGGCAGTGTCTTCTCATGGGGGCACTGGTGGCCAGCACCCTGGTGGGAGGTGGGGCTGGCACTGGAGAGATTAGAGGTGGCGTTGAGTACGAGATGCAGGAGCTTCTCTTGGGCTCAGAGCCAGCTCCTGCCCTGTTGGGAGTGTGTTTGACTGGTCCCTGAGGGTCTAGGTGAGGAGCCCCAGGGAGATGAACTTCTCCCTGGAAAGACGGAGATTTCTACTTTGCCTGGAGGTGGGGTGGGGGGGTTCCTAGGTCTAGAGCAGCAGTTCTGAGCTGTACCCCCTTCTCCCTGGGCATGTGATGGCAGTCTCTGCCTTGGCTGAGAGGGTGGGGGTAGGACAGCCTGGGGGGCTAGAGCTGTACTTCTGAGCTGGATCTCCGTCTCTCTGGTGTGTGTGATGATGGTTATTGCCTGGATGGGGCACAGGGCTGGCATAGGTCGGGCTGGAGTAGGACGTTGGTGTGGGCTGGGGAGTGCACTGGCCTGGTCCTGGAAGGCTGGCCGGAGCAGTGACAGTTTCCAACCTGCTGCCTCTGTGCTGGGCCTGGGAACAAGCAGATCTGTGTGTCCAATCTTTAAGAGCAGGGTCTCAGCTTCTTGTAACCCTAGGGTAAGCCCCACTGATTTTCAGACCAGCCTAAAGAGGGTTCATCTTCCCAGGGCCAGACCCCAGGGCTAGTGTGCCTAATATGGGGCTCGAGGGCCTCAGTCCTTAGGGAGGGTCCCCAAGCCCCTGACACCTCCCTCCTGTTCTGGGGTGCTCACTAGGGGTGTAGGTCCTGACTAGATTATCTCCTCCCCTCCTACAAGACTCTGCGTGGTTCTGTATCTATAACCTTGGTCGTGGAAGAGCCATTCTGCTAGTCTTCAGATTGTTCTCAGAAAGCGTTTCTCTATGTGTAGATGTAGTTTTGCTGTGTTCACGGCGGGAGGTGCACTCAGGGTTTCCCTACTCTGCTGTCTTGATCCTGCCTTTGTTGCTGTGTTCAGTCGTTAAGTCGTGTCTGACTCTGTGACCCCATGGACTGCAGCACGCCAGGCTTCCCTGTCCTCCACTGTGCCCCAGAGTTTGTTCAAACTCGTACCCATTGAGTCAGTGAGGCCATCCAACCATCTCATCCTCACTCACCCGCTTCTCCTCTCGCCCTCGGTCTTCTGCACAATTCAAAAGTATGAATTCTTCGGTGCTCAGCCTTCTTTATGGTCCAACTCTCACATGACTACTGGAAAAACCATAGCTTTGACTATACACCTTTATTGGCGTTTCTGCTTTTTAATACGCTGTCTAGGTTGGTCATAGCTGTTCTTCCAAGGAGCAAGCATTTTTTGATTTCGTAGCTGCAGTCACCATCCGCACTGACTTTAGAGCCCAAGGAAGGAAATTATGTCACTATTTTCACTTTTTCCCCTTCTGCTTGCCATGATAGCCTGATTGGCTTTTGTTAAATCCTTAGTGCCTGGTTTTATGCCTGGAAAACGGAACACTCAATAAATGTCTTAATGAATAAATGGATGGAAAGTGGAAACAATAATATTATCTACCTCGTAAGGTTGCTGAGAGGACTAAATGAGAAATCGCAGTTGAAACGCTTGGCCGAAGATGTGACTTGAAGTAAAGTCAGGAAGTGGGAGTTGCTGAGAGGCATGGTTTTTGTTGCAGCCGTCATCGCGCCGTCAGCTTCCTGGCTTCTGAGCGCTTTTCTTCTCATCACGCCCTCATTTGAATGGAAGCTACTTCCAGGCCCTGACCCAGCTGCAAGGTGGGAAAGTCCCTCTGGCAGTCAGCTGGCTCTTCCCCTCCTCCAGGACCCATGATGCGGTTGATGTGATTTCTTTCCCTTAGGGAATGGAATTCATCATGGAATGAAGCTTTGCCCTTGAAAAATTTCCTGGGCTAGGCTTGAACTAAATGTGGGAAGCTCAGATAGTCTAGATTTGATTTTCCAGGTCTTCAGAAACCAGTAGAGTCACCACTTCATTGGCAAAAAAAAAAAAAAACAACCCATGGAAATAAAGTAAAGACGTGCTTTGGGGAAGGTGACTAGAAAAGGGGCTGATTTTTTCCCTAAATGTTCTGCCTTTCCTGAAAGAGCCTCTTCTTTGAGACAAATCCTTTTCTCTGAGTCCATTCTCAGTTTCATGAGCCAAGACAGGTCTCATTATCAGACCTGTGTAGACCAAGCTCCCCTCTTTGGGGTGAGGACTCGGCAGCCAAGTCAAGTGCCTGCCCAGAGCCTACGGTCATCCTTCTAGACTATGATCTGAATGCCCATGACTCTGCAATTTCCTTGCCCAGATGGCCCTGAGTCACCTCTAGGATCAGTGGATTGCTTGCCCAGGGTTATCCTTTTGAGTAAAGGTGGCATTGCCACATGAGCAAAACTAAGCCAAAGAGAATGAGGAAAATCTGAAATGGGTGTGGGAGGAAGGGCAAGATGGGTATCAGTTAAGATATTAGAAGTAACTGCAGCTGTGGCTATTTCACTGACCTTTTGGAAAATGTTAATGTATTTTTGGCTTCGGTGGGTGTTTGTCGCTGCCCTGGGGCTATCGTTGGCTGCAGCGATCACACGTTCCTCTCTGATTGAGGAGCGCTGGCTGCTCACCGAGGCGGCATCTCGTGTTTCAATTGCAGGGTCTGGGGCACTCAGGCTTCTCTAGTTGGGGGCACACGAGTTTAGTTGCTCTGTGGCATGTGGTGTCTGCTCAGAGCGGTGAGAGATGGAACCCATGACCTCTGCATCGGCAAGTGGATTCTTAACCACTGGACCACCAGGGACGCCCTTTGCTAAACTTTTTAACGAAAATGTTTTAGGCGATTTGGATTTGAAGGACTCGGACCCACTGGCTTGTACCTCCATTTCAGTGTAGAAGTGGGACATCTTGTTATCACAAGAAAACAGAGGCCCCTTGCTGTGGTGGGAAAGCTGGATATAAGGAAGGGCTTAAGTGGATCTGAGTGGCCCAAGGTGGTGACTATGGTCGGCACCTTTAATGCGTCTCCCCGAATTCTTGCAGCCCCGCCTGTGTCCTGGACCCTCTGCGCTTGTCTTGGCCTTCAGGCCAGGCCCCTAGCTACCAGTGAACCCGGTGAGGTTTCTATTACCATCCACTCACTTATTCACCTAATTGATGGCCTGTTACGTCACGTACAGACTATTTTAAGTCTCAGATGGTCACTTTTCAGCCACTCAGCATGAACCTGACTTTATTCTACTTACTATCTGGCAGGGTGTGCCCATTTAATTCCATCTTAAAACTGAAGACAGATGTAAAGAACAGACTTTTGGACTCTGTGGGAGAAGGCGAGGGTGGGATGATATGGGAGAACAGCACTGAAACATGGATATTACCGTATGTGAAATAGATCGCCAGTCCAGGTTCGATGCCTGAGACAGGGCGTGCAGGGCCGGTGGACTGGGACAACCCTGAGGGATGGGGTGGGGAGGGAGGTGGGACGGGGGTTCAGGATGGGGAACACATGCACACCCATGGCTGACTCATGTCAATGTATGGCAAAACCCACCACAATATTGTAAAGTAATTAGTCTCCAATTAAAATAAATAAATAAATCCAAACTGAAGACAGAATCAAAAGAAGAATGAGTTTTGAATCAGGTACAATCTCTGTTAATATAGCCAAGAGATAGCAATACTTGAGAAATGGGTATTTATTCTGGTCGATGATATAAATGAGGACCCAGGGGCCCAGCTGACCTGTGTGTCAGCAGGCCCTCACACTGACACCCCAGGAAAGATTTCTAATTTAA
The DNA here is from genome assembly GCF_049115385.1 of Moschus berezovskii. Classification (NCBI taxonomy): domain Eukaryota; kingdom Metazoa; phylum Chordata; class Mammalia; order Artiodactyla; family Moschidae; genus Moschus; species Moschus berezovskii. Next base: position 3,606,741 of record NC_142461.1, read on the forward strand.
TGGACAGTGGGCAGAACAGACTTTGGATCAAGATAGCTCTGGGCTCGAATTCTCACTGTCATTTACATGCTGCTCAAGCATCGCTCCGTGTGTGTGTAGGTGTGTGTGTGTGTTTATAGGGGAGATTTCCAGAAGCTGTTTTGCTGATCAAAGGATTGATGCCTTTATAATTGACCACGGTTTCTCCTCATGGAGGATTGGTTTGCGTAAGACACTGGTTTTGTTTCATTTGATTTCTTTTTCGCATTTCTCCTTCCATCTCCACCACCGAGTATCCTTCATATATTTTCTTTTAGATCTATGGTTCCTTGAAAAGTATTCAGTGTCTCTGCGTGTGTGCTTTTAAGTTATACACAAGACAGTGCACTGTGTATTTCCCCTTTTCTTCTGCCAAGATTGAAAAATGGCATAGGTTGCTGGCTTCCTTTGCCAACACCAGTCTGGCAAAACTACAGATCTGAGGGAGAAACGTGGACTTGAAGAACTAACAAAAGAACTGATGCAGGGTCCTGTGAGGAGGCATGAAGCTGATCTCGGCTACTCAGTGTGGGTGTGTGGAACGGGCCAGCTCTGCCCTGGAGCAGGGGGTGACTAGTTCTGGCAAGGACTGGGTAGGTTCCTAAGTTCTTCTCTTCCTCTCCCTTTGCCTCTTCACCCCAGAAGCCAGAGATGCGGTGCTCATGTTCTGGAGGTAATAGTTCGTGCGTGCTCAGTTGATCAGTCCAACTCTTTGTGGCCCATGGACTGTAGCCCGCCAGGCTCCTCTGGCCGTGGGATTTCCCAAGCAATAATACTAGAGTAGGTTGCATTTCCTTCTCCAGGGGATCTTCCCGACCCAGGGAGGTAACAGTAGGGCTGCCCAGAAACCCTGCTGGGGTGAGAAACTTGAAAACAATACAGGCAGCTCAGCGGCCAGGAAGCACTCATTCCGTCATCTCATCTTTCACTGCTTCCTCCTCCACCGCATCCCTCGATGCCAGGAATGGTTGATTTCAACCCCAGGATGTGACTCCTTGCCACGGCTGCTTTTTCCCGGGTGTTTCAAGGGGAAACCCTGAGCAGAGCTCCTGCTTGAGGTGGTGGCGAATGGCGATCATCAAAACTAGGACTCATCCCCTCCTCTTGCCCTGAATTCTCCTTGAGGCAGACAAGCCACGGCCACTAAAGAAAAGGAGACGTTCTGACAACGCAGACCATCTGAGCAGAATTATGGGGATGGATGAGCAGAAAATTAAAATAAGCATGTTAGACGTACGTATGTAGGTAAGGGAAGATATTCGCACTGTAAGTCAAGAACAAGAAATCATTCAAACACAATCTAAGCGTAAATGTTAGTTTTGAAGACTATAGTGGTTGAAATGGGAGAAGCAGATGAAAGATGACACAGGGGTTTTTATTTACTGATTTTTAAAGTGTTTATTGAATTTTGTTACAATATTGTTTCTGTTTTGTTTTGTTTTTAGCCACAAGGCATGTGGGATCTTAACTCCCTAACCAGGGATTGAACCTGCACTCCTTGCGTTGAATGGTGAGGTCTTAACCACTGAACTGCCAGGGAAATCCCTGACACACGGATTACAGATTGAGAAATCCTCCTAGGAAGAAATGTAAAGAGAAAATATTGAAAATAGAGAATAAAATCTAAGAGATGTGGAGGATAGATGTGTCAATATCCAGATAATAGAAGTCTCAGAAGAAAAGAGGAAAAGTGGAAGAAAGGAAATATTCAAAGAAGCAATACTTGTACTTAAAGCTGAAAGGACTTAAGAACGCATACAGGAAAGATAAGGGAGAACTGATAGACAGACCGCAGTGAAAATTAAGACCATCAAAGACGAAAAGGAAAATCCTTCTTTTTCTTAATTGAAGTACACTGTGTCAGCTTCGGGGCGCGACCTACTGGCTTGACATGATGGCGTATCACTAGACAATCGCTACAGTGCATCTGCTCAGCATCTCTCACTGCAAAGGATTGCAACATTATGGCCTGTATTCCCCATGCTGTCCGTTTCGCCTGCATGGCGTTTATTTTGTAACTGGAGGTTGGTTTGCACCTCTTCGCCCCTGTTCTGTTTTACTGTCTCCCGTTGAAGCACACTCCTGCCCTCTGGCAATCGTTGTATATAAGTCTCTTTCTGCTGATATTATGGTTGTTCACTTGTTTTGTTTTTAGATTCCACTTCCAAGTGAAATCACATGAGATTTGTTTTTCTCTGTCAAAATTATTTCACTTAGCATAATACCCTCTAGGTTCATCGATGTCAGAAATAGGAAGGTTCTTTTTTAAGGCCAAATAATACTCCATTGTACAAGTAAACCGCATCCTTTTTATCCACTCAACTCTTGATGGGTGCTTTGGTTGCTTCCGCCTCTGGGCTATTGTAAGCAATGCTGCAATAAACATAGGGATACAAATATCTTTTCAAATTAGTCATTTTGTTTTCTTCAGAAAAATACCCAGAAGTGAAATTGCTGGATTGTATGGTAGTTCTGATTTCGTTAGCAAAAACAAGACCAGGAGCTGACTGTGGCTCAGATCATGAACTCCTTATTGCCAAATTCAGACTTAAATTGAAGAAAGTAGGGAAAACCACTAGACCATTCAGATATGACCTAAATCAAATCCCTTATGGTTATACAGTGGAAGTGAGAAATAGATTTAAGGGACTAGATCTGATAGACAGAGTGCCTGATGAACTCTGGACGGAGGTTCGTGACATTGCACAGGAGACAGGGACCAAGACCATGCTTATTTAGCTTCTCTTCAGAGTGCATCATGGGAAATGCCAGACTGGAGGAAGCACAAGCTGGAATCAAATTGCCAGGAGAAATATCAGTAACTTCATATATGCAGATGACATCACCCTTACGGCAGAAAGCAAGGAACTAAAGAGCCTCTTGATGAAAGTGAAGACGTTGGCTTAAAACTCAACATTGATAAAACCAAGATCATGGTATCCGGTCCCATCACTTCATGGCAAATAGATGGGGAAACAATGGAAACAGGGAGAGACTTTATTTGGGGGGGGCCCAAAATCACGGCACTTGGTGATTGCAACCGTGAAATTAAAAGACGCTTCCTCCTTAGAAGTAAAACTATGACCAACCTAGACAGCATATTAAAAAGCAGAGACATTACTTTGCCAGACTTCCATGGTGGCACTGTAAAGCATCTGCCTACAATGCAGGAGACCCAGGTTCGATCCCTAGGTCAGGAAGATCCCTTGGAGAAGGTAATGCCAACCCACTCCAGTACTCTTGTCTGGAAATTCCCATGGATGGAGGAGCCTGGTGGTCTACAGTCCACGGGATTGCAAAAAATTGGACACGACTGAGCGACTTCACTGTCACTTTACTTTGCCAACAAAGGTCTGTCTAGTCAAAGCTATGGTTTTTCCAGTAGTCATGTATGGATGTAAGAATTGGAGGATAAAGAACGCTGAGCACCAAAGAACTGATTCTTCTGAACTGTGGTGTTGAAGAGTCTTGAGAGTCCCTTGGACTGCAGTAGATCCAACCAGTCCACCCTAAAGGAAATCAGTCCTGAATATTCATTGGAAGGATGGATGCTGAAGCTGAAACTCCAGTACTGTGGCCACCTGATGCGAATAACTGACTCATTGGAAGAGACCCTGATGCTGGGAAAGATTGAAGGCAGGAGAAGAAGGGGCTGACAGAGGATGAGATGCTTAGATAACATCACCCAACTCAATGGACATGAATTTGAGTAAGCTCTGGGAGTTGGTGATGGACAGGGAGGCCTGGCGTGCTGCAGTCCATGGGGTCACAAAGAGTCAGACACGACTGAGTGACTGAACTGAACTGAATAAGTAAAAATGGTATCTCAGTGCAGATTTCATTTGCCAGTCTCTTATTATGAGTGAGAGTAAACATGATCAGGGCTATCACTAGCAAAGGTAGCCTCTTTCTGCAGAATTAAAAAAAGGGTCCCACCCTTAGAAGATGAATTACAGAAGGCACTCTCTCTGGATGAATGCAGAACTTGCTAAAGTTCAGCTCCTATCCATGCCCCATAAGCCCGGTGCCTTTGTGGGACCCACAGCCAGCAACTGTGATGATGATTATTAAAGAATTAGATGTGCCTGGGCCCAAGTGGGAATATCTCAGAGAAGCCTTGGATGACAAGAGGGGACATAACATCCAGGTAAGGGCAGGACCAGCTACATAATTTGTGGGTCCCCATACAGAATAAAATGCTGGATTCCACATCATTAACCACACTGTGATGGCTGGGACAGAGCAGGAAACTAGGTGCAGTGCCCACTGGGACTCTGCCTGGATCACAAGCCCAGGAAGCCAGCCCGGAGTGAGGGGATAAATACCCTGAGAGTCCCACTGGTGGCCGGCATTACTTTGACCCACCTCTGGGCCGGCAACATAGGAGAAGAACCTATCTCACAGGAGGCCCCCAAACACCAGGAAGAACACCTCTGTTCTTTCCCAACAGGCCAGCAGCAGCTGCTCTTGTCCAAGGTGGGAGAGGTGGAAGGCTGGGTTTTACTTGTAATAAGGACAGATGGAGGCAAGCTAGACCTGGTACTTTGGAGCCATTATCCCTGTTGCTTTCCCCTCAAGCCCATGAACTTGGGACCAAAGTGATCTCCATTTAGATGAGGGCGTTAAGGCTTAGGGAAGTGGTGGTGGTGGGGATTTGACTCAACCTGTCTGGTCCTAAAGTCTGTATTTCTAACCCCATTTCCTCTACTGTCTTGTACTAGTTCTTACACCAGAAGTGCCTGTGAGCACCCCGACCCCCCACCCCCTGCACACACACAGTTTGCCAAATGAATTGCTTTATTCAGAAGAGCCAACCAGGAATGTAGCTGCTATAGTTAAACATGACGTTGGACTTGATTCAAGAGTAGGAGTTGGGAAAAAGTCTCTGGCTGCCCAAGGAAGCAGGGGGAAGGAGCCAGCATACATGCCAGAACCTTGAGCTTCTCATTCTGGATAGAAAGCTTCAGTCTGGGGAGGAGGAGGGCTCCTGGCTGGTCTCTAGGGTGGACGAGGGGTTTTCTGTCATTTGCTGGCGAACGTGGCTAGGGTAGGAAGCAGGGGCCAGAGAAGGAAACTCGGCCTTGGTTGGCAGGGCTTCCAGGATGAAGGTTTTTCAGCACTTGGGGGCACTCCCAAAGCACAGAAGGTTGTTGTAGTACTGGAGATTTTTATTGTAGGTCTTCCGGTTTCTATCTAAACAATCGGCAGCTCTTTTATCACATAGACACAGTTGGCGCTTACAGTAGTCCTGATCACCTGAATCACAACAAAATAAATGGAGGATGGGGTTTGCTAAAATTCCATGGATTCTTGTGTGAATTCTAGGGGAGAAGACACAGCCCCTGTTTTCCTAGTTTCTAGTCTGAGACAAGCACCGATGTCCAGGTATTTCTGACTGCTGGGGAGACAGAATTCCTGCCCTCAGGAAGCCCACAGCCCGTCTCATGGGGACACCAGCAGTCATGCACTGGGAGTCTGTGAAAAGCCTTGCTGTTGGACACTCTCTTTCTTCTCCCCAGCGGATGTGTGTGGGTCCACAGCCCCTGGCCCCTGCGGTCTGGGAGCGGGTCTTGATAGGGAGCCAGTCATGACCGTCCGTTTCCTTTGTGGTGATTAGTGTGGGGAAGCACGTGACCTTGCCCTGACCAATGAGCCACAAGGGAAAGTCTGCTGGGCACTTCCGGGAAGGATGGATTTCCTCTCTCAAAGAGAAAGACGTGGAAAGGGAAAACCTCTTCTGCAGAGTGAAGCCATAACCCTTGGAGCCCTTGACTGTGCCTTGGAATCACATTGCCAACGTGGCAGAGCAGAAGGTTGGGAAAGGACTGGATCCCTGGCAACACAGCTGAGGAGCTGCCCCCGCCCCGGCACTGCCCTCTCCCAGATTCTGTTACAGGAGAGTCAGACTTCTTCAGTCTCTGAGCCTCTGTTAGGTGGGCATCTTGTTGCTTGTCACCCAGAGCCTGCTAAAGCCACAGAGCCCTGTGGAAGGCCATGATGGGAAGACATGATTTCTGATCTTAGAGACCTCAGGCTGTTGAGGAATGGTCCATGGTTTCTCAAAACCTCACTCACGGGTCAGCAGGTCTGGGGCACCAGACAATTCCTTCCAGCCACCACCCATCTGTCTCCTCCCCTCCACAGCCAAACTTGCTCTAGAATCTTGTCTACCCTTCCTGTCTCTGCTTCACTTCCCACCCACCTTCCAACCCGCTCTAATCTGGCTTTGCCCTCACAGATCCATGGAAACAACTCCCACTGAGGTCTTCAGTGGTCTTTCTGTCTCTAAACCCCAGGAGCCCATCAGCCCTTGTCCTGAGGACCCCTCTGTTAAGCCTCTCCTCCTGGCCAACTCCTTGACCTGCTCGTCTCCTCTCTTCCTTCTCTGACTGTCCCCCCCATCTCCTTTCTTGGCCTTTAAACACCAGCTGGGTGGGTACCTCCAACTCTCCTCTCTCTACGGCTGCCTCCTGCATCTGTGTCCAGACTCTCCCTTGAGCTGCCAGTTCCTTCATCCAGCTGCCTTCTGCCCATCTCCCTGGGTGTTCTGGAAGCTTCCAAACTCAACACGCTCCAAATGGAATACCTCCTGCCCTCTCCTACCAGGCCCTCCTCAGTAGAACCGTCCACACAATGCTATAGCCAGCCCAGCAGCTCCCAGGCACCATAACCAGTCCACCACCAGGCTCTCCCAATCCGATCTCAAATGCATCTCGATGGCACTCTGCACTCCTAGCGTCCTGACCCACCGTTGCTAAAGCTCAAGGGCTTCCTGTCTCATCTGCATCATGACAATGAGCCCCCCCACCCCGTTTCATCTGTCAGCGTCTACCCTCAGACAGAGCAAGTGGAAATGCAAGTCTGATTATACCACTCCCTTTGTTAAGAGCTCCCTAATTCTTTAGGACGTGATCTAAATACAGTGTGGCCTGGAGACCTGACCTAGCCCTTCCCGTCTCTCCAGCATCATCTCTCACCACCCTGTCTCATCCTCACCTTTTCCTTCAGCAGCACAAAACTGTTGCAGTTCCATCTGGCCCCTTGTCCCTGATGTATCCTCTTGTGGGGATGCTCCCAATGTGCCTTCCCCTGACCCCTCTCAGCCTTGAAGACTCAGCTTGGAGATCGCAGCTTTCAGGAAGCTTCCAGGTGTCCATGACCCTCAGGCTGTGTTCAGAGCCCTGACCTTTTTCTTACTTCCCCTCTGAGACTATCATGTTAGATTTTGATTTCGTTTTCTTCTCAGTCCACTATGAACTCCTTGAGGTAGGGACACGGTCCCTTTTTCCTAACTCGGATGCCCAGCACGGTGCCTGGCCCTGCGGACACTCAGTAAAATGACCAGGGGAGGCCGGGTGGTGTTGGAGGCCTCTTTTCTTACCGCAGACGATTTGGCCCCGTTGGAAAATAAAGTTGTAGCTCTGGAAGATGGTGCGGCAGCCGCGCTTTCGGAGGTTTTCATGGCAACAGTCGTGCGCCCTGCAACACCTGTGACAAGACTGAGCTCTTGGGGCTGCCTCCCAGAAGCTCCAGGGAGCCCAGTGCCCTGAGGTCTCAGCCCCTTGGCTCTGGGACATTGGCATAGCCTACAGCAGAGTTCCCAACAGGCTGGCTGCTTTTTAGGCTGGGACTTCCTGGGTTCTATGCTGGTGGGACTAAAGCAGGAGGCTTCAGCTCCACCCGCATTGGGGCCACAAGTGGTCAGAGGGCAAGGAGGGCTAGGGGTGGCCTCACCGATCTGTTGCATCCTTGGGAGTTCCTCTGCTACCCGGACCACAGTGGCAACCATAGAAGCCGTAAGTGGTCACAGGCTCCTTTCCTGTCGTGAACTTGATCATTTTCTGGAAATTTGCCAAACTTTCACGGACCTGCAGCAGGCCTGGAAGGACAGCAGCTGGTGATGGGGCCTAGGACCCTACGACCTCCCTCTGCCTCTCCCTGCCACCCCCTTGCCCCCACTTCTGAGACAGGGCCAGATGCGGTGGGAAGGGAAGCTGGGGGATGAGGGTGCCTCCCTCCCTGGGCTGAGGCCCTTGTGGCCAGAGGTCAGGTTCAACTCTTACCGATGGCCATGATCACTGCCAGCAGCAGGAGGGTCTTCATGCTGAGGGTGAGGGTTCTGTGGGGGAGAAATACAGACAGACCAGCCTACATCCTCTGACAGGTGGTCCAGCTTCTGCCCCGGCCCTGCTGTCCTGTTCATATTCAACGATCTTGATGAAGAGAGTCCTTAAAGGAGATCACAGACACGTTCATCCATCCCGGGGGGATCCAGCGGGACTGCCTTATCGGGCACACAGGACACGCGGAGGGGGCGCTTCCCAGCTTCGTTAAACATTTCACTGGTCGGAACCAGCTCTCCCCCACGATACACTGCTGAGACCTCCATGCTCCTCACCCTCCTGAGAATTCCTGGGAGGTTGTGACCGGGTCATCCCACCAAACTGGGAGATCCCACCACCCAACTGGGAGATCCCACCAAAAAACTGGGAGATCCCAGAGGTCGTAGGCCATGTGTCCCCCAGTAGATGCAGCTTGGTCACTTGACCCCAACACTGGAGTCAAGGCTTGGGAATCCCGCCCATGGAGTTGGATCCTCAGTGTTTTTCTCCAAAACTAAAGCAACACCCTCTCTTTGAACCCTTGCACTTGTATATTCACAAATGCACACTCACACACACTGCAAGCCTACACTCACACACACACTCTGTGCTCATCTACTAGTGTGGGCATTCTTTAAAGAACACATTCACGTTCCCACACAACACACCTGTGCACACATACACTCTTGTCTCACCAAATCAGGCATGTGCAGGCTTGTGCTCATGGGTGCCTGTATATGCATGCACACACATGGACACACACACACTCACACACACACACACTATAGCCACTCTTGAAGTCAGCCAGTGATCAGGGACTGGGTATTCATTTCTGGCTATTTACTTCTCAGAGGATCCCTAGTTAAAATCTGCAAGTGACTGCCTTGTTTATTCTGAACTCCAGTTAAATAGCTGATCCCTCTGGGAGCTTGGGGGTTGGTGGGGTGGGAAATAGAGTGGGTGTACAGCCTGTTATTGGTCTCAGAGTTTGGCCGGTCCCTCCCCCTAGGTGACCCTCTGTTTTTCCTCTCAGCTGGCCTTATAGAGCTGAGGTTTTTCCATCCTGATGTGCCATTAGCTGATGCTAAAATTGTGGATTATTTTGTCATCTTTCCTGTGGGTCTCCCTCCTGAGTGAATAAATCCCCATAATCAGGTCCGGGTGTGACTCTCCTGAACCCACTTCCAGGAGAGGGCAAGGCCATCTGCTGCTGACCAAGGATTTTTCCTTTCTGCTGCTAAGCAGGCCGTTTGGGGATAAGAAACATGGTATGTACTGGTATTCATTCATTCCATAAACCAGTCATTCACAGGGAGTATGTACTAAGGCTCTTCAAAGTGCCACAAATCATGTAAGCCTCTCAGGAGGCGATGAGAACTTGTCCTGTGACCTGGGACCCTGGGGATCCCAGCAGGGAAAGGACTGCAGGAGAGCAGGTGGTCCCTTCCTCCGACTGGGACCAGTGCCCCCACCCTCTCTTCTTGCTTCTCTATATTCTCCTCTCCTCCCCCTCCCGCCCGTCTGGAAAAACGCAGAGGCTGTCCTGGAATTTCCCTCCATGTGCAGCTGCCACCTGGTCTCCCGTCCTCACCTTTTTGGAGAAGGAGCTGATTGAGTCTCCTTGGATCTATTGCTTTTTCTTTTTCAGTCTCAGGGGGACAGTGACTCTAGTTTTCATTTCTAAAACTCTTTTCCAGCCCTTTGATCGTGCTTGAATTCAGCTCCCAAGGCCTTCAGTTGGCACTTTCCAACACCCGTCCCCCCAAAGGCCAGCGTGGCATGGCTCTGTTGCCCAAGACCATTCTGCCTGCTGCCCCACCCCCACACACATTCCCCAGGCCCCGCTCCAGGTTAGGCCCGGGAGACCGAGTCTGGTTCGGAAAATGTGGGCATCAGTGCTGAGGGCCACTGCCGGGCTGCAGTGAGGTACACATGTGTGCCATGCCCCAGTCTGTCTGTGCCCCACAGGACGGGACCGGAGGCTGGAGGCAGCTTGGACCCCTGAGTCCCAGCATGGAGGACACCCGTCAGAGAAAGGCCCACAGACCCTCAGTGGTCTTTGCGTGAGAAATGCAAGTTTCTTGTGTTAAACCGCTGATCCTTGAGGCCAGTGACTAGGAAAAACTGTTGCATGGTGATCGCAACCCCTCAATAGCCAGCGTGGTGGCCGGATCAGACCGTAATAGGGTTGTTACCACTGCAAGATGCCCTTCAGCAATAATCATCAGAAAACTTTGAAAGAATAAAGGTTTATTACTTACAGGACCTGGAAGTTACACGGCACACCTGGGACCCCACAGGGAGGTCAGACGTAGAGAGAAAGCTGGAGATCACTGGCCTGGGGTTCTGCTTTTATTGGGGTCGAAGGCAGGGCCTAGGGTTTTGTGTGCGCACCCTTTATTGGTGAATCTAAACCATGTGAGCGTCAGTGTAAAGCATGGGAAGAGGAATAACAGGTGACCCAAAATAGTCAAATTAACCAAAATCTCCAATACAAAGGAGCCTTAGTGAGGGGAGGCATATGGCCCTTTATGTAGTCATGTGGCTGGCAAGGTGTTTATTTTAGATAGTGGTCTTTGAAGTGGGTGGCTGGCAATCAGAGGGTATCAATCTCTAATCTAAGGTTATCAGGAATTTACTTTACCCAAAACTAAACAAACCCCCAAACAACTGTCAGGATGTTATGGAACCAAGGTCCGGCTGCTCGGCACTTGAAAGGCAATAAAGAGAAGAGGTTGCTGGAAAGGAAAGTTTATGTCGGATGCCGGCAAATGGGTGGGACAGGGTTGCGGAGGACAGCTGCCTGTCCAAAGCCGGACTCCTGAGAACGATCAGATATAGGCTTTTATAGAGAGAAAAAGCGTTACACGCATAAACACGTATGTCAACTCTCAGAATTATCTTGAAATTGGTCATCAGTGGTTTAACCAGCATCATCTTGATTGTTTTAGGAACATTTTATCTTTACTGTTTTAGGAGCCCACAAAGGCTTCCCTTGTGGCTCAGCTGGTAAAGAATTTGCCTGCAATATGGGAGACCTGGGTTCAATCCCTGGGTTGGGAAGATGCCCTGGAGAAGGGAAAGGCTACCCACTCCAGTATTCTGGCCTAGAGAATTCCATGGACTGTGTAGCCCATGGGGTTGCAAAGAGTTGGACACGACTGAGTGGCTTTCTTCTTCTTTATTTTCTATAGTCAAAGCTATGGTTTTTCCAGTAGTCATATACAGATGTGAGAGCTGGCCCATAAAGAAGGCTGAGAGCTGACGAACTGATACTTCAAATTGTAGTGCCGAGACTCCCTTGGACTGCAAGGAGATCAGATCAGTCAATCCTAAAGGAAATCAACCCTGAAGATTCATTGAAAGCACTGATGCTGAAGCTGAAACTCCAATACTTTGGGCAACTGGTGACTCATTGGAAAAGATCCTGATGCTGGGAAAGATTGAGAGCAGGAGAAGGGGACGACAGAGGATGAGATGGTTTGATAGCATCACTGACTGAATGGACATGAATTTGAGCAGACTCTGGGAGACAGTGAAGGACAGGGAATCCTGGCGTGCTGCAGTCCACAGTGTCACAGTCTTGGACATGATTTAGTGACTGAACAACAAGAAGGCATTCATCTTCATTCCATGGCTGGTTTGTTCCCCTTTCTGTGAGGCCAGATCTTGGAATTGTGGAAGCTTATGTCATAGGTACAGTCTGGTCACCATGTGGTTAACTTCTTCCACCTGGTGGAAGTTTCAGTATCTATAAGATTGCTCTCAGGAGATGGCTCAGAATGTTTACTGCAGCCCTTGAGGAGGAACTAAAGATCCTAGACTTGCTTAATGACTACGTTATTATTATTTGGTCTCCTTTGCCTAGAGAAGGCAAAGGCAGCCCATGCCAGTACTCCTGCCTGGAGAATCCCATGGATGGAGGAGCCTGGCAGGCTACAGTCCGTGGGGCCACAGAGTCGGAGCGACTTCTCTTTCTTTCTTTGACTGTTTTCCTTTGTTTCTGCAGGTTCTCACTTCTCTGATTAAAGTTACTCTTTGGCTAAGATCTTTCCATGACAAAAAGCAGGCAGAGGACGTAGAGGGGGCAAGGACCAGAGGGTGCTGCTCGGGTTCACGGCTTTACACCATTGCAACCTATCCACACTGCTCACAGCCACCTCGGGCAGTGTTCATCCTGAAGACACAGTTTCCCTGAAGAACTTGACCTGTATTAAGCACTGACTTGTGTCCCTGCCAAATTCCTTTATTGAAGGAATTTGTTTACTGGGTTCACTCTCCTCTGTCACCTTCATCAAGAGGCTCTTTATTTCCCTCTTCACTTTCTGCCATAAGGGTGGTGTCATCTGCATATCTGAGCTTATTGATATTTCTCCCGGCAATCTTGATTCCAGCTTGTGCTTCATCAAGCCCAGCATTTTGCTTGATGCACTCTGCATTTAAGTTAAATAAGCAGGGTGACAATATACAGCTTTGAAGGACTCCTTTCTCAATTTGGAACCAGTCCATTGGTCCATGTCTGATTCTAATTGTTGCTTCTTGACCTGAATACAGGTTTCTCAGGAGGCAGGTCAGGTGGTCTGGTATTCCCATCTCTTTAAGAAATTTCCACAGTTTGTTGTAATCCACACAGTCAAAACCATCTGGGCGGTGGTCAAAACCGTCCCTAGGAAAAAGAAATGCAGAAGGATAAATGGAGGTCTGAGGCAGTCTTAACAAATAGCTGAGAAAAGAAGAGAAGCTTTACAATAGCCAGGACATGGAAGCAACCTAGATGTCCATTGGCAGACAAATGGATGAGAAAGCTGTGGTACATATACACAATGGAGTATTATTCAGCCATTAAAAAGAAAACATTTGAATCAGTTCTTATGAGGTGGATGAAACTGGAGCCTATTATACAGAGTGAAGTAAGTCAGAAAGAAAAATACCAGTACAGTATATTAACGCACATACATGGAATTTAGAAAGATGGTAATGATGACCCTGTATGCGAGACAGCAAAAGAGACACAGAGGTAAAGAACAGACTTTTGGGCTCTGTCGGGGAGGGCGAGGGTGGGGTGATCTGAGAGAACAGCACTGAAACATGGATATTACCATATGTGAAACAGATCGCCAGTCCAGGTTCAATGCCTGAGACAGGGCGCTTAGGGCCGGTGCACTGGGGTGACCCTGAGGGGTGGGATGGGGAGGGAGGTGGGAGGGGGGCTCAGGATGGGGGACACACGTACACCCAGGGCGGATTCATGTCAATGTATGGCAAAACCAATACAATATTGTAAAGTAATTAAAATTAAAATAAATTAATTAATAGAGAAGAGAAAGGCAAAGAAAAAAAGGATAAGGTTTTATGGTGGGCCAAATGTGGTATTGGAGAAGACTCTTGAGAGTCCCTTGTACTGCAAGGAGATCCAACCAGTCCATCCTAAAGGAGATCAGTCCTGGGTGTTCATTGGAAGGACTGATGCTGAAGCTGAAACTGCAATACTTTGGCCACCTCATGCGACGAGCTGACTCACTGGAAAAGACTCTGATGCTGGGAAAGGTTGGGGGCGGGAGGAGAAGTGGACGACAGAGAATTAGATGGCTGGATGGCATCACCGACTCTGTGGACATGAGTTTGGTTGAACTCCGGGAGTTGGTGATGGACCGGGAGGCCTGGCGTGCTGTGATTCATGGGGTCGCGGAGAGTCGGACATGACTGAGTGACTGAACTGAACTGAACTGAAATGTGGTATGCCCTTCATGGATCACCGCCTTGTTGTGGCAAAGGGGCTCGCGTAATTCAATGAAATTATGAGCCATGCCATTCAGGGTCATCCAAGATGGACGGGTCACAGTGGGAGTTCTGACAAAATGTCGTCCAGTGGAGGAGGGTATGGAAAACCACCCCAGCATACTTTCTGTGAGAACCTCATGAACAGACAGAAAGCTTTGACATCACAAGACGAGTTCCCCAGTTGGAAGGTGTCCAATATGCTGCTGGGGAAGAGTGGAGGACAACGATTAATGGTCCAGAAAGAATGCAGCGGCTGGGCCAAAGCGGAAATGACGCTCAGTTGTGGATGAGGCTGCTGATGAAAGTAAAACCCGATGCTGCAAAGAACAGTATCTCATAGGAACCTGGAATGTTAGGTCCATGAATCAAGGTAAATTGGATGTAGTCAAGCAGGAGATGGTAAGAAGAAACATTGACATCTTAGGAATCAGTGAACTAAAATGGACGGGAATGGGTGAATTTAATTCAGATGACCATTATATATAATACTGTGGGCAAGAGTCCCATAGAAGAAATGGAGTAGCCCTTATAATCAAAAAAAGAGTCCAAAATGCAGTACTTGGGTGTAGCTTCAAAAATGACAGAATGATCTTGGTTCATTTTCAAGGCAAGCCATTCAACACCACAGTAATCCAAATCAATGCCCCTTCCACCAATGCCAAAGAAGCTGAAGCTGATCCATTCTGTGAAGACCTAGAAGACCTCCCAGAACTAATACCAGAAAAAAGATATTTTATTCATCACTGGGGATTGGTATGCAAAAGTAGGAAATCAACAGATGCCGGCAGTAGCAGGCAAGTTAACCTTGGGGAACAAAACGAAGCAGAACAAAGGCTAACTGAATCCTAAGAGAATGCACTGTCAGAGAAAATACCCTTTTCCAGCAACCCAAGAGATGACTCTACACATGGACATCATCAAATGGCCAGTACCGAAATCAAATTGACTGTATTTTTTGTAGCTGAAGATGAAGAAGCTGTACACAGTCAGCAAAAATAAGACTTGGAGCTGACTATGGCTCAGATCATCAATTTCTCATAGCAAAATTCAAACTTAAACAAAGCGAGGAAAACCAGGAGGCCAGCCAGGTATGAGTTAAATCGGATCCCCTGTGAATATGCAGCAGAGGCAATGACTAGATTCAGGGGATTATGACTGGCAGACAGAGTGCCTGAAGGACCAGGGATCAGTTCAGTTCAGTCGCTCAGTCGTGTCCGACTCTCCGCGACCCCATGAATCACAGCACGCCAGGCCTCCCTGTCCATCACCAACTCCTGGAGTTCACTCAAATTCATGTCCACAGAGTCGGTGATGCCATCCAGCCATCTCATTCTCTGTCATCTCCATCTCCTCCCGCCCCCAACCTTTCCCAGCATCAGAGTCTTTTCCAGTGAGTCACATGAGGTGGCCAAAGTATTGCAGTTTCAGCTTCAGCATCAGTCCTTCTTCAACTTCGGCTTCTTCAGCGTTACTGGTTGGGGCATAGGCCTGGATTACTGTAATATTGAATGGTTTGCCTTGGAAATGAACAGAAATCATTCTGTCGTTTTTAAGATTGCATCCAAGTACTGCATTTCGGAAGACTGCATCCAAGTACTGCATTTCAGACTCTTTTGTTGACCATGATGGCTACTACATTTCTTCTAAGGGATTCCTGCCCACAGTAGTAGATATAATGGTCATCTGAGTTAAATTCACCCATTCCAGTCCATTTTAATTCACTGATTCCTAGAATGTCTATGTTCACTCTTGTCATCTCCTGTTTGACCACTTCCAATTTGCCTTGATTCATGGACCTAACATTCCAGGTTCCTATGTTGGCAGTAATCTTTCTGATATTTGAATCCCTGGGCATTTCTGTTTGTTTGCTTGTTTTGCAAAAACACTTACATATCCTGGCTTCTCCCTTACCCTTGAGGACAGTCCTCAGACCCACCCAAGAGGCCGCATCCAGGCTGAAGTCCTCAGTAATGCCCCAAATAAAACATAATTCTCAACATTTAGATTCTGCATTTTTTTTCCCATCAACAGATTTTTGCTTCTTATGCCCATTTGTTTTAGGCCTAAATGAAGTTCAGAGGTGATGGGCTAGAACTTGATAAGCACCTCAGCTTCTATGGCAGGCAGACTGCCCCAACCCCTTACATCCTGGTGGCCCCCAGTATCATGTCCTGGTCCCAGCACTCAAGAACTCTGACGAGGTCACACTGCCTCTCCTTTTCCATCTTTTCAGGATTTTCCCTAAGAATTCAAAGTCCATGGTTTAGCTTCTTGTTCTGCCACCTTTATCCAAAGACTAATTTAACACTTGGAGTACATTACTGTGAAAGGAAATACTCTCACTGGGCTTGCGTTTTAGTGGAGAGAGACAGACAAGCAAGCAAAAGATACAATAGGCGAATGACATACAATTGGTCGTTGAAGGGCTTGTGGGTTAGGGGCACTGACCCTCTGCACAGTCAGAAGTCTGAGTGGGCCCACAGTATCCACGATTCCCCATATATATGGATGCAACCAACCTTGGGTTGTGTATCACTGTAGTGCCTATGATTGGAAAAAATTCTTTGTGTAAATGGACCTGTACAATTCAAATCCTTGCTGTTCAAGAGTCAACTGTGCATTCGAGAATGAGCTTATGGTTGCTGGGGAAGGTTGGGGAGAAGGGATAGTTAGAGAATTTGGGATGGACATGTACACTCTGCTGTATTTAAAATGGATAAGCAATGAGGGCTTACTGTATAGCCCATGGAACTCAGCTCACCGTTATGTGGCAGGCTGGATGGGAGGAGTTTGGGGGAGAATGGATACATGTATATGCACGGCTGAGACCCTTTGCTGCTCACCTGAAACTTTCGCAATATTGTTTGTCAGTCTGCCAAACCCCTAGAGAAAACAGAAACTTAAAACAATAGAGTCAACTGTGGAATGTTTGCTGAAGCTCAGAGAAAGGGACAGCTCAGCTGGGGCAGCAGGAGCGCCATGCGGGAAGAAGGCTGTTGCTTCATGGACGGACAAGCTCCGACAGGATAGGAAGCGCTCAGAAGAGTTTTCCTAAGCTTTAATAATTAGAAGAGTCGGCCTATTATCAGCGGTCACTTCCAATGGCAGTATTGTGGATGACGTTTTTCTGTACTCCGCTTCCTAATCTTCCCTTTGTGAGGAGAAATTATTCATGACTCTGCTTCTTTTTTAAATCTTCTGATTTGAAAATACATTTACAAGAAAGTAAAGAAACTTTGGACTTCCCTGGTGGTTCACCTAGTAAAGAATCTGCCTGCAATGCAGGAGACCTAGGTTAGATCCCTAGGTTGGGAAGATCCCCTGGAGAAGGGAAAGGCTACTCACTCCAGTATTCTGGCCTGGAGAATCCACAAAATGTATAATCCGTGGGGTCGCAAAGAGTCAGACGACTGAGCGACTTTCACTATGTAAGAAAAGAATAACCAGAAGCCTCATTGAAATACAGTCAGGCGACCAGAAGGGGGAGCTCTCACATCCTGTAAGGACAGAAGAGCCCAGTGGAAAGAAGGAAGGAAAGACTCCCTTCTCAAAAAGGCTCAGCCCATGAAAAGACACGGACTCTGTTTCCTAGAGCCCCTTCCCTCTGTACACGGCCAGCGGCTCTGATGCCGATTATTAAAGAATTCTGGCCCAGGTGGGAATATCTCAGAGGAACCCAGGAAAACAAGAGGGGAATTAGCATCCCACTGAGGGTAGGGCCAGCTGTGTAATCTGTGGGTCCAGTGCAGAATTAAATGCAGGATTCCACACCATGAACAACACTGCGATGCTGGGACAGAGTCGTAGACTAGGCGCCGTGCCCACTGGGCCTCTGCCTGGGTCACAAGCCCAGGAAGCCAGCCCTGGTGAGGGGACAAGCGCCCTGAGGGTCCTGGTGGTGGTCTGAATTCCCAGTACATTGACCCACCTTCAGCAGGCTGGCAACGTGGGAGAAGACCATACCTTACAGGAGACGGGACTGTACCTCCCCCAGATCGAGAGCAGTCCTGCTGTTTGCCCCCAGCTGGCCAGCAGGAGCTGCTCTTGCCCAGGGAAGGAGGCTGGAAGCCTGGGTTTTACTCCTGGTGAGAAGCACAGATGCGGACACGCCAGGCCCAGTGCTCCACACCCAGTACCCCTTTCCCACCTCTAACAAGCCTGTGAGCTTGGCTCCAAAGTGGGGTCTGCTTAGATAAGGGCACTGGGCTTGTGGAAGTGGTGGTGGGGATCTGACTCAGCCGTTCTGACTCTCAAGCTGCTATTTTCAACCCTTTACACTTAGCTGCCTTGTACTAGTTTGTTCTTGCACTAGAAGAGCCAGGGGGCACAACACGCACACACTCACATACACTCACACGTGTACACAATTTGCCAAATGAATTGCTTTATTCTGAAGAGTCAACCAGGAGTGTAGCTGCCACAGCAAAACATGACATTGGGCTTGAAGAGGAGTGAAATGGTGGAAAAATTGCCTGCTTCCCAAGGAAGCGGGGGGAAGGGGCTGGGCATTCATGCCCAGACTTGAGCGTCTCCTTCTGGACAGAAGCTTCTGTTTGGGGGAGAAGACCTCCTGGCTTGAATCTAGGATGGGAGAGAGGGTTCCTTCATTTGCCAGGGAATGTGGCTAGGCTAGGGAGTGGGGTGCCAAGGTACAAACTCGGCTTTAGGAGGCAAGGTGTCCAGGCTCAGGGCCTTCTCAAGCACTTGGGCGCACTCCCTTTGCACTGACGGTTGCTGTAGTATTGGAGCTTTTTATCATAGGCCTTCTTGTTTCTTGCAGAACAAATGATATCGATTTGATCACATTTGCACCATTAACATTTAAAGTAGGTCTGATCCTCTAAAATCACAATAAGCACGGGATAAGTGTGTGTGTGCCTAATCACTTCAGTTGGGTCCAACTCTTTGTGACCCTATGGACTGTAGCCCACCAGGCTCCTCTGTCCAAGGGATTCTCTAGGAAAGATACTGTCCCCCAGGGGATCTTCCTGACCCAGAGATGGAAGTTGAGTCGCTTATGTCTCCTCTATTGGCAGGAAGGTTCTTTACCACTGGTGCCTCCCAGGAAGACCAAACACCAGATGGGGGTTCGTTAATATTCTAGGGTTTCCTGTGGGAAATCTAGGGGGATAGACACAGCCTGTGTTCTCCTAGGGTTTCTAGTCTGGGAAAAGCACCGATGTCCAGATACTTCTGACTGATGAGGAGACAGAATTGCTGCCCGTAGGACGCCTACACCCTTTCTGATGGGGACAGCTGCAGCTGAGCACTGGGATTCTGTGAAAAGCCTCTCTGTTAGCCCTGGTCTTTTCATCTCCATAGCCGTGTTTTCAGATGCAAAGCCCCTGGCTCCAGTGTCGGGGAAGCACCTGACCTTACCCTGACCAGTGAGCCACGAGAGAAAGTCTGCTGGGGCTTCCAGGGACAGTTAATTTTCTCTCTCAGATAGGGAGATGTGTAAAGGGAAGGCCTCTTCCGTAGGGTGAAGCCACCACCTGTGGGGCTCTGAGCGGGCCTTCGCGCCACATTGCCAACATGGCAGAGAAGGCTAGGAAAGACTGGACTCCTGTCAACACAGCTGAGAAGCTGCCCCAGCCCTGGCGCCGGGTCTTCCATTCTTCTGTTACAGGAAAGTCAGACTTCCTCATTGTCGGAGCCTCTGTTAGTTGGGAATTTTGATGCTTGTGAGCTAGATCCTTCTAAGGGCACATAACTCTATGGAAAGGTCATGATGGGGAGTTACAGGAAAGTCAGACTTCCTCATTGTCGGAGCCTCTGTTAGTTGGGAATTTTGATGCTTGCGAGCTAGATCCCTCTAAGGGCACATAACTCTATGGAAAGGTCATGATGGGGAGACAAAATTTCCGATTTTAGGGAACTCAGGCTGTTAGGGAATAGTCCATGGTGTCTGAAAATTGCACTCACGGGTCAGCTGTCTGGGGCACTGGGAAATCCCTTGCAGCCACCATCCCACCTCCCTTCTCTCCTTCGCAGGCAAGCTTACTCTAGATGGCCATCTATGTTTCTTAGCTCTGCTTCTCTTCCCACCCAGCTTCCAACCTGCTCTAATCCGGCTTTGCCCTCACAGTTTCAGCCCCCACTGAGTCCTCAGCAGTCTTCTTGCCTCTAAGTCCAAGGAGCCTGCTCAGCCCTTATCCTGGATGGCCCCTCTGCTCAACCGGCTGCTGTTAATCCTCTCCTCCTGGTCAACTCCTTGGCCTTCTTGGCTCGGCTCCTCTCTCTCCTTTCTGGGCCTTTAAGCGTCAAATGAAGCGTCACATGGGGGTGGGGTGGGTACATCCAGCTCTCTTCTCTCTGCGGCCGCCTCCTGAATCAGTGTCCAGACCCTCCCTTGAGCTGCCAGCTCCTTCATCCAGCTGCCTGCTGCCCATCTCCCTGGGTGTTCTGGAAGCTTCCAAACTCAACATGCTCCCTATGGAACTCCTCCTGCTCTCTCCTACCAGGCCCTCCTCAGTTCTACAGCTGACACAGTTGGAGAACCAACCAACATCCCACTCAACCTCCAAGCTCTGCTGCTTCCATCTCAAAGATATCTTGATAGTACTTCCCACCTCTTGCATCCTGACCACCAAGGCTACAGGGCAAGGGCTTGCTGTCTCTTTTCTGCATCATGACAACGCCACCCTCCCCTTCCGTCTCCATCCCTCCTCAGCCAGAGCAAGCCCTCTGAAATGCAAGTCTGCTCACGTCACTCCTTTCCCCAGGAGCGCGCTAATTCTTCAGGACAGAATCTAAGCAGAACCCGACACCTTTCTCTCCTCTCGCTCGCCGCTCTGACTCGCGCTCACGTTTCCCTTCCGCAGCGCAGAACCGCTACAGCTCCCTCTGGCCCCCTGGCCCGGCTGTGTCCTCTCGGTGGGACGCCCCAACCCTCCTTCCCGCTGACTCCTCTCCGCCTTGAGGATGCCGCTTGTCGGTCCCCATTCGGAGGAGCCTTCCCCGACCCTCAGGCTGTGTTCAGAGGCCGCCCCTTCCTTGCTGCAGCAGAGGCTGCCACCGATTGTCTTTCCTTACTTCCCGCTCCGCTGTGAGCCCCTGGAGGCAGAGCCCTGGCCCTTTGTGTCTCGCTCCGATGCCGGCGCAGCAGACACAGGAAATGAACCAAGGCGGCTGGGTGCAGTCGCTAGGACTTGTTCTTACCACAGGTGATTTGGCCCCGGCGGATAGACACATTGTATTTCAGGAACTTGCTGCCGCATCTGTGATACTTCAGGACTTGTTCAGGAACTTGCTGCCACACCCACGATTCTGCAGGTTTCTGTACCACCAGTCACATGTCCAGCAGCACCTGTGACAAGACTGAGCTATGGGGGCTGCCTCCCCAAGCTCCTGGGAGCCCTGTGCTCCATGGTCTCTGCCCGCCCTGGGAGAGACCCAGGGACATGGGAATAGTTTAGAGCACAGTTTCCACCAGGTTGGCTGGATTTTCCTTTGACAATGGCATGAGCCTCCAGCTCCCACCCTAGCTGGGGCCACAGGTGGGCAGAGGGATGGTCTCACCATCTGGGGGGTGGCCTCACCGATCCGTTGCGTCCCTGGGGGAGTCTCTGCCCCCCACTCCGCAGTAGCAGCGGTAGGCACCATAACTGAACAGGGCTCCCTTTCCTGTTGTGTGCTTGATCGTTTTCCCAGAATCCACCGTATCTCCAGGACCTGCAGGAGGGTTGGAAGGAGAGCGCCTGGTGATGGGGCCTGGGACACTGCACACTCCTCTGCCTCTCTCTGCCAATCCCTTTCCCCTCCCCACAGAGAGGGGGCCAGATGCAGTGGGAAGAGAGCCTTGGGACTGAAAGTGCCTCCCTCCCTGGGCTGTTCCCCTTCTGGTAGTAGGGTCAACTCTTACCAGAGGCCATGATCATTGCCAGCAGCAGGAGGGTCTTCATGTTGAGGGTTCTGTGGGGGAGAAATACAGATAGAACAGCCTAGACTCCTCTTCCAGGGGAATACTAACTTCTGCCCAGAGTACTACTGTCCTGCTTACATTCAACAGTTCGGATGAAGAGGGTATTTGAAAGAACTCGCAGACTTGCTTCTCAATCCAGACAGGTCCAGTGTGACTGCCTTCGTCAGGTACAGAGTACACGTGGAGATGGCACGTCCCAGCTTTGGTAAACAGTCCACTGCTCAAGACCACCCCTCCCCCCATGAAGCCCTGAGATCTTCATGGTTCTCATTTGAGTAAGTGTTGCTGGAGGCTGTGACCAGGTCGTCAGAGGAAACTTGGAGATCTCTGCGGTCTAGGCCATGTGTCTCCCGTGAGATATGTGTTACTCACCCTCCACACTGGAGTCTAGGCTTGGGGATTCCACTCATGGAGTCAGGTCCATAGTGCTTTTCTCCAGAAATTAAGCATCACCCTCTCTTTGAACCCTTACACAGGTACATACACAAGCACACACCTCCTCATGCACAGACACGTGTGCACAGACACACACAGTCTTGAGCTCATCTACTAGTGTAGACATCCTTTTACACGGTTTATTCACACACGCGCACAACACACTTGTGCATACCATACCCTCTTGTCTCACCAAATCAAGCATGTGCAGCCTTGGACTCACGTGGACACACATGGACACCATAGCCACTCTGGAGGGTGGCCAGTGATCAGGGACTGGGTATTCACTTCTGGCTATTTACTTATCAGAGGATCCCGAGTTGACCGCTCCAAGTGACTGCCTTGTTTGTTCCTAACTCCAGTTAAATAGTTGATCCTTCTGGGAGCTTGGGATTGGTGGGGTAGGGGATGGGGTGGGGAATACCACCAGTTGCTGGACTCAGAATTTGAAATGCCACTGCCCCTAGGCAATCCTCTTTTTTCCCTTCTCATCAGCAGTACAGAACTGAAGTTTTTCCATCCTGATGTTCCACTAGCTGATGCCAAAACTGAAGATTATTTTGTCATCTTTCCTGTGGTTCTCTCTCTGAATGAATAAATTCCCATAACTGGGTCTGGGTGTGACCCTCCTGAACCCACTTCCAGGGAAAGGCAAGGGCCATCTGCTGCTGACCAAGGATTTTTTCTTTCTGCTGCTAAATATGTCAGGTGGGAATAAGAATCAGGGCATTTCGTGTTATTCATTCATTCCATAAACCAGTCATTCAGGAAGTGCATACTAGCCTCCACAAAGTGCCAGGACCCCCGTGAACCTCTCAGAAGGTGATGAGAACTTGCCCCGCTCCCAGGGACCCCAGCAGGGAAAGGACTGCAGTGGGGTAGGGGGTCCCTTTCTTGTGACTTGGACCAGCACTTCCACCTTCTTGCTCCCCTTTCTTCTCCTCTCCTTCCCCTGCCCAATCTGGAAAAAGCCAGAGAGTGTTTTGGAGTTTCCCCTTCAAGTATTGCCACCCCCTCATCCCCAGTCCTTACCCATTTGGAGCTGATAGATACTCCTGGGGTCTATTACTCTTTCTTCTTCAGCCTCAGACAGACAGTGACTCTATTTCCAGAACAGATGCCTTTTTCAAGCCCTTCACCACTGCTAAGAATTTAGCTATGATGGCTTTCAGTTAACACTTCCAAACACCCATCCCTCAAAAGGCAGAGAGCAGAGCCCGTGATGCCCATCACCTTTCTGGCTGGTTCCCCACATTCTCCAGCCCCCACTCCAGGTCAGGCCCTGGAGACTGAATCTGGTCAGAAAAATGTAGGTTGACAGCCATGCCAGGCTGCAATGAGGTAAATATGTGTGCAATGCCCCAGACTTTCTCTGTCCCCTCATGTTGGAACCAGAAGCTGGAGGCAGCTTGGATCCCTCTGTCACAGCATGGGGGACACCCGTTGGAGAAAAGCCTGCAGACCCTCAGGGATCTTTGCCTGGGCGAGAAATACAAGCTTCTTGTGTTAAACAACTGATCTTTGATATCAGTGACTAGCAAATGTTGCAGAGCACTCTTAACCCCTTAATAAGCAGTATTGTGGCTGGACCAGACCATATGGTTATTACTACTGCAAGATACCCTTCAGTCATCATCATCAGAAAACTCTGAGAGAATAAAGTTTTATAACTTACAGGACCTGGAAGTTACATGGAGCACCCGGGACCCCACAGGGAGGTCAGGGGTAGAGAGAAAGCTGGCGATCTCGAGTCTGGGGTTCTGCTTTTATTGGGGTTGAGGGTAGGGCCTACGGTTTTGTGTTCTCACTCTTTGTTGGTGAATTTAAACCATGTGAGCAGCACTGTGAAGTGCTGGAAGAGGAAACACAAGTGGCCCAAAGAGTCCAATTAACCCAAATCTCCAATACAAAGGAGCCTCAGAGGGGAAGCAATACGGCCCTTTATGTAGCCACGTGGCTGGCAAGGTGTTTATCCTAGAGAGCCGCCTTTGAAGTGGGTGCCTGGTAATCAGAAGATACCAGGTACTAATCAAAGGTTGTCAGGCCCCAGTCAAAGGTCATCAGGCACTTAATTTACAAAAAACTTAACAAATCCCGAAACAACTGTCAGATGTTACGAAACAGAGGTCTGGCTGCTTGCCACTGAAAAGGCCGTGAAGAGCAGAGGTTGGTGGAGAGTCTGCTTTCTGTTGAATGTCAACAGCTGAGTGGCGGTAGGGTGCAGAGGGCAGACGCCTGTCCAAAGCCCCACTGCCCCCGGCAGATAGTCAGGCACAGGCTTTCACAGAGAGAGGGGGAGGGTGCCATGCAGAAACTGTACGGTCAGCTCCCAGGGTCAGCTTGAAATTGGTCATTGGTGGTCTCACCAGTGTCACCTTGATTGTTTTAGGCACAGTTTATCTTTTATAGTCAAAGAGATAGTTTCTTCATTAATCGTGTGTGGGTGTGAGAGTTGTACCGTAGAGAAAGAAAGTGAAGCCGCTCGGTCGTGTCCGACTCTTTTTGACCCCGTGGACTGTAGTCTACCAGGCTCCTCCATCCATGGGATTCTCCAGGCAAGAATATGGGAGTGGGTTGCCATTTCCTTCTCCAGTGATCTTCGTGACTCGGGATTGAACCCGGGTCTCCCACATTGCAGGCAGACGCTTTACCCAGAAAGCTTGAGTACTGAAGAATTGATTCTTTTGAAATGTGTTGCTGGAGAAGACTCTTGAGAGTCCCTTGGACTGCAAGGAGATCCAACCAGTCCATCCTAAAGGAGATCAGTCCTGAATACTCATTGGAAGGACTGATGCTGAGGTTGAAGCGCCAATACTTTGGTGACCTGGTGCAAAGAGCTGTTCAGTTCAGTTCAGTAACTCAGTCGTGTCCAACTCTCTGCAACCCCATGGACTACAGCACGCCAGGCTTCCCTGTCCATCACCAACTCCCGGAGCTTACGCAAACTCATGTCCATCAAGTCTGTGATGCCATCCAACCATCTCATCCTCCGTAATTCCCTTCTCCTCCCACCTTCAATTTTTCCCAGCTTCACTGTCTTTTCCAATGAGTCAGTTCTTCGCTTCATGTGGCCAAAGTATTGGAGCTTCAGCATCAGTCCTTCCAATGAATATTCAGAACTGATTTCCTCTAGGATGGACTGGTTGGATCTCCTTGCAGTCCAAGGGACTCTCAAGAGTCTTCTCCAACACCACAGTTCAAAAGCATCAATTCTTTGGCGCTCAGTTTTCTTTATAGTCCAACTCTCACATCCATACATGACTACTGGAAGAACCATAGCTTTGACTAGATGGACCTTTGTTGGCAAAGTAATGTCTCTGCCATGAGGGTGGTATCATCTGTATATCTGAGGTTATTGATATTTCTCCCAGCAATCTTGATTCCAGCTTGTGCTTCATCCAGTCCAGCATTTCTCATGATACTCTGCATATAAGTTAAATACAGCCTTGATGTACTCCTTTCCCAGTTTAGAACCAGTCTGTTGTTCCATGTCCAGTTCTAACTGTTGCATCTTGACCTACATACAGATTTCTCAGGAGGAAGGTCAGGAGGTCTGGTATTCCCATTTCTTTCAGAATTTTCCACAGTTTGTTGTGATCCACACAGTCAAAGGATTTGGCATAGTCAATAAAGCAGAAGTAGATGTATTTCTGGAACTCTCTTGCTTTTTTGATGATCCAACGGATGTTGGCAATTTGATCTCTGGTTCCTCTGCCTTTTATCAATCCAGCTTGAACATCTGCAATTTCACAGTACATGTACTGTTGAAGCCTGGCTTGGAGAATTTTGAGCATGAGTTTACTAGCGTGTGAGATGAGTGCAATTGTGCAGTAGTTTAAGCATTCTTGGCATTGCTTTTCTTTGGGATTGGAATGAAAACTGACCTTTTCCAGTCCTGTGGCCATTGCTGAGTTTTCCAAATTTGCTGGCATATTGAATGCAGCACTTTCATGGCATCATCTTTCAGGATTTGAAATAGCTCAACTGGAATTCCATCACCTCCACTAGCATTGTTCCTAGTGATGCTTTCTAAGGCCCACTTGACTTCACATTCCAGGATGTCTGGCTCTAGGTCGGTGATCACACCATCGTGATTATCTTGGTCGTGAAGATCTTTTTGTACAGTTCTTCTGTGTATTCTTGCCACCTCTTCTTAGTACCTTCTGCTTCTGTTAGGTCCATACCATTTCTGTCCTTTATCGAGCCCATCTTTGCATGAAATGTTCCCTTGGAATCTCCAATTTTCTTGAAGAGATCTCTAGTCTTTCCCATTCTATTGTTTTCCTCTATTTCTTTGCATTGATCACTGAGGAAGACTTTCTTATCTCTCCTTGCTATTCTTTGAAAATCTGCATTCAGATGGGTATATCTTTCCTTTTCTCCTTTGCTTTTCTCTTCTCTTCTTTTCACAGCAATTTGTAAGGCCTCCTCAGACAGCCACTTTGCCTTTTTGTATTTCTTTTTCTTCTTTCAGCAAGATGGTAGTTGCTGGAGCTGTGGCTGTGTGGTGCTGGAGTGACTTTGAGGAGATACCCCACATCCAAGGGCAAAGGAGAAGCCTCAGCAAGACAGTAGGAGTGGTGAAATCACATTTAGAATCAAACCCTACACCCGCCAGAGGCGCTCAGGGGCTCAGACAAACCTTGTGCGCCAGGACCCAGCGAGCCCAGCGAGACTGAGACAGACTGTGTGAGCGTCTCCCGCGGGTGCGGGTCGGCCGGTGCCTGCCGCAGGGGCAGGGGCTCCACGTGCAGCAGGCCTGGGTGACGCATAAGCCCTGTTGGAGGAGGTCGCCATTAACCCACCATAGAGCCGCCAGAACTTACACAGGACTGGGGACAGACTCTCGGAGGGCGCACACAGAGCCTTGAGCACACCAGGACCCAGGAGAAAGGAGCAGTGACCCCACAGGAGACTGACCCAGCCTTGCCCGGGAGCGTCCAGGAGTCTCCGGCAGAGGCGTGGGTGGGCGGGGGCCTGCTGCAGGGTCGGGGGCACCGAGTGTGGCAGTGCCTTTGTGGGACCTTCTGAAGGAGGCCACCGTTCTCTTCATTACCTCCACAGTGGTTTGACGTCAGGTCAGATTAACAGGAAGGGAACACAGCCCTGCCCATCAACAGAAAATTGGATTAAAGACTTACTGAGCATGGCCCCGCCCATCAGAACAAGACACAGTTCCCCATCGGTCAGTCTCTCCCATCAGGAAGCTTCCATAAGCCTCTTATCCTTCTCCATCAGAGGGCAGACAGAATGAAAACCATAATCACAGAAAACTAACCAAACTGACCACGTGGACCACAGCCTTGTCTAACTCAACGAAACTATGAGCCATGTCGTGAAGGGCAAAGAGCTTACTCATTGGAAAAGATCCTGATGCTGGGAAAGATTGAGGGCAAGAGGAGAAGGGGCTGGCAGAGGATGAGATTGTTAGAGAGCATCACCAATGACAGAATGGTCATGAATTTGAGCAAACTCCAGGAGATAGTGAAGGACAGGGAAGCCTGCTGTGCTGCCCTGAGGTCACAAAGAGTCAAACATGACTTAGCTATTGAAGAACAGCAAGAAGTTAATCTTCAGTTCCATGGTTGGTTTGTTTCCCTTTCTGTGAAGCCAAATCTCAGAATTGTGGAAGCTTATGTCAGGTCGGAGAAGGCAATGGCACCCCACTCCAGTACTATTGCCTGGAGAATCCCATGGACGGAGGAGCCTGGTAGGCTGCAGTCCATGGGGTCACTGAGAGTTGGACATGACTGAGCGCCCTCACTGTCACTTTTCACTTTCACACATTGGAGAAGGAAATGGCAACCCACTCCAGTGTTCTTGCCTGGAGAGTCCCAGGGACAGGAGAGCCTGGTGGGCTGCTGTCTATGGGGTCGCACAGAGTTGGACACGACTGAAGTAACTTAGCAGCAACAGCATGTCAGGCCAACCAGTCCATCCTAAAGGAAACCAGTCCTGAACGTTCACTGGAAGGACTGATGCTGAAGCTGAAACTCCAATACTTTGACCACGTGATGCGAAGAGCTGACTCATTTGAAAAGACCCTGATGCTGGGAAAGATTGAAGGTGAGAGAGCATGCTGGATGGCATCACCGACGCGATGGACATGAGTCTGAGTCAGCTCCGGGAGTTGGTGATGGAGAGGGAGGCCTGGCGAGCTGCGGTCCGTGGGGTTGCAAACAATCAGACACAACTGAGTGGCTGAACTGAACTGAACAGGAACTGATGCCATGGTGCAGTCTGGTTAGCGTGTAGCTAACTTCTCCACCTGGTAGGGGTCTCGGTATCTTTAAGAGCTCTCAGGATATGGCTCAGAATATTTACTACAGCCCTTGCTGCTGCTGCTGCTAAGTCACTTCAGTCCTTAAGGAGGAGCTAATCCACCTGGTAGGGGTCTCAGTATCTTTAAGAGCTCACAGGATATGGCTCAGAATATTTACTACAGCCCTTGAGGAGGAGCTAAAGATCCTTAACTCTGCTTAATGATTGCTGCTACTGATAAGTCACTTCAGTCGTGTCCGACTCTGTGCGACCCCATAGACGGCAGCCCACCAGGCTCCCCTGTCCCTGGGATTCTCCAGGCAAGAACACTGGAGTGGGTTGCCATTTCCTTCTCCAATGTGTGAAAGTGAAGTCGCCCAGTCGTGTCCGACCCCTAGCCACCCCACAGACTGCAGCCCACCAGGCTCCCCCGCCCCTGGGATTCTCCAGGCAAGAGCACTGGAGCGGCGTGCCGTCGCCTTCCCCGGCTTAATGATTACATTATTACTATTTGGTCTCTTTTGACATCTTTCCTTTGCTTCTGCATGTTCTTACTTCTCTGATGAAACTTACTCTTTGGCTAAGATCTTTCCACAAACAAAAGGCAGGTAGAGGACGTAGAGGGGGCAAGGACAGACGGTGCTGCTCGCGTTCACGGCTTTACACCATCGTAACCCATCTAACCTGACTCATAACCATCCCAGGCAGCATTCGCCTTGAAGATACTAGACCTCGAAGAGCCAGCCTGGTGTTCAGTGTTGACTGCCACATCTGTCCCTGTCAAATTCCTGCAATGAGTCCTCACCTTCATTCAGACCTCAGGGTGTGACTCTATTTGGGAACACAGTCTTTATGGAGGTGATGAGTTAGGATAAGGTTATTAGGGTGGGCCTAATGCAGGATGACTGGTGTCTTTAGAAGAAGCGGAAGTCTGGACAGACACACATATTCACTGGGAGAATTCCACGTGAAGGTGACGGCAGAGATCAAGGTGGGAATGCTTCTATACACCAAGGAAACCTAAAGACGGCCAGTATCCCCAGATACTGGGGAGAGGAAGGAACGGACCCTCCTCCACAGACCTCAGAAGGAACCAACCTCACTGGCACCTGATCTTAGACTTCAGGTCTCCAAAACTGAGAGACCAGAAATTTCTATTGCTGAAGCTGGTACAAATTCCTGGCACCTGGTACAAATTCCTAGGAAATAGAAAAACCTCCAGGGATCTCTGTGGGTCCTTGCAATCTGGGGTTTGAAGACAAAGAATGCCCCCTGCCATCTCAGTCAACAGAAGATGGTGTGGCCAGCAAGCCAGCAGCTGCCCCTGACAGTGCCCCCGAGGGGATTTGGGTCAAAAGAAAGCGGGATAGTGGCCCTAGGTAGGTAAGCTGTATATCACAGGAATGACCGCATTAAGCCCAGATTCTTGCCTCTTTTAATACATAGAAAAGTGCCAAATTCGTTAACTTGAGATATCTGGTTTCCCTCTACTTGGCAGAAATCTTTTGATGTTAACTACCTGGGCTTTTTGGGGGGTTGTTGTTTGTTTGCCTTTTTTGCAAAAATTCCTGTATATCCTGGCTCCTCCCTTACCCCTGAGGACAGTCTTCAGACCTACCTGAGAGACTGTATCCAGGCTGAAGTCCTCAGTAAAGCCCCAAATAAAGCGTAATTCTGAATGTTTAGGTTCTACATTTCTTTTTTCCATCTATATTTTTGCTCTCATGGCCATTGGTTTTAGGCCTAAATGAAGTTCAGAGGTGATGGGTCAGACCTTCACCTTTTATTAAGCACCTCAATTTCGGAATATCGTTGCTTCAGCGGCAGGCAAACTGCCCCACCCCCATGTATCCTGGAGGCCCCTGGTATCTTGTCCAGGTCCCAGCACTCAAGGACTTTGGTGATGTCACACACTGCCTCTCTTTTTCCATCTTTCAGGATTTTTCCTAAGAATTCAAAATTCATTGTCTGGTTTCTTGTTCAGCCTCCTTCATCCAAGGACTACTTTTAGCACTTGGAGTACATTAGTGAAAAACAAAAATACTCTCACAGGGCTTGCATTTTGGTGGAGAGAGACAGACAATAAAACAAAAGCATAAAACATAAGTGAATGACGTGCAGCTGATCCTTGAGAGACACGCTGGTTAGAGGTACCGACCCTCTGCTGCTGCGGCTGCTGAGTCGCATCAGTCGTGGCCGACTCTGTGCGACCCCAGAGACGGCAGCCCACCAGGCTCCCCCGTCCCTGGGATTCTCCAGGCAAGAACCCTGGAGTGGGCTGCCATTGCCTTCTCCAATGCGTGACAGTGAAGCCCTCTGCACAGCCATAAATTTCTCGTAACTTTCAGTTTGCTCTTGGTGTCAACGATTCCCCATGTGTGTCGATTCAACCAACCTTGGATTACGTCTTATGGCAGTGCCTATTCATTGAAAAAAATCCTAGTATCAGTGGAATCCAAATCCTTGTTGTTCAAGAGTCAACTGTGATTTTGAGAACGAGCTTACTATTGCCAGGGGATGGATGGGGGCAGGGATAGTTAGGGAGTCTGGGATGGACAGGTACACACTGCTGTAGTTAAAGTGGGTAATCAACAGGGACCTCCCTGTAGCACATGAAACTCAGCTCACTGCTATGTGGCAGGCTGGATGGGAGGGGGGATTTGGGGGAGAATGGAACATGTATGTGTAGGGCTACTCACCTGAAACTCTCACAACATTATTTATTAATCAGCTACACACCGATAGAAAATAAAAAGTTTAAAAAAAGAGTCAACTGTGGAATATTAGGTGGTGATGAAGCAAGAGGGAACAAGGCAGCAGTGATGGGTGGGGGTGGTGGGAGTGTCACGGGGAAGAAGGCTGCTGCTGGACTTGCTCCCACGGGACAGTCAGCGCTCAGAGAAGTTTTCTGAAGCTGTTGATAATTAGAAGTGTCAGCCTATGATCAGTGGTTGTTTCCAATATCAGGGTCATGGTTGAACTTCTTCTATACTCTCTGTTTCCTAATTTGTTTTTGCTCTGCTTTTTAAAGAAACTAGTTTGAAAATACATTTACAAAAGGAAGTGTTAGTTGCTCAATCATGTCCAACTCTTTGCAACCCCATGAACTCCAGCCCATCAGGCTCCTCTGTCCATGGGATTCTGCAGGCAAGAATACTGGAGTGGGTAGTCATTTGCTTCTCCAGGGGATCTTCCTGACCCAGGGACTGAACTCGGTTATTCTGCATTGCAGAAAGTTTCTTTATAGTCTGAGGCACCAGGGAAGCCTACAAAAAGAAACTTCTGTAATAAATGAATAAACAGAAACTTCAGTCAAACAGTGTCAGGGGACCAGAAGCGTGCGTTATCACATCCTATAAGGATAGAAGAGCCCGGTGGGAAGAAGGGAAGACACTCCGCATCCTTCCTGGTAAGGACTCAGCCCATGAAAAGCCACAGACTCTTTGTTTCCTAGAGCCCTTCCGACTGTACACAGCCAGCAGCTCTGGTGGAGATTATTGAAGACTTCTGGTCCAGGTGGGAATATCTGAGAGGTACCCTAGATTAGAAAAGCAGAAGTAGCGGTGAGGGCAGGACCAGCTACCAAATTTGTGGGTCCCCGTGCAGGATAAAATGCAGGATTCCAAGTCATTAACAATTTGAGATGGCTGGAGCAGAGCAGTAAACTAGGTGCAGTGCCCACTGGGACTCTGCCTGGGTCACAAGCCCAGGAAGCCAGCCCTGGGTGAGGGGATAAGTGCCCTGAGAGTCCCATTGGTGGCCAGTGTTTCACTGACCCACCTCTGGGCTGGCAACACAGGAGAAGAACGTATCTCACTAGAGGCTTGGACTATAGACCCAACAAACACCAGGAACACACTTCTGTTTTTCCCCAAAAGGCCAACAGGAGTTGCCCTTACCCAGTGTGGGAGAGGTGGAAGGCTGGGTTTTGCTTGCAATAATGACAGAGGCAGACATGTCAGGCCCAGTGCTTTATCTGTGATCCCTTTTACTTCAACAAGCCTGTGCACTTGGTACCAAAGAGACCTCTACTTCGATGAGGTTACTGGGGCTCGGGGGAGTGGTGGTGGTGGGGCTGACTCAGCCAGCCTGACGCTGCAGTTCGTGTTTTCACGTCCTTACACTTGTGCTACTGTATTAGCACTAGTGAGTTCTCACAGTAGAAGGACCTGGGGTAATGTGAGTGCTTATGCCCGGGTGTGCATGAGTACATGTACAAACACACACATATGCGCATAGTTTGCCAAGTGAACTGCTTTATTCAGAAGAGCCAGCCAGGGGTGGAGCTGTTGCAGTTTAACGTGACTTTGGACTTGAAGAAAAGCAGAAAACGAGGAAAAATCCTGCTGTCCAAAAAAGCAGAGGAAAGGGGCCAGTATACACACCCAGGCTTTGAGCTTCTCATTCTGCATGGAAAGTTTCTGTCTGGAGAGAGAAGGACTCCTGGCTGGTCTCTAGGGTGGGAGAGGGGTTTTCCTTCATTTGCCAAGGAACATGGCTAGGGTAGAGAGTCGGGTGCTAGGGAAGGAGACAGCGTTTGGCGGTAAGGCTTCCAGGATGGGGGGCCCTCAGCACGCGGGGGCAGTCCCTCGGCACTGAAACCTGTTGTAGAAGCGGAACTTTTTATCATAGGTCTTCAGGTTTGTTGCAAAGCAATTGGCAGCTATTTTATCACATTGGCACAGTTGACTCTTGCAATCATCCGTATCCTCTGAAATCACAATAAATAAACAGAATGGATGTTCATTAATAGTCTATGGATTTTTATGGGAATTCTTGGGGGGAAAGACAACTCCTTGTCTCCCAGGGTTTCTAGTCTGAGACAAGCACCGATGTCCAGGTATTTCTGACTGCTGGGGAGACAGAATTCCTGGCCTCAGGAAGCCCACAGCCCGTCTCATGGGGACACCAGCAGTCATGCACTGGGATTCTGTGAAAAGCCTTGCTGTTGGACACTTTCTTCTCCCCAGCAGATGTGTGCAGGCCCATAGCCCCTGGCCCCTGAGGTCTGGGAGCGGGTCTTGATAGGGAGCCAGTCATGACCATCCCTGTTTCCTTTGTGGTGATTAGTGTGGGGAAGCACGTGACCTTGCCCTGACCAATGAGCCACAAGGGAAAGTCTGCTGGGCACTTCCGGGAAGGATGGATTTCCTCTCTCAAAGAGAAAGACGTGGAAAGGGAAAACCTCTTCTGCAGAGTGAAGCCATAACCCTTGGAGCCCTTGACTGTGCCTTGGAATCACATTGCCAACGTGGCAGAGCAGAAGGTTGGGAAAGGACTGGATCCCTGGCAACACAGCTGAGGAGCTGCCCCCGCCCCGGCACTGCCCTCTCCCAGATTCTGTTACAGGAGAGTCAGACTTCTTCAGTCTCTGAGCCTCTGTTAGGTGGGCATCTTGTTGCTTGTCACCCAGAGCCTGCTAAAGCCACAGAGCCCTGTGGAAGGCCATGATGGGAAGACATGATTTCTGATCTTAGAGACCTCAGGCTGTTGAGGAATGGTCCATGGTTTCTCAAAACCTCACTCACGGGTCAGCAGGTCTGGGGCACCAGACAATTCCTTCCAGCCACCACCCATCTGTCTCCTCCCCTCCACAGCCAAACTTGCTCTAGAATCTTGTCTACCCTTCCTGTCTCTGCTTCACTTCCCACCCACCTTCCAACCCGCTCTAATCTGGCTTTGCCCTCACAGATCCATGGAAACAACTCCCACTGAGGTCCTCAGTGGTCTTTCTGTCTCTAAACCCAAGGAGCCCGTCAGCCCTTGTCCTGAGGACCCCTCTGTTAACCCTCTCCTCCTGGCCAACTCCTTGACCTGCTCGTCTCCTCTCCTCCTTCTCTGACTGTCCACCCCCTGTCTCCTTTCTTGGCCTTTAAACACCAGATGGGTGGGTACCTCCAACACTCCTCTCTCTGCCTCCTGAATCTGTTCAGACTGTCCCTTAAGCTGCGAGTTTGTTCATGGGCAGCCTGCTGCCCATCTCCCTGGATGTTCTGGAAGCTTCCAAACTCAACACGCTCCCAGCGGAGCCCCTCCTGCCCTCTCCTACCGGGCCCTCCTCAGTTGTACCACCAACGCAGCAGTGCAGCCAACCAACAAGTCCCAGGAACCCTGCCCAGTCCACCTCCGAGCTCCACTGATTGTATCTCAAAGATATTTGACCGGACTTTCCACCTCTTCCATCCTGACCGCCTTTGCTATACGTCAAGCTCTCCCCGTCTCTTCTGTACGATGGCAACAGCCTTTTCCCGGCTCCCCCTTCTATGTATCTCCATCCACACTTGGCCAGAGCCTCTGAAATGCAGTTCTGGGTTCCAGCTCCTTTCCTTAAGGACTGTCTGCCGCTTCAGGACCAAAATTTAAGTACAACATGGCCTTGGGAGCTTGGCCTCGCCCCTCCCTGTCTCTCCAGCATCCTCGCTCATCCTTCGGCCTCTTCCTCGCGTCTCCTTTCTGCAGCCCGGAATGCCTGCAGTTCCTTCTGGCCCGCTGGACTCTTGTTGGGACGCTCGCAGTGCTCCTTTCCCCTGACTCCTCTCAGCCTTGAAGACTCGGTTTAGAATTCACCATCTTCAGGGAGCTTCCTTGAGCCGCAGGCTGTATTCAGAGCCCCGCCAGCTGTCTTACCTCCTAGCGGAGTCTACCGTGTTGTATGCTGGTTTTCTTTACCTCCCGTTCACTGTGAGATTCTTGAGGCAGGGACACTGTCCCTTCATATCTACCTTTGGCCCTCGGCGGAGTGTCTAGGAGGAGAAAATGAGCCAAGGAGGCTGAGAGGAGTGTCAGACTCCTTCTTACCACAAATGATCTGGTCCTCTTGGTAAGTAACGTTGTATTTCAGGAACTTGGTGCGACACCCACGACTCTTCAGGTTTCTGTAGCAACAGTCACGCGCTCTGCAACACCTGTGACAAGACCGTGCTCTTGGGGCTGCCTCCCCAGGCTCCAGGCAGCCCGGTGTCCTGTGGTCTCAGGCCCGCGCTCTGGGCAGAGACCCCCGGACATGGGTACAGTCTAGAGCAGCATGTTTAACAGTCTGCTTGCTTCTTCAGCCGGGACTTCCTGGGGTTCTGTGCAAATGGGATAACAGGAGCTTTCCAGCTCCTGGCCCCCCTGGGGCCACAAGTGGGCAGAGGGCAGGGAGGGCTGGGGTGGCCTCACCAGTCTGTGGCATCCTTGGGAGTTCCTCTGCCACGCGCTCCACAGTAGCAGCCGTAGAGGCTGTAACTGGTCACAGGCTCCTTTCCTGTGGTGAACTTGATCATTTTCCGGAAATCCAGCAAACCTCCATGGACCTGCAGCAGGCCTGGAAGGACAGCAGCTGGTGATGGGGCCTGGGACCCTACGACCTCCCTCTGCCTCTCCCTGCCACCCCCTTGCCCCCACTTCTGAGAAAGGGCCAGATGCGGTGGGAAGGGAAGCTGGGGGATGAGGGTGCCTCCCTCCCTGGGCTGAGGCCCTTGTGGCCAGAGGTCAGGTTCAACTCTTACCGATGGCCATGATCACTGCCAGCAGCAGGAGGGTCTTCATGCTGAGGGTGAGGGTTCTGTGGGGGAGAAATACAGACAGACCAGCCTACATCCTCTGACAGGTGGTCCAGCTTCTGCCCCGGCCCTGCTGTCCTGTTCATATTCAACGATCTTGATGACGAGAGTCCTTAAAGGAGATCACAGACACGTTCATCCATCCCGGGGGGATCCAGCGGGACTGCCTTATCGGGCACACAGGACACGCGGAGGGGGCGCTTCCCAGCTTCGTTAAACATTTCACTGGTCGGAACCACCTCTCCCCCACGATACACTGCTGAGACCTCCATGCTCCTCATCCTCCTGAGAATTCCTGGGAGGTTGTGACAGGGTCATCCCACCAAACTGGGAGATCCCACCACCAAACTGGGAGATCCCACCAAAAAACTGGGATATCCCAGAGGTGTAGGCTGTGCCTCCCCCAGTAGATGCAGCTTGTCACCCCACACTGGAGCCAAGGCTTGGGAATCCCGCCCATGGGGTTGGATCCTCAGTGTTTTTCTCCAAAATTAAAGCAGCACCTCCTCCTTCACCCTCACACTTAGAACACACATCTACACTCATACATGTGCACGTGTGCACACACTCCATGCTCACCTGCTAGTGCAGACATCAGTGTGCACAATATATTCACGCTCCCACACAACACACCTGTGCACGGATCCCTTCTTGTCTCACCAAACCAGGCACGTGCAGGCTTGTGCTCATGGGTGCCTGCATGTACATACACACACCTGTACACAGACACACTCACACACACCAGTACACACACTCACACACACCTGTATACACACTCACACACACCAGTACACACACTCACACACACCTGTACACACACTCACACACACCTGTATACACACTCACACACACCTGTATACACACTCACACACACCAGTACACACACTCACACACACCTGTATACACACTCACACACACCAGTACACACACTCACACACACCAGTACACACACTCACACACACCTGTACACAGACACACTCACACACACCAGTACACACACTCACACACACCTGTATACACACTCACACACACCTGTATACACACTCACACACACCAGTACACACACTCACACACACCTGTATACACACACACACCTGTATACACACTCACACACACCTGTACACTCACACACACCAGTACACACACTCACACACACCTGTACACACACTCACACACACCTGTATACACACTCACACACACCTGTACGCTCACACACACCAGTACACACACTCACACACACCTGTATACACACTCACACACACCTGTATACACACTCACACACACCTGTATACACACTCACACACACCAGTACACACACTCACACACACCTGTATACACACTCACACACACCTGTATACACACTCACACACACCTGTACACAGACACACTCACACACACCTGTATACACACTCACACACACCAGTACACACACTCACACACACCTGTACACTCACACACTCACATGCACACGTGTACACACACACGCACACTCACACACACACATTCACACATACACCAGTACACACACACAGGACACAGCCACTCATCAAAGTGGGCAGTCATCAGGGACTGAGTATTCGCTTCTGGATATCTGCTTCTCAGAGGATGTCAAGTTGACTTCTTAAAGTGACTGCCTTGTCTATTCTGAACTCTAGTTAAACAGTTGAGCCCTCTGGGAGCTTGGGGTTTGGTGGGATAGGGGATGGGGTGGGGATACCGCCAGTTACTGGACTAAGAGTTTGGCATGACTCAGCCCCTAGGCAATCCTCTTTTTTCTTCTTATCAGCTGGCAGGACAGAGCTGAGGATAGAAAAAAACTTATGTGCCATTAGCCGATGCCAAAATTTTAGAATATTTTGTCATCTTTCCAGTGGGTCTTACTCCTGAGTGAATACATTCCCATAATAGAGTCTGGGTGTGACCTTCCTGAACCCACTTCCAGGAGAGGGCAATGGCCATCTGCTGTTGAACAAGGTTTTGTTTTTTTTTTAAATATGCTATTTGGGAATAAGAAGCATGGCATTTACTGGTATTCATTCATTCCATAAACCTGCCATTCACAGGAAGTACGTTCTAAGCCTCAGCAAAGTCCCAGGAATCATGGAAGCCTCTCAGGAGGTGGTGAGAACTTGTCCAGCAGGAAAAGGACCACAGTGGGGCAGATGGTCCCTCCCCAGACTGAGGACAGAGTTTCTACCTTCACTTCTTGTTCCTCTTTCTTCTCCTCTCCTCCCCATCCCCATCTGGGAAAATGTCAGACTGTCCTGGCATTTCCCTCCCCTGAAACTGCTGCCACCTCATCCCCAGTGCTTGCCTGTTTGGAGACGGGGCTGGCTGCTCTCGCTTCCTCGGCCTCAGGGAGACAATGATTGTAGCTTTCATTTCAAAAACAGATGCCCTTTTCCTGCCCTCTGACACTGCTAAGAATTTGGTTCCCATAACCTTTAGTTAACACTCTCCAACACACCCCTACCAAAAGCCAGTGTGCCAAAGCTATGGTGCCCATCCCCATTCAGCCTGCTCCCCCCACATTCTCCGGGTCCCCATCCAGGTTAGACTCAGGAGACTGAATCTGGCCAGAACACACGTGGGCATCAATGCTGATGCCCACTGCCAGGCTGCAATGAGATGAAAACCGTATACAACGCCTCAGTCTTTCTCCACCCCTCCTGGTGGAAGCAGAGGATGGAGGCAGCTGGGATCCCTCAGTCACTGGAGGACACCTTGTTGGACACCTTGGAGGACACCTGTTGGAGACAGTTCTGCAGACCCTCAGTGGTCTTTGCCTGGGCGAGAAATACAAGTTGGTTGTGTTAAGCCGCTGATCCTTGAGATCAGTGACTAGCACAACTGTTGCATGGTGATCGCAACCCCTCAGTAGCCAGCGTGGTGGCCGGACCAGACAGTAGGGTTGTTACCACTGCACGATGCCCTTCAGCAATGATCAGCAGAGAACTCTGAAAGAATAAAGGTCTATTACTTACAGGACCTGGAAGTTACACGGCGCACCTGGGATCCCACAGCAGGTCAGGGGCAGACAGAAAGCTGGGGATCACTGGCCTGTGGTTCTGCTTTTATTGGGGTTGAAGGCGGGGCCTAGGGTTTTGTGTGCTCTCCCCTTATTGGTGAATCTAAACCATGTGAGCGTCAGTGTAAAGCAAGAGAAGAGGAACAATAGGTGACCCCAAAGAACCAAATTATCCAAAATCTCTAATACAAAGGAGCCTTAGTGAGGGGAGGCATATGGCCCTGGCAAGGTCACTATAGGCATGTGGCTGGCAAGGTGTTTATTCTAGATAGCCATCACTGAAGCGGATACCTAGCAATCAGAGGACATCAGGCACTTATCAAAGCTTGTCAGGTACTAATTGAAGGTTATCAGGAATTTACTTTACAAAAACCCAAACAAACCCTCCCCAAACAACTGTTAGGATGTTACAGAACCCAGGTCCCGGCTGCTCACTGCTCAGAAGCCAACAAAGAGGCCAGTTGGTAGAAAGGAAAGCTTGCTTTATTTTGGATGCTGACAACCTGGTGGTGGGTGGTGCAGAGGATGGATGTCTGTCCAAATGCCTGCTCTCCTCACTAGACAATCAGGTGGCAGGAGCTTTCATAGACAGAGGAACCCAGGGGTGGTGGTTTAGTGACTAAGTCATGTCTGACTCTTGTGACCCCCAACAACTGTAGCCTGCCTGGCTTCTCTGTCCAAAGGGATTTCCCAGGCAAGAATACTGAAGCAGGTTGCCACTTCTTTCTGTAGAGGATCTTCCCAACCCAGAGATTGAACCTGGGTCTCCCGCATCGCAGGCGTGTTTCTTTACCGACTGAGCCACCAGGGAAGCCCATAAGGCCGAGGAGAGGGGCTACACACAGATACAGTACAGCCAGCTCTGATATCATCTTGGAATTGGTCATCAGTGGTCTAACCAGTGTCATCCCGATTCTTTCAGGTGCAAGAAATCTCTAGTTCCAGGCTTGGTTGGTTTCCACTTCCGTGAGGACAGTTCTCAGAATTGTGGCAGCTGATATCACAGCTAGAGCTAACTTCTTCCACCTGGTGGGGGTTTCAGCACCTATGCATTAGCGTGCAGGCGATGACTCTGAAGACTGTCTGCAGCCTGAGCAGTGCAGGCGATGACTCCAAAGACTGTCTGCAGCCTGAGCAGTGCAGGCGATGACTCCGAAGACTGCAGCCTGAGCAGTGCAGGCGATGACTCCGAAGACTGTCTGCAGCCCGAGCAGTGCAGGCGATGACTCCGAAGACTGTCTGCAGCCTGAGCAGTGCAGGCGATGACTCCGAAGACTGTGCAGCCTGAGCAGGCACTGGACGTCCTTGGCCTGCTCCCTGGCTACATTATGATCAGTTGGTCTCCTTTGCTCCTTCTTGTGCTCACTTCTCTGATTAAACTTATTCTCTGGCTGAGGTTTTTGCACAGACAAAAGGCAGGCAGAGGATGTAGCGGGGCGAAGACCAGAGGGTCCCGCTCGGGTTCAAGGCTTGACACCACAGTAACCCAGCTATACAGACTCCCTGCCATCCCAGGCAGCATTCGTCTTGAAGATACAGTTGCCTTGAAGAGCTAGACCTGTATTAAGGGCTGACATGTGTTCCCACCAAATTCCTACGCTGAAGTCCTGACCTCCAGTAAGACCTCAGGATGTGACTCTATTTGGAAAAAGGATCTTTGTGGAGATGATGAGTTAGGATAAGGTTAGGGAATGGCAACCCTCTCCAGCATGCTTGCCTGGAGAATCCCATGGAAAGAGGAGCCTGGTGGGCTACAGTCCATGGGATCACAAAGAGTCCGACATGACTGAGTGACTAACACTATTAGGGTGGGCCTAATGAAGATGACTTAAAAGAAGGGAAAGTTTGGATGCAGACACACATCTTCACTGGGAGAATTCCACACGAAAGTGAAGGCCGAGATCGAGGTGGGGATGCTTCTATACACCAAGCAATCCTGAAGATGGCCAGGTCACCACCAGAGCCTGGGGAGAGGAAGGAACAGACCCTCCCCCACAGACCTCAGAAGGAACCAACCTCACTGACACCTTGATCTTAGACTTCTGGGCTCCAGAACTGAGAGAGCAGATATTTCTGTTGCTTAAGCTGCTCAGGTGGCAGTGTGTGTGCTAAGTCCCTTCAGTCGGTCCAGCTCTTTGGGACCCCACGGACTGTAGCCCACGAGTCTCCTCTGTCCTTGGGACTCTCCAGGCAAAAATACTGGAGTGGGTTGCCATTTCCTCCTCGAGAGGATCTTTCTGAGCCAGGAATTGAACCCATGTCTCTATATCTCCTGTACTGGCAGGTGGGTTCTTTACCACTGGCACCAGCTTGTGGTACCTGGTACACCACCCTAGCAAATAATAGAACCTCTGGGGATCTCTGTAGGTCTGTGAAATCTGGGCTGTTGGACAAAGAATGCCCCTGCCCTCTCAGTAAAATAGGATGTGTGCCCATCAAGGCATCAGCCGCTACTGACAGTACCCCCCGAGGGGACTCAGGATGGGAACAGGGTCCTGGCCCTAGGTAGGAAGGTGCACATCACAGGGGCAATATCCTTAAACCCAGACTCTTGCCTCTTCCCATATATAGAAAAACACTAAATTCGTCAACTTGAGATGTCTGGTATTTCTTTAGTTGGGAGAATCTTTTGAAGATTGACTACCAAGTTTTCTTTGCTCTTGTTTATTTATTTATTTTTGAAAAACCTCCTATATATCCTGGCTCCTCCCTTACCCCTGAGGACAGTCCTCAGAGCTAGTGAAAGACTGTATCTG
The DNA here is from genome assembly GCF_049115385.1 of Moschus berezovskii. NCBI lineage: Eukaryota > Metazoa > Chordata > Mammalia > Artiodactyla > Moschidae > Moschus > Moschus berezovskii. The sequence goes on from NC_142461.1 coordinate 3,648,590, forward strand.
GGCTGAAGTCCTCAGTAAAGCTCCAAATAAAACATATTTCTCAACGTTTAGTTTCTACATTTTTTTTTTTTTCCATCAACAGGTTTTTGCTCTCATGGCCATTTGCTTTAGGCCTAAATGAAGTTGAGAGGTGATGGGCCAGACCTTGGCCTTTGATAAGCGACTCAGCTTCACAACTGTTGCTTCTACAGCAGGCAGACTGCCCCACCCCTTACATCCTGGTGGCCCCCGGTATCATGTCCAGGTCCCCGCACTCAAGGACTCTGGTGATGTCACACTGCCTCTCCTTTTCCATCTTTTCAGGGTTTTCTCCTAAGAATTCAAAGCCCATGGTTTAGCATCTTGTTCAGCCACCTTCATCCAAGAGTGTTTAAGCATTTGGAGTGTAGTGTGAAAAAACAAGAATACTCTCATGAGGCTTACCTTCTAGTGTAGAGAGGCAAACAATGAAGCAAAAGCCGTAATAGGTGAATGATATACAGTTGACCCTTGGAAGACACAGGGGTTGGGTCACTGAGCTTCTGCACAGTCAGAATCTGTGCATAGCTTTGCAGTGGGCTCCTGGTGTCCATGATTCCCCATATATATGGGTTCAACAAACCGCGGATTATGTATTACCGCAGTGCCTGCTCATTGAAAAAAATCCTAGTGTACACAGACCTGCACAACTCGAATCCTGTTGTTCAAGAATCACCCGTGACTTCGAGAACGCGCTAATGGTTGCTGGGAGAAAGGCTGGGGAAGGGATAGTTAGGGAGTTTGGGATGGACACGTACGCCCTGCTATATTTAAGATGGATAAGTTCCATCAAGTTAGGAGGCTTCAAGTTAGGAGGCTGGACGGGAAGGGTGTTGGGGGAGAATGGGTACACGTGTGTGCATGGCTGAGACCTTTCGCTGCTCACCTGCAACTGTCACAATATTGTTAATTGGCCATACCCCATAGGAAATAAAGGGTTAAAACATAGAGTCAACTGTGGAATATTAGGTGAAGCAAGAAGGAGACGGCAGCAGGGATGGAGGGATGTGGCGAGAGTCACGGGTAAGACGGCTGCTGCTTCACAGAGGGTGGGTGTGTTCACGCGTGGCAGCCACCACTCAGAACGGGCTCTTCAACTTTTAACAATCCGAAGAGTCAAGACTCCGTGGTTGTTTCCAGTATCAGGATTATGGCTGAACGTCTTCTGTACTCTGTTTCCTAATCTTCCCTTTGTGAGGAAAAAATATTCATTACTCTTCTTTAAAAAATAACAACAGCAAACCTAATTTAGGAATATATTTACAAGAAAGTTATGTAAGAAACGAATGAACAGAAGCCTCATTGAAATACAGTCAGGCGACCAGAAGGGGGAGCTCTCACATCCTGTAAGGACAGAAGAGCCCAGTGGAAAGAAGGAAGGAAAGACTCCCTTCTCAAAAAGGCTCAGCCCATGAAAAGACACGGACTCTGTTTCCTAGAGCCCCTTCCCTCTGTACACGGCCAGCGGCTCTGATGCCGATTATTAAAGAATTCTGGCCCAGGTGGGAATATCTCAGAGGAACCCAGGAAAACAAGAGGGGAATTAGCATCCCACTGAGGGTAGGGCCAGCTGTGTAATCTGTGGGTCCAGTGCAGAATTAAATACAGGATTCCACACCATGAACAACACTGCGATGCTGGGACAGAGTCGTAGACTAGGCGCCGTGCCCACTGGGCCTCTGCCTGGGTCACAAGCCCAGGAAGCCAGCCCTGGTGAGGGGACAAGCGCCCTGAGGGTCCTGGTGGTGGTCTGAATTCCCAGTACATTGACCCACCTTCAGCAGGCTGGCAACGTGGGAGAAGACCATACCTTACAGGAGACGGGACTGTACCTCCCCCAGATCGAGAGCAGTCCTGCTGTTTGCCCCCAGCTGGCCAGCAGGAGCTGCTCTTGCCCAGGGAAGGAGGCTGGAAGCCCGGGTTTTACTCCTGGTGAGAAGCACAGATGCGGACACGCCAGGCCCAGTGCTCCACACCCAGTACCCCTTTCCCACCTCTAACAAGCCTGTGCGCTTGGCTCCAAAGTGGGGTCTGCTTAGATAAGGGCACTGGGCTTGTGGAAGTGGTGGTGGGGATCTGACTCAGCCGTTCTGACTCTCAAGCTGCTATTTTCAACCCTTTACACTTGGCTGCCTTGTACTAGTTTGTTCTTGCACTAGAAGAGCCAGGGGCACAACACGCACACACTCACATACACTCACACGTGTACACAATTTGCCAAATGAATTGCTTTATTCTGAAGAGTCAACCAGGAGTGTAGCTGCCACAGCAAAACATGACATTGGGCTTGAAGAGGAGTGAAATGGTGGAAAAATTGCCTGCTTCCCAAGGAAGCGGGGGGAAGGGGCTGGGCATTCATGCCCAGACTTGAGCATCTCCTTCTGGACAGAAGCTTCTGTTTGGGGGAGAAGACCTCCTGGCTTGAATCTAGGATGGGAGAGAGGGTTCCTTCATTTGCCAGGGAATGTGGCTAGGCTAGGGAGTGGGGTGCCAAGGTACAAACTCGGCTTTAGGAGGCAAGGTGTCCAGGCTCAGGGGCTTCTCAAGCACTTGGGCGCACTCCCTTTGCACTGACGGTTGCTGTAGTATTGGAGCTTTTTATCATAGGCCTTCTTGTTTCTTGCAGAACAAATGATAGCTATTTGACCACACTCACACACTTGATGCTTACAGTAGTCCGGATCCTCTGAAATCACAAGAAAATATACATGGGATGCATGTATCTGCCACGTCGCTTCAGCTTTGTCTCTTTGTGACCGTATGGACTATAGCCCACCAGGCTCCACTGTCCATGGAACTCTCCAGGCAAGAGTACTGGAGTGGGTAGTCATTCGCTTCTCCAGGGGATCTCCCCAACCCAGGGATGGAACCCGAGTCTCTTATTTCTCCTGCATGGGCAAGTGGGTTCTTTACCACTAGCACCACCCAGGAAGACCAAACACTGGATGGTTGGTTAATATTCTCAGGTTTCTCATGGGAAACCTGAGGGAATAGACACAGCCTGTGTTCTCCCAGAATTTCTAGTCTGGGACAAGCACCAATGTCCAGATATTTCTGATTGATGGGGAGACAGAATTCCTACACTCAGAAGCCCATACCCCGTCTGATGGGGACACGAGCAGTGAACCGGGATTCTGTGACAGGCCTTGCTGTTAGCTTTGTCTTTTTCTCCTCCCCAGCAGATGTGTTTAGGTGCAAAGTCCCCGTTCCCTGGAGTCGGGGATGGTTCCTGGTGAGTGTAAGCCAGTCACCATCACCCCTTTTTCCTTTGCACTGATTGGTGCAGGGGAAGCACGTGACCTTGCCCTGACCAATGAGCCACAAGGGAAAGTGTGCTGGGGGCTCCTGAGAAGGATGAATTTCCTCTCCACAAAGAGCCATGTGTGAAGGGAAAGCCTCTTCTGTAAGGTGAAGCCGTAACTCTTGGAACTCTAAGTGTGCCTTGGAATCACATTGCCAGTGTGGCACAGTAGAAGGTTGGGAGAAGACTGACTCCTTGGCAACACAGCTGAGGAGCTGCCCCCGCCCCGGCACTGCCCTCTCCCAGACTCTGTTACAGGAGAGTCAGACTTCCTCACTCTCTGAGCCTCTGTTAGTGGGCATCTTGTTGCTTGTCACCCAGAGCCTTCTGAAGCAGATGATATTAAGAAGAAGTGTCAAGAATACACAGAAGAACTATATAAAAAAGATCTTCATGACCCAGATAATCACCATGGTATGATCATTCACCTAGAGCCAGAATGCAAAGTCAAGTGGGCCTTAGGAAGCATCACTACGAACAAGGCTAGTGGAGGTGATGGAATTCCAGTTGAGCTATTTCAGATCCTAAAAGATGAGGCTGTGAAAGTGCTGCACTCAATATGCCAGCAAATCTGGAAAACTCAGCAGTGACCACAGGACTGGAAAAAGCCTCTTTTCATTTCAATCCAAAAGAAAGGCAGTGCCAAAGAATGCTCAAGCTACCACACAATTGCACTCATCACACACTAGGAAAGTAATGTTCAAAATTCTCCAAGCCAGGCTTCAACAGTATGTGAACTGTGAACTTGCAGATGTTCAAGCTGGATTTAGAAAAGGCAGAGGAACCAGAGATCAAATTGTCAACATCCGTTGGATCATCACAAAAGCAAGAGAGTTCCAGAAAAACAACTATTTCTGCTTTATCGACTATGCCAAAGCCTTTGACTGTGTGAATCACAACAAACTGGAAAATTCTTCAAGAAGTGGGAATACCAGACCACCTGACCTGCCTCTTGAGAAATCTGTATGCAGGTCAGGAAGCATGGAACAACAGACTGGTTCCAAATCAGGAAAAGGAGTACATCATGGCTGTATATTGTTACCCTGCTCATTTAACTTATATGCAGAATACATCATGAGAAACACTGGGCTGGAGGAAGCACAAAAGAATCAAGATTGCCAGGAGAAATACCAATAACCTCAGATATGCAGATGACACCACCCTTATGGCAGAAAGTGAAGAGGAACTGAAAAGCCTCTTGATGAAAGTGAAAGAGGAGAGTGAAAAAGTTGGGTTAAAACTCAACATTCAGAAAACTAAGATCATGGAATCTGGTCCCATCACTTCATGGCAAATAGATTGGGAGACAATGGAAACAGTGACAGTCTTTACTTTTTTGGGCTCCAAAATCACTGCAGATGGTGATTGCAGTCATGAATTTAAAAGACGCTTACTCCTTGGAAGTATGGAGGAAGAAAAGTTATGACCAACCTAGACAGCATATTAAAAAGCAGAGACATTACTTTGCCAACAAAGGTCCATCTAGTCAAAGTTATGATTTTTCCTGTAATCATGTATGGATGTGAGAGTTGGGCTATAAAGAAAGCTGAGCGCCGAAGAATTGATGCTTTTGAACTGTGGTGTTGGAGAACTCTTGAGAGTCCCTTGGACTGCAAGGAGATCCAACCAGTCCATCTTAAAGGAAATCAGTCCTGAATATTCATTGGAAGGACTGACGCTGAAGTTGAAACTCCAATCCTTTGGCCACCTGTTGCGAAGAACTGACTCATTTGGAAAGACCCTGGTGCTGGGAAAGATTGAAGGCAGGAGGAGAAGGGGATGACAGAGGATGAGATGGTTGGATGGCATCACCGACTCAATGGACATGAGTTTGAGTAAACTCGGGGAGTTGGTGATGGACAGGGAGGCCTTGAATGCTGCAGTCCATGGGGTCAGACATGACTGACAGAACTGAACTGAACTGACCCAGAGCCTGCTAAAGACACATGACCTTATGGAAAGGTCATGATAGGAAGACATTATTTCTGATCTCAGAAACCTCAGGTTGCTAAGGAAAAGTCCATGGTTTCTCAAAATCCCACTCGTGGGTCAGCTGTCTGGGGCATTAGGCAAGCTCTTCCAGCCACTGCCCGCCTCTGCCCCCCTTCATGGCCGAACTCGCTCCAGAAGGTTGTCTACACTTGCCACCTCTCTTCCTCCCACCCACTTTCCAACCCTCTCTAATCTGGCTTTGCCTTCACAGACCCATGGGAGCAACTCCCACTGATTCTTCAGTGGCCTTCCTGCCTCTAAATCCAGGGAGCCCAGTCCGTCCTTATCCTGTCAGACCCCTCTGTTAAACTGGCTGCTGTTAATCATCTCCTCCTCGCCCAACTCCTTGACCTCCTTGCTTTTCTCCTTTTTGGGCCTTTAAACATCAAGTGGGTGGGTCCATCCAACTCTCGGCTCTCTGTGGCCACCTCCTGCATCTGTGTTCAGACCTTCCCTTCATCTGTGTGTTTCTTTATCCAGCTGCCTGCTGCTCATCCCCCTGGGTGTTCTGGAAGTTTCCAAACTCAACGTGTTCCCAGTGGAAGTCTTCCTGCCTGCTCCTACCAGGCCTTCCCAGTGGTACCGTCCACACGGTGGTATAGCCTTCCAAGCGCTCCCAGTCAAGCACCAAGCTCAGGTGACCTGTTTCGGGCCCATCACAGTGGCACTCTCCACCGCTTGCATCCTGGCCCACCATTGCTAAAGGTCGACAGCTTTCTGTCTCTTGTCTGCGTCTTGACGATGGCCCCCCTTTCCTCCGTCTCCACACTCAACCAGAGTCAGCCCTCTGCAAAGGAAACCTGAATATGCCATGTCTCTGCTTGAGAACTCCCTAACTCTTTCAGACAAAATCTAAATACAGTGTCGCCTTGGGGACTTGAGCCCCTTTCTCTCTCTCCAGCATCATCTCTCACCGCTCCGTCTTGTCCTCACATTTCCTTTCATCAGCGCAGAATCACCATGGTTCCCGCTGGCCCCTTGGACCCCGCTGTGTCCTCTTGTTGGGATGTCCCCAACCCTCCTTCCCCCGACCCCTCACAGCCTGGAAGACTCCGCTTGGAGGTCAGCATTCTTGGTGTTCAGAGTCCTTTTCCTTACTTCCTATCAGAATCTACCATGTTGTAATTTCACTTTTGTTACTCCTCAGTCCTCCGCACAGAGAAGGAAATGGCAACCCACTCCAGTGTTCTTGCCTGGAGAATCCCAGAGACGGGGGAGCCTGGTGGGCTGCCGTCTCTGGGGTCGCACAGAGTCGGACACGACTGAAGTGACTTAGCAGCAGTCCTCTGCAAGCTCCTTGAGGCAGGGCCACTGTCCCTTTGAATTAGCATCTACCTCTGGTGCCCAGCACAGAGGACACTCAGAAAAGTGGACAGCGGAGGCTGGGTGGAGGCAGAGGACTCTTTCTTACCGCAGACGATTAGGTCCCAGCGGAGAGTGAAGTTGTGTTTCAGGGATGCGGTGCCACACCTACGATTCTTTAGCTTTCTGTAGCAACAGTCATGCCCTGCGCAGCACCTGCAATGAGCTTGTGCTATTGGGGCTGCCCCCAATCTCCAGAGATCCCAGGGCCCCAGGTCACACCCACTGGCTCTGGGCAGAGACCCAGGCACATTTGAATAGTCTAGAGTGGAGTTTTCTAGCAGGCTGGCTGCTTTTTGAGAGGGGACTTCCTGGGGTTCTTTGATCATGGAATACTAACACGAGACTTCAGCTCCCACCCCAGCCGGGGCCACAAGTGGGCAGAGATGGGAGGGCAGAGGGTGGCCTCACCGATCCGTTGCGTCCTTGGGGGATCCTCTGCCACCACTGCACAGGAGCAGTCCCAGAAGCCATCAGTGGTCTCAGGTTCTCCTCCTGTCATGTACTTGATCTTTTTCTGAAAATCTGCTAGGTTTCCACGGACCTGCAGCAGGGCTGGAAGGACATTGCCTGGTGATGGGGCCTGGGACGCTGAGTCCTCTCTGTCTCTCCTGCTCCCCACAAGACAACCTCTCTTCCTCCCACTGAGAGAGGGCCAGATGCAGTGGGAATGGAAGCTGGGGTTGGAGGTGCCTCCCTCCATGGGCTGCTTCCCTTCTGGTAAGAGGTCACTGTCAACCCTTACCGACAGCCATGGTCAATGCCAGCAGCAGGAGGGTCTTCATGCTGAGAGAATCACAGACAGACCCTCCCAGGTGGTGCCGGCATCTGCCCTGGCCGCTGCTGTCCTGCTCACATGAAGACGTCTTTCAGAGAACTCACAGACACGCTCCTCAACTCCAGGCAGGGTCCAGCGTGACTGCCTTCATCAGGCACACAGGACACGTGGAGGGGGCGCTTCCCAGCTTTGTTGAGTTTCACTGGTCAAGAACCCCCTCCCCTCCATGAGACACTGCAGAGACCTCTGTGCTCCTCACCCACCTGGAAGGTTGTGATTGGGTCATCCCTCCAAACTGGGAGACCCCCGAGGTCTTAGGCTGTGTGTAGTGTCCCCCAGTAGGTATATCTTACTCCCCACACACTGGAGTCAAGGCTTGTGAACTCCACCCATGGAGTTGGATCCGCCGTGTTTTTCTCCAGAACTAAAGCAGCACCCTCTCTTTCAAACCTTAAACATGTACATGCTTCCCTGGTGGCTCAGCTGATAAAGAGTCTGTCTGCAATGCGGGAGACCTGGGTTTCATCCCTGGGGTGGGAAGATCCCCTGGAGCAGGGAAAGGCTCCCCACTCCAGTATTCTGGCCTGGAGAATTCCATGGGCTCTATAGTCCATGGGGTCACAAAAAGTGGGACACAACCGAGTGACTTTCACTTTCACAAATACACAACTACTCACACACACACGTACACATACACACGTATACACACACGTATACACACACGTATACACACATGTACACATACACACTCAATGCTCATCGACTACTGTGGACAACCTTTTACACAATATATTTACGTGTGCACACAGCGCACTTGTGCACACATGCTTTCCTGTCATACCAAATTAGGCATGTGCAGGCTCTGCTCATGGATGTATGCATGTACACATACACACGTACACACACACACACACTGTAGGCAACCTTGAAGGCGGCCAGTAATCAGGGATTGGGTATTCATTTCTGGCTATTTACTTCTCAGAGGATCCTGAATTGGTGTCTCCAAACGAGCACCTTGTTTGTTCCTAACTCCAGTTAAATAGCTGAGCCCTCTGGGAGCTTGGGGATTGGTGGGGTAGGGGATGGGGTGGGGATACCCCCCTTAGTTGGTGGACTCAGACTTTGGCATGCCACTCACCCAAGGCAATCCTCTTTTTTCCCCTCTCATCAACAGTACAGAACTGAGGTTTTTCCATCCTTATGTTCCACTAGCTGATGCTGAAATTGTAGGTTAGTTTGTCATCTTTCCTGTGGGTCTCTCTCTGAGTGAATAAATTCCCATAACAGGGTCTGGGTGTGACCCTCCTGAACCCACTTCCAGAAGAGGGCAAGGGCCATCTGCTGCTGACCAAGGATTTTCCTTTCTGCTGCTAAGTAAGCCAGGTGGGAATAAGAATCAGGGCAGTTGGTGTTCTTCATTCATTCCATAAACCAGTCATTCAGGAAGTGCATGCTAAGCCTCCGCAAAGTGCCAGGACCCCCGTGAACCTCTCAGAAGGTGATGAGAACTTGTCCCGCCCCCAGGGACCCTGGGGACCCCAGCAGGGAAAGAACTGCAGTGGGGCAGAGGACACGTACTCGCCTGACTTGGAACAGCACCTCCACCTTCTCTTCTGGCTCCTCTTTCCTCTCTTCCTCCTCCTCCCCTTCTAGAAAAAGCAAGAGACGTCCAGGGGTCCTGGTACTCTCACCCCCCGCATGGGCTGCCGCCCCTCCTCCCAGTCCTCACCTGTTGGAGATGGCGCTGATGGATGCTCCTGGGATCTACTGCTCTTTCTTCTTCAGCCTCAGGGAGACAGTGACTCTATTTCCAAAATAGATGCCTTTTTCAAGTCCTTCACTGCTGCTAAGAGTTTAGCTTGTGTGACCTTCAGTTAATAGTCCCCAGTACCCACCCCCCAAAAGCCAGAGACCAGAGGCTACGGTGCCCATCCCCGTTCTGCCTGCTCCCCACATGCTCCAGGCCCCCCTCCAGGTTAGGCTCAGGAGATCGAATCTTGCCAGCAAAACGTGTGCATCAGTGCTGAGGGTCATCGCTGGGCAGAAGTGAGGTAAAGACCGTGTCCTGTGCCCCAGTTTCTGTGCCCCGAGTGGCGGAACTGGAAGATGGAAGCAGCTTGGGTTCCTGAGTCATCGCGTGGAGGACCCTTGTCCAGGAGAGTCCTGCAGACATTTTGGTCTTTGCATGAGTGAGAAATACACTTTGGTTTGTTAAACTATTGATCATTGAGATCAGTGAGCAGCAAGCATGGTGGTCTCAACCTATCAAAAACCAGTGTAGTGGCTGGATTAGACCTCATGGTTGTTATGATTGCAGGATACCCTTTCATGATAATTATCAGAAATCCTTGAATAAAGGTTTATTACTTACATGACCTGGAAGTTACACAGTGCAGCTGGAGCCCCACAGCGAGGTCGAGGGTAAAGAGAGCCTGAGATCTTGGGTCTGGGGTTCTGCTTTTATTGGGGTCGAGGGTGGGGGCCTAGGCTTTTGTTGGCTCACTCTTAATTGGTGGATTAAAAATACATGAGCAGTAATGCAAAGCTCAGGAAGAGGAAACACAAAACAAAACCAGGCGGCCCAGATAGTCAGATTAACCAAAATCCATAAAATAAAGGCGTGGCTGGCATGGTGTGATTCTAGATAGCTATCTTTGACCTGGATGCCTGGCAGCCAGAGGTTATCAGGCACCAATCGAAGGTTATCAGGAAAATACCTTACAAAAAACCAACACAGGCTTTACACTACAGTAACCTATCTATTAGCAGCGATGCCAGGCCGCTTTCGTCTTGAATATAGTTTCCTTGTAGAGCTAGACCTGCATTAAGGGTTGACTCGTGTCACAGCCAAATTCCTACGTTGAATCCCAACCTCCAGTAAGACCTCAGGATGTGACTGTATTTGGAAAAGAGGGCCTTTGTAGGGGTGATGAGTTAGGATGAGGTTATTAGGGTGGACCTAATGCAAGATGACTGGTGTCTTCAGAAAGAGGGGAAGTTTCACAGAGGTGCACACACATCTTCACTGGGAGAATCCCACACAAAGGTGAAGGCCGAGATCGAGGTGGGGATGCGTCTATACACCATCAATCCTGAAGATGGCCAGGTCACCACCAGAGCCTGGGGAGAGGAAGGAACAGACCCTCCCCCACAGACCTCAGAAGGAACCAACCTCACTGACACCTTGATCTTAGACTTCTGGGCTCCAGAACTGAGAGACCAGATATTTCTGTTGTTTAAGCTACTCAGGTCATGGTTCCTGGTACAAATTCCTAGCAAAAACACACCCTCTGAAGATCCCCATGGGTCTTGGCAATATGGGATTTGAGGACAAAGAATGCCCCCTGCCATCTCAGTAAACAAGGACATTGTGGCCATCAAGCCATCAGCCACCCTGACAGTGCCCTCTGAGGGGACTCAGAAAGGAGGAAAACAGGGTACCAGCCCTAGGTAGGTAAGGTGCTTATCACCGGAATGACTGCATCAACTCCAGACTCTTGCATCTTTTAATACATAGAAAAGTGCCAAATTTATTAACTTGAGATATCAGGTTTTCCTTTAGCTGGCAGATATCTTTTGGTGTTTAACTACCCAGGCTTTTTGTTTGTTTGCTTATTTTTGCAAAAACTCCTACATATCCCAACTCCTCCCTTACCCCTGAGGACAGTCCTCAGAACTACCCAACAGTATGTATCTGGGCTGAAGTCTTCTGTAAAGCCCCCAATAAAACATAATTCTCAACGTTTAGGTTCTGCATTTTTTCCCCATCAACAGATCTTTGCTCTCACATCTATTTGTTTTAGGCCTAGATGCAGGTACAGAGGTGATGCGCTAGACCTTGGCTTTCTGTCAAGTACCTCAGCTTTGGAATGCTGTTGTTTCTATGGCAGGCAACGTGCCCCACCCCCATATATCCTGGTGGCCCCTGGCACCGTGTCCAGGTCCCAGCACTCAAGGACTCCGGTGATGTCACACACCACCCTGCCTTTTCCCATCTTCTCAGGATTTTCCCCAATAATTCAAAATCAGTGGTCTGGCTTCTTGACAGCCACCTTCATCCCAGAACTACTTTAAGCACTTGGAGTACATTAATAAAAAAATAAAAGTGCTCTCATGGGGCCTACATTTTAGTGGAGAGAGACGGGTTATAAAACAAAAGACACAACAGGTGAATGATACATAGTGATCTTTGAGTGGCACGGGGGTTAGGAGCACTGACCCGCTGCACAATCAGATATTTGCCTGTAACTTCACAGCGGGCCCCCAGTATCTGCCATTCCCCACACACATGGCTTCAGCCAACCTCAGATTATGTAGCACTGTTGTTCAGTCACTCAGTCGTTTCTGACTCTTTGAGACCCCGTGGACTGCAGCACGCCAGGCTTCCCTGTCCTTCACCGTCTCCTGGAGCTTACTCAAACTCATGTCCGTTGACTTGGTGATGCCATCCAACCATCTCATCCTCTGTCATCCCCTTCTCCTCCTGCCCTCAGTCTTTCCCAACATCAGGGTCTTTTCTAATGAGTCAGCTCTTCGCATCAGGTGGCCAAAGTATTGGAGCTTCAGCATCAGTCCTTCCAATGAACATTCAGGACTGATCTCCTTTAGGATGGACTGGTTTGATCTCCTTGCAGTCCAAGGGATTCTCAAGAGTCTTCTCCAAAACCACATTTCAAAAGCATCAATTCTTTGGCACTCGGCCTTCTTTATGTTCCAACTTTCACATCCATACATGACTACTGGAAAAACCACAGCTCTGAATATACAGACCTTTGTCAGTGAAGGATTGTCTCTGTTTTTTAATATGCTGTCTAGGTTTGTCATAGCTTTTCTTCTAAGGAACAAGCGTCTTTTCATTTCATGGCTGCAGTCACCATCTTCAGCGATTTTGGAGACCAAGAGAATAGTCTGTCACTGTTTCCATTGTTTCCCCATCTATTTGCCATGAAGTGATGGGACTGGCCGCCATGGTCTTAGTTTTTTGAATGTTGAGTTTTAAGCCAGCTTTTTGTAGTACTGTAGTGTATATGTCTATTTATTGAAAAAAATCTGTGTATAAATGGGCCTGAGCAATTCAAATCCTTGTTGTTCAAGAGTCAACTGTGGGGTGTTAGATGGTGATGAAGCAAGAGGAAAGAGGCAGCAGAAATGGATAAGGGTCAGCGGGAGCATCCCGGGGGAAGTTCTGTTACTTTCCATGTGATGGACGTGCTCAAACAGGATAGTCAAAGCTCAGAAATGTTTTCATTTATTAATAATTAGAAGAGCTAGTCGTGCATAAGTGATTGTTTCCAAAATCAGAATTATGCCTGAACTTTTTCTGTACTCTGATTCCTAATCTTCTTTTGTGAGGAAAAATTATTTAATACTCTTAAAAAACAACAACTTCTAATGCGGCAATACATTTATGTGAAAGTTATGTAAGAAACGAATAAACAGAAACCTCAATGAAATATAATTAAGGAGCCAGAAGGCAGAGATTTCACATCCTGGAAGGTTAGCAGAGCCCAGTGGGAAGAAGGAAAGAGTCCTCTTCTTTCCTGGTGAGGACTCAGCCTATGAAAAGCCACGGACTCTTTGTTTCCTAGAGCCCTTTCCCACTGTACAGAGCCAGCAGCTGTGGTGGAGATTATTGAAGAATTCTGGTCAAGGTGGGAATATCTCAGAGGAGCCTTGGATGACAAGAGGGGAAGTAGCATCCAAGTGAGGGATGGACCAGCTACCTACTTTGTGGGTCCCCATGCAGAACAAAATGCTGGATTCCACGTCATTAACAATTTTGCGATGGCCTGGACAGAGCGGTAAACTAGGCGCAGTGCCCACTGGGACTCTGCCTGGGTCACAAGCCCAGGAAGCCAGCCCTGGGTGAGGGGATAAGTGCCCTGAGAGTCCCATTGGTGGCCAGCATTACAATGACCCACCTCTGGGCTGGCAACATAGAAGATTGTGCCTCACGGGAGACTTGGATTATAGATTCCCCCAAACATCAGGAACCACACTTCTGTTTTCTCCCAACAGGCCAGCAGGAGTTTCTCATGCCCAGGGTAGGAGAGGTGAAAGGCTGGGTTTTTCTTGTAACCATAAGGACAGAGGCAGACATGTCAGAGCTGGTGGTTTATGTCCATTATCCATTTAACTTCCCCAATAAGCCAGGGGGCACTTGGGACAAAGGATCTCCATTTAGATGAGGGCGCTAGGGCTTAGGGAAGTGGTGGTGGCGGGGATTTGACTCAGCCAGTCTGACGCTAAGTGAAGTGTCAGTCCTTCAGTCATGCCCAATGTTTTGGGTCCCCGTGGACCCCATGGAGCCTGTCAGGCTCCTCTGTCCATGGGATTTTCCAGGCAAGGATACTGGAGCGGTTTGCCGTTTCCTTCTCCAGGGGATCTTCCCCAACCAGGCATCGAACTCGGGTCTTCTGCCCGGCAGGCAGATTCCTTACCCACTGAGCCACCAGGGAAGCCCATATTTTAACCCCTTACATGCTATTCCCTCCTACTAGATTGTCTCACACTAGAAGTACCTGTGAGTACCCCCCACACACACACAGACACACACACTCACATACAGTTTGCCAAATACATTGTTTTATTCAGAAGAGCCCACCAGGAGTGTAGCTGCCACAGTGAAACATGACTGTGGACTTGAAGGAGAGTGGAAATGGGAGGAACAAAACCTCTGGCTCAAGGAAGCAGGGGCAAGGAGCCTGGCATACATGCCCAGATCTGTGCTTCTCTTTCTAGACAGAGGCTTCTGTTGGGGGAAAGAAGGGCTCCCGGCTGGTCTCTAGGATGGAAGAGGGGGTTTCCTTTATTTGCGAGGGAACATGGCTGGGGCAGGGAGTAGGGTGCCAGAGTGGAGACTCAGCTCTCGGTGATAATGTGTCCAGGATCGGGGGCCTCTCAGCACTGAGGGGCACGCCCTGTGCACAGAGAATTTCTGTAGTATTGGAGCTTTTTATTATAGGTGTTCTGGTTTCTTGCAAAACAGTTGGCAGCTTTTTTATCACATTCACAGAGTATACGTCTACACACACCTTGATCCTCTGAAACCACAAGAAAATAAAAACAGGGTGGGGATTAGTTAATATTCTATGGTTTCTTCTGGGAATTCCGAGGAACAAGACACAGCCCCTGTTCTCCCAGGGTTTCTAGTCTGGGACAAGCATTGACGTTCAGATATTATTGGCTGATGAGGGCCCTGTGTGGGCCCTCAGAAAGCCCACGCCCAGGGTCACGAGAACACCAGCGGCCGAGCCCTGCGATTCTGTGAAAAGCCTTTCTCTGAGCCACTGTCTCTTCCTTCTCCCCGGCAGATGTGTTCGGGCGCAAAGTCCTTGGCCACTGGAGTTGGGGAATGGCTCTTGATGGGCCATGGTGGTCCCTGTTTTCTTTGTCGAGATCAGTGTGGGGGAAGCCCGTGAACTTGCCCTCACCAGTGAGCCACAGGGGAAAGTCTGCTGGGGGCTTCCGGGAAGGATGAATTTCCTCTCTCTGAAAAGAAGCTTGTAAAGGAAAGCCTCTTTTGTAGGATGAAGCCACAACTCTTGGAGCTCTAAGTGTGCCCTGGAATCACATTGCCAACGTGGCAGAGCACAAGGTTGGGAAAGGACTGGATCTTTGGCAACACAGCTGAGAAGCCGCCCCCGCTGACCACCAAGGCTACAGGGCACCTCTTGCATCCTGACCACCAAGGCTACAGGGCAAGGGCTTGCTGTCTCTTTTCTGCATCATAGCAACGCCACCCTCCCCTTCCGTCTCCATCCCCCCTCAGCCAGAGCAAGCCCTCTGAAATGCAAGTCTGCTCACGTCACTCCTTTCCCCAGGAGCGCGCTAATTCTTCAGGACAGAATCTAAGCAGAACCCGACACCTTTCTCTCCTCTCGCTCGCCGCTCTGACTCGCGCTCACGTTTCCCTTCCGCAGCGCAGAACCGCTACAGCTCCCTCTGGCCCCCTGGCCCGGCTGTGTCCTCTCGGTGGGACGCCCCAACCCTCCTTCCCGCTGACTCCTCTCCGCCTTGAGGATGCCGCTTGTCGGTCCCCATTCGGAGGAGCCTTCCCCGACCCTCAGGCTGTGTTCAGAGGCCGCCCCTTCCTTGCTGCAGCAGAGGCTGCCACCGATTGTCTTTCCTTACTTCCCGCTCCGCTGTGAGCCCCTGGAGGCAGAGCCCTGGCCCTTTGTGTCTCGCTCCGATGCCGGCGCAGCAGACACAGGAAATGAACCAAGGCGGCTGGGTGCAGTCGCTAGGACTTGTTCTTACCACAGGTGATTTGGCCCCGGCGGATAGACACATTGTATTTCAGGAACTTGCTGCCGCATCCGTGATACTTCAGCGTTTTGTAACAGCAGTCGTGCGCCCAACAGCACCTGTGGCAAGATTGAGCTGCGGGGCGGCCTCCGCGCGCTCCAGGGAGCCCAGCGCCGCTGGTTTCACCCGCCCTGACCCCGAGCAGAGACCCAGGGACGTGGGCCTAGTTTGGAGCACTTTCCACCAGGACGGCTGCTTTGTCAGCCGAGCCTCGCTGGCGTTCTTTGACGAGGGGAACACGGCTCCCGCCCCAGCCGGGCCGCGAGTGGCAGAGACGGGAGGGCCGGGGGTGGCCTCACCGATCCGTTGCATCCTTGGGGGTTCCTCTGCCCCCCACTCCGCAGTAGCAGCCGTAGGCACCGTAACTGAACAGGGCTCCCTTTCCTGTTGTGTGCTTGATCATTGTGGCGAAATCCCACAAATGCCCGTGGACCTGAAGCAGGGCTGGAAGGGAGCTGCCTGGTGAGGGGCGTGGAGCAGCATGTCCACCTCGGCCTCTCTCCGCCACGCCCCCTCTCCACAAAGGTCCTTGTCTCCCTCCCACAGAGAGGGGGGGAGACACAGGGGAGGGCGCCTTGGGGAGGAAGGAGCCTCCTTCCCTGGGCTGTCGCCCTTCTGGTGAGTGACAGTGAAAGTGAAGTTGCTCAGTCCTGTCCGACTCTTTGCGACCCCGTGGACTGTAGCCCACCAGGCTGCTCCCCTGTCATGGGGATTCTCCAGGCAAGAATACTGGAGTGGGTTGCCATGCCTTCCTCCAGGGGATCTTCCCCACCCAGGGACTGAACCCAGGTCTCCCACACTGCAGGCAGACACTTTATCCTTGAGCCACAAGGGTGAGAGGTAAGATGAACCCTTACCAAAGGCCATGATCACTGCCAGCAGCAGGAGGGTCTTCATCTTGAGGGTTCTGTGGGGGAGAAATACAGATAGGATGGCCTAGACCCCTCTCCCAGGTGATACTAGCTTCTGCCCTGGCCTCTGCTTTCCTGCTAGCATTCAGCAGTTCTGATGAAGAAAGCCTTTAAAGGAACTCACAGACACGCTCCTCAGCCCCAGGCGGGGTCCAGCGTGACTGCCTTCATCAGGCACACAGTACACGTGGAGGAGGCGCTTCCCAGCTTTGCCGAACTTTCCACTGGTCAAGACCAACCCTCCCCGCAATATACACCAACTAGATCTCCACACTCCTCACCCACCTGAGAGTTCCTGGAAGGCGGCGACCAGGTCATCGAACGAAACCGGGAGGTCGCTGAGGTCTTAGGCTGTGCGTCCCCCATTGGATGTTTCTTACTCACCCTCCACACTGGAGTTGAGGCCTGGGGATTCCACCCAGAGAGTCCAATCTGCAGTGTTTTTCTTGAGAACTAAAGCGGCACCCTCTCTGGACCCTTATGCTTGTATGCACAAACACACACCTACTCACACCCCAGTGAATGCATGAAACTTACACTCCTGTGCTCACCTCCTACGGTGGACATCCTTTATCGCAGTATATCCACGGACGCACGCACCACACCTGTGCATACCATACCCTCTCGTCTCACCAAATGAGGTGCGTGCAGGCTTGTGCTCCTGCGTGCCTGCGTGTGCATGCACACACACACACACATGCACACTATAGCCACTCGAAGGCAGCCAGTGATCAGGGACTGGGTATTCATTTCTGGCTATTTACTTCTCAGAGGATCAAGTTAACATCAAGTTAACATCTCCAAGAGATCGCCTTGTTTATTCCAAACTCCAGTTAAATAGCTGATCCCTATGGGAGCTTGGGAGAAGGAAATGGCAACCCACTCCAATGTTCTTGCCTGGAGAATCCCAGGGACGGGGGAGCCTGGTGGGCTGCCGTCTATGGGGTCACACAGAGTCGGACACAATCAAAGTGACTTAGCAGCAGCAGCAGCAGCAGCATGGGAGCTTGGGGGTTGGTGGGTTAGGGGACGGGGTGGCCTTATGGCCAGTTGTTGGACTCAGAGTTTGGCATGCCTCCCCCGCTAGGCAAGCCCCCCTTTTTTTTTGCCTCTCATCAATCAACTAGCAGGACAGAGCTGAGGATGGAAACACCTTATGTGCCATTCAGTTCAGTTCAGTTCAGTTACTCAGTCGTGACCGACTCTTTGCGACCCCATGAATTGCAGCACGCCAGGCCTCCCTGTCCATCACCAACTCCCGGAGATCACTCAAACTCATGCCATTGAGTCGGTGATGCCATCCAGCCATCTCATTCTCTGTAATTGCTGCTGCTGCTGAAGTCACTTCAGTCGTGTCCGACCCTGTGTGACCCCATAGACCAAACCCCACCAGGCTCCCCCATCCCTGGGATTCTCCAGGCAAGAACACTGGAGTGCGTTGCCATTTCCTTCTCCAATGTGTGAAAGTGAAAAGTGAAAGTGAAGTCGGTCAGTCGTGTCCGACCCTTAGCGACCCCACGGACTGCAGCCCACCAGGCTCCTGTGTCCATGGGATTTTCTAGGCAAGAGTACTGGAGTGGCGTGCCATTGCCTTCTCCGTCTCTGTCATTAGCTGATGCCAAATTTTAGATGATTTTGTAATCTCTTTCTCCTGAGTGAATAAATTCTGATAATCAGGTCTGGGTGTGACCACTCGTCACCCGCCTTGAACCCACTTTCTGGAGAGGGCAGGGGCCACCTGCTGTTGACCGGTTTCTTTCTTCTGCTAAGTACGCCATTTGGGAGCAAGAAATAGGGCGTTTAGTGTCATTCATTCGGTCAGCCAGCCGTCCACAGGAAGTACGTATTAAGCCCGTGGAGCACCAGGAGGCGAGGCTTTCAGGAGGTGCTGGGTTTGCGCTGCCCCCAGTGGCCCCTGGGACCTCCGCAGGGACAGAGCTGCAGTGGGGCCAATGGTCTTCCCACTGACGTGGACCAGCGTCTCCTCGTGCTCTTTTCCTTCCTACATCTTCTTCTGTTCCTCCTCTATTCCTTCTAGAAAAAGCCAGAGGGTGTCCTAGCTTCCCTCCACTCTGACTCCAGGCGGGTACCGCCGACACTTCATCCCCAGTCGTCACCTGTGTGGAGATGGCGCTGACGGATGCTCCTTGAATCTACTGCTCTTTCTTCTTCAGCCTCAGGGAGACTGTGACTCTATTTCCAAAACAGATGCCTTCTTCATGCCCTTCACCACTGCTAAGAATTTAGCTCCCGGGGCCTTCAGTTAACACTTCCCCACCCCCACCCCCAAAATGCCAGTGTGCAGAGGCGATGCTGCCCATCATCATTTTCCTTGCTCCCTACATTCTCCAGGCCCCCCTCCAGGTTAGGCTCAGGAGACTGAATCTTGCCTGCAAAATGTGTGCATCAGTGCTGAGAGCCACTGCCAGTCTGAAGCAAGGCAAAGACTACCCACAATGCCCCAGTCTTTCTGTGCCCCTCATGGTGGAAGCAGAAGATGGAGGCATCTTGGATCCCTGAGTCCCAGCATGGAGGACACTTATTCGGAAGAATCCTGCAGACATGCAACAGTCTTTGCGTGAGTGAGAAATACACTTTGGTTTCTTACACCACTGGTCATTGAGGTCAGTGAGTAGCAAACCTGCCGCATGGTACTCTCAGCCTATCTCTAATCGGTTCTGTGGCTGGATCAGCTGGCATGTTTTTTTACGATTATGCCCTTTAACAATAATCATCAGAGATCTTTGAAAGAATAAAGGTTATTACTTACAGGACCTGGAAGAACACAGCACAACTGGAGCCCCACAGCACCGTTGAGGGTAGAGAGAGACTGAGATCTTGGGTCTGAGGTTCTGCTTTTATTGGGGCTAAGGGTGGGGCCTAGGCTTTTTTGTGTTCACTTTTTATTGGTGG
The DNA here is from genome assembly GCF_049115385.1 of Moschus berezovskii. Lineage (NCBI taxonomy): Eukaryota > Metazoa > Chordata > Mammalia > Artiodactyla > Moschidae > Moschus > Moschus berezovskii. The sequence goes on from NC_142461.1 coordinate 3,668,172, forward strand.
ATTTAAAATACCTGAGCTGTAATGGAAAGTGCAGGAAGAGAAAAAAAATCAGGTGGCCCAAATAGTCAAATTAACTAAAATCTCTAAAACAAAGGTGTGCCTGGCAAGGTGTTTATTCTAGATAGCTGTCTTGGACGTGGATGCCTGGCAATCAGAGGTTATCAGGCATGAACTGAAGGTTATCGGAAACTTACCTTACAAAAACCCAAACAGACACCCCAAACAACTGTCAGGGTTTCCAGTACAATAACCCATCTATACCGATTAACAGCCATCCCAGGCTGCTTTCATCTTGAAGATACAATTTCCTTGAAGAGCTTCCATCAGAGTTTTATATTTTCCTTATATAGATCTTGTACATATTTTGTAAGAGTTATATCTAACTATTTCATTTTTGGGTGCTGATTTAATAATATTATTTAAATTTTCAATTTCGAATTGCTCATTGCTAACGTATAGGGAAGTAATTGATTTTTTATTGAAGTATATTTGATACTTCTGCTGCTGCTCAGTCGCTTCAGTCGTGTCTGACTCTGTGTGACCCCATAGACGGCAGCCCACCAGGCTCCGCCGTCCCTGGGATTCTCAAGGCAAGAACACTAGAGTGGGTTGCCATTTCCTCCTCCAATGCATGAAAGTGGAAAGTGAAAAGTGAAAGTGAAGTCGCTCAGTCGTGTCCGACTCTTAGTGACCCCATGGACTGTAGCCTACCAGGCTCCTCTGTCCATGGGATTTTCCAGGCAAGAGTACTGGAGTGGGGTGCCATTGCCTTCTCCAATATTTGATACTACATTATCTTAATTTCAGATGTATGGCATCGTGATACAGTATTTCCACACAGTATACTCCACTAAAAATTACAAGATAATGGCTGTAATTTCCTGGAAAAGCAATGGCTTTTGCATATTGACCTTGTATCCTGCAATCTTGCTGTAATCGCTTATCAGTTCCACAGGTTTTTTTTTCTTTTGCTCTTACTGTTGACTCTCTGTTTTTCTTTGATTTCTACACAGACAATCATATCATCTGTGAGAAATGATAGTTTTATTGCTTTCTTCCCAATCAGTATACTTTTGTTCCTTTTTGCATCAGCTAGAACTTCCAGTGTCATGTTGAGTAAGAATGGTAAGATGGGACATTTTTGTCTTGTTCCGGATCTTAGTAAAGAAGCATCTAGTTTTTCATCATTAAGTATGATTTTAATTGTAGATTTTTTCTAGATGTTCTTTAACAAGCTGACAAAGTCCCTTTCTAGTCCTGATTTCTGAGAGTTTTTATCATGACTGAGTGTTGGGGGAAAAAAAGAGTGAGTGTTGGATTTTGGCAAAAGCCTTCTGTGTCTATTGTTATGATTAGGTGGCTTTCCTTCTTTAACCTGCTGATGTGATACAGCACATTAATTGATTTTCAAATATCAAACCAACCTTACATATCTGGAATAAATCCCACTTGATTGTGAGATAGTTTTTTTCTTTAATATATTACTGGATTTGATTTGCTAATTTCTTTGAGAATGTTTGCACCTATGCTTATAAGAGATGTCGGTCTATAGTTTTCCTTCCTTGTAATGTTTGTGTCTGGTTTTGGTATCAGAATAATGTTGGCCTTGTAGAATGAGTTAGGGAGTTTCTGTAAGAATTTTCTGGAAGAGATTGTAGAAAAGTGGTGTAATTTCTTCCTTAAATATTTGATAGAATTCACCACTGAAATCATCTGAACCAGGTGGGTTTTGTTTTGGAAGGTTATTAGTTATCAACTCAATTTCTTTAATAAATGTCAGCCTATTTGAGGGATCTGTTTCTTCTTTTTGAGTTTTCATACATTGTGTTTTTTGAGGAATTGCCCTATTCCTCCTAATCTATCAACTTTGTCAGCATAGAGTTGCTCATAATATTTCTTTATATCCATGGGATATATGGGATATCCTCTTGATATCCGTGGGATCAATAGTGGTGACCCCTTTTTCATTTAAAATTAGTGTTTGTATATTCTCTCTCCTTTTAGATGCCTCACTGGAGGTTATTGATTTTATTAATCTTTTCGGAGAAACAGCTTTTGGTTTCGTAGCTTTTTTCTGCTGATATGCTGCTTTTAGTTCCATTGATTTCTCTCACTTTTGTTACTTCTTTTCTCCTACTTACTTCGAGTTTTACTTGCTTTTCTTTTTCTGTTTCCAAAGGTGGAAGCTCACACTATTGATTTTAAATCCCCCTTTCTAATACCTGCATTCAATGCTGCAGATTCTCCCCAAACACTGCCTTCAGTGTAACCCACACATTTTGATGAGCTGTGTTTTCATTTTCATTTAGCACAAAATATCTTTTAATTAATCCTGAGAGTTCTTCAGTCCATGTGCTATTTAGAACTGTACTCTTTAATTGGTAAGTGTTTTAAGATTTTCCAGCTATCTTTCTGTTGCTCATTTCTAGTTTAATTTTACTGTGGTCTGAGAGCATTGTGTGATTTCTGTTCTTTTAAATTTAAGGTGTGTTTTATCACCCAGAATGTGGTTTATCTTAGTGAACGTTTCACAAGAGCTTGGGAAGAATGTGTACTCTGCTGTTATTGACTGAAGTACTCCATTATTCTGCTGTTGTTAACCGAAGTACGCTATCAGTCATTTAGTTGATTGATGGCCCTGCTCAGTTTTGATGTTCTGTTGATAGGGACATACACAATAAAGACTGTTATATCTTCCTGGAAAACCAACCTCTTTATTATTATGAAAATGCTCCACTTTATTCCTGGTAATTTTCCTTGCTCTGAAGTATGCTTTGTCTGAAACTAAGATAGTTGCTCCTGCCTTCTTTTTATTAGTGTTAGCATGATATGTCTTTCTCCATCCCTTTACTTTTAAGCTCTGTGTGTCTTTAAAGGGGGTTTTTTGTAGGCAACAGTCCTGGTTTCTTTGGCAGCTTGGTTTCTGAATTAGATGTAAATTCTGTAAATAAGTTACAGTCACATGAGTCTTGAATTCAGAGCTGATTTAATGGGAGAAAGAGCTGGGGTCTGAGGCATCCATGTTCCTGGTGCAACTTGTAGCAGGGGCATCGAGATTCAGGAGATGGTAGCTCCTGCAGCAGCTTCTCAATCTAACAAGTCAGTTTCCTGATTGTGTCCAGGGCCACAGGTTGGCTCATTTGGGAGATTAAAGATATTAGTGTCCAGGTAAGGAGCACCTTCCCTTGTTCAGTCACTCAGTTGTGTCTGACTCTTTGCAACCCCACGGACTGCAACATGCCAGGCTTCTCTGTAATTCGCTATCTCCCAGAGTTTGTTCAAACTCATGCCCATTGAGTCAATGTTGCCATCCAACCATCTCCTCCTCTATCACCCTCTTCACTGCCTGCCCTCAATTTTTTTTCCTGGCATCAGGGTCTTTTCCAGTGAGTTGGCTCTTTGCATCAGGTGGCCAAAGTATTGGAGCTTCGGCTACAGCATCAGTCTTTCCAATGAACATTCAGGGTTGATTTCCTTCAGGATTGACTGGTTTGATCTCCTTGCTGTCCAAGTGATTCTCAAGAGTCTTCTCCAACACCACAGTTTGAAAACATCAATTCTTTGGCACTCAGCCTTGTTTATGGTCCAACTGTCACATCCATACATGACTATTAGAAAAACCATAGCTTTGACTAGATGGACCTTTGTTGGCAAAGTAATGTCTCTGCTTTTTAATATGCTGTCTAGGTTTGTCATAGCTTTTCTTCCAAGGAACAAGTGTCTTTTAATTTCATGGCTGCAGTCACCGTCTGCAGTGATTTTGGAGCCCAGAAAAATAAAGTCAGCCACTGTGTCCACTGTTTCCCCATCTATTTGCCATGAAGTGATGGGACCAGATGCCATGATCTTAGTTTTCTGAATGTTGAGCTTTAAAAGCCAAGTTTTTCACTCTCCTCTTTCACTTTCATCAAGAGGCTCTTTAGTCCTTTTCCCTTTCTGCATAAGGGTGGTGTCATTTGCATTTATCTGAGGCTATTGATATTTCTCCTGGCAATCTCGATTCCAGCTTGTGCTTCATCCAGCCCAGCATTTTGCATGATGTACTCTGCATATAAGTTAAATAAGCAGGGTGACAATATACAGCCTTGACGTCCTTCTTTCCCAGTTTGGAACAGGTCTGTTGTTCTGTGTCCGGTTCTAAATGTTGCTTGTTAACCTGCAAACAGGTTTCTCAGGAGGCAAGTAAGGTGGTCTGGCATTCCCATCTCTTTAAGAATTTTCCACAGTTTATTGTGATTCACACAGTCAAAGGCTTTGGCATAGTCAATAAAGCAGATGTTTTTCTGGAACTCTCTGCCTTTTTCGATGCCATTGTGTGGTACTTTGAACATTCTTTGGCATTGCCTTTCTTTGGGATTGGAATGAAAACTGACCTTTTCCAGTCCTGTGGCCACTGCTGAGTCTTCCAAATTTTCTGGCATATTGAGTGTAGCAGTTTAATAGCATCATCTTTTCAGATTTGAAATAACTCAGCTGGAATTCTATCACACCTTCCCTAGGGTATGCAAAATTGGTTCAATTAAACTGAAAGTTAACTGCCTATGGAATTACCACATGGCCATTTGGGGTCTTTGTGGCACTGGGACAATAGACTCAAAGGGGGGCCACGAAGGGAGGTACAAATGTGGGAAGAGGGTGTTTATAGCACTTGAACGAACAAAAAGACTCTGGAAGCTTTCAGTGGACAGGCTTGTTCAACGTCTGTTTCAGCTCCTTCCAGAGCACCTGCCTGTACTGCTGAGGCTGGAAAACTTACGTTAGACTCCCTTGCCAGTCAGATGCCACATGTTTGAATAGTCTGCCTTATCGGATGTGTTTGTTTGAGATTTGAAATAAGACCTGAGTGAATGGGCAAAGGCGCAGGATGGAAGGCATCAATTTGCTGGTAGAGTGTTGCAGTGTTTTGTGATTCTGGTATTGGAAGCTGTGACAACAGCTTTATCATTTAATGAGCAGAAGCAGCATCTCCCTTGGCTGAGTAGTTCTGTGATGAAAGTAGTTCTGGGGGTATTTTCTGAAAGCTCAGTCTGCTTTTCCAGGACCCCCAATCCCAATGATTGTGTAGGATGCACTGCCCTTCTGCGAATAGTTATCTTCTAAATAAATGAAGTCTCCAGTCCTAAGTGGAGCACTCGGGGTAGTTTGTTGGGCGCAGTCAGGCAGCGGAAGCTGCAAGGACTATGAATACACACAGGCGAAGTGTGCTGTTGGAGGAAGTGAGGAAAGGCCGTTTGGACAAAGTACGTAGAGTGAAGTCAGAGTGGAGAGGCCAGAAAGGGCCAGATAACTGCAGGCTTTCTGGTCTTAAACTGGCTCACCCTATGGCACTTTGAAGCCATGCTGTAAAAGCTGGAATTATTTTTAAAAGATGGAATTATTGATCTGCTTTTATCTTCAATCAATTCAGTATTTTTGAGAGAGAGAGAGAGAGATACAATATAATGGCAGGTTTAAACTACCTGTGAAAGGACTCTCATTTTGGAAATGGTTTTAAGACCCAGAAGCAACCAGAGATTAGTGTTGGAATGACCTTTAGAAGGAGGCCAGGAGCTGGATAAAGCAAATCTTTCATTGCAGCATGGCATGGACTTAATGGCCCTTCGTGGACCACGCAGTTGGCGATGCCTTACCTCCCTTCTGGGTTGGCTGCAACTTTCCATTGCTCAAACCTCTCTCTGAAATTAGATCCAGGGACACAGATAAAACCACCTCTTCGTCTTTTCCAGAGAACATACTTCATTCTGTTTTCCACTTTAAAATGTTGATGCTTAGAATGGCCATTTCATATTTGTTTCACTGTGAGTTGCCCGCTGCACTTACAAATCTCTCAGCACAATTATGGTTGTGGGCTTCTCCTTCCTGCCTGAAATATTGCATGTGGGCGTGCAGACACCAAGTAGTAAGGTAGCAAGATTAACTCGAGGCTCCCCCTGAGGGAGGCTCTGAGCTGCCCGATACGCTGTTTTTCTGGGTCACAGTTGGCTCACAACTGGATGGAACTCTGGTCTGAAATTTCTAGAGGCCCAGGACCTGCAACTGAGATGATCCAAGGAAGGGTCAGGGAAACACCCACTCGTGGCTTCTTGAAGAGTTCCTGTTTGGTTTAAATCAAGAGTCTGATTTTCCCACAGCAGAAAAGTGCTCTGGTTTGTGCTGGCTGCCTAGCCTGTCATTTCCTTAGTTGACTCTCTGAATCTATTCAGGTGTAGCAAAATCTTCTTTGGCCCTAGGATGGAGCCAGGAGCTTCTTCAACCAGACGTCTCCAAGGCTGTCTGCTGTCGGTGGAAACTGTGGTTGGAGGTGTTCTGTGGTCAGCATCCTGGGGTCTGTCCAGGAGAGGCCATCGGTCCTAGAACTGGATTTCCCTTGGTTCTGAGACATGAAGTCAGGCATTTGAGAGGCTAGGGCCTCATCTGACTCCTACTCAATGGACCAAAGGTAGGATGAGCAAGGGGAGTGGGGAGGAGAGGGCATTGGAGCAGGGGGAGTCGGATGCAAGCAGGATGCAACTTCAAACCTTTGCCCTGGAGGAGGAAGAGCCAGGTCCTGATTTGGCGTGAGTGTACTTAGAATGAAAATAATAAATGCAGAGTTGGAAGGATGCTTAACTAGAATGGAGTGCTGTCGTCTCATTTTACACATAAGGAAGTATGCCGGCATCATTGGGACCGCCAGGGAGCTTGTGTGTAAAAGTCTCCAGCCTCACCCAAGACCCATAGATCAGAATCTGTATCTTAAAAAGATTCCCAGGTGTTCCATAGGCACAATAAAGCTTAAGAAGCACGGCCCAAGAGTGTGAAAGTCAGTCAGACACGAAAAGGCTCCGAACAGAGAAAGAAAATAAAATCTTGACTGTATTTGCATTGTAATCAAGAATGTGTAGTCTTCATGAATCATCAGGGGAATTCAGATCAAAACCATAATGAGACATCATCTCACATTTTCAGAACAGCTGTCGTCAAAAAGAAAGCAAATAACCAGTGTTGTCAAGGATGTGGAGAAAAGGGAACTCACCTACATTGTGGGTAGGAATGTAAACTGGTATAGTCAAGCAGTGTGGCAGTTCCTTAGAAAATTAAAAATAGAACTACTATATGATACAGCAATTTCACTTCTGGGTACTTAGCAGAAGAAACCAAAAACATGATATATGTGCCCCAGTGTTCATAGCAGCGCTGTTAACAATAGTCAAGATGCGGAAAGAACCTAAGCGCCCATCAGCAGAAGTGGGGTATAGAAATGAGATGAAATGAAACGAAAGTCGCTCAGTCGTGTCCGACTCTTGGCAACGCCGTGAACTGTATAGTCCATGGAATTCTCCAGGCCAGAATACTGGAGTGGGTAGCCTTTCCCTTCTCCAGGGGATCTTCCCAACCCAGGGATCGAACCCAGGTCTCCCGCATTGCAGGCGGATTCTTTTACTAGCTGAGCCACAGGGATATATATATATATACACACATATATACAATGAAATATTACTAAGTCACAAAAAATGAAATCTTGCCACTTGTGAAAACACTGATGGAATTAGAGTGTATTATGTTAAGTGAAATAAATGAGGCAGAAAAATACAAATAGTCTATGATCTCACTTATATGGGGAAAGTAAAAAAACAAAACAAAAAGGACAAAATGGAAACAAACTCATAGATACAGAGAATGAATAAATGGTTGCCAGAGGGGAGGGGTTGGGAGTTGGATGCAATAGATAAAAGTGATTAAGAAGTATAAGCCTTCAGTTATAAAATAAATAAGCCTCAGGGATATAATATGCAACATAAGAAATATGGTCAATAATATCATAATAACTTTGTATGGAGACAGATAGTTATTAGACCTATTATGGTGGTCATTTCATAATGTATGCAAATGTCAAATCTCTATATAATACATCTGAAATTAACATAATTGTACATCAACTATATTTCAGCTTTTTAAAAAAGAAAGTATGTAATCAAGTAAAAGCACACATTGCAACAATAGTTCTTGTAAGTTAATAAACATTGATTTTGTATTTTGGAGCAGTTGTACAGAATTCCCATGCACCTCCTTCCAGCCTGGCCACAGACATAGTTTCCCCTGTTATTAACATCTTGCGTTAGTACATCTGTTAAATTGAATGAACCAATATAGATGCATTGTTATTAACTAATGCCTACCGTTTGTGTTAAGATCGAGCCTTCGTGTTAAGTTTCTTCTCCGGGTTTTGACACACGTGTGATGCCAAGTGTCGATCAGCACTGCGTTACAGAGTGGTTTCACTGCCCTAAGGACCCCCCTGCGTTTCATCTACTAACGTGCTCTCCTCATCAAAACTCTCAGCAAACACCGATCTCTTTACTGTCCCAACAGTTTCACCTCTTCCAGAACGTCACATAGTTGGACTCATGGAGTATGTAGGTTTTTCAGATGGGTTTCTTTCACTTTGTAAGATACTTTAAGCGTCTTCCATGTCGTTTTGTGATTTGACAGTTCATATCTTTTGTTACTGAGTGATATCCCATGGTATGGCTGTAACCACAGTTTGTTTACCCATCTACTTACTCAAAGACATCTTGGTTGCTTCCATTTTGTGGTGATGATGAATAAAAACGCCATAAACATTTGTATACAAGTTTGTTATGTGGGCATAAGCTTTCAACTCGATTGAATAAATACCTGGAGTGCAATTTCTGGATGGCACGGGAAGCCTATCTTTCAATTTGTAAGAAGCAGCCAAGCCGTCTTCCGGGACGGCCGCACCATGCTGCCTTCCTGCTGGCGGTGTGCGTTCCTGCTGCACACGTCCGTGGCCACACTTGGTGCTGTGAGTATTTGGGATCTGAGCCTTGGTGACGGGGTGTTCCGGTTGTTTTACGATGTGATTCCCTAGGGACAGATCACGTGGAGCACCTTTTCCCATGCTTCTATGCATTTGTGTGTCTTCTCACCTGGTGAGCTGTCTGCTCAGACCTTTTGCCCACTTTGTAATGAGTTGTTTTCTTATTGTTGAGTTTCAGGTGCTCTTTGTATATTTTGGATACAAGTCCCAGTCTCTGACTTGTGTCTTTCACAGAGCAGAAGTTTATTATTATTATTTTTCACTTTAATATGCTCCAACCTAGCAGTTCTTTCCCATCTCCTCCACGTTCAGTGATGTCATATTGGCATCTAGAAATGAGTCAGAGTGCAAATACTTACACGTTAGAAATTTGCAAACTCTGCAAATCGAGTTTTTTTTTTTCCCATTAAAACTGATTGTAAAACATTAGTCAGTACACCCCTGCCTCCTGCTAACATCCTATTGAGTCATCCCAGTTGGTCTATTACTTTTACTTTTATGTACCAGGGAAGTTTTTTTTTTAATTTTGTATACATATGTACAATATTGGTATTATATTTTTCTTTTGATTTAACTGCTCTTATATGTCACATTTTTCCCATTCACTACTAAGTAAATGGGGAAAATCTAGCTACCAATATGACATCACTGAACGTGGAGGAGATGGGAAAGAACTGCTAGGCTGGAGCATATTAAAGTAAAGAATAATAATAATAAACTTCTGCTCTGTGAAAGACACAAGTCAGAGACTAGGACACGTATCCAAAATCTATAGTTATAGTCCTTTAAAAAGAAATCTGGCTAGGAATTTCCAAACAATACAGACAGCGTTTTCTTAAATATTACTGTACTATTTATCTATAAATGACCTTGATATTTATGATTAGACAAAGCTCTTATTATTGATGGAATTTCACCATAACTTATCTGTTTGGGAATAAAACACAAGTTTATATCTAAAATTAATCATTGCAACTTTTCTGTCAGTTTCAAATTTTTCAAAATAAAATTTCAGGAAACAAATGTGGATGGTCTGTGACTCAGCATTGTAATGAAACTGTTGTGGAGGGATCAACGCGTGTGTGTGCCAGGTTGCTTTAGTCATGTCTGACTCTGTGCGACCCTATGGACTGTAGCCTGCCAGGTTCCTCTGTCCATGGGACTCTCCAGGCAAGAATATTGAAGTGGGTTGCCATGCCCTCCTCCAGGAGATCTTCCTGACCCAGGGATTGAATCCACATCTCTTTTGTCTCCTGCATTGGCAGGTGGGTTCTTTACCGCTAGGACTGCCCATGGATAGAGTGAAAAAAGCAAGTTGCAAGATGTTAAGTTCACTATTATTCCATTTCTATAGAAATAAAACCAGGAAATAATGTTAAATATTATTTGTAGATACACATCAATTTCATGGATTTGATTACTTGTGGGCAGAGAAGGAAGGCTGGAAATAGGACCGGAGAGGGGAACTGGGAGAATTCCAATTTAACCTATACGTTTTTAATATTTTGTTGTTGTGTTGTTGGCCCTGCAACGTGGCTTGTGGGATCTCAGTTCCCCAACCAGGGTTTGAACCCCGGCCACAGAGTTCTGTAAAAGAGCAGAGTCCTAACCACTGGACCGCCAGGAAACTCCCTAAGGCTTTAAATCTTTCAAAACAAAAATCTGAAACAAATATGGACAAAATCTAAAAGAAAGATAAAAATTATTCTTAACTGCGGTTATTTTAAATATTATCCTTCAGGATAGAAATTATTCTGAGAAATGATTAACATGGGTGGGGTATGATTCACTTTTAACTTTATACATTTCTAGAGTGCTTTTTACGACTTTATCTCCCTCTCTGATCATGAGGGGAAAAAAGAAGACAATATCTGTATTGTGTCAAGCACTATACAAGTCAAACCAGGGGCTACCAATCTGAATGAAGAGTCCTAAGCTCCTGGGAGGCTCCGAGTAGCTGTGTGACCTTGGCCAGGTTCCTGGACCCCTGTCTGAATAGCACATTCACCCACGGATTTAATGTCTGCATTAGACAGAATAAATCACGTGTTCTGTTCAGCACAGGGCCTGGTGCACAGTAAGCACTCCACAAATGTTAATTCCACCATTATTATTGTGGCAGCTGAGTTGTTATTAGCCCCTAGTTACTAGCTAATAACCATGCGCTGGGCAGGGCCTCCGTCTCCCTGCCACTGCATTTCTTTCCTGGCACTTCTGCAGTACTTTTGGTGGAGGGCTTACTCCTGAGCTCTCTCCATCCTTAAACTTCAAGCTCCCTGGGAGCAAGGACTTCCCCGCATCACTACCACTCCCGCCGTTATTCGTCTCTGTGCCCGCCTCTCAGCGCAGCGACTGGCACAGGGTAGGCATTTGGGACACAATGATGGTAGGAATTCAGAAATGAATGACACCAACGTAATTTCCGGCCACCGATGGCCCCTCTCAGAACTCACTTCCAGAAGCACATTTGCGATAGACAGTGTTGTGAGAGTTTCAGGTGAACGGGGAGGGACTCTGCCATAGGCATGCGTGGATCCGCTCTCCCTCAAACCCTGCTCCCATCCAGGCTGGCACTTCGGCTAAACCCCATATAAAATGCTTTTGGTGTTAATAAAAATAAAATAAAAAAAGAAGTACATTTGCTTCCCCAACTGCTTCAATACTTTCCCTTCTGATCGCTTTCCTGCCCACATGTTTTCTTAGGCTCCTATCCCCAGGATCTGGGTCCAGGCTCCCGCCTCCATCAAGACTGAGGAGCCCAGGGATGCAAACAGTCAGGTTACTTAGTAGACTGTCAGATCCTGCAGAAAGTTTCGAGCTCAGGGCCGAGTCGCTGCAATCCCTCCAGGCTCAAGGGATTAGCAAGGCCTATGTAGTCGGATAAGGCCGTGACCTGAATAATGCAGGACTCACATCTACCCCTGCTGGAATTCTCTGGGTGACTGCCCAGGCCCCTTTGGCAGGAGAGCCAGTCCCAGGCTCCAGGCTTTTGCTGGACTTCCTGCATCTGCCAGGAGAGCTGGGGGCTGAGCAGAGGGGTGCCAGGCTGGGTCTGGGCAGAAATTCCACCTCCCCACCTCCAGGACTGCCTTCGCCGCACCCTCTCATTTGCGGCTTTAGGGTTGTGGAGGCTTGGAACCCGTTGGGATCTGCAGCCTGTGGACCCCAACGCTGTGGCTGGAAGTGGGGAGCCAGCAGAGCCTGGGGCTCCAGACTCAGCCCAGTGAGGCTACTCAGGAGAGCAGGAGCTGAGGCCAGGCCAGAGAGGTCAGTGGTGGGCCAGGGGACCGCAGGCCAACCAGCAGGAGTGGGAGAGACTGGGAAGGTGGCGTCTGAGGAGCCAGCGCGGGGTCCCTGGGAAGGGCGGGCAGGGCACAGACCCTGATGGGAGATCCCTTGGGCTGTGGCGTCCTTTGCCCAGAATGCATCAAACCTTGTGAGACGTGTCGCTCATGTTTTAAATTTTATTTCTTTCCTTCTGGCTGTGCTGGGTCTTCGTTGCTGTGCACGGGCTTTCTCTAGTTGCGGCGCGGGGGCTCCTCACTGTGGTGGCCTCTCTCGTTGCAGAGCATGGGCTCTGGGCACACAGGCTTCAGTAGTTGTGGGGCACGGGCTTAGTTGTCCCTCAGCATGTGGGATCTTCCCAGACCAGGGATCAGACCCACGTGTCCTGCACTGGCAGGTGAATCCTTAACCACTGGGCCGCCAGGAAGCCCTAAGCCCTCCTTGTCTTAAGGAGACAAGGCCTCACCCAAAAGCAGATGAAGTTTACCCAGAAGCTCATTCCTAAGATTCGGGACAAAGCTGGGCAGGGTTATTTCCATAGGGTTCAAGTTGGGACTTGTGTTCGTGTTAATCTGACAGAATTGACAGAATTTCTTTTAGCTCAAACCACACAAAACTTTCCTCTTTGGGAAAAGGAATCGTCAACACGATTTAACATTCCTTAGCTTTTACTGAACACCCTCTGTGTGCAGGAGACTCTCGTTCTCACGGAGAGAAAGACAAGAGGGGGAAGACGCCAGCCCTCGCCCTCGGAGGGAGGTTTTCCTCTCCTCTGTCTCTCCCTGGCCTTTCTCCCTCCAATCCCAGGCCCCCATCTCTGGAAGGCAATTCAGCTTTGGGGTAAGTAGACATGGCTTTGGGTGTCAAACTTACGAGGTTCAGTGCAGAGCTTGGCGCCTCCCAGCTGTCTGATTTCGGTGAGCCATATCTTGACCTTTGACCTCATGGTCCTAATTGGCAAACTGCATCTGACAGGTGTGCCCGCCTCAAAGGGTCGCTTTAAGGGAAAATGAGCTGAGCCACATGAAGGACTCAGCATGGTGTCTGTGCTTAGCGTTAGCTGTTTGTATTAGTCATCCAGCAAGCATTTTTGTCCAGGTTCCTAGATGCTGCCGGGGTAGAGAGGAATAAGACGCCCTCAAGGATTCATACAGCCTAATTTGTTCATTCATTGATTGATTCAGTTAAGCAGTCAATAAACATGTATTAAGGGCTTCCCTGATAGCTCAGTGAGTAAAGAATCCACCGGCAGAGTAGGAGATACAGGTGATGTGGGTTTGATTCCTGTGTTGGGAAGATCCCCTGGAGGGGGAAATGGCAACCCACTCCAGTACTCTTACTTGAGAATCCCAGGGTCAGAGGAGCCTGGAGGGCTACAGTCCCTGAGGTTGCAAAGAGTCGGACATGAGGACTGAGCGACTAGGCACAGCACAATCCCTATGCTGGGTGCTGGAATGTCAAAGTAAAAGCACCCAAGTTGCTCAGAGTCCGGTGGGGAGGCCCTGTAATGGAGTGTGGCTGATGTTATGACGAGGGAGCTCGCAGGTTGCTGGGAGAGCACAGAGGCAGGAGACTTACCCAGCTGGGAGCGGGCGATGGGCTCAGAAGAAGGTTTTAGTTTAGCAAAGGCAGACCTGATTTCCTTATTATTCCTCCAACTTACAGGCGTGCTTCTGCTCCAGGACCTTTGGACTTCCTTTACCTGGAAACTTCTCCAGGTGTCCTTACAGCCTGCTCCCTCCCTCACCTCCTTCCCGTCTCCTCTGTAGTAAGTCCTTTCCCGGACACCCTATTAAACTGTTTACTACCCCCATGAGCCCCCTCCCACCAACACACGCGCGCACACAAGCACACACACACACATCACCCCCATCCCTCCTTTCCTGATTTTTTCTCCATAGCGTTTATCAATACCTAACAAATTCTGCGTTTTTCTTGTTGACTTGTCTGTTTCTGTCTGCTCCTTCCAGAATGCAAAGTCCATGGAAGCCACAAGTGTATAGTTCTCATCTGCTTGAGTTCATCGCTTTTCCCCAGGGGCAGAGCTTAGCACATAAGAGGTGCTCACGAAACAGTGACTGAACGATAAGCGTGGGAAGTCTAGAAAGAGCAGGGGTGGAGGAAGAGAAGAAAGTGCGCGGGCAACAGGAAGGAAGGGGGGAGACGGGGAGGGAAGAGACGGAGGGAGAGGGGGCCATCGTCCTGGGGACTGGCAGGGGGGCGTCAGTCCTCTTCCCGGCAACGAACTGGGTTTTGGGTGGACCCAAGGCAAGCCTGGAGGGGGTGCAGCAGATCATGAGGGGCCGCGTGCCTGACGGGGAGACAGATCTTCTGACTTTAGCAGCACAGCGGTTAGGACGATTGGCCCAGGAACAGAAGGGGAAGCCGTGAGCTCTGCCAGGCAGGCCTCAGGGAAGGCATCTGCAAGAGGCAGCCCCTCCTGGTAAGCCAGGGGAAGGAGTTCAGATGTTCTTCTAGGAGCCACAGGCATTCTAAAGACCTGTCCTCATCTACCTGATCTTAACAGTTGGGGGTCGCATCATGACCTCTCGATTGAGCTTGGCATCCGCTTCCTTACCGCCACATTCCTGTGAGCTCACAGGAATGGCTCAGGAAGTGGTTGCTGGCTTGGGTTGGGGTTGAAAACAAGTGGAATGGCCTGGAGTCCTGAGCACCTCAGGATTATGAGCCTAGAACGTTGGATCTTAGGTCTTGGGTCTTCAGAGCCACTAGGAGGTCCTAGGGTTTCTTCTGCCTCCAAAAAAGAGGGGCCATTTCTGCATGGGACAACAAGTAGGCTTTGCCAGGTGAAAAGGACGGTGAAGAACATGCCAGGTGGAGCACATGACAGAAAAAGAGTCAGAGAGGAAAGCTAGTTCAGGGAATGTTTCTTGAGAGCAAATAGTTGAACTGATTTTTCAAAGATAAAGGAAAACACGTCCTTGCTATCAAGTTCAGTTCAGTTCAGTTCAGTCGCTCAGTTGTGTCTGACTCTTTGCAACCCCATGAATCACAGCACGCCAGGCCTCCCTGTCCAAGACCAACTCCCGGAGTTCACTCAAACTCATGTCCACAGAGTCGGTGATGCCATCCAGCCATCTCATTCTCTGTCGTCCCCTTCTCCTCCCGCCCCCAACCTTTCCCAGCATCAGAGTCTTTTCCAGTGAGTCAACTCATCGCATGAGGTGGCCAAAGTATTGCAGTTTCAGCTTTAGCATCAGTCCTTCCAATGAACACCCAGGACTGATCTCCTCTAGAATGGACTGGTTGGATCTCCTTGCAGTCCAAGGGACTCTTAAGAGTCTTCTCTAGCACCACAGTTCAAAAGCATCAATTCTTCAGCGATCAGCTTTCTCCAGCTCTCACATCCATACATGACTACTGGAAAAACTATAGCCTTGACTAGATGGACTTTGGTTGGCAAAGTAATGTCTCTGCTTTTTAATATGCTATCTAGGTTGGTCATAACTTTCCTTCCAAGGAGCAAGCGTCTTAATTTCATGGCTGCAATCAGCATCTGCAGTGATTTTGGAGCCCCCCAAAATAAAGTCAGCCACTGTTTCCCCATCTATTTGCCATGAAGTGATGGGACCGGATGCCATGATAATCGTTTTCTGAATGTTTAGCTTTAAGCCAACCTTTTCACTCTCCTCTTTCACTTTCATCAAGAGGCTTTTGAGTTCCTCTTCACTTTCTGCCATAAGGGTGGTGTCATCTGCATATCTGAGGTTATCGATATTTCTCCTGGCAATCTTGATTCCAGCTTGTGCTTCTTCCAGCCCAGCGTTCCTCATGATGTACTCTGCATATAAGTTAAATAAGCAGGGTGACAATATACAGCCTTGACGTACTCATTTTCCTATTTGGAACCAGTCTGTTGTTCCATGTCCAGTTCTCACTGTTGCTTCCTGACCTGCATACAGGTTTCTCAAGAGGCAGGTCAGGTGGTCTGGTATTCCCATCTCTTTCAGAATCAAGTAGGTGCTTGGATTTGCATTTTAGCAAAAGTTTTGGTGAAAGTTGGAGTTGAGTCTGTTACATGTGCAACAGCTCAAGACAGGGCTGGCTGTGTGCATTTTTAGAGCCAGCAGCCGGCTCACCACTGTTGTTCAGTCACCCCGTCTTGTCTGACCCTTGGTGACCCCACGGACTGCAGCACGCCAGGCCTCTCTGTCTCTCACCGTCTCCCAAAGTTTGCTCAAGTTCACGTCCACTGCATCAGTGATGGCATCCAGCCATCTCCTCCTCTGACACCCTCTTCTCCTTCTGCCCTCAATCTTTCCCAGCATCAGGGACTTTTTCAGTGAGTCAGCTGTTCACATCAAATGACCAAAATAGTGGAGTTTCAGCATCAGTCCTTCCAATGAGTATTCAGGGTTGATTTCCCTTAAGATTGATTAGTTGGATCTCCTTGCTGTCCAAGGGACTCTCAAGAGTCTTCTCCAGAACCACAGTTTGAAAGCATCACTTATTCCGTGCTCTGCCTTCTTTATGGTCCAGCTCTCACAACCCCAGGGAAGACCACAGCCTTGACTATATGGACCTTTGTCAGCAGAGTAATGTCTCTGCTTTTTAACACACTATCTAAGTCTGTCATAGCTTTCCTGCCAAGAAGCAAACATCTTCTGATTTCATGGCTTCAGTCACCATCTGCAGTGATTTTAGAGCCCAAGAAGAGGAAATCTGTCACTACTTCCACATTTCCCCCACCTATTTGCCATGAAGTAATGGGGCTGGATGCCGTGATCTTCGTTTTTTTAATGTTTAGTTTTAAGCCGGCTCTTTCTTGCTCCTCCTTCAGCCTCATCAAGAGGCCCTTTAGTTCCTCTGTTTGTAGCCAACTCATGTCATGGCTGAAATCCAGTGGAGCCGCTGCTCCTTCCAGACTTAACTGATTCATCCATCCAATCACTGTCACTGCTCAAATCAGTTCAGTTCAGTTCAGCTCAGTTGTATTGACCGCCATATAAGTATCAGGCTTTGTGCTAGCAGCTGATACTGTGATGAGCAGCAAGACTGAGAAGCTTCCTGTTCTCTTGTGGAAGAGGTAGGAGACAGACATCATAAACAAGTTAAAAAAAAAAAAGACACGTCAAAGAGAATTAGAGACAATGGGAAGCGCTGCCGAGCTGTAGAAAGGTAAAATGGGCATGAGAAATTGCTAAATAGAAATTACTAAGTTGCTAAATTACTCAAGTTTTGCTAAGTTAATGGGAAAAGTTAAAGTTAGCTGAAGGTTGATAATTGGCAGAAGTTTATAAAAGAAAGCAATCAAATTTTCTAGTTTGTTGCATTGGAATATTTCTATGACTTGTTGGTTTAATCTTGAGGACTATGATCACTGAATATGAAATCATTTCAGGTATATAAAAGTTTCATCATCTGTACGTTAAGTGTTAATAAACAAATCATCTATAGGTTTGCAAAAGGAAAAAGTTGTCAAAAAATAAACTGCATACAGCATAATAATAAAAAAAAAAAGACAATGATAAGTGCCATGCAGGGAAAAAAATGGAGCCTTATGGAATTGAAGGAGGAGCTGGCTTGGGTGGATGGTCAGGGAGGGCCCCCTGGAAGAGGAGGCGTTTACAATGAGACCTGGAGGATGAGGAATGAAGAGCGCCAAGTCTTGCTAAGTACTGTACTCTAGGCAGTGCTGCTGCGTGCTTAGTCGCTCAGTCAAGTCTGACTCTGCAACCCTTCTGATTGTAGGGGAACGGCACGTGCCACAGTTCTCTGTAGAAAGGCTTGGAATGTTCATGAACAGGTTAATACGAGACCACCCGCTCTCACGGAATGTCGGACCCGGAGCTCATCCAGCGCACGTCCCACTTAACACATGTTGCTCTTGACAACATCCCTGGATATGACCGGTGCGTGAACGGGCATGAGGGGGACCCAAGAAAGTGCAAGCTTAGTTGCTCAGTCATGTCTTTGCAACCCCATGGACTATAGAATCCATGGGATTCTCCAGGCAAGAATACTGGAGTGGGTTGCCATTTTCTTCTGAGGGGATCTTCCCAACCCAGGGGTCAAACCTGCATCTCCTGTATTTCCTGCATTGCAGGTGGATTCTTTACCTGCTGAACCAGAAGGTGGACGCACAGAATATTTGACAACTCTCTCCATGCCACAGAGCAGTTGAACGGCTCCTGATTTTTCTGTTTTTGTTTTTTTTTTTAAATAATGTTGTCTCTTTTGTTTTTACTTTTGGCTGGGCTGAGGGTCTGTTTTGGTGCACAGCCTCTTTGCTGTTGCATGAGGACTTTCTCATTTGCAGCGAGCAGGGCTGCCCTCTAGTTGCGGGGTGTGTAGGGCCCTCCTGTGGGGCTTCCCCTGTCGCGGAGCACAGGCTATGGGGAGTGCAAGCTTCAGCAGTTGTGCCACGTGGGCTTAGTTGCTCCATGGCATGGGGGATCTTCCCAGGCCAGGTTTCAAACCCGTGTCCCCTTCATCGGCAGGTGGATTCTTAACCACGGGACCGCCAGGGAAGTCTCTGTATTTGTTTTTTTAATCTTGCTAAAATGTAGTTAAAAAAATACTTTTACAAACCTATGAGCTTAATCTTCGTAACTGGCGCAACTGACATCCTATGTTTCCGGTGAGTCTCTTGTGTTTCTGATATTTAAAGACAGCTCCTTTTCCTGTGGGGTCCAGCGGGGTCATGACCTGATTGCTCGGTCACCCCTCCCACCCCACACACTGCATTTCAGGTTCTAAAAATCAGTAAGCAGGAAGTGCCTCTGGGACACGAAACTCACCACTCTCAAGAGAGCTCACTATTTCTTCAAGACACTTGAGTTACTGGAAAAACCTTTTTGGCTCTAGTCCAAACCAGACCCCTTGGCACGCCCAGGCCTGGGGCTGGCTCTGGGGCCTGCTCTGCAATGCAGCCATGTGGGACAACTAAGCTGCCTTTTACCCCAAATAACCTTCAGAAGTTTGGAGACAGAGGGTGAGTGTCCCAAGCCCACTTCCAAATACCAGTTGGCCCCCATTCCTTCCATCTGACAGGCATCCTGTGCCACAGAGATCCCCAGTTTCCCAGAAGCCCTCCTGGAACTGGGAGTCAGGACCAGGCGCATCCCTCTAGGTGAGGCCAGCTAGGACCTCACTCTGGGCACCCACCGTGGAGACGGCTGCTGCCTCTGCGATCACTCAGATGATTGCTGAGCTATGACTCCACCCTGTCCTTGTATGTTTCAGTGTCAGGGACCTTGGGATAAGACCTATTCAGTCCCTTTTGGTGAGTTCACATCATCCTGCTACAGACGGAGGTCACCCTGGGGCACTCAGGAACAGAGTAAAGCTCCTTAGCCCGACCGACACCCAGGGTTCTTTGCGGCCCACTCAGTTGCCTCTTTTCAACTGGCCTTTCCCACCTTTCCTAAATTCCTACTATACACATGTAGAAACTTCGCTTTTCTGGGAAATCAAGAGGGGCCATATCCTTCTTTCCTGGGAGAAATAGCTGTGATGAACCTAGACAGTGTATTAAAGAGCAGACACATCATTTTGCCGACAAAGGTCTGTGTTGTCAAAGCTATAGTTTTTCCATTGGTCATGTACGGATGTGAGAGCTGGACCATAAAGAAGGCTGAGTGCTGAAGAACTGATGCTTTTGAACTGTGGTTCTAGAGAAGATTCTTGAGATTCCCTTGGGCAGCAAGGAGAACAAACCAGTCAATCGTAAAGGAAATCAACCCTGAGCATTCATTGGAAAACTGATGCTAAAGCTGAAACTCCAATACTTTGGCCACCTGATGAGAAGAGCTGACTCATTGGAAACGACCCTGAGGCTGGGCAGGATTGAAGGCGGGAGGAGAAGGGGGCGACAGAGGATGAGATGGTTGGATGGCATCACCGACTCAATGGACTTGAGTTTGAGCAAGTTCTGGGAGACAGTGAAGGACAGGGAAGCCTTGTCGTCAATGCTTGGTGTGGAGGCCTGGCATGCTGCATTCCAAGGGGTTGCAAAGAGCTGGATACGACTGAGCGACTGAACTGAAGTGAACTGAACTCCCTTGTTCAGTCTGAACTGAACTCCTCTCTACCCCATCCATTTGCAGTTCCCTGAATGAGCTATTATAATTCATACCTATGACTTCTGTACATGCGGTTCCTTCTACCTGAATGATCTGCCTCACATTCTTGTCCTGGTGAACTCCCGTTCACTCTCTCTCTCTTTTTTTTTTTCATAAAAAAAAAAATGTGATAAAATACACAGAACCTCAAATTTACCATCTTAACCATTTGAAGTACATAGTTCAGTGGCATTAAGTACATGTATAAAGTTGTGCAGCCACCACCGTCCATCTTCATAACTCTTCTCATCTTGTACAACTCTGCACCCTTTAAACATTAATCCCTCATTCTCCCTCCCCCAGACGCCGGCCACCATTCTACTGTCTGTCTCTAGGATGCTGATTACTCTTAAGTGTCTCATGTAAGTGGAATCATTCCATCTTTGTCTCTTTGTGGCTGACTTCTTTCAGAATTTCCTTCCTGTTTAAGGCTGAATATTATTCCATGGTACGTAGACACCATATTTCATTTGTTCATTGACTCGTCAGTGGGCACTTGGGTTGTTTCCATGTTTTAGCGATTGTAAAGAATGCTGCTATCATCCTAATTGTACAAATATCTCTTTGAGACTCTGCTTTCAATTCTTTGGGACACACACTCAGAAGTGAAATTTCTGGGTCATATAGTAACTCTACTTTTAATTTTTAAGGAACTGCCGTATACAGTTTCCCACAGCAACTGTACCATTTTGCGTTCCTACCAGCAGTGCACAAAGTTCCAAGCTCTCCAACCTACTCTTAAAGATTCAGCCAGGGCACCTCCTGTTTCAGAAAGCCTTCAGTAACCTCTTCGTCCTGGGATTGGTTCCTTTAAGGGGCTTATATAGTGTTTACTGAGCAATTATTAAGTACTAGGCTCTGAACTCGGCACTTCAAACACGTCTGTGGAAGAGATGGTTTCTGCTCTCAAGGCACTCCCTGTCCCATTGCTGATGAACATGTGGAGAGGATGGAACTCAAGACAGTTCTATGGCAGCCCCTAGAGAGACCGCCAGGCAGAGAGCAGCAGAGAGCCAGGGTGGACAGCAGGAATGGGGAAGGCCACCACGGCGAAGCCAAACACGGGTCAGCCTGTGGGCGGGGCCGCTTCTCAACCCTGGAGCCAGGGCTGCCAGATGCTTAAACAGAAGCTGGAAATCTGGATTTCAGGCTGAGATCTAACGTTTATACATCAGCTATTAACTCCGTTTTTAAAAAGGAACTCTATGAGACAAGCAATGCATTTCTAAGGGTTACATACTGCCCTGGGCTGAAAGTATATAACCAAAGATCCAACTCGACTCATCAGTTACTGGCAATTATGAGGTTGTAACTCTAAATCAGCTTTCACTTCTCCATCTGGTCTATAAGGAAATCATGTGACACTTTGTTGGATGTCCTGGGAAAATCCCAATCATTATGTCTTTATTGGGTTTCAACCTCTTTGTGTAACGGAAAGTTCTTGGACTTGAGTGACAGAACAGGCTTAAGAGTCTGGGTCTACTTTTTACTTTTTACTAGGTGTGACCTTGGGCAAACTAACGTCTGCCCCTCAGTTTCCTTACTGACAGAACGGGATCACAATATCCCCACAAGATTTTGTGAGGGTTAATGCACGAATGGATTTCCCTGATAGCTCAGTTGGTAAAGAATCCACCTGCAATGCAGGCCACCTGGGTTCAATCCCTGGGTTGGGAAGATCCCCTGGAGAAGGGAAAGGCTACCCACTCCAGTATTCTGGCCTGGAGAATTCCATAACTGTATAGTCCCTGGGGTTGCAAAGAGTCAGACATGACTGAGCGACTTTCACTTTCACTTTCAAAGTCATGGACACCAAACTTGTCCTTTGCTGTGGCACTCAGTGGAAGCTCACTGATACTGAGTCCTTCTCTTTTTCCTTCCTGAGCTGTTGGCCTTGTCATTCCTTCCAACAGGAATTACCAAAGTGGACAGTGTATGTGATGAGTTCTATTACCTTGCAGAGACAGGCAAGTGTCCTGTAGAAGGAGCAATCAGGGAAAACTTCCTGGAGGAGGAGGACTCAATGTAGATATTTTGGCAGTGAGTCCCGGACAATCCTATTCTATGTGCCAGTCTCCTGGGGGGCATCAAATAGTTTGATGAGGCTAGGGGTGTTTCAGCCACCCAGGGTCTCAGGGAAAGACAGTATCTGGGTGTCAACGGTTGTCCAGGTCTTTGACCCTGGGCAAGACTTCATGAGACAGACACACCAAGCACCCCAGCATGCTGACGGGGTTTTAATTCACTCCACAGACATTTCTTGTGGACCCTACCATGGGTTAGGTCTTGTGTGTGCTGGGGTCAGAAACTAATCAGAAGAATCCTGCATTCAAGAGTCTTCACTCGAAGTGTTTTGAGTGATTTAATTCTGAAGCGTGAATGATTGGTTCCTTTACCAGGGACAGGGGAGGTGGGAGGGGCTGAGTCATGGGGGACACAGTGAGTTTAGTTTAGGGGTTCCTGCAGGACATTGAGCTAAAATATTGGGTAAGTATTGGCATTTTAATTGTGTTTATTTAAATATATATTAAATTATATAAATTAAAGTACAGTCATTAGTTATAAATACATGATATGTTTATAAGCTTAATTATAATTCTATTTTGTTTTATATATAAATTATAATTAAATTGCTTATATAAATATAAACCAATATAATATTATATAATTATAAAAATATATTTAATAATTATATTTTAAAGTGTGGGCTGGGGAAGTGCAATGAGAATGAAGCTAGAGCCAGAGGAATCATGCATTTACTCAACAAAGCTACCTGAACACCTACTATGTGCCAGATGCCGGGGGTGCAGAAATGAAGCAGACCCAGAACGTACCTTCATGGGGCTCTCAGCTTAGTGGAAAGACATTACAGCAATGATATTTATAGCAGTTATGATCAGTAAATACCTCCTAGATGTCAGGCACTGTGCTGAATCCCTCTGCCTGCCTCATCTCATCGAATCACCACAATTATGAAATGAAGTTGCTCCTGTTATTGTCCTGTTTTACAGATGGTAAAACTGAGACCTCAAGAGGTCAGGTGACATGAGTAGTCAGCGGTGACATTCCGTTTTCAAGCCCTCTCTGTCTGAGGGCAGCTCAGTCTCTTTGACCTGACATTGTGCTTTCTCCTCCGTGAGTTCAATCATCTGTTCTCCAGTTGGGGTTATTGTTGTGTGAGAGTTAGTGCCAGATGCTTCGCGGCCAGGGATTTCTTGGGACAGTTCAGTTCAGTTGCTCAGTCATTTCCGACTCTTTGTGACCCCATGGACTGCAGCACGCCAGGCCTCCCTGTTCATCACCAACTCTCGGAGTTTATTCAAACTCATGTCCAGAGTTGGTGATGCCATCCAACCATCTCATCCTCTGTCGTCCTCTTCTCCTCCCACCTTCAATCTTTCCCAGCATCAGGGTCTTTTCTAATGAGTTAGTTCTTCGCATCAGGTGACCAAAGTATTGGCCCTTCAGCATCAGTCCTTCCAATGAATATTCAGGACTGACTTCTTTTAGGATGGACTGGTTGGATCTCCTTGCTGTCCAAGGGACTATCAAGAGTCTTCTCCAGCACCACAATTCAAAAGCGTCAATTCTTTGGTGCTCAGCTTTCTTTATACATCTGTGTACAAATATGACCTTAATCCCTGTACAGGGATAACCCACCCTGAGAGAGAGGTAGAGGGGGGAGCAGGTCCTTTGAAAACATCTGCATTTGAAGGTTAACAGAGACAGGGGGTGAGCCATAGGAGGGCAGAGGGCACACTGTGGCCTCTCAAAGACCAGAGGGAAAGAGTTTCAAGTAGGAGGAGGTGGTCAGTGGGGTGGAGTGTTTGGGAGAAGCCCAAGCTTGGGCTAGACCAGGTTTGGGGGGACCCTTGGCTGCTGTCTTAAGAAAGCATCAGAATGCAGGCGCAAGCGGTTCAGAAGACGGGGGGTGACGGGCGAGAAGAGGTGTCTCCGTCCTGAATTCGGCCTTTGGAAGAAACAGCAAGCTGGAGAGAGGTCGGCAGCAGCAAGGGATGTTCTCTTTTCTGGGGGGCTTCCTTTCGTTTGGTTTAGAATAAAGAGGCTGTGTATACCTGTCGGCAGAGGGAGGAAGAGGTTGAGAAAAAGAAATGAGAAAGAACAGAGAGGACTTTTTCCCACAGAAGGTAATGCCCTTGGACACACTGTATATTTTTTGTATTTCCCAACCAGAAGGGAGGCTCCTGGGGGCTGGGTGTCTGTCTTACTCACAGTGGGTCTCCAGCAATAACCTGGCAGGGAGTAGACACTCAATAAATACCTTCCATATTGAGATGAGTTTGAGGGCTTCCAGGGCATGGTGCTGGTTTTGTCTAGGTCCTGGGAAGAGAAGGGTTCATGAGGGTCCACAGAGGGGCTTTCTTTCTGATGCTGCCATCATGGTGGGAGAGAGAGAGGAAAAAGTCAAGGGCGGAGGGAGGAAGGAGCTCACATCCTCTCAGAAAAGTGTATGTGTGTACGTGTGTGGGCAGCGGGATGTCAGGGAAAAATGGGCTATTGATGGAGAAGAACCTTGACCGTGAGTGGCCTCCATGTCTGTCCTGAAAACCACCCAGGCCCCCGACTTGGGTCAGGAAATAGCTGCTTCTCACAGAGAGGGAAAAAAATCCCCAGGGGTCCTGAGGGGTGGAGTAAGGTTTCCTGTGTGTTACGAGGAAGCCTGGGGTTGACCCCGGAGGAGTGTGGGAAGTGGGCAGGGAGGCCCTTAAAACCAGCTGGGCCCAGTTCCTGCCTCTGGTCCAGCCCGAGGACAGAGAGAAGTTGTCGCTGGTGAGGAGCCTCCTTCAGGGGGCTGCTTGGCCCGAGGCGGGTGGAGGAGGGCACACCGAGGGAGGGGTTGTGAGAGGAGACGTGACCTGCCCGGGCTTCGGAAGGTCTCAGCAGCACCTTCTATGTAGCGGGGGCTTAGCACTGATGGTCCTTTTCAGATGAGGGGCAGGAACGGGGCTGGGGCGGGGTCCTGGGAGCAGGGGGGCTGCTGCACGTGGACTTGGAGAACCTGTCCCCTCGGTGACCTGGCCGCTCCCCGGCCCCCAGATGTCCATGCTTCTGTCAGGCTGTCTCCTCTTTCCCTGTTTCCCATTACCGCAGCCTCTGCTCCACTCCACAATTATCTCTTGGCCTCGCTCATTCTCCTCCGTGGTTGCTTGATAAAAAATAGTCAACCCCACGCCCTCCTCCTGAAGCCTGGGCTTCACAGACGGCCCACTTTTCCAGCCTTTGCCACATTCTCTGTGAAGCACCTTCTGCGAGCGTTCAGACCGCTCTGTGTGGGGCCTGGCGCAGCTTCCTCAGTGCCGACAAGCCATGTCCCAAGATGTTCTGATGCACACCTAGGATTCTGGCTTTCTTCAGGTATGTTGAAGCCAGTGGATCAGGAGATGATTGCATTTGAGAGATAGTTTGTTACAGTTTCCAAGAGAAGAGGACACACTACACCTTGCAGGGCCACGGGGGAAGCACCAGGGTTTTCTCAGGAGGCAGAAGAAATGAGGGAAAACCTGGCCTGGATTGTGTGGAGAAGGCAAGACAGGGCAGGGTAAGCAGTTTAGGACTGGCCAGCTTGCATACTTTCAGCAGACTTCAAGCTGTAGGGGTGATCCCTGGTGGTCTGGTCCTGGCCCTGGGGTGATTCAGGCCGGGGGATATATTAGCTCGGAGTGTGAGAGTGAGCTATAGGAGGTGGTTGGACAAGGGAGTTTGGGATCTGTCGGTTTGCATTTCAAAGCCTTGTTTGCAGAAGAGCCTTTTGCTTTATCTAGGAATCAGCTAGTCTTGGAGGGGCTGAGCCTAGCAAGGTCCCCAAGATGTCAAAGCGTCATGAAGTACAGAAAATGAGCAAGATGATTAATACACAGAGGCTGCTTGGAAGCAGTGGAGGAGGGTCAGTCAAAGGATAGCGTCATGGTCCCAGGCTGAACCCTTGGGCAACTCACTTCCCCTTCCTGAGGCTCCATTTCTTCATCTGTAAAATCAACAGCAGCTACTCTCATTCAACAAATGACTGTCAGAGGGTAGAGCATGCCTGCAGTTTTGACAGTACCCACTCGTTAGAGCCGTTGGCAAGTTTAAGGGGACACGGACAGTGTCTGGAGTGTCTTAGTTGCCCAGGACATGGCAGCTGGTGTCCTCTTTCAGGCACAGCCCCAGGAAGCGTTGAGGAAGACTGGCCTGGAAGGCAGGGTCCAGGGCCATCTTAGTTGGCTGTTTAGAGCTCTCAGAGCAGAGGCTGTGGGTGGACAGAACCCTCAGGAATGTTCCTGGAACTCAGAGGAGCTTCTGGACTAAGGATGGCACAGAGAGCCCAGCCCAGCAGCTGGGAGCCCTCAGGAGACGGAGGCTGTGTGTTTGGAGCCAGGCCTTGGGAGGTGCCAGGTGCTCGGGGCAGAGGGCCGGCAGGGTGACTGCTGAACTGAGAGATCAGAGAAGGCAGGGCATCAGAGTGGAATCCCAGCAGACCCCAGGCCAGCTGAGCAGCTCTGGGTGAACAAGGGCTTCGGGATCCAAGGCGGAAAGGGAAGCAGACAGCCATCGGTAAGGAGCTCCTCAGAGGCCACGTTAGAGTCCATCACCGGCCCAAGACACGAGGAATGTCCCTTGCCTTCCGGTGTGATGTTTATGGACTCCGGCTTAGGGATTCATGTATTTGCCAAAGGAAGATGCTGGGGAGGGAAGCTGGGGTCTCCAGGCCCATGGGGTAGAGCTTGTGAAGGGCCCCGATCCTCTCAGCTCAAAGGAGAACACACCCCTCTGGGCAGGGAGGACGTGTGGAGCAGCGAGGGCGCACCGGGCCTCGGTCTGAACCCGCCTCCGCGTTTTACCGGCCGTGTGACTCCTGGCAGGTGGTTTCAACTCTGAGTCTCCGTTTCTTTTTCTCCTTCCGTTCACCGTTTGTTTATTATTTACCCAGCCGAGCCGAGCCTTGGCTGCGGGACGTGCGGTCTTCGCTGGGTCACACGGACTCTGTAATTGTGGTGCTCGGGCTTCGTTGTTCCACAATGTGTGGGCTTAGTTCCCCAATCAGGAATTGAACTCAAGTCGGTTGCATTGCAAGGGGGATTCTTAACCCTGGACCACCAGGGAAGTCCCTGAGTCTCCATTTCTTTCCTGGCAAAATGGGAACTGTTGAGGAGGAAGACATTTTCCTCTACCCAACTTAGAAGTTCTTCTGGTTGGTCTAAGGATCAAACCAGGGTCAGACAGACTAACAGTGGAAAATGAAACAAAAATTTTGTAACACGTATACAAGGGAGAGATCCAGGAAAACAGGAACTCACCAAAATGGCCCAAACCCTTGCCTTAAATAACCATCTTCAGCGAAAAAGACCAAAGAGGATGTTGTGGGTAGTGGTTTGGGACTTCAAAGGGGAAGAAGGCAATTCACATTTGTCAAGGCAAATGTTTGGTGTCCAAATGTTTGCTGGGCCTGCAGAGACTGTAGAACACAGGGCGGACTCTGATCCCTAGGCCCTGTCAAGTTTCCCCACCACACCTATTCCCGTATTTCTTGCAGATATCTCTGGTGATAGCTCTATGCCTGGAATAGATTCTTTATATAAATTCTTGAGGCAGCCAAGGGGGAAGTAAAAAGAAACCTTCTGCTTCTTAAAAATAACCAGCCTAAATTAATCCTTACACCAAAGAGACACATTTTGGGGTACAAATTTTTCTCCCTTAGAACAATGATACCTACCCTTCAGAACTGTTGTGCACAGCCAGGGCTGACTTATTTTTTAGGTAAACACAGTGCCTAGGGCCTATGAAACTATTTTAATTTTTTAAAAAAGAAGCAGGACTTCTTAACATTTTATTTATTTATTTATTTTACTTTCTTGGCTGCACTGCATGACATGTGGGATCTTAGTTCCCTGACCAGGGATCAAACCCATGCCCCTTGCATTGGAAGCTCAGAGTCTTCAACACTGGGTTTCTAAGGAAGTCCTAAAAATATTTTAATTTAAAAATCAGGAGAAAAAATAAATATAATATCATGAATGTATAAGAATGAATCCAGCCTGGATTCATTGTTTTTATACCAACACAGCCATAAAATATAATTGGAAAGCAATTTTCAGGAAGGAACAATTGGGTTGGGGGCATTTCTGATGGAAAAATTCTCTCCCATCTCTACGGGGACAACACCTCACAGAGGTCTCCTGGGTCAACTCCTCGAGGTTTTTGCCTCATTTTTTCAAGCTTCAGTTGCCTCTTTACTGCCCAGCATGAAAGGGTGGGGCCTGGTGGGCCACAGAGTGGCCCTCCCTAGCCAGGAGCGGGGTTCGAATAGGCCATGAGGACCTCTGCTGATTGGCATGTCATGGGCTGTGTTTTCTCTTCCAGAACCCTGGAGATGAAGGGCCTCATGCTGGTTTGGTTCCTGGCTTATAGTAAGTGCTTGCTCTGAGAGCCCTGAACTTATGGACGATAAGGTGGTGGGAAGGAGACCAGTCATGGAGGGCCTGGAGACTTGATTCTGAATCTTGGCTCTGCCCTGAACATGTCGATTTCAGCAAGAGCCTTCACCTCTCTGAGCCTCTGTTTCCTCATCCGTGACACAGGATCCCGCTGACGGGCCAAGCTGGGGCAGGATCCTGGGGGAGATATGGATAGATTGTGCTATGTGGAGGGTATGGGGCTTGTAGATGTGGGAGGCAGATATTCTACTTTGATGCCAAATTAAAAAAAAAATAAAGCTATCAGAAAACAAGACTCTTAAATAAATATTCCATCCACGATCCTGGACATTGTCTCCTCAGGCCTGTCCAGGTTTTCTTCACCCCCCTACCTGCTCCCACCTCCCACCTAAAGGCGATAGCCCAGCAAAGGGGAGCCTGGCTTTAGGCCTCTCCTACAGCCCCATCACCAAGCGCACAAGCTCTGACAGGCTGTCCTGTTGGTGCTTTGCCAGATCCCTAGAGACTGCAGGAGGAGCAGGAGGCCTAGTGCAGGGAGAGGGGCTCTGGCACACTGCAAAACCCTGGGCAAGGCACCTGCCCCTCCGAGCTGCCATTTCCCATCTGTGAGATGAGGGCGCTGGCTTCAGAGATCTCTACAGGTCCCACGCTGCTCTAGGATTCTGTGCCTCCTGGTTCAAACAGTATTCGTTTCAGGGAGGGAGGGGTGCACCATCAGGAGAGACAGGAAATGCCTGTCTGCCTCCTGCATGCGGACACCATAGTCATTATCCCCAGGGTTCCTTGCTCACTCACTATGTGTCTGCCACTGTGCTTGAAAAGGACATACTTAACCTTGTTTCAACCCTCACGGTGTCTCCAAAAGGTCGGTGTTCATTGCAGGCCCCCCATTTTGCAGATGAAGAAACTGAGGCTCTGAGAGACGAGGTGGTCCTCTGCATTAGCGACAAAGCAGGGGCCTGGGCTCAGTGGCTCATTCTTTACATCCAGACTTCTAGCCTCTTCTTGACACTGGTTGCTACAATTTTCTCATCCCTCGCCCACGAATGGGGAGGAAAAAAGGGTCATCTTGGTCCCTCCAAGCCCCAAGGTGAAAGAAAGGGTGGGAGCATGTGGGAAAGTGGGAGCAGGCAAGCCTGGGTTTCATCCGGGGACACGGGCTGTCTTTCAGATGTGCCTGCTGTCCCAGGGAGCTTGCTGGACCTGAAGTCAATGATTGAGAAGGTGACGGGAAAGCCCGCCCTGGAGAACTATGGCTTCTACGGCTGTTACTGTGGCTGGGGGGGTCACGGCACCCCCATGGATGGGACTGATTGGTGAGCCAATTTTCATAACTGCCCTTTAGGCTCCAGGCTCCGTTCCCACATGATCTCATTTAATTCAATATCAACTCTGAAATATGAGTATTTAAGCACCATTTTATAGATAAGAAAACTGGGTCTTAAAGAGGTTAACTGACTTGCCCAAGATGCATCCAGTAACTTCCAGAATCTCCATGGCTAATATATCAGCTGACTTACCACTACATTAAAAAACTACCTCAAAATATAGTAGCTGAAAAAAATGACGACCATTTATTCGGCTAAGGTTCTGCCACTTGGGCAGGGCTTGATGGGATGACTTGTCTCTGCTCCACCTGGCTTCAGCTTGGGCAGCCCCACTGAGGCTGGGTGATCCCATTTCTAGAAGGTTCACTCCTAAGGCTGGCAAGTTGTCGCTGCCTATTAGCTGGGAAATTAGTTGAGACTGTGGGCCAGGGACCTCAGTTCCTCTCCCTTAAGCCTCTCTAAGACTGTATGGACTTCCCCACAGCCCGGTGACTCTTGGGTTCCCAGAGGGAGTGGTCTGGAGCTGCATGACCAGAGAACATGGCATTTTTATGATTCAGCCTCTGAAAGCTATCATGTCACTTCTGCTGTTCTCTTGGTCTAGGCAGTCACAACGGCTTTAAGGTGGAGGGGGCCTAGTTTCCACTTCTTGACTGGGGAGTGGCAGTGTTCTAGAAGAACATGTGAGATGGGAGAGATTGCTGTTTGCAAAATACAACCTGCAGGCCAACAATTCTTATACCGCTAAACATGTATAATGAGATGGGATGTTTCAACAAGTGGAGGGCAGCGGGAGTGGGAGTGTACGGACCAGACAAGCAGTGACGGGAAGCTAGAATGTTCTATGTGACACTGGGTTAGAGTTGGAGACTTCAGTAAAAACTCCTGGCTAGCTTAGTACAGCTTCTCCGGTAGCTCAACAGTAAAAGAATTCACCTGCTATGCAGGAGATGTGGGTTCAACTCCTGGGTGGGGAAGATCCCTGGAGGGAGAAATGGCAACTTACTCCAGCATTCTTGCCTGGGAAATGCCATGGACAGAGAAGCCCGGCAGGCCATAGTCCATGGGGTCGCGAAAGAGTCGGACGTGACTTAGCGACTAAACATCAGGTTTGCTACAGATGCAGATGATTGCATGTAGAAATATGTAAAGATATGTGTGTATTCATGGGTCAGTACAGACACACATATTTTTTGCTCTGTCAGCTGAAAGGCCCTAAAAGAAACAATACTCCAGAAGCAATAAGCAACACCTAGCGCCCAGACCTGGTTTCCAATACTTTTCTCCAATAAGAGGAACCAAGGCTTCTTGGATGGATGACTGGTCCTAGGAATTGGGCAGGAAATATACAAGATGAACCAGAGCTTTTTATAGTGCCCAAAAGTAAGGAAGGGCTTGAACAAAATAAACCTAAACCAAACCCCACATTGATGCGAATATGTCAAAAAGCATAGGAACCAAACAAGAGAGCTCCCAATGGCCAAAACTGGGACAACATAGGCTGCAAAATAAACCCATAACCCGTCTTATGAGAAAAACATCAGCAAAATCCAGTAGGAGAGCATCCTACAAAAGACTTGACTACCATTCCTCAAAGCTGTCAAGGTCATCAAAAACAAGGAAAGTGTGACAAACTGCCTCAGCCAAGAGGGGCCTAAAGAGACAGGGCAGCTGCGTGTGACACGGTGTCCTTTACCCGATACCGGAACGCAAAAGGACATTTGGGTAAAAACTAAGGAAATCTAAAAAAAAAAAACAAACTATGGACTGTAAATTAAAGAATCAACAGTGATATGATTTAATTAATGCTTATTTAATCATTTGCCAATATTGGTTTGTTGGGTGTCCCTGGTGGCTCAGTAGAAAAGAGTCAACCTGCCAATGCAGGGGACGTGGGTTCGATTCCTGGGTGGGGAAGATCCCCTGGATAAGGAAAGGGCAACCCACTGCAGTATTCTTGCCTGAGAAATCCCTCAGACAGAGGAGCCTAGTGCTACAGTCCATGGGGTCGTGAAAGAGTTGGATACGACTTAGCGACTAAACAACAACCAGCAAATTTATTTGTTAGCAGTAACAAATGTATTATACTCATGAAATCATAAGGGAAACTAGGTGTGGGGCTAAAGGGGGCATTTGGTACAATCTTCTCAATTTTTCTGTGCTGCTGCTGCTGCTGCTAAGTCACTTCAGTCGTGTCCGACTCTGTGTGACCCCATAGACGGAAGCCCACCAGGCTCCCCCATCCCTGGTATTCTCCAGGCAAGAACACGGGAGTGGGTTGCCATTTCCTTCTCCAATGTGTGAAAGTGAAAAGTGAAAGTGAAGTCGCTCAGTCATGTCCGACCCTTAGCGACCCCATGGACTGCAGCCTACCAGGCTCCTCCATCCATGGGATTTTCTAGCCAATAGTACTGGAGTGGCTTGCCATTGCCTTCTCCGCAATTTTTCTGTAAATCTAAACAAAATACAGTTGTCCATGCCTATCATCCCTGAGGTTTAGTTTTTGCTCACTTAACTGTGTGAACCACACGTCAGTTCCAGGACCCAGGTTTCTCCTGTCTTGTGGTTCTCCCTGTGGCCTCAGAGCCCTTAGCTGGGGCATTTCCTTTCTGCTGAGATGTAGAGAGGGACAGTGGAGGACGACACAGTAGGAGGTTTCTATGGGTAGGTCTGGAAGTTCTGTGCATTTCCCTTGCCAACTGGTTGTCTAGTCATGTGACCACACATACCTGCAAAGGAGGCTGGGAAATGTAGTCTCCCCATGGGCCCAGGAGGAAAGGGCCAGCCTGTGAACTGGTACAAGTGCGGGGCAACCCTACTGGAAGGACTTAGCCACTATGAGATTCTCTCTTGATCAGACCTTAACCACCATGGTGGCTTCTGCTCAAGGGGCAGATGCCCTCTGCTTGGGAGCTGAGGCTTTTGTATCGACAGGTGCTGTTGGAAGCATGACCGCTGCTACGCCCAGCTGGAGATGCAAGACTGTGATGTCTTGACACAGACCTACAGATACAGGGTCACACGGGGCTTCGTCGTCTGCGGTAAGGCTGGGGCCTCCATTCGGGTCACCTGAAGAGCCTGGGTTCCTGCTGTCTCCGAGGTCAGCTATCCCAGTAGCTCAGCCAGTCTATATCTTGGTGGGCAGAGATGGGGGCAAGAGAGGCAGGATTATTGCAGCTGTATCTGACCTCCAAGGGACAGGTTGAAGGGTCTTAGGCTCAACATGCTCTAGGAATCAAGCGCTCTGCATATTTCCTTTTGCTTGCTCTGGGCGGGTTTAGTGTTCCCCATTTTACAGATGAGCAAACAGACTCAAAAAGGATTGCCAAGCTCACACAACTAGAGTCGGGATTCAAACTCAGGTCCATCTGAGTTCAAAGTTAAATCTGGGGGTGGCGTCTCCTCTCTGAGAACTGGAGTTGCTCCAGAGCCAGGGCGGTCTCCACCATCGCACTGGGAACTCTGGAGCGCATCTGTGTTCTCCATCAGACTGGAGACTCCCTGAGGGCAGTAGCTGGGTTTCCCTGGGCTCAAACCTCACCCTGGGCTGCTAGCGGCTGTGGCCCTTCCATCCGACTATGCACCCTCAGGGCAGAAGCTGGGCTCCCTCCTCAGGCTGAGAGTAGGAAGGAGACTGCGGTGTCCACTCAGGCTAGCAGGAAGTCTTGCTCCAGGGCCAGCCTGGAGTCAGTGTCACAGAGCATCTCTTTGCTTTCTCATCCTGCATTTGGCATCCTGTTTGCAGAACACGGGTCCCGCTGCCAGCGGCAGCTCTGTGCCTGCGATCAGAAATTTGTCTACTGCCTGAAAAGAAACGTGAGGAGCTACAACCCTCTTTATCAATACTATCCCAACTTTCTCTGCACCTAGTCACTCTCAGAGAGCTCCTCCTGGGCCAGGAAGCTTGCTCCCCTCACTACAGCATGGAGCTCACCCGGTCTGCTGGGCCTCCCAGGGAGGTTCCAGGTCTGGAGTCTCGATGGTCCCACTGGTCTTGGAGGAGCCCCACGCCCACACTCTCTGGGCCCACCACAGAGTCCCAGGAGAGTGACTCATGTAATTGGATCAAGAAGGCCAGGGTCCCTGGCCTCCACTTGCAAGAACGCCTGCCCTGGTGCTGAAAGCTCATAAAATTCCTTTTCAAGACTAACAGTAACCACAGATATTTCCCCCACCATGGGGGATTGCATGCATCTCTTTCTTGGCTGTTGGAGACACTAGACTCAGCGTTAACCATGCTCTCTCGGAGGATGAAAGTGCAAATTAGTAACTAGAAGGCTTTCTGGGATGAGTGGCAATCCTTTTGGGGCTCATATTAAACCTCGGGGATCCTCTCGAGCCAAGCGCTGGACCTCATTCTTCCTCTGGGGGGTGGGGAGAAGATGACAGAAAGCCATGCCATGGTAGGCTTCCAGGCAAAAGAGCACCGCATTTGAATGCCAGCTTGGCTTCTCCAGCTGTGTGGTTTTAGGCTCATTACTCAACCTCTCTGATTTCTGGTCTTTTTTTTTTTAAGAAATTGTAATGTTTCTTATGATGTAAATTGGGAACCCCAAAGCTATCTTGATGCACCTGGGAATGCTGAGTTTCTGGGATTTCCCAGAGCAAGACATTAAAAAATAGTTTTTTTTTAAATTTTATTGTGGGTTTGACCTTTGTTGGCAAAGTGATGTTTCTGATTTTTAATACGCTGTCTAGGTTAGTCATAGCTTTGGGAACTAGACACCGGATTCTAGTCTGACTTTGCATATATCCTGGGTGCCCTTGGGCAGGCCTCTTGACCTTCCTGATCTCAGCTTTCCAAGTGCAGGTCTGAGAGGTCATTTTAATCATACCCCACTCTGTTAGTGGATCGTGACATGAGTCTAGAGGGTTGCATCTGGCTTGTGCATATGAGCATATGTTTCTTGTGCATGCGTGTGTGTGCATGCTTGTGCCGATGAAGCACAAGTCGTGAAGTGCTGCTTCAGCACATGGTGTTTCTATCCTGGGCGTGTGCGTGTGGGCGGACTGGGTCTAGGTGTCAATTTTATGACACCGTGCCGGTCGCCGTCAAAACCATCTGAGAACCCCTTGTTCACGTGACCGCTCAGGGCCCGCCTGACTCTGAAGCTGCAGGCGTCTAAGTGCTTCCGTGTCTTAGCCTGAACTATATGAAACCTCATAAACGCTTCTCCCATGGGGCTTGATACCTGACTCCCTCATCTTCTCTTCAAATATTAGATCAGGACCGGGCTTTTTTTTAATATTAAACTTTCATTTTGTATTGAGGTATAGCCAGTTAACAATGCTGTGATAGTTTCAGGTGAATAGTGAAGGGACTCAGCTGTACATATACATGTATCCACTCTCCCCCAAACTTCCCTCCCATCTAGGCTGCCACATAACATTTAGCAGAGTTCACTGTGCGATACAGTAGGTATATTGTCTGTGGATCTCCAAGCCTGTGATGGCATCGGTCTCTAAATGTTCAATAACTACTCAACAAAGGACCAGGACACAAACACAGGTGTGGCACAGTGTTGGAAAACAGAAATCCAAGCCCCTGAGTTTCAGTCACAGGGAGCTAGTGCGTAAGGGCTTTGGAATCAGACAGGGACTCGTAGAGTAGCTTGGTGTATTTCCTCGCCGTGTGCCTTCTGAGCTATGATTTCATTCTCTAAGCCTCGGTTTTCTCCACTGTCAAATAGCTAATAACACCTTTCTCACTTGGCTGCTTTGGTGTCATATTTGAGGATGTGATGCACATAAATTACCTCCTGCAGTGGCTGGCACTCAGTCAATGGCATGTGGCATGGGAGAGGACCATTAAACCCAAGCCTAAAAGTTTTGACTCCAAACATAAGCCCTAGGGGCGGAGATCAGTGTCTAGTGCAGAAGGCGGCCCTCTCCTCATCTTCCCAGGCTGCCCGGCGAAGCTCTTTCCACAATGGATGTGACGACCGGCGATGCTGCAGCTGGGGTGGTCCCATCTGGGGCAGCACCAGCGAGCTCTCTGGAGGGAGTAGCTGCAGCTGTGGAAGAGGCAACATTCACGTGGAGCCCTGAACAAGCGGGCCCTGCAGCCCACCCAGGGGCTGTGCGTTCCTGCACGCCCAACCTTTGACTGGGCTGTGCCCTGAGCCTGGAGCACCTGTCCCCACACCCCTCCCACCCTCCAAAGTGAAACTGTTAGTTGCTCAGCCATGTCCAGCTCTGCAGCCCCAGGGACTGTAGCCCAACAGGTTCCTCTGCTCATGGGATTCTCCAGGCAAGAATGCTGGGGTGGGTTGCCCTCTCCTTCTCTAAGGGATCTTCCCGACCCAGGGATCGAACGCTGGTCTTCTGCATTGCAGGCGGATTCTTTACCTTCTGAGCCACCAGGTCCAGCTCAAATGCTGCCTCCAGGTGACAGCTGTCCCAGCTTCCCCAGCAGAGGGCATCGTTCCTCTTCTGGGTCCCCGTAGATGACCAGTCATTTGTCTTCTCAAACATGGGTCATTAGTTCTTCAATGCATATTTGTGGAGCACCGGCTTGTGCTAGGCGTGGCTGGGCCCAGGGAACACAGAGATACAACAACAACAACAAAAGCATATAAGTCTCTTTCACAAGAAGCTAGGTCTAATGCGGACTTCCCTGGTGGTCCAGTGGTTAAGAACCTGCCTCCTTAAGGCAAGGGCTGTGGGTTTGACCCCTGGTGGGGTAGGGGAACTAAGATCCCACCTGCTATTGGGTCACTAAGCCTATGAGATAATGAAAACCCAGGGTAGCAAAAAAAAAAAAAAAACCAAGAAGCTAAGTCTAGGGAAAGAGACAAACATACAACGGACAAACATTGCCCGTGAAGGGGTTA
The DNA here is from genome assembly GCF_049115385.1 of Moschus berezovskii. NCBI lineage: Eukaryota > Metazoa > Chordata > Mammalia > Artiodactyla > Moschidae > Moschus > Moschus berezovskii. The sequence continues at coordinate 3,704,958 of NC_142461.1, forward strand.
AACCTGGATTCATCTAAGCAGGAAGGTGGTGGCTAAGGCTTCAGGCCAGCCCCCTCCCCACAGATTCTACTCTGTCTCCACCAGGGCAAGCAAAGAGGATGGACCCTGGACATAAAGGACCCAGACCTCGATGAGGTCACAGTCCATCTGCCAATGCAGGGGCCTTGTGACTCGGGCTCAGAGACCACAGTTTCACATGACTGCTTCGGGATAGGAAGGGTTAAGCATTTAATCCTAGTGGGAGAAAGCTCTGCACAGGTGAATCCCATGTCCTCTAAAGCTCCCCTAGGGACTGACAGGGAGCAGGGCTGCCTCGGAATCACCTCTCATTGACAACACAAATCCCTAAGCTGAATCAGCACTTCTAGTCTGGGAATCAGAAATCTGTATTTATAAATCCGCTCCAGGGTGAAGCATATAGTGGCCAGGTGTGGAGACACTAGGAGGTTGTACATAAAAGTTGAGCAAATTCTTACTTGATATACTTACATGTTATCTGTAAGAACAGCTAATGTCAGCCGCAGAGGCTGGGACAAGCTGTGGTCCTGATTTTATACATTTCTAAATTTGCGACAGGGCCCCCAGGTATGAAGATGTCTTCTAATGAGAACAGAATTACCTATCACTGCCTTTGTGCCCTTAACATGTGTATATCTTGTAACTCTGTCTTTTCATTTAAAAGTTTATTATTTCTTTTCATATTTTATGGTAGGGTAGTCTCTTCAAAAGTGTTACTCACCTCTCTGCCTTTTAAACTTGTTACTTCATTACTGGCAGAGATTCTCTTTGGCCAAGCTTTATCAGGCTCCTCTAAGTCCTTTATTGACGGGATACTGTCCTTGGACCTTGTCCTCCAGAACAAGAATCGTAAGCGAGTTGAGTGAGAACCCCCACCCTGGATATCTGCTCAGATTTCCCATCCCCACCATCCCCAGGTGATGTCTGATCATCCTGGGCTGCCTTCAGCAGGAATCCACGCCCCTTTACCCATGGGGTTGGCTCTTAGTCATTTTCCATCCATTGACTCCCATCCTCTCCGTGGCTATCAGTCCCCACTTGTCCATGCTGTATTTGGACTTGACTCCAATTCTGTTCCATATCTGTACTCTTTTTTCCTCTACTGAAATCATTCTTGGTGCTTTTCCTGCTTTGACTACTGTCCCGCTCTGGTTTTCTTTAACAGTTACGGCCTTGAGACTCAAATAGAATCAGATTCATCAACGAACCAAACCCCCCCCACCGCCCCCGCCTCCCAGACCTTTCACCTAAGACCATAGAGGGCATCTTTGAAGACTTTGTCTTCACTCCTGACTCACTGATCGGGGATCCAATCATAAGTCTGAATCCTGAGCCAGTGCTTCAGAAATATGTCCACTGAAGCCCAGTAAGGACAAATTTTGGTTCCTAAGGTCCTGAGTAAGATCCAGAAGCTTCACTTGAGCTCCAGGCACAAGGAAGCTGTGTTGGAGCCTAGGTGTCTCAGTTCTTAAGTCTACAGGCATTGATATTAACAGCATAGGAGCTTCTCAGTTGACTGAAAGCTCCCTTTTCAAATCCCTATGGATTATATGCTCTATGAATTTGGTTGTGAGCTTATTGGTTGTTTAGAGTTTATTGAGCGTTTACAGGGAGCTGAAGCGACTGCCACTGCCCAGCATCACGAGAGAGCATCATACTATTTATATGTCGTTAGTCCAGGAAAAAATCAAAGTGTGGTTTCCATTGAATGCACGTGGCATTAGCAGTACTGTGCAATAAAAAGATCGTAAGTTGAACAATTGTATGTTGGGAACCACCTGTAAAGAAACTTGTCTCTAGAAATTGTCATGTGTGTTTGTAAAACTGGCTACTCTGCTGTAGTGTGCTAGTACCTGACAGGCCACAATTCTCCACTTTCTATAGTCTTCTCTGTAAAAGACAGGTGGCTAAAAATTGTAATATAAATATGACAATAAGGGGCTCCCTGGTGGCTCAGTGGTGAGGAATCTGCCTACAGGTTCCATCCCTGAGGCAGGGGGATTTCACATTCCGAGGAGCAACTCACCCCACTTGCCACAACTATTGAGCCCACATGCAGCTGCGGAAACCTGCGTGCCGTGCCTTGCAACTGAGAGAAGCCCCCGCTTGCCACTGCTAGAGAAAAGCTCACTCAGCAACGCAGACCTGGCACAGCCAAAAGTAAATAAATAAACAAAATTACAAAAATATGACAATAAAACTACTAGAAATAATAAGGGGGACAATGCATGCAAGGAATTAGGATATGTTTTGATAAGGAAAAATACAGGAGGTATGAAGAATGTGTTTTTCTTAAGAAAAAAAGAAAGAATAGCTTTGTCCTAAAGTAAGTCGACTGTTTGTTCCAGATGAAAAGAGACAGAGAGAAAAAAAAAAGACAGGACAAAGCCTAAATGGACGTAGAAAGGTGTGGGTTTGCAAAACATAGATTTTTATACATGGTCCAGTGGGTGAACTGAATTGACTTATTTATAGCGTTTTTTAAACTTTGATATCAAAAGTACACTGATACAAAATTAGACTTTGGTTTTCTCTGTGTTAAAAATGACAAAGATTTCTTGGAAGAGAAGAATGGTCTGCTCTTAATAAAAGATTGCAAAAGTTAATCTGCCTAGGAACCAATATTTTGTCTTATCAGAATAATTTCCTATAGTTTATGTTAACTTTATTATTATGTCCTAGATTATTTAAGAGAATTGGGCTTCTTATTTTTAAAAAAAGAGCTAAGGCTTTGTACATTGTTGACAACCTAGCCTTCTCAAAACCAAATACTAAATGAACTCTTCTTGTTCTCTATCTGAACTTGAGGTTTCCAAGAGGACCCTTGAAAATTCTCAAATAGTTTGCTCAGTCACCTTGTAAAAAGAGAAATGTTGAACATAATTTAGTTTATGTACCATGATGAATTTCATGGAGAGCATTGTCAAACAATAAGGAATACTTAACCTTCCTGAGTTTATATTTGTATGGGTAAAACATTATTTCATAAGTTGTATGAAATTCCTAGAAATTTGTCAATGTCCTGACTGTGCATGATATGTTCTGATTAAATGTTATCAGTCATAATTTCAGTTATTTTAAATGTTGGGTGCCACAGAAATAATAAAATTTCTTTGTCAAATAAATTTATCAACTTTTAAACAATGGTCATTTGAAGCCTTTTTTTTTTATTCTTGTTTTACTCTGATTCTTTGAAAATATTTGCAATCAGCCACAGGCCTGAATGCTTCATGATGGAATTATTTAAATAACTGAGTCCATGCAATTGGACTAGGTCGCATAAAACTGCCAACCCAAGGTCAAGCAGAAGAATAATTAATTCAGTTAGGTTCAGCTCAGTCACTCAGTCATATCCGACTCTTTGCGACCCCACAGACTGCAGCACGCCAGGCTTCCCTGTCCACCACCAGCTCCCGGAACTTACTCAAACTTGTGTCCATCAAGTCGGTGATCCCATCCAACCATCTCATCCTCTGTCGTTCCCTTCTCCTCCTGCCCTCAGTCTTTCCCAGCATCAGAGTCTTTTCAAATGAGTCAGTTCTCATCAGGTGCCAAAGTATTGGAGTTTCAGCTTCAGCATCCATCCTTCCAATGAATATTCAGGACTGATTTCCTTTAGGCTAGACTGGTTGGATCTCCTTGCAGTCCAAGGGACTCTCAAGAGTCTTCTCCAACATCACAGTTCAAAAATCATTAATTACGTGGGGCTGAATGAACTGATGAAGGACGATTATGTTTATGTTTTTGTTTGGAACATTGCTAGTTCTTTAATGTTCCACTTTCCAGACATAAGGAACATATCCCCTTGTCTCTTAAGTTATTTGTATTTGTAACATTTTGGTAGATGATTCTTTTGTACATATGATGTTCACTTCTTATCTGAACCCTCAAAAATTCAGAAACTTTTATTGAGCATTCTTATTTACATGGCAACATTATTTGCATAAGTTCAGTAAAAGTCTGTCCTTACAATAGGAAATTATTGGAAACATTGGTTATATTATCAAGACTTTGGCTGGAATGTTATATTTGGCAAGATAGGTGTAAAATCAAGGTATGATTGGACAATTTTAAGGACCTAAGGTTGACTTCATGGCAACAATGCTTACAGCATTTTCTTGGAAAAACTGTTCTGGTACTTGGCTTATAGGACTTCTAACTTTACAGATGGGTAGGGAAGGTCACCTCCTGGCACCCAGGAAGCTTAGGGCATCTTGGGAACATCAAGAGGAGAGAAGTTTACTCAAATCTATCGGTATTGTAGGAAAAATCCGGTGGTCCAGTTCTTGGCTTGGCTTCCTGGCCTTGAGAGGCTTTTAAATGTCTAAAAGTCTTACAAAAGATTCCAGCAAAACAAGCTCATAAAGGTCTGTGTGATCAGTTACCATTCTTGCTGCTCTTATGTAAGCAATCATGCTGAATATAATGAGACAGGACTTACTTTGTAAACAGGAATAACCTTACTTTGGTGATCTTTGATGAAAAGGGAGGTGGTTGTAGAGAGAAATTTTGTATTTCAATGGAAAACTACGGTACACCCTTGTGAACCAATATCTGGCTACAGTTTTCCAAATTTAAGTTTCCAACTATTCTCCCACTTTCCCAATATGGCATCACTGAGTATAAAGCTGTTCTTTTCCCAAAGCCCTGCAAAATAAAGCTGGAAGACTTGATACAAGTTTCAGAGAAATCATAACAGTTTATGTGTGGGCAACCTTCATGCCTGTTGCTGGGTGGGCTACTCAGAAAGTTCACTGGAACTCTGAGGCCCTCACCAAAGACCCAATCTGAAAACCAAGAAATCGATTATATTTTCACTGCTGTCCTCAGTCTATCATCTAAAGAGGCTTCCATACCAACATCTAGAAGTCTTCTTGACTGGTTCCCCTCTGGACCCAGAACCTGGGTTTGCAACTAGTAATCTGCTTTTCTTTTGTTTTCATAGAAATTCTCCCACTAAATGCCCAACTGCTCATACTATCCAGCAAATATCCTCTACAACCAAGTCTCAGCAGATGATTTAGCTGATCCTTAATGAGGCAAAGGTAACCAAAAAGAAACGGTTTGTATTTTTCAGAGGAAAGAATATCTCAAGGCAGAGAATTGACAAAGATTTTCCATGACCAAACTTTAGTCAAGCTCCCCTGAAAACTTTTTTTTGACTGGACTTCATCCTCAAAAGCAAGAATCCTTTCAAGTAGGGTTAGCCAGGACCCCTCCCCTCAATATCTGATCACCCTTGAGATCTAATCAAATCCCTCATCCTCCACCATTCTTCAGGTGACATCTGATCACCCTGGCCTGCCTTCAGCGGGAACCTCGTTGAGTCCATTTAGCAATGCCCCACTTTAATTCTGATAGTTTTAGTAGTTATCCATCCACACAGACACCCGCCCTGCTCCCTGACCATCAGTCCCCACTTGTCCTTGCTGCATTCTAAACTGACTCCAGCTCTATAGATGGCTTGTTTACACTATTGCAATTGTTTCTGCTTAGAACCTGCTTTTTCTGCTTTAACTACTGTCCAGTTCTGGTTCTCCTTTGAACTTCTCCTTTTCTGGAGGATTCCTGGTTGTTGTGTGGCTTCCTCCACACTGACCTTCTCACCATATTCAGCTGCCCTATTCCTCTTTGAGCGTTACTGGTCAGGGCATAGACTTGGATCACCGTGATATTGAACGGTTTGCCTTGGAAATGAACAGAGATCATTCTGTTCTTTTTGAGACTGCATCCAAGTACTGCATTTCAGATTCTTTTGTTGACTATGATGGCTACTCCATTTCTTCTAAGGGATTCTTGCCCACAGTAGTAGACATAATGGTCATCTGAGTTAAATTCACCCATTCCAGTCTCTTTTAGTTCGCTGATTCCTAGACTGTGGACATTCACTCTTGCCATCTCCTGTTTGACCAATTCCAATTTGCCTTGATTCATGGACCTAACATTCCAGGTTCCTATGCAATATTGCTCTTTACAGCATCGGACCTTGCTTCTATCACCAGTCACATCCACAACTGGGTGGTTTTTGCTTTGGCTCCATCTCTTCATTCTTTCCAGAATTATTTCTCCACTGATCTCCAGTAGAATATTGGGCACCTACCGACCTGGGGAGTTCATCTTTCAGTGTCCTATCTTCTTGCCTTTTCATACTGTTCATGGGGTTCTCAAGGCAAGAATACTGAAGTGGTTTGCCATTCCCTTCTCCAGTGGAACACGTTTTGTCAGAACTCTCCACCATGACCCATCTGTCTTGGGTGGCCCTACACAGCATGGCTTAGTTTCACTGAGTTAGACAAGCCTGCGGTCCATGTGATTAGATTGGTTAGTTTTCTGTGATGGTGCCCTTTTCATTACAGGGGACTAGAATGCAAAAGTAGGAAGTCAAGAAACACATGGAGTAACAAGCAAATTTGGCCTTGGAGTACAGAATGAAGCAGGGCAAAGGCTAATAAAGTTCTGCCAAGAGAATGCACTTTTCATAGCAAACACCCTCTTCCAACAACACAAGAGAAGACTCTACACACGGACATCACCAGATGGTCAACACTGAAATCAGATTGATTATATTCTTTGCAGCCAAAGATGGAGAAGCTGTATACAGTCAGCAAAAACAAGACCTGGAGCTGACTGTGGCTCAGATCATGAACTCCTTATTGCCAAATTCAGACTGAAATTGAAGAAAGTAGGGAAAACCACTAGACTATTCAGGCATGACCTAAATCAAATCCCTTATGATTATACAGTGGAAGTGAGAAATAGATTTAAGGGACTAGATCTGATAGATAGAGTGCCTGAAGAACTCTGGACGGAGGTTCATGACAATGTACAGGAGACAAGGAGCAAGACCATCCTCATGGGAAAGAAATGCAAAGAAGCAAAATGGCTGTCTGAGGAGGCCTTACAACTAGCTGTGAAAAGAAGAGAAGCAAAAAGCAAAGGAGAAAAAGAAAGATATAAGCATCTGAATGCAGAGTTCCAAAGATTAGCAAGGAGAGATAAGAAAGCCTTCCTCAGGGATCAGTGCAAAGAGGAAAACAATAGAGTGGGAAAGACTAGAGATCTCTTCAAGAAAATTAGAGATACCAAGGGAACATTTCATGCAATGATGGGTTCAGTAAAGGACAGAAATGGTATGGACCTAACAGAAGCAGAAGATGTTAAGAAGAGGTGGCAAGAATACACAGAACTGTATAAAAAAAGATCTAATCATGATAGTGTGATCACTCACGTAGAGCCAGACATCCTGGAGTATGAAGTCAAGTGAGCCTTAAAAGCATCACCATGAACACAGCTAGTGGAGGTGATGGAATTCCAGTTGAGCTATTTCAAATCCTGAAAGATGATGCTGTGAAAGTGCTGCACTCAATATGCTAGCAAATTTGGAAAACTTAGCAGTGGCCCCAGGACTGGAAAAGATCAGTTTTCATTCCAATGCCTAAAAATGACAATGCCAAAGAATGCTCAAACTACCACACAATTGCACTCATCTCACACGCTAGTAAAGTAATGCTCAAAATTCTCCAAGCCAGGCTTCAGCAATACGTGAACCATGAGCTTCTAGATGTTCAAGCTGGATTTAGAAAAGGCAGAGGAACCAGAGATCAAATTGCCAACATCCACTGGATCATGGAAAAAGCAAGACAGTTCCGGAAGAACATCTATTTCTGCTTTATTGACTATGCCAAAGCCTTTGACTGTGTGGATCATAACAAGCTGTGGAAAATTCTTAAAGAGATGGGAATACCAAACCACCTGACCTGCCTCTTGAGAAATCTGTATGCAGGAAGCAACAGTTAGAACTGAACATGGAACAACAGACTGGTTCCAAATAGGAAAAGGAGTACGTCAAGGCTGTATATTGCCACCCTGTTTATTTAACTTATATGAAGAGTACATCATGAGGAACACTGGGCTGGATGAAGCACAAGCTGGAATCAAGATTGCTGGGAGAAATATCAATAACCTGAGATATGCAGATGACACCACCCTTATGGCAGAAAGTGAAGAGGAACTCAAAGGCCTCTTGATGAAAGTGAAAGAGGAGAGGGAAAAAGTGGGCTTAAAGCTCAACATTCAGAAAACGAAGATCATGGCATCTGGTCCCATCACTTCATGGGGAAAAGATGGAGAAACAGTGGAAGCAGTGGCAGACTTTATTTTTCTGGCTCCAAAATCACTGCAGATGGTGACTGCAGCCGTGAAATAAAAAGACACTTACTCCTTGGAAGGAAAGTTATGACCAACCTAGACAGCATATTACAAAGCAGAGACATTACTTTGCCAACAAAGGTCCAGCTAGTCAAGGCTATGGTTTTTCTAGCAGTCTTGTATGGATGTGAGAGTTGGACTATAAAGAAAGCTGAGAGCCGAAGAATTGATGCTTTTGACCTGTAGTGTTGTAGAAGACTCTTGAGAGTCCCTCGGACTGCAAGAAGATCCAACCAGTCCATTCTAAAGCAAATCAGTTCTGAGTGTTCATTGGAAGGACTGATGTTGAAGCTGAAGCTCCAAGACTTTGGCCACCAGATGCAAAGAACTGACTCACTGGAAAAGACTCTGATGCTGGTAAAGATTGAGGGCAGGAGGAGAAGGGGACGACAGAGGATGAGACGGTTAGATGGCATCACCGACTCAATGGACATGAGTTTGAGTAAACTCCGGGAGTTGTTGATGGACAGGGAGGCCTGGTGTGCTGCAGTCCATGGGGTCACAAAGAGTCGGACATGACTGAGTGACTAAACTGAACTGATTCCTCTTTCAGCAAGGAGCTTGGGAGAAAATCAGATGAATATTGTAGAAAGAAAAGTCCCATCTCAAACTCATTAATTCCAAAATGATAGATTCTGGGAATTGGCAAACAGCCCCTTTACCAACTCTAAGAACCCCTGATTGAGAGCATCAGAAAATTGTCTGGTCCTAATGTTTAAAACTCTTCAAGTCATCATTCTAAACAGCCAATTTAATACATCTGGAATGTTGCATAATTGGTTGCCTACAGATTAAAGTGAGCTAGCTGGCAGACGCTGCAATTACTCAGGTTTCAAACAAACATGTTGGTTGTAAACCTTGAACCTGTTATTATCTTCCCTAAGTATCTCTTTATCTAGAGGCATGGCACTATCACACTGAACAGCCAAAGTTCTGACACGTTTCAGCTTGCAGATTCCCTTTCTTTTTTAAAATTATAATCTCTTTAAAAGATTTTTATTCTATAATGAAGTACAGTTGATTTACAACATTGTATTAGTTTCAAGTGTGCAGAGTGACTCGTTTACATATACATATATTGATTCCTTTTCAGATTCTTTCCCCGTATAGGTCATTATAGATTATTGAGTAGAGTTGCCTGTACTGTACAGTGGTTCCTTGTTGACGATCTGTTTTATATACAGTAGTGTGTACATACTCATCCCAAACTCCTAATTTCTCTCTCTTCCCCATCTTTCGCCTTTGGTAACCATAATTTTGTTTTCTATGTTTATGAGTTTGTTTCTGTTTTGTAAATAATTTCGTTTGTATGATTTGTTAAAGATTCCACATATAAATGATATATGATATAAATGATGTATGATATTTGTGTTTGCCTGACTCCCTTCACTTAGTAGTATATCTCTAGGTTCACCCATGCTGTTGCAGATGGCATTATTCCATTCTTTTTATGGCTGAATGATGTTCCACTGTGTATATGTATCACTTCTTGATTCATTCATTCTGTGTATGGGCATTTAGGTTGCTTCCATGTCTTGGCTCTTGTAAATAGTGTGCAGACTCTCTTTCTACGTAGAACATTTCAGAACCTTTTAAACAACTGAAGTGTAGTTGATTCACAATGTCGTGTTAGTTTCTGATGCGCAACAAAGTGGTTCAGTGTTATATATGTGTGTGCGTGTGTGTGTACATACGTATATCTTTGATTCTTTTCCAATGGAGGAAAAGAGATTGAACACAGCTCCTTGTGCTATGCAGAACGTCCTCGCTGTTCCCTCTTATATACAGTAGCATGTATCTGTTCATTCCAAAGTCCTAATTTGTCCTCCCCTCTTTGATGATGAGTTTGTTTTCTATGTCTGTGAGTCTGCTTCTGTTTTGTTAATAAGCTCATTTGTACTGTATTTTAGATTCAACATGTAAGTGATATCACATAGCATCTGTCTTCCTCTGCATCCCAGACTTTTTAATACTTCATGCTTCTCGAAGTGTTTTCAGATCCACGATTCAATATAGTCTCAAAACATCCCATTTTACTGGGTGGGAAACTGAGAGACAGAGAGAAAAGTGTCCTGCTTAAGGTCACAGCCAAGTCAGTGGTTTCACTGTCAACCTGCTATCACAGGAGGGGAGAGTTACCCACTGGTGTCACCACACGCAAGCCCTGGTCCCCCAGGCCACAGTGGTCAGCTGGGAAGAAAAAGCACAACATAAAAGCGGAGAGCTGCGTTTCATTCAGGGGACATTCTCAGGGCTTCAAGCCCCTAAGGCATCGTCTCAAGTAACCTTGAGGAAACAGCTCCAAGGAGGCGAGGGGGGAGCCAGGGTGTAAAGAGCAGGCGGTTAATACCATCACTTATTATTATTACTGCTACTATTCATTACAGACACTGTTCATAACGCCAGATATCTCAAGTTAAGGAATCGAATCCTTTTCTCTATTTCTTTAGGCTGCACTGCATGACGTGCAGGATCTTAGTTCCCTCACCAGGGATCGAACATGAACTCGCTGCTGCAGAAGCACAGAGTCTTAACCTCTGAACTGCCAGGGAATTCTGTAGCCTTCTTCTGTGTAAGGGAAGATGCAAGAGCCTGGGCTCACGGGAATCATTCCTTGGATAAGCACCTCAGCTATCTGGGGCCAGTGCCCTGTGCTTTCACACACTGAGTCTCCTCAAACTGCACCTTTGGGGGCAGGTGACTGCGCTATGGTACGTGTTTTGCTTCTTTCCTGAGTTCCCTCAGGGCTCACCATTGGGGGTGGCTGCAGCTGTTGATTGCTGGGCATCCTCCGTTTACTGCTGTGGCAGGCATCATTTTTAGTCCACGCGGTCACAGCTGAGGCATCTGAGGACAGGCCACTGCCCCGTGGCCTGCTTGATCTCACCATCCGGCTCTAAGAAGCTGGCCTCAGGGAGGACAAGCCCTGCAGGGGAGGAAGGAAACAAGGAAACGGTAAAAAAGGCGGTGCTGTTGCCACACAAGCATGACCATCTCAACAACAGCTGCTCTGTGTTTCACAAGCCAGTCTCTACCTGCCAGACAGAGTGCTCAGTGGTTCCTGGAGGTCTGCCATTCATCCTTCACAGCACTTTGTAGGTATAGAAACTGAATCTCAGAAGGGTTTAAAGACAAATCCCATGTCCAGGAGCCAGGAGACCCCCAGGACTGTCAACCCTTGTGTGTGAAACTGATGCCTCGATGCACCAGTGTTGAGTTTGAATCTCAGAGGCAGAGTTTTGGGTGAAGTAGAAAAGAACAGCTTTATTGCTTTCCCAGGCAAAACGGGGACACAGTAGGCTTCTGCCCTTGAAAACTGTTGTCCCAGCCTGCTCAGTTTCAGGGACCTGAGCCCACACTCTTGACTGACATGTTAGAGCATTTCTCCTGCCAACCTTCCAAGTGGCACATTTACTCTGAACAGTCAAGATGGATATACTGTTGTTCACCTTTTAAAATTTATTTTTCCATTTCTTTTTCACTTTGGTCACTTTGGTGTCAGTGGAGAATTGCAGACCAGTGTCGGTGAAGAAAAGTTTTTCCTCTGCCCTCTTAGATTTAGTGTGTGTGTGTGTGCATGCATGTGTGTGCAGGCACGCATGTGTACTAAGTCACTTCAGTCATGTCCAACTATATGGACTATAGCCCACTAGTCTCCTCTGTCCATGGGATTCTCTAGGCAAGAATACTGGAGTGGGTTGCCATTCTGTTCTCCATGGGATCTTCTCTGCTACTGAGTCCAAGCTTGCTCTGCTTGCTGCTTGATAGGCCAATGAATCCGAGAGATGAGGTGTCGAGGCAAGCAGGAGACTTTAATCGGGGAGCCAACAGACCAAGAAGATGGCAGGCTAGGACTTCAAACTAACCATCTTATTGAGGTCTGGATGCCAGATTCTTTTATAGATCAGAGAGAAAGAAGCAATGAGGAACTAAAGTCAAAGGGCAGACGAGAGAGGGAGATGCAGTGGGGAAGTGAAGTGAAAGGGTCTTCAGTCCTGCGAAACATCTCCAAGGGCATGTCCAGCCTTCAGAAGGGCTGTGCTCATCTCTTCTATTCACAGGTGGGAAGGGATAAACAATCTCTCCAAGAGCTGAACAAAGGCACTTTAGTTTATAGTCAAGCAGAGGGGCGGGGTCCTCCAGGCAAGTCATTGAGTATGATCATAATAATAAAAGCAAATCAAAGAAACAGTTTCCAACATGGAGTCAGAATTGACTTCCTCCCTGCAGCAATTCCCCACTGTCAAAGTCCATTCCACAGCCTTGTGGGAAAAGGGAGTGATGACCTTTCTGTTTAGTCAGATGGATCTTTCTGGAAGTGTCTGCCATCTTTGCCAGTGTTTCAAACATTGAGATTGTCTTTTTTTTGTTCCTCTTTGGGAAAGTGTCTATTTTATACCTTTAGACTTAGAAATACTGAACTTCAAATCCACAAGACAAAATCTCAAGTTAAGAAATTCAGTGCGTATGGGAAGATGTGTCGGGGGAGTGTATAATTTCCTTGGTTCTGTCTTACCACAGCAAAAATTTGAAGTGACGGATACACCAATGTTACAGCTCTGTGTTATAACTCAGTTTTATTTGGTAAGCAAAGGAAAATACATCCTTGAGGAGTGGGGGCAGGCTGACCCAAAAGACGTGAAAAGAAGCCCCCAGCTCAATTCTGGTTCTTCTTTTTACGTTTTTTCCACCTCCCTCTGAACCTGTCTTCTGTATACTGGGTTAGCCACGAGGGCTGTTTGTTTTACTTGAGGTCCTCAGTCTGGTCCTCAGAGCTTCCTGTGTTCTATTTTCAAGGGCTTGCCCCTTCTTTGTCTTTTATCCACCCCCATTCTGGACTCCTTTTCCTATTCTAACTCCCTAACTTTCTCCCCTCAAGAGATGGGAGGCCTAACCCTTTGGGAATACGGATGTCAAGGTCTCTCTGGCTACTTCCTACTGAGCTGGGATGGTGAGGGGCATTGGGCCTCCCCCTCTTGCGAGTCTCAAGCCTCAGAGTCCTTATAGTGGTGTCCATCTAAGGGTGAGTGATATTTTCCGTGGTCGGGTGTAGTTTTATATATCCTTGTTGAACTGGCACTGCATGTTGTAGCTTGTTGACCTGGGCAGAGACAAAACGGGTTAGACAATTGATAATACAGGGAGCAATCATAAGCAGCATCAATATAGTGATGACAGGGATTAATAGGGTCATTAGTCAGCTCCAGATTTCCCCTCGCCAGGAGAAGGATCCTCCAAAGAGAGATTGTAGCCACCCCGAGAACTCTCCAGCTCATTCTTTGAGATCCTATTTTTCTTGAGGACTGTGAGAGTTTTTTTTTAACTTGGCTGGAGATATTTGCCCAGAAACAACACATCTCATTCAAGATGGCTCAAGTCCCTCTTTGTTCAGGGATCAGGAGATCTATCTCCTGCTTATTTTTGAGTACAATCCCTGCCAAGCTATGTTGACTCTTTAGAGCTATCCTGAGAAATCTTATCATCAGAAACTTTAATTTGGGGATGTTCATTAGAATGGCACTCATTTGTAGTCCTGAATAGGTATCTGAGATCTCCCAGGGGCTCACAAGTGTATTGAGTGTCCTCTTCTGTTTTCTTCCCTGGCTTGACTTGTGAGTAATGAATCCAGGAGTCGTGTCCTGTACCTTGACTGCTGTTGGGGTAGAAAGTGTTACAGGGCAGGGCCAGCTGGGGTCTTTGAGCTCCTTGGGGGTTGTTTAATTGGCAAATGGGACAAGAGGAGACCACTTGCCTTATAGTCATTTGGAGGACTGTTCCTCTGAAGGACCTTTCTAGTAATCTTTGGAGGGCCTTCTCCCCTAAATGAATGGTGGCATGTAAGGAGTTAACCAACTTCCATTGGAGGGTCCCAGGCAGAAAAAGGAGTCCCTCCTTTTGGAACCACCCCATATGATCTTGAAATCCCTCACTCTTAACTTTAAGAGTCTCACTTTCTGTATATGAAGGCGTTTCTGGCAAATTAGTCTGTGGAACTAAGGGAGCCACCCCGACGCGGTCACGGTTCTGTGAAGCTGCTCTCTCAGCTGCCTGATCGCTGCTTGGTTTCCTTGTGCCACTTTCACGCCCCCTCTCTGGTGTCCGTTACAGTGGGAGACTGAAACCCCTGGGCAGATGGACTGCCTCCAAGAGACTAAGGGTGTGATCACCACATTTGATTGGGGACCCTCGGGTGGTCAAGTGGCCCCTTTCTTTCCAAATAGCATGTAGCACCAGAAAGGCACACTTGGAGTCAGTGTAGTGGCTACTCTTTTTCCTTTTCCCAGCTCTAAAGCTAGAGTCAGGGCTATGTGCTCAGTTAATTGGGCTGAAGTACCTGGTGGCAGAGGCTTAGCCTCTATGGTCTCAAAAGTGGAGACTACCCGGCTCTTCTTTTTCCATCCAAGACAAAGCTGCTTTCATCAGTGTACCAGATTTCCTCAGGATTGGTCAGAGGATCTTCTGACAATCCTTCTCGGGGTTTTGTCCAGTGGTCCAAGGTTTCTAGGCAAGAGTGAAAGGGGAGAGAGCCCTCGGGGGCAGCCAGGAGGGTGGCTGGGTTAAGAACCTCACAAGGGGATACAGTCAGGCCGGGATTTTCCATCAGCACTACGTGGTATCTGAGGATCCTTTGATCAGACATCCATAAATGGCCTCTCCCATTCAGGAGTTGTTTCACTTGTGCTTGGTAAAAAATAGTTTGCCCCCAAAAGAGAGTTTCAAAGCATCTTCTGTCAGAACTGCAATAGCTGCAAAATTTTGAAGGCAGGGAGGCCAGCCTTGGGCAGGTGGGGCAAGCCTCTTGGATAAGTAAGCTACAGTCTGGGGCTCGGGTCCCAACCTTTGAGTTAACACTCCCAAGGCTACTACTTCCTTTTCATGGATATAAAGTTGGAGTGCTTTTTCTGGATCTGACAACCTCAAGGCAGGTGCATTCTGTAGCACCCAAAATGGTACAGGTTTAGGAGGAGAAGGCTCTGGAGTAGGAGGTCAGGACAGAGTAGGTAGCCCCTGTGTCAACCAAAAAGTTCTTGGGCCTATCTGCCACATCCAGTTGCACCCTTGGCTCCAGCCCCATGATGGTTATCTGTGACAGGTGGGCTGGCTGGAGTAGGGCACTTCAGTCTTATTGAACCTTTGTGAGGGAAGGCTCGGAGCTTGTACCTTGAGGCTCTTGGGTCCCAAGGGCAGAGTGCCACCCAGTGTCCCAACTGATGGCATTTGTAGCAAGTGGTTTTAAGAGACTTGCCACAGTTTGGACACTCTTTGGCCCAGTGTCCCGCCTGACTACAGATTAGGCATTTGCCCCATGCCTTATCCTTAAAGGACTCGGGGTTTGCCATAGGGCTTCCCTGAAGAGTGGCCAGCATCTGAGCATGACTAGTCTCTTTCCTTCTCTCCCTTTCCTGGGCCTTGGCCTCCCTCTTCTGTTTTCTGTTATAAAAGGTATTGGTGGCTGTCTGGACCATTTCATCTAAAGAGGCAGCAGGGTCCTGCTGCTATAGCTGTTGTAACTTTATCTTGATGTCTGGTGCACACTGGGACAGGAATTTGTCCTTTAAAATCACCTGTTCCTTGTAAGAGTCTAAGTCCAGATTGGTAAACTTTTGGAGAGCCTCTTCTAGCATTTCCAGAAAGTCAATGGGGTTCTCACTGGACTCCTGAATTATTACTGGGACCAGGCACAGTCCCACAAGTAATACGCTTCCTTCTATTTCTGTGGGTGGACTTCCTTAGGGGTGAGTTTTCTGAAGGTTATCCTACCCAGTACTGTTGCAACCTGAGAGCCAGGCATTCCTGGGTCAGGGTGCAGATCCCCAGGTAGGCTGAGGCATGACAGCCTCCTAGAGATCGAATCCCTGGGCAGGTTGAGGCATGTCGACCTCCTGGGACCCCTGGACTGGCAGATCCCTGAGCAGGTTGAGGTGTGACAACCTTGCAAGGACCAGATCACTAGCCAGTTTGAGGCAGGTTGACCTCCTGGGACCCCCAGGCTGGCGTTGGTCATCCCCAAGGTCTCCAGCGTGACCAGTGCTGGGTAGGATTAAGGGGTTATAATCTTAATTCATTGCTGGTTTGTCCACTGGAGATGGGAATAGATATCATGATGTGAAGCAATCCAAGTCTGTACCCTGAGACTGGCAACCTCGGGAAATAAGCCTTATCCTCTTATTGCTCTGAGGGAAAGTAAGTCACTGATTTCCTCCCCTAGTCCTCCGTAAGAGCAGTTTAGGGTGTTTCCAGTGGTAAACATCTCATTGTCATAGACCCACTTTAGGTAATAGCAGAAGTAATGACAAAGGAGTGGGTTATCTGGTCCTGTTAGGGGCATTAGGAGTATTTTAATAATAATAAGCGGGATGGAGCAATGTTGCCTAAAAGGGGGCAGGGTCCTGGTTGCAAGAGTTAGTAAGTGGCTTAAGAACAAAATGATAAGAGGCAACAGACCAGATGTTCCACAAAAGTGGAGTGGAGATTTGATCCAGGGGTATGTTTGTAACTTTAGGAGAAGGGTGGCAAGGGTTTGGGCCCAAATAGCCTGCAGGGCTAACTCCCGGAGTTGCAAACATTATCCCTGGAAGCCCAGTTGCCCTTGAAGGGGTGCCACCAACAGATGGATTTCTAGCAGGCACTGTGTGCCTGTCTCCCACCCTCGTGGGTTCACTGAGAGATGCTGTTGTTGCACATGTTGTAGGAAACTTGGAAGATGAAGGCCTGAATATCTAGAGGGGTTGGATATTATACAGTGTTTCCCTCTCAAGGGCCAGCTATTTTCTGGTTGTCCCTCCAGAAGATGATAGAGGCAACACTGTGGGCCTGGAAGGGGCTCAGGAAAAGAGCATGAAACAGGAGGGAAGGGGGCAGGGCACAACTTTTAAAAAAATGACATAGCCCACGGGCATAACATAAACTGATTAAAATCAAGTGGGTCCAAGAAGACAAGTAAAAATCATCTAAACCTTGATCCTCAATCTTCAAGATAAATGACACACCCAGAGGCACCAGGACAGTTCCAAGGCACTGTCAAAAGATGGGGGAGTGGGTGGTTCCCCAATTGTTGGAATGATCCTCCCACTCATTAGCATATGAAAACACCCAGCTCAGGAAAACTAACCACACCACATTCCATGGCCCCTGCACTCACCTTCTGCAATGGCCTACACCCTATGGGGTGTGCGTCTCTCTGAATCTGAACAAATCTACCTCTTACTACTGCTGTGTCTCTCACTGAATTTTTTGCAATAGGACAGCAAGAGCCCGAGCTTCATGAGGTCCTAAAACTAGGCACCGTGGGTTTTGACTGGGCTCAAGTCCCAGTCAGACATGACCGAGTGACTAAGCATGGCACAGAGTCCCAGCCACGTGAGTCTGAGTCCCAATCTTAGGGGCAGGTTTTGAACACAACTTTCAGAAATGGAAAGACAATAACCTGCCCAAGCAAACAACGGCGTGGATGGAAGGACAGCAGGAGGAATCATGGGAAAATGTGCCCACCAAGCAATCCCCTTCATCACCTACCAGAAAATTTGCCAAATGCTGACCTGTGCTCACAGTTTTCATTGGCACAAAGAAGATTAAGGACAGAAGAATCCCCGTCCACTTGGGCAACAACTACTAAGGCACAGGAGACAGTAGAGCCTTCAAGACACCCTGGGACACCCACTGCTGCTCTCCTGTTCATGGGGTGTTCAAGGAAACAAGGAACAAGAGACTGCAAAGGAATTAAGATTTTGTTAGCCATATGTCATGGGGGCAAGGAGCTCCTACCCCAGTTGGAGGTCTTCTGGGATCTGAGACTGAGCCATGTGAGCTTTCTGCTGAGTTTGTTTTTGCTGTCCCAGTTTCCAGCATGCTGGGCTTCTTGTCACTTCCCCTGAGCTGGGTTTTTTTTTCTGCGTTCAGCTTCCCCCACAGGAGCTTTCGCCAAGTTGGGCTTCTGCTGTGCTTGGCTTCCTCCTCGTGGGGGCCGAGCTGAGATTGTTTCAGCCAGGTTAAATCCGAGTCACAGCACCATATATGTCAGGGGAGTGTGTAATTTCCTTGGTTCTGTCTCACCGCAGCAAAAATTTGAAGTGACAGGGGGACCAGTGTTACAGCCTCGTGTAATTTTCTCACTCGCAACAAAATTTTAAGCGATGGATGGACCAGTGTTACAACTCAGTTTTATTTGACAAGCAAAGGAAAATACATCCTCGAGGCGTGAGAGTGGACCAACCCAAAAGATGTGAAGAGAAGCCTCAGGCTCAATTTTGGCTCCTCTTTTTATAAGTTTTTTTCTCCTCCCCGCTGAGCCTGCCCTATGTAAACTGGGCTAGCCAGGAGAGCTGTTTGTTTTACCTCAGGTCCTCACTCCGATCCTCGGACCTTCCTTTGTTCCATTTTTGAGGGCTTTTCCCTTCTTTGTCTTTTATCCACCGCCATCCTGGACTCCTTTTCCCTATTCTAACTACGTAACAGATGCAAGAGTCAAGACTCACTAAAATTATTTCCCAGTGTCTCCTGCTTTGGCAGGTATGTTCTTTACCACTAGTGCCACCTGGGAAGCCCTAAGTTTAGTGCATGTGTGCTATGGGGGACTACAAATTAAGCTAAAAAAAGACAGGTTAATAGGAGAAAAGGCACAAGCTATTTAGTGATATTTACTTCCACAGAAGTTCGCAGAAAAGACGTGATGCTCAAAAGAAGTGGTTAGACTCAAGGGCACATCCATCTCTTTTGCAACGAAAAGAAGGTTTAGATTTTGAGGTACAGTAAATTATGGCAAAATGACCAGGAAGTATATGAGG
Source organism: Moschus berezovskii (assembly GCF_049115385.1). Taxonomy (NCBI): domain Eukaryota; kingdom Metazoa; phylum Chordata; class Mammalia; order Artiodactyla; family Moschidae; genus Moschus; species Moschus berezovskii. The sequence goes on from NC_142461.1 coordinate 3,723,968, forward strand.
GCACTAATGGAAGAGAAGAGCTATCTCAGTCAAGTCTGCTTATGCAGACTCATTCCACTGCCGACTCCCCATCGTTAATGATAAGAGTTGCTTTTCTCTCCGTAGTACAAGGACAATGGGAGAAGGACACGTTCCTCAAAGGGAAGCTTATGTCCTACTTTTGGGCAGATAAAGGGAGGGCAAAGAACTCTTCATGCATCTGTCAATTCTCAATTGCCTTTAGCTGAAAATAACTCTTGTGCCAAAGTGGTGTATTTTGGGATGGAGTATTCTGATCCCTTTCAGGACCGCGGAGCAGGGAAGTGACAGAAGCAGCCTTCACGCTGGAGCCTCCTGGCTCCTAGCCCAGTACCTCTTCACTGCTCTCTTTCCTTGGAGCGCTTGGGCTTTTCAGGAGCAGACCCATGTTCCTCATCCTGCATTTCCAGGACCTTCTACAGCACCACCTGGCCCAGCCTTTCCTCAGGCATGGGGCTTCCCAGAGAAGAGGCTCACAGGGCGCCTGAGTCATTCCCTTTTGGTTCCTTCCCAATCCTTCAGATAACATCAAAGCCCAGGTGGTGGCAGCTTGGAGCCTGGGTGTCTTTCAAAGTCTTGCTCTTTTACCCAACAACTATGGATTATGCTTCTTCTCTAACAAGAGTTTTCATCACATTTATTATTTTAATATATATATTCATTTATTTATTTTTGGCTACACTGAATCTTCTTTGCAGCACACAGGCTTTCTCTGGTCGTGGCAAGCAGGGACTGCTCTCCAGCTGTGGTGTGAGAGCTTCTCATTGGGGTGGCTTCTCGGCAGTGTGCAGGCTCTAGGCATGTGGGCTTCAGTAGTTGCTGCCCTTGGGCTCCAGAGCACAGGCTCAGTAGTTGAGGCACTTGGGCTTTGTTGCTGCTCTGTGGCATGTGAGATCTTCCCTGACCAGGGATTGAGCCTGTGTCCTTTGCATCTCAAGGCAGATTCTTAACAACTAGACAACTAGGGAAGCCTTACTGCATTTATTTTTATGGTCACCTTCTGTTTATGACACCTGGTGCTCTTTTTCATTTGCCCAAGTGATGTCAGTTTCCTTCTTGAATAAATTTATTTAGATTTTAAAGAAAGCTTTAAAAAAAAAAAAAGTGCAGTAGGGAGTTCCCTGCTGCCCCAGTGGTTAGGACTCCACACTTTCACTGCTGAGGGCCTGGCTTCAGTCCCTGGTCAGGGAATTGAGATCCCACAAGCCACATGGTGTGGCCAAAAACCTGAAAAAAATAGAGTAAAAGTGGAATATTAAACCAAACATCAGGAAGAGGATGTGTGAAAGGCTGGGGTTTGGGAAGTGTAATCCCACCCGCTCCTGTCTGATGGATGGGGCAGTGGGGGCCCATAGAACAGGGCTTAGATGGAGTTGGAGCTGGAATGTGAATCTCCCGTCTTACAGACCAGCCAGCTGTGCAGGCACAGGAGGAACACCCTTGGTATCAGTGATCTGGTCAGCCCTGAGGTTGGTCTTGGGATGGACGCTGCCTGCTTGGGGTGCGAAGCGCAGGGAATGTGGGAGGGACGGGGGACCACTGATAGAGGAGAGGTGGAGGGGGTTCTCGCCACACGCATCAGAATCTCCAGCAGCGCTTGTTCAAAAAAATACAGGTTCCTGGACCCCGCTCCACACCCACGAAATCAGACCCTCTGAGCATGGGGCCCAGGAACCAGCATTTTAAGCAAACCCCACTTCTGCCCCCTGGGATTCTTGTCCACCATAATGCCTTAGAAGCATACTGCCTTAAGGAATGTGCTATCTGGGCTGGAGAAGGTGGCATCAGAGTGGCTTTACTTCCCACACCCAGTCTCTGCCACTTCCTGCTGAGTGACTTTCCCCAGGCGAGTTATTTAACTTATCTGAGTCTGTTTCCTCATCTTTACAATAAGGTCAGAATAACCACCTGGCAGGGCCATGTGTAATCAGGTATAAAGAAGAAAATGTATACACAGTTCTTAGCACAAGGAAATCCAGAAAACAGCTTTTTCTCATCTCCCCCTTTTGGGAAGCCAGAGGATACCACAACCGATTTTTTCTTCTGCTCTGTGGTTCCCAGATTTTGGGTATTTGGGGCCTGGGAGCGGCACTCTGCCATCAGCAGAGCCAGGAGCAGAGGCGGCTTCATCTCAGGGCTGGATCCTCGAGGGGACACCACAGCCTCAGCTTCTTTTGGCCCCAGCCCAGCGCGGCCCCTGGAAGGGCTGCAAAGCTGCCCACCTGGAGAATGACCTTTGACCTCACGTCCATGGCCTCTGGGGAAAAAGGGAGTGTTCTTGGCAGAGGATGGGCAGCTGATTTCTGAGAGTCTGAGAGAGGGAGCAGAGAGGTGATAAACATGCCTCCTCTCTGAAAGCGTTAATCACTCAGTCATGTCCGACTCTTTGTGACCTCACGCATTGTAGCCCGCCAGGCTCCCCTGTCCATGGGGTTCTCCAGGCAAGAATACTGGAGTGGGTAACCATTCCCTCCTCCAGGGGATCTTCCCAAAGCAGGGATTGAACCCTGGTTTCCTGCACTGCAGGCAGATTCTTTACCATCTGAGCCACCAGGGAGGCCTGCCCCATTTTCTGGGGACCCTAGAAATCTGGACACCCCCCTCTTTCACTCTGTCTCAGCCTTCTCACCAACCAGACATGCTATTCATCAGGAAAGAGATGAAAGTTTGATTAAAAAAAAAATTCCCTTTCATGGAAAACATCAACAGTCTTAAGAGGTAGGTGTTGTCACCCCCATCTCACTGATCACAAGTTGAGGATCAGAGAAGTAAAACCCCTGGTCCAAGGTCACACAGCTGGGAAGTAGCCCAGTTTAGAGAAAGAAGGTGAGCTTCCCTCTCACTCCTCATTCATCCAACAGATAGTTCCACGCCCCTGGCATGGTTCTGGTTGCTGGGGAAGTTGTGGTCCCGCCGTGAGTTTGTAGTGTTTGCTCGCTCGTGAAGCTCTGGGGTGATGCAGACTAGTGGATGAACGAGAAGGTGATGAGGAAAATCGCCAGACTGTGACGCAGGGAATGAAACGGGAGTAAGTGAGGGTGGGAGGTGGAGGCTCTGGGCTGGAGAGCAGGGGCGTTTTCTCTGGGGGAGTGACTGTCAGCTGAGCTCTGGACTAGAGAAGAGGTCCGTTTTGCAAAGAGCTCAGGGAAGTGCCCACCAGGAGAAGCCCCAAGGACTTCCTGACTCTGGATGGTCCAGCTGGCCTGGGGTCAGGCCGGCTCTCGGGCTGACTTCAGCAAGGACGTCAAGGGCCCCAAGTGGGGCCCCAGCCCCACCTGCGCATCCCAGCGAAAAGGAAGGAGCAAGATCCAGCTGGAAAAACAGGCAGAGACACGGGGAAGTCATCCGCCCGTCACTGCCCTGGGCTAGGCGCCCGCCCCCCGGAAGTAGAACGCTACATCCAGGTGCGGATTGATCCAGGTGAGGACTGGATCAGCCAATGGTGGGAAGGAGACTTGTGCAGGATGAAGTGCTCCCAACGTGGGGGCTCGAGCTGAGCACAACTCTTATCGTCAGCGTGATTGTTACTCACTATACCTTCCCCCAGGATCCCGTCTTGCTGTACCCCACCCTTGCCTCCTCCTCTCTGGGTGTAGCTGTTTCCCCTGCGCCCCCGGGGTACCAGGGCTGAGTCAACAACTGTTCCAGTAAAAAGTGTGGGAGGTAGGATGAGACATGGCCCTGGAGCCTGCGTTCGAATCCCAGCGCTGCCACTTATCAGCAAGTGACTCAGTGTCAAGTTTCAGTTTCCGCAGCTGGAAAACACAGGTGATAATTCCAGTGTTCTGCAGGAGGAAAGAACTGTGGGCGGTGGGCACCCCAGGTGTTCATTGTCCACCCCACCCCACCTCTGCCGTTTCCAAGCCTGAGCCCGGGGGAAAGAGGAAGCACTGGAAGTGTCCTTCCGTCCACCTCCTTCATCCTGGGGGTGGAGGACAGAAGCTGCCCGCGAATCTCTCCTTTCTTTGAGCCTCTTATCCAACTCCAGTGGCTGGAAACTGACCCAGCATGAGAACTCATCGAGCAGGAAGTTCTCCTCTTACTTTGGGTACTCAGTCCTGGCTTCCCTGAGATCCCACCCACGCATCCAAGACGTGTTCCGAAGTCCTGTGTCATTAGCAACCTGGGATTCGTTCATTCACCCATGTGTTCATTCATTCAACCATGTATTGATCACCTACTCTGTGATCACCAGGCACGAGCCCTAGCTGCTTGGCTCACAGAGGGTGCTCCAGGCAGAGTCCTCCTTCCAATCCAGCCCTAAACTTGCCCACCCAGCACCGTCCTCTGAACAGCCCCAACAGCCTTGGTTCTGGCAGCTCCCACAGGGACATTGACCCCTGTCCCTTCTCAGGGGTAAATAAATCCTGAGGAATCTAAACCAGTCAGGGTAGTCCCATCGTCTGGGGCCACCGTGGTTTAGTCTTGAGCAGGAGGACTGCTGGATGGTGGTGGTGGTAGGGCATATTAAAGAGACGCGGAACAGACAGTGTTTTCTCTGCTGGATGTTATCACGTCTGGCTTGAGGTCTGGACAATAGCTGCTATCTTAGAGACAGGAGGCAAGCCGTCCAGAGGGCAAAGACGGCCCAGGGAGGATGGCCAGGAAAGAAACCGGAGCTGATGACATTATCAAGCCACTAAAGAGCCACCTTCCTCCTAGATGTCTTGTCACTCATTGTTGAAACTCACTGAGCCACAGTTTTTGGCTGGAAAGCTTCCTGACAGGTTTGAGTGGGAGGGGGTGCCAGGGAGCAGAGCAGGAACAGTTGCAGTGGGAGTGGCATCCTGAGTCTGTGTTCTGTTGGTAGAGGGCCCTCTGGAGGTTCCTGTTTCCATTTTGAGCCTCAGGGGGCTCCATTGTCAAATGGGAATAATAACATCCTCATCTGCCAACACTGATGCTATCACAAAGCCACAGAGTTTGGGAGCTCTGATGAGTCAGTGAGGGTACCAGCTCTTGACCATGTGTCTTGAATAGACCTCATGTATCAAGATCTAACTCACATGTTTTCTGCAGAAAGGAGAGAAGTGGGTGGAAAGAGGGGATTTGAGGTTTCAGGTTTGGTCTCTGATTAACAAGAACACCACCCAGGTGGCTCGGTGGGAAAGAATCTGCCTGCCAATGCAGGAGGCCCGGCTTCGATCCCTGGGTCGGGACTATCCCCTGGAGAAAGGAAATGGCAATCCACTCCAGTGTGCTTGCCTGGGAAACCGATGGACAGAGGGGCCTGGTGGGCTCCAGTCCACAGCGTCGCAAAGAGTCAGACATGATTTACCGACCCAACAACAACAAGTAGCAGTTAATTTTAAAATAGAAATTACTATGTGTCACGCATTGTGCTAAGAGCTTAACGTGCATTAATCTTATTTAGTACAGTGACCTCATCTTATTTTCTTATTTCCATTTAACTTCACACACAAGGACCATTTATTTTTGGCTGTACTGCATTTATGACCAACCTAGACAGCATTACTTTGCCAAAAAATGTCCATCTAGTCAAGGCTATGGTTTTTCCAGTAGTCATGTATGGATGTGAGAGTTGGACTATACAGAAAGCTGAGCTCTGAAGAACTGATGCTTTTGAACTGTGGTGCTGCGGAAGACTCATGAGAGTCCCTTGGACTGCAAGGAGATCCAACCAGTCCATCCTAGAGGAAAAGAGTGCTGAATATTCATTGGAAGGACTGAAGCTGAAGCTCTAATACTTTGGCCACCTGATGTGAAGAACTGACTCATTGGAAAAGACCCTGATGCTGGAAAAGATTGAAGGCGGGAGGAGAAGGGGATGACAGAGGATGAGATGGCTGGATGGCATGACCAACTCAATGGACGTGAGTTTGAGTCAACTCTGGGAGTTGGTGATGGACAGGGAAGCCTTGCATGCTATAGTCCATGGAGTTGCAAAGAGTCGGACATGACTGAGCAACTGACCTGAACTGAACTACACAGCTTTTGGGATTATAGTTCCCCAAATAGGGATCGAAGCTGGGCCCTTGGCAGTGAAGGTGCAGAGTTCTAGCCACTGGACTACCAATAAAGTTCTTGGAACCTGAACCCAGTACCCATAGTTCTTAGACCCTACCATGCTCTCTGGCATGAGCCTCTGAGCTTCGCAGAAGGAAAACCACTCAGTCAGCTCTTTCAGAGATGTGTGTCACAGCCTGGATGGTGTGGGTGGCTCCAGGTGCTCCGGCCATGTAGCTAATCATATATGAATGACAGGTTGGGACTTCTTGTAAGAATATATTCACCATCGATCCATTCATCCATCTGAAGTCAGTTTCCCTAACAGCCAAGCCTGAGACGAGAATTCTTGGGCAAGGGAATGATTTATTGAGGAAGTGCCCTTAGGGAGAAACCTGTAGGAGAAAGAGGAAAACAGGGTAGGCCAGGGCACAGATCGAGACATCTAACCCGAACCCACGAGGAGCTCTGGGGCACCGTGTACGACCCAGATGGTCTTGCATCAGGCAGGGAGAAGGCGGTCATGCCCTCCACAGTCATTCTCCCAACTCACTGGTTAGAGGTGGGCGAGGAGGGGTGGGTGATGGGCATGGCAGCGCCCAGCAGCCTGGGGAAATCCTCAAGAGAAGGAGGCCGACGTGCGACTTGGCAGCCGATCCCTGGGCTGGGGACGTGGGCCAGGAGGGGACCTGGGTGGGGCCTGACGCCGCCTGCCCCACCTCCATCTCTTCTCCGGAGGCTCCTTTGATTCCTAAGCAAAGACTGCCTGCTTATCACCTGGGGGAGCAGAGGAAGCAGAGATGAGAGTGACACGGACCCCACCCTCCCAGAGCTCCAGTCCGCTCAGAGCGGTCCAGACAATCACACACCACGCAAGTGGGAACTCGGCAAGGTGAAGACCCGTAAAGTGCTGCGGGAGCTTGAGGGTGGGAGTGAGCCCTTGGAACTGGAGAGGAATGGCCGGGGAAGACTTCTGTAGGAAGCGGCCCTTGGATCCCGAGGAGCCTAGGGTAGGCTTAGCTACCTGGGAAACAGCAGGTCAGTGGAACGTCGCTGCCGAAGTCCAGGTTGAGCAAATGCCTGGCAGCCAGAGAGGAAAGAGTGCCCGGAAGTCACATGGCAGCAGACCAGGTGCCTGGAGCGCAGGGAGCCTGGTCTAGTCCTTGTCTCGAAAAGTATTTACTGAGCCCTTCTGGGTTCTGGGTGCTGCTTTGGGCACCAGCACGGCAACGACTCCAAGACAGGCACGAGCCAAGTCTGTGAGGGTCCCCAAGGCTCCAAGGGAGAGGGACAAAGTGCCAGGCAGTAACGGGTCCCAGACACCCCGCCCACCGCCCCGCCCTGGATGGTGCAGGGCCTTGGGGTTGTGGGGATTTTTTTTTCATTTATTTATTTTTAATTGGAGGATAATTGCTTTATAATATTGTGCTGGTTTCTGCCACACATCAGCATGAATCAGCCACAGGTACATGTGTGTCCTGTGATGACTGGAGGGGTGGGCTGGAGCGGGAGGCGGGACTCTGGGCCTTGGGGTTTGAAGAAGCAGAGTCCCATGGACAGAAAGATCTGTATCGCCCTTTACAGAGGCCACTCTGGCAGCTGCTTGGATGGTGTTTTAGGGGTGGGGGGAGCCTGGAGGGGCCCGGTGAGTGGTCATGAAGGGAGAACCTGCCTCATCCTGCCCCCAGACCCTGCCCCCAGTGCCCACCACTTTGCCCCAAACACACACTCCCCCTGGCAGCTCCCTGGCCTTGGTTTTTCCTAAGATCTCAATCCACCCTCAGAGGAGACATCTGGAGAGATTCAGAAGGTCCAAGAGGCAAGTGGGAGCTAGGGGCGAGGCCAAGCCCCTTCCTCTTCCAGGGAGTATTTTAAAGGAGCCAGGCGGGGATCAGGGCTGTGGCCAGTGGTCCTGGGGGTCTTCTGCAGAGCTCAAGATGCAGAGGGACAGGCTAGAGGGTGTGGCACTGGCGGGTCTCGCCCTCGCATCTGGGCAGGTAACGCAGGTGATTCTTGTAGGTGTCCAGGTTCCGCTGCAGGCAGAAGGCCAACTCCTTGTCACAGGCACACAGCTGCTGCTCACACCAGCTCCCCTTGGTGGCTGCGAGGGGGTGGAGGAGGGCACTTAAGTGGTCTGCCCCTTCCCATGGCGGGGTGGGTCGTCGCCCCCGGAGGGGATCTGCTGAAGGCAGCTCAGCCCTTACTCAGCCTTCGGTGCCCTTCCCAGCTCCTTGGACTCTGGCTCTGTGACCTTGGGCATGGGGCATGCCCTGGCTGAGTGCCATTGCTCCTTTGTTCATGCATCCGTTCAGTAAACAACTGAGCACCCATCCTTTGGCAGTCCCAGGAGGGCGAGGAGAACAGAATGGACACCTGAGTTCACACTCCCCTGGGGCTGAGCGGGGGGCGCAGATGTCGGAGAGGTGTGTGGGCCTTGTTGTTCAGTCGCTCTGTCGTGTCCTACTCTTTGTGACCCCACGGACAGCAGCGTGCCAGGCTTCCCTGCCCTTCACAGAAGTGAGTGCAACTGTGCTTACCCGGGAGTAAGGAACGAGGCAGGGCTCTGAGCTGGGAACTGGTGGGACTGACTCAGTGACAAAAGCCATTTGAGCTAAGATCAGAAGAGTGAGCTGTTGCTCCTACCCTGGAAAGTCAGGGTGGAGGACGGGGAGTGTTCCTGACAGAAGGAACAGCATGTGCAAAGACTCTGAGGAACGACGGACCATGGTGCTTCAGTTTCAGCATCTGTCAAATGGGGAACTCTGCTCAGTGTTTTGTAATAATCTATTAGGGAAAAGAATATGTATACACACATACATACATATATGTATATTCAGATTAAAAGAAGAAGGCAAAGCCTTTAGCACAGAGTAAGTGGTCAATAAATGTTGGCCGTTACAGCTGCTGCCACTAAGTCCTCAGTTAACAGGGACAGCTTCTGAGCCCAGTCAGCTTCCAGCCCCGGGACTTGCTGCCTTTCTCTGTGCATGGACCCTGGGGCCTGGTGACCTGGGTTACAGCCCAGGCTTTCTCATTTGTAGCTGTGTGACCCTGAGCAAACAGTTCACTCTAGTTTCAGGCTTCTTGTCAGTAAAATTCAGAAGGGCTTCCCAGGTGACTCAGGATTTGCCTGCCAAGCAAGAGACGTGGGTTCAAGTCCTGGGTCAGGAAAATCCCCCGAAGGAAATGGAAACACGCTCCAGTACTTTTGCCTGGGAAGTCCCATGGACAGAGGAGACGGGCGGGTCACACTTCATGGGGTTGCAAAGAGTAAGATGCGACTTAGTGACCACCACCACCAAGAAAATGACCAGCAGGTGGTCCTGCCTCCGATCTGGGCTGCTCGAAGAATACACGACGATGAAAAAATGAACAGTAACCTCGGTAACTCAATGAAACTAAGCCAGGCCGTGTGGGGCCACCCAAGATGGACGGGTCATGGTGGAGAGGTCTGACAGAATGTGGTCCCTGGAAAAGGGAATGGCAAATCACTTCAGTATTCTTGCCTTGAGAACCCCACGAACAGTATGAAAAGGCAAAATGACAGGATAGTGAAAGATGAACTCCCCAGGTTGGTAGGTGCCCAATATGCTAGTGGAGATGAGTAGAGAAATAACTCCAGAAAGAATGAAGGGATGGAGCCAAAGCAAAAGCAACACCCATTTGTGGATGGGACTGGTGATAGAAGCAAGGCTTAATGCTGTAAAGAGCAATATTGCATAGGAACCTGGATTGTTAGGTTCACGAATCAAGGCAAATTGGAAGTGGTCAAACAGGAGATGACAAGACTAAACATCGACGTTCTAGGAATCCTTGTGAACATAGACATTCTAGGAACTAAGATGGACTGGAATGGGTGAATTTAACTCAGATGACCATTATATCTACTACTGTGGGCAGGAATCCCTTAGAAGAAATGGAGTAGCCATCACAGTCAACAAAAGAGTCCAAAATGCAGTACTTGGATGCAATCTCAAAAACGACAGAATGATCTCTGTTCGTTTCCAATGCAAACCATTCAATATCATAGTAATCCAAGTCTATGCCCTGACCAGTAATGCTGAAGAAGCTGAACGGTTCCATGAAGACCTACAAGACCCTCTAAAACTAACACTGAAAAATGATGTCCTTTTCATGAAAGGGATTGGAATGTAAACGTAGGAAGTAAAGATAAACCTGGAGTAACAGGCAAATTTGGCCTTGGAGCATGGAATGAAGCAGGGCAAAGGCTAATAGAATTCTGCCAAGAGAACACACTGGTCATAGAAAACACCCTCTTCCAACAACACAAGAGAAGACTCTACATATGGACATCACCAGATGGTCAACACCGAAATCAGATTGATTATATTCTTTACAGCCAAAAATGGAGAATCTCTATACAGTCAGTAAAAACAAGACTGGGAGCTGACTGTGGCTCACATCATGAACTCCTTATTGCCAAATTCAGACTGAAATTGAACAAAGTGGAGAAAACCACTAGACCATTCAGGTATGACCTAAATCAAATCCCTTATGATTATACAGTGGAAATGAGAAATAGATTTAAGGGACTAGATCTGATAGACAGAGTGCCTGATGAATGGTGGACAGAGATTCGTGACATTGTACAGGAGACAGGGATCAAACCATCCCCAAGAAAAATAAATGCAAAAAAGAATGGTTGTCTGAGGAGGCCTTACAAATAGCTGTGAAAAGAAGGAAAGCGAAAAGCAAAGGAGAAAATGAAAGATATACCCATTTGAATGCAGAGTTCCAAAGAATAGCAAAGAGATATAAGAAAGTCTTCCTTAGTGATCAATGCAAAGAAATAGAGGAAAACAACAGAATAGGAAAGACTAGAGATCTCTTCAAGAAAACTAGAATACCAGGGCAAACTTTCAAGCACAGATGGGCTCAATAAAGGACAGAAATGGTATGGACCTAACAGAAGTAGAAGATATTAAGAAAAGGTGGCAAGAATACACAGAAGAACTGTACAAAAAAGATTTTCATGACCCAGATAATCACGATGGTGTGGTCACTCACTTAGAGCCAGACATCCTGGAATGGGAAGTCAAATGGGCTTTAGGAAGCATCACTATGAACAAAGCTAGTGGAGGTGATGAAATTCCAGTTGAGCTATTTCAAATCCTGAAAGATGATGCCGTGAAAGTGCTGCATGCAATATGCCAGCAAATTTAGAAAACTCAGCAGTGGCCCCAGGACTGGAAAAGGTCAGTTTTCTTTCCAATCCCAAAGAAAGGCAGTGTCAAAGAATGCTCAAACTACCGCACAATTGCACTCATCTCACACGCTAATAAGTAATGCTCAAAATTCTCCAAGCCAGGCTTCAATAATACGTGAACCGTGAATTTCCAGATGTTCAAGCTGGTTTTAGAAAAGGCAAAGGAATCAAATTGCCAACATCTGGTGGATCATCAAAAAAGCAAGAGAGTTCCAGAAGAACATCTATTTCTGCTTTATGGACTATGCCAAATCCTCTGACTGTATGGATCATAATAGACTGTGGAAAATTCTGAAAGATGTGGGAATACCAGACCACCTGACCTGTCTCTTGAGAAACCTGTATGCAGGTCAGGAAGCAACAGTTAGAACTGGACGTGGAACAACAGACTGGTTCCAAATAGGAAAAGGAGTACGTCAAGACTGTATATTGTCACCCTGCTTATTTAATTTGTATGCAGAGTACATCATGAGGAATGCTGGGCTGGAGGAAGCACAAACTGGAATCAAGATTGCTGGGAGAAATATCAATAACCTTAGATATGCAGATGATATCACCCTTATGGCAGAAAGTGAAGAACTAAAGAGCCTCTTGATGAAGGTGAAAGAGGAGAGTGAAAAAGTTGGCTTAAAGCTAAACATTCAGAAAACAAAGATCATGGCATCTGGTCCCATCACTTCATGGGAAATAGATGGGGAAACAGGGGAAACAGTGGCTGACTTTATTTTTCTGGGCTCCAAAAATCACTGCAGATGGTCATTGCAGCCATGAAATTAAAAGACGCTTACTCTTGGAAGGAAAGTTATGACCAACCTAAACAGCATATTGAAAACCAGAGACATTACTTTGCCAACCAAGGTCCGTCTAGTCAAGGCTATGGTTTTTCCAGTGATCATGTATGGATGTGAGATTTGGACTAAAAGAAAGCTGAGCAGAGAAGAACTGATGTTTTTGAACTGTGGTGTTGGAGAAGACTCTTGAGAGTCCGTTGGACTGCAAGGAGATCCAACCAGTCCATCCTAAAGGAGATCAGTCCTGGGTGTTCATTGGAAGGACTGATGCTGAAGCTGAAACTCCAATGCTTTGGCCACCTGATGTGAAGAACTGACTCATTTAAGACCCTGATGCTGGGAAAGATTTAGGGCAGGAGGAGAAGGGGGCGACAAAGGATGAGATGGTTGGATGGCATCACTGACTCAATGGACATGAGTTTGAGTGAACTCCGGGAGTTGGTGATTGTCAGGGAGGCCTGGCGTGCTGTGGTTCATGGTTTTGCAAAGAGTCAGACATGACTGAGTGACTGGACTGAACTGAGCCTCTAACCTGAGTGATTATTCAAGCATGCCTCTGCAGGGCACCTTATGTCTCCTCTTATTTTAGTTTTTGAATTAACTTTATGGAGTAGAATACTGCTATCATCCTGAGTTTCCAGAGGAAGATCCCGGGGTTCAGGGAAGTTAAGCAGTGTGTTCAAGGTCACACAGCTGGTCAGTGGTGGGCCTGGGATCTAAGCTGAGGTCTGGCAGCCTTCTAGGTCCTAAAGGGGTCAAAGTCTCTATGGGACCTCTCCATACTCCTACCCCCATTGCTGCCTCTCCTTCACAGCCCAGATATTGCCACTGGACATATGAGAAAAACAGAGAGGCTGAGCAGCTTGTGCTCTGCCATACAACGTGTGAAAGCAATGCATGCGATAACTCCATTGCTCAGCCTCCAGCTCCAACCCTGAGGCCCAGGCACTCACAGCACTGGACTCTCCCCCGGAAAAAGGTGTACTCATAGTGGTCATAGCGGTGGTCACAGCTGTGGTGCGTCAGGTTCCCATAGCAGCAGTCGTGGTCATGGCAGCACCTGGCAGGAGAGGACAGGAGGTGGGTAAGTCCTCGGCTGACTTGAGTCCGAAACTGCATGTCCACCTCGGAAGTCAAGGCCTGCAGGCTCTAGTCTTCTTTCTAGTTAGAACTTCTCGAGTGCTTCCTGTGTACCAGGTGGTGGTTTAGTCTCTAAGTCGTGTCTGACTCTTGCGACCCTGTGGACTGTAGCCCGCCAGGCTCCTCCATCAGTGGGAGTCTCCAAGCAAGAATACTGGAGTGGGTTGCCATTTCCTTCTCCAGGGGATCTTCCTGACCCGGGGATCAAAGCTGGGTCTCCTGCATTGCAGGCAGATTCTTTACCGTCTGAGCCATGAAGAAAGAGTCCCTCCTGTATACCAGGCACTTGCTCTACCTAGGAATTCTCTCTTAATCCTTTCGGCCACTCTAGGATGGAGGTACTAGTATCATCACCATTTCACAAAGGAGGAAGCTAGGCTCTGGGCGGTCAGGCCACTTGCCCAGGATCACACAGCCTGTATGTGGTGGGTGAGGCTGCTGACCTCGGGCCTGGCGGGCTCTTATCCCTCCTCTGGCAGATCCCTGGGTTGCTGTGAAAACCCAGTGAGATCATGGCAAAGAGAAGTGGGACTTTTTTAAAAACAATGTTCAGTGGCAATGGGAAGTGTTTCTGGCTGTTCCAACTAGTTTGGTGTTGAGAGTGCAAGGCGGCCTTCAGAAACCCTGGGGAACCCTCCAGAAGGGCTGGGGCTGGATCGGAGCTCAGCGCAGTTCCTATCAGGGAAAAACATGAGACCATTCAGGTAAGACCTAAACCAAATCCCTTATGATTATACAGTGGAGGTGATTAATAGATTCAAGGGATTAGGTCTGACAGAGTGCCTTGAAGAACAGCTAAGGACTGAGGTTCGGAACATTGTACAGGAGGTGGTAACCAAAACCATCCCAAAGAGAAAGATATGTAAGAAAGTAAAACAGTTGCTGAGGATACCTTACAAATAGCTGAGAAAAGAAGAGAAGCGAAAGGCAAGAGAAAGGGAAAGATAAATCCAAGTCAATGCAGAGCTCCAGAGAAGAGTAAGGAGAGATAAGAAAACCTTCCTCAGTGATCAGTGCAAAGAAATAGACGAAAACAACAGAATGGGAAAGACTAGAGATCTCGTCAACAAAATTGGAGGTACCAGGAGAACAGTTCATGCAAAGATGGGCTCAATAAAGGATAGAAATGGTATGGACCTAACAGAAGTGGAAGAGATTAAGAAGAGGTGGCAAGAATACACAGAAGAACTGTACAAAAAAGGTCTTAATGACCTGGATAACCATGATAGTGGGATCACTCACCTACAGCCGGACATCCTGTTGTGTGAGGTCAAGTGGGCCTTAGGAAGAATTACTAGGAACAAAGCTATTGGAAGTGATGGAATTCCAGTTGAGCTCTTTCAAATCCTAAAAGATGATGCTGTGAAAGTGCTGCACTCAATAAGCCAGGGAAATTTGGAAAACAGGAGTGGCCACAGGACTAAAAAAGTCAGGTTTCATTCTGATCCCAAAGAAAGGCAATGCCAAAGAATGTTCAAACTACTGTACAATTGTGCTCATTTCACATGCCAGCAAGGCAATGCTCAAACTCCTTCAGGCTAGGCTTCAACAGCACATGGTACCAAACGAATAGATGGATGGAGAGGAAACAGGGGAGGGAAGAGGAGGGTCCCTGGGTAGAGGCAGGGCACGGTTGGGAGGAATTACCGGTCTGTGGCATCTCTGGGTTGGCCTTGGCCACCAATTCCGCAATAACAGCCGTAGGAGAAATAGAAGAAGATGGGGTTCTTCCCTGTCACTTGTCTGACCATCTTGTTCAGGTCCAGTATGTCGCCCTCAGCTGGAACCACACCTGCCAATGAGCCCAGGCACAAGGAGAGGATGTAAATCTCAGGGGAGGCCAGTGGGCTGCAGGCCTGGCACCTCTGCTCTGCCTGGGCCAAACCAATGACCTTGGATAATAAAGTAACAACAAACATATGGTTATTGAAAATATAATGACACTTGGTAACTGATTACCATGGATCTTTTCAGGTAGAGACCTATTGACTCCTTCCATCCCATGAGATACTCTTTATTTTTTAAATCTTTTTATTTTGGTTTATTCTCGATGTAGAGCAAAGTTGCTAAGATCATATAAAGAGATCTCACACACCTCCCCTTTCAGTTTCCTCTCATCATGGTATATGTATGAAAACTAAGAAACCAATATTGGAGCCAGAGACACTGGTTTTAATCTCCATTTTAGGGATGAACACACTGAGGTTCAGTAACTTGTTCCAGGTCATAGTAGCTGGTAAACAGAGGAGCAGGATTAAAGCCCAGGGCAGTCGGGTTCTCTGGGTTCACATTCCATAGTAGGAAGACACTCCCCCCACCACCCCCAACTCC
Source organism: Moschus berezovskii (assembly GCF_049115385.1). Classification (NCBI taxonomy): domain Eukaryota; kingdom Metazoa; phylum Chordata; class Mammalia; order Artiodactyla; family Moschidae; genus Moschus; species Moschus berezovskii. Next base: position 3,739,442 of record NC_142461.1, read on the forward strand.
TACCGCAGCCCAGAGAGAATCCACACATTAAACAGTATGTGTGGGGGCTTCCCTGGTGGCTCAGTGGTAAGGAATCTGCCTGCCAGTGCAGGCGACACAGGTTCAATCCCTGGTCCAGGAAGATCCCACGTGCCGAGGAGCAGCTAAGCCTGGGAACCACAACTATTGAGCCCACGTGCTGCAACTACTGAAACCCACGCCCCCTAGAGCCTTCCTTCCATAAGAGAAGCCACCATGCTGATTAGTCCACACACCACTACTAGATAGGAAACTAACCCAGCAACGGAGACCCAGCACAGTCAAAAATAAAATAAAGTAAATAAAATCATTAAAAAAAAAGCCTCTTAAAAAAAAAACATGCATGGCTCCTCTGGGAAGCAGTGTGATTTAGAAATCAATGTTTTTCATGGATATTTTTCACTTCAGTCATAATATCTGCTGGTTAGAATTGATCATAAGGGGAATTCATTTTATTGGGAGAGAGGAATGCTTGTATTGAGTTAGGAGAAATAAAATATATTAAACCAATGAATTCAGGGAAGAATTTGGGAGAAACAAATGAGATGCGAAGGGGACTGGAATGTACCTGTGTGCCGCTTTGGGAGATGACCCAAGAACACAGATGGAGCCCAGAGTCTCAGAGAGACTGGGCTGGGGCGGCCCCTTCGGGTGACCCTAGTTTTGGAAGCTCACCTCCCACCCTCAAGTAAATGGTGTTATAGTGAAAGCTCTACACTCAAATAAAGTCAGTAATAACCAGGGGAGAGCCCTAAACTAGGGAAGGTTGGGGCTGGGATGAACTTATGCAGTGGGCTGGGCGTGCCATCAGAAGTAGGGTGCTTGCCTTGTGAAGAAAGTGATAGCTACTCAGTGGGGTCCGACTCTTTGCGACCCCATGGACTGTAGCCCGCCAGGCTCCTCTGTCCATGGGATTCTCCAGGCAAGAATACTGGAGTAGATAGACATTCTGTTCTCCAGGGTATCTTTCTGACCCAGGGATTTAATCTGGGTCCATTTCAGGCAGATTCTTCACTGTCTGAGCCACCAGGGCTGCAGCTGGTAGAGTCTGGAACTTGCAGGTAGGTCATGTTCCCAGTGTGTGGAAGTCCACATTGCCACTCTTGTTTGCCGTGGTGGCTCTAGCTGTACAGATGTTAAAGAGAAACCTTACTAATTTTGACTGTGCTGAGGAATGACCCCAGGCCCCCTGGAACCCCAGATTTGGTGATAAGGCCCCAGAAACAGCCCACGGCCAAGAGAGTTAAAGTCCACCCAGTAGGCCAGCCAGGGATCTGAATTCGGAATCTCCCTTTTTGCTGTGCCTTCATCCCCTGGTGCACCCCAAGTTTAGACCTTTCTATTTCAGCTTAGAAGCAGACACACAAATTCACACCTGAGCTCTGCAGCTGTTCCTTGCCAAGCAAACATATTCAGCTTTGATTCGGGGTGCTTTCAGTGGTCTTATTTCTTACAGTTTACAGTGAGCTCAAGCCAGTCCTGGGGAATCGAGGAGCTCAACTTGTGGTCAAGAGGGCTTCGGGACACTGACTTAGCTCAACAGTGATTCTTGCCTTGGTTGCTCTTTCCATCCTCAGCTGTCGCTGAGAGGGATGGAGCCCCTTCTCCCAAGGGTTAGTGACAGTGGCAGGGGCAATGTCACTACTAACTCATGCAAAGACTTTGTGTTAAGTTACTGTTCCCTAACTGTTACTTACACTTGCTAAGCATTTTGTATATATTTTCTCATTAGAGTCCTTCTAACAACCCAATGAAGAGGATGTTATTGTGCCCATTTTACAGATGAGGATACAGAGGGGTAGGGGGACTTGGCCAAGGTCATGCCACCGGAAGTTGATGGACCAGCATCTGAATCCAGGTTCATGTGTGTATTTCATCTCTACACCGTATTCCCTCTTTGCATCTGAGAGATGAATTTCTGCAGCTTGATTGCAGTTTTCCTAATGGCTTTCACTGTAACCCTGGTGATGTGTTCCTCTTGGGAATTTGGGAGTCCCCAAAATAACATAAAGCACATTAAAAAGTGAAATGCAAATCCTTTCTCATATCACATGTTCTGAGATGGATCAACAAGTAAAAACTCCAGTTTGCTAGCAACCAGATTTCTAACATTTGATCTGTTACAGATCAGGTGGAAACTTCACCATTTCCCAATGGACAACAGAAGCCCCAGGGTCAAGGGAGCTGAAAGGATTCTAAAAATGTGGTGGTTTATCGCTAAGTTGTGTTCAACTCTTTGACCCCATGGACTCTAGCCTGCTAGGCTCCGCTGTCCGTGGGATTTCCCAGGCAAAGATACTGGAGTGGATGCCATTTTCTTCTCCAGGGGATCTTGCCAACCCAAGGATCGAACCTGGGCCTCTTGCATTGCAGGCAGGTTCTTTACTGACTGAGCCACCAGGAAAGTCCCCTGAAAGTGTGGAGAGGTGTGCATATGTAAGAGATTACTATTATCTGGTCAGAAGGACGCAGGAGAGCAGATCCGTTTCTGTAGTTTGTGTCCGAAGTGCCACAGACATCAGTTCAGCTGGAGCCCAGTTTCTGAACTTCTAGTGTCCCGCCTTTGCCTGCCACACAGCTTGGCTGCCCATAACTCTCTGACCGAAGCCACTGTTCCAGGGGATTGAGCCACTGATGACTCCTTGCAGGGGGCTGAAGAGTGGGGGACTGGGAGACTGGGGCAGTGACGATCAGCACAGTAGCTCAGTTTAGGAAAGAGATAAAGGGCATCCCAGCTTCCCTCCCTGCCTTCCCAGCTGTGGGTGCTGTCCCCACTTACCAGCAAAGACCCACAGTGTGCAGAGCAGGGTAAGGTCCATGATCCCAGCACAGAGCAGTGGCGGCAGCTACAGGAAGTCCCCTTTCGAGCCAGCAGCCCCTTATATCAGATGACCCCGACCCACCGAGCTCGCTCCCGCCCCTCCCAGCTTCAGCTCTGACGGAAGTCACCCATGCTCTTTGTGTTTCCTCTTTTCTGGCAATGTGGAGTTTTATTATTTCTGTTTTTAATATCTTTTAAAAATGTTTTTGATTGCATGTTTGGCATAGAAGATTTGGAAAACTTGAACAACTAGAAGAAATTTAAAATCATTTGTGAATCCATTCTTCACCATTAATTTTTTTCAATGAAATTGACATATAACATTGTGTAAATTTAAGTGTACAGTATATTGATTTGATATGTTTATATATCATAATCGGAGTGTTAGTGCAGCAATAATTAGCATTTCTATCACGTCACATAATTTCAATTTCTTTTTGTGGTTGGAATAATTAAGATCTAGTCTCTAGGCAAGTTTAGTGATTATAACACAATGCTGTTGTCTATATTCACTATATTGTCTCTAGGACTTATTTGCTACTTGTTGCAAGTTCGTATACTTATACAATATTTGTCCCAGCCCTCCCCATCCCCTACTTCCTGGTAACCACCATTTACTCTCTATTTTAACATGTTTGGACACACACACACACAACATCTTCTTTGTGCACTCATCCATTGATGGGCACTTAGGTTGTTTCCATCATTAACATCTTGGTGTTAATGCTGCCCTAGTTCTATTACTCTCTATATATCTTTCCACACTTTTCCCTGACCAAATTAGGTAAATATCATAGGTAGTACTTTGTAGTCTGGCCTTTCATTTACTAAAATAACTTGAACATATTTCTATGTTGTTAAATCATCTCCTGCAGAAACATTTTGAAAGGTAGTCTTGTATGCCATTCATTTAAAAAAACCCTATGGTTGGGCATATGGGTTATTTCCAATATCGTACTATTCTAGACCACACAGCAGGACAGTGAAAGAAATCTTTGAGATGAAATCTTGTCCCTGCCCAGAATTGTTTCTATAGGGTCTACTCCTTAAGTGGGCTTGCTGAGACAAAGCACATATACAATTTGAAGGCAATTGACATGTGTTGACAACTTACCCTGCATAAGGTCTGCCCAGTTTAAAATGGGAGTCCTAATAGGACAGGGAGGCCTGGCGTGCTGTGATTCATGGGGTTGCAAAGAGTCGGACACAACTGAGCAACTGAACTGAACTGAACTGAATAGGCAAGTGATGTAGACCCAGCCCAACTAGGGTGGAGATGCTGATGGCAAGACATGCTTGGCATTACAAATGGATAGTCTGCAACAAATGTTTTCAGTTCAGTTCAGTTGCTCAGTCGGGTCCGACTCTTTGTGACCCCATGAACTGTAGCACGCCAGGCCTCCCTGTCCATCACCAACTCTCAGAGTCCACCCAAACCCTTGTCAATTGAGTCGATGATGCCATCCAACCATCTCATCCTCTGTCGTCCCCTTCTCCTCCTGCCCTCAATCTTTCCCAGCATCAGGGTCTTTTCCAATGAGTCAGCTCTTCGCCTCAGGTGGCCAAAGTATTGGAGTTTCAGATTCAACATCAGTCCTTCCAATGAAACAAATGCTCTACCAGTAACCTTCTAAGGTTTGCTGGAGAGTCCATGAGAGCAGAAATTGGGTCTCTTCGGTGCCTGTTGGATGGTTATTGAAGAACATAGAGCACAGGCTGACCTCTTTGCTGCCAGCTAACTGGTCTACCTGAAAAAAAGTAAAGTCACTGCTGGGCGATCTCCCTCTCCCTCTTGCCTGTCTCTTTAAAATCTAATTCTCCTTTATTCCTAGACTCAGTCATTAACTGATCATCTCATACACGAAAAAGCAATCTGCATGCAACACACTAAGCAGCAAATATATGAAATCTCTCTGGCATACTCTTTGGCATGCATCCCCCATGTGTGCTCTATAGTCACATGATCTTTACCTTTATGCTCTTACCAATGTGGGACCTTCTTGTGCACTCTTCTAGATCTGTGGTTACCCTTCTGAGCCCCAGCTCCCCCCTGAGTTGGTATCAATCGAGAAGAAGCAAAAGTAGCCAGGACTTCTACTGATTCCAGAAGTCTTTGCCCTAGTGGGAGAGAAGACTTGATAGATGCTGCAAAAAAGTCTTCAAAATCTGCTGTCCCAGACATCCCCAGAGGTCCCAGGGCATAGTTCAAAGGGAACACATTCTAATTCTAGCTTCTTCTCCAACTAGCTTGGGACCCTGGGCAAGTCATTTGACCTCAAGAGCCTTGCTTTCCTCATTTGCAGAACGTGGACAATGTGGAGGCAACCATCCCTCTCTCCTCTGATGGCCGTGGGGTTTAGAGACCACGTACACACAACACACCCGCAGAGGGAATGCCATTATGGTGACCGCAACACAGGTTATGTAGCATCAAATGGAGATGAAGAGGCCGGGAGTTGGGACCCAAACCCAGGCTGCCTCCCTGGCGTTCCAGCTGCTTCACCAGGAGAAAGCTGCTCAGCTCCGCGTCCTCCATTTTCTCACACGTGAAACAGGGTGGTGAGAGAGTTACGGAACCAAACTTGAGTCCGCTTGCCCAGAAAAGCCTGTCTACGGACTTCAGGTCACGGTGCGGTAAAGAGCATCGTTTACTGAAGGGCACCAAGCAAGCAGTCCAGACAGCTAATGCTCAGCTCAGTTCAGGTCAGTCACTCAGTCGTGTCCGACTCTTTCTCAAAAGGCCTGAATTCCCATGGTGGCTTTCAGAGAAAGCCTGTGTGGTCAGCCTGCGGGCATTGTTCTGATTGGTCGCTGGTAAGAGAATCAAGGCATCAGTATCGTCAAACTTCTGGCTCCAGTCGTCTGGAGTCCATGTGCTTGTGACAGCTTACAGTGAACTTCGTACACATGGTGGAGTCTGTGAAACAGTTCACACGACTGGCTCAGAACAGCCCTTAAGGAAGAACTAAAGGTCCTCGACTTTATTTAATGGCTAAACAATTATTATTTTTGTCTTGCTTGACTGTTTTCTATTGGCTTCGCATTTTTCTTTCTTTTCTGATTAAATGTATTCTTTGGAACTTGGGGAAGACCTAGGAGGTTAAAGTTTTTTATAGTGAGAGGCAGGTGGAAGACCCAAATGGGGGCATGTCTGTCCTGGGAAAGCACCATAGGGTCCAGCTTGGTTACCACAGCACCTGCTTCATAGACTTGTGGGAATTAAACGAGGTGATACGGGGAGAGAGCTCAGTCAGTAGCCAGAAACCAACAAACATGAGCTACGGTGACTCCCACCACCTTCATCTTCATTGGCACCTTCGCTGCTTAAAATGAACAGAATAAATAGCTAACCTTTTCTTTTACATTGTCTAATCTGCATTAATCCCATCCACTCTATCATCTCAGTGTATTTGTTTCTCTCTAGAAATTTGATCTAGTTTTTTTTTTTTTTAATATCTTCTATGTTTCTAATTGGCTTCCCTGGCGGCTCAGACAGTAAAGAGTCTGCCTGCAGTGCAGGAGACACAGGTTCAATCCCTGGGTCAGGAAGATCCCATGGAGAAGGAAATGGCAACCCATTCTAGTATTCTTATCTGGAAAAATCCCATGGACAGAGGAGCCTGGCAGGCTACAGTCCATGGTGTCACAAAGAGTCAGACATGACTGAGCTACTTCCCTTTCTTTTTCTATGTTTCTAATTAATAGTCTCTAGCTTTCCTCTGTTTTCTTAAACATATAGAATATAGGTGTAAGGCTGTTGTAATATCTTTATCTACTAATCCTATCCTTTTTGTTCCTAGGTCTGTTTCTATAGATTTTTTTTTTCATTATGACTCTTAGGTCACCATTGCTTATTGTTATAGGAAACTCTGGGGACTTCCCTGACAGTCCAGTGGTTAGGACTCTGAGCTTCCACTGCAGGGGGCGCTGGTTCGATCCCTGTTTGGGGAACTAAGGTCCCCCATGCTATGTGGCCAAAGAAAAGAAAAGACTATAATAATAAATCTTTGTCTATTTTAAAAGGGAAGTTTCTTTAAAACAGATTTCCAGAAGTGAAATTGCTGAATCAGAAGATAGAAAGGTTCTTAGAGTTGTTCCTTTTTCTGATATTGGTTGAATTTAGAAACTCCCTAGCTTTTGGCTCCATCAGCAGCATATAATAGATGGAACTGATCATTTCCTGAGCCTTTCCAGCAAATCTGTGTTTTCGCTTCCTTGGAAGGAGTGGGGACATACTTGGTGATACTGTTTGCCCGTGATCCATCAAGCTCTCCAGGGGGAGGATGGAAGGTAGTGGGAGAGGGCTCAGACCCTGAAGCGCAAATTCTATTAAGAACAGTTCCCATCAGCTGGGGCCCAGCAAGGTCAGGAACCTACCCAGAGTCACACAGCAGCAGGTGAGTGGCAGAATTTGGGTCAGAATACAGGTCAGTCAGAGCTGCCCCTACTGCATGCTGGGCACTGTTCTAAGTGCTTCACACAGAGTAAGTGCAAAGAGGCACTGCCCGAATCCCCATGATACAGATGACTCATTGTACCCAGGGGCTACTTTCTTAGCCAACATGGATGGAGGTGGAAATGAGAAGAGCTGTCTGAGCTTGGAGCCTGCTGCCCCTGACCTCACTGCAGAGAAGGTGAACCCCCGTCTCCTAAGAGACACCCTCTCTCAGCCAGTGACCAGCGTCCTTTGCTTGACTCGTGCTAAGTCGCTTCAGTTGTGTCCAACTCCTTGCAACCCTATCGACTGTAACCTGCCAGGCTCCTCTGTCATCCCTTCCCATAAAGTCCCATTTACTGAAATGGCCCCACTGCCTGGATTCCACCTGTGATGAAACCTGCCAGAGGCGGCTAGATGCAGCTCAGAATTATTAGTATTAATGCAGAAGGTCTGCAGGGGAAGAGGAAATTGAAAGAAGCTGGGCTTACCAAGAGATGTTCACACTAAATGAAGAAAAGCAGAGAAAGTCAAATACTATATGACATCACTTATATGTGGAATCTTTCCAAAAAATGATACAAATGAATTTATTTACAAAATAAAAACAGACTCACAGACTAAGGGGAAAGATGGGGGAGGGATAAATTAGGAGTTCAGGATTAACAAACACACTACTGTATATAAAATAATCAACACGGACTTACTGTACAGCACAGGGAATTCTACTCAATACTGGGTAATAACCTATACGAGAAAAGAATCTGAAAGAGAACAGATATATGTATATGTGGAACTGAGTCTCTGTGCCGTACCTCTGGAACTCACACAACGTGGTAAATCAACTATACTCCGATACAAAATAAAAATTAAATTAAAAAAAATAAAGAGAAAAATAGGTTAAAAATATGTATACCTATGGCTGCTTCATGTTGAGGTTTGACAGAAAACAACTAAATTCTGTAAGCAATTATCCTTCAATAAAAATATAAATTAAAAAAATAAAGAAGGAAGCTGAGCTTTCTTGGGGTCTTCTGTGCTTCATCTCTGATACGCTCTGGCAAGCGAGGAGGAGGGAGAGATTTGAAATTCTTTTGGGAGAGTGACCCACTTTTCTCCAGCTGCACCAAAGCAGAACTAAAGCAAGTGAATTAAATGACCAGAAACCACTCAAATATCTGTCTGCTGCAGAATGGTAAATTGTGTGATTATACCACACCAACAAACCACAGCTATACAAAGCTGAACTGAACTGAATTGATACATAGCAACACGGAAAAATCTCACAAACATTATGCTGAACACAAAAGAGTACAGGTTGTAAGAGAGATTTATATGAGCTTCCAGACAGACAAGCTAATCTGTACTTTTAGAAGTCAGGACAGTGGCTACCTATTGAAGGGCATGGTGACTGGTGGGGTTACTAAGAGGGCTTCAGGGATGCTACCAATGGTCCTTCTCTTCTGGTATTGGTGACGTTGCTGTGTTCATATTCTGAAAATTCTTCTAGCTGTTCAGTTTTGATTTGTATATTCTTGTGTATCTTTTATAAATCCATGAATGTGAGCAATAACAACAATAATGAAGATCATGAGAGTTAAAGCAAGTGGACTCAAACTTTGGTAGGAAGTACTTGAGATATGCTTCTAGATGATCAGATAAGCCTTCTAGATGATCCCATATCCTTCCAGATGACCAGATATCCTTCTGGATGATCAGATAATCCTTCTAGATAATCCAATATGCTTCTAGATGATCAGATTTCTTTTTAGGTGACCCAGTATCCTTCCAGGTGATCCAATATCCTTCTAAGCGGTCCATTGTCCTTCTGCGTGTGTGTGTGTGTGCTAGGTCACATCAGTCATGTCTGACTCTTTGCAACCCTATGGAGTGTAACCCGCCAGGCTCCTCTGTTCATGAGATTTTCCAGACAAAAATACCAGAGTAGGTTGCCATGCCCTTTGACAGGGGATCCAACCCTGAACCAAGGATCAAACCCATGTCTCCTGTGTCTCCTACCTCATCCAATATGTTTCTAGATGGTAAGATATCCTACTAAATTATGAACAACAACTGAAGCTGTGCAGTTAAAACAAATTTCTACTTTGATATCAGGCAAATCCGGCTTCAAATTCTAGCTTGTTTATGGCATTCCTTTACTTCGTCTCTCTGAACCTCAAGTTTCACATCTGAACCTGGGACCGACATGCACTCTTTGAGGCTTGTTGTCATGATTACAAGTAGAATGGTTGGGACACAGTTGACAGTAAATGCATGGCACCTGGTGACCCCTCTCCCCAGGAGAAAGGAGTTTAAAGTTCTGAGCTCCACTTACACCTCAGGCCCAGAGACGCCTGGTCATAGAGCAGGGAATTTCTACTTTGACCTCTCAGACAAGTGGCCACAGAATGTGATTTCAGAATCACTCAAAACCCACTTTCCCAGCAACTTCAACATTGTCATTTCTTGAAGGTTCTTCTTGTTTTCAGACTTGGCCTAAGTCCCTGTGAACTTCCTGAAGGTCACATTACCCTGGGAAGCAGCAGAGCCTGGGTGTTCAGAAGGAGGATTGGGGGTGAGATAGCCCAGATGTGGATTCTGACCCCCAGTTGTGTTTTCTCATCCGTTAAATGGGGTGAAGGAACATAAGACTGCCCAGCTATTGGAGTTATTGTGAGAATTCTGAGATATGGGGCTTGTACCTAGACAGCATATTAAAAAGCAGAGACATTATTTGTCAACAGAGGTACATCTAGTCAAGGCTATGGTTTTCCTAGTAGTCATGTATGGATGTGAGAGTTGGACTACAAAGAAAGCTGAGCGCTGAAGAATTGATGCTTTTGAACTGTGGTGTTGGAGAAGACTCTTGAGAGTCCCTTGGATTGCAAGGAGATCCAACCAGTCCATCCTAAAGGAGATCAGTCCTGGGTGTTCATTGGAAGGACTGATGCTAAAGCTGAAACTCCAATACTTTGGCCACCTCATGCGACGAGTTGACTCACTGGAAAGGACTCTGATGCTGGGAGGGATTGGAGGCAGGAGGAGACGGGGACGACAGAGAATGAGATGGCCGGATGGCATCACTGACTCGATGGACGTGAGTTTGAGTGAACTCTGGGAGTTGGTGATGGCCTGGTGTGCTGTGATTCATGGGGTCGCAGAGAGTCGGACATGACTGAGCGACTGAACTGAACTGAGTATACAATGACGCGGAGCCCCTTTCCTCTTTGCTCGTTTATCTTCTACATCTTCTCTGGTGAAGAGTCTGTTCAAATGCTTTGCTCATTTTTAAAACTTGAGTGGTTTGTTTTCTTATTAAGTTTTGAGAATTCTTAACAAATGCTGGATAAAATCCATTATCAGATGTGTTATTTGCAAATATTTTCTTTTGCTCTATGATGTGTCTTTCTGTTATCTTAGTATAGTCTTTAAAAGCAGTTTAATTTTCATGAAGTCCAATTTATTATAGTTTTTCTTCTTCTATATTGTGCTTTTAGTGTCATACCAAGAAATCTTCCTAGTCCAAGGTCACAAAGACTTTCTGCTGTGATTCCTTATAAAAATGTTACAAGCTTAGGCTTTACATCTAGGCCTATGATCCACTTTTAAAAAAAAATATTTCTTTTAATTTTTGGTGAAAATATACACAAGGTAACATTTGTTGTTGTTGTTCAGCTGTTGTTGCTCAGTTCAACACGGTAAGCTGTGTCTGGCTCTTTGTGACCCCGTGGACTGCAGCACCCCATGTTGCCCTGTCCTACACCATCTCCTGGAGTTTGCTCAGATTCATGTCCATTGAGGTGGCCATGCTATCTAGCCATCTCAACATTTTCCATCTTAATTATTTTTGAATACACAGTTTACTGGCATTAAGTACATTCACAGTGTTGTGCAACCATTACCATCATCTAGCTGCAGAAATCCTTTCCTCGTTGCAAAACTGAAACTCTGTACCCACTAAATAAAAACTCCCAGTTTCCACCTCCCCCCGGACCTGGCAAGTACCATTCTTCTGTCTCTTTGAATTTGACTATACTAAATACCTCATATGAGTGAAATTATGTAGTATAAGTCCTTTTCTAAGGAGAGAAGCTTCTAACTTTGATGAACTTCCATTTGTCTCTCTCTCTCTTTTTTGGTCACTGTGCTTTTGTTGTATCTAAGAAACCACTGCCTAACCTAAGGTCACAAAGATCTGCTTCTATGTTTTCTTCCAAGATTTTCATAGTTTTAATCCTTACTGTTTCATCTACTACCCATTTGCTTAACACAATGCCCTCAAGTTTTATCCATATCAGTTCTGTTCAGTCGCTCGGTCGTGTCTGACTCTTTGTGACCCCACGGACTGCAGCATGCCAGGCCTCCCTGTCCATCACCAGCTCCCAGAGTTCACTCAAACTCATATCCATGGTGATGCCATCCAAGCATCTCATCCTCTGTCATCTCCTTCTCCTCCTGCCTTCAATCTTTCCCAGCTTCAGGGTCTTTTCCAGTGAGTCGGTTCTTCACATCAAGAGGCCAAAGTATTGGAGTTTCAGCTTCCACATCAGTAATTCCAATGAATATTCAGGACTTATTTCCTCTAGAATGGACTGGTTGGATCTCCTTGCAGTCCAAGGGACTCTCAAGAGTCTTCTCCAACACCACAGTTCAAAAGCATCCGTTCTTTGTTGCTCAGCTTTCTTTATGGTCCAACACTCACATCCATACATGACTACTGGAAAAACCATAGCTTTGATACACAGACCTTTGTTGGCAAAGTAATGTCTCTGCTTTTCAATTTGCTGTCTAGGTTGGCCATAGCTTTTCTTCCAAGGAGCAAGCATCTTTTAATTTCATGGCTACAGTCACCATCTGCAGTGAGTTTGGAGCCCAAGAAAGTAAATTCTGTCACAGCTTCCATTGTTTCCCCATCTATTTGCCATGAAGTGATGGGACGGGATGCTATGATCTTAGTTCTCAATGTTGAGTCTTTAGCCAGGTTTTTCACTCTCTTCTTTCAGTTTCATCAAAGGCTCTTTAGTTTCTCTTCGTTTTTTGCCATAAGGGTGGTGTCATCTGCATATCTGAGGTTATTGATATTTCTCCCGGCAATCTTGATTCAAGCTTGTGCTTCATCAAACCCAGCATTTTGCATGATGTACTTGGCATAGAAGTTAAATAAGCAGAGTGACAATATACAGCCTTGATGTACTACTTTCCTGATTTGGAACCAGTCTGTTGTTCCATGTCCAGTTCTAAATGTTGCTTTTTGACCTGCATACAGATTTCTCAGGAGGCAGGTCAGGTGGTCTGGTATTCCCATCTCTTTCAGAATTTCCCACAGCTTGTTGTGATCCACATAGTCAAAGGCTCTGGTATAGTCAATAAAACAGAAGTAGATGTTTTTCTGGAACTCTCTTGCTTTTTCAGTGATACAACAGATGTTGGCAAAAGTTCCTCTGCCTTTTCTAAATCCAGCTTGAACATCTGGAAGTTCTCGATTCTTGAGAACTTTGTTCTATGGCATATGTCAAAAATTCCTTTCTTTTTAAAGCTGAATAATACAATCCATTAAAAAATAACTTTACCAAAGTACAATTTGGACGCCATACCATTCATTCAAGAGTGTAGTTATTTTGCATGCTCACAGTTGGGCAGCCATCACCACAATCTAATTTTAGGACATTTTCAACATGCTCCACAGAGATCACCCAACGGTTACTCCCCAGCCTCCTCCACCCCACACTCCCTTCCCTAAGCCCTAGTGGTGGTGGCTTAGCCACCAAGTCAAGTCCAACATTAAGTCATGACCCAGGCTCCTCTGTCCACGGGACTTTTCCAGCAGGAATACTGGAGTGGGTTGCCATTTCCTTCTCCAGGGGATCTTCCCAATCCAGGGATCAAAGCATATCTCTTGCACTGCAGGCAGTCTCCTGCATTGCAGGAGGATTCTTTACCACTGAACCACCAGGGAAGCCATCGGCAACCACTAATGTACTTCATGTCTCTATAGAGTTGTCTCATCTGCAATTTCATGTAAATGAAATCATATAATATTTGGCCTTTTGTGACTGGCTTCTTTCATTTAACAATGTTCTTGAGGTTCATTCATCTTATGTATCAATATTTTATTCTTTTTAATTGTTGAATAAAACATTTGTCGAATAAGACATTAATTCAAACAATAGCTGAATAAAACATGAATAATGTTCCATTGAATAGATATTCCACCTTTCATGTATCCATTCATCAACTGATGGATGTTTGTTTTTTGTTTTCTTTTTTCTACTTTTTGGTTATTATGAATAATGCTGCTATGAACATCTGTGTGCAAATTTTTGTGTGGATGTATGTTTTCATTTCTCTTAGGTACATACCTAGGAGTGGAGTTTCTGAGTCATGTATGGTAACTCCATGTTTAACACTTTGAGAACTGTCAAATGTTTTCCAAAGCAGCTGCACCATTTTACATTTCCATCAGCAAAATATAAACTTTCCAACTTCTCCACAACCTCGCCAACGCTTGTTATCATTTGTCATATACATATGTATATATACATATATGTACAGTCAATATTGTCATCCTAGTGGGTGTGAAGTTCTCTCTTATTATGGTTTTGATTGGGTTTCCCTAATGACTAATGAGTGCAATTGTGAGATGAGTGCAATTGTGCGGTAGTTTGAGCATTCTTTGGCATTACCTTTCTTTGGATTGGAATGAAGACTGACCTTTTCCAGTCCTGTGGCCACTGCTGAGTTTTCCAAATTTGCTGGCATATTGAGTGCAGCACTTTCACAGCATCATCTTTCAGGATTTGAAATAGCTCAATTGGAATTCCATCACCTCCACTAGCTTTGTTTGTAGTGATGCTCTCTAAGGCCCACTTGACTTCACATTCTAAGATGTCTGGCTCCAGGTGAGCGATCACGCCATCGTGATTATCTTGGTCGTGAAGATCTTTTTTGTAAGTTCTTCTGTGTATTCTTGCCACCTCTTCTTAATATCTTCTGCTTCTGTTAGGTCCATACCATTTCTGTCCTTTATCGAGCCCATCTTTGCATGAAATGTTCCCTTGATATCTCTAATTTTCTTGAAAAGATCTCTTGTTTTTCCTATTGCAGGGACATTACTTTGCCAACCAAGGTCCGTCTAGTCAAGGCTATGGTTTTTCCCATGGTCATGTATGGATGTGAGAGTTGGACTGTGAAGAAAGCTGATCGCCGAAGAATTGATGCTTTTGAACTGTGGTGTTGGAGAAGACTCTTGAGAGTCCCTTGTACTGCAAGGAGGTCCAACCAGTCCATTCTGAAGGAGATCAATCCTGGGTGTTCATTGGAAGGACTGATGCTAAAGCTGAAACTGCAATACTTTGGCCACCTCATGCGACGAGTTGACTCACTAGAAAAGAGTCTGATGCTGGGAGGGATTGGGGGTGGGAGGAGACGGGGACGACAGAGAATGAGATGGCTGGATGGCATCACCGACTCAATGGACATGAGTTTGAGTGAACTCCGGGAGTTGGTGATGGACAGGGAGGCCTGGAGTGCTGTGATTCATGGGGTAGCAAAGAGTCGGACACGACTGAGCGACTGAACTGAACTGAATGACTAAGGATGTTGAGCAAATTTTCTTGGGCTTACTGGTCATTGTTGATCTTCTTTAGAGAAATCTTTATTCAAGTCTTTACCTGTTTGTTTTTTTTCCCCCCCAAACTTTAAACTTTATTTTGTATTGGGGTATAGCCAGTTAACGATGGGGTGGTAATTTAAGGTGAACAGTTCTTTACCTATTTTTAAATTGGGTTGTTATTTTATTGCTGACATACAGGAGTTCTTTACATATTCTGGACCCAAGTCCCTTATCAGATATATAATTTACACACATATTGTTCTATCCTATGGGCTGTCTTTTTACTTTCTTAGGGGTATGGTTTGCAACACAGAAGTCTTTAATTTTGATGAAGTTCAATTTGTCTCTTTTTTCGGTCACTTACACTTTTGTTGTAGTATCTAAGAAACCACTGCCTAAATTAAGGTCACAAAGATATACTCCTATGTTTTCTTCTAAGAGCTTTATAGTTTTAATCCTTACAGTTAAATCTATTATCCATTTTGAGTTAATTTTTGTGTATGGCATGGGAAAGGAAACCAGCTTCATTATTTTACATGTGGATATCTAGTTGTTTCAGCATCATTTTTCTAAGACCTCTTTTCTTCTTGAATTGTCTTGGTACCCTTGTTGAACCACGATCCATTCTGTTTAATTTTTGAATATGGTGAGAAGTATGGATAAAAATTCTTTTTTTCTCCTTCCTCCTTTCCTTCTTTCCCTCTTCTCTCTTTTTCAGATCTATTGTCAATTGTTCCAGCACCATTTTTGAAAATCTATTCTTCCTCCATGGAATTGCTTTTATACTTTTGTCAAAAACAATTGTATAGTATAGGTCTAGTATTGTATAGTATAGTATAGGCCCATAAATGTATAGGTCTAATTCTGGATCATTTATTCTATTCCATTGATTGTCTTTATACCAGTCTATACTGTGTTGATTAAAGTAACTTTATAAGCCTTAAAATTAGCTAGTATAAATCTGTCAACTTTGCTGTTTTCACAATCAATTTGATATTCTAGGTCCTTTGCACTTCCGTATGCATTTTAGGATCAGTTTGTCAGTTTCTACAAGAAAAGTGTACTAGGATTTTGACTGAGAGGGCATTGACTCTATAGATCAAATGACATCTTAACAAAATGAAGTCTTCTGATTCATAAACATGGTCTTTCTTGATTTCTCTGGGCATCGTTTCATAGTTATCTATGTACAAGGCTTCCATGAGCTTCCCTGGTGACTCAGACAGTAAAGAATCTGCCTGCAAGGCAGGGCACCTGGGTTCGATCCTTGGGTTGGGAAGATCCCCTGGAGAAGAGAAGGGCTGCCCACTGCAGTATTTTTGGCTGGAGAATCCATGGACAGAGGAGCCTGGCGGGCTACAGTCCATAGGATGGCTAAGAGTCAGACACAACTAAGGGACTTTCACTTTCTTCCTTCTTCTTTTCCACTATCCCTAAATATTTCATATTTTTGGATGTTATGTTAAAGTATATTTTCCAATTCATTTTCTGGTTGTTTATTGCTAGTAAACATGAAATTCGGAGAAGGCAATGGCAAGCCACTCCAGTACTGTTGCCTAGAAAATCCCATGGATGGAGGAGCCTGGTAGGCTGCAGTCCGTGGGGTCGCTAAGGGTCGGACATGACTGAGTGACTTCACTTTCACTTTTCACTTTCACACATTGGAGAGGGAAATGGCAACCCACTCCAGTGTTCTTGCCTGGAGAATCCCAGGGACAGGGGAGCCTGGTGGGCTTCCGTCTATGGGGTCACACAGAGTCGGACACGACTGAGTGACTTAGCAGCAGCAGCAGCAAACATGAAATTAAAAGAAATGAAAAAACATGAAATTTCAGGCATGAAATTAAAAGGCGCTTGCTCCTTGGAAGAAAAGCTATAATCAACCTGGATAGCATATTACAAAGCACATTATTTTGCCAACAAAGGTCCGTCTAGTCAAAGCTACCCAGGGATTGAACCGAGGTCTCCCACATTGCAGGCGGATTCTTTACCAGCTGACCCACAAGGGACGCCCAGTATCTCAGAAGATGACTGCATTTGGATAAAGGGTTTTTAACTGAGTTTAAATGAGACCATCAGGGGACCCCCAGTCCAGGGCCTGGTCTGTATGAGCCGAGGAAATTCAGAGACGGGGAGAAACAGGAGGGACGTGCGTGCACCGAGGAAAGAATGTGTGTGAACAGCGCACGCCGAGGGCAGAGGCCTCAGCACGAAGTCAACCTGCCGGCGCGCCACCTCGGCCTCCAAGCTACAGAAAGGTGGGAGATGAATCTCTGTTGTTTAGGCAGCCCAGTCTACGGTACTTCGTTACAGCACTCCTTGCAGCCTAATACGGCTGCGTTGTATTCACCCGTGAAGCCATCTGAACTTGAAGTGTATTTATGGAAAGGTTTTAAACTACATGCTCCATTTGTTTCATAGATATAGGGGCTATTTCCAGTTGAATGACTTTGTGTCTTTCAAGGAAATGGACCTTCCATCTTAGTCGTGGAATGTACTGCCTTACATTCATTTTAGCACAGAAAAAATGACATAAACACATACCCTGCCATGTAACTGTGAATCTGCCGTATGACGCAGGGAGGCCAAACTGGTGCTTTGTGACAACCTAGAGGAGTGAGGCGGGGTGGGGGTGGGGGTTGGGAGGGAGACTCAGGGGGCAGAGGACATATGAGCATCTGTGGTGATTCCTGGCGATGCGCAGCAGGGACCAGCGCAATCCTGCAAAGCAATTACCCTTCAATTAAAAATAAATACATTTCTTAAAAGACAATAAAACCACCAGTTATTCTACTGTCTAAAAGTAACCATTGCGAATGTCTTGCTGTATATCTTTCCAGATAATTTTTATACAGATGCCTACCAACTCTCCTAAACACCGCCCCCCCGCCGCCTTTTTTTTAAACAAAATTGCTATTACCTGTAATATCCAGGGCTTTTGTAATCATCAAGTCTTCGAAAACATAATTATGGGTGGATGGTTAAAAATTTGCTTAACTAAGTCCTTTAATTTGAGGTGCTTCTGATTTGGGGGGGGTAACATTGTATGCAGATGACACCACCCTTATGGCAGAAAATGAAGAGGAACTCAAAGGCCTCTTGATGAAAGAGGAGAGTGAAAAGGTTGGCTTGAAGTTCAACATTCAGAAAACGAAGATCATGGCATCTGGTCC